>NC_091041.1:3224166-4538333 GCF_041296385.1 Aphelocoma coerulescens | reverse complement strand
GTTTGTTAAAGGGCATGAAAAGTTGAGGCAACTCAGTGCTGTAGTCAAGTGCACACGTATTTATTATCCAGCCCCACCATGACGGAGCTGCTTGTGTTGCAGTTGACGTTCCTGGACTCAGCCTGTCAGCACAGATCCACGTCCTGGCAGGTGCTGAAAGCTCTGACCACTGCAGACAGCACAGATGGAGTCTTCAGCAAAGGAACGTTCAAGGTGAGGTGTTGGCCTCTCTATCAATCTTCACAAAGACTTGCCACAGTGTCAGAATTACAGCTGACAGGAAGATAAATCTTGTTCTACGAGGACTGATGAGGCATCCTCCTCCTCAACCTTGCAAATTGAATTATCAGGTTCTGGAATACTTAGGCAACCTCAAAAGCAGGAGACTGAGCTGTGAGAGGGAGGGTTATGTTTGCCTCAGAAATTTGAGAAGGTATTGAAATGTTCCTTTGGATGAGAAACCTGACATTGAATTGAAGATTATTGGAGTGATTTTGTCCCTTTGAACATGACTGGCAGAGGCTCCTCTTCCAACCACAGAAGTGCTCATTTTCTGTAGGGTGCAGAGAAACCTTTGCAAGGTTTTTATCAACTTTTTTTGGGAAATACGTTCTGCTTTCACCTCAAATAAGCTGCAACTAATCCCCAAAGCCAGGCACATCTCTAACAAAGCAACTCCCGGCAGTGAAAGAGGTTTGAAACAGCTTTCAATTGGTAAGAACAAATATTCCAGTACAATCTGTGTGTGTGTTCTGTTCCTGATCACAACTGAGCTCTCAGGCACGCAGACTCCAAACCTCCTTGGGCAGCCCCTTCCACTGCCTGACCACACTTTCCATAAAGAAATTCCTCCTGATGTCCAACCTGAACCTCCCCTGGCACAGCTTGAGGCTGTTTCCTCTTGTCCTGGGAGCAGAGCCCGACTCCCACCTTGTTCTGTGCAGGAGCTGGACTCAAGGATCCTTGTGGGTCCCCTCCAACCAGGATATTCTATGAGCTCTCCTCCACTGAAAATCCCAGCCCAGCCCACCAAACCCTGTTTTGTGCCAGTTTGAACCTCCCTATCCCAGCCCACGGCAGCACCTACCCTGGCATCCGTGACCTTGAACTCCCGCAGGATGTACTGGGGCATGTTGTACTCAGCCATGGGGTCCACGACGAAGTACTGGTACCGTGCCGAGCGCTCCGCGGGCCAGTACTGATGGCACTTTTCCTGCCCAGGGCAGAGACAGGTCCCTGTGAGTCCTTGTCCTGCAGGAGTCCCCTCCCAGCCCCTCCTCTGCCCCCACTCACCCGCCCCATCTCGCGAAGCTTCGTCAGCATCACGACGATGGTGGAGTTGTTCTCCCAGAGCATCCTCCAGAAATCCTCGGTGGTCTCTGCCAGCGGCCCCTGCGTGGCAATGTAGGCCTTCTGCTGCCTGGGGGAGCCCAAAGCAAGGAGGGGTCAGGCGGGAGCACTGCGTGGGCAGAAGCTTTGGGAAATGCATGGAAAGGCTGGAGAGTGGGAGACCAAACGGAAATGCTGGGGAAGGACTAGAACAGCACAAGGTCTAAAGGGTTGGGGGTGTCTTTTGTGCCAGTGGGCAAAAAAAAAAACAAACAGCCAATGGTAAAGCTTTCCTTAAATATCACTTCCAAGGGGAAAATCCAACCACCAGGCTGCCCAAATCCCAGTGCCACAGCTGGGGCCAGCACTGCTGGTGCGCCTGGACAGGAGGAAAACCTGCACATGGAATTGCTTTGTTCCCTCCAAACCCACCCATGGAGGGTTGCAGCTCCCAGGGCTGGAGCTTCTGGGGGTAAGCTCTGGGGACTGCAATGCCCCCAAATCACAAAGGTAATAAAGAGCCCAATCCATATTTGGAAACTTCCCAACAGCAAAATCCACCCCTCACTGATGCTTGGTGTTCAGGACCTGCAGCTGGAGAAGGGCTGCGCTGCTTTAGGGGATCAGTAATTTAAGACCACGGGGAAAATCTCAGCAGGCTGGATTTGGGTCTGCAGGGGGATTTACCTCTGGCCCCTGTGTGCAGGTGATGGGCCAGCCCAGGCTCCCCGTGCGGGGCCCGGCCCAGCCCCAGGGCCACAGAGCTCGGGTCGCCCCGGCCGTACCTGTAGCCGTCGATGAAGCTGGCGTTGATGTAGTCGGAGCCCTCGACGCCGCGGATGGGCTGCAGGCACACCCGGGTGGTCTCGTAGGGCATGATGTTCACCAGGCGGTTCTTGAACTTGTTGCAGGGCAGGTTGGCGCTGATGAAGCGCGAGGTGTGGGCCTTGGAGTTGGCGAGGCGCTGCGGGCAGAGGGACAAACCATTCCCTCAGCTGGAGTGTTCTCCTGACCCTGTGCCAGCCCCCTTTGCCTGTCCTCCCTGTTCCACCCTCCGCGTGCCCTGCTGGGGTTTGCTTTTGGGGTGGGACACAGAGACTGAGGCCTTTCCCTAAGCAAAACTTCCAGAAAATACTACTATTACTACTCAAAAAGCTAAAAACCCCTTCAATTTAAGAGGGAGCAAATTCAGTCTCGATCCGGAATCACCAGGGAAGCCGCCTGTGGTGCCAGGCAGGTCTCCCCTGGGAACTGCAGAACTCAGTGAAGTAATTACCTCCCACATGGAGGCAGCAAGGTCCCACTTGCCTGATGAAGGCTCCGTGTGACCACCGAGCCCTGCACAGGCCCTGCCGCCCCATCCCAGCACCCACACTCACCTTGAACTCCAGCTCCATGCCCGTCACGTGCTCCCTGGCCTCGATCTGTGCCAGTTTCTGGATGTAGCTGTAGAGGTTCCGAGCCGGGACCTCGGTGTTGCCGCAGGCCACGGCCTCGAGCAAGGCATCGTGGATGAAGCTGTACTGGTCCTCTGTCTGCACCATGTAGTTGCGCTGGGACCTCATGAGGGTGACGTGCCCGTAAATGTCCACGGTTTTCTCGTGCTTGATCCTCTCCAGCATGGCGTCGATCACGATGAAGCAGCCGGTGCGTCCCACGCCCGCGCTGGCAGGACAAGGGGAGAGGGAGGTGAAGGATTGGATTGGCTTTCCACTGGGCAGGTGCCAATCGCCCCTCCACACCGCTCTGTCCCCTCCACACTGCTCTGTCCCCTCCACACCGCTCTGTCCCTCCACACCACTCTGTCCCTCCACACCACTCTGTCCCCGTCCCCTCCACACCGCTCTGTCCCCTCCACACCGCTCTGTCCCTCCACACCACTCTGTCCCCTCTACACCACTCTGTCCCTCCACACCACTCTGTCCCCTGTCCCCTCCACACCACTCTGTCCCCTCCACACCGCTCTGTCCCCTCCACACTGCTCTGTCCCCTGTCCCCTCCACACCACTCTGTCCCCTGTCCCCTCCACAGCACTCTGTCCCCTCCACACTGCTCTGTCCCCTGTCCCCTCCACACCACTCTGTCCCCTCCACACCGCTCTGTCCCCTCCACACCACTCTGTCCCCTCCACACCACTCTGTCCCCTGTCCCCTCCACAGCACTCTGTCCCCTCCACACTGCTCTGTCCCCTGTCCCCTCCACACCACTCTGTCCCCTCCACACCACTCTGTCCCCTGTCCCCTCCACACCGCTCTGTCCCCTGTCCCCTCCACACTGCTCTGTCCCCTCCACACCGCTCTGTCCCCTGTCCCCTCCACTGTGACACCCCGGGCCTGGCACAGCTGTGGCAGCCCGAGGCTCCAGCAAAGGGCTGGCATGATCTGAAGGCTGAAAAAGCCTGTTTAATCTCTCCGATCTCAGCAGCTGAAAAACCACTGATGTTGTAACAAGTAACGTGCGTCACCTCTCTCCCTCAATGGTTTTGTGCAGCGAGGTGACATCAGACCTGTGTGTAATGGCATTTACGCCTCAGCGGGGCTCTGTGCTCTCTTGTGCCACTGCTAATAAAGGGTTTCCTTTCACCATTCCAGTGCTGTCCCTTTTTTCATCGAGCCCCCTTGATCTCTGTTAATTAGACTCCCTAACACCTGAACCAAGCAGGTGACTGGAGCTCTGGCAAGAATTTAGCAGCTGATCTGGGAGCTGGTTGTGAGCTGACAGCTCTTTATTCATTTTCTGAGGTGCACAATAATTGCCATGTGCAAGGATAGTGATAAGTTGCCTGCTCACAAAGACTGTTAAAATGGCATCCTCCAGCAGAGGCAGGATTAGCTTCCCCAGCAGCCTGTACAACTCAGATTTTCCCCCAGTGCCCAGGAACCCACAGGCTCCTCCACACCCTCCTGAGGAACACAGGGATTTATCTGCACTGAGACTTCAAAGATTCCTCACTGGGTTGTGAATTGAATTAGGGAATGTTACCTGGCTTCAGCTTGGCATTATCAGAAAGGCTGCAGCACTCAGAAACCCTCTGTCAGTCACTGTCAGCTCTGCCTTAGGCAGCTGAGGCAGCTCTCCCTCCCAAACACCCCAAACACTCTCCAAGGTCCTCCTCCTTTCTCACTGTGACCAGAGACAATTCCACCACACAGAACCAGACACTGGTACAGCACCAGGCACTTCCCACTGCTTAACAAGATCATCAAATCCCAGAATGGTTTGGTTCCAAAGGGACCCTAAAGCTCATCCAGCCCCACCCCCTGCCACAGGCAGGGACACCTTCCACTAGACCAAGTTGCTCCAAGCCCTGTCCAGCCTGGTCTGGAACCCTTGATCCAAGTGATTTGGTACAAATTACACCCCTCATCATCTCAGAAAATGCTGTAGTCAATGGAATCCTCAAGTCTCCTTCTCAGATGCTGCCTGGGAATCCACCTAAGAGCCGTCCCTGTCTCCCAGGTAAATCCACACCCTCCTGAACTTCTGCCTCCCTCGCAGGTGTCCCCATGCCAGGGGAAGGGAAGCTGTACCTGCAGTGCACCACGATGGGACCAGCGTCCGGGGGGTTGCAGGTTTTCACCCGTCTCAGGAAGGCCAGGAACGGGGTGGGGTACTCGGGCACGCCGTGGTCAGGCCACGCTGTGAACTGGAACTGCCGCACCTCGCGCTTCTCACTGGAGCCGTTCTGCAGGACAAGGGAGCGCCAGGGTCAGGGGGGCACCAGCACCCCAAAGCTGCCCGTGCTGTGTGTGCAGGGTGTGCCACAGCCCATCTCCAGGGAAAACAGGAGCAGGAGCCAGCTCACCTTGTGAAGGGAGAACGTTCGGACGCAGAACGTGGCCAGTTCAATGGTGTCCAGCAGCGTCACTTGGATCATTCCGTAGGTGTCCGTGCCTCGGCCTGGCCAGTACTGGTCACACTTTATCTGCAAGACAGGAGGGATGGCTCAGTGCTGGGACAAACCCTTCAGTGGTGGGAAGCTCATTCCTAAACTGCCTTGCTACCAGTGAAGCTGGGCAGGTGGCAAAGGCAAGGGGAGGTGCAAGAAGTGTCTTTGCAGAGCACCAGGACAGGGACAGACCCATCAGAGAAAGCTCCTACTGACTAAGCACAGGCTTTGATGCCGCATCAATCCCAAAGACAACAGACTGGAATGATCCTGAAGATTAGAGGGAATGTACTGGGGCTTGTTAAACAAGAGAACTGAGTATGAAAGTTGCCACATGATTAACTCCAAGACAGACATGCAGTGGGATCCAGTAGCCTCTTCTCCTGGAGTTGCCAAGGAGGCTGCAGCTTTCCAGGGTGAATGGCTTGTTTTTTTAAAAGCAATGAATCACTGAACTTTCAGGGTGCTGTCAGAGCAGGCAGAAATCCCCCCCTGGCTGCACATCAAAGGGATTTGCTGTTCCCCCAACCCTCCCCTCCAATCCCCCTGGATTATGACTAACCAGTCATCTCTCTCACGCATCTTACCCGTGATTTCTCCTCCAGCTTAGTCATCATAACAATGGTGGCTGAGCGCTGCTCCCACACCATCCTCCAGAAGTCCCCAAAGGTCTCTGGCAGAGGCCCTTGGGTGGCAATGTAGGCGTTCTGCTTCCGGTACCCATCGATGTAGTTGGCGTTGATGTAGTCACTGCCCACAATTCCTGTGTCAAATCAGCAAAAATCAGAGAATTGCACAGGACTTCACACAGCTGGAAGCATGAGGAGATTTTTGCAGGGATGCTGTTAGAGAGAAGTCCCCGGCAGAAACACCAGAGCCTTTGTGGCTTGGTGGGTCAGAATCACACAGGCACTTGGCAAGGTTTTCCCAGCTCAGGCTCCTGCATTGCAGGGAGACAGTAACTCCTTGCAAAAGATACTCAAGAGACCAAATATCAAGCCTTGAAACCATAGTGTTTTCACTTGTGTTAAACAGGAGCAAAGCCCTGGCCCAGGGCACCTGCTGCACCAGGGTCCAGTAGGACAAACCTGAGTCCTTGTCCCAGCCCACCCCAAGCCCAGGCAGCAAATGCACGTGGTCAATGACTGTGTGGCCCATAGTCGAATCCCAGGCATGGAGCTACAGCTGGACAGAGTAAAGAATAAAACCAAGCTTGATTTAGCCAATGAAGGCTTTGAAATCACAGGCTTTGACTCGCTGTAAATTGCCTCCTGTCATTTTAAGAGTGTTTTTTTTTTTTAAACTTGCATGAGTTACAGGCTATTGAGTTCCAGCTGCTTGCCTGGGTCCCTGCTTGAGGGTTTGGGATGAGCAGGAGGCACTGCCAGAGTGAAGAGGTTGATTGGGACATGGCAGGAGAAAGCTGCTCTGGAGTTAAAATGGCCCCTGGCACGCGGTGCTGCCCAGGTTCAGCTCCAGAGAGCCGGCGCCTGGCACGGAGCAGCCGCACTCCGGGGTGGTTTGGCTGTTCCCGAGTACAGCCGAGCGCCTGGCAAGGCTGGCAGGATCTGCAAACCCACGATTAACTCGGTGCAGAGTCCTCCTGTCTGCCAGGGAGCCAAGGGTGGGGAGCAGCAGCAGTGGGGAACTGGGCTGCAGCTACTGGGGCTGCTGCTGCTGGCGAGGGGCGAGCCCAGAGCCGCCTGCCCGTCCTCAAGGGCACTCAGGAACTTCAGCTTCTGGAGAAATGGCTTTTGATTAAATTTCTGGAGGGTTCCCTACCCCTGCTCCCTCCCAGTCTGAAATTTCAGGAGGCAGAGAATGTGGCTGTAACGGCAGGAGCGTGATCAAGGCTGAGCTTCCAGAATTAATCTCCTCTCCAGCCCCCTGGGGTCCACTCTGTCATCTGAAATGGTGGCCATGAGCTCCTGCAATGTTTTGCTGTGTGACAGGCCCAGCTTCAGAGAAGTCACAGAATTAAAGCCACTACTTCTTCCTGACCAAGCAGCCGGTGACAATCTGCAGCCTTGACAAATCCAGATTTAAAACAAAGAGAAAGCAACAAAACTAATTCCTCCAGCTCCTTTCACCCTCCAGCCCTGAGCATAAAATAGAGCCCGGTAGGAAGGGGCACAACAGCCAAGACGTGTCAGAACCTCTCAGATGCTTGAAAATTCAACCTTGGCCCATCATCCTTGCACTGTTGGTCCCTCACGGAGCCCTGGGTAGAGCTGGGACTGCTGCCTGCATCCAGCCCCAGATCCAAGACCAGCCCAAGTGTCCTTCACTCCCACACTTGTGCTCTTCTCCTTTCCCTTGAATGACAAAGCAACTTTTTAAAGTCTCTGCTTTCCTTGGCTCATACAATATTAATCTCGGAATTAAACCAAGGCAGAACACAGCCAGCTTCACAAGGAGAAACACTGAAAGCCCTCTAATAGCAGACCAGAGCAATCCAGATTTGTGCAGTTTTTTGGCAAATCACCACTCTCTGCTGCTGCCTCAGCTCTCCCCATTCCCCGCGCCCCTCGGAGCTACTGTGGCACAGGGAGATTATTTTAGCAATTCCCTGGTCTCAAAGGCTTCTGAATTAACCTCTCCATTCACCAGGCAGTTACCAGGACATCCCACATCCTCTCTGCTCTGATGATCAGCTCTTGGCAACGCAAGACTGGCCTTGAATGCTTTATCCACCCGGCACAGCCACATCCTGAGCCCATGAAACTCCAATATTATCTCGGCAGCAGCAACCCAAGCAGGTGCCCTGTTCAACTCCATCTCAAGCCCCTCTTATCCTGGCGTGCACTGGAGCAGCTCTGTCAAGAGCCACGAGTTGTGAAATTTAATGTAAATTTTCTGACTGCACCATCGCTCACATAAGCAGCTCAGGAAACAATTTATGACCCGTCAGGCTCGCACTAACCCCTTCTTATCCTGAGCCTTTTAGGGGCCAGGGCTGCAGCAGGAGCTGCTATCAAGTGATTTTTATGCCTGTACAACTCAGTGGCCACATCTCTGCGGCTGCTGCCTCTCACATTGGTACAACCAGCCCTGTGCTTGCTTCCCATTCCTCCCTGTGCAGCCCCGCTCCGCATTCCCGGCTGCCCCGTTCCTGCTCCCTCTAAAGCCCTACGTGGTCTGAATTCTTCCTGTTAGTCAGAGATGTATCAAACAGGCATCTCCAAGCAAAGAGAAGGCAGTTTCTTGATAAACCAGCCCTTCAAATGAGGGATTGCAGCTCCAGGGGAATATGTCAGTCACCAGAATTTAACAAATGCCTGGTTTACAGAGGTATCTCCTGCTTGCCAAACTCCCAGGGAGACGTGAAGGGAAGAATATAAATAGAGATGAGAGAAGAGCGTGTGCAACGTGTTCCCTGCAGGAACTCCACCCCAGCACTGCCCGGAGGAGTGGGGATGCCCCGTACCTTCGATGGGCAGCAGGATGACCCGGGAGTGGTCGTAGGCGATCACGTTCGCGTAGCGGTTCTTGGGCTTGTTCACTTCCAGGTTGGAGTGCTCCCAGGTGAACTGCTGCCCAGGGTCGATGGACTGCAGGGGTCAGGAAAGGAAACGGGAGAGTCAGTGAGGAGAAAAGCAGCAAATCCAGTTCTGAGCACTTGTTCCACGTGGCTCTGCAGGTCTCGCTGAGGAGCGCAGCGATCACCGTGTGCGTCCTGCAAGAACCCAGCTTTGCTGGTTTATGACCGTGTGGCTGCCCCATCCCTGAAGTGCCCAAGGCCAGGCTGGACGGGGCTCAGAGCAACCCAGGACAGTGGAAGGTGTCCCTGCCCATGGCAGGGGGTGGCATGAGATGGGCTTTAGGGTCCCTTTTGACCCTAAAGAAGTCACCATTCTGTGACTCTATGATTAAAAGCTATTCATGGGCAGCAGGAAGGGACTGGGCTGCTCTGTGTGGAGCAGGGACAGCTTTGCTTGGGACCACAAGGACTCAGCACCGAAGGTTTCCCAGTGCAAATGGGGATGAAGCCCCACGGGAGCCTGGCAGGGCCAGGAGTGCATCCCCTAGCACAAAACAGGGCTAAGGACCCTGGCCCTAGGACACTCAATCAACATGGATTTTTCCCAGAAGGGATGAAGGAATAAACAATGAAATGCACTGGAGAGAAAAACCCCCGCTGCCTGTCCTAGTGATTGATGCCAGGTTTGGTGGTCGGGTTTTTTTCCTCTTTAAAGTCCAGCTGTCCCAGATATGGAAATTAGGTTAATTACGTTTACCTCTAAATCCTCTGCCAGAGAATTAAATAAAACAAGGGCTTAATTCCTTCATCATTTTGCAGAGCCCTTGGGGTTTGCCTCAATTGGAGGCTTGGCAGGAACGTGCCGAGCTGTTTCCTGCTGCTTGCTCTCCCTCTCCCCACCACGTTTTGGGGACAGGGTCCCAGATCCCAAATCCACCCCTCTGAGCTGGCCCTTGCCCGGCCCCGCTGCCCTCCCTGCCTGTGCCCACCCTGGAGCTCCGCGGGCACAGCGTGGTGCAGAACCAGCTGATGAAACTGTGCTCCTGCACTCTGGCTGCAGAGAATTCCTAACTAATGGGTATTTATACTATTGTAATGTGTCTGTTTGCTCTCCATCCCTCTAATCATGCCTCGCCTTCACTTCATTAGCGATGTTTGTTCAGCTCTGGCTCTCCCACTGGAGGAGGTTGGGATGGCACGGAGCCAGGGCACTCGGGATATGGCATTATGCAAATCAGCCTCTGGAATCTGGATGGAGCACATGAACGGGCTGCTGCTGCCCCCGTGCCCCAGCGTGGGAGGAGAGACCCTGGCAGAGCAAAATGCGCCTTCTCCAAGACGTGACCCCCGCTCCGGGTGCGGAGCCGCCAGCACGGAGCCGCTCCCGGTGATATCCGGGAGTCGGGACAGGGAGAAAGCATCCCTTTGTTTGGAAAACATCCGCTCGCTCCCTGCCTGCAAACAGACCGAGGCAGTCTAGACTCGTTATTAGGCTAAAAATACCAGGGCATTTGATGTCTTTAGACAACAAAACCAAGAGTGGAGAGAGGCTTTTTACAAGGGCATGGAGTGATAGGACAAGGGGCTTTAAACTGGAAGAGGTTTTAGATCGGATATTAGGAAGAAATGTCTCCCTGGGAGGGTGGGCAGGCCCTGGCACAGGGTGCCCAGAGCAGCTGGGGCTGCCCCTGGATCCCTGGCAGTGCCCAAGGCCAGGCTGGACAGGGCTGGGAGCAGTCTGGGGCAGTGGGAGGTGTCCCTGCCATGGCAGGAGTGGCACTGGATGGGCTCCAGCCCAGTCTGGGATTGGGTAATCAAACACCACCAGGGCAGGGAAAACGTGCACAAACCCCTCAGACTGACATGTACAAGGAAGTACAAATCATCCTGTTTTCCCATCTTTAGCTCCATGGCTGCTGATGGCATCAGTTGTGGAGGACTCCCTGCTCATCTCACTCAACCTCAGCTGTATAAACTGGGTGTCACAGTCCTTGTTTTGGTCCCCTCCCTGTCCTGCAGCAAGACACAGGTACCCCAAGGACAGCTCCCATCCCATCCCATCCCATCCCATCCCATCCCATCCCATCCCATCCCATCCCATCCCATCCAGCAGTCACCTTCCAGGACTGCATCCCCCTTCTCTGAGGGAGCTCAGCCTCTGCTGACCGGACAAGAGCAGCTCATGGACCAACCTCTGTCTTCTTATGAGCTGGAATTGAACCCAGCAAAGTGCTCAGCAAGTACTTAATTTCCAATACACAAATAGCTTTGAAATTTCAGCTAACCAGATCTTTAAAACAAAGCTGTTTATTTGGATGAAGGCCTGTCTTAATTCCCTAATTCCTGGCTCTGCAAACCCATGCACAGCATTCACTCTTGCTCATACCTCATACTCTTGGGATAATTTCAGGTTATCATTAGCTTTGAGATGCTCTGTGTGTTCAGCCAGCTCGGAAACAGGGATGGGTGGGTGGCTGAGCATACCTAAAAGACAAGACAGCAGGAAAAGAATCTCATTTAATAATAACTAAAATTCACAACCGTTGCGCATTTTATAAGAAAGAAGGAACAAGAAAAGAAAATAAATTACAATGTAAGATCTGCAATGAAAGTAGGGAGGTTAGAAGAGAAGAATTCAGGGCTCGAAATTGTGTCCTTGGAAGTAAAAAATAAAAATCAAGGAAATTAAAAAAAATAACAGTAAAATGAGAGTGTTCCCGTGATGGCCCCATTTTCAATGTGGAAATCAGAGCAAAACAAAAAGGAAAATCCGAAGAGCAGATGCGTGTTAGCGATTCCAAAGTGGACTTGGAATGAGCAAACGCTGCCAGAGGAACCTACGCAGCAAATGGCACAGCACCCGCCGGGATCAGGAACCAGCTCCAACAGAAAGGGAGGCAAGGGCAGGATCCAGCCAACCATGGTGATGTGGGCAGGGGATGGGAATATGCAGATGTGGGGAAGCAGGGGAGGCTTTTCAGGAACTGGACTTGATGATCTTTAAGGTCTTTTCCAGCCTCAAGGATTCTCTGGGTTGTCCTTTGCACAACATCGGTTCTGAAGTTCTCGGTCTGCTCATGGACACTGAGCTCTGACCTGCACCATTCCCAGAGTGCAGCCAGGCCTGGAAACACCCAGCTGGCTCCTCTTCCCACTCATGGCTGGTTCCTTCTACAGCACAGCCCTCCCTCCCTCCCACCGTGGGTTTGGCTGCACCATCCAGGCTCTGCTGGGAAATGGTGTCACCTTTTGGGAAGGACAGGCAGGGGGACTGGAACAATTTGCTGCAGGGTCTGATGCCCCTGAGCTGGTTCAGCTGCTGCCCCTGCAATCCCTGCCAGCACTTTGGTGTGCTGGTGCTGAGGCAGCCAGAGCTGCCAGGGAGCTCACTGGAGCCATACCGGGAGGTCCCACCAGCTCAGACTGGTCCAACTGGGGCACATCTCAGCCACCACCAGGGTGAGCAGCCATGGCTGACTCAGTTCTCAGCCTGGGATTTGCACATCCTGCTCTGAAAGGGGCAGCTGGAGCTCTGGGAAGAGCAGGGACCCTTCCCTTCCTACAGTCCCTCAGTGGCTACACTACCAACCCAGGCAGAAAAGCGCTCCGTGCTTTGCTCATCTGCATCGGATTATGTTTTTCCAAAGGCTTCCCATGCTGTCTGCCAGCCTCTCCAGAGGCCTGGAGAGCAGCATTCCGAGAAGCCCTGGGCAGTGCCCCCAATGAGAAGGACAGGAGTGGAGAAGAGATGGAAGCCAGGGAGAATTTCGAGCCCCGTGGGTGTTGGTGGGTGACAAAGCAGTGGCGTGGCAGCAGCATGGTCAGATACTCTGAAAACTCAGCACAGAGATGGCAAAGCAAGCATGACATCCTCAGTTTTACAGTGATTTGGGAGAGGTGCTGCTTCCCCCAGGTCTGGGCATGGGATGAGTCTGCCATACCTGGACAGGTTTCTCCTAAGCTCACCACACATCTATTTTCAGCACAAGGAAATATGGCTGAAAATAGAAGAAGAGAGAAAATATACCAAAAAAGCTCACAAAAATAACCCTGAACTATCCTGGAGGCTGTGCTGGCTCCACTCCAGTCTGCTGGGATCAGGGCAGGAAGCCTCTCTTGGCTCATGGAGGAGAAACTCTGATTTAATCTCTTGTTGTCCTGTCCCATCACACCTGGAGAAGGATAATTTCTCCTCCTAGATGGAGGGTGGCTGCCATCCACCCCAGCACCAGATGCAGACTGGGGCTGTTGGGAGGAGCTGGTCCTCTCAGTGTGGGATGGGGAGGCCACCCGGGCTGAGATGCTCCAGATCAGACCAAACCAGCTTAACACCACCAACACTCGATGGACTTGTAGGTTAAAAGGAGAAAATAAACAATCCAAAACCCCTGTAATAACAAGCAAGAAAACCCCCAGGTTCTCCTTGGCTCAGAAGTCATGGAGCAACACGTGCCACAATCTCTGAGCCACAGTGCCACTCTGGCCCACAGTGCCCCTCTGGAATGAGGAGTCACCTTGAAGGAGTTTCACAAATTTGCTGCATAAAAGCTCCAGAAAAGATCTAGAGTGTGACCAGCAGCTCTGCCCTTGGCTGGGGGTCATCCTGCTTCCCCTCCAACCCTCCCTGCACAGAACCTGGCTGGGAGCACACGGAACTCGCCTTGTTCTGCTGCTGTTAAGGACAGAAACTCCTTGTGGGATCAATTTCTAGGGCTCTTTGGAATAAAAGAACCTCTGCAGCAATAAACACTTCCCTGGTCAAAATGCCAAATGCATGGGGTTTCCAACAGGATCCAGGAGTTTGCTATGAAACGAGGCAGGAGCGGCATTGAGCTGCTCAGCTGAGCAGCTGCTCTTCCCTGATTTAATTCAAGAACTCATTTTGGGGTATGAAGGGCTGAGTTCAGGCAGGAAAATACCCACAACCCTTCTGATACAATGAGGGGGTTGAGGGGAGGTGGCAGCGGACTGGGACAATTGTGACATATTCCATACCAAAGAGACCAATATTTGGGTTAAACTATTCAGGGAAATATCCCAGCCCTCTCATCTCTGAGCACAAGCAGCATCTGTGACTCTTCATATTTGTCAGCTGAAACCTCACATACTTCCCTGCCCAGTATTAAAAAAAATCCAAGCCCAAACCACCCAGCAAGGCTGGGATCTTGGCTCCTAATGGGATGAAATCTTTTTGAGCCAGTCTCATCTAACATTTCAATCACTTGAATCTCTCTAATCTTATCACAAAAGACTTGATTCTCTGTGCACCAGCCAACTCGCCAGAAACGTCACCCTAACATCTGCTCCATGGGCCAGAGCCCATTTATCCTGCAAAACCACCGTGGCTGGAGGCACTCCTGTGAAACCGGGGGGCACAGGCCCCTGGGGTGGCCCCTGGTCTTTGTGCTCCTGGAACAGCTCAGTGCCAAGGAACGGGCACCTGCCACAGATGGGGAATGGCCCTTTCCCCTCCGAACGAAAAGGTGCCCGTGTGGCTCTTTCAGAGGGGGGATCAGCAGCTGCAGCTCTGGTTTCTCTTTCCCTGCGTTGCAAACACCAAAACACAACCCCCAGTGACACCAGTGCACGAGTACAGGGGACACCGAGGACACTGAGCCAACACCAGCGATGGAACATCTTCCACAAGGGGGTAAAGGCAGCCCTGGATCCTCCTGGGACAGCGGGAGACACCGAGGGATGGACGGGGCCCCGGGTGCTCCCCGGGCTCTGACCTGCCCCCGTGTCCTCCGAAGGCCTCTAACGGGATACTGTAAAACTGGAAGTGCAGTTCAGACAAACAGATGGCACAGAAAAGGGATGAGATGGGCAAACACCGCAGGAGTACGGAGAGTTCGGCAGAAAATCAAAAAATAGTAACAGGAACGGAACAAGAATCGGAAAGGAAAGTGACAGAAGAGGAAAATAATAATGGGGGGAAAAATGAAACCAACAGGAACAAAAACACACAGGAACTAACTTTCCAAGTCAAACTCAGGGTCACTGAGAGGGCTGCTCAGACCAGAATCTGCAGAAAACAGTAAAAAATAAATAAATAAAAGATACACTTTTGTAAAAATTTCATGCTAATAAAAAAAAACAAAAGCAACATAAATCTAAAGAGGAAAAGAAAGGTATTTTTGTGCTGATTAGGATAGATATCTAAGATGTGCTATGCTTTCCCCTCTCTGAGCTGCACATTCCCATTCCCATGTTCCTCCTCTGTTTCACTGCTGGAGATACGATGGAGATTCTACCTGGGGTCACCTGTCTGCAGAAGAGCCTACAGGCCCCCTTCTGAACCACAATATAGTGAATTTAAATGCCTTTAGCTCAGAGGGCACCTGTGGAGTCTTCCCCTGCAAACTGCACCACAGCCTCTCCATCACTGCTAACACACTCCAAGCTCATTTTTCCATCCATTTCCATTTTCACCCAATGTTTCCAAAATTCTGTGGGAGGCAGGTGATCAACTCCCCCAAATCCTTTAAAACCTTTCAGTGCTTCACAAATTACAGAGCAGAGTAACGCTAGGTAGGTCAGCTCTGGCCAGATAAACTTGGAAAGGGCAGCATCTTCCTAAAGCCAGACCGGACACAGCCAGTGTCTTTTGGAATCTGCAGAGCCTTAATGCAGGTTTTGATGTCTCAGCTACCTTTTACAAGCCTCTCAGAGCCAGAATTCAGAGGCACAGCATGACCAAAGTAGTGGGGTCAACAGAAGACTGACTCCCTCATCCATCGATCCTGTTACCTGATGGAAGCACCCTCAGCTGACTCTGCTGTCCTGTGGGACACAGAAATTCCCACTCAGGGAAACACATGAACCAGCACTTCCAGCTGCTTCTTGGCACCAAGACCAAGCTGGAAGACCCAAGTCTTTTATTTTTATCTCAGCACAGCTTTTTCATCTGAGGGAGTGCAGCTCCTCCTCTTGGGTCTGCCACCTCTCTCCACCTGGAGCACTCACGGGATCGCTCCCAAAGGAAGCACCCAGACAAGGGCAAACTGCTGCTGAGCTGCAGCTGGGAGCACTCCAAAGATCTCAAACACCCTCAGACTCTCCTGCAAGAGCAGCAGTAAGAGCTGATTTAGGGACCTACCTGTGCTGAACTGCTGCCCCTGCAGGACGGAGTGAACCCACTGCCATCCCTCAGCTGAGCATCGTTCCTAAACGTGGGCTGAGCCCCATGGCTGGTTCTGAACTCATTTTGATAAGAGCACCTCAGCTCAGCGCTGCCTCGTGCTTCCCCACAAATCCCTGCCCTCTGGGTCCCTACTGCCAGCGTCACCCTAAGGAAACTCAACAATGCTAAGGACAGGACTGGGATGGGAAGGGGAAACAGGAGCTACAGAAACATAACTAACGAGCACAAAACAGCAAAAAAAAATACAAACAAACTGAAAACAACAGCCAGCCCCCAAAAAGCACAATAAATTCCCTTCCAAATCCTCAAGCACCAAGAACTTGGAGGCAGAGGCATGGACAGACACTGGGTCAGCACGGCCACGTGTCCGTCTGTGTGAGGACGTGCCGGGCGTGTCAGTGGTGGCTGCAGAGGTGCCATGCAGGCAGTGGGACATGCATGGACATGGGGACACGTGTGTGCAGGAGGGAGCGTGCACGGAGCCTCTGCCCGGAGCTCAGCGCTGCAGCGACAGGCTGGCCCAGCCCCAGCAGTGCCCAGGGCCAGGCTGGACAAAGCTTGGAGAAACCTGGGACAGAGGATGGTGCCCTGCCCACGGCAGGGGGTGGGACTGGATGAGCTTTAAGGTGCTCCCAACCCAAACCAGTCTGGGATTCCATGACAGCATCTGCACCAAGCGAGGAGACGCTGCCTCATCTGCACCAAGCAACCAGCTCCTTCCTCCCTGCACGGCCCACAGGCCAGGCTTGGCTCCCAGAAGGAGTGGTCTGGCAGCAGAAAGCACCAGTTCCAGGTGTGGATGGAGCAGTGGGTGCTGGGCAGCCCGCCATGCTCCATCTCCCCACCCGGGAGCTCCCAGCTGGGGCACGGGGCAGCACTGGTGCTCTGGCATGTCTGGCACTTGCAGCTCAGCCCAGAATGCACCAATTTATCTGGAAATCCAGGAAAATCCTTCTCTGTGACTTGCCAGCACTGGGCACAGCCTGTGCAAGGTCCCTGAGGATCCCAGCAAAGGTTTCTTTCAGCATTCCCACTCAGCACAGACAGGGCTGGGGTTCCTTGGCTGTGCCCAAGGGTAGCACTGGGTCTCCAGGCAGTGCCTCAGCAGCCTCTGGGCAGGCAGGAAGGGCTCAGGGAAGGACCAGGTGCTCCACTCCTGCCTTCCCAGCGGGAGAGGCTGGTCAGCAGCCGGTTACCTGGAGTCTGGAAGTTGATTCGCCTCATTTCCACGGGGTCCTTGGGGTGGTGGGGGGCTATTTCAGCGTTGTTCAGGAGGCACTTGGTCCGTGGCTCTGAATCTTTCCGTTTGCTTCACAACAAACCCCAAAAGAAACAAAAAAGACCAGAAAGAAAAAGCAGCTTAGCTTCTGGGCCTTGTGGTCTCAGCTACTTCTTAGCCACTCATGTTCAGGCAGGAGCAAAGCTCCTACTGAAAATCAGAGGTGCGGCCAGGGGTGTAAGTACATAAAACACATCAGAAAAGGGACGAGGTTTGGAAGGTTTGCCAGTGCTATGTTCGAGGCATTGCCAACAATGGCCCAGCAGCCCCTCAGCAGCTTTCAGGTAAGTCTGGAAGTTTCCCCCCTTCTCCCAGCAGCAGCACAGACTGGCAGCCAGGAGCAGCTGAGGTGCTGTGAACCCCCACCTCACCCTCCCTCCTCAGAGCAGCCTTCACTGAACTCTGCAGAGCAAAAATCTTCCAACTCTGGCCAAGCCATTTCCAGCCTGAAAGAACCAGAGCCAGCAGAATCATTTGGAAAAGTACAGAATCTCCTGGCCGTGACCTTGGACGTCAAGCTCTGATATTGCTGTTGGCTTGTTCAGGAGCTCTCAGAGCTGCCCTGCTGCAGACAGAGAAGTCAGAGCAGCAGTTTTCAATCTTTTTTGAATGGCAGAACCCTAAAAATCTGGGTTCAACAGTGTAGACACATCCTCTCCCAGCACAGCTGTGCCTGCTGAGATCCACCTCTCCTCCTTGCCAGGAGCCAGAGCCTGCTCCAACCTGCCAGCTGAGCTGCACATGGAAGTGTTTCCTAATATACTTTCCTCCAAATGGGTTAGGTCAGCTGAGGCAGTTGAAAAAGTCTTGGCTGACCTGGCTCATTCTCCTTGAAGAGAATTTAGAAGCAAAGCCCAGTGCTGACCTAAAGATGTGATAACCCCTTGGAAAGAAACAGTGATGAGCTGCTGGGAGCTGAACTTCTCCAGAGTGCGGAGAAGGTGGCCCCACCCCGAGGCCTGGAAAGGTGGTCCCAGCCCTTCCAGCGAGGCGGCTGTGGAGCTCCTCACCTCTCCTGCTTAGGGTGCACAGAAGCCTCCAATAACTTGCCCACAGCAGCAATGGCAATTACTTAGGCAGAGAGGAGGTTATTCAGGACATTTTTAGCTGTCTCTTGATGTCATTAATAGCCAGAAGAAGTGGTGTGAGCCCTGCCAGCACTGCATGGGGCACCATTTCGGAATGACACCACTTTGCAGTTTGGGACTGCTTTATTTTTGCCGCAGTTCTGAAACTGCTGTTAACAGTCCACGGACTGAACCCATCAGTTCCTTTTAGTGAAAGCTTTCCCAGTCTTGGAAATGGTTGGAAAAAAGTCTAATTTCTGCAGCCATAAACAGCCTCTGTCAGAAGCCCTTGGCTGAGGGGGCAAGAGCAGCTTCTGCCATGGGGCGAGGACCCCTCAGCTGGTGAGAGATCTGCTTCCAGCGTGCCAGTGGCTCAGGGACAGCCCGTGTGGAGCAGCCAGACATGCAGAAACCCACTTTCACCTCTGACTGCCACACAAATGAATGTTTCTCTGCTCCATTACCCCAACACTTTATGAGCCATTTACTGTCACTGCTGCTCAACCTGCGAAAGGGCCATTTTATTTAGGAATGGACAAGCAGGAGAAAACTGGGTTTGCTTTGCTTTTTCTGCCCCAATCAAACATGGTTCCATGCTAGTCTAACATGGGGTTTCTGTGAGGACAGATCTACAGGTGGGAACTGCACCAACAAAGCCCCAACACCACAGCAAACACTGCTTAACACACAGCAAGCAAGAACCTGAATAAATGGCAAATCTGGTGCTCTTACCTGTCTGGTTTGCTGTCCAGGAAAGCAGTAAGTGGAGAAAAGACAAGACACATGTTCAGGTTAGAAAGGACTTGCAGAGGGAAGGGGAAGCATTTGCTCAGCTCTAGCCCTGGCAGCAGAGGTGGGACCAGCACAGATCACCCAGGTAAATGGACACCAGCAAGGACCCCCGAGCCCCTGCTCCCGGAGCAGCCTCACATGCTGGGATGCAGAGGCCACACCCCTGTGCACAAGGGAGCACACCTGTGCAGGTCAAAGATGGAACAGGGCTAGGAGAGTTCCCTCCGCCCTGGGAATGAGCTGTCCCAGCTAAGGACACCTCTGCTGGCCACTGCCACCATTACTTTGCTCAGCTCCTGCTTCCCCTCCTGTCCCCTTCCCTTGCCCTGTGTGTGCTCAGGGGACCCCCAGTTCTCATCCACCATAAGCTGCTCAGAAAGCCAAGGGAAAGGGAGGCACTTCCAGGGCTTTTCCCTTCTCTCTCCTGAAGACTCACACCCTGCTCCTGTCTCCCAGCTCCAGCAGAAAACCAGCCTGAGAGCAGTGGAGGTCTCTGCTGCCCCACAGCTCAGAGGTGCCTTTCCTGCATCCCCCTCACTGCCCACAGGCACACAGAGCATGGAAAGGGGAGTCTGAGGCTGAGAGCAGCAAGGCTGGAGTCCTGACACACTCACTGCACACATGCTCCAAGGGAGTGTCTGTGGGACAAGCACAGCTTTCCTGGGAGTGCCATGGGGCAGAGTCTGAAGCAGCAAATCCCTGCAGCCCACTGCTAATCCCTCCTGTGCCGGGCAGACTCTCCCATTCCAGCATCTGTGCCTCAGGGCTCCTCTCTCCAGTGCCCAAGGAAGGATTGACCCTCAGCTGCCAAGGACAGGACCAAGGAGGAAATTCCCTTTAGGGAACCCTGGGGACGCTCAGAACCATCTCAGGTGTGGGCAGCGAGCAGCTCTTACTTTTTGTAGAGCAGGATGGCAATGACGATGCAGATGATGAAGATCACGGCCAGGACGGGCCCGATGACCCAGATCAGCCCCTCCTCGCCATCGATGATGGGCTGCGGGTCAGGGTTGTCCAGCTGGATGGGGTCGGAGAAGGGACTGGCAGCATAGGTCTGGAAGACAGGGAACATGGTGGAACACAGCTCAGAGGTGGGATGGGGACTGAAAAGTGGGCAAGCACAGGATATTCCACAGGGAAAGCTGCTGGAGAGGATGTGAGCTCTCTGCAGCACAACCCAAATGGTAACAGGGAAAATGCCCTCTTCAACCTAGACAAAATACCCCTGGCCCTGAGCATCCATATGAGGGCATCTTCCACTTCCAGTGCTCCAGGGAGACAGACCACTGGGAGATCACACTCATGTGAAGCTGTAGCCTGCCCTGTGCCTGTTGGTCACCCCCTCTCATGGCCGGGAAGGTGCTTTTAGAGATCCAGCCGTCTCTGTTCCACCACAGCCCTGAACCCTCACCGCTGCCACAAACACACAAACACTTTCCCCAAGCTCTCATGTAACCATCTGGATTTTGACAGTCAGATGGGATTACAGAGCAAGAGGGAAGGGATTAAAACAAGAATTAATGCTTGGTCTGGTGACTGAAAAAAACCAACCCCGAAAAATAAATATAAAGTAGTAAAATGCTGTGTGTGTCCTCTGCTGCCTCTGCACTGAGCCGGGTTCCTTAGGAGGATCAGAGACACATTCAAACCCTTCAGAGTCCTGACTATGGATGAATTCCTATTTTACTGAACAGCACAGAGAACTGCCATGGCCTGGCTTGGGAGAGCAGTCAGGGACAGGACAGGAACAGGGGTTCTGGGTCCTTGAACTCCATCAGCTCTGAGCAGGCTGGAATGCTGCTCCACACTTGGGATCCAGGCCACTGGGAGTGAGTCCGCAGCACCTTGTTCTAAAGCAGAAATTACCACAAGCTGCAGTAATCCGATTGAGAAACCCATTCAGGAGTGTGTCACCCTAATCCTTTAATATCAAATACACAACTAAATATTTATTGGGGGAAAAAACCTCTGAAAACCCTTAATTTCCAATAGCTCCCTGCTACAACTCCATTGGGGGATTTAAAAACAACAAAGTATTAGGCTGTTTCCCATTGTGTGTGAGGGAGGAGGCAGGTAAATATTAAAATAGTTGTTTTCAGAAAGCCAAGTACAGCCTCAGTGAAAACAGCAGAGATGCTGAACTGGTAGAGAGGACTTGTAGTTTCCATAAAAAATGCTCCCATCTGTGCTTGGAGGGGAGTTTAGCAATGCCCAGAGTGTGACGTGCTCTTGGAGCAGGATGTCGGGGGTCATTGCTCTGAGGAGTTAAAGAACAGCCCTTAAAGGACATTTCTCTTCAAAAAGGGGGTTTGACCCAGGGCTCTCTGAAATCGAGTCCTGAGGGGATAGTTCAGTGTTTCTCCCCATTCTGGACTCCAGTCTGGAGCCACAAGTGTACAGGTTCTGTGCGCAGAGACGGGGAGAAGCACAGCTGCTCGTGTCCTTGGTGCTTGAAAGAGATGAATGGAGGCACCAGCTCGAGCAGCTCACCAGGCACAAGAGCCACATCCAAAAGCTCCACGGCTGGAAAGAAAAACCCCTCAAGGATGCCAGGAGGGCAGCAGGGCTGTGGCAGCTCCCTGGTCCATCCTCAAGGATCGGAGAGGGCCGGGGGCAGCAGGCAGCACTTACAGCCTCAGGTTCCTGCAGCACTGCCAGGATGAAGATCACGTATTTCTGCCCCGGCTCCAGGGCTCTGTTCTCGAAGTTGTCGTAGTGTTTCATGTCCCCCAGGATGAAGTGGGAGGGCAGGGAGCGGAAGCGGGCAGCGATGTAGGGCTTGGGGAAGTCCAGCTGCCGGGAATGCCGCAGGCTCCGGCGCCGGAGCCTGGCGATGTCCTGGACGAGCTGCAGGGAGCAGAGGAACACCCTGAGACCCTGGAAAGGAGCAGCAAGGAGAGCCAAACCAGCCCTCCCAGACTGGCCATGTCTTGGCTGCTCAGAATGGGGAGCACGGGTAACCCAAAAACCCTCCCAGCCCTCAGGTCCCATCCTCCCATTCCAGCCGCTCGCTCTCCCCCTACAGCCCAGCCCAGTTTCACCCGCACTCACCTCCTCCAGGTCCATCTCCTCAGGGCTGCCCAGGGGGTTGAGGAACTGTCCTCCCCGGGACTTCCTCAGAGGCACCACCACAATGTAGAAAGCTCTAAATGTTGGGAATGATCAGAAGAAACAGAAGGAATTAGCCACGGAAGAAGGGAGCGCACACACTGATGTGAGTTTGCCCAAACTGCCCCACTGGCTCAAGCCCCTTATTTTTCGTTTAGCACAGTTGTTATTCCTGGAATGAGCCAGATTCAGTGGCAGCCCCATGTCTCCTCATGTACTCCCTTCACCCTTCTTTGGCTTTCCCTTTGGTGTGGAAGTGCCTCCAAAAGGCAACAGTCAGGAACGCTAGAAATGCAGGGATCACCCCCCTGGCACTGCCCCTGTGGGTCTGTGGTGGTCTCCAGCCATCAGGGCTGACCCGCAAAACATGAACTGAGCACCCCACACCTGCAGTTAAACAGAAACCTACTGGACAGGCACAGAGCTCTTCACGTCGGGGAGAATCACCACCACGTTGCCATCAGCATCAGGCTTGTGGGTCACCTCTGGCTTCTTGGACAACATGTCAGCAGCAGTCCAGGCAGCGACGTTCTGCTGCAGCCCCCCCATGCTGTTGCCCTGGTTCATCAGCACGAAGTTGTAGAAGGTGCGGGGCCTCAGGTGGGTGATGAGTTTCTTGGTCGTTCGTCCGTCCACGTCGACGTGCAGCCCGTTGTACTGGATCTGTGGGAGGGGAGGAGGTTGTTCCCTGAGTGAGGCTGAAAATGCTCCAACTCCTTCCTCCCCATCCCTTCGGTTTGAGGGGAACATGAAGCACCCAGCCCTGCAGAGCTGGGGCAAACACAGGAAAAACTCCTGCATGCCACTTGCCTTGTATGGGGTAGGAGAGTTGTAATTCTCAGGGAACTCCCAGCTCAAAAGGACAGATGTCTTTGTCACCATCTTCACCTTGAAGTTTTTGGGTAAAACTGCGGAGAAAAAAGTGAGGAGGAAGGGGAGAAAGGAGAAGAAAAGGCAGCAGAGGGAAGAAAGAGCAGGAAAGAGAAGGAAGAGAACGTCAAGTGCTGGAAGAGGGGCCTGCCAGGCTGGGTCTGGCTGCGGCTGCAGGAATGGAAGGGATTGCTCCCTCCTCCACACTGTGCTTGAGTTTTGCCAAGGTCCATCTCCCAGTGCTCCCTGTCCCCATGCCTAACCCCAGGAGGGTGCGTGGCTTTGCCCCCACTCTGGGCCTGGGTGGCTGCTGCAGGAACGAGGTGCTGGCTGGCTGAGCATGCTCAGGTGAGGAAAAACTCATCCCAGGTCACAGCTCGAGGGTTTGTTTTTTAAAATTTTTGCTCTTTTCTTTTGGCTGTTTGCAAAAGCTGAAGAAAATGCTCTTCCCACCTGTACAGCGACTGGCCCCCCCCTTCAGGTGCCAGTGACAGGAGGTGTCCGGACTTAACTTAGAAGAAAGTGGTAAAAGGGACTTACCTGGCACAAGGCAGAGAGGAGCGGAGGGACTGAGTGTGACACCAGAGTGCTCTGCATTTACTCACGAGCCTGGCTGAGCCTGGCCTGACCTCTCCAGCTCTCTTGCCTCCTGGCACCAGCCCCAGATACAAGGGGAGAGAGGGAGGAGAAACCGGTAAGTCCTACCTTGGTCCAGCTGGAACGTCCGATACTGGACGGTCGGGCTGTAGGGCCCGGGGCCTTTACTGGTGTGAGCACGGATTTTAACATCATAGGCGGTGTTGGGTTTGAGGCCGTTGAGGGTGTACGAGTTCTCTGGGGAGGGGGGCAGGTCTTTTTCCAGCAGGTTGCCGGGAGAACCGGCCTCCCGGTAGGCCACGGTGTATTTGACGATGGCTCCGTTCCTCTCGGCCAGCACGGGGGGCAGCCAGCCAAACTGCACCGACATGGATGTGACGTTGCTCGCCTCGAGGATTTGGGGGTAACCCTTGGGGATGTCTTCGGGGGTGGTGAGTTCCTGCACAGCTTCCTCCCCAAAGCCAGCCCGGCTTTTCACGGCCAGCTTGAACACATACGTGGCGCCCTTGTGGATGCTGGGAGCGACGTACTTATCCTCCAGTGCCGAGAATTCCAAGGTAGCCAGAGGGTCGACATCCTTGCGGCCGAACTGGAGCCGGTAGCCCAACACCTGGCCCTCCGCGTCCAGCGGGGGCTCCCATTTCACCAGGAGAGTGCTCTCCTCTGTCTGGTGCACAGAGAGGATGGGCTTTCCTGGGACTAGGAGAGAAGAGAGACACCTTCAGCCACAGGTGGGGCGGGGGAGAGGAGCTGCAGAGACTCTTCAGCTGCAGCGACAGGTTCCTCAGGTCAGCAGCAGTGTTCCAGCTCAGCTCCATGCAATCCAAACTGCTGCCACCCTGTACAGGTGGGTGGGCCCTAAACAGTTTGGGAAATGAGGAGTGCTGCCAGCATGTCAGCTGTGAGGTGCTGACACATTCCTAGATTGATTTTCTTCCCTTTGTTCAGGATGGAGGGGTGTGCACAGCTCCTCCCCTGTCTCCAGACCACTCACCCTCCCACCACTGGGAAGAACCAGCTCAGGAGTCCTGACTCCCAGCCTCCTGTCCCAATGGCTTCCAGGACAGAGAAAAACAAACCTGGAGTCCCCAAACTCCCAACTTCTCTTCCTCTCTCCATTACACAGCCCAACTTATGCAGAAAGAGACTGGAACAGATTGGCCCAGCCTGAGAAGTCCAGAGCAGCTGAGGGTGAAGCAATGAAGGATGGAAGGAAGTCTGGGCAGCCCCAGGTCCTGAGCAGCAGGCACGGGGCCAGCTCACACGGCTGGCAGGCAGCTCATCGCCCACTTGGGTACACAGGCAGAGGAACCAGAGCCCGAAATCTGTGTGAGGCAGAGGGCAGGGAGAGCTTCTGCTCACTCTGTGCTGCTCCTCTCCTCTGGAGGAAGGGAACACAGCAATGTTGGTGCGTTCTCAGCTCCTCCTCACCTGTCAGTGAGCTCCTCCTCGTGTGGGGGTTCTGGGGAGCTCAGCAGTGTCTGAGGGAGCCAGGCTGTCTCTGCCTAATGAGCCCTGGCACTGCCTGACTGCTAAGCAAGCCCACAGCCACAGCTAAATGACACGTGCAGGCCCAGAGATTCCTGAAGCCTGAGAAAGCAGAGCATTAATTCCAGCAGCTCACGCGTCATTGACACTCTGCTCCACTATTAGAGATCTAATTTCCTTCTCTCCGCCTTGGTATTTCTCCTGGTTGGACAGGAGGAGAGAAAATGGAGTTGGGAGGGATCCCAGCCCACCCCCACAGCACAAGTGCAACCGAGGGGCGAGGGCTGGAATGCTGGAGGGTGGCTGAGGGAGCAGAGCAGGATCTGCCTGTGCCAGGGATTCTGAAGGGGTCAAACTGGGGAACCTCTGCCTGCTGCCTCCACTGACACCTCAACAGGGATGAGGGGCTGTCTCTGAAACAAATGCTGTGTTCCTTCCAAAGTGCCAAAGAATGGCAGGGACGGTGCTGGGAGACCCAGCCTCCTCCCCTGGGAATGCCTAAGGAACACATTAAAGAGAAAAACAGTGCCATTACCTTTATGTTTCAGTTTTTATCACAAATGTTACTGTAATCAGCTGAGCTTGAAAGTATTACATCTGCACAACAAATATTGTTTGGAATAAAGGTGAGAAGAAAGTGCAGAGAGGGGGAAGTGTTTTATTTTGCAATTGGTTTGGACAGTAAAGGAGAAAATTAGATGTATTACTGTATTTAAATTCAGCCCCCAGCCCTGAATGATAAAGAAAGAAATCTCTCCTCTCAGAAGGTGTATTGACTCAACACTGCAAAGAAGGTAAGAATGTTACAGAGCCATTTGAAAGATTTTTTTTTTTTTAAATAGCTATTTCAAGTCAGGGGAAATTGAGTTTTGGGTAATAGCTGCTGTGCTGGAGAAAACATCCCTCTGTGACTGATCACCTGCACTGCAAATCCTATTGGGAAGAGATGAGGGAGGGTGACAAGGGAGAGTGACAAGGGAGCCAGGCAGAGAGAAAGGCTCCAGGAGAGAAAAACAGGAAGGGTGGAGAGCCTTGGGGAGAGGGAAAGCAGAGAACCAGCGAGTTAGTGAGGAGAAACATGGGCAGAACTGGAGGGGAAGGAGAAGAGGGTGAGTGAAGGAAAAGGCTCTGGCTGGTATGTGCAGGCAGAGCCCAGGTCCCAGAAATGAGAGCCAGGAAAAGTCAATACTGTCAGAGTTTCTCCCTCCACTAGTCTGAACACAGGGGATGTATTTCCAGACATGGTACCAGAAGAGGAGAGTGGGCAGGACAAGCCACCACTGTCTCCCTGCTGCTCTTCAGCTCTTTTCAAGTCCCCACCATGACAACAGAGCTCTCCTGTCCCCAGTGTACCTGCGTGGGCCACCTTCAAAGCTACACAGTCTCTCCAGTCAGACCAGGCAGAGTCACTTTCCTTCTGATGCACTGGAATTTACAGCTCAAGAGATTACGAGTGATGAATTTGCAAGTGATGAATTCATCTTCTGTTGTGTTTCTGGGTGTGCTGGGGCTTTCTGCAGCACTGGGCAGAAAATTGTGACATTTGGTGAGGGCTGCATGTGAGGAATGAAGGGGTTTCTGCCTTACTAAATCTAATTTTGCCTTTGGGGCAGCCTGGCTCTTGCTGCAAGTCTGTCCTACAAGAAGGGAGTGGGATGAAAGAAGGTGAGTCTGGAGAAACTCCTTGGCTTTAGGAAAAGGCTCTCACCTGCACCCTTCGTGGTGACCACTTTGGGTTTGCTGCGAGCACCATCTCCCTTCATGGTGTAGGCGGCCACAGTGATGGAATAGGCAGTCTCGGGCTGGAGCCCAGCAATGATCATTTCCTGTTTGCAAGATGCCAGAGGGAAATCGTGTCAATGTTCAGGCCCACACCCAAGGGCAGCTCTCTCCTCCCTGCAGGAGTCTCAGCCCTTTTCCAGCATGCAGGAACACCGAATCAAAGAGCACGAGACACTCTGGGGCTTCTGCGGGAAGTGGCAGAGGGGGAGAGCCCCATTTCCCTGGCAAGGCACTCAGCTCTGCAAACACAGCCTGGCTCTGCAGGGCCCTGTGCAAGGCATCCTCCTCCAGATCAGCCTCTCACACATTCCCTGTCTTCACACAAACCATTTCAGCATCCAAATGCTTTCACTCCCTTCAAAGCTTTCCTCTCCACTGTGCGGCCTCAGAGGAGGCTCAGAGGTTTCAGGGAGATTACATTTTTTTCACCATTACCCCTCTCTTCTCTCCTCAGAGATATTTTTAATGCCTTCATAATATTAAAGGGATTGCTTGAATGCAAAGTGCAAGACGACACATTCCGCTCACGCTAAAGCTCCCTGCTAAATCCCACCCCCTCCTTCCCCATCCTCTATCAGCCTCCCCACACCTGGCTCCCAGGAGCTTTTGTTGGAACACTGGCCTCAAGAACAGCCCTCCTCCAGGAGGGATCCAGCCTTTCAAAGGGCTGTGTTGGAAAAGGAACACCCGTGCTAAATCAAACAGGATGACAGCACATGCAGCAGGGTTTTCCCCAAGGCACCAGAAAGGAGGGAGATGGGAATGTTGTGCATGTTTTATGGCTTTCCTCTCTCCTCATCCCTTTGTGCTTTCAATATTAAATCGCAGGGCGGCAGTTGAGAAGAATTTGTTAGTCCTGAAAATAACTATATCCCCAGTGGTGAGCTGGGAGTGGAACAGCAGAACTTTCGAACACTGGGATTTTTGACCAGTGAGTTTGGAGGCTGTCAGCTGCAGGGGCAGGTCTGGCTTCTGGAAGTCAAGAAACCTGCTCTGCTCTCACACCTGCCAAGGAGTTTTGTTAAGATTTTAGGCAGGGGCTTTGCCTCCCATGAGACTCATTCTCCACCCCTCAAAGGGAGGCCCCTCACTTGTGCAGGGCACTTGGCAATCCCCAGGAGACACAAACACAACCAGTTTGGTCGTGTGTTATCTTAGGACCTTGTCATTCCAAGGAGAAAATGCTTTCTCCTACTGCTTTGTAGCTGTAGGATTTTGGAAAACACTTACCATTTTAGCAGAAAAAGCAAATGCTAAACAGCCAAGCTGATTTCAAGGTACTTCAAAGGTAAGAGCACCAATAATGATTCAGTGCTTTGCATCAATGAGTTTCTAAGAATCTTGGCCCTTTGAGGGTACAAAGCATTTGTTCATGCCCTGATAGCTCAGGACTCATGGATTCTGATTTCCCAGTGCTTCCCAGCCTATCTTTTCCACACACAGAGGTGTTGCAAAGCAGCCCATCTGAGCACCCTGGTCTGGTGGAAGGTGTCCCTGCCCATGGCTGGGAGTGGCCTTTAAGGTCCCTTCCAATTGAAACTATTTTAGGATTCTCTAATGTTCAAGGAAGTCCCAAATTCAACATTCCATCTGCTTCCCTATGCAGGAGCAGCAGACCCATCTTTCCTTCAGAGCCAAAGGGAAAACCCTGTGGGATTGCTGTGTGCTGACAAACGACACGATCACAGAGGGTCACAGAGCAGTGACAGGGAGGGGACAATGCATGGGAACACCAAAAATGGGCTCTAAAACAGGCACACTGGCATTGCAAAGAAAAAAATAAAGGAAAAGGAAAATATCACACCACAACAGGAAGTGGGAGAAGGGAAGAGGCAGAACCAGCACGGGAGGATTTTTATGTTTTTACTTACGTATTCAGCAGTGTCATCTGTTTCCCACTGGGCAGAGAACAAGAGAGGTTTGGCACATGAGAATACAAGAGGGGAAAGAAGGGAAAGACAGAGACACAGCATGAGGAAGGAATCCCTGAGCAAGCAGCCACACAAGGTCAGAAGTTACCAGGCAAGCATGAGGGAAGAAGTAGAGTGGGAGAAATTAGTAGATTCCACTGTGGCCTTTGCCTGAATTAAAAGACCTCCCAGGCACAGGGAGGGTGGACGGATATTTATCTCAGTGCTGGGACAGCACTTCATATTCTTCCACAGTAACACTGTCTGGGAGCACAAAGGAGCTGCAGAGACACAGCCACGCCTTGTCACAGGTTCTCATGGCCCTTCCCCAGAGTCACACTGCCTGGGATGAGCACCCACCCCTCCCAGCCTCGCGGGGGCTCGGACAGCTGAGCCCTTACCTGGGCGTCCGCCAGCATGATGTCCTTGATGTGGGGCAGCCCCCTGGCCTCGCCGTTCTCCATGCGGACATAGTGCACCTGGTAGCCGCGGATCTGGCCGTGCTGGCGGCTCTGCACCGGCGAGCGCCAGAACACCTGGATCGCCGTCGAGTTCAGCACCTCCACCTCCACCTTCCGTGGCGGAGCACTGGGCACTGCGGGGAGGCAAGCCAGGGGCTCGAGTCACTTGGGATTGCTGGCTGGGGCCTGTCCCTGCTCCTCTGGGACATGCATACCCTGGATCTGAGCCCTGGAAGGAGGGGGAGACCTGAGCAACTGAATATCCAATCCTCTGTCAGAGGCCTCCCAGTGAGCAGGGAAGAAGTTCTGTGGGACCTGACCTGCATGGCCTGGAGATAGGGATGGGAACAGGCCCATCTCATCATCTAGCCATCCTTCCACAGGCTCCTTCGTGCCCAGTTTGCTCAGATGGAAGGAACCATTATAGCTCCAGATCTCATTCTGAGGGCAAGTCCAATTTTCAGTGAGCCAGAAAAGCTCTGGTCCTGCCTGTGGGAGGTCGGGGTGGAGAGGATCAGTAGGGGGCTTGTTCTTGGAGTTCCCTCATCTCTCTGGCAGGACAGGGGGACTGGTGGCTACAACCACTGTGGAATCTCGGGACAGAAAACAAGAGATGTCTTGGATGGAATTTGGGCTGAATTTTTGGAACTACTACTACTACTAATCATACAGGGCATGACAGCTTCATCTACCAGGAAATCACACTTTCTCTGAGCAGGGTCCATTTGGATGTGGGCAGAGGCTCAGGGAAACAGGACCAACACTGGGGACAAACCTGTTGCTTTTTAAAAATTCTTTTTATTTAGAATAGATGAAGAACACCTGAAAAATTTGGAAATTCCATATGTTATCTACTTGACCTATATTATTTGTGGTCCTACCCTCACAGTGAGGGTGCTCCTCTCCCTTCATGCACGCATTCATGCTTTTCCCTGGTTTTATTTTACTGTAGAAATACCAGGAAAATTCAACTCTCTGAGTGGGGCCACTGAACTGTTGTCGCTCAAGGTTTCTAAACTTTAACAGATTCCTCCTTTCTACTACTGACAAAAACTCTGACTTAAGGAGGAGGTAGTAGCAAGGAATGTAGTAACAAGGAATGTGTGGGAAGAACTCTTTAATATTTTAAAACGTGCTCTCAGGCACAGGGTGGGATTCTTGGAGCTGTCCCATGCAGGACCAGGAGCTGGACTTGGCTGATCCTTGTGGGTCCCTTCCAACTCAGGATATACAGTGATTCCATGAAACCAGTTTCTGCCAGCAAAGGTTTCCTCTGAGCAAAGGTTTCGGTGCCTTGGCTGATCCTGGCTCAGTGAGAGCATCTGTTCAGGGGGAGTGGTGCAGTCAAGACTCAGAGATATTAAGAAAGCCCCCATAAATTCAGGAAATGCCCTAAAGCAGGGAAGGAGAACCCTAGAGAACCCAGTGCTCAGAGGGCTCGGGGTGATGGCACCAGGGGATGCCGCACAACTCGGACCTTGGATCCCACTCCAGCTCTGGCCTGGCAGCACTGGAGAGCCCCAGGAAAGGCCTCACTGTGTCCTCCCCGGCATGGGAACAACCCCCCTCAGGGACAGGAATCCCCCAGGAGAACCCAGCAAAGGCTCAATTACCATCCTCATCCGTGCGGACGATGACCGGCGAGCTCTCCGGGCCCGGCCCCACCTCCGTGTGAGCCACCACGGTGACGCGGTACTCGGTCCACTTCTCCAGGGACTCCAGCAGGATCTGACTGGTGGTTGGGGGGATATCATTCACCTCCTTTAGCTCCGTGTCCTCCGAGTCCAGCGCTCGATAGTGGACGCTGTAGCCGGCCAGGACGCCGTTCTGGCTCTCGGCCGGAGGCGGCCGCCAACTTACCAGAATGGCGGTGGAGCGGGTGCTGACACATTTTACATCTTGAGGGGGGGCAGACGGTTCTACGAGGGGGGAAAATTCAGGAGGGGGAAAGGGAAAGAAGGGAGAGGGGAGGGGGGGAAAAAAAACAAAAGATGGGAAAGATAAAAGAAAAAAAAAAAGGAAAATGATAACAAAAAAATCTAAAATAAAACGTACAAAAGTTTGGTTTAGGAAGATAAAATTAAAAGAGAAGAGAGCTTTTTGTTGTTGTCTTTTTTTTTTTTTTTTTTTTGAAATGAAGAGGTTAAAAAAAAAACAAAAAGCCAACAGAAATTAAATGGGGCATCAAAACTGAAATGGTGTAAAGCAAAGGACTAAACCAGCAAGCGGGCCAGCCAAGAGAGGTCCTGCTGCTTCCACTAACCTGGCACTGACTAAGCACCCAGCTGCACCCTATAAAAGCCCTTTCCTTTGGCTCCCTGTTTTACAGTGGCCTGGCAAATCCTACTCTGGCTGGGAAAGCACTTCTTTCCAACCTCAGTCTCTGGGATCTTGAATTTCTTTGAAGGGATCTGTGAAAATTAAGTAAGAAAAGCAAATCTTTTGCCAGGAGGCTTAAATTTAAGAGTCTGTACCTCCAGATGGAAGTGATTAGTTGTCCCCAGACTGAAGGAGGCCAAATCCCACAGTGGGAATGCCCAGGACACTGCCAAGCAATGGTAGTTAAAGAGGAGGGTTTTGAGAAAACACTTGCAGAAGAAGGGAGGCAGTGGCTTTGGTGAGGTATTCAGGTATCCAGGGGATTTTCCAAAGCAGCAGCAGGTCTAATTCCCACTGCACTCACTGCCTGAGCTATACCAGGGTGTTCCCCAACATCCCGGGAGAAAACCTTGGGAAGCGTGGCCCTACCCAGGCACCTTCTCAGAGCAACCAGGAGGTGGGGAAGGTGGAACCCACAGCTCTCCCTTAAAGCTCCTCTCTTTCCATCCCCTGCCCTGGGCAGGGACACCTTCCGCCAGGCCAGGGTGCTCCATCCTGGCCCTCAACACTTCCAGGGATTAGATCACACTTCTGCCAGTCACTAATGACAACTGATCAGCCCAGGGAAGCAGAGTGTGATACATTTTCAAGGCAAATCTATAAATCCCATCTCACCCAACTGCAATAAAGAGCTTTTAACTCTCTGCAGACAGGGCAGGAAACTGGGGTGAACTTGTGAGCCCCCAAGTATCACCTGCAAGAAGCAGTAGATCAGTGCTGGTCACTGCTTCCCATTCCTCTGATGCTTTTTTGATCAACAAAAAGCTCTTTTACTGAGGAATGGTTGTTTTCAAACCTCTTACTCCCATCCTTTAGTCAAACCCAGATGTTTAGGCCCAGTTTGCCTTGAGGACTCTGCTAAATCCACTTAGCCCAGTTGGCACTGGAGTGAGAGCCACACACTTTCCAGGAGCCTCCAGGAGACAGAGGGAAGTGGCTTTTCAGAAAGGGCAGAGATAATCCTTCCACTGCTGTCTGAGCACCCTGCCCAGTAGGACATTCCGGGTGTTTTCCTTCTATTTTTATGCTCTATTGCTGTCTTTAACCTGGCAGAATGACCCTCTTCTCCCCAGCACTCCCAGTGAGGAGGCTGACGAGCCCTGGCCATGGCTGGCCACGCAAAACAACACAGAATATGTCAAATGAACCAAACCAAAAGGAACAAACTGGAAAATAAAACATAAATCAAGCCAATAATTTGAAACAAACAAACAAAAAAAAACACCAGAAAGGAAATCATAATAATAAAATAATACTGATATAAAAAGTGACTCCTTCCAGAACATTCCCAGTCTGTTTACCTACCTTCCATGCTTCAACTGCTAACTTATAAGACTTTCTTACAAGAGAACAAGAGGAACTGAGCTACGAGGCCAGACCAAGCTCCTGGTGGGTTTCTGCACATGACTGGCTTTTAAAATGCTGCTCTACCCATGATGAGTCCCCCGAGTCCTCCCCCACCAGCAGAACCCCAGCTATTGCAGAAATGGCAATTTTGGACCCCAATCTGGTCTCTTTTGCTAAACTGTCAGCACGAAGAGCAGGGCAGCACATTCCCAGCGACAGATCTCCTTCCCTCTGGCTCTTTCCATCTGCTGTGATTGATGCAGCACCTCTCCAGGACAGAGGTGCACTGCTCATCCCACATCCCAGAATCAACTCAAGGATGGTTTCAAGGTATTGAGGGAAAGCCTCAGCCCTCTCCCATTGCTGCCATGGTGCCGTTCCCTTCTTTTTTTGTCCTCATCAGAGGCTGGGCATATTAAAATCCACCTTTCCTGCTTAGTTCCAGCCAAAGCCACCACAGCCAAGAAACCCACTGCAGAGAGGGTCTGACCTGACCTACCCTTCATCCTGAACCTCATTCTGAAAGCCCCAGGAAGCAGAGCTCAGCTCCAGCTGGCACTGGGGTCACTGTCTGCGCTGCCACGCTCGCTCACTCACCCTCTATGCTCCAGCACAGGGACCTACTGAGAGGCCCTGGGGTGAAGCCTCCTTTTGGGATGGTTTTGCACTTTCTCTGGTTAAAAAGGTGGGGTGGGGGGTGGGTGATGGGGGAGAAGGCCCAGGTCCTGCCCAGCCCCCTCCCCGTCACTCCTGGACTGCAGCAGCGGAGGAGAACAGCCAGGGGTGCTGGCTGGCCACGCTGGAGACGCCTCTGGGGAGCTCATGGCACTGTTTCCTTCACAATCCAGCCCAACCTGTGTGACCCTGGGGACGCTGGGGACAGCGCCGGGAGCCGGGAGCTGCGGCAGGAGCCCAGTGCCACAAACCCCAACGGGGCTGCGAGCTCAGCTCTGCAACCAGCCCTTCCCTGGGCGGGGAGCCAGGCACAGGCAGGAGCCCCCAGCCAGGAGAGCATGGCCTTTGCCTGCTGGCTGTTTTCACCAGCGTTTTGGGACCCCTTCCCACCCTCCCAGGGCTCCAGGGCATCCGGGAGTGTCTGCAGAGCCACGCACGGTGAGCCTGCAGCCACAGGGTGGACTGTATTTGTGAATCTGCTTGAGACCAGCCAGTACTCACCTGAGCTGCACCTTTTACATGCTTTAAAGTTGACTGTCCAAGCCACAAGAATGACCCTTACTGACCTTGTACAATATCATGTTTTTTAACCCTTTAGGTACCATAGACTTTGGGTGTTTCATTCACTTCAATGTACTGTGGGGAGGGGGACGGGAAGGAGGGTGGAGCTGATGGGGGGGGAACATCCTTTCTTGGGCAGGAACAGAGGGTGAGAAAGCCCCATCGTTCCTCTACACCTGCACACGCAGCCTCACAGCGCCCACCCTGCCACCCCTGTCTGCTGACCACGCTTTGCACTCCGGAATTTCCGAGTGGGAGAGTTGCCAGGGAGCCTGGGAAGGTCATGGCTAACCGGAAAGGGCAAACCAGCTTCTCCCGGACATGAGAGACTGTCAGTTTTACAAGCTACGTCTCTGGTACTTGAAGAGTTAAAACCCAGCCACTTCAAGAAGAAAAAGATACTTTACCTTTAGTTTAATGGATTTTACTTTGGTTATGATGCTCAGGAGGAGCCACCCTGGCAGGGAGGTGCAGGGAGGGGCTGCCACATGCAGGTGGGTGCTGGGAGGGGACAGCAGGAGCGGAGGGAGGACCAGGGAGGAGGCTCTGTCATTCCAGAGACAAGATGCCATTGTGGTGTGACATCGCCCAGTGAGGGACAGGGAGAGCAGGGAGCTGGTTCATCGGGTGCAGGGCATGCAGGCAAGCAAGCAGAGAGCAGAAGAGAGAAGAAAGAAGAGGCATGGAGCGGGCCAAGGAGGAGCTGAACGGAAAAGGAGCTGCGGAGGGAAGACACAAAAGCCTGTCCCGAGCCAGAAGGTCTGTGAGCCGTAGGATGTCACCCGGACCAGGGAGAATTGACTCGTTCCTCCAACAGCCAGCCAGGAAAAAATGTTTCACCGTGTTACAGGACACTGACAGCTCCCAGCTGATGTTCTTAAGAGCATTAAATTAATGAGACTCTCCCTATGAAAGCTGAGCTACAGAGAGAGAAACCCGTCCATGTTCTTGGCAGGTGCCAAGTTAGAAAAAGCCCCAAAGCCTTCCCTTTTCCCAGCTCCCCTTTTCCTCACCCTTAAGGGACAAATTTTCACTAAGCCCTACTGCCACCAGATCCCACACCCCTCTTTCAGCTTGTTTTATTGAACCAGAAAGCACAAATCCCAGACCCTCTTTGCCTCCCATCCCCACGGATCTCAAGGAGAGAAACCCCTTGGAAAACAGAAGCAGAGAGTAAGTTTAACACTTATTTTTCAGGTCCTTTCAGTTCATTTCCCCCACCCCACAGAGATGCTCCCTCTGACAGTACCACACTGGGATCAGAACCAGCAGATGTGCAGCAGAGTCAGGAAAGGGTTTTCCTATGAAACGTAGAGAGGATGGAGAAAAAGAAAAGAAGGAAAAAAGGGGAAAAACATTTGAAAGAAAGAAAAAACCAAAAATCTTTGAATGGAGTGGAGGCCTGAGCAAGCCCCAGTAAGGAATTCTGTCTTTGCAGAAACAGACTCCCCTTTCTTCCCACTCCTCAGGGACAGAAAGAGAAGGAGACAGGGAAAGGGAGAGACAGCAGGGTGTGACAATTAAAAAGCCCAGACGAGAGCCTGCTGCTCCCCCTTGTTAGGGACTCTGAGGGATGGGAGCAGGGCTCTCCCTCCTCACACTGGTGACCAGAGCCACTTCTGAGTTAGTTCTGCTCCCGGCTACTCCAAACTGCAGCGGAGTGATTTAGTAGAGATGAGAGGAGACAGAAAACACAAAGAACAGCTGCCACAGCCACTCATGCAGTGAAAAAACACCTCATTTAAAAGCAAAGATCTGTGAAAAGCCCAGAAATATTGCCATCCAGGGTTATTGTCCCCAGGGCAACAGCGAAGGGAGACAATCCATTAAACTAAAACCAGCACGTTTTGGTTGCATACACTCCATCCTGGTATCATCAATATCCCCTCCCAGCCTCCACAGGACTCCTCTGTCCCGCTCTGCCGGAGCCCAAACGGGACCATTCCCAGTGCTCCAGGCCTTCCTCCCCTTGGCTGTGGAGGTGCTCATGGAAAAGAGCACAGGGACTGCTTCCCCAAAGGCTGGGAAAGGTTGGACCTGTGAACAATCACCTTCCCTTCTCCTCTCCTTACCGCTTCCCCACTGTCTCCCTGCTCCATTGCTTGTGCCCCTTCCTGGCAGCTGCTGCTGGGTCTGTGTGGGGCGGGCTGTGGGTGCCATCCCCTGAGCATGCTCAGCACCACGGCCAGTGTGGCCACCAGTGAGCCCTCACTGCTCCCACCCCAAGTGGATGGTGCTACCTGGCCCCCCAGCACCCCCAAACCCCAGCTCTGCTCCTGGCTCACATCTCAACTACCTGGACCACCGAAGGGAGAGGAAAGCAGGTCCCAAAGGCGTTCCCCCCCCCCCCTCCCTGGAGCAAAACGCCAACCCCCAGCTCCGTACCCCTGTGCCCACCATCTCTGGCTCCCTGACTGTGGTCCCCTCAGAGAAGGGTGGGAAAGGAGAGACACCTACTAGACTGCAAGGTGCGCTCTCGGACCTCCGGGGTGAAGGCCCCCAGCCCCAGAGCCGAGCGGGCGGCCAGCCGGAAGACATACTCAGTGTTGGGCTTCAGGCCTTCCACCGTGAACGAGGTCGTTGGCTCGAAGTTCTTCAGCACCTGGGATGGGCGAGGGGGGAAGAAACAAAATAAACCCAAACAACAGGCAGCAGAGGTGAGGCCTGCCCAGAGACACCTGCCCTGCTCCCCTCGCTCCGACGCCGCAGGGAGCGGCGGGGCCGAGAGCTCCTCAGCCCCAACCCCGCTCCACTCTGGACTCACCTCCTTGCTGCGGTCTCCTTCCTTGTAGAGGAGCTCATACTTCACTATGATCTCCTGCCGTGGGGGGCTCCATGACAGCACAATGCTCGTCTCGGTCTTGGCTTCTGCTCGGAAGTTCATCGGCTGCCCAGGCACTGGCACGGAGAGGGAGCCAATGGGGCAGAGGAGGCAAGAGGAGAAACAGGAGAAACCACATTAACTTGGCTAATTAGGAGGCTCTTGCCCTGTTTTCTTCAAAGCCTGTGTGGGAAGAGCACGTCAGCAGCAAAATGCCACACAGCAGCGTGGGCAGGTCCTGCCTCTAAAGCTGTGGAGCTACATCCCACGGCAGGGCTCCAGCATGTCCAGAGCTGCTGGAGATGGAAGAATCCCAGTGGATCATATGCCTCTTTCTTAGCAGAATACAACCCTTCCCATGAATCCCAGTATTACAAGATTCTGGAAGTAGGAAGCCCAGGAGCAGCCCATTGAGGACACAGGGTTTCCTCCCATACCCCACACCAAAAATGTGCTGGGTGACAGCCCATGATAAAACACCTTGTGTTTGCAGCTCAACACATCTGCTGTGACAACTGGGGCTTTGTTTTCCTCCCCCTGCAGAAAAAGGCAAAATAAGGCTCATTCCCCACTCATCTCTGACAAAGCAGTTTCTGGGTGCTTTAGGGAGAGTTAAGAGTGTTACCCCTGCCTGGGCAGTTTTACATCTAAAGACATTTAAAATAATGGAATGGTTTGTGTTGGAAGAGACATTAAAGCTCATCCAGTTCCATGGGCAGGGACATCTTCCACTGTCCCAGGCTGCTCCAAGCCCCAGTGTGCAGCCTGGCCTTGGGCACTGCCAGGGATCCAGGGGCAGCCACAGCTGCTCTGGGCACCCTGTGCCAGGGCCTGCCCACCCTCCGAGTAAATAATTCCTTCCCAACGTTGAATCTAAATCTCCAAGTCTAACCAGCAGCTCTCCTTCCCACAGCCCAGGTCAGTGACACAGCTGCTCACCTCCTTGCTGTGTCTTAACCTGGATGGGGTCAGACAGGGGCCCGTCCCCCACGGAGGTGAAGGCCAGCACTCGCACGGTGTAGGTCTCGTCCTCGAGGAGACTGCCCACGGTGGTCAGCAGGCTGTCATCCACGTTGTGCTTCTGCCAGTTGCTGACGGGCTGGTCAGGCTCCATGGTGTAATAGACACGGTACCCTCGGATCTGCCCGTTGGGCTCCACCGGTTCCTCCCACTGGATGATCATGGTGGTGCTGCTCAGCATCCGGCCCTGCACGTTGCGGGGAGCACTGGCAGGAGCTTGTTCCCCAGTGTGAGTGACCACTGACTCACTGGGAGGCCCCTGCCCGATGCTGTTGACTGCGGAGACCCAGATCTCGTACTCGGAGTTGGGGCTGAGCCCCCCGATGCTGTAGCGTGTGGTGGTGATGTCCTCCTTGATCTGGTATGGTCCATCCTGGCTCTTAGACTTGTACTCAATGACATAGTAGGACACGGGGTCTGGATTTCCAGAGTCCCAGGTGATGGTGATACTCGTTGCTGTTGTCTCTGTCACCACTGGCGTCCCAGGAGCCTTGGGAAGTGCTGAGAATCAGGAAGAACAGGCATTTAAAAAAAACCCACAGGTGCTGAAATGGTGCCTAATTGGGCTAGTTAGGGCTGCAGGAGCCGGAGGCACAGCACCAATCCCAGCAGCTCAGGAAAGTGCTGCTGGAATATTATGAACCTAGTTATCCACTCTATTATCCTCCTTAAACTGCTCCATCAAAGGCAAAGTATTCAGCCAAACATCTGGAATCATTAGCACAGGCTGCAGCTGCACATCCGCCGGCTCCCAGGGCAGGGAGGGAGAGCAGCTTCTCCTTCCCAGCACGTGCTCGGATCTCCCGGACAGCTCCGCGGGCAGGGAACGGCACAGGCCGGGCTCTGCTCTCCAGAACAAGTCCCCATAAATGCTGGGATTGCTTCCTCTCAAGCCACAAAGCTGTGTTAATCCCCATCTCCCCCCTCCCTCAGTCAGGGAGTCCCCCTTGGAGCCTGCTGGGGACTGCACGCTACCCAGCACTTTAACTGCACCTGAAATGTGTTCTAACTTCACCTGTTCTCAAGCTTTATGTGCTGTCCTCACCACACACTTTAGACCCTTTTCAACCTCATGTTATAATGGAATCCCAGAATGGTTTGGGTTGGAAGGGACCTTAAAGCCCATCTAGTCCCACCCCTGCCATGGACAGGGATACCTTCCACTGGCCCAAGTGGCTCCAAGCCGTGTCTAATCTGGCCTTGAAGCCAAACTTCTCTAGACCTGATCACAGTAAAGCTCAAACTTCTCCTTTCACCTTCTGCCCGGGAGAGCTGCAGGTGCTCACACACAGGAACAGAGCAGGGAACAGAATCGAAATTACAAAAGGCAGAAGGTACCAGCAAAGTGAGATTCCCCATCTGAGGAGATGGGAGAGTTGGAAGCAGAAGCAATCTGCCCAACACAGCAGCTTTTTAGATTGAGAGGGCAAGACAGGGAAAAAAGGGAAGGAAGGAAATACTCAGGAAAATAAAGAGGACCTGAGTCCAGCCCCAGGCATCCTTCTGCTGGCACAAGAGCCCCACTGCCTGTGCAGAAGCTCAGAGGGGGTGTCATGCCAATAGTCTCTAGTCCCTACTCATTTCTCCTGTCAGACCTTCCTCAGACAGATCACTGATACAACAGGATTGTTTATCCTTATTCCTCCCCTTCTCCAAGTGTTTTTCCTCTCCCCTCCCACTGATCCTTTCCCACCCCGTCTCTCCCAGATCCCTTGTGGGCAACACCAGCACTCGGAGCAGACACCAGCTCACACAGAGCTCTACACTCACCCAACCTTAGGGGTTCCTGCTTGGGTTTAATACTCCCCTGCTGAGGACAGAACAGATTGAAGATGGCACCCATGCTCCTCTTGGGAATCACTAGCTGGAAGCCGGGGTTATTCCCCCTCTTGCTGAGGCAACAATGGCCACTAAGATGCTGGAACTAAGCTCTACTGCAAGGGTTCACATGCCAGAGATCCTCAGGGCCTTGGCTGAATCTCAGGCCTTGGAACAGGATGGCATGCAGGCTCCAAGCCATCCAAGGCTCCTTGCACAGTGCCCAGCCAGCCTCATATGCCAGGACAGACACAGCATGCGGGGACTGGAGTCACAGTTTTCTTCACAACAGCTCAGGTGTCCTAAAGCGAGGGAAGGTCTCAAGCCACCAGCTTCCTCTCCACTGTGGGTTTCCCTGTGTGTAGGATCCCCGAGCACACATGCACAGATCCCAGCACGGGGCACTCACGGTGCACAAGTCTGTCCTGCTGCTTGTGCTCGCAGACCTCCACATGTACCCACAGGTAAGCACAGGGACTGACACTCCTGCAGCCGGGCACCCAAGATCCAGCCATGGTGTCCCTGTCCATGCACACACATCCCACTCATGCATGAGCACCTGGACATGCAGGACCATGCCCCTGTCCATGCACACACACACATCCCACTCGTGCAAGAGCACCTGAACGTGCAGAACGGTGTCCCTGGCCATGCACACACACCCCACCCGTGCAGGAGCACCTGGACATGCAGGACTGTGGCCCTATCCATGCACACACACACCCCACCCGTGCAGGAGCACCTGGACATGCAGGACTGTGGCCCTATCCATGCACACACACACCCCACCCGTGCAGGAGCACCCGGACATGCAGGACTGTGTCCCCCGTGCAGGTCAGACAGCCACGGGCTCTCCCCATGCAGACACACAAGGACACAGGCACAAACCATGGGACATTCAGGACACAGGCACAAACCATGGGACATTCCCACTCCGGCGACACGTCCCACCAATGCTCCCATGCACGAGCAGGACACGTGGCCAGGTGTGCCCTGCACTCATGCTTGGACACTCAGCTCTGGCCGTGCCCCCACGCCCGCCTGGCACGTGCCCACTCCCACACGTGCAGCCAGGACTCTGCTCCCACTCCCTTACATTTCACCGTGATCTGGGCAACGGCTTCTATGACTCCCAGACTGGACATGGCCACGCAGGTGTAGTTGGCGGAGTCCTTGACGTCCGTGAGCTCCAGGACGTTCCTGCCCACGGGCATGTCATCCTCGGGCGTCAGGTCCTCCGCTCCCTGCATCCACTTCACGTAGGGCATGGGGGACCCCACGGCCACGCAGGTGATGTTGACGTTGCCCCCGGGCATGATTTCATGGCTGACAGGGAGGATGGAGAAGCGAGGGGCCACACGGCGAACTGTGGACGAGACGCACAGAGGTAACAAAAAAACAAAACGGAAAACCAAACCAAAACAAACAAACAACAAAAAAACAAAGAGAAAAAAAAAACAGAAAAAAAAGGAAAGAAAAAGAAAGGAGAAAAAGAAAAAAGAGTAAAAGATAATTTAAATATAGATGGGGCTTGTCATTGTTTATTTTCTTCCTTCATTAAAAACAAAACGAAAAAACAAAGAAAGGAAAAAATCAAAAACTAAAAACCAAAAAAATTAAACTCCAAATAAATTTGTACTTCACAAACAATATATAGAATATAGACATAAAAGCGATATTTCATAGCAACAGGGTTCCATTGATCAAGATTAGACCCATCACAGCACAGATAAATACACAAAAATTTATTAGCAATTTCTCATCTTTACTGGCAAGAGCTGGCATGGCGAGCGCCCAAACTTCTCCTCCGTGGCCGCTGGGGCCCCCAGCTCCCCGCTCCACACCCCAGGAACCTGCTCCTCCCTCTCCCAGTGGGGTCTGAGTCCCGGGTCCCCTTCTCCCGAAGGAACAGCCCATCCACCACCACGGCCCGGCGTGGTCCAGGTGCCCCCTCTGGAGAGGGGCCCTCTCCCACCCGGGGCTGCTGCAGAGGTGGGGTGGGGGTCAGGAGAAGGTTGGGATGGGGATGGAAACTTCTCAGCATTTTGCCTTGTTGGACCCAGAGAATTCAACAAAGAGAGAAGTGTCACATCCCCAAATTCCTGACGCTCCACTTGAGAAGTAAAAGGCAAAAGGATAAACGAGGGAGGAGAGGGAGTCCCCGGAGTGGGACAGAATTTAGTTGGTGTCTGTGTGTGAGAAGCGTCCAGGGGAACACAGCCCCCCTGGAGCGAGAGAGAGTGTGGAAAAGATGAGAAACTCTAATGAAATTTTTGTGGTTTTCGGGTATAGAAACCCTAACGAAGCCTCTTTAAGATCTGACACGGTTCCATCGATAGATGCAGCTCTCAGAGTCACAAACATCATGCAAAATAGGTAAAAAAGAGAGAGAGAGAAAGAGAGAAAGAGAGAGGAAAATGCAGAGAAATACAATTTCTGGGCGGCAGCAAATGCCCACATGGATACTGGATAGAAAGTGAGCGACAGATAAAGGAAGGAAGACCAGGAGAAGGAGAACAAGAGGGGAAGGGAGAAAGAAGAGAGAGAGAGAGGGAGGGGAGGGGGAAACCCACTTTAATGCTGCATACTTTTTCTAGCTGATGTGACTCAATGTGGTGGCTCACATTGTCACATCTCAGCCCTGGCGGAATAATAAATAGAATAGAATTAATAAGAAAAACAAGGTAATGAAACTTTTAACGTTGAGAAAACAGTGACATGTTCTGTGCATCTCCTTAGCAGAGAGGTGGATGCAGCTTCCAGACCTTACACAGGAAGAACATGGACGCAAAGGGGAGGCTGTGGTTTCCTTGGCTCCATTTTCTGAGCTACCTGGGCTGGCTGGAGGGATGGTGGGTGCCCTTCCTTAGGGGGGGAAAGCAGGGGAATGGACAAAGGAGAACGTGTGTGGATCAGAGAGGCCCTAGGGAGGGGGTCAGGGCAGGGTCTCATCCCACAAGAAAGAGAAAAGGATACAGGACCAGGGTAAAACGCAGGAACAGCAGCAGCTGGAGGGGAGCAGGAGTGCAGGATTCTTCCAACCTCAGGGACAGCCATGCAGGAACTGCCTTAGGCAGGGTGGGCGAGGGGGAAGGAGAGTCTGGAGTGCTGGGGGCCTGAGAACTTCCCGTTCCTGCCGTCTGTGCCCCGGTAACCCCTGCACAACCTCTCCGAAGCTCGGTGCCGGTGCCTCATGCCAAAGCAAAGGACACCAGAGCTGAGCCTGCCATCGTCCCTCCCAGTGCCTTCAGATGTCCCCTGGAACTGATGTCTTGGGGCTTGCTAGTACTAATCTTCCAGCTTTTTGGATATTTTCCAAGGGCAAGGGCACTGCCAGGAGAGGTAGAGGCTGTTTGTGGGGCTTTGGCAAACAAAAGCCAACTGCAGCCCCTGCATCGTCCTGCAAGGTGACAAGGGACACTATCACAGCAAGGTCTGCTCTCCCCACTGGGCTGTCAGACCCTTTCCTGCAGGAAGCAGTAGCCAGGAACCAGCACTGGGAGGGCAAGGAAGAGAAGATTTCCAGATTGGTGGGATGAGGAGCTCAGAGGTGACGAAGGGGAATTTCTGCATGCACGGATTTGCAGAGAGAACGGGGGGCACGCCCTCAGCTGGGGAAAGGATTAGGATGTGGAGGGAGGGACTGCAAACTCTCCTGGCCACTGACACTAGAAGATGATTTTCTACCTGCAAAAAGGTGTAGGGGGCTACCACGGTGTTTGTTCCACCTCAAGCACCAGCACTGGCTCAAAGGATCAGGCAACCTGCTCCTTCCTCCCTCCTGCTACTATGGAGAACACTCAGCCCTAGCCATGAGGGTACATCCCTGTTTCCTACATCACCCTGCTGCCCACTGCTTCCAGGGGTACCACACTTCAGAAAATGGAGCCAGGTGGAAACCACACCTGTCACAGTCTGAGACAAGATGGAGAGAACTTGGAAAGAAACAAGTGGGGTCAACATGCAGACAGATCTGGGGTGGGGATGACTCTTCTGAGGGGGGCTGGTATGTAACCTTCTGGAGAGGGGAGGCAAGGTGGGAAAGGTGAGGAGGAATGGGGAGACACATCCGGACAAGATCCGGTCAGCAAACAGCATCAACAGCAACAAACAACGGCAGGTGGGATGCAAACACTGAGTTGTCATGGGAACAGAACAAGACAATTAATCCAAACCGAAGCTAATCGCAAAGAAATGAAACCCAACTGAAAGAGAAAGGGAAAAAAAAAAACAAAGAAAAGAAAAGAAAAGAAAAGAAAAAAAAGAAGGAACAAACCAGAATTTAATAACTGAAAAGCATCATCTGATGTAGGGCGGAGTGCTGAGAATCGGAGTCTGAAGGGAACCGACTGTTCCTGGCTGTGGTTTTTGGGCAGGGAAGGAGAAATCCACTCACAAAACACAAGCTCAGGGGCTGCGCAGAGCACATTCCCAACAATCTGCAGAGCAGCCCTCCCCTCCTCCTGACAGCTCCCAGGGGTGCAGGTCAGCCCCGGGGGTATCAGGGATCATCACTTTGGGCTGGTTTAATGGCATCTGTCATTCTCCAAGGGAAGCACCCAGCACCCCTGGATGCCAGCCCTCGGCACCGCCTGTTCCACAAGAAGGGAGAAATTTGGATTGGGGCTGATACAAGCCCAAAACAGGCAGCAGCACTTCCTTGGTGCATCCTGGTTTAAAAAAATCTACACTCTCCTGCGTGCACAGATATACCAACATCCACACACTGACCTAGGATGGGAAAAGAACTCCAATTAAATGTTGGAGACCTCAGAGAGTCCCCTGGATACAGCCCTGTGATGGCTCAGTGCTGTGACAACCACAACAGTTACAGGGTTCATCTCTGGCTACCCAGAGCCATCAGGCTGCTGGTTATTTTAATTGCTACACTTGCATTTGGCTAGAGACAGGGAATTTGCCAAGCTGAGAATCTCTGGGTCAGCCTTTAGGTCAAGGCCCAGGAGGAGGAGAGCCGTGGTGGAAAGGAAGCTGGAGATGGCATCAAGACAAATTTCAGCTCTGGGTCCAGCTCCACAGCAGCTGAAGGAAGGGAATTTGACACAAAAAAAATGGGTGAAGAAATTCCTTCCGTTTTGCTATGCAACACTTTCAAAGGCTTGGGAAGAACAGAGCTGCCCTTTCTGGAAAGGAAACACTGGGATGGGGCAGTCAGGGCTCTGCTTTATAGACACCTTTCTAATAATACTTTTCCCAGTTTCTGGTACAAGAAGGACCTTCCCTGAGTTCCAGGGGCGTTTGGTTTCCAGGACAGCTTTGCCAGACCCCGCATGCGTACACAGATGTGCATGCTCCATGTGCAACAGCTCCCGACGGACACACACAAGCAGGCACACACAAACAGACATTGTCCATGGCCAAAAAACTCTCAGGAGCTTTTTTTTTCAAACAAGGATACAGCTTGTTACGGATAGAACCAGATTCCAGGACTGGAGCTGGATGCTTGGGATGCAAGTTAAATTATTTCAACACAGAGAAGCCATTTCGGAGGCACAGGAAATTTTCTTAAGCGCAGTTAGTTATGAGTCTGTTTAATTGTCGGATAACCATTTCACACTGCAAATCTGCACCCCAAATTGTGCTCTTTTTTTAGAAACAGAACAGATCCATAACTTTTCACACCCTTGGGAAGCCAATTGGTTTTGTTGCTGCTCACGGAGGCAGAGGTTGACCCAGTTTGTGTTCTGTGAGTGGCATTTTTGGCTTTTTTGGTCCCAGTCAGCATGGCTCAGGCTCCCCACCACCACCACTCGGGGTCCACAGGTGTTTTTGCAACATTTACAGACCTGATCGGAAGAGACACTGGGAGATTCAGGGTTGACTTTTGCAACACCAGAATTCATCTTTAAAATGTGCTCCCATGGTGCTGCTAATGAGAGGAACCTGAGGACCAGCCAACCAGTTTGTGCTGAGGAAGCCCACCAGCTGCTCTTTTAAAGCCCCTTCCAGATTCCCTCAGAGAGAAAAAATGTTGGAGGAGGAGTGAGGTGGGGAAAGGAGGATGTCCTGGACGAGAACCTGTCACTTCAAACCCCGATTCACATTAAACCAACTCAAAGAGAAATGCATCTTGTACCTTAAAGAAGGAATTAATTGAAAAAAGGAAACAAAAGAAAGTGAAGTGACTGGTTGAAAGCACCAAACAAAACCAAATGGTATTAAACATTTTGACACTCAGCAAGCTGCTGCTCCAAATGAGGTGAGAAGGCGGACATTATTGGCCATTTTGGGGAGACAGGAGTCATTCCGTCTTGCTCCAAAATGAGGAGGGGTAGGGGAAAGGGTGCCAAAATAATGTGCAGCCTCTACATTATTAGTGAAGCTTAGATTACACCTGTCCTCCCCTCCCAAATGTGGTCTGTCCCTGCCCCTGCGTGTCCGTGCAGCCGCCTCTGCCTCCTCCCTCTCCCGCTCCAATTCCGGCTTTGTTCCGCTGGGGCGAGACCTTGTTGGGGTTTGGATTTCCGACCTCTGCCCCTCCACAGGACGAGAAACTTCCCTCCTCCTGCCATCTCCTTCCTCATTTCCTTCACGGTAAATAAAAATACGTAAGTAAATAGGTAGATAAATAAAGAATGAGACCAAGGCTTGGATTTGGTCTGGAGGAAATCCATTACCTTCCCAATAATTGTTACTTTTCACTTAAAAAAACCACATTAGCTGAGTGACAGGCTGGCTGAACATCTCTGGTCTTTTGTAATTATTTTTTTTTCTGTTGTTTTTTACAGGATTGAACAGAAAATCATCAGAATCCAATTGTTTTTCAAACAGCTCTGCAATTTTAAACACAGTCTTGACTGTTTTAGTTTTTGTTATTTTAATTTGACAAGGTGTAATCTAATTTTTTCCCCTAAAACAAAGAGAACAGCGATGCAAAAGGTGTAAGAGACACAGGCAGGCAGAGATTTCGAGATCAGTACAGCACAGTGTTCCTGCAAAGTGCCCTCTATAGAGAGATAGTCAAGTATATACATAGATATATACACAGTTTGAATTTTTTTTTTTGGGGGGTGGCTTTTTGTATCCATTTCCATTTCCTGATACCCTTGAGAAATCCTTCTGCAGAAACACAGTGAAGTTTTTGTTTGCTTGGTTTGGTTTGGAACTAGAATTTCAGAGCTGAGGACACCCCAAACATGGACAGGGCGCTCCCCCACCCACAGAAACGCTAAAATAACCCTTAAAAACCATCCCAGAACTCTCCATCCCTCAATTTTAGCACCTGGAAGCTGGGCACTGCAGAGGCACCTGTACAGCCCAGTGGTGGTTCTGCCTCTCTCCTTCTCCATTAAAGAATTTATCAATCTAGTCTAAAAAGGTATTAAAATTCCTACAGTTTAAAATACCAATGACTGTTTTGACCTTGTGGCTATTTGTTAAATCTCTAGTGCAAGTGGAATTATTTGCTTCAACCTCTAAGTGGGATTGAAAGGGAAAAGCTCAGCAATGGTTCCACCTGGAACCAACCAGCAGCTCTGGTTTGGTGGTCAAATTACTCATGAGCCGAACTTAACCCAGGCTACAGGCTAAATTATTGCTTAAATTAGTCACATTTTAATCTATTTTGAAGCTTTATTTCCTGAGGTGCTCAGCACACTATTCCTGCCCTTTCTGAGGGTTTTATTTTAATTGATTTCCACTAGTTCAGCTCTTACGTGCTTTGCCCTGGCCTGGTTTCATCTTTGGTCTCTCAATGAGCTGGGGTTTTCCAGAGAGCCTTGGGAGTTACTGGGAACGTTCTCAGCAGGACCTGGGCTGCAGAACCTGGCTCGGGGTGACAAAGCTTGTGCTGACGGTGACAGGCAGCAAAGGCAGGGCCTGAGCGGGCACTGGGCTGCTTTAAATGCCTGTTGAGCTCCCTGGGCTGGAAAAGAGCAGAGCCACAAGAAGCTCGAGCAGAGAGCAGAAAGGATTATCCCTGCAGCATCCCAGCTGCTGCCTTTGGTACCTCCTGACAGGGCCCCCCTGTGTGAAAAAGGGGAAAATTCATAATTCTGCTAAATTCAACCACGACAACGTGTCCTGTGCCAGCAGCAGCAGCTCTGCATGCTCGGGGATCTGAAGCACAGCCCACACGGCTCATCCCTCCTTCTCCTTGTGACGTGGAGGAGCACAGGGACACGAGGTCCTTAGGGCTCCATCCCAGCCAGCAGCCGGATTTTGGGATCAAACCAGAGCAATCAAGGTGGCCGCCTGCAGCTTCCCAAATTAAGAGGAGAGCTGCAAAGTGCTTCATTTTCAGGGGGCAAACCAGCTGTGGCCACAGGTCCTGGGTGAGGGGACTCGTGGCCTCGCCGGGGTAATGGCTGAGCCCCCCATGCGGTCCCTGATTATGGACAAAAGCACCACAGAATGCTTTGGGCTGGAAGGGACCTTAAAGATCATCCAGTGCCACCCCTGGCATGACACCTTCCACTATCCCAGGTTGCTCCAAGCCCCATCCAACCTGGCCTTGGACACTTCCAGGGATGGGGCAGCCTCTCAAACACCACCACGGGCAGACAGCTCTTAGTTCGCAGGATTTTGAATCCATCCTTTCCTGCAATCACTATGGGCCACAAGTTTGATGGCATTTGTGTCCCTAGGGATACAGAGAAGCATCCAAGGAGACTTTTGAAAGCCAGGTGAGCAGTATGGCTCACACAAAACCCAGGATTCTCACTGAGGTGCTGACTTGCCCCTAGAACCGTCTTTTCACTGACCACAGGTGAACCCTGGACAGCTCAGCCTGAACTTCCACACACCGGGGCTGGTGGCAGAGGTCACCTCACCTGCTTCTGACCTGCTCTTGTGGTCTCCAGAAAGATACTTCTGCTTCTGACCTAGGGCATCCCCATGGCATGATCTGACCTGTAATAACACACGAGGCAAACCCTTAACCAGTAATTCCAAGACGGTGCCCATGGTTTGGGCTGGAAGGACCTTAAAGCCCATCCTGTTCTTACCCCCTGCCAGTGGACACCTTCCACTAGACCAGGCTGCTCAGAGACCAGAACCTTAGCAAACCACACAACCTCTTCTAGCCAGGTATCAAATCTCTATTTCCTCACCCAGTGTCATTCCAGCCTATCATGATTACCTCCCATTTAGCTTTAGTTTATTGCTGTTGATATTATTATTTTTTTTTATTGGCTCTTAAGGAAGAATTTAATCTTCAAGCCTTCTCAGATCACAAGAGATTCTTAGCAGCAGCAGTGCAGTTTGGCCATGTTAGAAATACTTTATAAAAGAGAAAATAAACAAATAAAAAATAATGGTGTATAAATCCCTTTTTAATTGCACCTAAATCCTGAAACTTAAACTCCTAGTCATGAAGGAAAATCCTGTAATTAGGAGTGATTATCACCTTTTAGTCCTAGGCAGGAGGGAGGTGGGATGGGAAAACCTTGTTTCAAAGGCTATTTCTTTTCTCTTGGTGGTTTGTTTTTGTTTTTGTTTTTTTTTTTTAATAGAACATGCTTTTTTTTTTTTTTTTTTCTTTCTTTAAAAGAGCCTTGGGACTGAGGGATGTTTTTTGGCTATTGTTGGCATCCAAGTCAGAAGAGCCACAGCTGGTCTCTTCCCAGAGAATTATCAAGAGCGCAGCATTTGGGAGTGGTACCCTGGTACCTATGGGGAGGGGAGAGACTCGGAAGGGGAGGGGAGAATACCAGCACTGAGGGTCCAAGCACTGAAATCTCAGCATTTTAAGAAAAAAGAGAAGGACAGACAGAGAGAAAGAGAGAGAGAGAGAGAGAGAAAGAGAGAGACAGATACTGTGTCAATACTGCACTGGATTTCTCAAAAATCACACAGCTTTAATACCTGTGCCCTAGGAAAGCCACTCCTTTGGTAGCTGATTGAGAGGTGAGGGCTGAGGACAGAGGGAAAGGCATATCCAGGGAAAGGGCTGGCATTCGGTTCTGCACGGGGAAAGCACCAAGCACCACTGGTACCACTGACACACTGCAAACCCCCTGTTCACTCTCCCATGTGCCTCACCCGCTCGGGATGCACACATGGGAGGCAACAGGAGCTTCTTGGGGATAAACAGGGAGATGAGAAGAGGGAAAAGAGGCATTTTCAGCTCCAATGTCACTGGCCAGATTGCTGCTGCTGTTTGCAATAGCTGCAGCTGCCAGATGTGCCCCAGCACGACTCCAGTGCCTGCACAGCTGCAGTTCTCTTCCCACGCTCCTTCAGGAAGGAGGGCTCCACCTTGGCTGCGCCTGGCTGGGTTTCAAGGCGCCTGCACCAGGCAGTGATGGATAAATCACAGGGAAGGGAGCGGGAAATGGGGAGAGGCAGAGCCAGGAGGCAGCTGCCTGGCTGCCCTTCCCTCCCAGCACTCCCAGGACAAGGTGACACCTCCTCCAAGGGATTCTGCCAGGCTCTGCCTGGCCACGGGCTCTCCATGCACTCATGGGTGCTCCAGGAGAGAACAGCGTGGGATTTGGGAACAGCAGGAACCTCTCTGTCAGTGCTGACAGCCCCCTGATCCTGGTGTTACTGGAGGGAACTGGGCAGTGACCAGTGAGCGAGCTCCCACCTCTGGGGAAGCCCTTCGGACCAGGGTCAGGGCTTTTCTTTGTGTGCAGGAGGTGGAACAAGAGCCACACCTCAAGGAACAAACAAGCAATAATGTGACCCAGGGTCTGCTCTAACTCTTGGAATGACCCCCTGGGTTCTCACCATCTTTTCCACTTCCCAGATCCCTCCCTCCCCCAAAACAAAGGCTGGTCCCAAATAGCAGGGCTTCCATGGACAGGCGTTAGAGCTGTGTGACTCCTTTCCTCCTGGAGGGATTGAGGAGTTCAGTTACCACCGGGTGGGCAGGAACACTGGCTTCTCACAATGCGTTTGGAATAAACTACAGCACAGCATAACCAATCAAAACAGAAACAGGAAATCAAGAGAAAGCAAAAAACCCAACAGAACCAAAAAATTTGGAAAGTAAGAGTAAATCCACTTCAAAGAAACCAGAATTGTGTAACGAAAAGAAACGATACATATTTATATATTGAAAAAATAATCCATAATTAATTTAAAAAGTGGCATGCAAAGAAGATTGTTACATTCTCCTATCATGCATCAGGCCCAATGTCCAAACGGCAAGGTAACCATGACGACAAAAAAGTGCAAGAACTCAGCAACATTACCAAAGGATGCATAGAGAGGCCCACAATGCAACTCAACTCATCTCCGCGAGACCCGGGAACGCGCGGGTCTCGCTCATCTTAAAGATTTCTTGCTTTTTCTCTTTTCATTTTTAAAATTTTTTTCATTTTTTTTTTTTTTTCTCTTACGAATGTAAAAATGTGGGTAAAGAAAGTAAAAAAGAAAAAAACCACACCAACCTTCTCGTAGCTCTGAGGGATGTTAAGGGGGTTTGATGCGGAACACAATGACATGAGGAGAAGAGAAAAATAGGGGAAACACAGAGAGAGTAAAAAAAGGCCTTCTCAAGGCTGTCAGCTGCAAATTGATTGATTTTTTTTTCTCTTAACCAAAATAAAAAGAAAGGAAAAAAAATGAAGATAGTAACGACCCTCTTTCCTGCCTTCCTAACACTCCCCCTCCCATCCCTTTAAGCCCAACCAAGCTCCGCAGGGAGGCCAGGCTGGGAGCAATCCTAGCTCAGAATCAGCCCCCCACAGGGATGCTGACCCCAGGCAGGATTCTCCCTCCCTTCAGTCCTTCTGCTCCTCAGAGAAGGGGAGCGGAGCCGCCCGGGCAGAGCAGCCCCAGCACGGAGCAGCCCAGGCCGGGTCCCCGCTCCCCCTGCTCCCCCCAGCCCCACACCCAGCCCTGCTCACTCTGACTCCACCATGGGACTGAATAAGGAAAAAAGAAATAATTAGAAGAAGGAAAAGAAAAGCAAAACCAAACCAAACCATTTCCTTGCAATGTTCAAACTTACAACTCCTATCCCAGGTGGTCTATAGAGACAAGCATGTTATGGGAGAAACAAGTCAATTGGAAACACAAGAGTGCTCGAGACTCTTTTAAAACAAAAAACGGAAGAAAAATGTGCATGAACTCTCCCTCCCACCAAAGCAAATCCATTTCAGAAATTTGTTACCTTTCCACGATATTAACACACAAGAAACAAGGAATTAAACAGCATGAAAAACACCCAAACCACAGGCCGAGCTGGCACACGCTGTGTTCTGCACTCTCTCGGCAGGTTAGTGCTGGTTTGCAGGCTGGCCCAGGTACACACGGGCTTACTGGGGTAGGAACAGGGCTATCACCTGGAGCCCTCTCATCCAGGTGTGGAGACAACACCGTGTTACAACCTTTGTCTCCTGGGTAGTTTCCGAGTGGCCAGAAAAGTAGAGGAAATTTATAAACAAAACAATAATGAAAAATCCCCACATTTTTCCTGTTTCTTTTCTTTTTAATTTTTTTTTAAGAACCCAAACCATTCCAGCTAAGCTGTCTGCAATGGATTCAGCCCTGAATTAGTATCAGATCCAGATTCACGTTCCCAAAAGCGGAATTTCGGGGCCCAGGCAACAGGGCAAATTTCAAACGCAATTTTCCAGCTGGCCACAAAAGGCTATTTAAAAATTTAGCTTGGAAACATTAAATTATTAAAAGCCTTCTCTCCATGTGCATGTGATTTAGTGAGCGTGAGACACGAGAGAGAGAGAAAGAGAGAGAGAAAGGAGTGCACACAGGAGCATGGCTCTGCATTGGACTGCAGATTAACGTGAGTGTAGGTGGGAGGCGCTTCCTCTGTCGATGGGATGGAAATGGGAACAGTTTGCTGGGATGTAACTTTCCTGTTTTCCTCCCAATGGTATTTTTCTTTTTTTTTTTTTTTTTTTTAAAAAAAAGCGAGAAGGACCAGCCCTGCTCTCTCATTACCAAAAGGCTTTTTGCTGTGGAAAGATGTTAAACCAAAGCTACACACAAAATATTACAGGTCAGAGAGAACAAAATAAGAGAAAGTGGAGAGGCTGTTGGCCCACGGGATGGGAGAACATCGAGGGGGCATGGAGCAGAAGCCAATCCCCCTGTCATGTGTTCCCCTGCTATGGGGTGAAGGGGCTGTCACTGGGGCAGGGATGGCTGCTGGTGTCCTCAGCTCTGTGCCCAGTGTTTGTGCCCAAGGAACCAGTGACAAATTACTGCTGGCAGAGGGAAAAGCAGCTGGGACTGAGGGGGGCAGTGACAATGCACCCTCCTGCTGCAGTCTGGTGGGACCCAGGAAGACAGAGCTCCATGGAGGGGGCTGAGAGGGTCCTCCCCTCCTCTCACACCCACACCAACAGAACTGGAACCATCCCGCTTCCAGAGAGCAGGGATCCTTCGGGAGAAAGGGGAATTCTGGCCTCTCCGCAGCCCAAGGGAGTCATTCCCCTGTGGGCTCTGCAGGCTGGCCCTGGCAGGTTTTGGGGTGCACTCTCTTGGGTCACGCTTGACTTGGCCGTGGGTGAGCCAGGCCTGCCCTGCTGCCCCACAAGGGTGGCGGGGCGGTGCCGAGGAGTTCGGGGTGCACCGGGGTCCCCCCGCGACTCTGCCCGGTCCCACCAGCGCTTCCCCTGCTCGGGCCGGGTGGGATGGGCAGCTGGGAGGGGGGCCCGGAGGGTGTGTGCCAGTGAGCCGCTGTGCTCCCTACCTCTCACGTAAAGGTTAGCGGGGGACGAGTAGCGCACCCCGGCGCTGTTGCTGGCCACGCACTCGTACTTGCCCTGGTCCGTCTCCTCGCTGCTCTCGATCTGCAGCCCACCTGTGAGGGAAGAAGAGATGGCAGCACAGACACATCGTCACTACTCTGCTGGCTTTGAAGACAGTCAACAGCCCCAGTGTTTCGCTGTTTCCTGCCCCGGGCTCGCTGGGATGGGAACACGGAGCCCCTGCGGACACTGGCTCCCGGCTGTGCTCAGGGCTGGGGCCGCACATGGACCCAACATGATGAGAAAATTTAATCCTCTCTCTGTAGTGAGTGTTGCTCTTTGTCCTGAACTCATCAGCAAAAGCACCAAGTTTTGTGGCTTCTGCAATGCAGGCGTTCTGCACCAGAACTCCCGAAATCAGCCTCAATAATCCATATTACTGTGATCCCCAGAAATCCATCAGCAGGCAGTTGACTTTCCCTTGCTCAATTTGAAGCAGTGACCATAAAAGTGAAAGGCTTTGTCACCCACTGCCTGGGGAATTTCTTTCACTGCTGCTTTTGTTTTGTGCCCAATACCTGCTCCTCAGGAAGTCTACGGGAGATAAGAGCCCCTGTGAAAAGCACCTTACTGATAGTAAATACTCCCCAGGGAAAACCCTGTAAATACTGCATTGGAACTTCAAAATTGCCTGCATGGTTTACATCATCTGGGCCAAAAGGATTAAGGTTTTTTCTTAAACTTGTGTATTATTGCAGGCTACAGGAACATACCCAGAGCCCAAACCAAAGATTCCTGTCAGCAAATATGCAGAGAGATGCAGCATGGAACTACATGGAAGAAAATTGCCTCATTTACCTCAGAAGGCTTCATCCCTGCAAAACCCCAGTTAAAATACATACTACATAAATAATTCAACAGGCTCTCAAATGTTTTATGTATTAGGAGTACATGATTATACTACAGATATGGACAGAGCTCACATGTGGTAAGACTCTTAACTCCCATCTCTGGAAAAAAACCCCCACCTAAATATGAAAACCAAACAATTCCAGCTCAGTGTAATAGTATTGATAAAATCTTAAGTGAGAGGAGTGCAAATGAGATCATTGTTGGTTGCAGATACAGCCTTTTCAGGAAGGAAAAACCAGCGTGTTCACAGAGGAGGACACAGAGCTCACGTTCCTCTGCGTGTGCGTGGGTGGGAACGATGCTGCTGGAGGGACACGGGGCTGGGAGAGGATTTGGGACAGGGATGGGGTGTGAGTGTAATTCCCCACAGCATCCCCTGTGCCTGGGAGCTCCCAAAGGCAGAACAGAGAGAATTAAACCCCCAAAACCCCCACCGAAGCCAGTGAACCAAACAAAATCCATTCCAAAAGAATCTGTGGGTATTTCAGCACAACAGGAGTTAAAACCCAAACTGGCTGGAGCTTCCCACTCAGCATCCAGCTGAGCATATTTCATATGGAATTACAGCTCTGCTGTTGGAGAGCTCCATTTGGGTGGAAAGCTGGCTGGTGAGTTTTCCCAGAAATTTCTGTTAATTTGGACAAATCTGTGGGTTGTTTCCATTGGTTCCAGATACATTTTCTGTGCAGCTCGTGAGCATCACTGGTCTGAGAGCACCCAGGGGAGATGAAGCCCCACTCCAGAGCAGGAAGGGAACCAGGGACTGCAGTGGGCAGCTTTCCCAGGGGAATAGGGGCTCACCCTCCCTCCCTGCCCACTGCAGCTCTGCTGGTCAAGGCAATGGCAGAAATGAGGCTGCAAAGAGGGTGAGGAGCGTTCAGCACTTGTCAGGAGCCGACAGAGATGATGTGTGAAAACGTAAATCTCACCTACAGCACCTCCTGTTGCTTTTACCAGCAGAGAATTACGGAATTTTAAATGTGCCAGTGGAGACAAAACCAAAGCAGGGTCTTCCAAGGGGTGCACACCCAATTCCTCCTGCCTTTCAGGCAGCTCGAGGTCAATTTTTGACTCCATTAAAGAGACAGTGCAGAAGCTACTTACCATGGATCCTTCCCAGAGAAACCTAAGGGTAAGAGAGTGGGGAGGAAGTGGAAAGAGGCTCTGGAGCCAAACAAATGAGTATGCTGAGATGGTGAGTGCTGAAGTTCTGCCTGAGCAAAGGACTGGAAAACTCTCATCACCATCAGCAGCTTGGAAGCACTTTGCACCAATCAAGAGAAGGTCCTAAGTATTTACCAAGCTTTGAAAGCATTTAATGCTCGAGATAAACTTCAGTCCTTCATAGTCCTGGAGAGATTAGCTCTTAAAACTCTGCCATAAATCTGAGGCAGCACAGCTGGAGACGTTATTAGAATAACAGTATCAGTATTACCAAGTGCACCCAGCAAACAAAAAAGGACATTATAACCATAGATAAAATAAAGACAGGTATAAAAAAGAAATATCCAGAGGTGAAGCAGGACAAGAAAACATAACAACAACACGAATCTGTATTGAGCACAGGGCAATGAAACAGGATCTGTGTGGAGAGAAGTGTTTGGAGAGTGGGTGAGTGAGTGAGCTGGGGTGTCTTACCTCGGATCGGTGTACCTTCTGCAAAGAAAACAAAGAAAATGAGTGAAATGACTGCAAAACCCCAAACACCTGCACTGCCTGTGGGAAAAGGACCTGAGTCAAGGAAGACAGTTCCCAGTAGGAAACTTCTTGGTCTATCTCAAATTGCAGGGACACTGAAGAGGGCTCAGGCTACTTAAGGTGGGGTGCCCTTTTCAGCAGCCCAATCCAGCTGGCTGTTTGCAGAGCCTCCGTGGCTCTCGGCTTCAAAAGTCTTAAGACTGGCTCCATTTCGTTGTAGGAATGTAAAGAAACCCCTCAGGCTCTCAGCTAACATGACTGTTTGCTACTCACTGAACACACGGTGACCTTGCATTTACCTTCACCGCTCCTGGGGACAGGGCTGGCATCGGGGCTGTGCTAGCCCGGGCAGGGACAGGGACACGCGGGCACCTTGCAGCACATTAAGCTGCAGGTTTGATCCCACCTTGGCCAGCAAAGCCCCAGCTCCAAACTTTAGCTAGTAGCACAGATGTGTGAGGAATTCAGTGCTCAGGACCTCTGGCCATCCCTCAGGGCTCTGCACAGGGACTGAAGGCAGATGTGGGCACTGAAGAGGTGACAGGGCTACCTGGCACCTCCTGCAGTGGCTCTGGAGCCGCCCCAATGCCAGCCAGGAGGGGCTGCACGGAGAGAACAGCCCTGCTACACTTGCCTGTGTCTGCCTCTCCCTTGGATTATTTTATTCCAAGCCCCTCCTGTTATCTCTCAGTGCCCAGCATCGGGCAGGGCTCCCAGGTGGGAGGGAGTGACAATCAGGGGTAAAACCCCCGTCCCCATTTGACCTCCTGAGGCTGCAACCAAACCATCTTCCTTTGAAAACACGGCAGGTCCTTTTGCTCACAGTGGCATTCAAAACTTATCCAAGAAGGGGGTTTAGTTGGTGGATTTTTACCCCAATCCTGAGAACAGGGCAGATCCCGCAGTGCCAAGTATTGCCTCTCCCTAGGGAGAGATGCACGAGCTCCTCTGCAATGGTGACACTGCTGCCACTCTGCAGCACTCCCAGCCAGGGCTGTGAGCACATTCAATGATAAATATCAGCCTCTCACCCTCCCCTCTCCCCTGGTGAGTTATGATCCTGCTTTACACACAGGGAAACTGAGGTAGAGGTGAAGCAACTTGCCCAAGGTCACGGAGGGAAGTTTGTGGCAGAGGCAAGAACAGGAGCCAAAGCCTCCTCCATGCCAATCTTCTGCCTTAATCACCAAAAAACCCCTTCCCTCCTTATCTTTCAGCCCTGCTCATCCTTCTGCTGCGGTTCAATCCCCCATTCTCAGGACAGAAGGTAAAAATATAGAGATACTAATTAGAGTTCACCTTTATTTTTCAAAGGAGCTAAGGGAAGAGAGGCGTTACAGTGTTAGGGATTAGACTCTAGTGAGACTCAGCTTCTAGTTACGAGGTTAGGTTATTAGCTAGAGAAAAGTTAGCATCTAGTTAGGGTTAGGAACTAGCTAAGGTTAATGAAGCAGGTTGTTAGCTCTCAGGACAAAGGTTGGAGAGACAGTGCTTGGAAGAGGTGAGGGAGCGTGGACTTGGGCAGATCCCCACCCAGGAGGTGGCAGGAAGGTTTAAAAAGCAAGAGAAAGAGAGAGAGAGAAAGCAGCAAAGGTTATAGATCAATTCAGTGGAAATAAAAACAGCCTCTGATACATCCTTCTGTCTCAAAATTGGAGTGAAAATCTGCCATCTGTGGCACCAGTATGGAACAAGGCTAATGGGAAGAGGGTAGAGGAGGGGAAGAGATCCCAACATCACCCATGGCTCAAAATCTTCTTTGGCCTCAGCTAAGCCTGACAGTTTCCTATAAAATTTCACTCTAATTGACAGCAGAAACATGCTGGAAGTTAGAGCTGTGCAAGCCCAGGCACAACAGCAGCATTACCTTCTTGTGCCACTGCAGGTTTGTCACTCCCTGCCCCTTCTGAGCATCAGCACCGCCCCTGGAAAGGGGCTGTCAGCAGCTCTGGGAGACAGCCTGGCCTGGGGACAGAGCTCTGGGAGAGCAGGCAGTGCCACCCTGGGCTTCCCAGGCCTGACTCTGGCACACACGGGAGGAGCAGGACAGCTCTGGGAAAATGCCCCACACCAGAATTTCAGTCACAATGAGCTCGAGCAGCACTTTGGGTCGGGGCACAGACACAGATGGGAGATTTTCACTGTTGGAGTTTCACATCTAACCAGCTCCTTGTTCAACACAGGGGCAGCAGGAGGGTGCTGGAAGAGGATATCCCCTCGGTTAATTATTCTGAGGAACTCTGACAGGTGCTAGAGAGTTTGATATGGGGTCGTGGGGGTGCTGGGGAGGCACCTGCAGTCAATACCTAGCTTGCCTGGTGTCCTGAACAGGGCATGAGCACATGCACGAGGCTGCCAGGGTCCAGGGCACAGCGAGGGCACCAGCTTTGCAGGACTACAGGAGGAAGAGCTCACACTGGATGCTGACTTTTGGAGTGAAAAGCTGGTTTTGAAATGCTATGTGCAGACTTTTCACACGGCCTCGCACAGCCTCCCTGGCTCTGCAGATCTGCCTATTTAGGGCAAATTTTGAGGCTGCATGAGCCCAGATGGCCAGCCTGGGGTTTAGCAGCAGAGGCAAAAGGCAGCTTAAAGGCCTTGCCTCTGGATTATAAAGGCCCAAGATGGTGCCAGGCAGAATTCCCTGTGCAGGTGTCCCCCTCTGTCACCGAGGACAGGCTCTGCTCTCCCACCATCCCTACCCCGGTTTCCCACACGCTGAGCTGCCTATGGATTCTCTGAGCCTGGAAAAGAGGAGAGGAGGACAGCCACCATTGCCATGGCAATGACAGAAGACACATCCCCACCTTCTGTCAGGCCACGTGTGGGAACACGTGTGTGCTGAGCTCCTCTCCCGAGGGCTGGACGCAGCTTTCTGCTCCAAACCAGCAGGAACCACTGGGCTCTCCTGCAATTCCAAAGTGCTGGATCCTGGCTGACAGCTGCAATTCCAACATCCCCAGTGACAAAGGGGGCTCGGCACACGCAGAGACTGTGACGGGAGCTCTGCAGGCAGGTCCTGCCTTCCCGGGGCTGCAGAGGAGCTGGAGGGGGCTCTTACCTTCCTCAACCCTTCCCCACAGCCACTGGCCTGGGATTTACAGCTTCAATTTGGAAATGCTGCACCCCCAATTCTCCCTCCTCCTCAAAATGCCAATAACCCCGTTAGATGTGAAACTCCAAGACCTCCTGCAGGTGTGAACACAATTATCACAGTTCCAGGGAACAAGCTATTGTGTAATTGGGGAATTCCAGGACAACTGTTGCTAAGATACCAAAAAAAAAAATCTATCCAGTGTTAGGAGGTTCATATTTAGCTGTTATCTCTTTATACAGATAAATTAATTAAAATTATTATTACTATTCTTTTTTTTGTAGCCTGCAATACCCCTGCAGAAATTAATTTAGAGGGCAGAACATCCCTACTGAAAGAGTTAGTAGAAGAAATGCAGAGCATGCCTCTCAAGAAGCTGTTACAAAGGAATTAGTTTAAAGGGCAAGGGTTACAAATCTGCACATTAGCAGGTTTGGGGTTTTTCGTTTGATTAAATTTTTTTTTTTAATTGAACAAACTTACCAAAGGTCTCTGAATGTTAAATAAAAAGTGAAAAGAAAAGAAAAGAAAAAAGCTTGTTATAGCCAGTTATTTAGAAAACAGAAGACACACAAAAGACACAAAAGGTTTTAGTGTTTGAGTGCTGAGGAAGGTGGTTGAAGGCTGCCTCCCACGTCCCCCCTAGATAGCAGCTGAGCAGAGGACATTGGCTTTGCCTTCTGCTTTAAGTGTCCCAAGATAAGCAGAAATACCCGTTTTCCAAGGCCTCTTAAACTCCTGCCCAACCTGGATCTCCAAGGCTGAGATGTTGATGGTGTCTGAGGGAAGCAGGGGCCCACACAGAGCTTCTTCCCATGCTCCTCTGACTGACAATCGAGCTTTGCACCCAACCCAAACCTCCAAGCACTAAAAGATTCCCAGCTGCTTGGAAATTTTATCTGGAGACAGAAAGGGGAAAAGCAGAAACACCAGACAGAGAACACCCACTATGGTTAATGATGTGTCACCCATGTCTTGGTTAGAGTGAAGACCCACATTCCAAGTGGGTTCCTGGGACGATGGGAATATAACGACCACGGTCTTGGAGGTCTGTTTGTATTGCCAGCCAAACACCCAGACCCTGAGGACCATTAGCAGTGTCCTGGAGCACCCCCAGTGCCCTGATGTGTGCTAATGCCACCCTTCTGGCGGCAAAGTTTGTTTTCTGGAAAGACAAGTATATTAAATTAAGATCTGACTTCAGCAGCTCAAACAGGCATCGCCTCACTCACAATCCCACGCTCGAATCTGCCTCGGCCTTAACTCCCTTGCACAGACACAAGTGCTGACACAGTACAGATGTCCCTAATGTTAACATTCTGCACTTTCACAGCCCTTTCTTTGCAGAACATGCAAGTTTTGGAAGGCCACGAAAGCAGATGAAATTGGAGAACTGGGAAGTCCTGACTGCCCAAGGATCTGCACTCCCTGACATACAGGCAACAGGTTTGTGCCCTGAAGACAACAGGGATGCTTCAGGGTTTCACCAGTTTACTCATTTAAAGCAGCTGTAAATGAGATTAAATCTCAGCAGGTATCTTCTATTTATCAGAAGGGTCAAGGGTTCACTCTGAGGTTAATCAACTCACTGGAATAAAAAGGCAGCACTCAGGTGGCTTCAAGGAAAACACCAGATCAAACCAAGCTAAAGAGTAAAGGCATTCTAGCAAGATGATGAATGTATTAAAAATAATCTGCCTGTGCATTACTCACACTTCAGATCGTGGTCACAGAGCATAATATAATTCTAGTTTACCTCTCATTATTTATGCTGAGTGATTTTTTTTATTTGCATTTGCCTCAGCTGTTACGATAAAACAGGGAGGTCAATCTCATCTGTGTTCGTGGGATTCAACAAGCCGTTCTAATTCAACAAAGCAGTTTAAGGATCTGCTTGTAACTTTGCTTCACTGAACAAGGAGGCATTTATGCAGGTGTGTAAAAGCTACATTAAACTGGAGCTATGCTGAAGCTTTTCCACTGGTGGCCCGTAGAACTAAATATCTTTATTTTTAGAAAGAACTAAGAATCTTTGCCAAACTGAGCAAGAGAAAAAACAGGTGTTTCCATGCCTTGCTGTCCAGATCCAGCAGGACAGAGTCAGAACTGATTTCTCCAGGGCCAGCAGAGATCTGGGCAGGAGCAGCTGGTTATCACTTGACTGGAGAACTTGTGAAAGGTCTAATATGAACAAAGCAACTCCAGTTGCCTCACCAAAGCCTCTGCTTTTCCTTTGCCTACAACAGTGCCTTTCTTTTGCCAAAAATACTTAGAAATGAACACCTTTTCTCTAGGCTGGGTCAGAGCAGTCAGCCCCAGCAGTTTGTGAAAAGGATTATTTCTTGGGCTAGTTTTTGTCAAAAGGTAGAACTTGCAAAACTTGTTTCATTTTTGCAGCTGTCAATGGAAGAGTTTTATCATTAGTACTCCAAAATAAATCCACCTATGCCCTCCTTGCACACACTCTCACACAGAGAACCGGCAGATTTAACAAGTACAGAAACAGCTCCTGAAACGTGAATATTAAAGAGATGTCACGTTGCCACACACACAAAACAGCAAACAGAAAACAAACAAGAGAGACAGATGGACAAGCAGATGGGGAAAGATGGAAAACTGACAAGAGCCACGGAGCTGGGGTACATCTGTTGGTGGAGATGGACTCCATGGGCAGAGCACCGAGGGGTCACTCCGGAACACTCCCAAGTGCTCTCCAGCGATGGCTGCAGGGACGTGGTGCTGGGGACATCCTGCAGGAGCTGCTCTTCCACACCAGCCTTGAGAGGCTCCGTTTACACCATCATGTTTGACAGCAAGAGGCTGCCTGAACCACAGACCCTACACCAGGTGTGTGTGGCCTAAAAAGCTCTGTCTGCCACAGTGGTTCTTTCTTCCTTTGCCAGTTCTTGCTCTGAGGAACAAACCCTCAGCCCCCATCCAGGCCCCAGTTTCCCCTGAGCTGAAGAGCACCAGGATCCAGGGAACTCGTTGTCTGGATGGGCACCAGCTTCCCTGTTGACATTCCCTTCATGCCAACTGGGCAGCAGAGAAGACCAGGAGGGCTCAAAGTGGAAAATACTCCAACCACTCTTGGTGTAAAAACCAAAAGAACTCAAATGCCCCAATCCACAGCAGCGGGGCCTGCACCTATCAGCCCTCTCTTCTGCTTCAGGACCCTCTGAGCAGCCTCCTCACGTCTCTATTTGCTCTCAGCTCCTCCAGTCTCACCCCCAGACCTTACCTGATCTCAGCTGTTTTATTCTCCCGTTGCTGGCACTGGGGTCGACGGGCAGGAAATCCTTAAACCAGGTGATCTCGGGGTCGGGGTTCCCGCTGGCCGCACAGAGCATCGTGGCCGTTCGCGTCCGCTCCACCACCTTCAGCTGGGGCCCCATGTCAATGTTTGGGAAGCCGGGAGGTAACTGGTCCTCTGGGGGTGGAGAACAAGGGGAAGGGGTTAAGCAGGTGCCAGGGTTCAGTGGAACACCCCAAGGAAAGTATCGGGCAGACGCTGCCCTGTGCAATGCAAGTTCAAACACTGACTGGCCCAGGATGGAACACACATGACACAGTAGGAGTTACCAGCTTGTCCATTTTGTGTGACTATTTCAATGTCCCTCAAGATTCTACATTTAAATGCAATCTTTTAAAACCCTTTGGGGAACAGCAGAAGAGAATTAGAGAATCATTAAGGTTGGAAAAGACCTCCCAGGTCCACCTGTCCACTAAACCACATCCTCAAGTGCCACATCAACTCGTTTTTTGAACACTTCCAGGGATGGTGGCTCCACCCCTGCCCCAGGCAGTCTGTTCTATGTTTATTCACTCTTTCAGTGAAGAAATTTTTCCTGATATCCAACCAGAACAATTTGGAGCAACTTGAGGCCATTTCCCCTTGACCTATTTTTTGTTACCTGAGAGCAGAGACCAACCCACACCTGGCTGCACCCTCCTGTCAGGGAGCTGTAGGGAGTGAGAAGGTCCCTCCTGAGGCTCCTTTCCCCCAGGCTAAGCCCCCCCAGCTCCCTCTCCTGCTCCTCACAGGATTTGTGTTTGAGTCACCGTGTCAGAGTTTCCCCAGGTGCTGCAGGGAAGCTCTGCCAGGTCAGGGATGGCACTGACTGGTTTGGGGAGCAGAAGCTGCACAAGGATCCCTGCACTGCAGAGAACACTCTGAGCTGCCACACGTAAATGGAGGGGGTTCACCTTCCCCCTCCAAACCTCGCAGTACAAAGCAAACTGCACAGGAGAAATAATAAAAGAACCCACGTGGAAAGGGCTGTCAAAGACACAGTGGGACTGGGAGAGAAAGGAGAGGAAAATCTCATCCAGCTGCAGAGACCAGAGGGGACACGCACAACAACAATACGCCAAGTGCTGTCAGCCAGGGCGTGATTTTTAGATTTATTAATTCTGAGTGCTGCTGCCCTCTAAGAACAGTGGCACCAGCACCCAGCAGAGAGGCTCAACTGAGCTTCAACTGAGCTTCCTGCTCCCCTCCATCCTGCCTTTGCCTTCACTAATGAAGGTGAGGAGGGCAATCACAACAATGCTGAGTAATTAATGATAACTCCTACGAAACCCCAGAGCTTCCCCAATACTACCTGACACAGCCCCTTACTCCTGTGGGATGGAGGAGAGCTGTCTCATGCTGGCTGCCACAGCTCAGGAATGTGACATTTTTCCCCCCAGAAAGTGAGTGTTTGGGGGAGGGCAGCTGGGAAGGAGGATGCCAGCAGCAGGGTGAGATTTGGGAGGGATCCTCTGTCATCTCCAATGAGCCGTGTCAGGGAATCACAGCCCCAGGAGGCTGTGGCATTGAATCCATCCCAAAAGCAGGTGAGGGAACAGAAGGGAAATAATGCAGAGGATTTAAAAAAGGTGGGATTCTTAAAAAATGAACATCCATCACAACCAGCCCCCCACTGACACTGATGGGAGCTCTCAGAGTGGCACCGAGATGGGGCTGGAAACCCTGGCCTTGGCTGGGAACCATCCTGCCAAGTGCAAACACACCCAGAGCTTGTTTCCTAAGGCTGGCACGTGATAGATAAGGAGGAATGGAGCCAAATACATTTGGCAAGACCCAGAGACAGCGGGACAAGGGAGAAGCCCAGTGGCCCTGCTATGGTGGGTGCCTTTTCATAGAATCCCAAAATGGTTTAGGCTGGAAGGGACCTCAGAGCCCATCCAGTCCCACCCCTGCTGTGGGCAGGGACACCTTCCACTGTCCCAGGCTGCTCCAAGCTCCATCCAGCCTGGCCTTGGGCACTGCCAGGGATCCAGGGGCAGCCCCAGCTGCTCTGGGCACCCTGTGCCAGGGCCTGCCCAGCGTCATAGGGAGGAATTCCTTCCTGGTATCTAATGTGAACCTGCACTCTTTCAGTTTGAAGCTGTTTTGGTGCATCTGAAGCACCTCTAAACCAGAATTTTGTATCCAAAATTGGAGCTGTTCACACACATCTTTAACTAGGGACTGACCCAGCCCTCTGAGCTCCCTGGGCTGTGCTGGGGCACTGCAGGACCCCCTAAACCGTGTGCTCCTGCAGCCCCCCGGCCCCCAGGAGTGATGTCAGGCCAGCAGAGGGGCTCTGGGTATTGCTGTGCCTGTGCACAGCTTTCAGCCAGGCTTTAATGGTCCTCCCTCCCCTCCTCTCTCTCGGCAGCCGTGGGAGCGGTGAGGAGCCGGAGCCGCATTGGCTGCAGATGACATCACTATTGATCCCTGCCTTCATCCTGCTCCCTGGCGAGGCTGCTCCACCTGCCTCCAGCCCCAGCCCCTTCCTTCCATCAGCCAATTAATCCACACAGGGAATAACCCCGTGCCTGGCAGGGTGTGTGTGTGTGTGCACATGTGCGTGTGTGTGTGTGTGTGTGTGCTGGGGGAGGCCGGGTACAACCACTATTACTGAGTGTTTCTAATTAAACAAAAATGTTAATCTTGCAGCACAATGTGCAGAATTCCTCTGAGTTTAATTAAAACAACTGCGAGGAGAGGCGTGATCAGATTTGAGGATCAGATCAGCAGAGGAAGCATCTCTGAACATCACAGACTGCTCTGAGTCAAGTGCTCAGATTTCCTTCCTGTCGGGGAAGCAGAACTGCCTCCATCCCTGCACAACTGGGCTCCCTGTGCAATTACAGCCTCATTGAAATCCCCACAAGACACGCACACGTGCCCTGCCACCCTCCCCATCCATCCCCAAACACCCCCTCCAGACCTGCTCCCGAACAAATAAGGAATGGTTCGGGTTGTGAATTCTCTTTCTGAAAGCAGCTCAGGCAACTGCAGGAACAAAAGAACCAGACACAAGCTGGAGGTGCTTCAAGGGCACATCTGGGCAGCTGCTGCTGCTGGAATCGTGCTGGCTCACAGAGGCAAAGCTTTTCCTGAGGTGCTGCTGCCGTATGAGGGGAGCATCCCAACACCTTGTTCATCCCTGACTTAGACCCAGCTCTTCACAGCCCCCCCAGCCCCGAGCTGGTAAATCACCTCAAGGCCTCACTGAGCAAAGGAGGGTGAGAAAGAACAGGAGAGGAGGGATGGAGAGAGGCAGGGGAAGAGAGAGGAGCACTTCAGCCCTCATTTATAACAAATCCTACATGCTCTGTGCCCGGGGATGTGCCTGGACCCAGCTCAGGCTGCCACACACCTTGAGGGTCCCCAGCCCCAGCGAGGGGACAGGGGTGCTCTGTCCCCCTGTCACTCTGGAAGGTGGCAGCTCTGGGTTTAGCTAATTAGCTGTGCTGGAAATGAGGATGATTAAGGAAGATAAAGCGGGTGTGGCTGCTGCTCTTTTTCCCGCAGGGTGTGCACAGTTGTTTAATAATTTAGAGGAGGAGGAGGAGGGTGTGAGCATGAGCAGATGTGCCATGGAGCCAGTGCAGAAAGCCACGAGGATGCTCTGAAGGGAAGAGGAGGAGGGATTTTTCACTCTCCTCTGGAGATATGGATGCTGGCTGGCCCCTACAGTCAACTGCCCTCATTCAGGGAAGAAGCAGGAACACAGTGATGGGGCAGCTCGAGTGACACAAGTTTTAATCAGGATCAAAATCAAAATCCAGCACTTTTGAACCCATCCCTGTTCCTTTCATTATGCTGATGAACACTTCGAGCTGCCCTCTCCCCAGGTTATCCTGGCACTATGTGCCTTGTGAAATTACATCAACGAGTTATTCCCACCCATGTCTGTACCTGAGTCTCAGTTCTTTGTTATTGCCCAGCCAAAGACAATTTTAATGCAGGGAGGAGTCTCAGCAATGTCTCTGTCTGCTGATTCCATTTGGAGCTGAAAGTTTCGTTATGAAAACAGTAATAGCCTAATGATGTTATTAAAATTTGTGGGCTTACAGGCAATAAATGCACCCTTAGATATGTGTGCTAGACCCCAAAACAGTGCAGGTAATGCCTGTGTTCCCTCCACTAACGTGTCCCTACGTACCCTCCCTCTACAGGGAGTCAGAATTACTTTGATGTTATTCAGAAGCTACAGAATTAATCTGCTGTCAATGCCACCCAATTTTCAGGTCACTACAAGAAAAGCAAAACAAGTCAAGTTTGAAGAAAGACTGACAGGAATTTTCCAAATAGCAAGGTAACATTTCAGAGGGGCATCTTCCCTTTCCCACGTGCTCCCGTGGGACTCTCTGCTGAGCATCCAGAGCTGCTTCTTGTTTACCTTCTGTGATTTAAAGCCAACAATTACAAAAAAAAAAACCCAACAAAACAGCCAGGATCTTGCTAGAACTTTACACATGCCCACACCAGATGTGCTCTTGGAGTAGGAAATGTGTGAGGGAAATTTCAGGCTGGAATTGTTAAAGAAGTGCCTGAATACTTCATGAAAGGAAACCAAGAGGGAATCACTAGAAGCTGCGGAAGTCTGTCCATAGCAGCCCCAGTCACACTCCAGGAGGGAGTCCCACAGCCCCAGCACGTCCCACAGCCCCTTCTCCCCAGTGCTCTGGAGGGCAGCAACCCCCAGGAACAGACAGCACTGCCCAGGACGCAGCGAGGGCTGGACCAGGGCACAGAGAATTCTGTTCCCTCACACTGAACTGCACTGATCACTGCTTTTTATGCTGCATTTACTAACGACTCACAGGAGTCACCTCCACAGAACTCCCTCCATCAGCTTCCACAGAGCAAAGAACTGAGCCAGTCTGGTCCTTGTTTGAAAAGCAGCCCCTGCCTCCAGCAGCTGAGCAAGGGTCCCTGTCCCGTGAGCCCACTCAGCTCTGGCAGCACAGGACAGCTTTCACAGCACCAGAATCTCTCTTGGGCTACTAAAGAAGTGAAGGGAAAGGATAATCTCCATACAGGAAGTAATAACTATCATCATAATATGGACAGACATGATAGAGATATAATTGCAGGTACAGACAGATAGAGACAGAATCCCAGAATGGTTTGGGACAGAAGGGACCTTAAAGCCCATCTCATTCCACCCCTGCCATGGCAGGGACACCTTCCACTGTCCCAGGGTGCTCCAAGCCCCATCCAACCTGGCCTTGGACACTTCCAGGGATGGGGAGTCCACACCCTCTCTGTCTGTATCTGTCCCAAGAGATACAGGTATAGCCATGAATATCTTTCTTGGGAGTGGGGAGCTTAGAGAATCTACACCAGCTGGGAGCTGGGGTGCCTGTGACAACCACCTTCCTTCCTGCCTAAACTATAATGAAAAATAACAGCTGCTGGAGTCAGAAACAACTGGAAAATGCTTCCCAAATCTGCTTTCTTTCTTTTTCTTTGAGCTCTGCAGGAGTCAGGCTTGCAGGCACTCTGTCTAGCCAGCTGTGGAAAGAACAGCCAGTCTCCACAGCCCTACCAAACTGGGATCCCTGGAGAAGCAGAGCAGGAAGGACAAACAAGCCAGCAGAGCTGGTGTGAACGGACTGTGTGAGTTGAACAGTGTCCATCACAGCTCTGCTTCTCAGAAGCTCCCAAAGACTTCCTCTCCTGCAGTTTCCTGTTTTTAAGTGAAGGCATGTGGGTTTCTACCAGGGTCTGATCCAGGACTAATCATGTGCATAAGCAAGATGGGTTTATGCTCAATCCCTTCAGCAGCTGCATCTAGTAGGGAAGAATGTACTGTTTTCTCTTCTGAAGAGAGGAAATATTTTCTGTGTTTTATGCTGTTAGGAGACCGCACTGGTGCTGAGGAAATGCTGCAGTGCTGGTGCATGAAGTACCCACAGGCATGTCTGGGATCACAACAGCACAGGTAACAGGCTGCACAGCTACCCTAGAGCCCCCCGTGCAGTTTGCAGCAGCTGGGCCCAGGTTTCCACTCTCCAGAGCGTGCCAAGGTAACAGGTTCTGCAAATGACAGCTCCCATCCGTCTCCAGGCTGTGGAGCAGCCGTGGAGCAGCCTCCTCTCTCTGCTCAGCATCAGTTCTGCAAGTGAGAGCAGAGACACAGAGGAGGAGGAGGCTGAGCAGGGAGAGAAAAGACAAACAGGAGAGTGGGTGAGTGCAGAAGAGGGGAGGAACAGGAGAGGAGTAGATGCCAACATGCTCACTTTGTCATTGTGCAGATCAGTGCATTTGGCTCGGTGCTTTTAACTTTCCCAGCACTTAAAAACACAGATAAAAACACAGACAAACTCTGCTGTGTGAGAGCTAAGGAATGGTGAAGGATGGAGTAACTCCAGCTGAACAGGGATGGGGAGGATACTCTACAAAATCAGCTTCCATGACCCTCTTCAACATCGTCTTGGCCCACCCCGCAGGTAATTCCTGCTCCCTCAAGTTCCATGAATGGGTACCCCCAGTGCTCCAGGAGACTCCAAACCAGGTCCCATCAGGCAAACAGAGCAGGGGCGCCATGAGAGCACAGCCACAGTCGGAGTTCTGGTGGAATCAGCAAAGGGTGGAATTAGTCAGGCAGTGGGAAGATGCAGACCCTGTGCTGTCAGCTGTCTCTGGCTGATGTGGATGATGCTGATCCCAGAAGGAAGAGCTGCACAAAGGCATGTACAAAGAGCCCTGGTCACTCAGAACGGTCCCCGAGCTCAGTTCATTCCTATTTCAGTCTCTACAACTCCCTGACAGGAGGCTGTGGCCAGGTGGGGGTCAGACTCTGCTCCCAGGCAACCAGAGACAGGAGCAGGAAACGGCCCCAAACTGCACCAGGGGAGGCTCAGGTTGGACATCCGGAGGAACTTCTTCACAGAAAGGGTGGTCAGGCCTTGGAAGGGGCTGCCCAGGGAGATCGTGGAGTCTCCATCCCTGAAAAGTGTCCAAGGCACAACTGGAGGTGGCACTCAGCGCTCTGGGCTGGGGACAAGGTGGGGATGGGTCAAAGGTTGGGCTTGGTGACCCTGCAGGTCTTTCCAGCCTTGATGATTCAGTGACATAATGATCCCACACACTGCAGCTCACTTTTGGTGGACAGTGCATTAAAACCACTGAAGGCAGCTGGAGGACAACCTTCCCTTGCCACTGCTTGTAGCTAAATTCAAGGGGTACAAACTTCGAATATGACTGCAGGGGCGCTTCTCCCAAACTGTCACAGCTCCAGAGGAATACATGGGAATAAGTGTGAAGAATAAGGCTCCCACCCTCTGGGATAACCACAGTCAGACACACTCCTGTCACACTGCGCCGTTCCAAGCTCCTGACAGCTCCATCCCACCACGTTTCTCCAACAGAAGGTTAAATGCCATGCCAGGCACAGGAGCTGCACAGACATCTAAGTCACCTACACAAATCTGTCAGGCATGACTGGACCATGGGCCCCCACGCTCCCAGGCAGCCAAAATCCTGACAGCACAGAGCCCACAGCAGGGATATTCCCAGCTAAAAAGGGAGGCTGGGGGCTTTGCCTTGTGCTCTTCACGTCTGGTGTTAATTCCCTGCTGCACTTTGGGAAGTCACACACCAGCTTTGCTCTGCACCATGAAGGACATGCTCGCTGCCTGTTCAAACAAAAGGATTTAAGCTGCTCCTGGAGGGAACGCTGGAACTGCTGAAGGAAAAGCAACTGGCCCATAGGCAGAGCTACCCCTTGGCCCTGTGGGGCTCCTGCCTGGAGCTCCTAAAATTGTTGTTAGCCATGTTCAGTGCAGAGAGAAGGGCTTTTACTGCCAGTGCTACTCAAACACCCATGGCTTCACCCATAGCCAAGCTGAACTCCCCTCAGGAGCTCTCAGGCAGTTATCCACCACCCCACCAGGATCACCTGCACTGCCCTGTGGTTTCAACAGAGGACATCACTGATGGGTGTTCCAAACCCTAAAATGGGTCAGTTCTAGCACCTGGCCTCGCTCAGCACTTCACACAGTGATTTTGGGGATCTCCATGGTAATAACAGCAAACATCCAGAGGCATGCAGAGCAGCAGCATATTGCTCCCTCCCCCCCATCCAGTTCAGGGAGCATATTTCAAACAGATGACATGAGGGAGGCATCCATGTAAACATCCTCTGTAAAGGGGACAAATGGAAAAAGAACCAGAACAAAATGGAGAAGGGAATTGTTTTCTTGGAGAGTGCACAGAGCAAAGGACCTCAGGGAAGAGGAGAGAAGCCCAGAAAGGCACAACAGGTATCCTGCACAAGGAAAAGTGTTTGCATTGCTACCAACTGTGTGAAGGCCCATGCAGATCCATAATCACCTTAACCCCAGCCCACTGAGTGATTCCTCAGTGAAGGATTTCCTGTGTGCATAATGGGGAGCTCCTGGTGCTGCTCCTAAACCCGGGGACGGAATTTTTGGAGGGGAGGAAGATTGTAAGAGTCATAGGATAATTCAGGTTGGAAGGAACCATCAGTCAAACCTCCTGAAGTGGTGCAGTTTTAGCTGTTTCTCACACAGCAGTTTTTATGTCTCTCTGGGGTGAGAACAGCAAACAGATCTGTCAGGTCAGAACAAACCAAACCAAACCCAGGAGGACTTTGTGCCTTAGCCATGAATTTTTAGCAGCCTTCCCACCCAGCTGAAGGGCCCCTTCCCTGTGACGCTGCTCAGGTTCTTTACCTCGGAGGACGGTGAGCTTGGCGTGGACAGTGACCTCCCCATGAGGGTTCTGAGCAACACATTCGTAAATGTTCTCGTCCCGGGGCGTCCGGAGGGGCTGGATCCTCAAAACAGCACCTGCACTTTCATCAAATTCAATGGTCTGGGGATAGAGGCAAAGAGACACACACAGAGTAAGCAAAGCTTCATTCCTGCCTCTAAAGAGACACCAGACACAAGCACACAGCCACTGCAAACCCTCCAGCAGCTGCCCCTCAGCCCCCACACATCACCAACATGGTCAGCCTGGCTCTCCACTGACCTCAAGGTGACAGAGCTGTCACAGCCAAACCCTGCCAGGGACCATTGACCCACCAAACCCACAACGTGCATCTCAAAGGCTCTGAAAGAACGAGCCACGGTGACGGGGTGTGGGGTGGGTGCTCAGAGCACAACTGGGATGATGGAGGATGAAACAGACCAAAGAAAAACAAAATAAAAATGAGCCCCTGCCCTGCTCCTCCATCTGCAGGGGCAGCTGACACCACAAAGCTCCTCTCAGCACACAGCTGCCTGGCAGGGCTGAGTCCCACAGCAAATTCCACAGGATGACCTCCCAGTCCTTGTTCCTCCGCTCTCATTTCTATCTAAACAATGCCAATGGCTTGGGTCTGGTTGCCAACAACTGCAATGTTTACTCCAGACTGTCCCAGGATTAAAATGCTGAGCCATGGATGGCTATGAAAGCTACATTTACAGAGCTGAAGTACCACCAGCTTAGCTGGGGTTTCTCAGGAAAGCAGGAAGCTATATTATATCCCAAGAAGGGAAAAAAAACCAACAAAACAAAATAAAAAACTTCAGTAACATAATTGAGCCAAGTTCCTTCTTGCTTTGGAACAAACCCAGCTGTTGACATGGCCAAGAGCTTGCATTTCACTCCTCCTGCTGCTAAAACTCCTCCCCTTCCAAATTTCCCTTTATTATCAGGTCTGAGAGTGGCCAAAGTGGAGCAGGGGCTGCTTTGTGTCAGTCTCTCTCTTCACACAGACACCAGATTTGAAGGACATGTCTCACCTCAAACCTCTGAGAGTTCACTTTCTTCCCTTTCTTGTTCCAGGTGACCCTTGGCTTTGGGTCTCCAGTGGCTTGGCACACAAAGGAGGCCACCCCTCCCGACACACCGATTTGGTCCACAGGCTTCTTGATGAACACAGGGGGACCTTTAGGACAAAACAGAAATATCATCGTTGGCAGTGACAAAGACAAACTCTAATAAACACGGCTTGTAATTAGCAGTAGCGTTGTTGCTGCTATTCTTAATGATCCCAGGTGAAATTAAACCTCTTGGCCTTTTTCAGAACAGCCTTTACCTCCACTTTACATATGAAGTAGCTCCAGCAGAAAATGATTAAGGGCCTGATCCTACAAAGATACGTCAATGTTGCAAAGCCTCTTTTACTCCTGAAAAGTGGACTTTTAAATTGTTTTGTACAGGGGAAATTGCCCTTGCAAAACCCATCTAATGAGCATCACCAAAAGCTGGTAGAGCTGAAAACAGCACTTAGAAACAGTGAATTGCACTTCCCAGCTCCTTGGAGATGACCAAGGAATGGGGGAGATTTACAGAAATATGGCCAAGGAAGGGGAGAAGGTGGGGGAAGGACCATGAAATAGAGGGAGCAGGACTTGGCACACAGAGATCTTGAGGACAATGGTGTGAAAGAGGCTGATGCCAGTGGCTTTAAGATGTGAAATCCCCTTGGCTTGTGGCCCCTCTGCTGCCACCTGCAAGTCCTTCCCATGGCCCTCACGGGTACATTTGCACAGATCCCTTGGAACAGGCAGTCTGATGGGACACAGCCCACAAGCCAGAGCTGTGATCAGTTCACAACAACCCAGCTGTCAAACCCAAGAGCAGAGCCCAGGCTGCTTCTGCAGCTCCCCTTCCCCTCTGCTCAGCACGAGACTCCCAAGAAAAACATGGAATTCATGCTGCTCCAGGGAGAAGCCACAATCTCCTTCAAACTCTGCTCACACCCTGCAGCTCCAAGGTGCAGCGATGCCTGAACACACACACGGGGCCTGGGGCTGTGTTTGAGCCAGCCCAGGCTCAAAGAACCACACCTGAGCTCAGAGTACCTCTCCCTCAGCCTCTCCACTGATTTCCATCAACATCCCACTGCCTTCAGAGCACCTCTGCAAGGATGGCAGGAGGCTGGGATGGGCTTTCTGACCAGGGAAGGTGTCAAGGGGCTGCTCATGAGAGGAGCCAAGGCCAGGAGTGTTTGTGCAGAGCCCGTTTTGCCCCTGCCCGCTGGGAATCCTCCTTCCGTGCTCTAACCTGTTTTCCTTGCAGTTTCCTCTCATCTAGTTAGCTTAAAATTTATTGAAATATTTAAATCACGAGGCCACAGCTGTGTTCAAATAAAATCACTCAGATCATAAAGTTGCCGTCTGTTTTCTTGAGAAAAGCAGAGCACGTGACTCTGAAATGTGTGTATTTATCTGTTCATACTCAAGAGTCTATAAAATAAGATGCAAACAGCCTCCCACAGGGCTCGACAGGAGGGCAAATGGTAGCTGGGGAGAAGTCTCCAGGGTCTTTTAGGGGTCGAAAGACAAAAGGAAGCCTTCTCCCCTTCCCTGCCTGGCGTGGCCAGCAGTATATAAATAAAAGGCACTGAGCAAGCTCATGTGATGCAATCAAGCATTTGTTTCCATGCTGGAGGTAAATACAATTTGCTGGAGCTGTTTACGTCCCACCGAATGCTGTGTGTACAAAGCACCGCATTTATAAATATCCAAATCTATATTTAGAGGTCAGAGTCTTCTTTGCAATGTTACAGCTAAAGGTTATCAAGCAAGTCCCACTGGAGGAACTGGCACCGGGGGATCTGTCTTCCATCTGAGAAAGGTAAAACCCAAACTTTGCTCCAGGCTAAAATATAAATGCTCACTCTGCCCCGACTTCCTTCCTCCCTTCACCTCCGCTCGATATCTGAAGAGTTTGCAGAAGTCAATTCTGAAGGTACAGCTAAAAACATCCAGGGCTTTTAAGAACACTTTATTGATGCAAGTTCATTTCCTAAAATAAAAGCCCCTAATAAACCTTAATGTCACGTATACATTTAAATGGGTGCAGGCTGCATGATGAGAGCTCAGCCGAGGAGAAAAACAAGGTGCTATTTCTGTCCTGAAGAAAGGGATGGTGCTCCAAAAAACAGGGAATGTGGAGTCATCGTCAGCATCCCCCTTTTGGGGTCCGGTGCTGCCTCGGTGTGGGGCGATGGGGAAGCTGAGCTGTCTGTGCACGGGGCTTTTCCTGAGCTCCCTGCAGTTCCCAGCTGCCTACGAGGGACTCACACAAGGAGCCAAACAAAAACCCCTGCCACCCAACCTATTAGATTTTACTACTCACTTGGAAAACGGGTGAAAATCAGAGCTAAACTGTTGATTTGAAAATTGCCCAAGCCTCTGAGCTGCAGATTTGATTCCTTCCCCCTTGTGCTCTCCACCTCTGCACCCCCAGTCACTGCAGCACTTGTCACCAGCCCACGCCGAGCACTGAGCAACCCTCTCCCCTCTGGGGAGGGGAGAGCCAGTGCCACCACAGGCACGGTGCTGGTGATCCAAGGTGCTGATGATCCAAGGTGCTGATGATCCAAAGCTGGAGCCAACCCCTCCGTGCTGCGTGGGACTGCCACAGCTCTGCCGTGCCAGGTCCAGCTTGAAGGAAAACACACACTTAGAGCTCAGCCTGCAGCTCTGCAAACGGCTCTGGAAGCCTCCAAAGGCAGGGACAAGGTGCCCTGTGAAGCACTGTGAGCCCACTCAGAGGGCCCGAGGTGTTTCCCCTCGTTTGCTAAGATTGCAGGACCACGGCTTTAAAACAATAAATAAATAAAAATCAAAGAAACACATTTTCCAGACAACATACTGACAGTTCAGGGGATTTTATATCAGTTCACCAACCTTCCCTCATGGATAGCTGAGAACAAGTCAGGTTTGGAAAGGCTGAGTCTGAGTTCCATCAGTCCAGTGGTCATGGAGATAATTTTTCCCCCCTTTCTCCGCTTCCAAAGCAGAAAAACCTATTTTTTGTGCAGTATCAAAATAGGAATGGAAAAATCTGGAGCTTAAAAGAATTTTCCTACTACAAGAGGCTTCCTGCGGGGTCTGGGTCTCCAGAGGGAAGGTTGAAAAGACCGGATGGCTGCTGTGTACCTGTGATCCTGCTCTACAGCTTAATGGAAAGCCATCAAGTCAAACCGAAGCTTTCACTCCTGCCCACCGCCCACGCACTTCCCAAAAGCAACAAGCGCCAGGCTGGAGAGCTGCCACGGACTGCAGAGAAGAGAGACAGACTCCCCCTGCACCCCACAGCTCCACCAGCACACCCCTGTCCAGCCCCCAGCCCTGCCCAGCCAGCCCTGACCGCTCCTGCCCTGGGGCCCCGCGCTCGCCCTCCCGTCCCCACACCCGGATCAGCTCCCGAGGGACTCCCTTCCCAAGTCACAGGCCTGGGAACCATGCTCTGAAGGGACACGACGCTGCTGGGATTTTGGGATTCTAACGCAGACTTTGGGGCGAGGCTGCCAGGTGAGAAGGGTGCTGGGGGTCTCCTACTCATCCCCCAGCCCACGGGTGAGGGCTGCACACGCAGGCAGTTCCTCACCAAAGATGAAGATGCTGCTGCCTCCTCTCCCCTCTCCTCCTTCCCTCTTCCATGTGACACCAAAGCAGGAAAAGTTCTTTGAACACAACCATGTAAAAACCACCCCAACATCGCCCTGCTAAGGATACACAGATCACACAACAGGCTGAGAGGCTTTGCAGCAGGAAAGCTGGAGAGATGTAGGAGTGGGGAAAAGGAGGGGACATCTCAGCTTTTAAACCCAAATGTCCCTCGGGAAGGGCTGCCATGGTGAATAGGTGCTGATGGACGAGCAGTGAGGGAGACAGGCTGGCCACCATATGCCTGTCTGTAACATCAAAAGCCAAAGACAGAGAGAGGGATGGAGAACCCAGAGGTGCTTTGAGGGGTGGGAGAGAGGCAGGAGAACAAATGAGCTTCACATATCTGAGCTGACAGCTGATGGGAGCAGGGGGAGAAGAAGAAAAAGCCAGTTGTGGACGTGCACTGCTTCCCTGTCTGCTCTCCCAAGCCTGGACGGAGCCGGCTGCTCTCCTGTGGCACCGTGGGTGGGTCACGGAGGGAACGGGAGGCTGGGGAGGAATTGGGCCTCCCTGACACAGCACGGGGCAGGAGCAGCTTTCTCCTCAGCACCCCAAAACTGCTGCTCCCTCCTGGGCTCCACCGGCCAGCTTTCGGAGGTCCAAGGTGGAAAGCTGCTCCCACACGGACGGGGACATGTCCCCTTCCACTCACTGTCCACAGTCTGGCCCCACAGGCATCAAGGAAAAGTCTGGAGGACTTGCCCCGGAGCGTGTGAGGCTATCCCTCTGTCCTCAGGCTCTCCCTGAGGGGGCTGCAGAGGTGCCTCTGCATCCTCCTGACCCCCATTCCAGCTGTCTCCCCCCATCTCCAGCCCCACAGCAGGGACCTGCTGCTGACTGCAGATGACAAAACTCACCTCTGAGCTTCACACTCCCCTCACCTTCTGCCCCCTGCTCCTGCCACCCCCAGGAAAGAACCTCAACAATGGGCAGCAAATAAAGAGAAACCCACTTGTTCTTCCATCTGGCCCCAGTGCAGAGCAGCAGGAGCCTGCCTGAAAGGGCCCCTCTTCCACAGCAGCAGCAATCCACGGAAACAAAAGAAAGGCAGCCACAAAACACATATTTTAGAAGGTTTTTTCCCATTTTCAGAGCCCCCGGTGCCTGCTGGCAGCTCTGTGGAAGCCCACGCGCCCGTCCCGCCAACCCACACAAAGCTCCAGCTCCTCCCTCGCCGGTGACTAACCCTCATTATCCCCCCTCCGGAAAAAGCAGGCTCTCCACTGTCCCCCAGAGTGCCACAGAAGCTGAAGCTGCAGCAAGGGCACAGCAGGAAGGCCATTTTCCTGCCACTCTGGCCGCTTTATGAGTTTCCCTACACACAGGCACAGCCATCCTTGTGCTCGTCATTCCCGTTCGACCTTCAACAAACGGCCCCGTGGTGCCGAGCCCGACATTCCCCCACAGAGCTGCCCACTGGGAGCGTGCCCATGCTACAGGAGAGGCAGGGACAACCTTTATCCTCGCTCAAAAACATTCAGCAGAAGGAAATTCACCTTTCTGTGCAGACACACACACACACACACACGTGCACCTCCACCTTTGAGAACAAAGGTAAAAGATGAGACCATGAAGTCACTCATGGGCAATGTTATTTTGCTTTTAGATGCACACCCCAGCGTGCTCTTCCAGGCTCCAGATCATTCCCGTAATTGGGATTCAGATCTCTGGCTCTGGTGCAAACTCGGCTGACCTTGGGCGTTCGCCCTTCCCGCACCTCCGGCTGCCACACGTAGCAGGGAGGTGACAACCCTCATCTCTCACACCTGCCTGTCTGTCTTGGTCTAGACACCACACGCAGTTTGGAGCAGGGGATGGTCTGGGAACAGACCTGCTCGACACTCAGCACCCCGGGTGGCACCGAACACAGCTGCAGCCTCGGAAGGCTGAGACGCAAACAAAATAACCACAAAAACATCACGAGAGAGAACTCAGAGACCTTCCCCAACATGTGCTTCTTGGGGGGAAGAAGATGAAAATTGAAAGCTAGACAAAAGCTTTTGGAATTTCCCAATAACCGAGTCATGTCAGCTGGAATGAGACATCTCTCCCTGTTACTTCTCACCTCCTGCTAATTTCCAGAGCAACCTGGAAGGAATCCGGCGGCCTTCCCACTGCCATGCACAGGATTAAACACCCTCTTCTCTTCCTCCTCCCTCTTCCCGTTGGTTTCTGGGCTGGAGCTTTCTGCTGGTCTAGTGAAACTCCATCTCCCTTTTCCACAGCTGCTGATGGGCTCCCAGTCAGAGAATGAGCCCAAGGTACTCCCCAGCCACAGCCCTGGGCAGTTGTGCTTTCAGCTCCTCTCCAGGAACGTGGGATTGGGGTCCAGCCACGCTCCCAGAGTTTTTCTGCTGCTTTAGGAAGCAGTTTTACACATAGGTGCTGCTGTGGTCTGCCTGCACGTGGAGATCCATGCCCTGTGTGGGAGGATGGGGATGGGATGGGGTGGGATGGGATGGGATGGGATGGGATGGGATGGGATGGGATGGGATGGGATGGGAGAGCGGAGCAGTGAGGGACAGGGACAGCCAGTGGAGCAGCTGTGTCACCCCACGGAATGGGGAGATTAAATGGGGAGCAGAAGGTAGAAAGGATAGGAGAATCAGTGGGAATGAGAAGAGATCAGCAGGGAAAATGGCACAGGGTGGGATTCTTGGGGCTGATGTGTGCCGGGCCAGGAGTTGGACTTTGATGATCCTTGTGGGCCCCTTCCAAGTCAGGATATTCCATGATTCTGTGCAAGAGAACTGGAGCAAGCTGGAGACGAGGGAGGTGTTCAGAGCCAGAGCAAGGAAGTGAAGATTAGATGGAGGAGACAAACCACAGAGCAGATGAAAACAGGAGAGAGCAGCCAAATTTGAGACAGATGGAGAGTGGGGAGCAAGGATGCACTGTTTGGAATGGGTCCGTATTCCAAAGCAGTGGCATTAGGGAGTGGGGGAGCTGGAGAGAGGGGTAGAGCAAGGAAGATAGCTTCAGAATTTGTATTTTTCTTCAGGACAAGTGAGAAAGCTGCAAACTGGGAGAAGGACTGGCGAGGAGTCTCTATGCAGACACTCCACAGGAGTGAGGACACCCCTTGGAGAGGTCCTGCAGAGACTCTGGACCCCATGAAATCCAGGGTCTTACTGACAGATTTTGCACTCTTTCTTTCTGAGGGCTGTTTCTCAGTGCCTCACAAATAAAATTAAAATGAGGATTTTCTGACAGAACAAGCAAACAGGGAGTGAATTATATTCCATTTCCCCATCAATAACTTCTCCCCAACCCAGTCATCTTATCATCATAAAAAGTCCATTAAGCAGTAATTGGGGAGGCAGGAGAAGGCAGGGCTGGTCCGGGGAACAGGAGCACGCTCGCTCCCCAACTGGCCTTTTCTGGGAAGGCAGACAGGATAATTATAGGCTTCAGACGGAGACTTCCTCTTACTGTCAGCAGCTCTTGGCTCCCTTCAGGGAGACGGGACTGGCAAGGTTGGGCAAAGGAGGGTAAAAAAATACCGAGGATGTTTTTTTTAGAAGTGAAATACTTCCACCTGGCTATTCCCCTGCTGCTGAGCCACCAAAGCCCTGACCTGACTCAGAAAAGCTGGGCTACCACAGGATGCAGCCTGTTCCCCTGTGGACATGGGGAATGTCACTTGGAGGACTACTCCCTCTCCTTTCCTGCAAGGCCCCGGAGGAGGAAGGACAGCAGTGAAGGGTGGCACCAGCATGGGAGTTAACACATGCAGAAAACGGGTGAGGAAGATGAAGAACTCATTAAATCACCTTTACTACACTGGATGTCCAACAACCCCAACACCTGTGCCAGCTCCCCCTCTCCCCTTGGCCGGGATGAGGCAGCAGACCCTTCCTAGACAGCACATGTCAAGCTGTTCTCAACCACGAGGATGGCAATTTGGGGATCTGGCACATCCATGCAGCCTTCAAGCTCCTATTTGCAGTGCACTGGGATCCAGACCCTGCAGAGGGGAGGTACGAGCCTGCAGCACTGAGGCAGGAGGAGACTGAGGCTACCAAAAATCTGTTCCCAGTTCTGACATCCAAGGTGAGGAAAACCACGTTATCCTGCCTGCTGGAAGGGAAGCATAATCCTTCCTTCTGGTCTATTTAAACTGCTGGTAGTCAGGGATGGGGCCGTTCCTTATCACATGGGAGCAGCAGCTGGGATGAAGTCATCCCGTTTCAACAGGACTCCTCCAGGCTACCTTGCACATCCCTAGGCATGGAAAGGATCCACCTCCCTGCATGGCAAAGAGGATGAGTCCCAGCTCCAGTGACTGGCACCTTGATACAGCCCAGGAAAACTCCTCCAGCTGTGATTTATGCAAGGGCACAGGGCACGTGTGGTGATACACACACACGGGGTGCAAATGCTCAATGGGACAGGACTGGGAGATGTGTGGCCATTCCACAAAGATCCTCCTCCCATGCCTCAGCTTCCCCACCTCCCTTCCTTCACCCATCCCGATGGTGAGCACGGCAGGTGCCCCAACTGCTGCTCTCTGCTTCCACCCCCTCCTGGCACTGACCAACCCAAGGGCCAAGGAGCAACTTGGTGGGAATGCAGATGGACCTCTGGCCAGGATTCTCCTTCACCTTCTGGCACTCCAAGGAAAACGCTGCTGCTTGTGAGCAGCAGGAGCTGCAGGAGACGAGCACTGCTGTAATGCAGGATGGCAGCCCAGGGATCAGCCAGGAAGCCCCAGAGAGCACGGGAGCACAACAACGTGGCCAGCCAGGACCCTGGGGGTACACGAGTGCTTCCCATCAGCTGTAACAGCATCTCATTCCACATCTGTCCACAAGTCCCATAACAAGGCATAACAACCCAGAGCAGAGCCAGAGACCCAAGGAGCTGTCCTGGCAACTTAATGAGCGCCCCTTGTCCATCAATGACAGCAATCCCAGGTTGTTTGCAAGCAGAAGCTTGATGCAGGGAGCTCTTCCTGCCCTTGCCATATCGCTAAGACAGCTTCTACTCCAGCCATGTCATCGGATACTGGCATCCTGGAGTAGCCTGATTCACCACCTACCTAGAAAAGACCCAGCTAAAAAGGATTTGGCTCTTTGCTCAACTTCCACTGCTCTGTTTGAGTCACTAAAGAACCAGAGTCCACAGGGGATACCAGAACGTGGAAAACCATTTCCTATGAGACAAGCCTGCAAGAAGCAAAAGCTTAACGAGCCCAGATCCAGCTCCCAGGGGGCAATGCCATCTTAATCCAGCCCAGCCGTGGTCCTGTGCCACCACAAAGTGACAGCAGAGTCAGCAGCAAGGGGGAGAACAAACCGCTACAAGCTCCTGCAGTTCGTGGTCCTCCCGAGGAAGCGCAGAGCCCAGGGATGTGATCAGGGAGATCAGCTGCACTCCCCGGGCCAGTGATGGCACACAGGGCTTGGCAGGCTGCAAACACACAGGGAAGCCCTGCCCTGCATCACCAGCTCGGGAGGGGCTGCAGTGCTGCAAGCACGGCACCACGAGATGGGGGACCCCAGGGCAGACCTGGCAGCTCACACGTGCACGCAGGGATCTTCTGGGGATGAAAGGCACACCAGGCAAATAAAACATGTCTGATAAACCTCTGCTCTCTCACTCTGTAAATAAAAGCTGCATTGCTTCCACTTATTGTTTCTCTCCTTCAGGCAAGAGAAGGAGGCTCCTGCTCTACAGGAACAGGGTAAGGTGCAATTCCTAGAGCACAGAATTTGGGGTGTTTTTACAAGATCGTTACACCATTCCTATCCAGCCTCTGGTAGGAGACTTCAGCCCACATTTTCCATGGAACAAAAGGAGATTCTGGATATACAAGCTTGAAACACCTGGGTTTAAACAGTGTGCTATGAGCCTGCACTGCTTATTGGAACTGGGATGTCGAGGGAGCTTGAGATGGGAGATCCTGAAAATGAGAAACCAAGACCCGATAAAGCCATGACTGATGGATGAGCACAACCTCTAACAGTGATGAACTTCGACTCCTACCACACGAGTCATTACAATTTCTGTCTCTGAACCACACTACTCATCATTCAGATTTGTAGTGGGAACATAAACACAAAAGAATAATAAAAAAAGGAGAATTCAACAACAGTGCTGAAAACTGACAGCAGTGGGAATGTGATGAATTCAGCTTTGGGACAACTAGAGACTCAGTGAGCCAGAAAAACAGTGCAAGATGTGAATGAGAAATGGAAACATGGAAAAGCATCAGTGATGCCTTAAATTCTTCTATCAAAGACAGTAATTGAGGAAGGTGAGCTTTTTTGGAGTAGGACACGTTCCTGTTCATGTTTGACACCTGTCAAAGAATGGCTTCTTACCAGGAGGCTGTCCTTCAGCTCTTCCAGGCACCAGGAAGAAGATCTCTCTCCCTTTCATTGCCTCAAGTGGCAGCTACCAGAATTAATCACAATTAGCAGATCTTGGAAAAAAAGGGGTGCACCATAGCACTCACACAGAAAAAGCCACACAAACCCCCTCAAAATCAAGCAGATCCTCCCCACACAGACAAAGGGAAACAAGAGCTGGAGGATCTTCTTGGCTTCCTGGGAAATCACTGGAGCCAGTCTCAAGGTGATCTTTAAGAACTGAACTGAAAAAAACCCTACACCGTCTTTTCAGAAATTAACCCAAACAAATCAAAGTCCAGGCTAAAGATTTCTAAGTGTCTGCACTCCTAGCAGCATGCTCAGACTAATTTATGAATAAATCCATGGATTCCAACGGAGGTGGGGGAGGATGAGGACACAGTCAAATTAATTTGACTTTATTAATTAAAAAAACCACCAAGTTTCATCACCCCACCACTCTTTAGAGGTTGTGTGAGAGTGGGGGGAGCTATGCTCATTAATTATGCAGAAAATGCAAAACTATCATCCTCTGAATGAGTTTAAAATAAGGAGAAACCCTTTCAGAATGGGGAGAAATTACTCCCCAAGGCAGCTGAAATTTCTCTTGCAACTTCAAAGGACAATAAATTATTCAAATCACTCGCGCCACTCGCATGCTCTCTCACTCTCTCCCCTTCTCAATTTTATGCTCCTGAGTCAATTAAAGATTTGGAGGACTCGGAGAAACTTTGTAGAATGCTAAACCAGTTGCAGCTCCTTCTATTTATTTTTTTTTCTTCTTTAAAGCTTTGCTTTTCCTCTCGGCCTCAAAAGGAAACAGAAATGACTCCGTGCACTGCAGATGAAACGAGCAGCGCTGGTTTCCACCACGCTTGCATGGAACGTTTCACGTCTGCAACCACCAGGATGGGACACGCTCAGGGTCCTCCACGCAGCGGTTCTGTGAAAACAGGTCAGCCCAGAGTCCCTCCTGTCAACGCTTTAAATCATTCATCCCAGTATCCCCTTTCAAAGCCAAAGCAGCAGACATCCCAAACACATTTGCGCTGCTCTCTCCCGGCGCTCCGCAGGGCTGGGTGAGCCGCGATCGCTGCCACATCCCACAGCTCTCGGCTGTCCCTTGGACGGGGCAGGCAGCTCCACTGCCAAACCCCACACGGCTGTTCAGGGGTTGCAGGAGGAGAACTCGGAGTGGTGCAACCAAACCAAGACTGGGGCTGGTTACACCGGACAACAGCACAGCCAGAGAAGCCCTTGCTCAAAAAAGCAAACCTCACCAAGCAGAAGGAGGGTTGGGAAGGTGCAGTCACAGAGTGAGGATGCACCCGGCTCCCTGGCCCGCAGCCCATACCCTGGTTACCTCCTTGCACACAGCAGATGGTGTAAAAAACGTGACTATTTTCATGAACTTAACAACCCCCAAAAATTAAAGGCAGCCGCAGTGCACAGAACATCACAGCTTTCTAAGGTGGGAACTGGGACCAATTATGTTGCAAGAGAACATCCTTGACTGGAGGGGAAGAGTGGCACAGAGTAAATAAAACTGTTCTTGGGAGATTGTGTCTCACAGGGCAACTCGAGCCCAGATTCCATCCCACGCATGGAGGAACGACATTCCTCTGGTCGGGTGTCCTTGAAAAACACTCTGCTTGCCTTCTAAGAATAATATTGGGCTTGCCAGGCCACAAAAAGGGTGGGAATACCCTCAAAGATTCCCTTTAGTGACCCAGGAGATTTGTATTGAGTTGGTCTTGGAAAGACACAAGCATAGAGACCCTGCCAGACAGAAGAAAAGCCAATGTGACCCAGGGCCTGGGAGAGACACCGGAAAGATCCCATCCTTCCTGGCAGCAAGTGCAAGAACTGCTGGTGTGAAAAGGACAACCAAGGAGAAAAGTCATAAAGAAAGAAGTCTTGGCTTCCTGGCAAAGCCTGACACAGAGGAACAGCCCCAGTTTTGGCATCCAGGTATGGTGAAGATAGACATTTCCTCCATCCCAATCCTCTGCAGGTGACATTTTCACACAAGCCACTTGTTTACACAACAAACAGATGCTCTTTTCCCCTAACTTAACCATCTAATGAAGCTGAGCAGAAAGAACCTCTGGTTGGGAAAAAGATCCTTCACCAGGAGACACCCATGGCTGGGTCCCAAACACTGTGGCTGCCGCTGTCCCCAGGTGCTCCTCAGCAGAGATTAATCTAATGAGCATTCGCAGTGTGGTGCACAGCTGAGACCTGGGAAGTGACAGCCCCCCCTGCCCCCAAGGAAGCTCTTTCAACAGCTGATTTATTTCCTCTCCAGGTCCTACAGAAGACACAAACTTTCCAATTTGAGTTATCTTTTAAAAAAAAAAAAAAGAAGAAGCAAAAGACAGGAGACACATCACTTGATCCAGTCGGGATCCCTGTTTGGCAGCCCCGCTGACTCTCACAGATCTGTTTCTGGCAACCCTTAAATTCACAATTTGGCAGCCCCCCTAAGACCACTATTTGGCAGCCCCACCTAAAACAAGGTGACATAGAAGGTTAATTCAGTGTCCTTGAGTGAGACAACAACCAGTCCAGAAGCCTCCGAAAGCGCAGGCTGGATCGCAGCTGGCAGACGGAGAGGGCAGCAAAGGGAAAGGCAGAGCAGGAGCAAGGACATGGAGGCAGCTCCTGGCTGCAAGGGCAACTGGTGCATGAGGAACAGGAGAGAGGGTGGATGTGGGCAGGGGAGCAGGGATCTCTGCCTTTTCAGGATTCAGCTGCTGCCTCCTCTTTCAGACTCCCCCAACGGCAGGGACAATGTGCAACTCCAAGTGAAAACACCACTCTCCGATTGACCACAGAACCTCCTCTGTGCTCCCACCTTCAATTCATGAATTCTGCTCCCCCTCCAGCCCACCCACCAAGGGGGGAAAGCCTTTCTGCAGCACCTCCCTGGCTCCTCAGCCCCGCAGGTTCCCTGTCACTTTGGGGGTCCACCAACAATTAGGGTCTATGACCCAAACTCTGGGACAACTCAGCCTCACCACATTTCAACATCTCCCCTCTCTTGGGGCAGTGCTGCTGCCTTGTCCCAAATCCATCTCAAACACTTTAAACTGGAGCAGCTTTCCCCCACCGTGGAGAGATTTCCTTCCCACTGATGTCGACTTAACATGCCTATCAAGTCCTACGATGCAGCCTCCTTGATTTTTACTCCCATCTTATCTGACAACCGCTGTCTAAGCTAACAGCAGATCAAAGCCTGGACCTCCAGAGCTAAAAGCTGTGAGCTGTGCAGCTGGGCTATCCTGTAGGGATGAGAGGATGGGAGGGACTGTTCAGGAGAGGTGGCAGATACACCTGTAAGTGGCTGGGATCTGGATCTCCGTGAGCCAAGCTGTGCTGCCAACCACCAGCTCCTGCCTCTGGCAGCACAGAACAAACACCTTCCATGCCACACACGTTTTCCCAAGGCGCCAGCTCCCCGAAACACAGCCTGAACGTGGACCTAGAGGAGCTCCACTCCCATCCCATCACATGTTTTCCATCATCTCCGTGAGTCCCACATGGTGCAAACCTGGCTGCTGTCTCTGCTGGCACCAGGGATGCTCACGGAGCACGAGAGCCCCCCCTCACATGCACCTCCCATGAATTACTGCGTTCTGCAAATTAATGATGGAGCAAGGGCAATTAAAAGGGAAGAAAGCCAGGGTAATGCATCATAAAAGGGGCTTTATTCTTTTATTTTGTCAATTGCAATTTAGACTTAATTATTTATGGTAATACTTCAGAGTGTGCTAGTAAGGGTTCTATACCATGATTTATAAAAGGAAGGAAACGTAAGTAATAAGTAATGTTCCCTGCTCTTAAATCTTTGCTGGGGTGGAGAGAGCCACGCACCAGCCTTCTGTGTATGCAAAGTGCCAATTAGCAAAGTGCTACTGTAAAACACAAAGGTTTAATCAATGAGAAAAATCCACTTGAAAACAGCAAGCATGCTGATTCCAGTCAGAAAAATGGCCACATTTCCATACAGTAAATGGCTTTTATCTGCAACTGAGGAGCACTTGGAGCACCCGTTGCTCCTTCGGGTGGCAGAGGAGGTCCGGGGGACCTGGCCACTGCCCTCGGGCCGAAAGCAGCTGTGCCCTGCACATCCCGGGCAGGAACAGCTCCTGCCCAGCGACAGAGGCTGGCTCTGTGCACGCACAAAATGAGATGTTTTAGGGTGCTCGCCACAGAGGTTTTATGGCTCGGGCTGGGTGCATGAAGAGGAAGCAGCGAGGCTTGGTGCTGTGCCCAGGTCCATCAGCAATTTGGGAACTATTCCTCTCCCCGGACTTGTCTCCAGGCCTCATCTGTCTCTGCTGCCTGGTTTCCTCTCAGCTCCAAGGGCCACATTTGGCTGTGCAGCTCCTGGGGAGGCCTCCCCTCACTCCCTGCAGTGATGCCAAGTCATGGTACTCACACAAACAGCAGAATCCTTAACAAAAGGATAATACTTTCCATTTAATGATGCCACTGAAAATAATCATGGAATCAGTAATTTCCAGTTCCATGGCTGCCTTTGACCGTATAGGAGAAACAAAGAAAGTGTCCATATGCAACCAAAGAAAAAGAGACAGTGTCTGTGTAACACCTTTCAATTATTGTCCTCCCCAGCTTCCCAAGGAGGAACAGCAGGCAGAAAGTAGTGTGGTGCTTTGGGTTTTTAATTTAAATGGCAGTTTCCTTTAAATAGAATGCTCCTGCCACAGAAAGATTTAAATCACTGACTGAGATCAATTAGCCTCAGAAACAAGGGAAGTATTTTAATGGTCCTTTGATTGCAGAGGCCACAGCTCCTCCAGGGCTGCTCTGGGAGAGGAGGCAAGTCCCAGCTCAGCCCAGGCTCTGCTGCACTGGGATCTGCTCCCCTGCGAAGCTGGGAGGGTGATGCCCTCCAAAAGCCAGGATCCCAGGGTTTCCCTCTCCAATGTGGGCTTCCCATGGCAGGAGGGGCACCACTACCGTGTGCCCGGGGGGCTGCAAGGCCTCGGCAGCCCCTGGGGTGAATTAGGGCAGGAAATGGGGTCACTGCCATGGCAAGCGCCGGCCAAATGGACGCTGGCCAAGGGATTACGCGAATGTGCCAGAGCCCAGGGCCATCTGATGGGAGAGGACGTTGTCAGAACAGAGTGGCAGCTCCTCACACAGGCTCTGCAGTTGTGACAGACAAAGCTGCTTGCTGTTTGCAAGGCTCGGTGGGGAGCAGCACGGACCAGCTCGGGTGCTACTGGCCGAAATGGGATCTCTCCAGGACTCAGGAGTCCTCCAAAGCCAGGAGCTGCCAACTTACTGCCCACTCATCCTCACCAGGCAGGGAGCAACAGCTCCAGAGCAACTCAAACAGCTGGTACCAGGGAGCATCCCCAAGGGCACAGAGCAGGGAGGTGCTGGCATGCTCCACAGGTCAGGAGGAGAGACAACACCTGGCCCAACATCTGCACAGCAAGCAGGTAAGAGCAGCCCCACCTCAGCAACCTGCAAAGTTCCTGCACGGACATCTGTGAGCAGCCAGAGGAAAAAAGCACAAACCCTCATAGTTCAGGATCCAAGGACACTGCAGAACTACAGGAGAGAGAAACTCGGCTGCAAGCAGCAAGATGTCTGCAGAGCAGTGACAGATCCCAGCCGGGCTCAGGCCACAGCACTGGTGCATTCTGTATCTGACGGGCACCAACCCCCCTGAGAGCACACTTCCCCCAAAAGGGCTCCGTAGCAGTCAGACACCATGTGGGATCTCCCAGCTCTGCTGCAATCTCTGAGCAAACCTCACCCCAAGGATGATGGACAGACAAGACGTGTGCTCCTTCCCAGGAAAACGAAAACCACAAGAGAACCGAGGTCACACAGCCATGATTTGGGGAAGCCTTGATTCTGCAGTGCCCACTCCCAGCCCTGAGCACACAGGCCTTGCTGTACACTCAGAATTCAAACGGAGCCCAGCTTTCACAGGCACTCAGGTATCACCAGGGATGAATCAGGGCTCTGCTTATACAGAGAGGCTGTAGAGCTGCAGAACACCTGAACTCTCCATCCCTGCCTGCAGAGCTGCAGTTTGCTTTGTAAACTGAGTGATTTTGCCAGGCGTGTTACAGCAAACCAGGGACAAGAACAAGACCCTGGAGCCCTGACTGCAGAGTTCCACTGTATCCCCACTCCTGACTCCACTGCACAAAGATCCGGGAATGGAGATTCCCCATGCCCATCTTCACAAGCCAACAAAGCCACCCTGAGCCCACAAAGCAGCACCCATTGACTCTGGGTGCTCATAAAGACCCTGCAAGAGCATCGGCTCCAACGCCACAGTAGGACCCTGGATAAATCCTAGGGCAAAAGGCTCGAGGCAGCTCCCTGCTGCCAGACTCTGCACTGCTGCTGCCACTCAAGACAGCTCAGGCTGAAGCTGTGGGAATGCCTTTATGGACCAGTGGTGCCATCTGAGGTGCAGACTGACCCACAGCCAACACTTCACCCCACAGTGAACCTCCCGGAGCCCAGCTCACTTCCCAGGCTTTGAAACGAAAAAGAATAGAAGAAAACATTATCTTTCTGCACTCGAGTGTTTCTCTCTGCAAAGAGGGATTAAGCGTGAACCCAGCAAAACTCAGGAGAGAGGCAAGGGCAAATACATCCCCCCATGCCTACTGCAGAGAGGATGGAAAGCACTGTTCCAAAAACATCTCCCAGCAACAAAAGGTCGCGGATCCATTCAATCCCTGGCAACCGCATCATCGTAATAAACCCCGATAACGAAGCGATTACGTTAAAAGCTGTCAAGGGCTACGCTGACCAGAGCAGCCCTCTCACCAGCTTCAAGCAGCTTTGCTGGGGAGGAAAAAAAAGTCATAATTCAATCAGCTTGGAAAAGTCTATTCCCCACTGATCCCAAGCGATCAGCCTTCATGTCGAAGGAACATTACATTCAAGTCGCTGAAGATTTTCACTTTTTTTTTTTTCCCTTCCCCTTTTCATTTTTTAAAGCAGGAATTGAAAGGCAGCAAAGATAAAAACTGTGTTGAACTGGAACTGGTTCACTCAGGGGAAGGAGAAACATAATACTCTTTCTTGAAAGGCTGTTTGGAATCCAGCCCCAGAAAGTAACATGACAACGGTCACCAGAGTCTGACAGATGCTGAAAGGCAGGAGTGGGAGAGGACAATATGGGTGAGCTGGGTGGAGATGGGGCCAGGACAAGGGGGAGGAGGGCTCTGGCAAGAGCTGTCAGGCAGCTCCCTCCCTTCTCTCCAGCTCTTTGGCAGCCTTGGGGGCAACCCGAAGCTCAAAGCAGGCTGTGAGGACCCTGTGTCCCTCCGAGGCGGGGCTGGGAACAATAGGAGGCACTGCTGGAAAGTTAAGGATGTTGGAAAATGTAACACTCGATCAGGTACTGAGCTTCACTTCTTCAGCGATGAAAAGGAGAAGGGTGAAAAAATGAGCAGGGGGACAGCAGAGTCACTCACTTTCAGCAACGCAGTCCATCAGCAGCACGGAGAGGAGGTTCACGAGGGAGACCAGCGAAGACATCCCAGGGCTGGGAAGGATCCTCATCCTCTGCAAAGGCCTTCGGCCCCAGCCGGGAAGGCTCCGGCTCAGCGGGAACTGCAGCGTCTCCCCAGCCTTGTCAGCACCTGCGGAGCACAAAGGGACAGCTCTGAGGGGCAGGCGGGCGGGCAGCGGCCGAGCAGAGCCCGAGCGGCCACGGCAGCGCGCGGCCCCTGCACGGACCCCAGGGCACCTTCCCCAGGGTGTCACCGAGCACCCACCCGGCTCCGTGGGCACGGACCAGCTCCATGGAGGGATCAGCTCCACGGAGGAGCCCAGCTCCATGGAGGGATCAGCTCCACGGAGGAGCCCAGCTCCATGGGGGGATCAGCTCCACGGAGGAGACCAGCTCCATGGAGGGATCAGCTCCACGGAGGAGCCCAGCTCCATGGGGGGATCCAGCTTTTCCAAGGCTGGGATTGCCACAGCACTCTGCACATCCAAGAGCCTCTACCCCACTCGGTGCCTCAGTTTCCCCGCTTGCACCACACAGAGGAATTGTGTTACTGAGCTACACAAAACTGGAGGGGAGAATCCCTGGAGCAGGGGGTGCCACAGCTGATCCTGGTGGATCAAGCAAACGCAGCCTCCACAGGAGGTGGGAGAGATTTTTCTCCTGACCAGTTCTGCCCTGGACATGGCAGAACGTGGCAGCAGGACAGAACCAGCACATCAGCAGGGCTGTGGCAGGGGAGACTGAGCTCAGCACCCACCTGCGCCCCTCACTCTGCCAGCACATTTCCATGGAGACAACTCCTGGCTCCAAACAGAGCTCCCTGCTTACAGCTTTATCCTGATCCCTGTGCAAAGCTGGAATGGCATTAAGGGAGCTGTATTCTTAGCCACCACCCCAGTCCTGTGTGTCAATACTGGTAAACGCTTCCCTCAGTCACAGAGGTGAGATTTGCCCCAGAAGGGCTGAAAATAGAGTGAAAGCTGCAGCCACAACCTCCTCATAGGGTCGGCAGCTCAGAGGTTTCCCATCAGCCAGACACTGAGCACCGTGATAATGGGCCAGAGCTGTGGAAGGATGCTCTCAGATCTGACAGATTCCTTCCCGCTATCGTTACTCCAATTAGAAATCAAACCCGGGGTTTATCACCTTTTGGAGGAAAGCCAGGTAGGAGATACTGTACAATGATCAAAGGCTTTGAAAGGACTAAGGGGATAGCGAGGCTGTTTAAGCTTTCTGACACACATCGGGGTGGGAGACCGTCGGGACAGGCAGTGTGAAGGGGCATTTTAATCTTTTTCTGTCCCATTAACTCTCCAAGGCTGAACTGTGCAGAATTAAAAGAAAAGCCAGGATAAACAAGAAGTCCCCATATGTACTCAGCCCTAAAGAACAACTTTTCAGAGAGAAGCTTTGGACTTGCACTTTGAGGATTACAAAGCCTCTGCTGTGTGCTCTGTGCTAGCCCAGATCGTCTGTGCTTCAGTGCCGGCTCACGGAAAATGAGCACAAATATTGGTACAAAAAAGAGAAAAAAATCTGAATCCTGTCACTGGGAATCTCTTCAAATGTTTGTTCTAGACACACTTAGAGCAACACAGAGAGGCTCCAGCCAGCCCTAACACGGGGTTCTCAGGGTTCCAGGGCGCACAACAACGCGTTGGGGTTTCTTTTGTTGCTGTCAGGGGCGAGCAGAGAGTGGGAACATCGTGAATAGCTGTGATGGGAACTGTTAATTAAACTGGGGATGTGGCATCGATGCCAGCACAGCAAATGGAGCCGCGTTGCAGCTCCCTGGCTCTCCCTTCTTCCTCCTTCAGTCACGTAGCTCCCCATTCCCAGCAGCAAGGCTGGGGTTGGAGAGAGCAGGAATCCACCCAACTATTTTAGGTGTCTATATTAAAATAAAATCCAACAAATCATGCTGGCTCAGCCACCATTTCAGAAACTCTTATTTTTCTTTATCAGAGCAGTATATCCACCCCCGCCAGTGCCAAAAACGCCACCAAACATCTCCGTGAGCCTCATGTGCTCCCCAAACGTGGCACCAATGATCTTCCACAGCTGAGAGCACGCAAGAGCCTGGCTGCTCCCTGCAGCACGTCCCCAAAGTCCCCCCAGGATGGAGCTGAACGCAGGGGACTGAATGTCAGGGAAATGTTCTGCCTCCTCCAGAGAGAGGAGCCTGGCAGCTCCGCTCTCCCACAGCCAGCACGGCTTTTCATGCCATATAATGGGCTCCGATGGAGAAGATCTGGTACCGGGGATGCAGCAACAGCTCCAAGATTAGAGAAGGAGATGCCAGAGGGTGACACTTCCGCTCCGGTGCTAATGTGCTTCCCGAGCCCTTGACGGAGACAGAAAGTGCTGGCAGAGATATTAGGACATGTCAGCTCCAATCCAGCAACTCATCCTTCAGAGCAGGTACATCCCTGGCTGTCTCCCCCCCAGATACGGGATTTTCAGGACAGCAGGATGTGCACCCACCTGGTTCCCCTGTGGCTATGGAGGACAGAGTTTGCTCTGCTCCTTGGCAGGGCCCTGCCAATAGGGAACAGACCCATCCCCTGCACGACTCCTGCCTCCAGTGCAGAACACGCCCTGCTGGAACCCAGCTGCCACACAGCGAGGCTGAAACCCCGTGGGAATTGTTCTGCTGAAAGCTCACATCCCAAGGGCTCTGTCACCCATCCTCTCCCCTCCTCAGGGCACAGCTTACCTTGTCTGTGCTCTCTGGAGCAGCTTTGCTCACCCCTGCCTGTCCCTGAGCACCCAGCCAAGCTCCTGGCACCAGCCAAGCCAACATAATGGCACTCTTCCTGTGCTGCTCCACGGACCTGCAAACCCTCACTAAATTCCCTGGCACAGGATCTCCTGCAACACAAGCAAACCACCTAACAGACCTCAATCCTTGCTAAAGAATGCAATTAAGTGACGCCATGGCCCCCAGTGGGGTCAGATTTGTGCTAGATACGGTCACATTTCAGGAATAAGATTAGTTCTTACAGTAAAAGAGCTCCTGTAAGACATTCATTCTTGTGTGCTGCCTAATCTCCAGCTCTAAGCAAGGCCATGTGTGCAGCTCGTAAGCACCGAGCACGGGGTCTGGGAGAGCATTATTAAAAATAATAAAACTGAGATGTGTGTGCAAGAAGCAGCTTCCCAGTGCAGCTCCTGCAGCCAGGACCAAGCCAGGGACCTGCAGGGATCCAGTGGAGCGAGGCACAGGGGGTGAAATGCTCCAAAGCACCTACATTTCTTAAGAGCTTAAGTTCCCCTGGGAGTCAAAGGGACTTAGCCTAAGCCGCTAAGATGCTTTTGAAGATTTTCCCCCCAGCAACTCCCATTTCAGAGGGTGCTGGACACCTAACTCCCTTAAGCTACTTTGGGTATCTGAGGGGATATAGAAGGAGGGGTTTGGCTGCCTTGGTCCTCACTGCTTAAGCAGGGCAATGCTGCTAAAAACCAGTGTCTGCAGTTACTGACACTGGGACGGGTCAGAACTGGGCAGGGATTTTCACAGGACCACAGGAGGGACCCTAAAGCTCACCTTGTTCCAACCTGCCAATGACAGGGACACCTTCCACTAGAGCCAGTTAGAGCCCCATCCAGCTGGGCCTTGGACACTTCCAGGGATGGGCAGTCCACAACCTCTCTGTGCAACGTTTTGCCATATGTTACTTGTTCTTAGCCCCCACGGAGCTGGTAATTGAAACATTTGCTCTGCATTTGAAAAAAATCCAGGAGGGAGGAATCATGCATCCATTTCAGATTCATTACAATATGACAACTTGGAAAAAAAAAAAAACCCACAAAAAAAAAAGCACTTGGGCTTCTTTTCTGTTTCACCTGCCTGTGAAAAGGAGAAGGGTGATTTTAAAGAAATTCTCTGCAAAAAGTTCCACTTGGATCTAGGAGATGATTAAATATCTTCATTTTCAGTAACTGCTGTGGGAGAATTGCTCCCATTAGACACATCAATGGAAGCAAACACCTTGCAGGCAGAGGGCTGCACTGAGGGCTCTTCCTTCCAGCAGCACCAGCTTAGTTTGTGCTGTGTATTAACAGAGGTCAGTGGGTCACTTCATTTCCTCCCAGCAACCTCTTTAAAGAGAGAAAGGAAAGCTTTTAGCACAACCACCAGCTCATTTGTCACCTCCCCTGGGGAGGGCAGAGATGAAATTTGAATTCACTACCCCACAATTCCGGCTTGCTCCTTTCCAACACCCTGTGCTTGGCAAACCCAGCCTCACGAGGGCTGGGACAAGGAGTGGCCCGGGAGCCCACCCTGGTCCTTCCCCGTGGGTGCTGGGGAACAAGGAGATGCCAACGTGCAGTGCTGGCTCTGGAGCCCTGCACAGCCCACGCCATGGAATCACAGGAAGGTTTGGGTTGGAAAGGACCTCAGAGATCCCCTCGTTCCACCCCCTTTGCCATAGGCAGGGATGCCACTCACGGGATCAGGGTACCCAGGGTCCCCCCCCGCCTGGCCTGGAACACTTCCAGGGATGGGGCAGCCACACTCAGGTTGCTTTAGGTGCCAAGCGCCACGGGCTGTGCAGGAAGGACTGATCTCAAAAGATGCCTGATCCTGCCCAAAAAAAAGGATGGGATGGAGCATTTCCAAGTCAGTCCCTTCCACCCTAAAGCTGCTGGACACAGTTTCTCCTCCAGCCTCGAATGCAGCTCCCCAAGCCACTCCTGAAGGCAGGCCAGGGGTTTGGCAAACACAATTAGAGCAGGCAGCAGAGATCCTTCAGAGTGAAGATCTATCACGGAGTTACTTAGACCTTAAAAAAATACTTACAAGAAAGAGGCAGAGTATTATCTTCCATGGGGAAACAAACACAGATGGAGAAAAAAAAAGAGCTTTGATCAGGACTGTCTCAGTCCTATTCGCTGCTTTTCATCCCCTGATCTCCAAGTGCTTTAATATGACAGTATTATCCCTTTTTACAATGTGGAAAACCAGAAGAAACTGCACACTAAGACAGCTCACTGTGTTTGCATGCACACACACACACACACACACACACACACACACATATATACACACACTCTCTTTCTCTCTTTTTTTCCCCCTGTGGCATTTCTGATCCTCCCATGTGTGTGAAGTGCCCAGCATCATCCCCAAGCAACAGGCACAAGGGCCATTTTGGGGCATGGCCACGTGGGTGTTCCAAGAGATGCTGCTCCCTGCCTGGGGGTGTGATGGCACAGCGAGGGTTAAGCTGTGGTCACTGCAGGAGAAGTGAGACTGGAGAGCTCCGGGTTGGCTTTGGATGGTCAGGAGGAATGAATTTCGCCCCGTGCCCCGCAGTGACAGCTGTGACAGGCAGTGATGTGTCTCGGAGCGCTCAGCAGGTGCAGCGCAGCACGGACAGGGCAGAGGGGCAGCGCCGCAGCCCGCGGGGATCAGCTGAGGAGGAGGAGGAAGCACAGCTCCCCTGGCCTGGCTGCACCCTCCTGAGGGAGCCCATCCACGCCCTGGGGGGCTGTGGCCACAGCCCAGGGAGGACCCAAAGGACCCCCCTGCAAAAAGTCGAGACGAAGGCAGCACCAGAACGACCAGAGATCCCAGGAGCATCCTCCTGGGCCAGCACAGCGCAGAAGATGTGGCTTCTCCTCTGCAAGGCTGGGCTCTCCCCCAGGGTGCACAGAGGGAAGGATCTGACCCAGGACCACACTCCCCATCCCCTTCCCCTCGCTCCCACACAAACACACCCCATCCTTCAGCATCTCCCAACAAACCATCGCAATCTCCACCGAGCGCCCGACAGCATCAGGAACCGTCAACTAAATTGCCTTGTGGTTCAGGGTAATACTTCACATTTCTTTTTCCCTGCCTCTGAGCTTTATTTATTTATTTAAGAAGTCATTCATCATTAGCCCCAGCTTAGCTGCCTGACAGACTGGGAGCTCCTTGGGGCACAGACTGCATCCCAGCTCTGCGCTCGCCACGCGGACGCCGACAGCGCCGGGTAAATAACCGTCCGTCAGCCACGTCCTGCAGCGTCCTCAGCTCAGCCAGGGGAACCAATACCATCTTCTGACAGAAAATAATGCTAAAATCACCAGTGTCTCCCTCCCAAAGGGCCTGCACCCCAAGTCTGGGACCCGGGCTGATGGATAATGCTGGGTTACTGCACACAGCAGAGGGAAAAAACGACAAAAAAGACAAAAAAGACAAAAACTCAACAAAGAGCCCAACCAACCAGCTGCTTCTGCTGCCCACACCAGCAAAAGTGCAACGGCCTTTCTCATGTCTGGAGTCCAAGCTAAGGAAAAAGCCTTTGTCTGAGATCAAGTGGAGGTTCAGATCAACTCCACATTCCTGGGGAGGAAAGACTGCCTGGCCTCACATCTGTGCGTGTCCACCTAGGAACATACGAGAAAACCACTGAACAATGAGGAACAGGTGCTTTCCTGACTCTCAGCATGGCATGAAGATGACCTGTACTGGGAAGAGCCCATCCAGATGGCATCAGTCCCTCTGACCAGGCTAATCCCTCCAGCTTTGGCTTTCTGCTCCCCTCACACAGAAATTTGGATGCTGCTGCATCTTGTGACCTTCTCCACCCTCCAAACCGCTCTGCCAGGTCTGCACAAGGGATTCCCTTTGTGTTCAGCACGAGGCAATGACAGCCCCTCCTTCACCCCAAATCCCTGTGCAAGCAGGGGCCAAAGCCCATTCCTAGGGCTGACACTGCTACTCCTCACCAACGGGAGCTCACCTGCTGATAGAAACCTGCCTGGCCTTCCTCCAGCTCCTAAAGTCTTCTGCTGCCCTCTGAGGGCAACCTAAACTGGTTTCTCACAAAATAGGTGGTTCTTACCAAAAGGTTTTGTGCAAACTGTCCCCTGAGGACAAGCAGTGGGCTCCCAGCCCCAGCAGCCAGGCCAGGAGCACTGGAGGCCAGTCCCTGCCCCACGGAGAACCCTCGCTCCGGGGAGGAGCATGGCCGAGTGTGGCAACCTGCTCCCCCGTGGCTGGTGCCTGAGCAGAGCATCTTCCACCAGCCTGCAGCCCAAGCAGAAGGAAAAAAAAAAGAGATGAAAAATCGAAAGGAAGAAAAAACATTCCAGAAAGTTAATTAGGAACATGAGGGTGCTTTATCAGCTCCGGCTGCGAGTGCCGGATGGGTGTAGGATGTCACCAGCCCTCGCGCAAGAACAACCCTCTCATTACCGCGATCGCTGATCGATCGTCTCCATTTGTTATCTCCATCAGCACCCAGCTCCTCACGGAGCACAGCCCGGGCAGCCTCAGGGCACCTGGGCAGGGGCACCCGGGCAGGGGATCCTCCTGCTGCTCCCACCAGAGCACCGCCCCAGGGACAGGAGCACTCTCAGCCCCAGCTTCACCCAGGTTTTGCACAGCTCATTTTTATCCCCAAGGAGAAACATTCCCCAACAATATGAGTTATGAGTGAAATAACCCAAAAAAAACCCCCAAATTGCACGCAGGCACACACCTCACACAAAACCCAAAATACAGAACTCTCTCTAAACACAGCAGACTGGAAGACTTCAACCAGCCACAGGCAAGGACCCTGCTTGCTCCCAGCCCACTGAACCCAGAGAGGCTTCCATGGAGGATGACAAAGTGGGTCTGGATTTACACGAAGACAGAGGAAAACTTAACCCCCTGCTTATCATCTTTAGGGTCCCCCATGGCTGAGATGCAGAGGGACTGTCCCTCCTTTCTCATGAATTCCAGCCCAGGAACACCCCTAGCCCACAGACAGGCAAGCCTAGAACCTTGGGAAATGAAAAAGAAAAGAAATAAATTTCCTTTTTACAGCCTGTAGACCTCATGGCCACTTTTGTCTGCACATCCCCGGGCACCAGGCTAGGAGATGCCATGGGACTCCTGCAGGGCACTCTCCTCATCAGTGAAAAACAAGTGACAGGAAATAAAAGTAGTGAAGCAAACACGCAAAGTTTCTCCTAATTGCTATTTGATGGCGAATGAAAATCATTGTGGCAACAGTGCAGCTGATGAGCTGTTTGCTTTCCTCACACCCATGGAAGGGGCAGAACTGTGCTCCAGTGAGGAAGGGACAGAGGAGCCAGGAGGGTGAGCGGCAGCCACACAACCACCCCAGCAAATCCTTCTGCAGGCGAGGACGGGCTGCTGAGCCGCAGTAAGAAGGATAAAGAGGCTTGTCTTTCTTTGTCCCCAGCGCAGAGCTGGATTCATCACCACTGCTTGCATCTTGCTGATTAGTGACCAGCAAGGAAAGCTAATCAAGGTTATTAGGAAAGAGCTGTCTTCCCTGGGTTTCACAGCCACCTGCTCTGGAGCACAAGGGGCAACGTGGCTCCCATGGCCACAGGCCCAGCGATGCCTCCAGCTGCCTTCTTTCCACCCCAGGATCAGGAGTGCTGCCATCAAGCCCCACTCAGAGTGCATCTCTTCGGTACTGTGATGTCATTCCTGGGCCTCCCCTCTCGAGCTCACTCTGCCTTCTCCTTCGGCATCCATCCCCTCCCCATTTGCCAGGCGTTCCAGCCCTGCCAGCCAACACAGGGGGTTAAACTCCATAAAGAGGATTTGGTTTTGAGCTTGCAAGACGCAAGATGAGCAAATCCCTTCCCCTGCTCTGGCAGGAATCCTGTGTCTCAGACCCACCAGCCAGGGGAGATTAAGAAAGGAGGAGAGAAAGAAAAAATCCATCCATCACTTGCTGTCGTGATCTCATCTGAATTTAAGAGCTAAGCTGGGAGGATGCTGGGTCACTGCTTGGGCTGGTAGAGCCCTGCAGACCAGTAGACACCAGAACAGACTGGACAGAGGCTTAGGCTGCACTGCTCAAGGTCAGCAGTGGGGTCAGGAAGCCACGTCCACGCTCCGTGCTTGCTTTCCCTCTGATTTAATTCTGGGCTGTCTATCTAGGGAAGCCTCTGGCTCTTGTCACATCCTTGCAGAGAGCCCCAGCTGCAGTGGGTGCCTCCAGAAATTACCTTCATGCATTGACTGAAGCCCACAAACCACACCAACGTGCAGCAACCCCCAGGTGGCACAAGCCAGCGGCGCTTCCCAGCTGAGCAGCTCAGCCAGGCAGGGCTCTGCTGCCATTTCCATCTTCCATACAAGATGCAAAATTAAGAGGCTGCTAAACAGGCAGGAACTGGGAGTAACACCAGCCTCACAGCACTCCAGCTCCTGCCTGACAGCCTGATCTCACCCAGGTAGTTTGCTTCTATTGAATCTGGTACTCCTCCCTCTGTGCTCTGAGCAGCTGTAGAGGCCGGTCCAGACATCCCAGCCCAGAGCTGGCTGCTTCCATTGGGCAGGATACAGCAGCCCATGCACAGCCCAGACACACCAGGCACACATCAGAGGTGGCTTAAAACCTTTATAAGCATTTGGAGATTGGTAACATCCCTGCTGGAGCAGGCTGTAGGAAAGGAGCGTGTGAGAGCACCATGGGAGAACCTTCCCATTACCCAGCATTCAAAAAGTCTCCACCTGCTCGGCACGCCGTTTTACATGTTACCTTAAACCAACATAAGGGCTTTTTCTGACAAGCTGCTGAGATCATCTCGGTGTCTTTGTAGCAGTCAATCATCAGAAGGATCAGGCAGGGAGATTTTTCTCAGTAGGCGCTGGCTGAGCGTTCCCGGCGCTGTTTCTGCGGCGCCGCGAGGAGCGGGCCGTGAATTAAACACGCAATAACATTTCCTCGGCAGGTGAGGACCATCCACGTGCAACAGGCTGTGCCTGGCCAGGGAGGAGAGTGCTGTGTGTCCTCCATTTCCAGCAGGGCAGGGCAGAGCACGGCCTCACAGCAACAGATTCCTTCCCTGTTGCTCAGCACGGCTGCGGGAGCTTCCCAGGGCCCCGACCCTCCGCCTGCTCAGCCAGCGCTCGGGAACGGCTCATCCATCTTCGGAGGCACCGAGCCAAACAGGAATGGGGCCAACAACAAATCTCTCCTTCGGACATGCAGAAGCCACCATATTGCAGCAAATGGCTTTATTGTCACTGCACCATCTGGAGTTGCCAGGAAATGCAACTTTTTTTGTCCCCATCAATTACCGAAGGGAGAAATCTGCTGTCCCCTGAAAGGCAAAACTTCCAGCTTTCTCCTGGGGCTGGGCAGAAGAGATGGGGACTGGGAGCTGAGCCCCCCACAACACCTTTGGGATTTCTAACACCCCAACTCTCTCTGCTTTTGGGAGCTGACCCACAGCCTCCCCCTCAGAATCCCAGAGTGGTTTGGGTTGGAAGGGACCTTAAAGATCCTCTTGTTCCAATCCCCTGCCATCAACAGGGACACCTTCCACTAGAAGGTGGAACCATCCCAGCTCAGACCTGTTGGCATCACTCAGGGGTTCCACCTTGCTGGAGAGCAAGAGTTACTTGTGGTTACATTTCCTAAAACCAGAAGAGATGGAAAGCCTCTATTCTATCCCTGCCACCAGAAGCTGGGCACGGTGAGGCTGGTCCAGAGCAGTGCTTGAAGCATCTCCCAGTGGGAGGACATTGCTGGTGCCCAACGGGAGAGGCTGTGTGGGGCTGAGGCCACAGTGGGGCCACAGCCAGGGACCCAGGGAACAGCCCAGGGATGGGAACACCACCACTGCAGGTTTTTAGGAAGGCCAGGCATGCATCTGCCTCCAACGACTTCCAAACGCATGGTGCTGCCTTGGGCCAGCGAGAGGGACTAATTGACCTTCCAACCTCCCTTCTGTCGTTACTTTCTGTGATTTTACAACCTCTCTAAATGGTTCATTTATCCTGAGTGAATTCCTGCTGCATCCTGCTCATCAGCCAGCTGTGAGCACCTTCCTTGCGTGAGGGCAAAGCTGCTGCAGGTTCATGGATGGACCCAGCACAAGCACAGGGAAGAAAACTGGGGGTGGGGGGAACCCCAAACAACTCTTGCTGAAAGGATATTGTTAAGAAGCATCTTAAATCCCTCAGCTTCAGGCCTGTTTATTGGCCTGAATTAAGCCCAGGCCCTGCAGGCGATACCTCGTGGCCGGGGTGATCTTGCCTCGGAGGGGTCAGTGTTTCCAGCAACAAGGACACCAATTAAAGCTTTTAACGATGCAAGCCCAGGACCTTGCTGAGCCCTGAGCAGCCTCTGCCCAAAGCTCTCTCTCCTAATAAACCTGTGCTGCGGCCAAGTGATGGGTGCTGGGCTGTCTGAAATATTTATGACAATCACGGATTGCTTCTTTTCTCCTCGTAATGAAGCCCCCACGTGCTCCCTCCCCAGCACGAGGCTACAAGTGCCTGTCACTGATCGGAAAGGAAGGACCAGTCTCCTCCCAGTGCCTCCAAGAGCATCGGCACGTCTCTGGAGCAGCGAGGCAGGGTGCCAGGGAGGGATTTTATTTTGTTTTTAAAGCCTCCCCCCAGCCCTTTCCCACTACAGCCTCGGCTCGAGTTCTCTCGTTAATCTAATTGTTCTCCTAATGAAGATCTGCAATTCCTCAAACATTAATTACCAACGGCAGCAGCAGCAGCAGCTGTGGAACAAGAGCTCCCTGTTCCTAATAATACGCTTCACACTTTCGCCTGCCACAGCTCAATTTAGCTTTGCGTGATTTGGCTGGGGGCAGATAAATAATACTCCAGCTATGGGGCTCAGCAGACAAACCCAGGAGGAGGCAAAGCTCTCCCCACATCCCTGAGCACAGTAGGTCCTCAGCTGGCTCTAAAAATCCCTGTTTTATTCCACCTGCAGCTCCAGCCCCGGCCCTGCCTCCGTCGTGGCACCGTCCCCATCCTGCAGCCTTGGGCAGGTGCAGAGGGCTGGGCCAGCAGCCCGAACCCTGGCAGGGAAGGAGAGGTGCCACATCCCCATCCCTGTCCTCAGGCTGGGCACCACGGCAGCGCAGATGAACCAGCAAGGAGGTGAGAACAGGGAGGGAACAAACAGCAGAGGATGGGCTGGGGCATCAGGAATGAGTCAGGGGATGGAGGAGGAGAGAAGAGGGAGAGCAGCTGAGGGAGGGCGAAGCTCCAGCCATTATTTGTTTCACTCACAGGAAAATGGAAAAGAAATGAAGCAGAAGGTTGGTGGGGATGGTGAAACTCAAGCAGGACCAAAGGCCAGGGGGGAAGGCTGGCACGTGCTGGTGCAGGCAGCTCCTGCTCCTGCGGGATCACAGGGATGCAGGGGGTGTCCCATACTCCCCAGGACCCTGAGCACGATCCCGTGGTGTCCATGAACCAGCAATGGCTTTGGCAACAGCTCTGGAGCTGAAGGAAAACCAAGCACAGAGGAGCAGAGCGAGCACTGACACTGAAACTGCATTTTGGGGAGGCCCTGGCACAGGGTGCCCAGAGCAGCTGTGGCTGCCCCAGCCCTGGCAGTGCCCAAGGCCAGGTTGGATGGGGCTTGGAGCAACCTGGGACAGTGGAAGGTGTCCCTGCCCATGGCAGGGGGTGGAATGAGATGGGCTTTAAGGTCCTGCCAAGCCAAACCACTCTGTGATTGTACGATTTTGGGGGGCAGTTGATTTCTTCCACAGCCCTGTTCCACTGTGATTCACAGTAATGGAAAAACACTGCTCCTGTCAACCCCTTCCTACCCATCATCACCTCCAGCCCAAGGGCACGTGGAGGGAGGGGAGGGAGCCGTGCCCAGGCAGAGGAGAGCTGCCAGCCAGGTCCCACCTTACAAAAGAGGCTCAAAACCATGGGTTAGGAGAAGCAGCTGGAATGACTGGAGCCAGGAAAGGCTGTGGCAGCCCCTCTCGCCAGCACTGTGCAGCCAAAAATACACAAGGGGAACAAAACAACGCACACACACAAAAAAAAGCCCACAAGAGTTTTCAATGACAAAAGCAAACAAATAGATTTGTGAATAAATATTGATTTGACAGGAAGTGAGACAAACCCTTCCAAAAACACTCGCTGGCACCAGGTCCCTCTCTCAGCACAATGAGCAGCCCTCATCATTTCCTGGGTGCCTTTGCATGGTCAGCAGCTTCAGCTGCTTTGCAAGTTTTGGTTTGTGGGAGTTTTTGGTCTCCCCTGTGCCTGGAACATCTTGAGAGATCCCAAGAAATAAATGCACAGACTGAGGAGCCTGGGCTGGGCAAAGTGAGCAGCACAGTGAGCAAAAAGCCCCAGTATTCACCCTAATACCTCTCCAGAGGTGGCCACTTAATGCTCTCCAGCACTACAGGCTCAGATTGGTCTAAAGGAGTTAAGTTTCCTTCAGCCAAAGCTCAGGGCTGAGTCAGACCCAGAGTCAGAGGGCGATGCGATGCTGCTTCACTCGCTCCTTTCTGACCACAAACGCATCTGCATACACCCTGATCCTCCCCAGACACACACACAGGCCTTTCATCCCGGGAAAACCCCCCCAGCACTGCTGCTTTGCAAAAGTTAATGAACGTGTGCATACGGGGAATTTCAAGACTGGGTTCCCACTGCAAAGCGGGCGTGGCTGGGGGAGACGGGTGGGAGCGATGGGCACTGGTTCCTCGATGGCAGCGCTGGGATCGTGGGGGCAAGCCCAGATCCAGCACTCAGCAGGGGCCTGCCCTTCCCCTGCCTTGCAGAACCCTTTGTACCGGGTTAGGGAACGTCCTGCTGAACCCACTTTGCCTCCCGCAGCCCCCCAGAGCCACACTGGTGCAGCAGAAAGCACCAAGACCAGCATCACTCGTATTTCGTGGTTTCCCACTCAACTCCCAGCCTTGCTGTGCTTATGGAATCCAGCTGAGGGATCAAGGTGGCAGATTCCACCTGATTCTCCCCCAGAACCACCAGGTCAGGGGATTTCAGGTCACTGCACACTGGCTGGAGACAAACCCTGGCCAAGGTGGAGGTGCTGCATCCCGGGGCTCCCCAGGCACTGGGCAGACACGTGATTCCAGGGTGAGCATCTCAGCACGGATCCTGCACACCTCCAAAAAAGGGCTTTCTTTGTTCAGCTTCCTCCCAGCACAGAAATCCCAGCGCCGTGAGGGGCCGGTGACGCCGCTCACAGCTTTCCTGCTCATTTCGTTTTCAATGAGTGAATTAGCAGGCAGCCAGCTGACTTGAACATCCCCTTATCTCTGCACCAAGCTCGCTGCCGAGGATTTGCATAATTTTAATCTTTCCCACCAATGAGCATGAAAAAATTGGTTTTCCACTATTTTATCTTCTATTTGTGTTCAATAAACAGAGCTGGCGGCTTTGCTCCATGTATTTATACTGGGAACTGTGAGGAGGAAGGAGGGGGAAATCCCCCATCTCCAGCACTTGGCCATGTGGAGGGTTAAACCGGAGGTGGGAGGCTGGGGGAAGGCTCTGCAAAACTGCTCCACAAACTGCAGCTGGAGATGGATTTGAAGCCCAAATTTCCTCATCAAATCCCAGTTGTTTTCTTCAGAGTCCCTCTCCTATCTCCCAGCTCCAGCTGTCAGGCTTCCTCCCATCATCAAGACCTTTGATTTCCCTCTCAAGCAAAGAGTTTGCTGGACTCACCCCAAATACAGGCTCCAGATCCCAAGAACATCAGGACTCCAGGGATGGGGTGGGAAGTGCTTGAAAAATGAGGTCCCACCTGGAGAAAGCTCCTTGTGTAATCACAGGGAACCATGCAAATGTGGGGACACACAGAAAATTGCCAAGGCAGAGCTTCGGGGGTTTTTTAATTAAATGCTTTAAAAGAAAAGCACACCCCAAATATTAAGCTTGTATTAAAATAAGGTACTGAAAAGAAAATGGTCCTGCTCTTCCCCTTCTGCTGCAGAAGAAGAACATCATTTTGGGCAGCACATGGAGGCAAGAGATGCACGTTGAGGCCCATATCCTCCATCATGCACTTCTGGATTACAGCTGGAAACCAAGGCTGCTCTGAAGGAAAAGGAAATGCAGAGAAAACTGAGGCTCTCCTTGCAGGTTCCCCACTCGTGAGCACCATGGAAGGTACAAACATGGAAACACTTTTTAAATGTCTTTCCTCCCTGTGGAGCCAAGAGCCGGCCAGGGCACACCCCAGCCAAAGGCAGGGACACATCTCCAGCATCTCCGGAAAACCTGGACTGGCCTCTGTGCCCAGGTGTTCCAAAATGTGGAATATGTAAAATTTCCTTAAGCAAGGATGTTCTTTGATGTTTGGTCTTTGTGTACTTTCAAGCCTAATCAACAAAAAGGGAGATTTAATCCACGAAACAGAGTAGCAAACAAGCACTAACTGATATCCAGGTGTTAGAAAAACAAATCACTTGTTGATAGAATTGCCTTGTTAAGGTTTAGGGCTGGCCATACTTCTCATGATCTCAGACCTAGAGGGAGGTGAACAAAGCTTGGAAAGAAGGATGAACCACTGATAATGGACGCAGAGAATGCAGAATTTACAGGCCACAAGGACACCTGGCAGGAATCCAAAGATAAAGAAGAAACTAATAAAGCCAAGTCAGCAACTGTGCTGAAATCAGCTCCAAGTGGGTAAAAGGTAATTCTGGCAGGGGCAGATCGCGACCACAATTTTTGTGGACAACACAGGGAGGGCCCAAAGGTGGGTTTGCCCCCGAAATGCAGGGATTTATGGCAGTGGAGTGACTCACAGGACTGGTCTCCACCTCTATGGGGCTGTGGGTCCCCCATAAGCACCATGGAGAGGATGGGGTGTCAGGAACCTGGGGTGAGGCAGGTGCAATATTAGGGGCAGTATCCAGCAGCTCCCAGGAGCCCATTTCTCCCTCCCCCTGCACCTCTTCCCACTGATCCTGGACTCCACATGGCCTCTCCCTGCTACCAGCTCATCTGCACCCAGAGGTGCAATTACCTTCTGTGTGTTCTCTATTTATGCTCTGGGAATCATGTAATTTTCTCGACCAAAAACATAATTAAAGAGTCCAAGTGCCTTGGAGTGGAGACCTCTCTCTTTCCACTGCTCTTATCTTCTCTAAAAATACCCCGGCACGGCAGCCCTGTGCCAGGGCCAGCTCAAGGCAGGGCTGAGCCATGGGAAGAGCCCTGCTGTGATGAGTGTCCTGCGAGGGGAATGCATCCAAATGCTCCCACGTTGGCCCAGGAAGGGGCTGCCCCAACAGGAACCAGCTTTGCTGCCACTGGGGTCCCCAGGGGTGGCCTGTGCAAGGACAGGTTAATTCAGATTTAACTCCTAATGAGGTCTATCTAACCAATTTTAAAGCCTTGGGCATACATACTAATTGAGAATTAAGGGACTTTGATGATCACTGCTCTCCCAGCAGAACACAGCTGCAGCCTCCCCATGCACTGCTGTGTGCCCCCCTGGCACCCACACCCACACGGCTTGGGTAGCTCACGGCATCAGAGAATGGTTTGGGTTGGAAGGACCTTAAATCTCATCCAGCCCCAGCCCTGCCATGGGGAGGGACACCAGGGTGCTCAGGGCCCTGCCCATCATGGCCTTGGACACCGCAGGGATGGGGCACAAACGCAGAACAAAGGAGCGGAGCTGGAGCTCGCCGAGCCCCGCGGGTGGCACAGACCCAGCAATGCCCGGCTGGCTGCGGCCAGCGGGAGCCGGGGGATGCAGGAGCCGGGAGATGCGGGAGAGCCGGGAGCTGCGGGAGCCGGGGGATGCAGGAGCTGGAAGATGCGGGAGAGCCGGGAGCTGCGGGAGCCGGGGGATGCAGGAGCTGGAAGATGCGGGAGAGCCGGGAGCTGCGGGAGCCGGGGGATGCGGGAGAGCCGGGGGATGCGGGAGAGCCGGGGGATGCAGGAGCTGGAAGATGTGGGAGAGCCGGGAGCTGCGGGAGCCGGGGGATGCGGGAGAGCCGGGGGATGCGGGAGAGCCGGAGGATGCAGGAGCTGGAAGATGCGGGAGAGCCGGGAGCTGCGGGAGCCGGGGGATGCAGGAACTGGAAGATGCGGGAGAGCCGGGAGCTGCGGGAGCCGGGGGATGCAGGAGCCGGGGGATGCGGGAGCTGGAAGATGCGGGAGAGCCGGGAGCTGCGGGAGCCGGGGCAGCCGGGGCCGCATCCCGGGCGGGGAGCGCTCCGGGTGCCGCTGGCGCTGCCCGCTCCGCTCCGCTCCGCTCCGCTCCGCTCGGACACGCCGGGCCCGGCTCCCCCGGCCAGAGCAGCTGCGCTGGGTCCCGTCCAGCCCTTCCCCGGCCATGGCTCGCCCTGGGCTGGCGGCCGAGCCCGTTGGCTCCTGCTCCCTTCCAGCTCCAATTTGCCTCATCTGCTTCCTGCGGCCAGGGCTGCATCCCCCGGCCGCCCGCTCCCACCGGGGCTCGGGGGAAGGGTCGGGGTCCCGCAGCTGCTGCGGCACCGCACGTGCGTGGGGAGGCGGAGGGACGAGAACAATAACACGGAGCAGGGGGAGGGAGAAAAAGAGAAGCAAAACCCAGCTCTGAAACAGCCCTGGGGGAGAGTCGCTCGCCCAGACTTGCTGTAATTACACTCCTACTGCTGGATACAAAGCTCTTGGCTTGGCCCTCTCATAAAGCTGGAAGAGGGAAGGTGAAAGAAACATTTAAAAAAAAAAATCCCCAAGGGTCAAAACAACCTTTTAACTTGTCAACTAACAAGTTCAAACAGGACTGCAAGTACTGCTTTCCATAGCTTCCAGGGAGAGACATCCAGACCAGTCATCTGAGCTCAAGTCCTCCAGGCCCTTACAGTTCTTTTGACAGCCAGAAAAATCAAGGTAAAGGTACTGGCAATCAGTGCCAAAACCACTTCCCAGCAGGAGCACCAGCCTGGACACTGTGCTCCAGCACAAGAACTGGAGCTGCTGAGCTCCAGCCCCAGCTCCATCACCCCATGTCCTCGGGCAAACCATGCTGCCTTTCAGAGCACGGGTTTCCACATCCTTCCCTGTAATTCAGCCCTTCATCCCCTGCTCTCGTTCCCTGCCCGCGTGTGCCGCACGATGACCCTGGCAGCCCATGGATCATGGCCCAGCCACGGAGGAAAGCTTCCCTCTTCCCTGTTCTCTTGCACTTTTCCAAACAGTTCAGCCAAACCAATGCAAATCCCCAAGAAAACACTTATTTAAGAGCCCTGCTCCTTGCAAACCCAGGGCTGGTAGGGCTCTAGCACGAGCTTGTTTGAGCATTGCCCAGCAGCCAAAGCACATATGGAGTTCCCATGAGCCAGGCAGGGAAGGAAAAGCCAAGGGACCCCACAAGTTCTGCCTTCACTTGTTAATTTACAGGAAAATCTAAGTCTGCTCTGATATAACCTTCTCCTGAGGCTGCTCAGCCCATACACAGCCTCCAAGTAACCAGTGAGCACCTGAAGGAGACAAAAAGCAGCTTCCACAGAGCTTCTGGTGCTTATTTCAGTAAATTCACACCTTCCTCAGTTCCCCTTGGCTTCATGTGCCAGGTCTGTACACCACTCATACCATCCCAGTGCTGCTGCTGCTGCTGCTGAAACCAGTGGCAGAAAACTTTCTAAAAACTCACTTTTATTGCTTGAAGTGTTGGCTGCCTTCCCTCTGCTGCCGTGGTCCTCATTGCTGGCCCTGGGGATGTCCTGATGGAGTCCAGCACAGCAGAGGCTGAAGTATGCTTCTCTTCCCTTCGAGGCTATTTCACACACCCTTCAAAACCCCAAAGTAATCCTTCCCAGTCAGAGACTGATGAATCCACCTGAAGAATGACCAAAGGCGTCTGGAGGTGCCTCCCAGAGAGCCCCAGCAGTGCTGAGCCCCTGCTCTGTCCCAACAGACCTTTAGAGGAGTCTCTGGTCTGGTTTAAAGGTTCGGATGGGTTTTACAGGTCTGTCCTTGGTGCATCTGTGGGGACACATTTACAGCACAGCCCGTGACAAAGCTGGTTTTCAGGTTCTGAAGTGATTAGAGAAAGGGTCTGATGAGGACTTTTCTGTGTTTGTTTTCTGTATTTTTCTTTTCGGCTTCTTACACAATATTTACCAGGGAAAAAAGGTGTCTGAAGCAGCAGCTTAAAAACACAAGCATTTTTGTAAATCCTCCTCCCACTTCCAAGATTGTATCAACAAAAGAAAGGAGGCGGCAGAAAAAAAAACCCCGTAAATAGGAGTTTCACATTGACAGAGTCCCTTTGAACAACTTTCAAAGAGCTCCACTACCTGTTCTCCCATTTGGTTTTGTTTTTTCAGAATATCTACAGCGTGTTCCTCCATGTACCAAAGGAATCCACCAGCTCAGGTCCCTTTTCTGAACTGTTCCTTGAAGAAAGCACTCCCAGGTCAGCAGCTCTTCAGATGTCTGCCCAGGACCATGGCTGTGCCAGGATCTGTTTCAAGGTTTGCTCAGTGGACGAGGGATTGCACCTTGATGCTGAAGATCCTGGAGCTATTCCCAGCTCAGCTGCAGTGGCTGCTCCCCTTCAAGGCAGAGGTTTGACTTCCACCAAGCATATCCAGCATGGAGAAGAGCTGAGCCTTCCGGGATCATTAAGAGTGAAAGCCAAGTAGAAATCCCGAGCACAGACCAAATTCTGGCATTTGAAATAATTTAAAGCATCACAGCTGGATGCCATAACCTTATTTTTAAATGAGCACTTCCAGGTATTGACCGCCTACACTCAGTACTTGTAAGAACAGGTAAAGCAAGGAGAGTCCCCAAATCCCATCACAAACAGATTGCAGAGACCAGGGAGAAATCAACCCTTTAAATCAGCCACTTCTAAACCAAACACTTTGTGCCCCAAAGTCAGGAAATCCTTCATTTATTAACCTAAATCTAAGCCAGGAATTTCACACAGAACCTTTGTGGTGCTGGGGGTCTGCCCCATGCTAAGGGCTTCGCCCCACTCACAGCAGCCTGGCAGCTGCAGCTGCCTGAAGCAAATTCCAAGGCCAAGGTTGATGCAATGCCTACAGACATTCCTCTCCATCCTTCAAAACAGAAAATAAAATTAAAAATCAACCTGCATGAGAGAGGCAGCCCAGGGACCTGCTCAGCTGATGCTGCAAGTGACAGTAAGTCCAAGGGACAATCAAGTTTTGGATTATGATGGGAAAGAAGAGCTGCATATACATGAGCACAAACCATAAATAAACTGGAAATAAATCCCATGGATATGGTGACAGCAGCCCACAGACAGATCTTTACAAATTGCCTTTTACAAGGAAATACCATTATATCAGGGTTTATGGGCCTCCCTGAGATGGGCACAGGCAGAGCTGTAAATACTGCCACAGCAGCCATTAGGCAAAAGGCAAATCCATAAGGAATTTCTTGGTGCCAACAGCATGGCTCTGCTCCTCAACAGCAGGGCAAGGTGGGGAAGAGGAAAGGAACACGATCCAGCACTCCCAGGCAGTGGGAAGCCCTGCTGGACAGGGTGTTTCCATTATACATCATGCCAACAACCCATGTGAATCAAATTTCCACTTTACCCGTCCCATGGTGAACGAACTGCCCCAATCATTCTGCCTCAGTTTCCTCCCGTGCTCCATGAACAGAGGATGCTGAAGAGCTGTTTAGCATCACCAAGTATCTAATTCACCGAAGATGTTCAAGTGCCTTAAAGATTTCTGAAGGAGCTGCTATAGGAAGGCATTAATTTAAATATCTAGTGGCATAGAACATAACACCTGGCAGATTTTCTTCCATTCTTTTATAATAGCTTAATAATCCTCAGAATAGTTTCATTGTTAATACTCCTGTTGTGTATTTTATTAGGGCTTTTTAAATTGTAAAGTAAGGTAAACACTCCACATTTCTCTAACACCTACCAAAGAGCTTCTCAGAAAGAATTGCTTAATCCTCACAAACACCCGTGTGGGGGGACCAGTCCTATTCCCAACCGAGAGCATCATCCCCTTTCATCCAAAGCCACCCAGGATCCTCCGAGGCTGAACGGCAGCAAACCGCTCGCTCCTCCCTCCTCCCCCGGCTTTCCTCACCAGTTATTGTCTCCTCTCCTCACAGAGCCGCCGATTTCTGCAAACAAAAGGAGCAGCTCCCGGCCCCGTGCAGCCGCCGGCCCGTGGCTCTGCGGACCCACGGGCTCCCGACGCCTGACCCCGGCACGCAGGGATGCGCCTTGCTGGGAGAGCAGGGACACAGCAATTTATTTATCTTTGAAACCATGGGAAGCCTGCGGCTGTTAAAGACTGTCCGGACCCAAAGAGAGCACGGTGCACATGCCTTTCTCCCGTTCCCCGTCGCCGCACGGCGATGCTCCCGTTGTTTTCCTTCCACGCATCCCTGGTGCTGGCATTTACTGTGGAGTCCACGGCGCGCCCCGCATCTGCCACGGCGCTCGTTATCACCATCTCGAAAATGCAGAATGGATTCACAGAACCACGGGGTACCCTGAGCTGGAAGGGACCCCCAGAGATCACCGAGTCCAAGCCCTGGCCCTGCACAGCACCAACAATCCCACCCTGGGCATCCCTGGCAGCGGTGTCCAAACGCTCCTGGAGCTCTGGCAGCAGAGCTGCACCAATGCTAAGGCTGCAGAGGAGTGGGAGATGTTTGATTTGCAGATAAATCTCAGCTTGAGATAGGAAAAGAACCCCAACAAACAAATAGGATTGCCTCTCTTGAGAGGAAAAAAAGAAAAATGAGAAAAAGTAAAGTTTTCTAAGATTTACAGAGAAAATCACCCTCCCCTCCAAGAAAATATACAGAAAGAAAAACGCAGGATCAGCTAGAGTTGCTGATGGAGAGGCCCCAGGGTATAGTCAGTTATTGAAGTTTTGCAACATAAAGCCTAAATTATTTATTATTATTATTGGTTTTTTCCTAGAAAAAGAGAGGAACAAAGCATCTCCCTCCTCAAAAGTTAACAACTGTGCGACATCATCTCCACATTGTCTCCCTGTTTTATTGCCACAGCACAGCGCTGAGCAGATTCCACCCCAGGGCAGACACAAAACCACAGGGCCACGGTTTCTAATTATACCCTCTATTCTCAGGGAAATGGTTTATTTATTAGCTCTTTGAGCTTCCCTTTCATTCATTCTCAGTCCCAGTCCCGGCAGCGAGGGGCTCTCGACAAGAGGAAATTTATTAGGTTTTCTCCATTCCCCACCTTCTGCGCTCCCCCACCCAGCCTCTCCCTCCTCTCCCCACTCAGCAGCACCGGCAGCCTCATCACTTTTAATTCAATAACTTGCAGTATAATTACTCCGTAATAACACCATTATCTTAACATTTACTCAGCAGCTGTGATCCCGTTACAGCGAGGCAAGGAGGGAGAGGAGAAGGCATCCTCCGGGGAGAGCCATGGGGAGAGATGCCAAAAATCCCCCCGAGCCGGAGCCGGGGCTGCTGCAGCGAGGAAGGGGCAAGTGCCAAGGTGCTGTGCCTGCAGCCCTGCCCCAGCCTCTCCATCTTCTCTCCTCTCCTCAGGATCTGGGCAGGTTTTACCCGCGAAGGAGGGACCCAAGGGCCGCTGTGTACGCACAGTCCGGCTCTGCAGCGCCGGGGAAGCCATTTCAACCTACACTGCGCTCCAGAGCCTCCCTAAAAACCCCTGGCAGGAGGGAAACGGACTGGAAACAGGGGTAGGCAAGAGGGAAAGACCCACGGAAGGACAGCACTGTGCTCTCTGCAATAACAAACAGCATCATCTCCTGCAAAGTCCCCTATTTAAATACAAATATCAACCACCGATACATTATCCCAGCTATCGCTTGCTACAAAGACTGGGTTTAATTTTTATTCCCGAAATCCTGCAAAAAAAGGGTTTTCACATTCCACAACAGCACATTTGGTAAATAGGGTAAGAAATTCTTCTAAAGCCAGACACTAAAACTCCAATAACTTGTGCAGCAAATGAGGCGGTGAACAGCCCGTTTAATATCAGCCAAGACCAACTCCAAGCCTGCCTACAAAGGCAGAGTTTCAGCCTACAAGCTTCACCCAGCCCTTACAGAGAGCTCAGGTGTTGGCACCTTCTGTCTCCTCGCTGTGGTTTGATTTTCTATGATATTTAAACAAACAAACCCACTGCATATTTAGGCAGAAATGTTCTTACATGCACCATAGAAAAAGCAAGTTACTACAGCCCCTGCTGAAGCCAGCACGATTTTGAAGCCTACAAGGTGAGGTCAGGTTTACACAGATATCAGATCCCAAAATCACACCCGAAACTCCGTACAAATGCCAGCGTTCAAGAGTAATTCCCACTCGGATGTATCTGTTTCATACACACGCTGCAGCAGAGGGGTAAACACCGTTTATTTTGATTGATTATCCATTGTGTAATGCAGAGCTGTAATTCCATCAAGGCATCAAAGTGATTCGGCAATTATATAAATCATGGGAGGAACGTGTGAGAGCTTTGTCGTTAGAAACTCAAAATGGCATTTCCTCACATTCTATTGCTGCATATTGGCTTGTTTTTTAATAATACACAGGCAGATTATTTTGGTTTCAAATTTGTTTACATGCCTCTCATATACCAATTCACTGGGTACTGCCAATGCCAGATCCCATCAGCATTAATAAGACATTTTACGCCGTCTTCCACTCCACAGAAAATTTCCAAAGCAAACTCAGACTGAAACGCAGGCGCTGTGATGGAAATCACACCCCTGCCACAACCCAGCCCCTTGGAAATGGCTGAACCTCAGTGATCCAGCCCTGTGTCGCTCACACGGAAGAGGAGACTTCCCACTCCCAGCCTATGATGAAGGATGCTACAGGGAGCTCTTGCCACAGCTCAGGTTTCATTATTTACAACATTACATAAACCCTTTACTACTGAATAGATCTTGGGCACGGACATGATTATATGTACGTGCATTATCATAATTAAATCTACAGTAAAGTAAATCAGATGGTTTATGATGCATTATCTAGAAACTGTTACAGAGTTTTTACACCTATTCAGTCCAAATTTAGTGGAAGTGACAACCCCCAGCTCCAGGACATTCCCAATGGAAGCAGCTGCTCTGGAGGTTCAGATTCCTGTACATTCCCTCCTTATTCCTCTCCTACAGGACCTGGGCAGAGGAAAGCCCTTGCAGAGTTCCCTGAAACCCATCCTTTTCCAGTCCAGAAGAGGAGCAACTCCCAAAATCTGGGCAGAAGGCAGCAAACGTGGAGCCCTACTGGTGTCACATCCCAGCTCCTGGTTAAGAGAAAAATCATTAGGGATTTGCAGGAGTTGATGGCAAAACTCTCCCTGCCTTCGACGGGAGCAGATTCCATCTGGCTCCTCTGCTCTCCCAGCCCAGCAGGGAACTGCCCAGGCAGAACTCCAATGAAGTCCCTGGGATTATTTGCCTTTGGTGGTTTTCTTTCTTTAAAGATAAAAATAAATCCAAGCACTTGGCTTGAATTGTGGGCCCTAAATCAGTATTCATAATCTCACTTGTAGAGTTTTTGGGAAAGAAAAAAAGGAAAGAAAAAGCCATTCTGAGCTGTGGGCTGAAAAGCCACCCAAGATAAACCAAAAAAGCACTAAACATTGAGCCATTAAGTGAGAAAAGACTACAACTTTGATGTGACACTTGGCTGTTTGCTGGCACTATAAACTATTGCACACGAAAAAAGTTTGTTAAATGCTCCATAAACTTTAACACATTGCTGAAACACTTTGAACCGAGAATTTTATTTGGCTATCCACAAGCCACGCTTGGTTCCAGGCAAGGAACAGCAAATGCAGTTTTTTCTCAAAAAATTATTTCACTTTGAAACAGTGAAATGAACAGAGGTAGATTTAAGGATTTGTAAGAAAGCACCCACACCATGTCTGTGTTGGGAGAGCCAAAGTCTCAAAAAGGGATTGAGTCTTTGAGGTTCATCCCTTTTCAGTACCTCTGACCTTTCAATTTTCAAGAGCAACCAAGTCCTGGACATCAGGCAGAGCCAGGAGAATGGTGAAGCACTAGAAGAGCTCTGCAAATCATGAGGAAAACAGCACAGTGGAGTCCACGCTTCACCTTTTCTCTGTGTTTGCCTAAACTTGCATTTCCAGAGCAATTTCAGATCTAAACCAGAGTACAGCCAAGAAGCAAAATTAATCTTTAAAAAAAAATCCCCTGAAGTTTTAATATTAATAGTCATTGCCACAAAGAAAAATGTGTCTTTCTCCTGACTTTGACATTTTCTTCTCCAAAACAGGAGGGAAGAAACTCAACTCCCCAGAGTGACAACAAGGTGTGAAGCACGAGCCACCCACTCCCATCACCTTGAATCCACTGAAATTTCACACCGGACTGGAGACACTTTCCAAAGGAATTTTCTGTCCAACAAAACTTGCTGAAAACCCTAAAATCCCCCAGCTGTCTTAAGCATCATTGGCTTTGCATAAAACCTAAAGCCACTTTTAACATGTCACTCATCTTCCCTATTAAGCCCAGTGGAAACTGTGCCGTGGCTCCCTGCTCAGGCACAGACATGGATTGGGATCTCTGCCCCAGAGACAGACAGGGATTGATGCCAAACCCCCACCCTGTGCTGGCCCAGGGCCCGCGGATGCAGGGGACAGAGAGGGGACAGCCACATCCTCCCGGCACAGGGGCTGCTGCAATTTCCTCCTGGTTTACAACGAGTCGTTACTCCAGCGTGGGCACGAGGGAGAAGCAGCGATAGAAATTCATTTTGAATCACAACTATACCTGGGGCTAAATCACTCGGATGGTGCGATTTACACATTCCCACCTCTCAGGGCAGTGCATAAAGCAAGCGTGGGGCCATCATTCATGTGGGGATATTGCTCTGGAACGCGCTGTCAGGAGAGTGTTTCATGGCACACGAGCGAGCAACCGGGCGCTCCACCCTCGGCAAGAGAAATGGACTCCTGGTAATGGACTACAATTCCTTCCCCTGCAGGCAGGCAGCACTGCCACCATCAAACACGTCAAGCTGCAGGCACTGGTGATTCATCTAGTCCAGCAGCACCCAAAAGCAGATGCTTCAGAGGAATTACCTGTCTGGGTGAAGCTTTTCCCAGCTCCAAGCCACCACTGCTTGGCACAGGACCTGCAGCGGGACGGGGCAGGGAGCACAGAGCAGCACTTGCCTGTGGCTTTCTGGGGCATTCAAGACACCAAATCTGTAAATGCTGGAGAATGGCAAATAACCAAGTTTTCACTCCTCCACACATAGTGCTCCAGGAACAAGGCATGGATGGCACGAGAGCACTCCCAGAACAAGACCCACGAGACATTGCAGAACCAGAGCCTTCCTGGCTGCTGGAGCCCATCTCCAGCAGGACAGAACTCACCTGGCAGCCTGGAGCAGCCTGAACTTCTGCAGGTCCTTTCCAGCCTCACCCACTGCGTGACTGATTTTTCCTCCTGCCTGCATGCTTGGGGCTCCAGCCTTCAGCTCCAGTGCAAACACCAGGTCTTGGTTAGTGGCATAATCCTTTGAATCCCAGCAGCTCCCATTTCACAGGACACAGCTGTTCACTTCCCTGCACTCATTTTCACAGCCACTTCTTCCCTCTGCTCCCCCTCCCCCAAATTTTTCTGCCTTTTGCTGCTAAAATTCAAATAAATGCATTTTCAGGATGGGAGTTCTAACTTTACCTCTCATTTTTCATTCCCCTGTCTTCTTCAGACCAGTATTTAAAGGTTTTGCGTCCTCAGAAACCTTGCAGACGCAAGATTTGCTGCACTGCCATGGCCCTTGGCCACCACTTTGTTCAACACAGAGAAGAAATCAAAATTCAAAAGGCAGTTCAGCACCTTGACATTGTGCAACACAAGGAAGGACCACAGATCCCACAGTCCCAACACTCCTCAAGCGTTTCATGTTTTGCAGTACCACCCTCATCTCAGTCCCAGTGTTTTTCTTCACTGCACACGAATTTCCTGCTCCTCCTTGCTCCCAATTTTCTCAATTTCTGACGGAAAAGGGGTAAAAAAATCACCCACAAGGGCTTATTTTACAACACAAGCAGGGAATTCCCTGCCTGGCTGGGGCTGTGTCGCTGCTGCACAGGGCCCACGTCAGGCAGGTGGAGGGTACGTCCTGTGTGTCCCAACGTCCTTCCCACATGGAACAATCCAGCCCTGAACACATTTACCACATTTACCAGCATTTACCACACGCGTGTGTGCATGTGGAGCCCCGACACACGGACTAAAGGCCTGACTGTGCCTCCTGGAGAGGTGACCTCCCTCCTACAGTGTTTCCAGGAGGCAAAGCCAGCAGACGCCAAACCTTCTGGGAAGATTTTACACGTGGACTTGATCCTGGAACGCAGCGCCGGTCCGAGATTGAATTTCACTGTGGCTGTTCCCCGAGGTCCCCATTTTGGCCAGTTCTTGGTGGCCTTCATGGCTATGAAAATCCTCCTGCTCTTGCAGGCAGACAAGTGACGTTTCCATGGACACCGGCTGGCACAGTGACCTCTGGGCAAGGATCGTGTGATGCATCCCTGTGACACCACCAGGATACTGCTCCTACACCAGGAAAAACAGCTGCCTTCCCCTTCCCAGGCCAGGGCATATTGAAATATCTGCCCTCCGGACAGCTTTTAAAAATCAAGGTTTTCTTTCCTACTCCTTCGCTCAAGGAGTTCAGTGGCAGAAGATATCCCACATCCCCCTCCTGCTGCTCCAGTGGCTCCAAAACTGCCAATTCCCAGAGCAGCCCATTTGGTGACCTCAGGGACAGAGAGATGGACGGGGCCATGCAAACTGCCCAGATCCTGTAACGGAGCATGGGGAGAGGCTGCTGCTTGCTTCCTTAAGTAAAGGATGAAGTTTTAATTTAAGCTGATCTCTGGGGAGAGAAGAAGGTTACTGGATCCATAGGAAGCAGCAGGGAATGAACTGAGTGACCCTGAAGCCAGGCACGAGCAACCGGGATTCCCAAGGGTGACAAAGCTGAGGGGACAGACCGGCACCAGAATTGCTGTGGATTTTTTCATCCCCTGCTCCGGACACACACACACATTTCCCTTGTGCTCCCTCACAGAGCAAACAAATGTAATTTCTTCGGGAAAACTGGAAAGACTATTTTCTTCCCAACCCTTCCCCCTCTCCGAATCCTCCCGACTTCACAGCTTGCAGCAAAGTGCCACTAATCCCCAAATTCTCTCTCTACCTGCAGGGAGAGCTGAAACCCTACCCGTCCCCTCCCCCAGCCCTCCAACCACACTAATCCATCAAATTCCCTGGCCTTGCAGCCCACCCCCAGCCCCGACAGCAGCAATCCTGGCACCAGATGTCCACTGACAAAGGCAGCGCCAAGCATCAAAAAGCGATTGCCCATCACCCCTGTCCCGACGGGGCCCCGGGCAAAAAGCGAGTTCAAAGCCCAACAACCCCAGCAGCATCCGAGCGTCCTCCTGCCGCTCACAGCCCGGGCACGCGGAGCAGCCACTTCCCTCACTGGGGACACGGGGACAAAACCCAAGCCACGTCTGAGCCCACCGAAGGGTTACCATTCCCCTCTTGCATCAGGGATTTAAACCAGGGGTCACTAATGGAAAACTAAAGGGATTTTATTAAAAAAAAAAAAAAATAATCAAACCCCGAGCAAGACATCTGTGCTCTGTCCACACGACGCTGGAGCTGCATTAGCAATGACTTTGTTTAAAGACCACTGTTGCTCCTGCCGGCACCCTCCGCGCCGCCTGCCACGAGAGTTTTGCTGGCCAAACCACGCTCCAGATTGGCCATCTGGATTATCCGTCTTTGCTAAACCGGACCACAAACCCGGCCTTTGAGACAACACACCCATCTCCAGGGATCTGCTCAGAGAAGGAGGTGGAGGGGAGGATAATTTCCACACCACACCCTCAGTAACCTTTCAAATGCACGAATTTGTTACCCTTCCTTCCCTTTGCCTTCAGTTTGGTACTAAGGCTTCCAGTATTCAGGCAAGCTACCACATCAGCCTCCTCTGTCAGGTCCTGCTGGGCTGTTTACACCCTCAACCCCCATCCGTATTTTACAAATGCAATTTCGAGCTTTCCCACATTTCCCTCAGAGAAACGAGGGAAGCGACATGCGGGCAGGCACAGACTGTCCCAACCACGCAGGAGGGACAAGCTGGGCATGCAAAAGCCTTGCCTGAAACCCATCCCCAAAAATCTGTCTTAATAAAGCCCACACGGGAACAACACCCAGGACAGGAACAACGCCCTGTTTCTACAACTAATTAATCGCAACCATCTCCCCGGCTGGCTTCTGAAACGACTCCAGCTAATGGTTCCTACGCACGGTGAGCATCCCTCCTCCTTCCCACGCATCCCTGCGCCGAAGGGACAGCCCCTGCCACCCACGCTCCCACCTCCTCCGCAGGCAGGGCCCCTACGCCACAAATCTGGGGGAAATTTGAACTGTCATCTTCCCTCTTACACCCAGGTTTAGTGCTGCTGCTACAGCATCATTTTATTTATGGTATTGCTTCTGCCACTGTAACGATCCTACATAAATTCCACATCCCGATTCGCTAACAATACTTGCTGCTATTATAATAATGGTCCCATCTAAATGGCACAGGTGCCATTATCAGAAAATCTGTTTGTAATAGGGAAGCAACTGTAAAAAAAGGCATTACACCCAAATGAACTATTTAAGGATTACCATAACCAGGGGCCTTGCCTCAATTCCCTCAGCTGCAGCGCTGCTTCCTGCCTGCTCATAGATAGCAAGTCAAAATTAGCAGGTAAGTCATCCTGTGTTTTGGGAGCTGGTGCAGAAACTGAACACTCTGTGGCTTCATCACACAAATAAAATCTGCCTCCACACAGATTTAATAAAGACTTTTTGCAATGCAGTTACTAAGTGCTAATGAGAGCACTAATCAGTACATGGAGAAATGGAAACACACCCTTACCCTTACCACCCCATAAAAGTTATCTGCAAATAGCAAGAAAGGGCAGAACAGCTTCTTTTAAGAATCCAAACTCACCCAAGTGCACATGAGCTCATGCCAAATTAAGGCAGAAGTCACATAAGTGACAGAAGTGGCATAACATACAAGAAAAATCAAGGTCTTGTAGGGTTCTGTTTGATAGACCTCAGATCTCCATCCCTGCCTCAGCCCCTACATGTTCACAGCTCCCAGGTGCCTCCTGATTCAGGAAGTTTCACCTACCACAACAGTTATTACTCCTACAAAAGAGTTCTGGAAAGGCAGCTACTCCTTCAAAGAGAGCTTCCAACAGATGTTTTCCCACCGTCAGCATTTGAACAAACACGGTGTCTCACACCTTCCACAGTCCCTAATTTTACCAGTTCATTCTTCACACCCGCAAACACAGCATGAAATAAATTCAAATGTAACAAGATTGCACTTCCCTAGTGCCATGAGATGGGCTGCAAGCTCTGCCTACTCCAACAGCAAAGCCTTGCATGGGAACAGAATATACCCAGGGTTCAAAATCTCTTCAAACAGAGGGCAGAGGATGGCTTGGGGGGAGTGGTAATGGGATGCAGCGCCTTTTACCTCCAGGTGAGCAGTTAAAACTCAGCCAGGCGAGCAGCATCTATAAAGCTGTTACCACACGAGGACTGTGCAGAAGCCAGCTCAAAATGAGGATCAGTGGCTTCACTCCAGCTCTTGGCTGACCGGCGTCAGACAACGTGTCACTCCTACACCTGGCACCGCAGGGCAGCCCCCAAAAAAGCACCAAGGACGGGGTTGTGCAACCTCCGCTTTCTCCTCTGCACGTAGCTGGGTGACACCGGCGCTGCTGCTCTTTTTGGCCCGTGCCCACACGCCGCAGACAGGGACGCTGGAGCAGGAATCAAGAGATACGGGATCTATTCCTGGCGTCGCCGCCGACCTGCCGCGGGAGCTGGGCGAGCCTCGCCTCTGCTGCTGTCTCCTCGCTTTTGGCTGAATGATTCAACCATGGCACTTCATCTCTTTTCCACAGTGGACCCTAAAACTCTTCCCAGCAAGGAGCTGCATGTTGCTATTCCCACTCTGCAGACAAGGAAGCCAGCAGATTGCCATTCCCCCAAAGGCTGTTTTTCTGGCACGCTCCTTAGAGATTAAATCTAGTGAAATAGCTTTGCCTTACAAGAATCTGTACCCACAGGGCAGACTCAACAGCCAGGGTAAAGAAGGTTTTTGAAACTTGCTGTGATCAAGGTTAAGAAACATAATAAAACACCATATCCTGCTTTTCCAGCTCTTCAGGGTAATGAGGGATTTCCTCATATATCTGCTGCAACTGTCACCTTTGCAGGAATTTAGTGCTTAATACTAAATTCACTCTCTGTCTGCACACTGAACCTACAGCTGGTTTATTTTGGAACCTCCACCTCCCAAAAAAACCGATGTATGTCTCTTCCAAGTCCAAAGTATAATTGGGCCTTCTCTGGTTTCAATGCCTTTGATAAATCCCTGCTTTGGCTGCAGGAGGAGGCTGCAGAGCAGCAGGAGAGCAGAGCAGGAGCCCCGACACTGCCTCACTCCCTCGGTTCCACTCAGACTGGCAGGAGGATTTGGAAGAATTCTCCGGGAGGGGACGTCCCTCTTCCTGCACTGGGGATCAACGACACACTCCCGTGTTGATAAAAGATAACGATCCCTTCCCCTCCCTTCTACGCGGCCGGTTCTCGGAGCAGGAACACGAAAGGAAGGCGAGCGTCGCCGCTCCCTCTCCGGGGATGGTCGGCGAAGGAGGGAAGCGCAGCCGCGGAGCCGGAGCAGACCCCTCCTCCAGCTCAGTCCCACCTCGCTGAGCCACTCGAGCCAGCCTCACTCACCGCCCCCAGCCCGCATCCCACCCCTCCTCCGCAGCGAGGGAGCGGCGAAATCCCCTCCAAACGCTCCTTCGTCTGAGAAAACGCGAATCATGAAGAAGCTGTTAAAACAGCCGAATTCGCTCAGATCCAGAGTTTTCACTTCTTCCTTTTTGGCGAAGAAAAAACCCTAAATAAACCCAAACCAACAGTGCTAGCCCTGAAAATCCCAGGGCTGACAGGCAGGTAGCCAGGAGCAGCCGCCCGTGGGCTGCAGCCTCACACCAACAAACACTGAGCTGGTTACCAGAGGAGAAAAGCGTCTCAGCGCAGGTGGTTTGTTATTCTCAGAAAGTATCTTTCCAGCAGATGTTCCCCTGTACCATGTGTGGCAATCCCAGTGTGCTTGAATTTGTGATTTTTCCTCGGCTAAGTGACGTTTTCAGGAAAAGGGAAATTAAAGGATAACAAGATGCAGCTATAGAAAGCTAGAGCTATACAGGCTAGAGAATTCTCTTTTTTTTTTTTTAGGAGAAAAACCATAATGTTAATGTTAGAAACCACTTTTCATATATAGTAATGATCAGCTTAATCTTTACACTTCTTTCCTTAGCTGCAGGAGAGTTCTCCAAAAACGAACAATACAAATTTAAATTTAATTTCAAGTGTTGCTATAACTGCCTCCAGTCAGACCAACTGCTGCGAATTCAAGTCAGAGCCTTGACATAAAAGTTACCTGAGTTACCTGCAACAGAAAAGTTCTTTGCTTTTGCCAAAGTGAGAAAAGAATAATAAAGGGATAAAATGTGGTTATTTCTCAGGAAAGTTCCAGCTACTCAGTTCCTGTAGCTAAATGGAGCTTCCCCCCCCCATCTATTATGTTTCTAAAATTACTCATTTTAGACAAATCTGCATCTTGAGCTTGAGCAGTAGCCTAATAGCTAGCAAAGAAGTCATGTAAAGCCGAGAAAATGAGTTATATTTAATCCTGGGAACGACGCATAGAAGTTGTGCAATGTTTACAGTGAATAAATTCTGTCCGTTACTCAAAGGCTCCAGCCCGTGTCCTGCCCCGCGCTGCCGAGAGCATCGTGCACTCCTGCAGCCCCGGGCTGACTTTAACTCATTAAAAAATAAAAGGCATTTCCAGTACGGAAAGAAAACATGGAGTAAGAGGGGTAATCTGGGGAAGAGGGCGAGCTGGAGAGCTGGCCCTTTGTACGGCAGGCGAGCGCCCCAGCGCAAGGGGATGCTGGATGCGGTTCTCACATTTTCTTGTTTTGCAGCAAAACGCTCCTGCCAGCCCTTGGCTGGGGAAAAAGGGGGAGAGGAGAGGGGAGAGGAAATGGGAGAGGGACGGGCAGAGCGAAGGGAGGGGAAGAGAGAAGGGGAGAGAGACGGGCAGAGGGGAAGGGGAGAGGAAAAGGGAGCGGGAGAGGGAAGGGAATTCCCTCCCCAGCGCCGCCCCGCAGCCCCGCCGCCGTCCGAGCCCCGCTGCCCATCGCCCGCAGGCAGAGCCCGCACGGAGCCGGGCCCCGCCCGCCCGCGGAGCCCCCCCGGCGGCCCCCGAGACCCCCGCCCGCCCCCACGGCCTGTGCGCGTAGGGGAAGCAGTTTCCCCTCGTTAAAGATGCGTTAAATAATTAAATTTTTAAATCAAACCGACCGTCTCGGACTCGTCCCGGCGCCGGCGGGGTGCGGAGGCTCCGCGGCGAGGGCGGCCCGGGGACAGCGCTGGCGGGACCCGCCGTCCCTCGGGCCCGGGGCGCCGCGACCCCTGGGCGGAGAGAGGGACCCCGCGACCCCTGGGCGGAGGGAGGGACCCCGCGACCCCTCGGCGGAGCCCACGGCGGCCCGGCCGGGCAGGGGCGGGGCCGGGGCGGGGCCGGGGCGGGGCCGGGGCGGGGGCGGCTCCGGGGCAGCGGGGCCCGGCCGGGGGGACCCCGACGGCAACCCCGGGAGCGGAGCCCCGGGCTCACCTCAGCCCGGTCACTCGGCGTCCCTCCGAGCCTGCCCTTGGGGTTCCCTCAGACCCTTTGGGGTCTGTACCCCCATTCCGGGTCCTTTGGGTCCTCTCAGACACCACCCCGTTCCACAAAGCTTCCACAGTACTCCCCAGAATAAAGGGAAAAGCCCCCTTGCTGTGCCCCCAGCACCCCGGTCACGTCCCCGTTCACCCGTCGCCCCAAGGCAGCCTCGTGCCCAAAGGGGAAACTGAGGCACGGCAGCGGGTGCTGGGATAACCCTTGCCTTGAGATTCATGGCAATGCTTTTGGCCATACAAAGCCCGGCACCGCTCATCTGTGATGAGGTAAACTCTCACCTCTAAAAACACCAAAAAAAAAAAAAAAAAAGAAATAAAACCATCAACAAAAGCCACAACCTTCTTCATTTATTTTTCATGGAGCTGCACAGCCGTGCTGAGCTCTTGCAGCCATCTGTAAAGGGAGAAGGTAATTCCTAGCCTAAGGACTTTAGAGTTTAAATAAGATATAAACGCAGCGTGAGAGGACAGCAAAGGGAGCGGCGAGAGGGGGAGTGCAACAAAAGGGTTTCTTCAGAGGGAGATTAGGATATCACGATTGCGACGTATACGCCTTTGCATTGACTCTATATGGGATTTCAGAGCAGCTCTGTTATCTCCAGGCAGGAACAAAACACTCTGTACTTGCTCTTTTCCAAATCATACCAAAAGTTGGAACCGACAAGGAAAAAAAAAAAAATCACAACAACAAAATTCCTTCTTCCCTCTGCTCCCCTCCCAATTTTGCTTTTTTTTTTTTTTTTTTTTTTTTTTTCCCTTTTCCACACAGAGAGATATTTTTCTGGTTCGTTTTTTTTTTTTTTTTTTGAAAGCTCAGGGTTGAAAATCCTCGGTCATTTGGGAATTCTCCGAGCCAGCGGCCGTAGCGGGGCCGAGCACAGAGAGGTTCTTGGCAGGCCCCGGCAGAGAGGGCTGCGCTGGAGCATGTGCCTGGGAGAAGGGGGGCTGCGGGGGGCAAAAGAGGCCACATACATTTTTAGAAGAAAAAATAAAAACGAGGAGAAAAAAAAGCGTCACTGAGGCCTGCCTGGCGCACACGCCAGCACTGGGGGCTGGGAGCGGGGGAGCGCGGGGAGGAGAAAGGCTGAGTGGATGGAAGTGAGGATCCAGATTGAAAACAGATGGGATTTTTCTTGCCAACCTGACATCCGAGACCGCGGGAGGCGGGGTGAAACTTCCCTTCAGAGAGGCTGGCAGCCAAGAGATATGGTGGGGGGGGCCCCCCAAAAAAATCCCAGTTTGGTTTGAAATCCCTTCTCGTTCCTGCTTGGCTGGGGCTCCGGGGTCGGCAGAGAGGAGCCCCCTGGAACTGGGTTGTTTTTAATACTTTGAGGGGTTTGATTTTACCATTAAGTGTCTGATTCATTTGTTCCTGCCTGCTGGAGCTCAGCCCAGCCTGGCAGTTAATACTTGCCCTGGGAGACATTTTAGGGGCATTTTGCACCCCCGCGGATCCCTCTGCGTATGCTCACGAGGGAAACCCGCGTCCGTGCACAGAAATAACCCCGCAGGGCCCACAGGGCACAACCTCCACCCCGGGGGGAGCTGGGGTGCAGGAAACATGCTGGAGTGGGGCTGCAAAGATCCACATTTCCATGTAAAAAGGCACCATGAAATGCTGGAGGACCTCACACCTCTTGGCACAGCCCTGGCACCTGAGCTGGTGGCCTCCAGCAGCCCAAGCTGCGCAGGTTTAAGAAGTCCAGGATCAAGGACGTGAAGATGCTGGAGCGTGTCCAGGGAAGGGAATGGAGCTGGGAAGGGGCTGGAGCCCCAGGAGCGGCTGAGAGAGCTGGGAAAGGGGCTCAGCCTGGAGCAAAGGAGGCTCAGGGGGGACCTTGTGGCTCTGCACAAGTCCCTGACAGGAGGGGCAGTGAGGGGGGGTCGGGCTCTGCTCCCAGGGAACAGGGACAGGAGGAGAGGGAACAGCCTCAGGCTGGGCCAGGGGAGGTTTGGGTTGCTTCACCAAAAGGGAGGTCAGGCACTGGCACAGCTGCCCAGGGCAGTGGTGGAGTCCCCATCCCTGGAGGGACTTAAAGCCGTACGAATGTGGCACTTGGGGACATGGGGCAGTGCTGGCCTTGGCAGTGCCGGGGGAATGGCTGGACTCACTGATCTAAGAGGGCTTTTCCAACCTCAAAAATTCCATCATTCTAAGCTGCAAACAAACGATACAACAGTCCCAGAGCGACTTAGCAGTGATTCATCCAGGAGTCAATTTGTGGCTGGCCTGAGGCAGGGCTGAAGGAGCGGCCAGGGTCACACCTCCTGCTTCCCACTCCAGCCACACACTCCACTCCTCAGAGGCACGAGGGACTGGCTGCTGCAAATCCCAGCAGAAGTGGCAGGTCCCTGGTGATGCAGTGTGTGACGAGGGGGATTTTTTACCCCATTTTGGGATAAAAATCACTGCAGGACCGCAAAAGGCTCGGTGTGCACAAACCAGAGCCCCACATACCCCACGGGACTGGCACAGCTGCCCCTCCATCAGAACGTGGGTGTCCTGCGGGGCTGGCAGGGACGTGGGGTCTGTGTCCCCCACAAGATTTCACAGCTACCTTGCAAACCAGAAACAAAAAGTTAATGGTGCGGGCTTGACCACATATTTTCCAGGGGCTCTGGGAGACCAGCTCTCCGCAAGCCGGCTAACACACACTCTTTTCATTCAGAGCTTTAAATACCCAATTGTGTCTGTTTTCAGCACGCTCATTTTTAGCATTTTAATGATATGGTCCCCGGCTTTCACCCTCCTTGGATTGGCCCCAGCATGGCTTTTTTTTTTTTTCCTTTTTTTCCTTCCCCCCCCCCCTTCTTTTTAACATCATGCAGACCGAGAGGGGAAAGGGAAGAGGGTTAGCAAGAGGTCACACATTTCTCCTAACCCAAGTGTTTTTCCAGCAGGCAGGGGGTCCTGCTGGCGACAAAGACGGAGCAGCCCCTTGGGCTGTGTTGGCTGGAAGCGCTGCCCCTTCCGCCGCGGTGCCCGGCGTGGGATGGGCACGCTGCCCTCGCCCAGTGCTCCACCCAGGGACCTTCCAGCAGAGACAACGGGCAGCAGTGCCCATGCCCTCACCCCAGCACAGCTCAAACCTCACTCACCACAGCCAGCCCTGGAAGAAAGAGTGTGGGATTTGCCATTGCAATTGCTTTCCCTCCTTCTCCTGTGGACAGAGCTTTCCCCCGGCTTCCCCTGGCAGGATTTTGCTTGGCTACGCTGCTCTCCTCAGGGATGGGCTGAAGACCCCATCTGCAAACAAGACCTGGCTTGGGTCGGCTCTGCACCCCCAGCAGCCATCACTGCACTGACACAGCAAAGCTGCTTTGGGTCCAGGCTCAGCTGCAGCATCAACACCCTAAAGCTGCTGGAGCACTCTGCACCCTGCCAGGAGAGCCAGGGAGGCAGCAGGAGACTCATGGCTGCACCTGAGAGAACCAAACATCCCCATTCCTCAAGCACACTCAGCTCGACTTCCTTTTGGACGTGCTGCTGTGACCCAGCTCCCGTGACCCAGCCCCGAGGGACGTCCTCTCCTCCTGTCCCCACCACACCACGTCAGCATCCAGTGCTGTCCCCATCCCCTCTGCCCCAGCTCCACACACACCCCGTCCCTATCAAGCACCTTTACAGGGTGCTTCAGCATCAGCCGCTCAGAGGATTTTTATCTTTTTTCCCACCAAGTAATATCGAAATGATATTTATTAAATTTGCTCTCTAAGTCCCTCAATCTGCTCCATAATACAGTGAATCTGCGAGGTGGTTTCACTGATCCCGCCTCAATGAGACCAGATTAACACAGATGATCCTGGCTTTGCGGCTCCCTCAGCCCGGGGAGGGTCAGAGGTTGTGCAGAAAGGCAAAACCCGCTGGCAGCGTGGAGCCAGAGGAAACCACGTGGCCTTGGAAAATGATTTCCGAGGTTAATTCCAGGTGGAAAGGAGGGAGCACTCAGCGTGGATGGAAAACCCGTTTGCCTCTGTATTTCAGCCTCTCTTGCTCTTATCTCCCTCCTCAAGCGCACTGACTGCACCTGCCCCCACCCCGCTCCCCAGCAAGACGCCCATTAAATCTCAAATCAGCTCCAGAAAGGTTCATCAGATCCATTATCTCTGCATTCAGCTAAATTATGAAAATCATTAAGATAAGGAGGCATGGAGCCTATTAGTTTCCTGGAGAGGATGCTTTACAATTCTTTTCCTTCTGCTTCCACATTTAATTACCTTAAGTTTCACAGTATTTAATTCCATTTATTAAACCTTTAATACGTAAAAACAAAACAACAATAAAACCCACTGCTGGTCGCCTTTCGGGAGGGTGCAGAGCCAGGGCCTGGCTTGAGGCAATCCTCCACCCATGCATGGACACTCACAGCTGAGCTGGAGCTGTGCTCAGGGGGGATGCATCCACTAATTAAAAAATTAAGGATGTGCCCAGGAGTCCGCGCAAAGGGAAATGAGCAGTGCCAGCCCAGGGTTCTCCCGTGGGCTCCCCCAAGCCAGGCTGGTCCCTGAATAACCCAGAGAGATGACACAAAAAGCAGTGGGATTGTGGAAACTGTATTTATTCTTTTCTACAACTGCAGGAGCATGGTTAATCTGCAGCACCCCAGGAAGCCCCAGCGGGGACGGTGCTCCTGCAGGTACACACAGGGATCCACGCTCGGTTATTTGGGTTATCCTCCTGGACAGAGGCTATTTTAGGGCACTGATAGCGAGCCTATGGAAACAGCCAAGCCCCCACATGCTCCAAGCAAGGTCAATGTGAAGCATTAGCTGCTTGCTGGCTGCATTTTGCCTTCCCAGAGATGCCATTCAGCAATGTTGGTTCCTATCAGAGCAGCATCCAAAGCCCCTTATCCGGCAATGGCAAACAGCCTGTGACCCTCACACTGGGCTGTCTCTGCCATCTACACAGGACAGATACTGAAGAAAGCAAATAAAACCAGAGGCACAGCCAGGGAAGAGCTTGGTGCACGGACACCAACTGTGCCACGCATGGAGGGGAAGATGCCAAGCCCAGCTGCTGCCCAAATCCACTCCCTGTGAGCACAGACAATTACAGACCCATACACAGCATTTCCAAACACCTCCCTGCAGGAAATCTCAACATTTGGACAATTTATGGACAACTGAAACTTTCTATGAGAAGCTGGGGACAATCATGGAGCACCTTGAGCCATTCCTAAATGTCCAAGGCTAGGCTGGATGGGGCTTGGAGCAACCTGGTCTAGCAGCAGGTGTTGGGGGGTTGGAACAAGATAATCTTTAAGGTCCCTTCCAACCAACCCAAACCCTTCTGTGATTCCATAATTCAGACACTTCTCTCCAGCACTTGCACAGCATAATTTGCAAATCCTGCTGCCTTCAAGGCCTGTCCCATCATGCATCCAAACAGGGCCCCACAGCTCCAAGCACTGCAGTTTCTTCCCATCGACATCTTTTACAGCATTAAACCTCAAACTTGGCCTGCATTTTGCATTTGGTTTCTAAATCACGAACCACTCTGGAAAAGTAGCACCAGGAAGAAAAAAACAACTTGCTAAAGTGTTCCCCAGCAGCATATCCACAGACTTTAATATAAAAAAGCTGCTGCTAATTTAAAAAACAAATGTTTAAGCAATCAAGCATGTTTATTTAATTTGTCCTTTCTGTGCCAGAGAAGGGCCGGGCCGCTCGCCGCGGCTGCCACGCGACGTTATCGAGTGTTCGTGGTGAGGTCCCTGCCTGGTGGGATGGGGGCAGCTGGAAGCTCCAACACAACCCATCCCTTGAAGGGGAGCTCAGAGAGGCTCCTTTGGGATAGTCCAGCCTCACACCCTGAGATGAAGACATCTACAGCCTAAGAATGAGACTGAGGATTCAACCCACTGCTGGCACCCAGCATGAACCAGTTCAGAGTCAGGGAATGGTTTGGGCTGGACTGGCCTTTGAGATCACCCAGTTCCATTCCCCTGCTGTGGGCAGGGGCACCTTCCACTAACCCAGCTTGCTCAGAGCTCCACCCAACCTGGCCTTGAACAGTTCCATCCATGAAGATGGGCATCCCCATCAATTCCCCACTCCTACAGAAGCAGTGAAATGTTAGTTCATTCGCCATCACTGCAGACCAGAGGTTTTTCATTAAAAAGGCCATGTGTTGCTGTGCTTGCAAAGAGGGTGCAGAACACACAGAGACAGGTACAGGGGAACCCAGAGCCCTCAGTTGAATCCAGCTGGAAAGGGCCAGTGGTTTTCATAGGGCACATGCTGGGCACAGTTCCTGAAAAGCCCTGAAAAGCCTCCAAAGGCCCAAACCCACTAAAAACTGAACAGTAACCACAGGACAGCGACTCTGCAGATAATCCAGATTTCTCGTGGATCCCAGAACACCCAATTTTCAGAGTACAAGTGAGTCCCCAGAGAGGCTGGAGAGCCCCATGCTGCTCTTCTCAATGCTAGAAGGGCTCAGACCTGGACAGCAGATCAGAGTCTCCTTTCCCACCACAGCACTGACAGGAACAGCAATGTTTTGGAGAGGGGGTGGACGTGCAGGATCGTGAGGGAACCCACCATAAGCAGGAACTCAATTTTGCCTGTCATTATCACTGGCTTTTAACAAATCGCTCCTGGGCATGGCAGGTACTTTATTAATTTTTCCCCCATGCAGCATTGAGGGTGACCGAGGAAATCCAGTGGCCTGTTGGATTTGTTTGCCTCCCTGGCCCAAAATAACTCACTATTTATTTTTAAGCAGCAGAACGCACCAAATCCTCACATCGATGCGATGGAGCTGGAAGGAGATGCCACACACACCATGGCACCAGCACCTGGACAGAAGGTTTCCACCTCATTCTCTGCATTGGGAAAAAGCTGGGCCCAAGTTTCCCACTTGCCCTTCAGACATGGGAAAACTGAATAAAGGGATTTTTCACTCCATTGGGTTTCTCCTGGCAGCCGCGTTCCTGTCGGATTCACTGCCCGCCACGCCTGAGCTTTGGTCTGCTTGAAGCGCAGGGAGGTTTTGGGTACCTCAGCCTCAAACACAGCCCCTGGCCTGGGACTTCTCTGTGTGTCCCTCTGAGGCTGGGGCCAGCTCAGGTGCCCACATCCCTCTCGGAGCTGAAGCTGCTCTCCTGTCCCAACGGCCGTGGTTGTTCAAACGGGAGGATTCGGGATTCGCTGCGTGCCTTCCCCTGGGACTGCTCCAAGCAGCAGCTGATGCACACGGACACGTGCAAACAAAAAACGCAGCAGCCCTCCCGAAGAAAAGGCCACTGGGGCTGCCGGGCGGGTGTTCTGGTGGTGATCTCCTGGGGGCTGCACAGGTGAGAGGGAGCAGAGGGAGAACCCAGTCCGAGGACATCCACAGGCCGGGACATCTCCTGCACAGCTCTGCTTCAAGCCCCGCAGGAAGGGGGTTCTCAAGTCACACAACCCCAGCAGAAATCACGCGAGGCAGCTTCGCCGTCTCCATCCAGTGAGGCCCCTACTGACGACCTTCATTTGTGTTTTGTTAAGTGCCATCTCCATTCTTTGTGGTTACTGAGAGTGTTTTCCATATGAGCAGCACCGAAGAGTCTTCCAGAGCCTGCAGCCATGCCACACTGGAGCCTGCTGAGCAGCCAAGCAAGACCTGCAAAACCCCAGCGCAGGCTGGAAGCTGCCATGAAGACCACGTGGGCAGTAATGGATCTGCTGAGAACTTGGGACAAAACCCCTGCAGGGGACAGGCGAGGCTCAGGAACACGGCGCAGACTGAAGGAGCTGCAGCAGAAACGTGCCACAGCTGAGGGGACACGGGGACAGAGCGGGAACAGCAGCTCCAGTGCTGCCAGCATTGCTGGGCTGGTGCAGGTCCCCAGAGCCCCCAGGCAGTGGCTGCTGGCAGCCCTTGGGCAGGGAGCTGCTCTCCGCAGGGAATTGGCTCTCCCCATGCACGCTCCTTCATGGAGAGCCCTCTTTGTCTTCTTTCTTTAGAAAAAAGGAAAAGGCGAGGGAAGCAACAGCGCCGTTTTCCAGGGACCCAGGACTCCTCGTGCCCAACCCCAGAGCGGAGTTAAACTGGATTAAATCTGAACAGAGCTCTCCAGCAGAACCTGACAGCAGAAGGAATTCTACACCCACACGCTTCCCCCTGCTCCCTGGGGATGGCAGAAGGGACCCGGGGGCGCATCTTGTACCTGCCTCCACACCCCTGGATAACATGACACACCATAAGTAACAGGATGCTCACCTGTTGCTGAGCAGCAGTCCTGTGTGAGGGGCAGTGGCCCAGGCTGGCTCTGCCTTTCCCTGCTCTGTGCAGACACGCCGGGACTGTGCCCAGCGCCGAGCCCGGCAGCTCTCCTGGCACTGCCCTGCCCAGACACGCCTGGGCTGTGGGTTCTGCGGGGAGGCATTCGCAGGGAAAAGGGAGACCTTAGAGAACCTTCCAGTACCTAAAAAGGCTGCAGGAGAGCTGGGGAGGGACTTTGGAGGACAAGGAGGGCAGGGCTAGATGGGATATTGGGAAGAGATTCTTCCCTGTGAGGGTGGGGAGGCCCTGGCACAGGCAAAGCTGTGGCTGCTCCTGAATTGCTGGAAGTGCCCAGGGCCAGGCTGGATGGGGCTTGGAGCACCCTGGGACAGTAGAAGGTGTCTCTGCTCATGGCAGGAGTGGCACTGGATGAGCCTTAAGGTCCCTCCCAAACCAAGCCATCCTGTGACTCCATGGCTGACCTTGCTTTGCCACCGTAACACGCTGAGGTGAGCAGCCCATGGCAGCAGCAGCACCTGATGGAGGCAGGTACAGACTCTGCCTTCCTGACTTGGGAGAGAGCAACAGCAATTGCCACCTGGGCCAGGCTGGGGTGCAGCACTGGCAGCTCAGCTGTCCCATGCCTGATGCAAAGCCCTGTCTCTTCCAAAAGCGCCTCCAGAAATGCACTGCTGAAAATGCAGCAAATATTACACACTGCTGGTAACACCCCTCCCTCTTCCTCGTGTCCCAGACATGCTTTCACTCCTCTTCCCACCATCCCATCAGCTGCCAGCTGCAGAGGGGCCTTGCCAGCTGACAGATGAAGCTTCAGGTTAACAAATCCAATTTGTCGGAGACAAAAAGCCAAAGCGTTTCATTTCTGATGGCTTTTTTTTCATAAAATTGCTCAGACATTCAAGACTTGAAATGTCACCAAGTCACTTGGTGGCAGCTGAGGGCACAGAGCTGGAAAGGTCGGGAGGAGCTCTCCAAGAATCACCCCTGCTCAGTTTGAAGGGAAGGGGAACAGGGCAGACAGGGCCACCGTGATTGCTGGGGACAGGGAGGCCACCAGCCAACACACAGCCCATGCTCCCAGTCCAGCTCTCAGCAGAGCACAGGGGGATGGTGATGCCCAGCACCAGACCATGAGCACCCACTCATGACTACAAACAAGCCCCTTTGGCTCTTCTTGACCCCTAAACTCCCTCCACCCCACTCCCCTGGGCCCCAGGCCAGCTGGGACCATCACATTTCCCTGAGCTTGAATTAACAAAGCCAAAGGGTTTTCCCCGGAGCCACTCAGGGCATCTCCCACCAGTGCAGGATGCAGTGGCAGACTGGGAGGCAAGGCAAAGCCCACCCGTATTGCACCAGGAGCTGGGAAAGCTCCAGCAGGTGCCACTGAACCACAGCAGCACTTTGCTGGGATCTCTGCCTCCCCCGAGCTGAGCCTCGGAGCAGGGATGTCCAGAAGGGTTCCCGCTGTGTTATCCCACGAGCAGTGCTCAGGGCACTCTGCCCCCAGCCCCAAGGGACCCAAAAGCTGTATCAGCACAGCCGGGGCCAGTCACAGAGGCCACGGGCACAACCAGAGCTGCGTTCCCCGCCAGGGCACGGGGCAGGGAGCAAGTGCTGCAGCTCCTGGGCACCCCTCCAGCCCACAGGAACCCGAGACCTCCCTGGCGGGTGAATTTACTGCTGGGAACATACAGTTACAGCCCGGAGGTGAGGCAGAACAGGACACCCCAGAGCCCAGCTATGGGATGTATGAGAGCGCCTGAAAACGAAAACGGGCAGTGTCCGTGGTGTCCATCTGTCCCTGGAGCCACCAGGCCACTGTCAGCAGCCTTGCCGCAGACACTGCTCGGGCTGGGTGTTTAACTGCAGGAGTCTGGGGAGAACATGAGCTGCTGCAGGGTTCTGTGTCAGCCACAGCCTTCTCACAGGGCTGGAGCCTCTCAAATGCCAAGGGGCTGATTCTGACCTCTGCTCACACACGGCCCCAGCATGGGAGTCAACAGCAGCCATCTGCAGCACCTCCCATCCCTCCCATCTTAGAGCATGTCATTGGTCAAAGCCTCAGGCTCTGGGCAATGCCCAAAGCACAACGACATGATCCAATGCCAGAGCCCACGCCGGGACTGTCCCAAAATGCTGAAGTCCCATCCCAGAGCACAGCAGGTAGCAGGTGGGAGAGCAAAAGCTGCTTCCCACACTGGCCTGCCATACTCCTGCACAATTCCTGGTGCCAGCAGTGGGAAAGGCTCTGGCTTCTCTGCGCAGGATGATGCAGAGCAAGGATGCTGCTCCAGTTTGCCTCTCAGGCATAGGGGAAAACAGAATCCAAGGGAAGCACTGCCAGGGGGCTGAGCCAGGCAGCAGTGGGTGACCAGGAGCAGAGAACTGGGAGGCACGACTCGGGTCAAGCTTGGCTCAGCAGCAGCCGCCCACCCTACACCCGGTGCCGCAACACCCACAGGAGACATTCCACGGGAACAGGGACAAGCTGGAGCCTGGAGACTCTCCTGAGGCAGCAGGGAGCTCCCACTCCCACAGCACAGGGCTCCTTCCTGCGCGCTCCTGGGAGGGGGCGGCCGGGAAGCAGCAGCTGGCACCGAGCGGAGCAAGGGCCGCGCGTCCCCTCCGCGCCCGCTCCGCACGGGCTGTGCCGGCCCTGCCGCCGCCTCCTCGCCGGCAGCGTGTCCCACGCGCCCGTCTGCCGCCGCCCGCTCCATCCTCCCCTCACCCCATCCCACCTGTCCCAAAGCTCTCCCAAGAGCCCCGAGCCTCCCCCGGCGCGGCGCTGCCTGGCAGCCGTGTGGGTTTTTCCCGGCTGCTGCCCCGTGGTGCCGAAGCGCAGACTTCCAAAGGCTCCACGATCCTTGCGGGTCCCTTTCAGCTCGGGGTGTTTTCAGATGCCCTGACTGCAAGCAGCCAGGAAGGTACCTCTGTCCTGCCACTCCCATTATCCACACCCAGAGGCTGCGGCTACAAGCAGAGATGCACGTACAGATGGAATGGGATGGACAGACAGGACTCCAAGTGATGCCACCACTTTCGGCACTGCCTTGGCACAGGGCGCTGAGCAGCACACCCTTCTTGTGACTTCAAAAAGCCCAAGCCCAGAAATTATTTACATAGGCAAGATTTCATGATATGGGGTTTTTTTCACTCCTAAAGGACTTCTCAGAAAAAAAAAAAGGGTTTAAAATAGTGACTTCCAAAGAAAAATCCAAGTTGAAAGCCTTGCTTTGATTTTATTTTAAGATTAAAGCTCTCTGCAGAGTGTTCTAGGGCCCTGATGTGAGGACCACAAGCTCCTCTGATACTTCCTAGAAAAACTTGCAACTGAGCCACCCGTAAACGCTCCTCGTGAGAAGGTTCAGAGGGCCCGGAGGAGAACAAGGCTCTCAGGGGACACACACACTGCCCAGGACACCGCCAGGCTGCCCTGCCTTGAAAGCATCTCCCTGCAGGAGGCAGAATGGAGGATGAAAAATGGGGGCATGGATAAGGGATACAGCTCACTCAGAGACATTGGAAAACATCAAGGGTAAGTCAAGAACAAAGCACTGAGATGGGAGATCCGGTTACTCGACAACACAGCCTAATTACAGCCTGGCTCTGGTGGCTTAGAAGAGAGAAATCCAAGCCTACGAGCTCCGTGAACTGACCTGGCCAGCCCAGTGCTGGGGACAGTGGCTCGGGGGCACAGACCCCTCAGGAACACCCCTCTGTTCCCCTGCAAAGAGCTTGGCAGGAAAGGCAAGAGCTGTTCCCGAGCTTCCCTTCCTGTGCCCTTCATACACGCCTGGCATGGGCTGCTCTGGCAGCGGGAAGTGCTCGAGCACGCAGGGAGCTCACCCCATCTGGGGGCACCCAAAGACAGCACAGAGCCTGCCTGTCCCCCCCACTTCACCAGTCCTGCCCCCAGCCCCCCGAGATGCAGAGACACAGCCATGTCACCCATCCATGATAAGAGGGGACAGCCCAGTAACTACAGCACAGGATGAGGTAGGACATTGGGGACGATGCCCCAGGTGGGTCACACAGCAACCAGGAAGACCCTGCCAGCTGAAAATGCATCTCCAACATGAAAATTGCATGTCTTCTCTTCACCCCTTCCTCATTACTCCTCACCCAGCCCAAAATCCAGCTCCTTGCCACACCAGAAGCCCATGGCACCCATGTGGGCCCCCATCCGAGCTCCCACACCCCACGGCATGCTCCCTGAGGCAGCTGGGATGAAAAGCCTTAGCTGTGAGAGCCATTAAGGATTTCATTCACCTTTCTCTCTTACTTCTAAGAAACACTTCAGTTCCTCCCACCTCCCTTCTTTTCCTCTTTTCAAAGCAACCTTACAGCTATTTTTAGATCAGCACATCTCAGCGCTGCCGGATGGGTGCCATCCCCCGCGTCACCTCCACCGGGAGGAGAAGCAAAGGGATGCTCTTATTCTCCACACCTCTGGGGCAGCTGCTCAGCCTGGGGATTTTCAAGCTGCTTTCCGGAGGCATGACTGGATAAAGCATGGAAGCTGCCATCCCACTGCTCGGGAGCAGATGCTGAGAGCACAGCAGGTCTGTGGTCTTTCCCAAAACCCAGGCGGCCTCACCCGGATCCCCTTACAGGACCATCAGCACAGCCTTTGGGGCATGTAGTCCATGAGCAGCTCCAGGGGCCAGAAATATCCCTGGTGCTCCCACCTCGCGGCACCAGACAGGTCAGCCTGCTGAAATCAAGGTGCTGAGACATGAAGGTGGTGGCTGGAGCTTCGTCCTCATCCCTCCCCGAGGAAATGGGGCACGTGGTGAGGGTGGCTCATGCTCCTGCCCCGCTCCGCTTGGAGCACGACTGTTGGTTCAGCCTCAGCCCTTGAGAGTGCCAAGTTGTGCTTTGGGCTCCTGGAAAAAATAAATCTTCCTATCAGCATGGTGCAACAAGTCCCTCCAGGAAGGAGTTAGCAACAATCTTGCTCGGCTGCTCTCCTCGGGGCTCTGAGCGCATCCCAAAGCAGAGCCAGGGCTTGCCTGGTGGGGCAGCTGTCAATTCCAGATGGATGGTGCTAGAGGACTGCAGATCCAGGGATTTTCCTCTTCCAGACAAGTTTTGCAAGAGGACAGAAGTAGGCTGCAAGTCTCAGGACCTGGATGCCAGAAAGGAACAGAGGTGGCAGGAAATCCCAAACCAGTGGAAAATTCAGCTTGGTCTGGGTCAAATGCAGAGGAGGAAGTGGAGGCACAAGCAGAGGCAGAGGAAAACCCTTTCCAGGAGAGCAGCCCAAGAGGTCAGGTCTGTACGAGGCTTCGGGGATTCTCAATGCTTCGATTCTGATGTTGAAGGTCAAAGCCCTGGAGATGGTCAGGAGCTGGCTCCCCAGAGGATGATTAGCCAACAACTCTCCCTGCAGAAGCAGAGCAGTCCCAGTGGCATGTGGGACCAGCAGCTGCCACCTCCCACTGCTGCACTGGCAAAAAAAATCCATCCCTGGCACAGCAGATGTCACGTCACCTTCGCTCTGGAGTGGGTGGCCGAGCTGGGACACGCTGATCCACCCGGCTGTGCTGGACAGGGACGTGACCCCAAGTTCCCACAGTCAGAGCTCAGTGAAGCAGCAGCCTTTGGGGTAAAACCCGTCAGGAGAGGAAGGAGACGAGCAGCAATCTGATGGAGGCTTCCTGGCTGCCAGCACTGTGGGGACACAGAGGCTGTGCTGCAGCCCCAAAACAGCCTGTGCCCCGGGATCACCCTGAGCTGCCAAGGTTGAACCATTCCTGGGATTGTGTTTGGTCCTTTCAGCTCCTGGGCTTGCTCTGGACTCACAGGGAGAAGGTGAAACCACCCATGGCACGTGCTGGGCCATCGCTGCTCCAGCACCCTGGGAGAGCTGCATCCCCTCCTGCTGAAATCTCCTCAGAGAGGGGCAGGGATTTACCACGGGGTGAAAAAGGCAGCCCAGCTGCCCAGCATGGGGGGATTCATTGGGATGGTGCCCTGTACCCCCAGCCAGAGGCAGGACAGAGGCTGCTTCAGAAATCCCTGTTGGGTATCAACAGGGACACCAGGTTATATCCAATCACCACCATTTTACAGCCCTGAACCAAGCAGCCACATGTAAATACAACCTGGGAAAAACAGATTTGCTTCTCATTTTATTTATCAGCCAGGGCTGGGAGAGCAGGGATGCGTCCCCGAGATGCCTTCTCCTGGCTCCAGGAACGTGTTCATTATTCCCAGGCTGTGTCTGGCAGGGTGCGGATCGCTCTCAGATTACAGATGTTTATCAGTGAACTATAATAAAGGTGGGACAGTGACACCAAGATGAATATTATATTTCAGGAAAATTTAAATGAAATGATCCATCATGCCCAGCAGATCAGCACCACCTTCTGCCAAGCCCCGCACAGAGCGGAGCAGCTCCAGGACGGAGGCTCCGCTCTGGAGCCCCACAGTCACCTTGGCTCAGGGCTCTGGAGGAAAAGCAGCGCTGACAGATAAAGAGAAGCACTTTGGATTTCCAAGGGCACACAGAGAAACAGCAACATGGACCAGCTCGGTGGCAAGGGAACTACATCCTTCTCTAGCAGGGCAGTGAGACATCCCTGAGCGTGGGGGGACAAACCCTGCTCCATTCACCAGCGAGCCCTGGTCCCAGGCTGAGCACACCCAGAATCAGAGGGCCCTCGGAAACGGGACATGGCTCAGGCAGGATGTGGAGGGGAAGGGTTACAGAGTGGCTTTTCCCTTAAGTGAAATATTGCCACTGGCTCAGTGGAAGCAGGAGGTTGGTCCCTCCAGGGAGGAAGCTATCAGAAACCACTCTCCCTCCCAGCATGGCTTGCCCACAATTTCCTACCTGTTGCACTTTACAATCAAGCAAAACACTGGAAGAACTAAAGAGGACATTAAAAATCCAGAGCGGGTGCAGAGCGTGCAGGGCAGGGACACCAGGAATGCTCCGAGCTGCTGCAATCCAGCCATGGAGGCATTACACATTCATCTGAATTTTAAATACAGAGCATGATGACTGGCATCCTCACAACTGCCACCGCAGCCTCACACTACAGCTTTTATGGTAATTCACAGGGAGTTACCCACAAGGCACCGCAGAGATTTTCTTGGCAGCCATCCTAAACTAATTTTTATAGGTTAGTGTACGGTTATACATAAACGTTTAAGAAAAATAAAATGGCGACTTGGAGGGAAGGACATGGCTGGGAGGTTCTGTGCCGTGGCATGTGATGGTCCAGTGCAAAACACCACGGGGCAGAGGTCCACTGCCGGCCACCCCATGTCAGGACCAGCGGAGAGAAACACCAGTTGGCTCATAAACTGGTTTGCACTGGCTACCACAAGACCCAGCCCTCTGCATCAATCCTTCCCCAGTGCCTCTGGGTCTCCAGAGCATCCCCTGCCTTTTGTAGGCTGTTCCATTCAACCAGGTCCCACCTGGCCAGGAGACAGCACTCTGCCCGCTCCCAGGGGACCCACCGGCACCTGGCTGTGGTGCTCAGCCCCTGTCCTTGGTGCACCAGCCCGGAGGGGACAAGAAAAATCCCAAGGAACAACAAGTTGTTGGTAGAAACTACAGCACCCTGAGAAATACCCTTCATAGAATTGTGGAGTGGCTTGGGTTAGAAGAGACCTTTAAGATCATCTTGTTACACCCCTTGCTCCCGACGGGACACGGCTCTACCCACCACCTTTGCTTCCTGCATATCCTGACCGTGCTGGACATGGGAACTTCTCGTGGAGAGTGGGAACTGCTGCTCAGCTTCCAGCTCCTCTCTGCTGCCAATGGAGGGAAAGAGCTGAAGCTGCTGCCAGCAAGCAGCAGCACCTCGGGAAACAAAGGAGAGACGCAGCAGGAGGGAAGCCTTGAGCAGTGCAAGCCCGAAGCAGCAGCACCCATCTGTGATTCACAGGAACCAGAACAAACACTTGATGATGTCAGAGCTGACGATTAGCTTAAAAAAAAAAAAAATACAAAAATCCCGAATTCCTGCAGCTTTTGCTGCACGCACACACACGCATGTCACAGCACGGAAGCAGCAGGTCTGTCCATTGCTGCTGGATCACAACAGCAAAATGGAGGGAAGCATGACCAAGACTTTTAAGGAAAGAAGCTTTCAGATTTAAATCAGCTGTGGAGTTACTCTCAACACTGATTTGGATGCAGGGACACCTCGAAGAAAACAATTAAACAACAGATCAGAGGGAAAGATGGTGAGATTCAGCTCCAGCACCACAAAGAGACAAAGCACTGAATTCCTGACGAGGCAGCTATTTTCCCAGGATGGGATTATTGCAGTTTGAGAAGCCACATGCACCATGTCCTCCCTCTCCTGCTCACTATGTGCCATCCCAGCTGGCTGTTTCCATGCAAGAGAGATGGAGAGCACCTTGCCCCCAGCTTTGTGCCTTATGCACCCAGAGCACGAGGTTACCCCGTGTGACTCCACACCACCTCATGTAGCACTGCCCACAAAGAGACGTGAAAGCAGTGGAAAACCCTGAAACAGCCTTAGGTAAAGTCAGGGCCTTTCTGGAGTGAGGATCTGGTGGATCTTGACTGTGAAGTTTGGATCTGATGTATCTCAACTTGTCCCCTGATGATGTGTTCCTTGGAGCACAGCAGCAAGCACGGGAGAGCAAACCATCCCTGAGGTCTGAGCAGACCAGCTTTTACCTGCTGTGCTCCCAGACAGGCTGACCAGAGGAGCTCAGAAGCAGGATACGTGATGCATTCCCACCATCACATCCCTGCAGACCGTGTCCAAGACACCCCAAGACTGATGCAGAGAGACGGCAGCAGGAGAGGTGGGACCCCTGGCATGGAGCACCCCAGGTACAGATTCACCTCTGAACCCTTCACTGCTCAAACCCCAAAAGGCTTCAAAATCCTCCTGGAGAGAGAGACCCTTCTTGCAAAACCCCTGCAGGACCTGCCACATGTTGCAAATCGTGGCTGCAGCTGAACCAGCCGTGATCCCCGGGAAGGTGGGGACAGCCCAGCTGCTCAGAGGTCACAGTCAAACTGCAGCCCCTGGAGTGGTGTAAACCAGCACTGACAGAGCACTCACCTACGAAACGGGACTGAAAACAGGGGATTCAGCTGCTGCTGTGCAAAAACAACCCTGACACGGCAGCAGGAGTGGAGAACTCCAGGAGCTGGGCACAAATAGCCACAGGCTTCCCAACCTAAACCATCCCATAGCCCCGATTTAATCTGATTTATGCAAATGTTAAACCAATTTAGGTGTACACATTGTACGAGTTGCCTGGCCCAGTTTAATTTGATAGGTTTTTAAACCTGTTTAGACAAACTAATATCTGCTGTCTAATCTAGAGCAGCTCTTATTTTGTGCAAATGTTGCCAGGGAACTAGAGCACGGACGTTCTGATGGATCCTGGTTGTACAACACTCACACTGCATCAGCCTGAGCGATAGTAATGCATGGAAAACAGGAATGCTAAAATCCCATCTCCCTCAGGGCTGGCCATGCCCAAACAGCAGAGCTCCCAAATCCCATGCTGCTGCACCACGAGCTGTGCAAAGGCCATTCCCAAAGCTTTCCAAACCCACAATACATAAGCCCAGGTGAGGCTCCAACAGCCCAGGACCACAGGATGGCAGGATCAGGACATGGTGAAGCCTCACTTCTCTGGGGTGGGGGACAGAAGTCCTTGAGGGGCCAGCAAGTCCCAGGAAGAGGGAGAAATCCCAGCTTTGGGTTGTGTCCTGGTGTCTCATCCTCATTACTCCTTTGGCTCCAGAGTCAGCAGAGCATCCCTGAATACCTCAGTTCTGCGCCTCCAGGTGTGTGCACAGCCCATGCCACGCTCCTCCACCCTGCACGTGCCTCCTCCTCACACCTGGGCATCCCAGGGGGATGCACATCCCCATCCCCTTCCTCTGCCACAGCAGCTCCTCTGCCTCCTCCTGGGCTGCTCACACACCTGTGGGAGCCACACGCCTGCCCTCGGGAGCCGGTGGGAGGCCGGGAGCCAAGAGGCTTCACGGATTATAAAAAAATAATAAATAAAGTTCAAAGAAACTCACACCTCCCAACCAGCTCCTTACGGAGCCATGTCAAGAAGGCAACAGGACTCTGAAAATTCCTCTTTTTTCGGAGGGTGCTGGGGCTGCAGGGGGACACGGCCATCTGTGTGCAGGACCAGCAGCTCGGCACAGGCGTGTCAGGTGAGCAAATAATCCAACAGCACAGGCAGCCTTTGCAATAGGAACGCCAAGCTCGATAAATTACCAAGGCAAGACAATGATACCCAAGCTAGAAAAAAAAATTAGAAGTCCAAAAGCATTGTGTTGGATCAGACCCAGAACTCCAGAGGGCTTATGAGTTGAAAGATGGGGGAAAATAAAAGACAATTTTCAGTTTCCTAGGCTGATGTCAAGGAAAAAAAAAAAAAACAGCTGGTCAAGTTATAAAGCAAATAATCAGAAAGAGAGGACAAGAGAAAAAAAAAAAAAGGTCTAACGAACAGAGCCTGCAGATTGTTCCAGCTTATTGTGTAATAAACTTCGCAGAAAGGAAGCTGGTCTGAGTGTTACTACTTCAGGGCTCACAGGTTTAAAATCGACCACAATTTTTAAAAAGCAATACTGACATGGCCAGAAGCTGCCCAGCCTGGCTGGCTCCTTCCATTCGCAAATATAAAATAAATGAAATATATGTCCTGGGGGTTCTGCCCAGAGACACCAGGCCAGAGCAAAGCCCCCAGCTCCTGACCCCATTCCCACCATCCTCTGCAGGAAGCAAAGAGCTTCACGGATGGAGGGAGCTGGGCCAAGGGAAGGGATTATTTGAAGTACAAGTCAGGCACATTTTTCACGCTGTTGAAGCAATGATATTAACAGAAGTCATTTACAGATTTCTCTTTTTTTGAGGAGAGAGTTATGAATAATATGCATGTTCTTATCAACTCGTATAAGAAGAATTTAAAGCTCAAAGTTCAGCAACTGCGGATTAAACTACTTAGCAGCATCTTTTTAATGCAACTGAGTAACCTCTCTCCTTACCATACGCTCGCACTGCCCACACTGACTCGGGTTAGATCTGGCTTCGCTTTATCTCGGATTCCTACACTCGCAATTTTATCTCTGCAATGCAAAAGAAAAACTGTTTCAGCTGGGAACAGAGCGAGCTCAAATCAAACCCATGTGCGGCGCAGGCCACAGGCCACAGCTCGCATCCATCACGGCAGCTCGCCACCCACGCAACCCTGGCGCCACGTGGGGAGCGCATAAACAGCTCAACAGGCGTTTACTACCTGGAGTAACTCTGCTCCGAGGAGAGCAGCTGCATGGGGCTGCCCCCGGTGCCAGCCTGGGGACCGCCCCACCGGGCACTGCAGAGGGATCCACCCCGGGAGGGACCCCCGGACCCCAGAGCAGCATGGGGTCGGAGTCTCCCACCTCAAAGTCAGCTCTGGGGTCCCTTAATATGGCCAGAGCCCTCCGGAGCTGTTCCTGTGCTCTGAGGAGCCACAAACACCACCCCCCTCCAGCCTCAGTTTCCCCGGCGCGTGGCCACATCATCTCTTCGGACATCCCGCCTGGCTGGACCTCAGCTGTCTCTCCACCCTCATTCCCACCTCTGTCCCCAAGGCAGCAGCAGAACTGAGGGTCTAACAGGAACCCACGCTCCTGGAGAGGGAGCAAAAGCACGTTTTTCCTCTTCTCCTTAGGGAAGATGTCACACTGGTCACTCCTTAGCATCCAGAAAAAGGCACAGCAAACCTGCTCCCCTAAGGAGGAGACGAAAGGGATGCCCCAGGAAGAGGCTTTGTTCACCAAACCTACATTTATCAACCCAGTGAGCACCAGGGAACAGGGGGACACGGACGTGGGGGGCACAGAGGACCCAACCCTGTCCTGCCAGTGAGGCCAATGCCAGAAGACAACCACAAAAGGACCCGAGGACCTCTTGCCCATCACCTCCATCACCCCATGCCCAAGCACATGAACGGCTCTGCTGTGGGGGACCCCTCTCCCCCCACATCCCTTGGTGGCATAGCTTCAGCTGGAAGCTCCTCTCACATTACTCAAAGTATTTATGACTTTTTCCCATTTGAAATATGGGCCTTTACCACGCACAGGAAGGAGGAGGAGAGTGCCAGCAAACCCGTTAATTTATAAGTCAATCTGGCAGGGAACAATTAACAGCTTTCCCCCTGCTGGGTGTGCAGAGGGGGGGTATCTTTCCCATAGGAAGGGCAGGAGGGTCCCCTCATCAGCAAACGCCCTGCCCTGCTGAACCCAACAGTCTTCGTGCCCAGCACCCAGATCCAACCTCATTTCCCTCACTGGGAGCTCTCACAGGGACAGCAGCCCTGTCCCCCACAGACAGGTCCCCTTCAGATTACACAAACAGCTCCTTCAGCCAGGTGCAGGTACACAACCCCCAACACACGATTTATAGGGAAAAATGATATAAATCTGTAATATTTTGCCCTGGCCAAGTCAAGCTGCGATCGGCACTGACAGCCGGGAGCTGCGGGCAGGAGCAGAAGCGGGAGTGCCATGGGGAACATCCCCTGCAAATTTCAGAGGGGTTTGCCTGGGGAGGGAACAGGAGACACTCCAGGCACTCCCCTCACTCCGCAGGGTGTTCCTGCTCGGAGGAAGGGCTGAAACCCCCCCGTCAAAACTGCATTTTCCTCCCAGCTGCAGAGAGTGCTTTTGCGGGGGCAAAGCCTCCCGGGACTCGGAGAGGGTGAACGCCCCAAGAGCAGAGATGTCCCCTACTCCACGGGGTCCAGATTCCGTCCCGCAGATCCTGACCACCCTCCCACGGGCGTCACCTTTACACCCGCACTGCTCCCCTTATACCACATTTGCTTGCCCAGGAGGGGCTGGAATGGGATCCTCCTGGGGAAACACAAGCATTATTAATCATTATACTTATTGAAGGGGTGTGGGGGGGTTCACCCTCCTCGTGACAAATTCTGGCTCGGTGACACGGAGGCTCCGGGGCCAGCTCTTGCCTGCTGCAGGATGATCCCAGGGCTTGAGATTTCAGCTGAAATCCCCGGGGGCAGATGGAAAACACCACCTGCTGTCACCCCAGGGGTGTCCCGCTGTGACTCCAGGGCTGTCCCCAGCCCCAGAGCCCGATTCACCTTTCAGAAGGGTGTAGCCCCCACAGCGCAGGGGAGACGCCCCCCCAAACATGGGGACTTGGGTGGTTTTGGGGTGACCCATGTCCCTTCCTCACTACTGTCACTGAGCCACCCCACAGCCGACGACAGAAGGGCAAAACCCACTTGCTGGCGGGCTCAGGGGTGGTGGGAGGACAAGGCACCCCCGGTGTCTGGGGTGGGAGCAGGCAGCATCCCGGGGGGACACAGCCGTGTCCCCAGGACGCGGTATCGCACAGGGGAACGCTCCGACGGCTCCTCCGACACCCGCATCCCGGCGATGCTGCTCCGGGAGCGGCATCGGCTCCACCACCGGAGCATCCCAGTGTGCCCGGAGCCGGGAGGTGGAGAAGCCACCGAGCAGCACCCAGCACAGGCGGTCCCACGGCGCTGCTCCGTGGGAGCGCAGCCCCGAGCACGGGGGTGATGCCGGAGCCCCCACGGCCACGCGCGGGGCCGCACCCCGCACCCGGCGGGACCGCGCTCGGGAGGCGCCGGAGGGACGGGGCGGGGGCGCGATGGCAGCGAGAGAAGAGCACGGAGGGGCGCCGGGGGTCCTAAAGCGGAGGGGGGTGCGGGGGGGGAAGGCACCAGCACCGGGGCGTGGGACGGAGCGGGGCGCGGACACATCCCGGTGCGGCGGGGGACGGAGCGAGGCGCACCCCGGGAGCGGCAGCGGGGCGTGGGGCGGGCTCTGCCCCAGGACCCCCCGGCCGGGCTGAGCCCCCCAGGCTCCAGCGCAGCTCGGTGCCCCCGCCCGGCTCCGGGGCCGCCGCCCCGGCGCTGCCCCGCATCCCCCCGCCGCACGTGCCCGCGGTCCGGCGCGCCCCCTCCCCGCACCCCCGCTATAGCGCGGCCCCTTCCCCCCGCACCCCTCCCATGCGTCCCCCCATAACACGCCCCCCCATTCGCCGGTGCCACCCACCCGCGACCCCCCCCCATCGTCGCCGGCCGCACCTCCCGCAACAAGACCCCCGCCCGCCTGCCCACCCCCTCCCGAGCGCTCCCGCTATAACGCCATCCCTCGCCCCCCCCCCCCGCCGGCCACCCGCGCCCCTCTCCCGCGACCTCCCCCGCCGCTCTCGCTGCACCCCGCTATAACGCGACCCCTCCCCGGCGCAGCCCTCCCGCGGCCCCTCGGCCACCCCCGCGCGGACAAAGCGGCCCCACGCCCCGGCCCCGCTATAACGCGCCCCCGGTACCTGCCGGCGCGGCCGCCCGCTCCCATGCTGCCGGCGGAGGGGCTGCGAGGGGCCGCGGCCGCCCTCCCCGCCCTCCTCCTCCTCCTCCGCCTCCCCGCTGTCCCTCCGCCTCCGCCCGGCGGCTGCGCTGGGGCCGCGGCGCGGGGACACTGCGGCGCGAGCTCCCGCCCGCCGGCCACTCGCACGGGTGATGTCATTCCCCGGGCCGCCGCCGCGTGACGTCACCGCGGGGCGGGACACCCCGAGCCCTCCCCGCGCCGCCGGGGGGCGCGGGGGCCGTGACGTCACCGCGGAGCCGCTGGGGCGCGGCCGCGCCTTAAAGGCGCCGCGCACGTGGGAGCGGAGGCGCGAGGGGCGCGGGGGCGGCTCGGGGGCCCTTCCAGACCCTCCCGACACGTTTAATGCAGCCACCGCGTTTAACAGACCCTCTGTACCTCCCGTGTTCGATAGAGCCTCCATGATCCGTAAATTCTCCGCATTTGCCCTGTCTCCCATGTTTGATTTATTCCCCGTGTTTAGTAAGTTCTTCGTATTTCCCATGTTTAGTATACTCCCAGCAATAATTGGAGGAACGGTTTTCCCCTCATTTTCCTTTTCTGGCGCTCCGGAGCACGCTGGGGTCACGCCGCTGTTGGAGCAGGAGGATGCTCTCGCTCCGAGGGCAGACACCCGCTCCCCCACTGCGGCTCCAAGACTTCCCTGATCCCTGTGCCTCCTCACACTGACCAAGTGTCAGCCGAGTTTTAACCGTTCCTGGGAAATGGAGCAGAAATACGGGATCGTTTCTCTTGCCGGGGCTGAGAGGAGCCGCCCCGCTGCACGGCCTCGGGCCGCCGCCATCGATTGGGGCTTTCGCTCGTTTTTCTGCGTGACAGGAGCCAAAAGCCAACAAGTTGCTGTCGCTGCGGCCTTGGAAAGGAACCGCAGGCATTAAAGCTGCTCTGTTTTCCCAGGAACACCAGAAAAACGCCATCAGCACCCAGCGCTGCCCTTGCTGCAGGCAGAGGGGCTGCATGAGCTGGAGAGCGTGAGGCAGCGCCAGGAACCTTCACTTGGATTTCTTAAAATGATTTTCCTCTGTGAGAAAAGTCCTTTTCCAAGGATTGGAGCCCTAGAGGTCCACAGAGGTCCACAGAATCCCCCAGGGATCCGTAGGAGCCCAGAAGGACCCAGGGGACCAGCTACAAGGTGCCCACCACACTGCTGCGGGGTCCAGCCCCATCTTCTCATCTCCTGGGGGAGTCCAGGCCCTGCCCCAGACACCCTTTTCCCATCTTCTCCTACAGAGCAGGGATCAATCACTGATTCTCTTCCACATCCGGAAAATATCCGCTTTCCCCACCAGCCCAGCCCCTTTCCGCAGGGCCCGGTGGCAAACACCGCATCTCCAGGGCTCCACGTCCTATCTGCTGCATCTGTGTTCTTAATGGATGTATAATATTTTACAGTAATTTCCTCATTTGTCATGCAATCAAATCCTTTGATCAGACACGGGAGAAATGTAAATATCAATTATTAACCAGCCCATTCTGGTCTTGCTTGACTGGATATTTATTTTTTTATTATTTTTTGGAGGAAGGAATTGATTCATTTGCAATTCAACTCTCCAGCCCATTCTTAATTTGGATGCTTGCATTTCTGGATGGGCTGTATTTTTGAAAAGGGAGATATTTGATCACTAGAGCGATCGATGTTTCCATGTATATTTTATAGTGCAGAGATACTTGTGTAGAAAAGTGTAAAATAAGTGGGGGGTTTTAAGTCCTGTGCGTAGAGAGCTGCTACACCATGGTTCAAAATCTTGGTAGCCAAATTTGCTGCTCTACAGTCATTTATAGCCCTTCAGAGCGTTGGCATGAAATGGAGAGGTGGCCAGGAAATTTCTGACAGAATATTTTTCCATCTGCAAATAGTTCTATTTTTTTCATTATTTTCTCGTGAGAGTGAGGCAATTTGTATAAACACGTTGCCTTAGGCAAAAAAGGCTTTGGAAACGAAAATAATAACAAAAAAAAAGTGAAATAAAACTAGAAGAAAGATGAAACTCAGTTGCTTTCTTTTTGGCTTCCCATTTGGAGATGGTTTTCCACTCGAAGCTTTGGAGGTTTCTGGTGTTTATTTAGCCTGAAAAGTCAAGCTGGGGTTGTGACACAGATTTGTCTTGGCATTTCAGTATCCATGCTCTCCTGACATTTTATTGGTGCCAGTTTTGCAGGAGGTAATCCCCATTCTTCCCCCCAAAATCCCAGTTTTGGCTTAAAATTCAGAAAACCGGGAGCATTCTCCTTTCAGCCAGGCTGTTTATTTGCTTTCTGGAGTTTTATTGAAGCTCTGAGAGTTGCATTTTGCAAGCTGTCTTCCTCCTGAAAGCGAGCAAGCTGCGCCTCTTCCTTAATCATCTGCTTTTGTTTGCTCGAAGGAAAATACCAAATATCTCATGACTTGCCATAAAGCCGTGAATGACTGCAGGGATGCGCAATTCCTGCCTGGCCTCATGACTAATGGGTGAGTTTTCAGGTGCACGTGGAGCCTGTGGAGATGTGCCCCAAATCCTGCCTGGTTTGGGTTTTTTTATCAATCTGCTAAAGCAGATGACAACACATTCTCACCAGCCCAGCAGTGGCTGGTGCAGAGAAGCTTCTGCAGTGCTCCTGCAGTGTGAAATAGTCATGGAATCATGGAATGGTTTGGGTTGGAGGAACCTTAAACATCATCATGTCCCAGCCCTGCCATGGCTACAGACACCTTCCACTATCCCAGGTTGCCCCAAGCCCCGTCCGTGTTTTACCAGGGATGTGATCCAGCCCCTGCAGACACACTTTGTGAGTCCTGCAGAGTGTAAGACTTTTTACCATTGTTATCCTGGAAATCCTTCACACACCTCACATCACCTAAGGGAATCAACAGTTTGGGCTTGACCTTGACGCCTGGGGTTTGTGCTGGAGCCAACTTTACTCCCAACTTCTTTTCCAACCCTTTTTTGTTTCCGCTTGGTTTTAATCCATGTAAAAGCCGTGTGAAGAGTGAGTCTGAGCTGCAGCCGCTGTGCCCAGACACAGTCACTGGTGGGTTGTGAAAAAAGCTATTGATCTCCCCCTTGATGGCGTTTGAATTCAGTTCTTAAATTAACGCTGCCAAAACAACAGCTAAAGCCCAGGCGCAGAGCGCGATCGATGCCGGCTTGTTCCCGGCTGAACGGGCAGGTGCCGATCCATAAACCCAGATCCTGTGCCATGACCCCGAGCCGAGGCTGGGAACTGCTGCCACCGCTTCTGCAGATGCCAAATGGGTACGTACCTGTTTGATTTCCATTTCCTTCCAGTTCACCGGAAGATTTTGGCAGGTCAGACCAAGCCCTGGCTTCCAGAACCTGCCTTATCTATAACCTCTGGGAGAAGGTCTCGGCAGCAGCTGAGAAACCACTTCAGAAATCTTACCCCTTCCTGAGTCTGGGGTCTTTGTGAGGCAGAAACTCATTTCCTAACAGAACTTAAAGAGAAGTTCTCTGTTGCTGTCATCCCACTGGATCCCGGCTCCCACACAGCAGCAGTACCAAGAGAGCGAGGCTGAAGGACCAGCAGGAAGGGCAAAGCCGAGCTCACCATCAGGAGACTTCGCTCCAGCTTTGTGCTGTCTCCTTGCTCCCAAGTCCTTGACACAGTTTCCCACAGAAAACCAGCAAGGAATGAATTCCTGCAGAAGCACAGCAGGGGAGGGAGCTCACGGGGCTGCATGCTGGCCCTGGCCTTGGCACTGCCCAAACGCAGTGGAATTGCCAAAACTGGTGATACAAAAAATTGAAACCTCTCTGGTGTTCAGCAAACAGAGGCAGGGGGTGCCCTGCGAGGCTCAGCACCCCACTGAGGCTCGTAGAATCTGGAATGGTTTGTGTTGGAAGAGGCCTTAAAGCCCCTCTAGTTCCACCCCTGCTGTGGGCAGGGAACCCTTTCATTATCCCAGGGTTCTCCAAGCCCCATCCAGCCTGGCCTCAGCTCCAGCAAACCTGCCCTTCTCAGGCGCTGCCCGAAAACCTTGTGTCCATGAGACACACAAAGAAGCTCCGTGGCTGCAGGAACACGTTTGAGGCACAATTACCCACCTGGGGTCATTTGCAATGGAGGCAAATGCCTCCAAGGAGGGGTTTTTGCGGGTGGTGGTGCCAGGGGTCTGCGGGGCGGCAGCTCCGGCTGGATCCAGGGCCATGCCCAGACTGGTTTCCAGCAGCATTGCTGGTGCCTGGGGACTGCGCTTGGGGTGAGAAGACAGGCACGTGTCAAACACGTAAGACACGCTTTGGCACCGTCTGCTCCTGCGGAACAATAGTTACTCTTCATGTTAGTTCAGTTACAGATCAAATAATCTGAAAAATTCACAAGTGGCTGCGGATACAAATTAACTTAACAAAACATTTTGAAAACGGCGCAGTCCTGGGGAGAATACAAATGTGGCAGGCGCCTATGGGAGAGAAATCCAAGTGTCTGCACCAGAGTCCTCCCATCAACATTTTCCCCGCGTCAGATAACATGGGAAGCAGCTAAAGCTGGATGAAATATAATAGTAACGTGATCCAAGATGGAGCAATGCCATATGGAAGCCCAGGGAAGTTTTCTCCGCTCTTTGCTCCGCTGATGTTTTTCAGCTGTGTCATTGGTACTTTGCTTTATCAAGAACATTATGGGCTGAATTCTGTCTGTGCAGTGAAAAATGACAGGCTGAGGTTTGCTCTCTATTGCACCAAAGTCATCGGTGTTGCGGGAAGGTAAAGGACAGAGGTATTTGGCTTGTGGTCACTGTTTCATAACTGCAGAGCAAAAGCTATAAAATCTTGATGAATCTTTTGAGCTTCCAAGCCTAAAACAGCTCTTTGGTTTCCAGCCTGGCTAGGTGCAAATGTGGGTGCTGTGGATCGAGGCAGCAGCATCCTCATGCCCAGTGCTGGTAGTGACTTGTTACACACAGGAATTGCTCTGTTGGGGAAATAACCCAGCAGCTGCTTCCCCTCCGGGTTCCTTTCCAGCAGCGATGTTCCCAGCCCAGCTGCTCAGTGGGGCTGCAGTTCACCCTCTGTGCCGTGGTAGCTGGATTGAGATTGGTTTTGGTGTGGGGAGAGGAGACTGTGGGATAAATATGGATTGGGCTAAATAAGGAAAAGCTGTGTGGGATGCTGCGAACAGCCTCGCCGCAGATGTAACCCACTCCATATGGAAGGTCCAAACTCACCCACGCTGGGGTTTGGCTTTCCCCACCATGAGCCAGAGCTGATGGGGAGCCACAGCACGGGGGGGGAGCTCCCAGGGGGACTTCCCAACCGCCAGCTGGACCCAGTGCTTTATCCTCACCTTTTTGCTTCCCCTGGGCTTGTTCCCAAGCCACGCTCACTTTCCCCAGCTCAACACAGAAGGATCCCTGCAGGACTGAGCCAAATCAGCCCTGAATCCCTTTCCCCTCTGCACCCCAAGGTCCCGCTGAGCTCCAGCGGCCCCATTCCACCTCCCCTGTACTCAGGGTTCCAGAATCACAGAACGGTTTGGGTTGGAAGTGACCCTAAAGATGATCTCGTTCCAACCCGCTGCCGTGAGCAGGGACACCTTCCACTATCCTAGGTTGCTCCAAACCCCGTCCAACCTTGTCACCCCACGCAGCTGCCACCAAAATCCCACCCCTCTGGGCAGCTCAGCAAGAGCAGGAGCCACCCCCATTCCTGCTGCTGCGGGAATTACACTCACTCCTCATTATCCTTGCTCCTCCCCAGCCGGAGCAGGCAGCAGAGGCTTTTTGTCTGAATGAAATGAGAACAAAACTGGTTGGAACAGTGCGCGGAGATCAGTCATTAGTCATTTCACCTTCTTCAGGAGCTGCTGCTAATTGAGACGCTCAGGTACTGCTGTCACCGGCAGCTGACTCACTCCAGCCCCGCTGCTCAGAACCCCCTGCCGCGTTTACGGGGTGTCACTCAGCTCGTCACCACTTCTGGTTTTGTCCTCGTGGGCCCTGGAAGCTCAAAGGGGAGGAAGCAGAAGAGAAGTGGGCTCCTCCGTTCCAAAGGGCCGTGGCGGAGCATCGCAGTTCGGCCGGACACAGCCCGGGGCCGGAGGAGCCGGGGGAGGAGAGGGGATCCCTCTGTGCTCCCCTCGAGGCGCAGCTGCAGATCCAGCCCCGGCGCTGCCATTAACGCCCCATCCTGCTGCCCTCAGCCGGGGAATCGTGGCCGATGGATGCCTGGTGTTTATCCAGCCCTCCTTACCACGGCAGCCTGTATCCCAGGAGGGAGGAGCCCGCCTGCACCTCTCCATCCTGGCTGCTCTGCTGGCTCTGCCGGCGCCGGGGTGTGCGAGGCCAGGCTCAGGCACCGAGGGCAGAGTAATGTCACCTCCCAGAGGTGGCAGCTGGCCGAGACTGTGGGCATGAGCAAACACTGGTCTACCTTCGCCTCCAGAGCCTTTGGTCCAGCAAAGCTCCCTGATGGAGCTGGTGCCTTGCTAGGGAAAAGTCCGCCCAGAGGAAAGGTGTGTGTGCACATGTCCTCTAGGATCTATGACCTGCAACATAATCCTATGGGTAAAAAAATCCGGATCTGATCCTCAGGACGCCTCTTTGCAGTCATGTGGCCTGTTGGATTGTGAGAGTGTGGTGGGGAATCGCTGTGCTTGGAGCAGGGAGAGAAGCTTTTGTTTGAAGCGGGTTAAATTATCCAGAATATAAAATAGGAAACAGTCTACTGAGGCTGAATGAGTCGTGCCATGTGGGACTCTGTGATCCCTGTGCCAAACAAATGAGGTCTTAATGCTCGGCCAGCCCTCAGGGAGGAAGAGATAAATTTATATTCCTTCCTTCCTTCCTTCCTGCCTGCCTTCCTGCCTTCCTTCCTCTCTTTTCCTGTTGTCCTCTCCTGGACAAGAAGCTGGTAGGAAGCTGCAGGAGATTTGGCTCCATGTCAGCCTAAGAAGCCCCCAGAGATCTAGCTACTCCCAGGTGCTCCCACCACAGGCCCGTGGAACTGACGAAGTGAACCATGAAGTGAAGGTTTCCCCATCCTGGAGGAAGCTCTGCATCCTGGAGACCTGCAGAATGGGAGATGGGACCACCCTCTTTGCAAACAGCTCTTTTTCTAATTGAATTTCTCCCCCGCGCGGGTCCCGACACTTTGCTTGTGCACGGGGAAAGTGGAGTTTAAAAGGGAATTTCTGTCTTTTATTTCCCTGCCAGTGCAGGCGGGTGGGCGGGCGAGGCAGTTGGAAGGATGTTTTCCTTTCGTTTTTCAGTCTCATTGGGCCGCTATATTTAGGCCAGTTTCTAATTTTCTGGGCTTAATTAATGAGCTGAAGTTTTCACGCACAGGCGCTCGAACAGCTTGGGAAGTTCAGCCTGGTCACTGGGCAGGAAAAAAATTGTCTTTCTTCTCTGCTAGTGCTGGGAAGTGACCTGTAGATAACCTCAGAGGAAACATCTCTCTGGGATCACTGGGACACGCCATCCCTGACCCTTGGGCACGCTGTGCATAACACGGGTTTGTTCATGTGATGCCAGATAGCCACAGTGCCTGCGTGCACCCTGACGTGGGGCTGTGCTGTGTGTGCTCCCAGCAGCCATCAGGTGCCAGTCCCAGGGACACAGGCACCCCCTGCTCCCAGCATCTGTCAGGTACCGATCACACCAATACACCTGGATGCCATCATAGGCACACAGGATGCTCTCAGTCTGTTTTTCCCTTTTTCTGGAATGGGTCTTGGATGCCCCGTGGCTGCACACTGGGTACAAGCAGTCCTGCTCCTCCCTGAAAACCGGCCCATGGCCATTGCTCTAATCATGTAAAAGGGCTTCAGAGTGCAGGGTGGCTGTAAATCTTTCGAGTTTTGAGCCCCTTTCCAGCTTCAAGTTGCCACCTGGATGCTGGCCAAATGGCTTGGCTGATTTTCCTATGGACGTGCCAGATGCTCTTGGAGCAGCTCCAAAGGCACAGTGTCCATTTGTCCATATCACCTGCATGGCTTTTAGTGTTTACTGGGGCGTGATTGTAACCCACTGCCAAAGGCACAGGGTGCTCAGGGAGATGGGTGCACAGCCCAGCTCATCTCCTGGGTTACCCATGGGGAGCCAGAGCAGAGCTGTCCCTGGGATTTGCTGATTTTTTCCCCAGCTGAGCTTCTCCTCACCCAGCACCTGCGGGGTTAATGCTGCAGAGGCCCTGCCTGCTCCCTGCCTGACGAGCTCCGTCAGACCGATGCTCATCTGCCCAGATGTGTTAGGGCTGAGCCGCCCCACGCCTGCCAGATGTGTCCCTGCTTCCCTCTGCCCCCTTGCTGCCTGACCAGGGGCACTGTGGCAGAGGGGACATGCAGGTGCTGCCCTTTGCATGCTGTGTCACCCCCCCCCCCCCCACACACACCGGGATAGGCTTAAATGTCCTGGAAAATTGGGCTAAGAAGGAAGGAAATAAGAACTGGGAGGGGTTTTGGTGGGGTCTATTTTGCAGTTCTTTTGTTCCCTGGTGTTGACTAATAATAACCGTGGCATTTGCCACCCACTTCACTCCTGGCCCCGGTGAGGATGTCACCCTTCCCTGGCACTGCTGTGGCCACTGACAGTGGTGTCACACAGGCACAGGGAGAGATGCAGCTTGGGGCTGAGACACCCCTCACTCTGCACCCACTGCCCAGCCCAACTCCCACACTGGTCCCAGTTTGCTCATTGGGAAGCAGCAGGGAGAGCTCTCCGCGCTGTTCCCCACACTGATGTGGGGGATCAGGGATAAAAAATCTGGAAACAAGGTGTTTCTGAGTGACAACGACACAGATTCCCCCCAGCTCCCCATGTAAACACATGTACTCTGCTTCACTTCCCCCAGCACCAGCACCACCTTAAAATAGATCTGCCTTAAAATAACACCTTGCTAACCCCAGGCAGATGTGTAGTTTTTCTTTTCCAGCAATCAGGAGGTTTTTTCCAGCGAGAAACTATTTAGCTAGAAATAGGAACCAGGGAGAGGGGGATGATGGCACCAGAGCTACAAACTGCACCCTGCAGCCACTGGCTAGGTGGCCCCTGGCTGCCCTGACTGAGCAGCCCCCAAACTCTTTTGGGTTGAAATCACTCAGATTTGTGTGCAAGGAGGACATTTCTGGCACAGGAGGTGCTATAGCAACCGCGTGAAGGTGCCTGGAAAAAGCTGAGAGGGGAAATAAATAAAATAAAAGCGTTGGTGGAAAGTAGAGGGATGGTAAAAGGAGGAGAGGAGCAGGAGATCCCCGGGGTGGAACCTGGTGCCAAAGCACCCAGTGGTATTTCCCCTGGGCAGCTTTAAACTAAAAATTTCCCAAGAGCAGAATGGTACAGGCAGGAGAAGTAAGATTGGGTCCTCTGTGTATCACAAACTCCCGTGTAGATCCCAGCTCCATGTCCCTACAGGGTCTCTCTCACACCTCCCAAGCAGTGGGTGCTGTCACCCCTGGTCCCCCAGCACCACCTGGCCTTCCATAACACCTGTGGTTTTGGGGCTGATCCTCCACCCCACCCAACTCTTTGTTCTAAATAGAAGCTGGAACTGTGTCCTTGCTGGTGAAAGCCTCGAACTGGCTGGTGCATCCCTTGCTCAGGGGTGCTGTGATGTGCTGGGCACCACCCTGGCCTCATGCTGAGCACGTGGGAAAAAATCCAAAATCTGGCACCTGGGGAGCTGTGTCAGAGGGCTGGAGCTGCTGCACGCCCTGGCCATGGGAAAAAAACACCTTTTGATTAGAACTTCCTCCATATTACATTTGATTTAATTTTTCCCTTCCCCTCCCAGCCCTTTCCTCGCTGCCACGTTTTGGCAGGATTAATTCGAGATAAAGTTACCCTGAGCTACGGCCTTTGCTTTTGTGTTCTCCTTGTCTATTTTCCGCCTCGCTAAACCTAGAAAAACTCCAGAGAAATTCTCCAGCTTCCAGCCTTACCAGGGGGCCCCGGCTCAGCCGACACTCATCTGCCGTCTCCGCGTTCAACCGCGGAAAAAACCCACAACACCTTCTGACAAGGGTTATTTTTATTTCTAATGAAAAGCGAAGCCTGCTGTGCACAGGTGGAGTGGGACGGATGACAGGCGCCAAGGTGCACACATCAAAATGATTGAGGGCTCATATTTCCCAGGGGAGACTCTTTTTGGGAGGTGGGGGAGACCCCCCAAGCCCCTGATGTTTTATGGTTTTGCAGCCTGATTGGTGACAAAATATCCCCTTTGTGTCTAGGAGGGGTGAGGGTGGGGGCTTGTGGCTGCACCAAGCCAAGCCTCTGCTGTGTACTTTGCCAATCCCCCCCCCACGGGGTCAGTTCATGGGCATAAATATTGGTGTAAAAAACATGCCAGGGGCATGAACACGACCCACGAGCCAGGGCTTGGTGTGTTCTGCCCCCCAGCAGGGTCCAGGGTGGGTTTTCCTCCTTGAAGCGAGGATGTCCTGAGCTGGAGCGCTGTGCCCAGCCCTTGGAAAAAGATGAAACTAAATTGGTTGCAGTAAGTGACGCTGAGCTCTGTAAGTGTCCAAGGCCAGGCTGGACAGGGCTTGTAGCAACCTTGTCTGGTGGAAGGGGATGGAGGATGATCTTTTAGAATGGCCAGCTTGTCTCTGGTGGGTTTCAGGCAGGGACGGTGACACGCAGAACCGGAGCTGCTGCTGCTGCCCTCACTGGGCTCCCATCCCATGAGTTCAGTCAGTTATTGAGCTCTGTTATTACTTTTTTAACATTTATTTCTGGACTTGCAGCAATTATTTCTCCAGCAGGGTGGAGGTTATTAGGATAACTGCTCCTGTGGTTACTTTAGATTAGTTTGGGATGGAGAAAGGCAGAGAGAAGCTGTTGCTTGGGAAGTGGTGTGGTTATGCATTGGAAAGGGCAGCTGGAATAGAAGACAGGGGAAGTCCTGCTGTCTCTTGAGGCTCCACAGGGCTGCTGGAGGGTACAGTCCCGCTCCCTCCCAGGAAGGTGGACAGGGAGGCAGCATCCTGAAACGCAGACCTGGAGAGCCAACCCCTGCTGGCAAGGCCGTGGTGCTCAGCCACCCTGGGAATTGGCACACAGGAAGCTTCTCCATGCAAGCCCCTGACTCACCAAGCTGAGCTGCAACTTTACTTGCACCCCAGGAAGGCTCTCCCAGCTTACTCCGGGTTTGCACCACCAGGCACAGGAGGCAGTGTGTGCTTGTTGACACTCTCCCCCTCCCAGCCGCATTTTGCAGCCCCGGTAAATGCCCTTTCCATCTTGCTCTGATCATTAGCTGAGAGTATTCCGCTCCAGAGCTCTGCAATAATGAAAGGCACTGAACTTCGGGATCTCAATTAACTATAGCAAATGCTCTAGATCCTAGGAAAATGCTTTGCTCAAATTATATTGCAATAATAATATGTGCATCCATTTGCTCCCCGGGAGCGTGCGCCATGGATCTCAATCCTGCTCCCTCTCACGCCCTGAGCTCCGGCCGTTCGTCTCCTTCCTGCCCAATGCACGGAGTCATTCCTAATTCCTGGGCTCCTCTGCCATCTCCCAAAACAAAATCGAGTCCTAATGCCACATGGCACTCCACCTCTCGCCTGATAAATTCATTCCAGCTCTTAATGAACGATACCGCGTCGTTATAATTAGTAAGGAGATGTGCCTGGTCCTTTGGCTGCCGACTCCCTTAATTGCAAGGCTGTCACTGCAGCAGTTGAGATCTTTACAGCTCAAAGGTCACGCTCCAGGTTTGGGGGGGGATTTGGGGAGGGGCGAGAAGAATCAGGATCTGCAGCCTTTAAATAGGAAAATGAGGCAGTGATGGGGAAGGATCTGGGCATGGTGACCTGCATGGTCACCTCCACCCCACCACGGCAAGCCTGGGAGGGTTGTTGTGGGAGCAAGATCAGGAGATGAGTTCAATTTGCCTGGATCCACGTGAGAGTGGGTTGGAGGTGGTGCCTGGGTGGGATGTGGTGCTGCCTGCACGGACAGGGCCGGCAAAGCTGTGCCAGAGCCGTTACCCAGCCCAACAGCGCTGCCTTCCCAATCGCATCCAGCCTGCAGGAGTCTAATAAAACAAGTCCACACGTTACAAAATCAATTTCCTCTCTATTAATTTGGGTCTCTTAAGATTTATCATCGTCTTTCATCACCAGATTAAAAGCAATTGGCAAAGTCTCAAATAACCTTTTAATTCTGAACTGGAAGCCAAGATCCAGATACATGGAGCTGTGTCCTCGGGGCGGGGCACTGCCCGGATGGGATGGGGTCCGGCTCCCCAGTTTGGGACTGGGCATGGGCACATCCACACCTGCCCTCCCCATGACGAGCCTCAGCCTGGCTCTTGCTTCGTGATGGAATTAATTACAGTTCTTCCTCTGCCTTCAATCGAAGGCTGCACTTTGATATTTATGTTCCCAGTTGTGGGTTGTGGCCTTGATTCATTAAGATTTGCATAGTAATTGTTTTCTTCTAACGATCTGGGAGGATGGCACCGCGGGGAGACGAGCCCTGCACACGGGGGTGGGCGGGCTGGGGCACACTGCTGAGAAGCACCACCCACCCCAAGCATCCCCTCTGGCCGGGTCAAAACAGGACTAAAATGGGGCCAAAGAGAGCCAAAATGGGGCTAAAATGGGGCTAAAATAGTGCTAAAGGCTCTGCACCCCATCCCACTGCCCTGTGCTTTGTCCAGAACAAGGGATTGGGTCCAACTCATCTGCCACAAGCCCCGGGGCAAGCGAGTGGTCCTGGATTCACATCACTGGAAGGGACCTGCAACCATGTTTTCATTGTTTAATATTTTTTCAAGTTAAGCATCAAATTTTCCGCTGGACAGACCCGATTTGTGCGCGTTTCCTGATTTGCACATTTGGTTTTGATGGACAAAACTAGTCTGAAATGACCAGAACTTCCTTTCTGGTGCTTAGAAAGAGAAATTCCCCTGTCCATCCAGCTTGAGTTGGGAACAAATTAATGTATGAAATGAGATGAAAGACAGGAACCATTTCCAAATGATGGAAATACCTGATATTACAGAAATCCTCAGCCAGCACTGCCCTTTGCCCTCTCCTGGCTCCCCAGCCTTTGCAAAACTTCCAATTCCCGTTCATCTGTGTTAAATGTTTGGCTCTGGACTGGGATGTGAGATCTGGGAGAAGAAAATTCCCTTACTGGGAGGAAAATAAAAATTAATAAGGAAGAAGAAAATCTTGTTTCCTTGCTCCAAAGCAAACCCCGAGTCTCTGAGCCCGTCTTGGGAGCTCGGGGAGCTGCCGCTGCCTCCCGGGAGTGGCTCGGGACGGATGGAAGCGCCTGGCTCCCGGCCCAGATTTGATGGCTCTGCTTCCCCCTGCCCTTCCCTCTCCTCGTTCTATTTGTATATTTGTAGATGATTTAACATTTGTGTGGCGCTGGGTCTCAGTGGAGAGCAGCGCCTTGGCAGGGCAGAGATCTGTAACTCCATCACCAAAACACCAGCTTCTGCCCCAAAATGTGCTTGGCTTCTCCTGGCTATGGCAAAGGTGATTTGGGCCAGCACAGCCATGTCTCTTCAATAATTTGTGAAGATCTCAGTGCTCCCGGCCCTCCAGAGAGAGATTTGATCCATGCTGCTTCCCCACAACCTGATCTCAGCTGCGTTCTGCTTTTGTAGTTTTCATTTATTTTTTTCTTTCTTTTTTTTTTTTTTTTTTTTAGTAGAAGGGTTAAGCCTGTCCAGGAGCCTGACAGAGCAACTCCCAGGCTGCAGTTTATCCATGACTATTACAAAATCCCAGACTGGTTTGTGTTGGAAGAGACATTAAAGTTCATCCAGTGCCACCCCTGCCATGGGCCAGGACACCTCCCACTGCCCCAGGCTGCTCCAAGCCCCAATGTCCAGCCTGGCCTTGGGCACTGCCAGGGATCCAGGGGCAGCCCCAGCTGCTCTAGGCACCCTGTGCCAGGGGCTCCCCTGTCCAGGTGTGGCCACGGCTGTGCACAGGTGTGGCAATGGGTGAGCTCCACATCACACTGAGACCATGCCCCAAACCTGCAGGATGGAAGGAGGCTGGAAGTAAATGACTGAGCAGCTCTGCACTGACAGGAAGAGACCATTTAAATCCAAAGCAAAGGTTAATGATATCCTGACAGTGCTGGAGGATTCGCAGCTTCCAGAGTGGGAAATTGCAGCTGAGCGGCAGCCGCACGAGCTGGAATAGCAGGGACGGGGTTGGGCTGGGAATCAAATATGCAGGGACAGCAGCACTGTTTCAGCTGACAACCCAAGAGGTTGTGTGGGGTGACAGATATTCATTTGTATGTTTTTCTCATCAAAGGAAGTTATTGTGTTGGCTTGGCAGGGTGAATGGCAATCCTTCACCAGGTATGTTCCTCCTCCTGTGGGGCAGGGTACAGAGGAAGGGTTGGAATCCAGCTCTGCTTTAGGTGAGTAGCTGCAGAAGAAAGAGGAGGATGATGATGATGGTGATGATTTGTTTTCTTATCTCTGTACAACCCATCTGTTTGCAGAAGATTTTTCCTCTCCCAGGGCAGTGATGGAGATCTGACTACTGATCTCTGAATGGGGCCATATTCAAAGGGGAGGTGAAGAGCTCCTGGATAGCTGCTCACCTGTGGGAGCTGCTGCATGGGTGCTCTCCTTCTCTGCCAATGTAGAGGTTTGTCCTCCTTTTGCTGCTGCTGTAGCGGCCCACAGATTTCCTGGGAGCACCTCACACTGCCAGCGCTCTTGGCACTGAGTTTGGGGTTCAGGCTGAGCAGGGAGGGGCACAAGGACGCTGCCCTTGCAGGTGGCATCGGAGCTCAGCTCGCATCTTAAGGGAGATCAAAGCTCTGGGTTCAATATTAAAAGGGCCACCCCAGCTCCCCCAGCAGCTGCCCTTTGCAGCCCCTGTCCTCTTTTCCCTAGGCTGGCTCCTGCCCTCCTTCTACCCTCATTAGACACACGCTGAGCACTTTGCAGCTTCTTAAGCTGTTCCTCTCCAGCATCCCGTGGGATCCAAACCAGAAATGCCTCTTCTTTGAAGGGCCCACACCAAAGCCTGTATCGAGCTTTGAACCTACCATGTTTCATTGCCTGGAATAATTAAACATTTGCTTGTGGGGGCCAGAGCTCCCCTCGCTCCTGGGCTGTGCCAGGGAGCAGGGAAGGGTTGGGAGCATCTCCAGTGGGTTTTTGGGATGGCCATGGGTCTGCAGAGCATTTCTCCTAAGACAATCATTTTGGCAGACAAAATTCACTGTCAAAGCTGTACCAAGTACCTTCTACAAGTTGTCGGGGCTGGGGGGGGAAATAAAAGAGCAGCAGAAGGAGAGTAAGAAGAATTCAATATTTCTATTTGTTCTTACCCAAATAAATTGAGATGTATTTGTGGAAGTGTCAGAGAAGCCCGCAGGAATGATACTATAAAATAACACAGCTGCTTCATGAGTCTATGACAGACAGCACAGATTAATGTACCGGCGTTTTTATGGTCTGTTAACAACTGATATGGGTTTTAAATATATTATCTCCCATTGTATTGTCTGTCATTTTAAAAACTGCTCATGTCTATTGTGTTTGCTTTTAAGAGGTGCTTATGGAACAATCAGCCAGTCGCTTCCCAATCTCTCCTCTTCCCCACTTCCTAGATATATCATTATCTCACCCTCTTTCTCTCTTTTTTTCCCTAGATAGGTTTTCCCCAGCACTTTCATGGGCAATTTATTCCAAAACCTATCGAAGCCCCCTCATGTTCCTTAATTTCAGGAGCTTTAAAAAGCTTTTCCACCTTCACACCTGGTTATCTGGGAAATGTGGGTGAGCTGGGGGAGGGGCCAGGCTGGAGTGGGGATAGGGACAGAGGGGCTGGAGGGGTGTGGAAGGGGAAGGTGGGTGCCTGTGCCACCCCGGGCCATCCTCACACCCATGGAGTGACATCATGACCAGAGATGCTCAAGACCAACACTGACTCATCCCCATGCTTCATTTCAGCCCTAAAAGTGTCCTTTTCCTCCACCTTGCACCCCTTAAAACTGGGCAGCCCCAAACACAGCCGTGGGGCTCCTGTGGGAGCTTTGCTGTGGGAGTCAGGGGTGCTCATGGATGTGCGTTTACGTCCATAACTTTCTCAAAAGGCTTGAATTTCTGTATTTGGAATTATATTAGATTGCAAGAACAAAGATGCCCTTTTGATGCTTTGTAGCAGCACTGGAGATAATGAAAGGAGAGGAATTTTGATAAGGATGAAAGATAGCTTCCTTCAGCTTCCCATGGCTGATAAAGTGCTGCCCAGATGAAGAGAACTTAGAATTAAAAGCACCACAGAAGTAAAACAAAGTAAACACTGCCCGGCGCGTCTCTAACAAGATAAAATTACACTGTGGAGGGGAGACAAACAGGACAATAAAGAGAAGCACTCAACACAACATGGAGAAGGACAGCATGGATTTGAGATGGGAACAGAGGCACTAGGAGTTGTGATGAGGGCAACAGCAGGCAGGAAATGTGCTGAAGGTGTAAAGTTTGGGCTCCTGCATCCCTTGCTGCCATGCATGAGCAGCAAAGGGAACGGCCCCTTAATGCTGTTGTGAAGATGGGATTGAGAAAAGGTGCCAGGGTCACCTCCTCGGCGTGTGTCAGCCAGGTGGGAATGGGAAAGGGTGGATTTTCCGTAAGTGCTGCCTTTAATTGGTGTCAAAAGTGCTGGGTCTGGCTGTGGAGTGGCAGCTGGGTCCAGCAGAAAGCCATGGCCAGGGACACGCTGGAAAAGGATGTCCAAGAACGTTCTGGAAAGCAATGACCAAAGACATCCTCACTGGAAGCAATGGCCGAGGAGCTGCTGGGTGGGGCCGGTGTGTCCCTGCTCTCAGGCAGGGTCTGAGCCCTGGTCCAGGGCCCCGGGTTGGCTCCTTGCTCTGCTCAGGGTCTCGCTGCAGTTTTGGGGCTGGGCCCGGGCTGGGCGTGACCAGTGCTGGCCTTGCTCAAGGCAGTGCCTGTGCTGCCATGGCAACCAGGGATGCACAACTGCGGCTTAAATCCCCAAACAAACAAATCCTCCACACCACCAAACACAAGGCCCCCTTCTCACCTTGCTCCCCACAAGCTGTTTTTTCTCTTGGGACCTGCTGAGGAGCTGGTTCTGCCTGGTGACACGCTCACACCAGGGGTGCACCTTGCGAGTGTGCCAGTCCACACCTGCAGGATCCTTTGACCCTGCACACAGGAGGAGCTCAGGACAGGGATGCACCCAGGCACATCATGCAGCATGTGACAGTCATAGCCACAAGTTTTAGGTGTTTGGTCCAGCCCAAATCTGGTGTTTATATACATGATGACTTCTTGTTTGCCTGAAAATTGAGAGTTGTTTTTCATAATGGGAAATATTCGCCTACATCAATACTCACTGGCTGGGTCAAAACGCCCAGCTCAGGCAAAGCCAGGCTGTGTGGCTGCTGCCATCTCACCAGCCTGGACCAGATCTCCCAGCAAAACCCCATGTAGGAGGCTCCAGGGCTGCACTGGGAGCTGCAATAAGAGAGCAGTAACTGGTACGAGTTACTCCCTTGGGAATCCCGGTAAGTGCTTACGAAAGAAATCCTAAGAGAGGCTTGTAATATTTAATGGGGATAAAAAACAATGGGTGTCCATGGAAAGGATCCTGTAGGGAACAGCAGCCCATCTCCTATTGGAAATGAATCTGCAGAAATGCTGGAGGATCATGAAGATCTAATTACATTTCTCTGAGTATTTTAAAACCTGGTGGGGTGAAGTGAACACGGAGAGTTTGCCTTTAACTGAATGAAGCTTTGGAAAAGAAGGTGGAGCAGTGACAAAGTGAGTGCTGGAGCCAGAGCATCCATCAGTCTGCGAGGGGGATGATTTGTGGCTGAAGGACTCCGCTGATATTTTGGGCAGCTTTTAGGGAAGGGCCTCTGTGAGGCCACCTGGGGTCGTCCCATCTCCACTGTGACAGTGGAGGGTGATTTCTCCCAACCCCTCGGGGTGACACACACTGCTCCAGAGCATCCTCTGATGGCAAAGGAGCCAAGGCCTCACTTTTGGGGGCAAATGGGGCACTGTGGGGACACTTTGCTGTCCTGGTTTGAAGTTCTCTGGTGGCATTGGGTGGGTCTCCTTGGGATGGGAGGACATTGGGGTTGCTGCAGGGATAGTCACGCCTCAGAAAGGAAATGTGATAAATATTTTCAAAGGCAACTTGGAAGAAAAGTTTTGAGCAGATTAGAGTTTAATCATTTGATCTCCCAGGTAAATATTAACACTGGAAAGCCATTTGTTTTATTTTCTCCAAATGCCTGCAGTGTTCCCAACCGGGCAGGATTTAAACCTGTTCTTATCAAGCTCTGGAATCTGTTATTGGTCAGTTCCTGCTGGGATCAGAAGCAAAAGGACACAACATTGGCTGGTCCCAAACCAGCCCTCGATCTCTGGGATCCACATGTGAACCTGTTGGGTTGTAGGACAGAGGATCATCAATCAAAGGTTGATTGACTTCCAAGACGTGCCTTCTGGTGGGTCTTCACACCTCACTGCTCATGAAGATCCCAAACCAGCCCACGATCTCCGGGGTCCAGGTGCCAGCTGGTTGGGTCGGGGGACAATAAACTGACCAAGGTCATATTGGCTTCCGAGCCACTTCCTCTGTGTCTCCACGTCTCGGGATGCAGGACCAGGGGAGGTTTTACTGCATCCCCTCCTCTGTTTTGGGTGTGTTGCACTGGGAGGACCATTGGTGTCCTTGTTGCTCCTGCTGATGCCGTGCTACCAATCCTAAATTTTGGTGCCGGGAACGGACAACACCTGGGTTCACCCCAAAGGATCAGCATGGTGGGGAAACCCTCTCCATTCCCCTGTCTGCTGTGCATACCTGGTTACAAAGCCCTTCACAAATCCCTACGAGGCCAAAGCAAAGGGATCAGCAACGTGATCACCACAAGAAAGGGGAATCCTGAAGAGAGGGACTGAAACTGTTCCTGGAGAGAAGTGATGCCTCCTCTGGTGCCCATCTCCTCCTCATCCAACCCCATGCCCCCATAGCTCCCAGTCATGGCATCAAATGGAAAATTAAGTCATCAAAACCTTTCTGCACTGATTTCTTCAGACTTGTCTCCTGAAGTCCCCATGTGCTTGAGAACATGTGAAAATACAGAGGGAATAAACAGCAGAAACAGTCCAAACAAGCCCAAACAGACTGGAAACCTCAAATCTTACAAACCTTATGCAGCTTCACGCTTCAAATCACCTTAAGTATTTGCAGCACGCACCAGGATCTCCTTTCTATCATAATTAAATACGTCTGTCTCCGAGCAAAGGGAGGAGAGCTCGGGGGAGTTGTCACCATCCTTAATCTCAGCTGCCATTCCTCAGCAGTGCTATCAGGGCAGTTTCAAAACAGAGGTTTGGGGTAAAAAGTATCTTCCAGGATAGACTTTGAGAAATGTCCCCTGTCTTTGCAGCCTGCCTCGGTGTTTAAAAGCAGGGTGGATCCAGCCTGGGGAAGCGCAAGGTGGAGCTAGAGCAGGAGGAATATTCTGTCGAGTTGGGGTTCCACTGGTTGAGCTGCACTCCTGGGCATCTTCGGGGCTAAGGAGCAGGGAAAGGGTGAGGGATGTGAGAGCACAGGGTGCTGAGCCACCTCTATCCACGGGCATCCTGTCTGGGCTGGGCAAGGAGCCAACCTTGTCCACCTGGTGAAAAGCTCCAAGAGGAGCTGGAGGCTGTGCTGGTGCCTGGTCAGCCCTGGCCCTCGGCAAGAGAAGCTCCCCAAATCCTCGCAGCCATCCGGCTCCATCCCTAGGTAGGATGCTGCAGCCGTGGGCAAGCGCCCGTGCCCTGACCGTGGTAAAGCTCCGTCTCCTCCTCCGTGGGGGTAAAAAGTCTCACCAGGAGAAGGCGCCTCTCCCACAGCATTTTCACTGATAAAAATGGGGCTGGCTTTGAGCGAAAATGCCACTGTGATTCCTCCAATGGGAAATCAATAGGAGTCCAAAATTAATTAACCGTGTCTGCAGTTGGGGCAACCAGTTAAATAAAGCTGAATGAGGCTTTCAGCCCGCAGCTGGGGCAGGATCCACCCGTCGGATGCCTCCATCTCGGCTTCCTTTGACCATCCCCCTCCATCGATTCCGCCCTCTTGCAGCTCCCCCTCCATCCCCGCTCCCACCGGGAGATGCCGGCAAGTCTTTCCAGGGAGAAGGAGCCAGAGGGCCCCACCACGAGCTGCTGAAGGTCAGACCGACTGCTGCCTTCCGATGGGGCGGGCTCCAGAGAGTAAACAATAATTAACCTTAAATTAAAACTGGTTGTAATCTTTGATTACCCGCCTGGTTCTGCGATGTGCCAAAGCCCATTTTGTTTCTGGTTTCCTTGGAGATACCACCCGGTCTCCCCACCCCCTTCCAGCTCTGCTCCAGCTTTTTTTTTTTTTTTTTTTTCTTTTTTTTTTCTTTTTTTTTTTCTTTTTTTTTTTTTTTTTAAGCAGGTTTAAAAACAGCTATTAGGAGAGCTTGTTAATCATCATCCCAGGCTGCTAATAGCACTCTGGCCACGGTTAATCACAACGAGCTGCAAGGATGCTGCAAATGCTTTCAGTGGAATAATTGCCCCCCTGTTCCTTCCCTCCACTGCATCCCCTTTTCCTTTTATGCAGATTCTCTTCTCTGCCCAGGTTGGGAAATCTGGATGCAGGATACTTCTGGCTTTTTCGATTTTGGCTTAGCTGATGGTGACACCCTGACCGAGTCGGGGAAGGGCTGTGCCCTGCCGAGACCCTGTTTGAGTTGCAGCTCAGCAGCAGCTCTTGCTCATCGGGTGTCCAGCAAGAGATGGGGATTTGGGAGCGCGGGGCTGTGTCCTGGGAAAGGCAGGGCTCGAGCCGGAGATCAGACGTCCCTGGGGATGTGGATGCTGTTAATAACAGGCTACGGCTGCAGCCTCCGCCTTTTCAAACCTCCGAGGAACTTCTTTTTTACTCATCAGTGCCCCGTGCTTCAGATGTGCTGTCAGCTGCACTCAGAGCAGCCTTCTCCCCGAGAAAATAAGTGGAGGGGGATGAAGCTGGAGATAACGTACGTGATGCTGGGCTGGCTCCATCTCCAGGGCATCCTCCTCCCCCCGGAGCTGCTCCAGCTTCCTGCTGCTGTAGGTGGAGGAAGGTTTGGCCTCCCAGCTCTTAAATTTGTAAATCAGTTCAGCACATTGGTTTTTTTCTGAGTTAAGCAGTTGCTTAAGGACTTCCCTGTACAAGCCCAGGACATCGGGCTGGTGCTGTAATAAATGAAGTTTCTGTCTACAACATCCTCCCGAGAGGAGGCGGAGGGGCAGGCACTGTGGGGAGGGACCCCGAAATCCCTGATCCCCACAGCCCTGGCTGGCAGCGGGTGCTGCTCTGCCCCCGCCGATCCCATTTAGCGGGGTTTGAACCGGCGACCCACCCTTGTGGGTCTTAATTGTGGCTCTGGCTGCTTCTGCTGAAATGACAGATAGGGGACAATTCCGCCGGTTGACAATAATTGTTCTCCTAATTACAGCAGTGACATTTACTGGAAAGCCACTGCAATCCCATTACCTTCTTATGCTAAATTCTGTGACTTTAAAATTACATTCCCTGTCTCCTCCTCCTGGTATGAATCCCTCTGGATACCCATGGGGCATCATGGACGGTCCTGGGGGGGCCTGGAAGAGATGCTGTTCATTTGGGTTTGGGTGGGGTTTTTTTGAGGGAGATTGATATTTTTTGCATTTCTTATCCTGCATTTTTTAACCCGTCACCTGGATGGGGGATGCTGGAATGTTCAACAGGCTGCAGAAGTGACAACACCCAGGCTCTGCCACCCCAGGATTAATCCACTACATTAATCCATCACCCCCAGAATAGCAGAGGACACCGGGCAGAAGGAGTTGGATAGCAATATTTCTTTTTCTGTGTTGCAGGTAGCCCCCTCAAGCCTGTACATCCTCATTCTCCCCCATCACCAGGAGAAAGGTGCCTGTGAATAGTTAATTTTTAAGACCCTTAATATTTTATAAATGGTTCTAATGAGCCGATGTTCTGTTTTGTTTGGCTGTTTATGTGTCGTTAAGTCTGTGAACAAGATACTTTAATTTAATGTGTTGCCCTCAGAAATATCTTTTAATAAACACTAAAGCTCTTCTCTGGAGAGCCAGTGTTTGGTTAAGCTGGATAAATGATGATGAAGATGATGTCTTTCCATAGCTTCTTCTTTCCCCCCCCTCTCTGTACTTGCTTCACACTGAACCAGCTCAAGTCAATTATTTAAAAGGGGGAAAACTCTGATTTTCAGGATTGGGAAAGCTGAGGTAGGGTCATGCACAAGAGCTGTGCCCTAAAGCTGGACTGCCCTCGCAGACCACGATGCACCAGCACGGTCACGCCCAAGGTGTGATAAGGAAAGGGCTGAAATTCAGACACAGAACCACTGCAGAGAAACCAGGGGCCTTCCCTCTGTGATTTGGAGAAGTCAAAGGGGTTGGACCACCTCCAAGGCAGAGAGGAGCAGGAGCACCGTCTCCTCTTTGAATTATAGTTCTCCCTTTCTAAAATAAAAAATAAAAAGAGGAAAAAAGCCTTTTTCTGTCTCCAGGATGACTGCTGGGAGGTGGTCATTTTTCTTTGAGAAACTGAGGCTCCCTTGTAAAACTTATGGAGAAATAAGGTCATTTGTCAATTCAAGTCATTGTCTTCCATACATAAAAAACATGGCAAGTGCAGCTTTTGTAAAATCTAAATTGAAAGTAAATAGCGAGCGGGCAGTTCTTGGTGATAAAACCTCCCATTCTGTAGATTTCTGGCACAATATTTATTTTATCCTCTTTATAACTACAAGGGCTGTCTCTGTGTGTTATTAAAGTAATGCATTTGCTTAACCTGCACTTAAATTCCCTCCCAACCTTCCCTGATTGTACATCTCACTGCTACATGTTCCCAGCCTGCTGGTCTCAGCTGGACAATTATATTAACTGCTTCTATTTGCAATTACTATGAATCATAAAGCAAGTCTGAATTGATTGTTTTTCTTTATTGAAAATGTTTAAACTTAATGCGTCGCAAATGTCACAGCCATGGGGCTGCTCCTCCGCTCTTTGGGAAGTGCCTGGCTGCTGATGGAGCATTAGGGATGAAGTTTGTCATTTCCTCCCCTCTGCCCATCTCTTCCCCAGCGATGCTGCGTGCTCAAGGCCTGGTTGGAATGACCTGCTCTAGGGGATGGTGTCCCTGCCCATGGCAGCGGCTGGAACACGATGAAATTTAAAGCCCCTTCCAACCCAAACTGTCCTGGGGTTCCATGAATACGCTGCACCAAAAAAACCACCCCAAACCCACAAGCAGTTCCCTTCATGTCTCTCTGAGAGGGATAAAGGCCCCCTTTCCAAAATGCCCACAGGCAGTGAGCTGAATTCAGAGGAGGCTTGAGCCTGAGCTCATCCTACATCTCTTCCCTTGGGCTGTCTGCAAGGTGGAATATTGTGCTGCAGAGATGTTCACCAGGAAGTTTTGGAAAACGCCTGGGACAAACACAAGGTCACAGGCTGCAGCCACAGGGAACAGTGCTGGTGCTTCCTGCTGTTTCTTCCAGATGTTCCTCAGCTCTACTGATTTCATCTGGGGTTTCCCTTCAATGTCCCCCCCAAGGTGCTCCACCTCGAGTTGGTAGGACAAAGTTCTGGAGGTCTCTGAGGCTCCTGGATATCTTTGGTGTCTCTCGGCGCAGAGGCAGGTGAGTACCAAGGGGATGATGGATTTTGTCCAGCAGGAATTGGATGATATCCCACAAAGCACTCTCATTCCCACAACTCATCTTGCAGCCTTCAGTTCCACTTCAGCTTTTTTTTTTTCAGCCCAGCCAGGACAAATTCTCCTTGTGCCATGGCTCTGGGGTGGTGGGTGGCCCTGGATTGCACTGGTAAGGAAATGGAGGTGACCTAAAACCATGGAAAACTGGGAAAGAGAAGAACACTTGTGGTTCTGGCAGGGCAGGGAGAGCTGTGTGAGTGGAGGATTGAGCTTGGACAGGGCAGGTTGTGTCTGTGCCTGTGACTGACAGGGAGCTGTGCTTGGAGAACGGGCTACAGGAGACGACTTTGAATTCTTAATTATTATGTTTTAAATGTCACTGCAGGGCGGGTTGTGCCAGTTAGCTGAGAGAGCCAATGAGCAGAGTACAGATGGGCCTGACCCAAATCCTGGCATCCCGCAGCTCCGGGAAGGTTTGGATTTGTCTGGGATTTGTGTCTAACTTGCTCTGTCAATGTTGTCTTTTTGTTTTGTGGAGCCCAGAACACGAGGCTGATGATCCAGCTGTGAGGAAAAGCTTGGCTCACTTGGGAATGCTGCTCCTGGGGTGGGACCAGGATGCGTGTGGGACATGGTTCCTCCATCCTGTGGCCTCATCTCATGGGAGGAGCAGGAGGGAAGCCCTAGGCTGGGGTGAAGATCTGTGCAACCCCTTTGTTCCCTGGAGGAGGCCTCAAGGTTTGCTTTTCTGCATTGAGGATCTGCATTTCTGACACTACAGGACTTGCACCGAGGTGGAGCCGCGCCAGCCCGGAGCATCACGGTGGGTAGAGCTGCTCCTCTGAGCTCACTCTTGCTTATGCCATAAACTGGGAGTAACTCCAAGGACGTGGGAGAGGTTGGACAGTGGAGAGCTAGTTCAGGATGAAGCAAGGCTGGCTGAAAGCCAAAGCAAATCCAATTTGCCTTCCACCCCTGAGACAGAAATTTGCGGAGCTAAGTTCAGATTCAACTCCATGTTTTGGTTCAGCTCAAAGTGCTCCCTCTCTTTTAGTCTCAACATCATCAAAGTCCCCTTAATAAGATTTGTATCTCAGACACATTCCTCTGCAGCTTGTTGCTAATGCATCCAAAATGGCAATGTCCCACATCCCATAATACTTGCATTTTTAAAGAATCATGTGCTTTTTTCCCCCTTGTTTTTAAATCACTTTTTAGGTCCAGACAGAGCAAGATAACGGTAGAGATGGAATCAATAGTACACAGAACCGATAGAAATTACCCAGCCTTAATAAACTTCACGCACGGCTTCCTATTGCAGCTGTACATCACCCCCCAAACAAACAGAGATGCTGTGCTGGGAGGTGGGGAGGACACCTTGGTGCTGGCTGAAATAAGATGGTTATTAAAAGGGTTACAGATGACGCAGTTTTCCTCTTTTTTTGCATGGTTTGGTTTCCTCCTATGCTTTTATTGTGTTCCTGATGGTTGTGGTTTGTAGCAAGAAATTTTTCCCCAGAAAATCCTGCCACAAGTCGCCGTGTTCCTAATCACTGTTTCCTCCCCTTGGGGCTGGGCTCTGCTTGGATGCACAGTTCCCATTCCCAGCCCTGCTCTTGAGTAATCATGACAATTTTGGAGGGATTAATGTTAATAGTCACCCCAAAATGTGAGCATCCATCTCCTTTCAGCAGCTGCAACATCCTCCATGTGGGCGACAGCCGCAGAACGAGGTCCCTCTTCCCCTTCCCGGGGGAGACGTGGGAGAGATCAACACACCAAAGCAATTAAAAAATAATAATCACAGACCAGTAGAAAAGGAAAAAGCATAAAAAGTGGGACTAATTTTATGACAAGAAATGAGGCTGTAAAACCAGGAGCAATTAGAGCACAAAGGCAATTAAACCATTTCAAAAGGCTCAGTGAAATTTATTTACTTCTTCCTGCTTTTTTTTCTGGGAGGCTTTTGGGGACTGGGGACCTTTTTTTTCCCCAGTGCTAATGGGACCTGGCACCAGGAGTTTCCTTTTCGCCTCCAGATCTTAACTCTGTGTTTCTGGAGTTGAATTTTTTGAGGAATGGAAAAAAAGGCAGGTGCTTCTCCTGGCAGCGGAGCAGCAGGAGCCATCCCTCAGGGCACGGGGCTGCTTGTGAAGGGTTGGGTTACTTGCTCCTCCCAACACCTCTCCAGGCAGAGATTTTAGGTAGTTCTCCTCACAAGGATGGATTACCAGGGTCAGGGAAGAAATGCACCCACGATGGGGGGAGGCCCTGGCACAGGGTGCCCAGAGCAGCTGGGGCTGCCCCTGGATCCCTGGCAGTGCCCAAGGCCAGGCTGGACATTGGGGCTTGGAGCAGCCTGGGACAGTGAGAGGTGTCCCTGCCCATGGCAGGGGTGGCACTGGATGGTTTTAAGGTCCCTTCCCACCCAAACCACTCCATACAGGTGATGGCAGGAGGGGGGAAGCTCCTGTGACTCCCCAAACCGTGGGTTTATATTGGTGTGCTTGGGAGCCGGGGTGCTGGGCTAAGCTGAGGATGTAGATTTAAACCTGGTGGTGCCCCAAGACTTCAGTGGAACATCAGGGAGGTCCTTTGATGCAACCAGGGAAAAGAGCCTTCCCTCACAGAAAGCACTGGTCTCTGCATCAAACACGCCTGGAGACCGTGTCCTTGAGCATCCCACCACCTATTTTAGGCATCCCATTACCTAAGTTACAGCACTTAAAGTGCATCTCTGGATCTCACCCTAAATCCCGGGAAACTCAATAAGTGCTCACATGTTATGATGATGAGTTGCCTATAACTCTCTGAACACGTCTCTATATATATCTCCATATTCACTTACAGGATGAAACCAGCTGCCTGGAATATTTATTGCTGTGTTATTGATGCTCTCTGTTCCTGCAGGGGACTCTGAGCCCAGCCATGGGGTTTTGTGGTCCCTGGGGACATGTGAAGTCCTCAGTTCTCTTCCACAGCCTGTGGTTGGAAATCTTGTGGAAGATTTGTGGAAAGTCTCCAAATGGCAGTCTGGCTCCAAATTTCCCTCTTCATCTGTGTTAAACGGGGACACTTAAACGCATTTTGTGGACAAGTGGATGGACTGCCCCTGCTCCCAGTGAGGTCAGTAAGAGACACTGAGGAAAACGTAATTTCCACATATTTTAGGACCTCAGTGAGATTTCTTTTCTGGAATTGCAACTTTATTCAGCTTGAAAACTACCTTGAAAAACTTGAACATACTTGGTGCTTTGCTTTCCTTCTCTGCAAAATGGCTCAAACCCCGTGGAGCAGGAAGACCTGGCTGGGAACATCCACAGGGCCCCCAGGGCGCTGCTTTATCACCCTGATAATGTCTCCTTCCACCTCGGTCAGCAAATTGCAGTGCCTCTCAATGGCAAAGAGGCAACATAAAATCACCCTGTTTATTACAGTTACACCCTGTCCTCTGCAGCACAAACCTGATGTCCTGGCTTCGGCAGTTGTCTTCCAAAAAACCTCTCCCTGCTAATAAAGATGCAGAGGTTGAAAATGAAACCCCAGTTAGGAGCACTGGGGATGCTGTAGGAGATGCTCTCTGGGGTGGACACACAAAGGTGGGTGCCCCTGTTGCAGATCCATCAATGATAACGATGAGATGTTTCATAAAGGAAAAATTCCCCCAAATTTAGAGCTGCAAGCTCACAGCCAGCAAAGAACCTGCTTCGTTCCTCGATGCCCAACCTAAATTTGTCTGAACCTCTCCTGATTTCTCCAGATGATTTCCTGGTTTATAACTAGAAGGAAATTAGGTTTTGAAGAGCCCATAGCCTGAGATTTATTCCATTCCTGTTCCCTTTGAATCAGGAACCATCAATAGTCATGGTGTGTCACAGGGTATCTAAATTACAACGCACCATTTCAGCTGCCTAATTGGATGAATGAATTTTAGAGAAAATTAATGAATGGTGAAGTGCTCATTTTTTAGGTTGGGTTTTTTTTTTCCTTTTTTTTTTTTCCAGGTTTTTTTTTCTCCCCATGCAAATTTCTGCCGATGTAAATCAATTGTCTGCGCTCGAAATTCATGAAGCGTCGAGGGGATCCCCACAGCTTTCCCAGCTCCCTCGTGGCTGCCTTGGGAACTGATGGATAAATACAGCCAGCCAAAAATGTTGATTTCCTGGAATACTTTTACAAACAGTTCTTTGGGGTGTTTTCCCTGCTCTTTTTCTGGCCCAGAGAAGGAGGATCTGCCTCCTCCCCCAGGACCCTGCAGCAGCCCAAGGATGGGAGCGAGGTGGGTGCAACCAGGTCTGAGCTCAGTTCATTGCTTCGGGCTTTTGCTTGGTGTAAAGAGACTAAGAATATAAAGGGATATACATGTGTGTGATATATATATATAAAAATGCATAAAGTAATGTACCAAGTGTAAAAAGTAATAGAATATAGAGTAAAAATATCTATATAAGTGTGTGTATATATATATATATTTGAATATATACATACAAGTGTGTGTGTATATTTATATATATATGTAGGGGGTTGGAACTAGGTGGTCTCTGAGATCCTTCCAACCCAAACCATTTTACGACTCTCTCTGTCTGTATAAAGAGCTGTGGGTTGTTACTCTGCACACGAAGGGTCCATGTCTTGTTGCTTTAGGGCTGCTGCTCTGCCCTAGGATTTCCCAGGGGGAGCAGGGGGCTCTGAGTGATGCTCAGCGCTGCTGCAGAGGGGCTTGGATTATTTTTGGAGCTTTCTTCAAGGCGTGTTTTGTCCTTCATTTATTTTACCCTCCTGGAGAGAGGGAGACAGTCTGGAGCAAAAGAGAGAACGGAGTGGGAATGGGGAAGAGAGGGCAGGTAGGGATGGTTTTGGGGAGAGGGGTGCAGGAAGCTGACCTATTTCTCCAGTCATATCTGTATTTATACACAGGGGCTGGTGTGCTTATTTCCTCTCAGATTTAACAATGGAAACTAAAACAGGACCCAGATAACTGACCTGGTTTAAACCACTTTGTAGGATTTTTAACAAAAAAAAAAAAAAAAAGAAAAAAAGAAAGAAAAGTCCCTCTGGATTTAAGAAACTTCAGCTGAAGTTTTGCCACTTGGAGCACATTTGAATCTCACCAGGTAACTTCATTTGGTTTCCTTAATGAAGGCTGCTCAGCAGGGTTAATTCTGCTTTCTATGTAAAAAGATTAAGTAGTAGTTGGGTAAAACACTTCATCACTGAAGTGATTTTCAGGATGTACTCACTCCGAAGGCACAGATGTAATACCTGCTTTTAAATTCAATTAGCTCTGACTCAGTTGTGTTGCCTGAATACATTACCACAGCTTGAGACAGTCACTGTTATTCTTTAAAGCTAAAAAAAAAAGGGAAACAGAAGAAAAAAAAGAAAAAGAAAAAAAGAAAAAAAAAACCTATTTGGAGATTTCCCTAAATGTGTTTTATTTCCATCAGTATGTCATGTGCCTTAACAGCTCCTGACAGCCCCACCCTGGGTTTTCCTCTTCCCTGGCAGCAATTCCCACACTGGCACAGAGCCATGTGGGGCTCTGGGGTCCCCAAGGGGGAATGGGTGCTCAGATCCCTAATTCACAGCTTTTCCCCTCTCTTTTGACACTTTCATTCCTTGCAAGTTCTGCAATTTGGGGCTTTCCCTCTGTGCTGGCCACTGACTCCCCATGTGTCCCAGAGCAGGTCCCTGCCTCTGCCACTACCTGTTTATTAAATTTTTATGTGGCATCAGAGGGAAGGGCTATTTGAAAGCTGAATTAATTAACGCTTGTAAGACACTTGGAGATCCAGGGATGAAAGGCGCAATAGAAATGCAATTTATTTTATAATTATCGAGACAACGCTGAAAGACAACGAGGCTCCTGTTGGCGTGGGATATTTTATTTTAATTAAATCTGGGGCCGTGACGTTTCCATGGACAGGAACCTCCTGGAGATGATGTCTGCCCAGCAAAGCATTGCACTGGTGGCTGGCACTGGGGCTTGGGGATGGGAACTGGGGGAACTGGACTGTGGCAGCCTCCAGGAATGTGAGGGGAAGGGATTTTTTTGCAGGAAAATAAGTGCTGAACCCTAAATTTTCCTGTAAGGCATAGAGAAGATAGGGAGGTAGCCTGCTCCCCTATTTGGGATGGGAGCAGGCAGAGCCTTCACATACCTCAGGATTGCTGAGATAGAGGAAAAAAAAACCCAATTCACAGCAATTTAAAAATTAAAAGTGTATTTTAAGGTTATTCAAGCAATCCTGAATGGCTGGCTTTTGCTGGCTTTTCCCAACACATCCACTCACTGCTTGCCCGTTTCTCTGGGCTATAAACCATCTGTTTTCTTGTTGAAGTGAATGCACTCGTGCTCAGGCTGCCATGCACGCCAGGTCTCTGCGCCCAAATATTTCTCCAGGGATCTGAGTGGCTTTCAGGGATCCCTCACGCCCCTCCTGCTGCCTGCCCAGGGCCACCATGGGTGGGTTGCTCTGTGCGTGGTGGGTGTGGCTCTTGTGGGCACAAGGTTCATACCTGCCCTAATAAAATCAGAATCTCAAGCTCTGGAAAATTAACTACTTTCAGCCAGAGTGTAGTTAAAAAAAACCCCAAACTTTCAAACGTAATTTTAAAATGCCCCTCGTTGTGTGTGAAGCTGTGCCACATTTTGGGTGAAACAGAGTTTTTTATGCCCCACTGCTGCTGGATCCAACCCTGAGATGAGTCTTGGTCCTGCAGAGTTTCCCAGGTGCCAGAGGGGAGCTGGAATCCACAAACATAAGGATTATTCCTCAAAATGTTGCCTCCAGGATTCATTTCTGAAGGGCTCCTGCCAGTTCCCTGCCTGCCACCCTGATTTCTCCACCTTGCTTTCACTGCAATGGTGAAACTGAGATCGAAATGCAGCTCTGCAAACACCCTGAGACAACCTTGACTCTGAAGAGGGAGGCAGGGGAGGAGGAAAGAGAAGCAAAAGCTTTTTAGATTGCTGGGGAAGTCGAGGCATGGAGAAATTGCCATGAGAAAAACTCCATCAGAGGCGGGAGCTGCAGCTGGATCTTCATATCTTCATCTAAATTTGTTCTTACAGTCAGGCTGGGTTTCTCCTCCTGGGTCTGCACCTCATGAAAAACTCCAGGTCTACCTCAACAGAGCGAGATACAGTCGGGCTTTTTGAAATCACTTCTTCCATCATCACTTAATTTCTCCGCGCTGCTTTCTGCCAAAGACAGCGGGTTCTCTGGCTGCCGTGCCTTGGCTGGAGGAATTCTGATTAAAACTATTTTAATAGCATTTTATTCTTGAAAGCCTTGTGGGCTCTGCACGCTGCATCCCAGATCAGAGCAAGGGCAGGGCTTCCTGCAGCGGAGGAGGGTGTGCGGAGGCTGCAGAGACACTCTGGTAAATCCAGCCACAAGTGCAGCTCCTCTAATGAGTCTCCCCGGGTTTTCTGGCTCTGAGAATCCTCCAGCACTAAAGACAGAGCGAGAGACCCTGGTAGCTGTGCTTATCTGAGCAGCAGGCACGTTGGCTCATTGATTTAATGCAGCTTTGCTCCGTAGATTTTTTTATTTGGAGCTGGTGAGGGTCAATGGGGGGAAGCACGAGGCAGCAAAGCCATCCCGGTTGGGAGAGGGTGGTCAGGGATGTGGCTGAGCATGGAGCAGGGATGGAGGAGGCTGACAGTGTCCAGGAGCCCCAGGGACAAGGTCCAGTTGCACCCCCAGCCCCCCGTGTGACAGTAAATCCCATCCGAGGGGACACCTGCAGTCCACACTGCCCATGGGGACCCCCACTGACCTGAGGGGTCCCATGGGCCACGGAGGAGCTTTGGGCCCTGGCTGCAATTAGCAGCTACTGCCTGGAGCTGTGTGACAGGTTCGAGGACAAACTCATCCCTTTTTGTGCCTGAGCCCACGGCCAGGGGGCTGCAGGGGACAATTTCAGCTCTGTTTTTCGTTTCCCATCATTTTCAGTTGCTTTCTTGCTTTCAGTTGCTTTCTTTGAGGGAATACCCCAAGACTGCTTGGTTGGTGCTCCAAGATCATGGAATCATGGAGTGGTTTGGGTTGGAAGGAGCCTTTAAAGGCCATCCAGCACCACCCCTGCCATGGGCAGGGACATCTTCCACTATCCCAGGGTGCTCCAAGCTCCATCCAGCCTGGTCTTGGGCACTGCCAGGGATCCAGGGGCAGCCCCAGCTGCTCTGGGCACCCTGTGCCAGTGTTTTTCTTCCCTCAGGATAATGCTCCTGCTGCAGCACCCACTGCCCATCACCCCGTGGGTACTGGCTGGGCCAGGCTTGGTGGGGCTGTAAGGACGTGCCCAGATGCAAGGAGAGACTTGGGCTTCTGCAGCACTGGTGGAACTGGGGGAGCATTTGGCCTCATCAGCTGCTGCAGGGGACATTTGCTGGGAAGCAGCAGCTTTCTCCGCTGTGGAGAATCCAATTAAGCTCTTATTAAATTAATTTGCTTTTTTTTTTTTCCTGTCCCTAACTTGCTTTCAGAGCCTTGGGCTGGAATTTTCCTAAAGGAGCCTCTAATGGTGGTTGTTTGGTCCTGGCAGAGGCTCCTGCTGGCTCCAGGGCTCAAGAAGGGACGTGTGGGCTCAGTTCTGGGGACAGTGATGAGCTGGGCTTGGGCACCCCGGCCCCAGCAGGAGCAGGAGGCTCTGGGTTCCTCTCACCTGCAGACCCCACCACTGCACACTCATGGAAGGGATTGGGTTGGGAGGGACCTTAAATCTCAGTGCCACCCCAGCCATGGGCAGGGACACCTCCCACTGTCCCAGGCTGCTCCAGCCTGGCCTTGGACACTTCCAGCAATCCAGGGGCAGCCACAGCTTCTCCGGGCACCCTGTGCCAGGGTCTCCCCACTGCGACCGGGAGGAATTCCTTCCCAATATCCCATATAACCTTGCCCCTGGCAGTGGGAAGCCATTCCCCCTTGTCCTGGGAGTTCATGCTCGTGTAACAGTGCTGCAGAAATCACTTTGAAAGGGGACAGCCCTGTCCCCAGCTCACCATCCTGGTGCTGGCTTGAGCCCCCACCACCTTCCCCTCTGCTTATGCAAGGGCTAAGGATGGAAGGGGGGAAGGATTTGGGTCCAAGCCCGGTTGGCCAGGACAGGGTGTCCCCAAACCCTAATGAAAGCGTTCACAGCCTGACTGGAGCTTCATGGGGAGAAATATTTGATTTTTCATATGAGTCAATGATGTTTCTCTGCCAAAATGTATAAAAGGTACAGGCTGATGAGTCAAAGGCAGCTCCATCTCCATAATGGATTTGTTGCCTGGAAGGGGGAGGCAGGGATGTCTCTGTTAACCTCCCCGGGCCCCACAAGGATGGGATGGAGGGGCAGAGATTATATATACATATATATATGTACAAACACACAAAATACATATTTAACCCAGCATTTGAAGTGCCAAAGCAAACCCACAGCTTTTCAGATAGAAGCACAAGCCTTGGATTTACCTTCCAGTAATACCCACGGACCCTGTTGCTTCTCTGATGCCACGTGGGATGTGTATCAAAGGGTGCAATTTCATCTCTGTTTTAAAAAATATAATGGTTTTACATCAGTCTCATGATTCCCGGGTCCTGTCTAATGATATTTTATTTTTTCTACCCAGCAGCACCGTGATGGACCTGCCAGCTTTTCTGTTCTATAAAGATTTCTTCTTTAAATGACAGGAAACATGATTTCCCCCAATATTTATATTAATTCTATGCCATTATTGCTTTATTTCTGGGCTCTGAAAGCAGGAAGATTTGTGTTTCATAATCCATGCAGGAAGGCTGAGTTGATATATTGGTTGCAAATGAAGAAAAGCACGTGTGGCTCTTCCCCAGTAGGTTTAATTTTATCCATCTGGCTCAATCACGGCAGCAGATTAAGTAAAAATTTTCACTGGGGTTGCGTTGGCATAACTTGGCTTTTTTTTAACTTAAATATTGAGGTAGTTTCTGGTCTGGGGAGGAATCTAACTCCGTATTCCTTGCTTTTACTTTCTTCCTGTGGGTCCCAGCTGGGCACCCTTGGCTGGCAGCTGAATTCACAAATTGCTTCAAACCAAATCCTGCACCAAAACAAGCTTTTTTTTTATAATCCAACCCCCTCGGATCTGCAATCCTGGGACTTGGTCCAGCATCAGGAATTATACATGGGATGTAGGAGGAATAACTCTGCTCCTTTCACCGGCACCGCTGGTGCCAACGAGCTGCTCAGGGGAACACTGGAAATGGTGAAATGTGCCACAACAAATCAGAGAATCACGGAATCCTGGAATGGTTTGGGTTGGAAGGGACCTCAAAGCCCATCCAGTGCCACCCCTGCCATGGCAGGGACACCTCCCACTGTCCCAGGCTGCTCCAAGCCCCGTCCAGCCTGGCCTTGGGTGTTTCCAGGGATCCAGGGGCAGCCACAGCTGCTCTGGGCAACCTGTGCCAGCCCTGGACCTTTTCTGTCTGTCCTCAGCTTGTCCTTTTGTCCTCTGAGTTTCACCGAAGGGGCTAAAAATTATGGTAGACTTTGAGTGTTTTTGTCAGTGGTCATTATTGGAGCACGGAGCTGGAGTTTCATGATTTTCCTCCAGGCTCTGCACAGTAGTTTTCTCCGAGTGGTTAAAGCAGATTGTTTGGACGAGCTCTGTGGATTATAATATTTAGCCTGTTACGCATATTAAATTAAAATATTTATTTTAATATTGGAAGACGAAACTGAATCACTTAGTGCTGTGGAAATAAAGTGTCTCCACGTCACCAAAGTCCAGGGAATGCAGGGGACACTTCAGCCTTCTCCCTCTCCATTGCACTCAAACCCAGCGTGCCTTTGAATTTCCCAGCACTGTGCTCAGTGATAGGGGTGGCATCAGGGTGTCCCACACCCCACCCCGGGGGTCCCACCCTGCTCTCAGTGTTGCAGAGCATCCAGAATCCTCCTCATCCCACATGGGGCTGCAGCTGGCGGCAGTCACAGCTCCACAGCAGTTTATTACCGTGCTGGGGGGCAGGAGGACTTTTTATTATTACTCCAGCTTCCTTTCCTTTCTCATTTTTGCTGAAAGCACAAAAACTTGTTATGATTTACCTCCTGACACAGCGGGCTGAGGTCCACAGGCAGCCACAAATCAGTGGTGGAACAAGAGTCTGTTTGGAGCAGGGCCATGGATGCAGGATGCTGTGCCTGGGGACTGTGTCTCCACTGGGTGTCTGTGGGGTGACCAGAGCACCACAGCATCCCCAGCGGCCCTTTTTTTGGGAGCTGTGACTGTGCTGCTGCATCTGTTTTGGTTGTAATTGTGCTTACTGGGGGTAACTGACCCAGGGCATGGGCTGGGGACCACCACGGGGCTGTAATGATAAAAACAACTCCAGTCAGCACCAGGATAAGCCCAAATAACCATCTTCTGCTGTCACTGGGCCAAATATTCAAGGAGATTTGGGGAATGCCAGGCAGCAGTGAGGAGCAGCCGTGTGCTGAGCTCCCAGCTCGCTCCAAGGACACTGCTGTGTCCATGGGGCAGGATCAGTCCTGGTGCATCTGGGACCCAAAACGACCCCTGAGCCACCCAGCTTATAGGACTGGGCTGAGTGCTGCTGGAGGAGACCCTCATGCTTTGGGTAGGGTAAGAGGGTTGTGCCTGGGAGAGGGGAAAGCCCATCCTGCTCTTTTCCTCACTTTTCCTGCCTGTACATTGCATCCCTGACATCCTTCCCGAACTGTTTCCAATCTGGGCAGCCAGGAGGGAGAGTTGGAGGCTCTTATTTGGGAATTAACATTTGTGCAGAGCCAAGAGCCACAGGTGGGACTGGATCCGGATCCAAGGCCACCAGTCCTTAATTAAATCCTAACGAGTGGCGCTGGAGTCATTAGTGCCCATCCGTCCCCTCCAGCCAGGCACGGGGACCAGCAGGAAGGACCAATGAGGCAAAACTGAGTCCAACATTAACTCCTTAAAGTCCCCAACCTGTGCAAGGCATTTTGGACCGTGCCCTGGTTTTATTCCTCACCTGGAGGATGCATTCCATGAGGACACCTGGGTCACACCCGACTGCTCCATGGAGCTGATGGGGTGCATGGGGCAGGTTTGGCTGCTTGAGTCTGCCTAGTAAGTTTTTAAGCAATATAAGAGGTTTTACTGCATTTCTGGCTTTGTTCCAGCGCTCAGCTGGTGGAGTGGGGTCACACTCTGCTCCACGTTACACCACCAGTGAAGTCCTGCTGGAGAGGAGGAGGTGGGGTTGCCTCCAGGGGCTCAGCCCCTCATCCCAAACTGGAGTGTTAGGAACCAGCCCAAGTCTTGGAGCTGTAGATTTAATGTGCAATGTGAAATGTTTGTTATAATTAATTATGATAACTCTGAAAACTCTTCACATAAATAGACAGGCCCTTTTCTTCCTAATTTCATTCAATTTAGCTGTCGTTCCATAAATTTCACAGTCAGTTCTGCAAAAAGCTGCAGTTTCCAGTAGAGGTTTTTTTAATTCTTGTTATTTATTTATTTAATTAGTAATCATTTTTTTTTCTTTAATCAGTGAACTAACTTGATTCTTAGGGTAAAAAGCAAATCAGATGATGAAAACTGATCCAGAAACCAGGGGAGAATACATAAATACGGGGTCACATGCAGGAGTTCTACCTTTATTAGGCAGTGGTGGAGGATGTTGTTTCACCCCAAAACCCACCCAAGCATCCACAAGAAACCACAACTGAGAGCAGGATCTGGCCTCTCTGCTCAAGGCTGAACATTCGTGGCACGTTGCAGATGTTGTGCTTTCAAGCTGCCCCATCTGAAATGGAGATATTTTTCGTCTTTAAGAACCAAGGCATGAAATAAATAAAACTCCATGTCCTTCTACTTTTTCACCCAGTGAGTACTGCCCCCCCCCATCCCTTTCTAACAGGTTATTAACCAGCCCCGAGCTGGGATGGAGCCATGACGTTCCCCTCGCTGTCCTCATGCCTCGTTGCTCGTAATAAATCACCAGCAGCCACAGGAAAGTGGGGGTTAACAACGCGTGACTCCGTCCTCCATCTCCCTGTCCGAAGGTCTGGGGAGTGAGGAATGGTCACTGCTTGCCTGGAAAAGAAGACTAAAATGGGAAATCAAGGGAAGTCAAGGAGGTGGGTGGCTGGGGCAGGGGGCATTCTGCAAATCCCCCAAAATGCAAATGTTTGAGATGCTCAAATGCTGTTATCTCATCGATGTTCTTTGCTGGCCCTTTTGGCAAGATGATCTAACACGCAGGGAAAAAGCAGAGATTGAACAAATATTTCAGTGACAGAGTTACCTGCAAAAGAGGCTAAAACAACAAAAGACAATTATAGAAGAAAAACAAGGACATGATTTTCCTAATGTAATTTCAGTCGCTCAGAACAGTCCTGGCCTGATAAGTGAATCTTTTACTTCTATTTCAAGCAGCCTTTAGCCACAGAGATCAGATATCTGTTTCTGCTGCTTTTATTATCAAAAGAAATCCGTATTAGTTCGGTTTTTGCTTGGAATTCAAGAAGAAAATGTTTCCTTCCTGACAATTTTATATATTTATCCCTTTGGCTAAAGCCTTTGATTCTGCAAAGCGCAATTAGCAAGTGGCGGGTGTGCAGTTTGACTTCTAACCGGAGAAACTCCCAGTGCAAATGGAAAGCAGGGCTTTAATGAAACGCAACATTTCCTCTCACCGTCTCTCTGTAATTTATTCCGACCCGCAGACACCTGAGCCGGTGGCAGGCGTGCACATGCAGGAGTGTATAATAATGACAGTGTCCTTGTCAGCCACAGCCCTCCGAGCACCAAATAAAGCAAAGGCAAATAGTGCAGAGCACAGAGTCATGGAATTGCAGTCTGGTTTGAGGAGATATTTTTCGAACAGTTCCAGGGATCCAGGCAGCCACAGTTTCTCTGGGCACCCTGTGCTGGGGCCTCATCACCCTCACAGCCAGGAATTCCTTCCCAATACGCCATCCATCCCTGCCCTTTGGCAGTGGGAAGCCATTCCCTGTGTCCTGTTCCTCCAGGCGCTTGTCCGAAGTCCCTCTCCAGCCTTCTTGGAGCCCCACTGAAAGAATCTTCCCAGAGCCTCCTCTTCTCCAGGCTGAACAATCCCAGCTCTCTCAGTCATTCCTCATAGGAGAGATGTTCCATCCTTCTAATCATCTTTGTGGCCCTACCCCAGTTATTCACCTGAAAGACAAATGCACCAACCCCACCAAGGCAGGGCGTGGGCCGGATTCTCCTCCCAAGCTGGCAGCAGTCTAGGGGGGGCCCATGGAGGCACTGCAAGAAGTACCCACCCCACGTCTGCCCCATGATCTGTGCCTTGCTTCTGCCTGTGGGACCACAGCAGGCAGTGGGGCAGAAATCGCAGCTGTAATTCAGTGTGAGCAGCCCTCTCTCCCCCAGGATACCTCAGCTGTGTTCAGGGGGATGTGCTCGATCTGGACCTTTGACTCCTGATTGGGGAATTTGGTGGGGTGAGATCTCCCCACACCTCCAGAGAGCCTGACTTGTCACTGGGGCTGGCACACGAGGGACCACGAGGAGAAAGTCCCTGCAAGTGAGTGCTGTGAAGAGCTCCCTGCTGAGAGGAGCTTTACCCTCTGTGAGGACGAGGGACCTTTGATTTAGTGAGAGATGTGCGAGACAGGAGCTGACTCAGGCAGGGAGATGCATTTCGGGTGGTGGGTGGCGGAGCGGAGCAGCACAGTCCTGTCCTGTCACCTCCAGGTACCACTCTGAAACGTCTCTAATAACCCCCATCTCCACAATTCCCAGTCCAAGGGAGGAATTATGATGGATGAGGTCAGCCAGGATGATTGAACTCTCTCTCCTGGCCTTAAACCCAGGAATTTATTGAACAATTTCAGCACAGTTGATGCCTGTAACTCTGGTGGGATCTCCCTGCAGGTGATGTCCTCGAGTTGTTCCCTGTCAATGCTGTCAACTTTATTTATGGCATCTACAAATTGTCTGGGGCCTCTCATGACAGCGGAGACCTTTTACCTGGGCAGGGGAGATCTGGGGGGGGGGGGGGGGTTTGTTTGGGCTTTCCTCCAGGAAAGCTCCCTTCACCATCGGAAGGTGGGAGCTCTCCGCAGCCAAGTCCTCAAACCTCTGGCAAGTGAGATGGAAACGGTGACTCAGTGCAGCTGCAGGGGGAAATGCAAACCCACCCTCGGCAGCACCCGCTGGGTCCCCTGCCCTTCCTCCCCACCACCAGCGCTCTCTTTGGCCTCACTCAGACCTTCCCCAGGACTGTGTTTCATCCCTCTCCAGCTCAGCACCTGCATTAGGGTACAGCATGGAGAACACGGAGGAGCCTCCTGCGAGTGGGGTCGTGCTGGGCGTTTGCTGGGGTGGCTGGGCAGGCACAGCTCAGCACTGGACACAACCCAGCTGTGACCAGACACCCGCTCCTCTCCTGCTACAAAACCACCTTTTCTCACCCTTAACCTCCACCCTCTGCCAGCAGAGGAAGCCGGGAAAGTGATTCCCCAGTGTCAGATCTGCCACAGGGGTGGGGATAATCCCAGAATCCCAGAATGGCCTGGGTTGGAAGGTTCTGGGAAGATCATCTCATTCCAGCCCTGCACACAGGCATGCACTCACCCAGGCATGCACTCACCCAGGCATGCACACATGTGAACACATGACACCCACTCACATGCACACACGTGCACAGACAGACAGGTTCCCAACCGAGCAGCTTGGTGGGAACCTGGTTTCTCTTTCCAGGAGCTTGGATATCCAGAAAGGACAAACATTATGGTGCAGGCTCACATCAACACCCAGCTTCTGCCTTTCCATCCCTGCTTTAGTGAAACACATGGCTCAATCCCCTGTGTCTGCACTGGGCACTCCAGTTACTGCTGTACCATGGCTGGCCTGTGCTGCTTTGGGGAAAGGAAAGCTCTCCCCAGGTGTACAATAACAATGACTTTGTTGCTTTGTATGAGGCCAGTGTAACTTAGGTGGGAACAAAGGAGCTGGATTGTTTGCCTCTGAGATGGGAGAGCAGAGCTTGCAGCAGCAGTGACTCAGAACAGGATTTAGGGGTCATGGGTGTATAACTCCCTCATCATGAGCTCCCAGCACAGAGCTGCAGAAGATGTTGATGTGATCCTTGATTGAGCTTTAAATTAAAAAAAAAAAAAAAAAAAAAAAAGAAAAAAAAAAAAAGAAAAAGAAAAGGAAAGAAAAGCTGGGAAGTGTTGTTGAGTCTGCACAGTGCGCAGGGGAATATGACCAAGGGAATCTGCCTGGGTGCTGGACCAACACTGCTCACCACAGCAGAGGGTAAAGGGGCTTCTCTGGGCATTGGAGGCTGGGGGTTCACCAGGAAAGGTTGGAGAGCGCTGGTGCAGAGGAATCGAGTTCCTCTGTGTGTATCGGGCTGGAAGTGGAGCCCAGAGCCTGTCAAGTCAAATGCTGGAGAAGCCCTAATTGCTGGAAGCTGAAGGCAACCTTGGAGGAGGACACAGTGCAGGGCACTGAGGGTTGACGGAGAGCAGGGGACCAGGGATTTACTGTTGCTTGGAGCCTATCAAATGAGATTTGATATTGCTACAAACCAGAGGCTTTAACTCAGCTGCTGGAGGAGAGGAATAGCTGCAGCGTTTGCGTTTGGGAGGAACAGGAGAGAGAGTCACCGTGGCCCTTCCTGACCTTAATTCATAAATCCCTCCCGCTCCTGCCCTGGAGAAAAGGCCGTCCCACTCTGCCCTCAAGATGTTCGTAACACTTGGAGCTCTGCGGCAAGGCCATGGCTATAACTCATCCTGCACCTCCTCCAGTTGTCTGCAGAGTTGAGGAGAAATGGTTTCTCAGGCACACATCTGGCCAGCTGTGCTTCCAGGTGCCCGGATCACGGCGGGGTGGGAGGTGGGAAGCTGGCTGGGCAGCAAGCATGGCCGTGGGGGTGTAGAGACTCCCCCCCAAGACACACTCGCCTGCCAAATCTCCCTGAGGTATTTGATCTGATTAACAGACTTGAGATCGGGAAGGAATTTTCCACATGTCACTCTGGCAGGAACCACGGAGATTTTTGCCTTCCTCTGTATCATAGAGTGGAAAACATCTGGGCATATCAATTATCTGTGACTGCAGGAGACGTGAGCATCAGTAACGCCTCGGGCTGCCTGAGACAGATCCCTGGGGGCCCTGCACAGCCCCTGGGCTGACTTTGGAGCCCGTCACCCCCTCCCACACAGGGCTGGGGTGGTGAAGCTCCATCCAGAGCACCTGCACAGGTTTCAGGTGCCTCACAGGACTGGAAAGTGGGGAAATAATCCTGAGGACTAACTGGGGTTAAGCCTAACTGGGATTACTGCATTCTTCTGTAAGGCTGTGGTTTGACTTAATGGGTCCTGAGTGCACTAATTGGCTTTAATTGTGCTGAGCAGCCTTGCCTTGAACCCCACCTGGTCACCCACAAGTGCTATTTAAGCCCAGCGCAGGCTGTGTTTGGAGTTTGTTCCACCAGCTCTCCTTTTTTCGTGGATTCCCTGTTGTCTTGTTTCCAGGCTCATCTCCTGCCTCTCAGGACCCTGGAGCTTATTCTAGAGGTGGTTGTCACCATGCTCAGGTACCCACAATGTCTCCTGCACATTTGTGTGCAAACAAGGCCCTGTTTGAAAACCTCTGCTGGTCACCATCGATGTATCTGATGCTAAGAGAGTTGTTGTCTGTTTCCCCAGTTTATTTCCAGCCAAAATCTGCACTAATTTGGGATAAATTAGCCTTGATATTCCCAGTTTCTGCCAGCCCAAGGCAGCACTTGCCTGCTTGGTCATGGTGCTCTTGTGTTAGTCATCTTGCAGCTCAATGAGCACTGGCAAACACATAAAGCAAGGAATGAGCTAAAATTTCCAAATCATCACTCAGAATAAAATGTGACTTGTTGGAAAATGTCAACATGGCTGTTTTGACAGACTTTTTTTCCTTCTAAGCAGTTTTGTCAAAGCCAGCCCTCTCCCTCCAAACACATCTTGTTCTCTGCTTTTCCAAATGGAAGGTCTTCATTGCAACAACTCCCGACACAGCTTTTTCCTTATCCTGCCAAGGTCCTACCACATCTTCTTGAGCTCAAACATTTCTTCTTCCAAGAGTCAAAAATTCAGCTTCAGGCTAAAACTTTGACTCATTGGGAGGAACCTCTCTCTGCTTGAAGGATAAAAGCCAAGTGGAGTCCCTGAGGTCCCCCAGACCAAAGGAAAGGATCTACTCGTGCAGGGTGGGGATCTCCAGCTGCTTCCCAGCCTGCAGCTTTCATCTCCTGGTTATTCCCTCCCCTGCCACCCGCCCCTTCCATGCCAGCCTCCTGCTTTTAATTACGTTGTAGAAAAGTCTCACAACTCAGCAATTCAAGGTGGCATTTGAGAGAAATGATTCCCTTTAGCATAGCTGACAGCTAATTTGTGTAAAGTTTAATTACAGCTAGCATTAATTAACTGGCAGTGTGTTGCGATACTAAAGCACGGCCATCTGTTCTTTAAACTGCCTCCCCCAAATTTCAGCCCTAATAATTTTGGTGCCGAGGAGGTTGCTCTGGTGGACCCGGTGTAACCACAGCTGCTGTGGGAGGGTGGCACCCACCGATGGTGATGGAGCACTGAGTGAATCAGAGCTTCCAGCCCTGTTGCTATGTAGGGATCAGCTTCGGAGGATGTGCTTTTGGAGCTGTGTCATGTATTTAAGTGGAGGATCAACTCTTACCTCACAACAGAGGGAGGTTGGTCATTTGGGCTGGTCCAGCAGCACGTGCCAGTGCCTTGTGTGGGAGTGTTTTGTGTCTGCTCTGTGGAGAAATGTGTGAGACCTGAGGGCTGGAAAAAAGGCTCCAAAGTTTTCTGCCCTGCTGTGGGACAGGGTTGTGCCAGTGCTGCTGGGGGTGCACCAACACCAACCCTTCTGGAAAAGCAAAGCTGGTAACAGCTCCAGCCTGAAAAGAGAACCTGAGTGTGTTCACACACGTGCCCGGTCCCCGGCTGTGTCCCGCAAGGTCGGCTTGCAGTTGTTCCTGGTTTCAATCTGTCCCTCCCCTGAGCAGACACGAATGGTCTTAGTCTGTAGCCAGCAAAAAACAAGCACTGGGAGCTCATTTTGGCTCCTTTTTGCCAGAGGCTGCTGTGTGGAGGCGGATTTAGTGCTGGGAGGTGAGTGGCACTGGGTGCACACAGGTTGCAGTGGGCTCCAGCAAATCAGCCCAGCCCATCCTTCAAACAGCTCAGGACCCCACGGGTGAAACTGGGATGGGGCAAAACTCTGCAACCAAATGTGCCAGAGCTCTGCCCTCGGTAAATCCTGTCTAACCTCAGCGCAGCTGCTTTGATCTCCTCGTCTCATCATGTAAGTCTAGCTGAAAACAAATTCATCTCCAGTGAGAGACAAGCTTGTCCGCCAGGTTCTCGGCCAAGCCTTTGGATTCACGGCTTTGAACAGGGCTCAGCAGCTGCTGGTGGGAGGAATTGCTTTGGTCAAGCTGCAGCTCCCAGCTTGTGTCAGCTGCTGGTTTCAGGGTCGAACAGAGCCTTTCCTTCCAGCTGCCCAAGTGTGGAGGTAACTCAGTCCCTCAGCTCAACACTATGGCTTGGGTCCAGTTTTTCCTCTCCTGAGCTCTTGAGTCTTGTGCTGGCTCGTGGGGTGAATGTTTTTTTGGTGCTGGGATGGAGCCTCTCTGGTGGCCTCTCACAAAGATGTCCAAAGCTGGAGAGCAGGTTTCGGCAGGGATCTGATGTGGTGGGGGTAGGGGATGGCTTGGGATAGCACAGGAGTCTGGGATTTGGGTGGTTCAGGCTTTCGTCCCTGCTCTGACATGAGCTGCCTGTCTGAGCCTGCTCCAGTGGAGCCCATGGGGGACGCTGGGGCTGAGCCTCTGCTGCGAACCCAAGTGAAATCCCAGCTTCTTCAGCTCTGCTGCTTCCACCGCTTTCCTTGGGCACAGTGTGTTGCCGATGACAGGAGACATGTGCTGTGTGACACTCTGGCAGACGTGGACAGACGTGGTTGCCACCCACACTCTAACCAAATGCAGAGAGGGCTGAGTTAACCCTGGAGGGTGAAAGGGTGAAACCTTGGCTCTGCTGATGTTGGTGTGAATCCTCTCTGGACTCCCAGGTGGGAGTGAGGGTGAAACCCCACCTCCCAAAAGCTGTCTGCAGTTCTACTTCCACCTTCTTGTCACAGGAGCTGAAGTCGTGGTTGCACCCAGTCAGGTCAGCCCGGGATGGGCAGTTCTGTGCCTGGCTGCTGCCAGCTCCCTGCCTGCTGTGGATGCAGCGTAAAATATTACTTAACATCCCACGACAGTCATTATCCCTAATCCATTTCACTGTACAAGAGCACTGGAGATTCCTGCAGCTCAGCTGATGGGAGACAACCCAGAGCTCTGCTTTTTGTACTGTTTTCCCCCCAAAATCTCTGTGTTGCCAGGCCTGCTGCAACCCAGACCCCAGTAGTGTGCAGCTGTGTTAGCTGAGCTGTACTGAGTGGGTGCCTGCTGCCAGCATCCCATGGGCATCCCTGGCTTGCCAGCCTGGAATATGTTCCCTGTGAGCAATAGGATTACACAGACTTGTTGGGATGACGTGCCTGGATGCAGAGCTGAGGAAGCTGCAGCAAGTACAGCGCAGGATGATTCTCTGGGGTGAAGGGGACGGTGCCTCCCCAGCTTTGCTCCCAAGGATTCCCCTGCTTGGATGGGTCAGAACTGCATTGCTGAGGGGGAAATCTCCCTCCCGCTGCAGTGATGGGGTTGTGGGCAGACCTCTGGCAAGCAAGAGTGTTAATTAAATGTTTGCTGGTGTTTGAGGTGTCTTTATGCAAAACAGCCTGGCAGAAGGTTATGGTGCTGCATGGAGAGCATCTTGTTACTGCTACCATAAGCTGGAGATGGGGAGAGGGAAGCAGAGCCTGGAAGGGTGAAGGACATGCTCTGAGAGGGGACTCGTGGGACCCAGGAGAGAATAGTGGGGGGTCAGTAGATTGGCAGGGCTCCACATTAGGGGGGAAAATCAACACAGCTGGCTAAAAAAAAATCCAAAATTCAGACGTTTTGGAGACGTTCATCCTGACCATGCCATCGTGTCTGGAGCCTTGGGCTGCCTCTACATCTGCTCACCTCCTGATGAAAAGGGGAGGGATAAACCCATCCTGGAGGCAGGTGGGCCGTGGTTCTCACCTGGGCCGTTCGCAATTAGTCTAATGAAGAGGTTCGTGTGATATTGTTGCCCTCTATTGGGCCCAGCCTGAACGGCTGGGACGGTGCTGATGCGCCCACGTCGGGTGGGGAAGGGTCGGGGGCTGTTCCCTGCTTTGGGATGGAAGCAATGCTTCCCCAGTTAATTGTGCTGGAGCTCCTTGGAGAGGGAGTTCCTGCCCGGAGCTCTCGTGAGCAAAGAGCCAGAGCTAATGCCAGATGGAGGTAATGAGCCTTGCTGTGGACTTCAGTGGAATTTGGATCAGACCATTTGCAGTCTCGGGGGATGAGTCGGTTCTGTGTCGTCCTAGTGATGGGTTGGAAATGTGCCCAAGTTATTTTCAGAGAGGTTTGTAACTCCAAGGGACTCGTCTGAGCTCCCCTCTGCTGCCCTTGCACAGCAGGAGAGGTGCTTTGGGGTGCCAATGCCGCATCTGTGGTGCTCCTTTGGGCACCCTACATTTGCTGGTGGGGGCTGCAGCAAGGCCAGGAGTCCTGTCCAGGCTTCCCAGGCTGCACAGACCCACCAGCATCACTGCAGGGACTCGGATGGGAGATGTGAAGGCACCACTTTCAATTCTTCCCTGACCTGTACAGGGCCTGGCTCTTGCCACAGGTGCTGGGGGTGAGTGTGTGGAGGAAATCTGGCTTTAACCTGGGCATGGTGGAGTTGTTTCCAGCAGCCCAGGGGAGGCTCAGGTTGGATGTCACCTGCAGGCTGTGCCACTGATGGACGTGTTTAGCAGAGCAGCTTCCCCATCACTTTGCTCTGGCTCCCAGATGCTGCAGAGGCCCTGGGCTGGCTGAGGTTCAGACTTGGGGGGGGGATTCTCTCATCTCAGTGAGGTGTGCGTGGGCTGGCCCCACAGGAATGCCAGCACAATGGAGAGAAAGCCTTTTAGTAGATTGATTCAATATTGGTTTTGAACTCGTTCCCAGTGCAGGGAAGCAGAGGTTCACTTGTCAATGACAGGGTCCACACGTGGAGCACAGCAGGACTACACAGCCCCAGGATGGGATGTCCAAAGGGCAGGCAGGGCCAAGTGGTACCCAAGGAGGTTCCTCTCCTCTCCATCTCTTCCTTTGCTGGCTGTTCATGCTCTGTCACTGTCACACTGGCAGGATGCTGAGGGGTTACAGCATGACTTGGCAGTGCTGCTCTGGTACAGGAACGTCATGTGGAGCTGGGGAAACTGTGCTACCCAAGAGCAAAGGCACCAAAATAAACAACATCTCCATGAAAATTAAATATCCAGAACCAGAAATGGCTTGCTTCTCTTTCTTTCTTTTGAGTGAGAACAAGTAGGTAGAGCTGGAATGGCTGGGAGTGTTATAAATGATGACATGCCTTTGAACTAGCAGCTGGGTGAATGTCTCATCCCACGCTGTCTATGTTCGTGCTCCCCTGTCATCTGCTCGCAAGGACTAATAGAGATGAAACAATCCAAGGATGGATTTCCAGGCGGAACGGTTCTGCCAGGTGTCTCCTCATGCTGTAGGAAGGGACTTTAAAAAGAAAAGAGAGGCAACGGTGCCAAAATCTATCTGGTGAAGTTGAGGGAGCTACAACAGGGTAAATCCGAGGCCTTGGGAAGGAGGAAATGGATGGCTTGACCTTGTGCTGCAAAGCCTCACAAATCCTGCCCCTGAGAGGCATGGAAAATGTGTGCCTGGTGTCAGAGGATGGGCTCAGTTTCTGATGGAGGGCTTTGTCATCCTGCCATCCCACCTGGCTGGAAGGACTGGCCATGGCTACAGAGACACTCTTTGCTCTGCACCTTGCAAAGGCCCCCTTAAAGACCCGAACAAATATTTGTACAGTGTTGTTCCTTGAGCACCATGTCACTGCTCTAATTCCATGGAATTTGTTCCATGGAGCACTTATTCCTGCTGTGGGAATCCCAGCCATGGGGACAGACACTGGACCCCGCCGAGTCTGTCTGGTTCTGCCTTTGCACCACTGGCTTGAGCTCAAGTGCTTCCAGGACTCCATCCTAAATAATCCACACCAGGAAGGATTTGAGGGAGGTTGAGCTGGAAACCTCTGACCAGAGGCCTCGTGGGGTGCCAGCAGCATTGGGCACTGCTGGTTAGACCAGAGCTTTTCTGGAAAGGTCAGGTCAAGATGAAGGTTTAATATATTTATTTCATTGGCCAGAGCAAATGCCTCTCAAATACTAATTAAATGTGTGTCACTCAGACAGGGATATTGCTGGGGTTATTTTTCTTGCTCCAGTGATGAATATGGCAAATTAAATCAACAGTATCTCTTTTCTTGCATTCATTTTCTCTCTCCATCACATGCTTGAAGGAGAGCAAAATCAAACTGACAGCTGAAAGGGTTTTCAAATCCAATGGGCAAAATGCTTGGAGCCTCTTCCTTTGGACTGCAGGGCTCTGCTGAGGCTCCCCCTTCCTTCTCTGAATCAAAATCTCCATCTTAAGCCATCTTTTATCCTGTCTCCAGTCTCCCTGTTTGATTTTTACCTGCTGACCTTCCATGTGGCTCCCTGCTGGCCTGTGCTGTGTCTCCTTACAGGAACTGCACACCCAGTCCTGCAACAGGTGAGCTGAGAGATCTGGACACCGTAATCACTCTTCTGTCACTGGCTCTGATGGGGCTTCCTACAGCCCCAAACTTGAAATTTAACAAGGCTGAGCCCTTAGGGATTATCTTTACTATTTGCCCAAAGAGGGTGAATGATTTTCCTTAGAAGGTCTAAAAAGTTGAGGGGGTAGAATGGGAAAGATGCTGAGGTCTCTTCACATGAAGGGATGTGCTAAAGACACTGCTCCCATTGGACCAGCACTGCTAGACCAGCTCTGTGCTGCTCAGGGTGGTCTGGGTTGATGCACAGCTCCTCTCCTTATCTGGGTAAATGTTGTGCTGATGAATGAGGCCAGAGCTACATATCAAAATCAATCAGGATTCCAGTTAATTAGAGCAGTCGGGACCAGGTCAGTTTTTCCCCCTCTTTCCTCCAGCCTTGTGGCAGAGGGACACAGAGGTCAGAAGAAAAAAATCTGCTCAGATCTCCATCCTTGAACTACTCCAGTGGTTTACACTTAGTCAATAAACAAGAGTAATAAGGAGATGCTTCTTGGAATGGGTAAATAGGGAGCCTTGGATGTGCCCTGGTCTCCAAGCACCTCAGTTCCCTGCCTATAAAGTGGTGAATTCCACTGTTTTGGTGTCCCTGGATTTTCCTCTGTTCCAGACTCTTGGGCTTCTCCACAGAACCCTTCACACCCCCTGATTTCTGGGAGAGAAGAAGACACTTGAGTCAGTAAAAGACAAAATTTAACTCATTTTTTCTTTCTTTAGGATCACTGTCACATATTGGTGTTTGCTTTTCAGGTAGGAGATGCCTCTGTGGAGGATACTTCCCAACACCTCTGGTGCCAGGCCAGCCATACCTACATTCCCTCTTTCCCAGAGCTGCTGGGGCTTGTGAGATCTGGCACAGGGAGACTTTTTACTTCATTGATAGATCATTTCTTAAATTTCTGGAGTAGCGTCTCTGCTGATTTCAAGAAAGCAGTGGAGAGATTTGTGGAGAAAGAATGGTTTTGGGTCAGGGAAGGAGTCTTGTACCTGCTCACGCCTCATCTCTTTAAGGGAGGTTTGGAATCAATCTTTGTGATTAAGTGGAAGAGCAGGTAGCTTGAAGCCTCTGGGACTTTGCAGTCTGCTCAGGTCTTGGTGCAGAGGCAATGGGAAGAGCTGGGTCTTTATTTTCTGAGAACATTTGAAAGGGAAAAGTACCAAAGAGCAGAATTGTCCTGGTGCAAAACCAGACACCGAGCGAGAGTGTGATCTCTGCTGATAACAAGAAAGGAATAGCAGTGACACAGCAGAGCTGTATCTTGCTCCTGATTACCTCAGCATGGGAACATCACTTGTTTCCATTGGGATGAGGTGTTGGCACTCCCAGCATGGGCTTGGCTGTGGTCTGCTCAGCCCCAGCATTGCACCAAAGGCTGTGTGTGAGCTCAGGGCTGCCATGCTACAGAGGATTGGGTGAGTCAGGCTACTTTTCTTTCAAAGCACTGATCCCATTTCCTTGTATTCTTAAGTAGCTTCAATCCATCTTACTGCATTACAGAAACTGTTGATTGTTCTACTGCAGGGCTAATAACCAGCCTGCTCCACAGATTACCCCGGAGAGCTGCATTCCTGGCCTGGCTGTACCAGCCTGCCCGGGAGCAAAGATGCCGTGGGTCACGGGGCTTGTTGAGGCCCCCATGAGGCCCCCCATGAGCAGGAGAGAAAGGGAAGCATTGTGAGGTGTGGACAAGAGGTGAAAAGGGCTATGGAAGTGGGTTCATGGGAGGGAAAACCAGGTGTCAGAACTTGGGGTGGGAAAACCTGACCTGGAAAAGGATGAGGCTGAGAAACAGACTGGATGAAGGAAGGTCTAAGAGTTATAAAGGGCCAAGTCTATGTCCCCACAGTTGTCTGAGGAAGAACAGGGAGTTGGGTGGTGAAGCCGCCTGTGCCCCAAGCTCCCTGAAGCCCATTGCATGAGCCCTGAGAGTGAGATGAGGCTACCAGAGCCAGCCCCATCCTGCTGTGAGGGGAACAGAGGCCTATTCATCACTGGTGGGCTTGGACATCTCTGAGGAAGCTCCTTCAGGTGAAATGGAGACAATGGTTGCCTTACAAGAAAAAAACATCCTACAATGTGCTTGTGTGGGGGCAGGCCCAAGAAAGGAAGGTTTCCATACATGTTGCAGCCTTTGGATAGCAGAGGTTTCTGGCCCCATGGGCAGGCATATTCTGTCCTTCATCTCCATCTGAGATGGATTTTGGAGATCAAAGGTAAGGCTCTCTGCTGCTGTGATGCTATCGATGTCAATCAGGTTGTGCCGCAGGGAAGTTGGCTCTCTCTTTTTAATTACAGTCAATATTAAACTTGAGTGCTCAAGGTTGAAATTCCTACCTTTGTCCTGCTCAGGATCTATAGATCACTCAAATCTCACTTAAACCCTCAAAGTAGTTTTTATATGTTGTCGTCAAGGCTTAGTGCTGGTTCTCTGCAAGGAGGAAGATGTCTCCAGTGGACAGGCTGCACATGGGGTAATCGGCCACCCTAATTGCTCCTGGTGATCTATAAATTAAATAAGGTGACAATTAAATCACCTTGTTGTTCTGGCTGCGGAGTCAATAGTTCCCAGTGCTGGATCACCAGCTGCTCCCCTCTGGGTCACAGTCTGATGATTCTCCCAGTAATAAACTGAACCATGTTTGTGCAGGAAAAGCCTGCAATAAAATGTGCAAGAAACTGCAGAGAACCTCCTGATAAATGAGGTCTGTAAGTCATCCTTTGAGGCCATGCTGGAACTTGGTTATTGCTTAATAGAGTAGGTGCAGTGGAGCTTGGTTTATGGGGTAGGAACTTCCTAAAAGGAGGGAAGGGCTCCTGGCAGCTCAGTTAAGCACAATGCTGGGGTGTTCCCCCAAGGCAGAACTACCAGAGGAGGTTCCACGTGGGTTGTACTGGTGCTTCCACTGGTGCTCTGATCAAAAATGTACTTGTGGAGCAGCCTTGGCTCTTTCCACACTAGGGCTTTGAGGGGTTCATTAGGGCTTTGGCTGCTCCGAGCTGGCTGGACCCATGAGACTGCATTCACCTTCCCCATCACTCCCAGTTAAACTTCTGCACAGTGCTTATATGGAATATTTCAAGTTATCTTTTTTTTGGCATAAGTTTGGAGCTCTGCATATACCTTCTGCTTGAGCTCTGGGACATAGAAGAACCAGGGCTCCTTTCCCAGTAGCTGCTGTCTTCTCATCTCTTGCTTTTCTGTGGGATTTGGTGACAATTAACTCACTGCCATTGCATCATTTCTGCAGAAGCCATGAATCCTTCTGGAAGATTTGCCTGTGCCACCTCCCAGCATGGCCTTTTCCAGACCTCATCTGCTCCTTAACCTCCTTTAACTTCCCTCAACTTCTCTCCTGGTTCCCAAGCAAACTGCAGCGCTGTTGAACTGGGACAGACCCATCCCTGAGGTGCTGTAGGATATTTAGGATGTAGGATACAGAGCTCCATCACTGCTCTCACATCAACAGCCCTGCCTCAGCAGGACCCAGAGCTCTCATTCCCCTTTTCCCCTCTCATGTATTGTCTGCTGTGGTTTATTTTAAATGCCAGGATAGTGTTGCCTCCGGAGAAGTCAATGATCCTCATCCAGCTGTGAGGCCTGTGTCCCACCCTGGCAATAAGCTGTCCTGGGAGTGCCATTAGTGCTGATGGAGGGCTGTGGGTCTGACAGCTGTAGGGCTGGAGGTCAGGCTCACTGTGGCACACATTTCAGATTTCAGCACAGTAGGCTTTGATAATATTAAATGCAACGAAGAGTTTCTCTCTTACCCAGATTCTGTTCCCTTTTTTGTTGCTCCTTTTTAAATCAAGGCACTGCAGTGTTGCATTGTAAGAAGGATCTATTTTTCTACTGACCCATTTCAGTAAAAATTCAGCCCATCTAGAGCATATGCTGCTTGTGAAGATGGAAAGAAATTCACAGATATTAAGGACACTGAGATCAACTCATCTCACCTCATGCATAACAGCCTGGAGAATTTCCCCCAGGACTCTCCTCTTGAGCCCAGCACTCTGCAGCTGGATGACACTGTGGCTTTTTGTGTTATTATCAAGAACTGTCTCAAAGTCTGGCTCGGGGGTCTTGTCCAAGCACTTCTCTTTCATCAGTAGGATGTGAGACACTTGCAGTGGGAGGCAGCAGCCAGCTTTGGCCCCTCATGCCACCAGCACACAGAACACACTGGCTCTTCAGTCTCCTCCCTGTGTGTCTGCAGCATCTCTGCTTTCTTAGACCTTGGGTGGGGAGAATGAGTGCAGTGAGGGAGTGCTGAGATGGCTGGGAGTGCTACCTGCATCTTTCCTTCCGTTCCTTCCCTTTGAGGGCCTGGTCTTGCCTGTCTCAATGGGGCCATGGATGCAGGGGAGATTTCAGGTCAGCTCCAGATGCTCAGCAGTGGATGAAGATGATGCTTGTGCAGCTTGGAGAAGCCAGTCCTGTCTCCTCCTAAGCTGCTGATAGCAAAGTTACCTCCAGAAGGCAATTACAAGCCCTAAATGAGCTTCCTGCCACTAATCACCATCCAAAGGACCTGTCTGCTTCCTCAGAAGGAGACAACAGCCTCTGCCTTCTCAGGTTCTTTGAGAGGCCTTGTGCTGCAATGGAAGTGATTCATGGCTCCCACGAGACTGCACACCCTGCAGAAGAAGGCAGTTTTCTTGTGAACTGACTTAAAAATCATTTTTCCCCATTTGTTCCACAAATGAAATGAAACAGCTCAGTCTGAGGACTTGCAGAAAGACTTGTTTCCATCAAGCCCTTGGAAATGCTGTCATGTTTCATTCCAGGAGAAATTGGTTTGAAACTTCTCCACTGCCAAAAAAAAATATATCTGAAACTGCATTTTCTTCTCTTCCTCCCACCTGAAGCTGTCTGGACTGCCTTGGGCCAGAAGTAATGGATTCAGGTCCACTTTGTCAAGGGTCAGTGCATGTATTCATGTATCTTTTCCAAGCCCGAATAACCCAGGCACTGTTATTTTCAGAAGTCACAAAGTTTTCTGTGTTGCAGAGATCTTGCTTCTCAGTTTTGCAGCATGATATTTTCAGACTATAATTTTCTGAACTCCTGGCCTTTTGAGTACTAATGTAACCACTAAAAAAAAAGAAAATAATCCAAGGCAAGAATCTTACTTGGTGGCCGTAATTGTGTCACCTTGTTGCATGGTCCAAATAGAGTGATCTGAAGACAGCCCACTCCTTGGATACTGCCCGGGAGAAATAGGGTGGTTTATGTTTTGAGAAGAGCCTTTGATCTGGGAGTTCAGCCTTGGTACAGCTGTGCAGGTTTGATGTCTTGGTCAAAGTATATTAGAGCTGCTCATTTTCTTAATTTTTGGCATTTACTAAAGACGGTTTATGCCTTTCTTTTATATGAGATTAAATGCTAATAGTGGTTTTGTGGGGGTTTCCAGCTCTGCATCCCCATGTGCAGTTTGGGACTTGGCTGCCTGCCCCATCCCCAGTGGGTGTTGGAGCCACACGAGCCAGCCCAGGCAGCCAGTGCCTCTTGCAGCTCATGCTCTCGCTTTCAGCAGGACTGGAAATGCATCCGGAGCCTGCCCAAACAAGACTCCTGTACCTGGTGTGTCTAGAGAAAAGATGAAGATCTGTTTGCATCATGTTAGTACATAAATCCACCTCTCCTTAAGGTGCTTAGGCATATTTGGATAATGACCTGGAACAACCTGGGTAGCAGGAGGTTCCATGTACCTGTCACGGCAGCCTCTGTGAGTGGGGAGATTGCCAGCCAGCAGGCAAAGGCAGCCAATTACGCCACGCTCAGAAGCATTTCATTCTTTTTTTCCATCTCCCCAGCTCCACAAAGCGAATCCTGCTGTAGAGACCTCTGCCTCCTGCTGGCATCACCTCCTGTCTGAGGAGATAGTGTGTAAAGTGCCCTCAGTATTGGCAGCGCAGTTTTTCTGCTGCTGCAGTTAAAAGCTGTGCCATCCTTTTCTGGCGGACTGTACTGAGCTGCCCTGATGCTCAGGGACAGCCTGTGGCAGTCCCTCTGTGTGCTGGGGGCTTGTGAGCTCTGTTCTTGCTGGGAGAGAGAGGAATTGCTGGGAATTGCTTCACATTTTGCCCGATATTTTTTGTCCCTCTCTACTCATCAGGCTGGGAAATGATTCCTGCTGGCTGCAGCGCCTCACAGGTCTCACAGATTTTGGGGGACAGCTCTTAGGTAACACTAAAAAGCAAGATGCAGCTTATTTGTGTGTGCACCTGTGTGTCCATGCCTGTGTATTTTGGGAGGGAATTGAAGAAGCATTCCAGCAGATGTAAACCAGCTCCCATACCAAATGTTTTTAATCCCTGATTCCTTCCTCCTTTTTTTGCTTCCCCCCCTGTTGCTCTGGCTCAAGGAGTTTTTGATATGTCCAGCTGAGATTTCATGCTTTTCTTTCATTGTGGGGACCAGGGGAGGGGAGCCAAAACTGCAGTGTTAATTACTTCCCATAAAAGCCAGCCTGGAGCAAGGACTGAAGGAAGCACAGCAAAGATTTCCTTTGGTTTAGTGATAATATATCTCTGTCACTGCTCAAAAGGTGTTATCCTCCAGTAAATCAAACCCTTCTCCTGTGCTTGGATATGTTGAAGAGGAAGATGATGCCTCTTCATGCCCTTTTCTCCAGGCATCTCCTTCATGGTCCTGTTCCTCCTCATTTGCATCCTTACCTCACCCATAGGTGTTCACCAGCTGCTTCAGAAAGGATGTGTTTTCTTCCAGGGCTGGATGTGGAGCAGGCATCATTGCAGACACTGGGGGGCATGGGAACAAAGCAGGATCCCCCATGGATCCCTTCCTCGTGTCCTGCCACGCAGATCACACACTCCTGTATTTGTCTCCCTGCTCACACATGTGCAGCTTTGTCTTGCAGGCCCCTCTTGTGCCAGCCAACCATCATTGGGATCATGGCAATAATGATGTAGGATATGTCCCTGAAATCCGGTGTCATGAAAGTTTCCTGTAGCATTGCCGTGACAAGAACTCACACGGGGTTTTGGGGGTAGAAGTCTGATGTACGTCCCTTCCTCACATTGCCAAGGCCTTTGCTAGCTGGAGCTGAACATTCATGCTGAGTGCAGTTGGGTGGCTCTGAATCCAGATTTCCAGACTTCTCCCAAAGGAAAAAGTGTGAGAGATAGTCATAGAGACACTCTCCCACCTGGATATTACCACCATGCCAGGACTTGGAGCCACAGCAGGATGGGAATCAGAACCTGTTTCTTCCCTAGAGGCAGGTTTGGAGGTCCCCAGGACAGAACAAACTTGTCCTTTTTGTTGTCTCTCACTGCTAAGCAACACTTCTTGTGTCTGCAGGCCTGTGGCATCAGCCAGTGACTGGGTCATGGAACATTAACAGCCAACCTGCCCAAACTGCTTCTCCCCTTCCTTTTTGGTCTGCTCCATGCACGTAGCTTCTCATTTCATCTCCCTCTGGCTCTGTCGGCTGAAATAAGTCAGTTGGTAGCTGTCACTCAAAATGGCAGGGGCTGAAAGTCTTTTTGCCTGTGTGGCCTCACTCTGCCATTACCCAAACTTCTGACAGAGCAGATCCAGCTCCAAGGCCCCTGAGAGAGCAGCTCCACGGGCTGGAGGGGAGGAGTGTTGGGACTTGCTGAGCTAAGCTGCTGGATTCCGGGATCACCACAGCAAGCGTGGGTGGTAGGTGATCTTGGGAGGGACTCCAACTTTTGTATCGGAGCTTTTCACCTTACTTTGAAACTTCAGCTGCTGGAAATCAAATGGCTAAAAAGACTTCCAATTCTATGTATAAAAACTGACTAAAATTCTGGTAATGGTGAAGAAAGCTGAAAAAGGAGGGGAAAGCATAAGGCACAAGTGGTGTCCCTCCCTCATAGAGTGTTTGACAGCAGAAGCTCCCATCTTTTAGGCAATTCCCAACTCAGATGGTGACTGCTCAGTGCCCAGAGGAATGCCAGTCTGATGGGAATGCAGTAACTCTACTGCTTGTCAGAACAAACCAGGATTGAATATGCAATGAACCCAGGTTGGTTCAGAACCACAGATCCCTAAAAACCTGTACCTTCTAACAAACAGCCCTTTTTGTTTAATGATCCAAGTGAGACTAAACCTGTGGTTTCCAGGGCAGTTGTGTTGGACCTGTAGTTAAAAAAATCACTTGTGTACCAGGCAACTGATTTGTTACTAGCCCCCTTGGGCTCTGCTTGAGACAGATTTCACTGGGAAAAGAGCTACAGAAAATGTCAGCAGACAGTGTGTGTGTGCGCCAGAGACTCCCAGCAGCTGTGATTTCAAATCGATTTTATTTTCCCCTCATCTAAAGAGTTTTACACTTGCAGGGAGACATTTTGATGTACTGGGAAACAAAACAAGGAAAAGGTTTGTGGTGTGGGGAGAAGGCAAAGGATTTCCAGTAGAATGAGAGATAAGGAAGACTGTGGGGGCACACTGGGAGATCTTTTTGAAGGTGCATTTCTGCGTTGTTCTTGTGCTTCTTGTGATGGCATCTACCCTTCTATAGTGTTCTCGAAAATCTTTGCCTCTTTACTTGCACTCAGTGCTCTATTTCTGCCTCAGATCAAAGCTTTCTGTACTGTCAGTGACCTATGCGAGGGGCAGGTCTGTCTGTGGGGCTGGACAAGGAGCTGTGTGTCTGTATGAGCTGTGACAGATGTGGGATCAAGGAACCTGTTATCCCCTGGCTGCTCCAGCACCATCTCTTATATCCTACACCTGGCAAGGCAGCAGGGAGCAGCCATCCTGGATTGCTTATGAAACCCCTCAGATGGAAGGAGAAATCCAGTGTGTGCAGTCTCCAGCCTGGATCTCAGGAACCCAGATTGATGTGGTCAAAAGGACAAATCCTCTCCAAGAGATTGGAGGGCAAGGAAGAGGGGAACGGGGCACAGAGAAGGCTCCAGGGAGTGAGGAAAAAGGAAAAGCTGGAGTCTGGATGGACAGCAGGACACCCATCTCCTAGCCACAGGCAGTGCAAGATGGGAAATCATAGCCTTCAGCCTCCTCTGGAATCCCTGAATGCTCCTGCAGAAGGAAGGAGAGAGAGGAGAGCTGAAGACTTTGGCCAAGATGGTCTTCACTTGCAGAGTCAAAGTGGTGCCCTGTTTGCTCTCATCCCCTCTGGGTTTTCCATTTGCACCACTGCTGTCTCCTCCATCCCCGGGCTGGGAGGCTTTGGCTCCTGCTGGGTGAGCTTGAGCCAAGGATCCCACCATGGTGTGGGGCTGTGCCAGGCTGTCTCCAGCCCCATGCTGCATCCATTATTGTCAGCACCTACTCTCCTCCTCATCCTGCCCTGTTATAATCATGTGTTAAATACATTGCAGATGCTCCTGGACGTATTTTTGACCCATTTTCTCTGGAGTCCCTGCAATCTACTTTGTCGGAATAATTGCAATTTATTTAAATGTCAACAAGCCACACGTGGGAGACAGCAGTTGTGTGCAAGAGCGGAGCAATTACAGGGAACGGGTCCCATTTCTCCACTTGAACAAAGAGCCGAGCCAGGAGAAAGGAAAAGATCATTTGCCTCTATTAACTGATCACTTACCCCAGCACTCCCAAAGTCCCCATGTACCTCTGTGCCTCTTCTTTGGGGCCATCACTTCGTGCAGGAGCTGGGGTAGAAAACCAGCTCTTCCTTTGGCTTGTTCTCCACAGAAGCATCTGCTCAATCCAGAGGAATTTAGTGGTGATTTAGACCCATGTATCTGCTCACAGAATCCAATTCTGGTCCTGCCCAAACAGCTGAAACTGAAACAGAGATGCAGAAGAGCCTGACCTGTGTGGACATCATTACAGCTCCAACAAAACAGCACTGCAGGCCCCAGACCCAGCAGTGATTTAACTTGAGGAATAAGTGTAGATGGCTTTTTCCCCTCTGAGGGTTTCGCAGCAGCCTGGCAGTGGGATGATGTGAGTTTGTACATAATCAGACTTCTGGTCCTATATCTGTGTGAGGTCAGAGCCTCACAGGCCCTGGCATTGCCCAGACACACACCAGGCTCTCCCACCCTCGGCAGCCAAAGGCCAGGAGCAGAAAAAGCCATCTGGGGGTAAGTGCTTTGCTCAAGATATCTTGGCAAGTATCCCTGGTTCTCACTCGGTGCCCCTCTTGCCGGGACATGCTGCTCCTTTGGGGTCAGGCTGTAGGATGAGTGGTCGAGGCTCCCCAGAGCTGGAATACTGGTGATTGCTGCAGAGGAAGATCTGGGGCCATCTAGTGACCTTCCACTGAAAACTTTGTGCTTCCAGTGCTCCCAGTTGCTCTTAGAAGATATGTGGGACACGTTTCCTCCCTGCTGCTGACTGAGCAAGTCCCCAGCTCGGCAGCAAGCGGGCTGGAAGGCAGACCTGCACTTTCTTAATGATTTTTTTTTGCTATGAGCTGATTTAGAAACTGGTGCATGTAACCACCTCCTTTCATCTAGGATGAAAGAGAAGGATAACCCATGTCTTTACAGAATAGGGAGCTGTAACAGTCAGAGCCCCCACCCAAAATGTGAGCTGGGAAGAAGAGAAATGGAGCTGTTTGTGCCTCAGTGATTGCCACCACAGGTGAGGGGTGGGCAGCAGGTTTGTGGGTGCTCCACCGTGGGCACCATCCCCTGCACGTATCCCGGTACTGTGTGCTCCTGGCTCTACCAGGTGCCTCTCCTGGATTTCCCAGGGGTCCAGGCAATCTCTTCTCTGTTATTATCAACTACAAGCATGATAATCTGGACCCTAATGCGTACAGGAGATTACAAAGCAGTGTTTTATGGACCTGCCACGAAAGTACCCATAATCTGCTAATGCCCACAATTAAAAAAGGCAGCTGAGCAAATCTGGGCCATTGCAAGTTAGTGTCCATATCTGGAAATGGATTCCAGTTCCAGCTGTTGGCCTTGAAATAGAAGAAAACATCTTTATTAAATGTTGGTGCTGGAAATAATATCTTTTCTAGTTTTGGCAAAATGCCTTGCAAAGCTTGGACATAAAGCAAAGCCATCTCTGTTTAGCAGGTTTTTTTCTCTTTTTAAGCATCTGCATGTAAAAAAATGTGTAGAGATTGATACTTACTTCATCAATCCAGGTCTTGTGGTAAAAATGAGCTGGTAACTCTGGTAATGGATCCCCTTGGAGTAAACCTGTCTGTGCAGCTTTTGGGAAGGAAAACATTCCTAATATCCCCCCTATTCTCTCTGTGTCCCCCATCCTGTGATGTTCACACCTCACAGGACTGGGCACTCCAATTTCCCCACAGCCGTCAGCCACACTCTGGCTCCTTTTGCTCTTGACACCTTCCCACCCAAATTCTTTGTGCGTTGTTGCTGCAGCTCCATCCCTCTCTGGGGGTGCTTGGGCAGCTGTGTGCCTGCCCTGTGGAGCCAGTGGTGCGGCAGAGCCAGGAACGTGAGTCCCTGGGGGAATCTGCAAAGTACAAGTTGTTATTACTCACTACAGCAGAACAATCAGCAAGGGCTCTGTAATGCAGAAAGATGGATTGAAGCTGCTTAAGACCAGAGGGAAATGGAATCTCTGCTTTGCAAAAAGGAGTTTAACTCCTGAAATCCCCCCCTTGGTGAGCGAAGAGACCCGAGCAAAAGCCCAGATTTGAAAATTGCTGGATTCGGGGAGTGAGATGGGGCCATGCAGCAGGAGCCAAAATCCAACCTGGATCTCAGCTTGGCACGGTGATGTGCCAGTTCCATCTTGTGAAGGGAACTCTCTGCATGTGCAGCTCTTTCCTGGTAGTTGTGGAGAGGACCCTGACGTCTCACCCAGCTCAGGTGCGACCAGTGCCAGTACAGCCCTTAGGTACCCTCTTCTTCTTTCCCCTGCTGCAGTGATCCCACTGCTGCTGGTCCTGCAGAGTCAGGTTTCTCCACGTTTCCATCCCAGATATGGGCCTTTCCAGCTGGAGAGCAAACTACAAAGAGGACAAAGCAATGAACTTCCAAGAGCTTCACAGTCATGATGACACTGTTTTCTTCTCACGTGCTTCTGGTGGATTTTAGGCTGTGAAATAAGAAGCTCTTGGTTGTTATATGTTCCTTATTTCTTCCCACAGAAGTGTGAGTCCTGCTTTCCCCCGGCTTTGCCTGAGATGAATAGCAGATCCTCTGCTGTTACATTAAGGCAGCTTTAAACATATGATAAACTAGCTATACAAACCTTTGTCATCCAGGGCATAAAACAACCTCTAACTGCTTAGGATTAAGGAGACACTTGTCTTAAATCAGCCAGTTATTTTAAATACTTCTCTGTTAGCTGTCAGATGCCCTGACTGCCTGTTATCACACCAGGGGATTTGTGTTAGACCAGCGCCAGACTCTGCTCTGAGACTGGGGCCTGGGGTAAGGAGGGGCTGGGGCTCCCAGTTGTCTCTCCAGCAGCTTTCTATGACAAAGGGAGATGAGTCTTGCATGCTGAGAGAGGAGTCAGGCTGCAAGGACTGGCGTGGGAAACTCTGGTATCTCAGAGGGCTTCCAGGATTGCTGAGGGAGCACATGCTGACTGTCTTGCTCTTTTGGGGTAAAAGGAAAGTCAGGGAGATCCAGCTGGTCATAACAATGTGAGGCTAGAGGGGAACAAACAGCAGGTCCATGCATACAGGGTTTTAAAAATACAGATCTTCTTCAATGCTAAATGATCACACTTTGCAATAAAATTTGTTTTGATTTAATTCTGCTGGTCATGAGCTCCCAAGTGGAATTGTTGTGAGCAACTGCATTGTGGCTGGGACTGTAGGGTCGAGGCAGAGGTTTTCAGCAGGGAAGGTTCCTCAGCTCCTGGGTGAAGCTGGAGAGGGACCTGCCTGCAGCTGGGAAGGGAAAGGCTTCTTCTGTCTCCTTTTCCCACATCACTCCCTCCTGTAAAGCCCCGAGATGTGGTGCCAGGAGGCTTGAACCGATGCCGGAGCACTTGCGCACAGGTGAGCAGAGATTTTTTCACCTGCCTCGGAATTCAGCCGATTTCACTGCTGCAAGTTCATCCTGTTAACGAGCCCCTGGGGAGGGAGCGGGGAAACTCACCGAGGCCACGGAGCCATCCTGGCCTCCCCAGCTGAGCCCTCACCCTCCAGAGCCGAGCCCCCGCTCAGCTCCGTGCTCTCCTCCCCCATCAGCTCCCAGCGCTGCTCGGTGCCGAGCGCACGGAGCTGCCCCGGGGCCGCCTCCTCGCGGGCTGCGGTCCGAGAGCATCGCCGTCCTCAGCAGAGGGCCATCCCCTCCCTTCGCCGCCTCACCCGCTGCTGCTGATTAAGCTTCTCTTGCAGCTCTTCCAGGAAGCCAGGGGCCTGTTGTTTTGGAGATCGCCTTAATTTGTTTATCCGTGCGTATGTTCTGTCTTGTACAACCGTGCTTCGCAGCTGGCCTCGAGCAGCCTACGGCACAGGGGAAGCAGCAGGTTAAGTTTGAACCAAAGGAAGTCGCTGAAAGCCGGCCTGACGTGTGGATCCGAGGGTAGGCTCCCTGAGATTGATGTGGTAAAACACAGTGCCATCTTGGCTTAGATAGCATCTTTATATTTATTGCTGGTTTCCATCATAATTTGGGCACAATAACAGTTTGTTTCTGCAGAAGATCAGTTAAGCTCGAAGAATTAAAGGTAGAAAACTCCCTGTCTCTGATTTTATTATGCAAATGTAAAATTTCCCTGCACCGGGCAGGGGGTTGGAACTAGATGCTTTTTAAGGTCCCTTCCAAACCAAACCATTCTGGGATTTTAAATTCTCTGAGAAAGGTGGAGAGACGGGGATTTAGGCTGAGACTTGCCTGCTGGACAGGACTTGTGCTCTCCAGAACCAGACATCTGCAAAAACTGGTTTCAGAGGTGTTGTCTGGCCAGGACAGACAGTGCAAGGTACTCTCCTGAGGAGGATGCTCACACACCTGTGAGGCTTGGATGCTGCTGATGCATCCCTGAGGTACCTCCTCCCTGCTTTCCCTGTGTGTCAGGATCCTGCCCTGCACCCCTACACAGGCCAGCTCTGCTCACAGCAGAGGCAGACTCACCAAAACCTTGGGGTTCTGCCCCCATGGTGCCCCTGGGGGAGCTGGAGAATGGCAGATCCTTCTGTGCTGCTTTTCTGCCTGTATAACCTGAAGAATCTGGCTCTATCAGAGGGAAAAAAAAATCATTTGGATGTTTTACTGCTACTGTAAAGCTGTTACTTCTTCCCCACCCGCTCTTTAGGGGGAAAAAAAAAGAAGCCTTGTTTAATCTGCCAGCTTGCAAATGGCACCTAAATAACACAGTTGTCTTTGGCTCAGTCGATCAAAGGGCTCTGCCCAGGAGGACGGGGACACTTTGGAGGCTCAGATTAGTGTTGTTTCAGAGGAATTGGATGCTTCTCTGTGTTGTTTTTAAATGATTCTCTTTCCAGGTTGAGTCTGAGCCAGATAACTGAATGCATAGAATCGATATTTTGCAGAACTGATAGAAAATTAGCCAGGTTTAATAAACTTCATGCATGGCTTCCCATTGTAGCTGTATATCAAAAGGAAAATAAATATATTGACTGGATTTGCTTCCAAGAGTATCTATAAGTCACTCTGTGAAATGAGGCAATTGCACAAATGGCTATGGGAGGCTGTGCCTCGTAGGGTAGGAAGGGATCATGCTCAGGACATCTGGGTCTTCTTGCTAATTTACCACATGACCTTGAAATTCAGGCCAAATTTTCATGTATGCCCACAGAATTTGTTTTGCTTTTTGACTCTGGAATGTTATTTCAGATGCTGAGGTAGCTCCATGTTTGGCCCTCCCCACCCTGTACCAGGCAAAGCTGCTGGTGGTGCTCCATTCCTTGGAGAAGGATCCTAACAGCTTTCCCAGGTTTATTTTTTTATCATGGCTTATTTTTTTGGTGGTTCCCCTGCAACGTGGGAATGCCATTACTCCTTTCCCATGTGGGGGTTATGGATAAATGCTCTGAGATCTATCGCAGCAAAGTGATGGAGAGGTAGAACCAGGCAAGACTCAAACCTCAGGTTTCTCAATTGTTTGGATCTGCAGCTAAATGCAACATTTTCTGAGATTCAGGAAGAAATTGTAACAGTTTTCTCCTTGTGATGTTTCCCATATTCCAGATCTCGCTGCAGTACACAAATAGAGGCATATGGAGCATCCAAACTCACCTTCATCCATCTTCATTTGCCCTGGCTGTAATGGACAGTGGCCACACAACTGTCCTTTGGAAATCAGGAATGCGAGACCGTAACTGCTGCTCCATCTATTTGAAACAGTTGCACATAATTGTACAAGGTTTGGACACGTTACTCCTAATCCTGTGTGCAGCTGCCTGCGCTGGGCTCTGGCACGCCAAGGTCTGAGCGTGGAGTGTGTCGGGCATTGCTGCCGACGGAGCCAGACGGCTCCACGGGGAGGGACAGATGGACCAACCCTGGGGCTGCCCTCCCCAGGGATGCTCCGTGCCCGGGGAGGGAGGAGCAGGGGGATTGTCCCTTTTCATGGAACCAAGGTGCAGTTGGGTGAAGGGTGATGTGAGGGATGAGACTGGGTCAGCTCCTTGTCTCAGCGCTAAATGGGACATCACTCTTCCCTTCCAGCGGCTCTGCCGCTGTCCCTTGTGGGTTTTATCTCATGTCTGAACTCAATACAGACATTTTCACTGACGGTTTTGTGATAGCCTGGAGAAAAGGAGGCTCAGGGCAGACCTCATTGCTCTCTACAACTACCTGAAAGGAGGTTGTAGCCAGGTGGGGGTCGCTTTCTTCTCTCAAGTAATAAGTGACAGGACCAGAGAAAATAGCCTCAAGTTGTGCCAAGGGAGGTTTAGGTTGGATATTAGGGAAAATTTCTTCACAAAAGGGGTGGTCAGGTGCTGGAACAGACTGGCTGGGGAAGGGGTGGAGTCCCAATCCTTGTAAGGGTTCAGAAGGGTGTGGATGTGGCACTAGAGGGCATGGGTTAGTGGTGAACCTGCGGGTGGTGCTGGGTTAATTCAGTGACCTCAGAAGGCTTTTCCAACTTTAGTGATTTTGTGCTGCACAAAGTAGACCCATGGCTGGCATAAATCAACAGAGCACCCAAAACTTAGTTGGAGCACGCAGAGGTGGTGCTGGTGGAGGATCTGACTCCTGTTATTTTCATTACTGAGTTGAAGCTGTTTCTGCAGCTCGTTGAATGGAGACAGCCCCTCCTTCCCCATAATGAGGTGAAAGCTGGAGCAGTTTTCTAGCCACGCACCTGCAAGGGGAAAACAAATGGGGAGGATGAGCAAGCCATGGGTGGGTGTTACTGCCTGTTAAATACATAATGTCTTTTGTCACTTAAGTAACCTTGAAACAGCATTCCTTGTGCTAGAACCGCTGCACCGGCACCGCCGTGGGCAGGGACGAGATCAGGACATGGTTAAGCACCCACCTGCCACCATTCATCATCCAGTTAACCCCACAGCTCAACTTCCCTTCAAAACCACACGTTTTCCTCTTTTTCACTCTCTCTCCACACCTGCCTGCCGCCTCCAGCCCTCAGCATCCCTGGTTCCTGTGCTTGCAGGGAGATGCTGGAGAGCGCCTGGGGTTTGCTCCTGCTCATCCACCAGGGATGTGCGTGTGGAAAGGGAGATCAGATGGAGGAGTGCAAGGAGCAGAAAGGTTTTAGTGCTGATGAACTCCCAGGGAGTGCAGCACAGCAGAGGCAGAAACGAGGCTGTGAACTGCAGATGGGCAAGGGATGGCAGGAAGTGCAAGAGGGGGCAGTGGCGGGGGTGTGGGCACTCTTGTGTGCATTAGGAATATGTCAAATGTGTGTGCACTGAGGCTCCGGCAGGTCTAAGGGGGGATGAGAGTAATGCCCAGGTGAGGAGGGTCTGATAAGTGTATCATAAGGAGTAGGGGTGTTGGTGTGTAAATAGGAGGGGATGGGGTTGTCCCTCCACATGTGTGCAGCCAGCACGGTGCAGCGAGGGCAGGGGATCAGGCACCTGCCCTCCCCACCATGGGCAGCACATGGTGCAACTGGAGCAAATTTGCCTCAGAATCACAGAATATTCTGAGTTGTAAGGGATCCACAAGGATCAGAGTCTAACTCTTAAGTAAATACCCCACAGAGGGATCAAACCCACAACCTTGGCATTATCAGCACTGTGCTCTAACTCACATTGCCTTGCAGTGAAAATTGCTGCTCACAGATCTGTGTTGGGGCAAACATCGTGTTTATAACATGAAAATGAATGTGGGGTTTGATAATTACTTTTCTTCTTTTTCTTTTCTGTCGGATTTCTGACTCTGCAATTCCCAGTGCAGGAATGCTGATGGGCAGATGAAAGGTTGGCTGCTGGGAGTTCTCCAGCTCAGCTTCACAGACCTAATGCATGTCAGCTGCTGTGCCCTGTCTCCGAAACCCTTCCTCTGTCTTGTCTTGCTGGATGCTCTCTCTGGTTGCTGCCCTACCTCTCAAGATAATAACAAAGCCTCTGAAAAGGTGGAATTTCCCTTTTCTCTTGAATGGAGATCAAGGGGAGAGTTATGTCCCAACGTGCAGGATAATAAGCAGTGTAAGTTTACTCTCTGTCTGTACGCAGTGTGTGGAAGTTGGTTGTTATCTGTGTTTTCTAGAGGAAATGAGCCAGTTTTTTCAGGAGAGGAGTGTTTGGGGTGATGCTTCTGCAAGAGCTGCTGGATCAGGGTCACAGCTTTTGATTTGGACTCCAGCAGAAAATGTTCCATTTGGTACAATACAAAAATTCATTGTTCCAAAGTTATTTTTTTTTCATTTTCCCAATTTGAAATCCTTTTAAACTGGGAGAAGAAAATAGTTATGAGTTTCAGTACTGACTCATTTCAAAATCTAAGGCTTTTTTTTTGATCTAACATTTTGGCTGATTAAATAGGAAACCCTTTTGTCTTACACATTACGAAACATCAAGGTCTCTTTTAGATCCACTGGTGTTTTTATTAGTCTCTGAAATTCTTGTGGAATAGATAAAACATCTCCCACCCAGCTCTGCTGTGTCAGTTAATGTGTGAGCAATCACAGTATGACATATTCACCGAGGAGTGTATACAAATTGAATCTCTACGTGTGGTTGTCAGGAAACAAAACATGCTCAATATCTGATGATGTTTCAAAGACAATTTTGATTTTTTTAGCAAAGCTTTTGTGGAAAATGTAGCAGCAAGGACATAAAAATTACTCCTGCAATTTGGAAACAGGTAAACAAGAGGTATTAAAAATTGATTAAAATACTATGTGGTCATCCCTAGGGATGATTTCTCACATGTAAACACATCTTTGGTGAAGGGAGGAATGAGACCAGATCCCAATCCCCGGGGGTCTCAAATCCCATTGAAGTAATTTGCAACTAGATCAGGCTGAGTCTTCAAATTTGATGTAGGCACCAGCTGAGGCTGCAGAGCTCAGCAGCAGTTCAAGCATCTTTTATCTCCTGGGTGGTCCCTAAGTCAGAGCCCTCATCTCCGCTTTCCCCCTCCTTTCTCAAACTAGGCATTAGCTGATGCCATTGTTTAATCCCGCCAAGGATCTGCTCCATTTTCCATGCTCCAAGGTAATTTTGGCGAGGCTACTCTGTTCTTGCATGCCAGGTCGAAAGCAGTCTCTCAGGCAGGTCTCCTTCCATGGGGCAGTTGTAATCCTGCGAGATTTGTGTGTAATATATCTCCTTGCCTATCTGGTTTTTATTCTGGGTGAGGCTAATGGTGTAAAATCCTAGCCCTTCCTCTGTGTGGAAGCAGCTAACAAACAGCTCCTCTGATAATTCCTTCCAGATGGGCCCAAGCCGGCGTTTCCCCGGCGCAGAGCTCTGCAAATGGAACAGGCCCTTTCCCAGCTCTCCAGTGCACAGTGTGGTGGGGAGACGTCCCACCACTGGTATTTCAGAGAGCAGAGAAGCTCCTGGGCTCATCAGAGCACAGCAACACCACTGCTGTGAAGGCACGTCCACATGGGAAACACCATCCCACAGCAAAGTGATCCTGGGCACATTCAGAGGGACTTTTTGGGCTTTGGGTGATGCTCATTTCTCTACCCACTTGGTAGATCCCTGTGTGCAGTATGGGTGGGGAGGGGCACCAGCCTGTGAGGAAAACAAAACGGGGAGCAGATAGGGAAAAGTTGGCTGCTTTTCTTTTCCTCCCCTGGCACAGTGGACTCTCTCTCCGTCATCTCTCTGCAGCCCAACTGTGCCGGGGCGGGGGCTGGTGCTCCCTGGGCCGGTGCTGTGGGACCGTCCCCGTGCGTTGGCTTTGCCAGCCCTGGGTCTTTCCAGGTCGTGAGAAAAGCAGGTCAAGCATGTGAGCATGTGGCTGCCTTTCAGGCACACACTGGAGAACTGTTCTATCCAGAGAGATTTCCCTTTATCATAGGGAGTTACTGGAGTGGCCAGAGCTGCAAAGCAAGGATTTAAAAGCATCTCTGAGTGTTGGAATTGAGGTGAAGTCCTCCTGCTTTAGGGCACAAGCTCAACTCTAAAGGAGGGGACAAGATGGAAATTTTCCTTTGAGAAGATTATGTTAAAACTTTCAAAAAGGTGTTTGATTTGATAGGAGAGGATTTGCATCTTTGCCTGCAACAGCTGATACCATGGGCTGTCGGGAACAGACTGTCCAAGGGAGGTCTCAAATACTTGCTGCACACAAAAGCCGTGTGTCGGGAGCAGAGGGGTTGCAAGTATTTCTTTTGTCAGGGATACAAAACTTAGCAGGCTTCATTTTGAGGATGCCTTTTATGAGATGGAGGGACCCCCACTGCATCCCACTGCTGCATCTCTCTGTTCCCTATCCCAACACACTCCCAAAGCAGCCTGGCTCTGTCCATTTGCCAGAGGGGGTCAGAGTGAGGAAAAGTCCTGGTGCTGCATTGCAATGGTGCAAAATGCCCAGCCAGCAGGGAGTGCAGGACAGCAACCTCATGGACAGCATGGGAGACTGGCCCTGCTCCAAGTCTGTCTCTTCCTTCATCCCTGTGTACTAGGAGGACATAAGATGGCACAATCTCAAGGCACTTTTCAAAGGCACGTCAGTAATTCTCATTATCCCCCTTTGCAAGGACCACGGGCCAGCATTCTGCAGTGCTTGGCTCCTTTTCAGGCCAGAATTTCTGTCTTACATTGATGCTTTCTTTCAGCTGAAGGAAGAAGGCGGTTGAGTTTTGCTTGGATTGTCCCTGGCAGAAAAAGAAAGCACCCACGCGCTCCATGTGCTTTGCAGGCTGATCCAAAGCCTGGTGGATCCATTCCCTTTGACTTCAGCACCGTTTGTGTTTCGGCCGACAGTACAAAGTGGTATCGCTGCTGCACGAGTGGCTTGTGCTGCTGCCAGCAGTGACCTCATGGTTCTGAGAGTTTCTGTGATTTATCTCATCTGCTTCCATCTCCAGAAGATGGTTGACAAGCTGTACCTGCTACCTGGAGATGGGAGGAGAGGCAAACGCAAACACAACCCCACCAGGGTCCTCCTGTGCTGCTGAAATTCCTCCTGCCCAAGGATGGAGAGAAATGCAGACTTACCCACACAAATTCTTTCCCTTTAAAGCATGCAGCTGTTCTCAGGCAACCTGAAAACTTATTCTTTTGCCCCACCAATTCAACTGTTGCAATGCTTCCTCCCTTCTCCAAACCTGAGCTGTAACTCGGATGGTTTTGCTCCAGCAAATAACAAAATGAAGAAGCTGATTTGCAACCAGGATGTTGCTTCTTCCAATGATGCTCCAAATAAGGTGATGGTGTTTGATAATGTAGGAAAGACTTTTCTGAAGGGCAGTGGGGAGGACGGCAGCTGCGTTGGTGTTCTTGGCTTTGCCAGCTCAGTTCTCTGCAGGTTTGTCGTTGCGGTTTCCCCCAGCAATTCTCCAGGCACGTTGAATTCCTCCAGGCTGGATCTTTCTGCTTGAAGTGATGGGATTTTGGCAGAGTTTTCTCTTGGAGCTGGAGCAGGCGCGCTGGAGTTGGCAGATAGGACCACATGTGCCACCCATGCTGCAATTTCCATGGAGTGGTAGCGATATTCATCAGAACAGGGTTGGGCCTTGAGATGTTTTTCTGCTCATGGCAGCAGGCATATCTCGCCAGGCTGCCTCTTGCCTTGAGCCAGCGTGTGGATTTGTTAGCTTTCAGCAAAGTTATTCTTGGTCGATGCTGCTCTGAGGTGATGAAAAATAGGCCCTTCTGGGTATAAAAATGTTTTCATTTTAGAGTGTTTGGAAAGCAGCGCCAAGGATGACAAAAGCAAACACCCACCCCAAGCAAAGGAACGCTCCCAGGAGCATCTCCAGAGTGTTTGAGATCTGGGTGGTGCTCAGAGGAGTGTGCTGGCATGAAACCATGGGGGAACATGGGCTGGGGGAGCTCTGGGTACCAGCAGCCCTAAGCACAACTGCTGGGTTGGGGTGCAGCCGTGTAGAGCTACACTGAGCCTGAACCGGGGCTGTTTGGTAACCAGGGATCACAGAACTGTACAAAGCTTTGGGATGGGAGGAACCTCAAAGATCACCTTGTTCCAGCCCCTGCCATGGGCAGGGACACCTTCCATGAGACCAGGTCACTCCAAACCTCATCCAGCCTGGCCGTGAACGCTCCCAGGGATGTGCAGTTGTTGGACCAAGAGATGTGATGAGTGTGATGTGTCTCTGTCTCTAGGGTTTAAAAAGACAAGGCTCCTATAACACACTTTGTTGTGCTGTCCCATGCCTGTAAACACCTCCTCAGTCTCCCCCTGCCTCAGTTTACCCTTTTCTTCTACAAATTAGATAAACCCACCCCAATAAAGCCCTCCTATTGACTTCACCACGGTGTTTTGAGACTTAATTAGCAGTCTGCAGAATGCACTGAGATCATGGGATGAAAGCAGCTATAGATATGCAAAGCAGCATCATTATGCAAAGATAAAATTTAGAACCTTTGTAAAATAAGTGTTGAAATGAATGTATTGCAGTGTGTGCCTGGCTCTGCTCAGCTCTGGGCCCTCCTGTTCGTTCACCTGATAATCCCAAGGGAAACAGGACCAAAATGAGATTTATGGGAGAAGTGTGAAAATGCACAGGCAAGGTCTTAAAATCAGATTAATGAAAAAAGAGAAGCTCTGAAAGAAAAGAAAGAACTTTTCCTTCTTATCTCTTGGAGGTCTCTAAACTCCCGTGTACACACTACAAGCTGCAAACTAAGGGAGAGCCAGAATCAGGTTTCAGATTACTCATGCTTTATTTATTTCCTTTATTATTTTGCATAGGGAAAAAAAGTGGGGGGGATAAGGAATGGATTTTGGGTATAATTTAAAAAGAAAAATGTCTGAGAAGGGACACACTCCATCAACTAATTAAACATGTAACAGAGGTGCAATATTCCCAATTAACTACAAAGTTGTGCTTCCACTTCTAATTGCTGACAGTTTCTTTTGGTGACTGTGTGCAGATTAATTGTCTTCAATGGGGAGCTGGTTGGCTTGATAATGTAATGTTTGAAGTGGAGGTAGTAATTGCTTTGATTACATTTGTGGTTTATTTTCTAAATGGCAGCTGGAGGTTGGGCCTGAGGTTTGCAGTAGCAGCTAAAAAATTGAGAGATGAGGGGAAAAAAGTAAAAGTTTCTTTTAGGAGTCTAAACCTGGTAGAGCAAAACTTGGGGTTTGGACTAGATGACCTTGTAAGATCCCTTCCAAACCAAACTGTTCTATGATATTACTACCCATGAGCTGCTTTGTTCAGCAAGGGAATGTGCAGAGCAAAGGAGTGGAGCTGGGGAAGGGGCTGGAGCACCAGGAGCAGCTGAGGGAGCTGGGAAAGGGGCTCAGCCTGGAGCAAAGGAGGCTCAGGGGGGACCTTTTGCTCTCCACAACTCCCTGACAGGAGGGGGCAGCCGGGGGGGGGTCAGGCTCTGCTCCCAGGTTACCAGCAACAGGACAAGGGGATACAGCCTCAGGTCACAACAGGGGAGGTTTACATTGGATATTGGGAATATTTTTTTCACCCAACAGGCTGTCCAGGGTTTCCCAGGGCAGGCCCCCATTCCTGGAGGGATTTAAAAGTCATGTGGATGTGGCATTTGGGGACATGGATTAGTGGTGGCCTGGCAGTGCTGGGAAACGGTTGGACTTGATGATCTTAGAGGGCTTTTCCAGCCTAAAGCGTTCTTTGACAAGCTGGGGAGGGCAGCCAGGGTGCAGGCAGAGGTGCAGGCAGAGGTGCAGGCAGAGGTGCAGGCAGAGGTGCAGGCAGAGGTGTCTCCGGCACTGTCTCTTCCCTGCCTGAGGGATGGGGTGGTTCGGTAGCCACAGATGTTCCCCCCATCCTCCTCCCCAGTGTCCTGCAGCCTCCTGGCAGCCAGCAAGGAGGGAGGAGCCGGCTCCTTCCCAGGCATCCCACCTGTCACTTGGGTCACTCTTTTGATTTTTTCTCACTGGCGTGGGAAAGACCACAGGCAGGAGCCAAGCTTGGAATTCAAACCCCAGCTCCTACCCCGCTTTTGGCAGCTGAGAGGTCTCCTCACTGGAGCTGAGGGATTCCCAGGCTTTTATCCTCTGCTGGCTGTCAGCTCTCTGGTATGAGATGAAGTCACCTCCTTCCCTCCTCCTTCCCAGTCCTGCCACTTACAGCAGCCCACCAAAGCCTCCCTCTCCCAGGCTCTGGCTGGCTGGGGAGCATTCTCTGCCTTTCTTCCCTGCTGCTCTCCGGCCCCTTATCTCTGCGTTCTCTCCTCTTTTCCAGCTCTGGAGCCATTAGCAGAGCTGAGCCAGGTCCAGGAAGAGCATGTGTAGGAATTGGATAAGGAAGAGCATCCACTGGCCTGTGAGAAAACTTGGCCAGTGCCTGTGCCAAGTCTGTCTTCCATTAGAGTGATGCCAGCATGTGCCAGGCAGAATGGGCGGCAGGACAACACCTGGGCCCCAATCCCTCAGGCCACACAGCCTCAGCCTCACTCCCTGCATGCTTCCTCTTCTCTCTCCTGCCCCCTCTTTGCCCTGGGCGACTTCACTTCCCCTTGGCCATCCCAAGAGCTGGGCTGAAGGGCAGTGTGTGCAGAGGGCGGGGGCCCAACCAAGGCACGGCGCTTTTTCCTCGAGAGTGAGACTATCCTCTCATCACAATTAAACTGGGAGGCAGGAATCGATTTCCTATGGGCAGAGGTTTGACAGAACCTCTCTATTTGCAATACTCTGAGCACTGCCCACTCCAGTGAGCAGCAGTGACCGAGGCAGCGGCTCTGCCTGACAGACCATGGGAGCACGGGGATGCTGGGGACAGGGAACACGTCCCCTTGCTGGGGCAAACCAGGGGTTAACAGCCATGCTGGCGAGGGGGGAGCTTTATCCTGAGGTCTTTGAAGCTGGGGAGCAATGGGCAACTGTGCCAGCAGTCAGCAAGGCCAGATGATGCCCGTGGTCATTCCTCAGCTGCCAGCAGCCCGCAGTGAGGGGGTTGTTGTTGGAACAGCTCTGGGCCCTCTGGGACACGTTTGTAACAGCTCGTACCTCCCAGCGAGAGAGAGCTGCTTTTTGCCGCCTGTTAGATAATTGATGCAAGTGGGGAAACTGAGGCATAAGCTTTGCATTAAGTGTTTGCCAAATAGAACCTTCTCTGGTGAATTTTTTCCCCTGATTTTTCCTTTTTCCTACCTTGTATTCCTGTCTTGAGCAGTAGGAGCATGTCAGGATGTTTTTTCCCATGTGCCTTGACACAACCTTCGTGTCCTTCTTCCAGGTTTGCTGTGTCTTGATGGACTCATCAACCCTTTCAGAGGGGGACTGTGACCTGCATGGGACACCCCAATCACAGCACACGCTGATATGAGGGAAAGTGTTTTATGAAGTGAACACTAATAAAATCCTCTTTCAGCAATGCATCATCATGAATGTTTTCTTGTCACTGTTAGGGAAGATGATTAGATTCTCTAGTTGGTGGTAGTGCTCCTGTATCCCTCTTCCTGGGAAGCTGAGTTTCCGTGGTTACAAGGTCCAGGGCTCTGAGCAGTAGAAAAATTAGGATCATTAAAAAAGAAAAAAAAAAGCCTGATCAAAATGATCTGAAATATCTCATTGTGCAAATCGGGCACTCCCAGTTTTAAGGTCTTCAAAGAAATCTATCAGTGAGGTGTTATCCCAGAGCCCCTCTGAGCAAGGCAGCGGTGACAGGAAATTTCATCCAGCGCTGACACTGTGATGGTGTTACCACCTCAGGGCAGGGTTTCTGATCAAGTGGGAGGCTCAATATCTTTCTTTCTTCTTTTTATTTTTTTTTACTTTTAAAATTTTTAAAAATTTATCTCTTTTTTTATTTCATTGAAAGTTGGACTCGATGGTCTCGGAGGTCTTTTCCAGCCTTAATGATCCTATGATCTACTTCTTAAGGGGAAACTCTTCATGGCACATGAGAACAAGGGAAATCTCCCACTCTTAAAGAGTTGGGAGGGTTCTGTGGGGGATTTTGGGGACAGGCAAGTGGAATCTAAAGAGGAACTTCATACAAGGACATGGAGTGATGAGATAAGGGGAAATGGCTTCATACTGGCAGAGGGCAGGGTTAGATGGGGTATTGGGAAGAAATTCTTCCCTGTAAGGTGGGGGAGGACCTGACACAGGGTGCCCAGAGAAGCTGTGGCTGCCCCATCCCTGGAATTGTCCAGGGCCATGTCAGATGGAGCTTGGAGCACCCTGGGATACTGGAAGGTGTCCCTGCCCATGGCAGGGGTTTGGAACTGCATGAGCTTTAAGACCAACCCAAACCATTCTGTGATTCCATCAGGGCCAGGTTTAGACCCTACAGCTCTGCTAAAGCCCAGACTTGGAGGAAGAGCTGCCTGGGTGTGGGGAGAACCTGCAGACCCTTCACTTCCAGAGCTCGGCCCCTCCTCAAGCAGCCCTTGAAGGAGATGCTGCTGCTCCTGCCAGGGCCAGCTCGGGGATGTGGGAAGGGCAGAGCTGCTCCCCAGGGCTGGACCTGGCAGAGAGAAAAGAGCTTTAGTTCAGCAGGCAGGAGGCAGGCACTGTCTGTCCTGTGCCCCTCGGCCTGCCAAGGGCTGGGATTGGGGTACCAGGGCCAGCCCTGTGCCCTCTCTGAGTCAGGGTGACATCCCAAGACAAGAGCTCGGCAGCTCCTCAGCCATTGCCATGGTTTCCTGGAGCATCCTCTCACCGCTGCTCTGGGAGCTGGAGAAAAGGGATCTTCTCACTACAGGAGCCCTGCTCGGTGTTTTTCTTCTCTTCTGTTAGGAAGAAAAAAAAGAGGCTTTTTTGTTATTATTTTCTGTGACATCTGCAGTCGTGAATTGGGCCTATAAAACACTGTGTAGGAGACTGTTCCTCCTTCACTTGATCTCCTTTCATTCCCAAGAACATTTTTCTCATCAAAGCTTGCAGATTTCAGACACGCCATAAGATATTTTTAATCATCTTCTGTCACGAAGTTTCCAAGTTAAAGGAGCCTGTGCCATGCAGAGAAAAGTCTATTTATTCTCCCTTGTTTAAAATACTCTGGCAGTCATTTTAATTACAATGCCTTTTCCCTACCCCTCCTGGGATGTGCAAATGTATTTACACAATTTACAGTAGAAGTGGTTTCCTTCCCCCGTCCCCTCATGCCTTCCCTGTCACCTCCCTCTTTCCCCCATGTGTGTAACGTGCGCAGTTCCAAATATCACAACTTGGCAAATAAATATTACAAGATTCAATAAGAGGGAGCTGCATTTGCAAGTCTGAGGCTAATTTAATAAATGATGGCAGTAGCTTTAAAACATGTCTCCTATTTAAAGAGCACAACACCGATCTTTGGAAGGAGCTGTGAAGTGGGCTAAATTTTTTAAAGGCTTTAAATGAATCCTTTTCATCTAAAGCTTGGAAAATTAAAAGTCTCCCAAGCTCGTTTTTGTGCAGCTTCGTCAGAGCAGGCATAAAGCAAACCTGAGCCTGGCACTGAGCACTCTGTCACAGGCTCTGGGCTCAGCGTGGGACACCGAGTGACGTCCTCAGACTGAGCCTTTTCAGGGAAAAAAGGAAGTAAAACTTGGGTGGAAGAAGATGTAAATACCCTTTATATTTATAGGAGAAAGGAGTTGAAGGATGCCTTGCTGCTGATGCGGAGCCCTGAGTGCGTGCATGGGCTGGGCTGGAGGTGCTGCAGTGCTGGTTGTGCTGTGGTTTGGTCCCACTTTGTACAGGTGGCTGGGACCAGCTGTTGAGAAAAACGGGGTAGGGTGTGGTAGAACCCAATGCAGAGGTCAGGGCTTGGCCAGATCTCCCCATCTCTTTACCATTTCTAAATCCTGCGTATCACCGCCCTCGCTGCCTTTATCTTTTGTGCCTGCCTGCTCTCACACAGCTCTTCCAGGATGGAGCATCCCCGGCCACCTTTTCTCCCTCTCCCCCTCCACGCAGAAACACAGCTTGAGGAGATTATACCAGAGCCTTCTGGCCTTGAACTGTATTAAAACTGTGCAAGTAGGAGATGGTTTTGGCAGGCTGGATTGGGTTGGATTACATCTCTTCAGATCTTTTGCTTGCAAGATATTTCAAAGAGCCCCTTTAACCAGAGCTCGCTTCCTTCAGAATCCTGAATTGGTCCAGTTAGGATCTTGGCTGGATTTGATCAGAGGTACCTAGATCTCAGCAGCAGAGAATTAATATAAATATGTAACTGACTTGGTATGTTTACATCTCATACGTGGTCCTCCAAAGTTTCCGTGGTGTGATGTCCTCACTCAGGAGCCCGATGTCCACAGAGGTGCCAAAGCCCACACTGGGCCCCTGGGATGGGTCTGTCCAAGCAGGAGAGAGCAAAGCAATTCCCAGTGTCAGGGAGGACACTGTGGACTTTAAAACTCCAGCCAGAAGCCAAGCACCCATTGGGGTGATTCTCTGAAAAGCCTCGTGGGCTTCGACAACTCTCCATCACTCCAACGTGCCCAAAGGAGCACTGACTGCTGCCATGGCACCCTCTCTTTCTCCTGGGAGGTCAAGTTATCCCCCTTTCCTCTCTTAATGCCATCAGAGACCTTAAACACCTCCCTTCGAGCTTGATTTTCAAACTAGTCCGTTTGCTCAGCAGGGTGTAATGAACTCAAAGCTCTGGTTTGAGCAGCTGGAGCCTGGAGCGGGTAGTGGGGTAAGAAAGGACAGAAAAGATACAAAAATCCTTCTTCTGCAGGCTCTTATCCACAGTGACAGCTACAAAAAAGCACTTTATGGCTCCAGTCACATCACATGTCAGCATGATGTGCACCATGGGGAGACCCACCACAGGATGGCTTGGAAATGGCACATGCTCTTAAAATTTTCAGGGTGATAAGCAAAAAGGGAATGTGAAAAAGATTCAGAAAAGACCCAAAAGGCTGATGTCTTTCCCTTGGAGAGAGAGAGCATCAGAGAAACAAGAACGGCCTGTTCTGGACGTGGTCAGGACACTGAGCAGCTCATGCAGCTCCATCCTGAGGCAGCTGTGCTCCCCCTCAGCCATTGCCACAAGCCAGACTTCACTTCTGGAGGGAAATACCCACAATTATTGTATTTTCCCCCTTCTGCAAGTTCACACCTTGGGAAACCTTTCAACACACCAGGTGAGAGGTGGGAGGAAGGTCTCCAACAAAGCCAAGTTGCTTTGCTCTGGTGCACCTGAGCTGTTGATGCTGACTGACAATATCTGGCCACAACTTCACTGGACCAAGAGAAGTTTGGAGGCTCTGGCTGAGCTGGTGTTTGTTGAGAAGCTGAAGAAACCCCCCTGAGGTGGCTGCTGACCAGAGGTAAGGAATGAGCAGTTTCTTTGCTTGAGTTTGAAAATTAGAATGACACCACTGGGAAAGAAAATAATAGCTGAGAGAGAGCTTGTAAGGAAAAGCAAATCAAAGTACACCAAGGATCTGTCAGTAAAGAAGCTCTTTCATGCCATATTTTAAAATGTATTTCTTCTTTTGAATTATGCTTTGTATTTTTCATTATATAAAATGAGGAATAGGAGCCCCAGCAGCACATGGTCTGGTTGGATGTCTAAGATATTAACTGAATATTTTCCTGCCCTAAGGGTCAGGCAGGAACCGAGACTTCAGCTGTTACCTCCCGTGTTTCCCAGGTATTTGAATAAAATTAATGTTACTCAGAAGAATTGTAACAGCTTGTACCAAAATCAGGTTCTTGAAAGGGCTGTGCTGATTTTGGGGGTATTGTTGGTGTGATAAGCCTTGTAGTGAGAGCAAGGAGGGTGCAAGCTGCTTGTTAATCATGAGTTTTGCAGCCTGGTTTAGGTAAGGGCTGCTCTGAGGGGGAGTTTATGGAAGAACATTGGGGTGTGTGCTTCTGCACTCTACAAATGGGAAAGAAAGGGGTATTTAGCGTGTAAAGGTGTCATGAATGGTTGTTCCCCTCTTTGTGGCTGGTCGGGACCTTTCCACCAAGGGGGAAACTTTATCAGATGTGGGGTTTTGCTGCAGCCAAGTTGCATGTCTTCATAAATCCTAGAAGAATTTGGGTTGGAAGGGACATCCAGAAACCATGCCTGCAATGAGCAGGGACAATGCCTGCTGGTTACTGTGAATCCCCAGCGAGGAGGGGGATTTGGTGGAGATGTTTTGGTTTTGATGGTGCTCTCTTTTGTGTTTTGGTGGCTCTTTTTTTCACCTCATGACCAGGAGGCAGGGAGAGCCCTCAGTGAAAAGCTGAGCCCAAAATGGATCTTTTAACACAATCCTGTGTCACACAAGCTTTTAAAAAGCTTTGGTGTGTAGAAGGAAACGAATGCAATGGTGAGAAGTTCTGGGAACCAGCTTTGCTCCCTTGAGCTGTTCTGACAGTTACGGGCCAGAGGCAGATGCCACATTTGTGCTGTTCTTGGATCAAATTTCCAAGAAGGCTCTTTCCCATGGTGTCACTTTCTGCACCCTCCCCGGAAAAGTCAGATTCCACTTTCTGCCCAGCAAAGCCCACTAATAAAACAACCCTGGTTTTGCTGCTGAGGTTTGGTGCAGCCAGCGCCAAATGTGCCTGGGGAGCTCAGCTCCCCCCTCTGCTCCTGCTGGGTCTCCCCTGTGCCACCAGGGCAGAAATCAGAGCAGCCCCATCTCCATCCCTGGATTTTCGCTTGATCCTGGTGAGGCAAAGCCTGTATTGCAGACCCCGTCGGCAGGAAACCTGCTGCTTAGATAAACATTTCCCTTCTAAGTCAAAGAGATGAGACTGAAACAGTTTTGCTCACAGTTTGTGCCATGCCCTCACAGAGCCCTGCGGGTGAGAGGTGTGGGGTGGCATTTGCTGGGCTCCCACAGGACATGGTTGTGGAGCAGGGAAGGTTGTGATGGTGGGTCCCACAGAAAGGTTGGGAATCTGCTTCCAAGCCCTGCTCCTGCTCTGCAAGAGAGCTGACAGGGAAGAGAGTCCCTTGGGTGACAACATCCAGCTGCGGCTGGAGGAGGATGCTTTACAGAAAGATTGGAAGAAACATTCCTCCCCACATGGAGCCCCCGCCGTTATCACATCCCGCTCCAGTCTGGCAGCTCCTGTTTGCTGTACCTGCTGCTCTGTTTTTTGCATCTCTAATCTGATTTAGATAATAACCCCAGTGGATGCAAAGAGCCGGCTGAGCCTCGTGCAGAGATTCTCCTGCTCCAGATCCGCTCCCTGAGAGTGAGCAGTAGTTGGAGCTTGGCTGCTAGTGGAAAGAGCCAGATCCTCCTCTCCTGCATGTAGGAGAGGTCAGCTCCAAGCCTCTTCAAGGTGTTTATTCAATGCTCTGCGTAGTGAAAGAGAGTTCAGAGCTGGCTGGAGGCTGTGATAGCAACAGACTGTTAATGATCCGTGGGCGCATTCAGTAAATACATTTTGTGTGGGCAAAGGTACCCACCGCCCACTGCTGCTCCAAAGGCTGGTGACATCATCCTAATCCTGGTTGCTCCAGGGTATATCTGGGGTTGAACAAGTTGTTTTGTCCCTCCAGTCAAAAGTTTTGTCAGGACAGATTTGGGGATCTTGCCTACCTGTGGGATTTCTCCCCAGGGTGTCAGACTCTCTGTACAACTCAGTGGGACTCACCTCCACGGACCATCTGCTTTCTAGGCTAGCTGTGTTGCATTTGGTGCTACATGCTTCCCTGATGGGAAAATCTTGGCCAGAAATAGAACAGCCTTTCCCCAGGCTCCCTGTGCTCAGTGCTGCCTCATCGATACAGAGAGTGTCGATCCCTGTGTGTCGGGAGAATCCCTGTAGAAATTCAGGGGTTTTCCCCTCTGCTCTCTCACTCCTTGTTGTGAAGCCCATCATACTGGGTTTGTGGGATACCAGCACTCATGAGACCTGCCAAACCTGTTGCACATGTGAGCAGTAGAGTTCTGATCCCGAGTTCTGGGAGGAGAGCTGTGTGGGATGAGGCTGCGGTACACCAGCTGCCAAAGCTGTTGTGGCACTGTTGAGGCCCCCAGCCGTGCCATGGGAAAGAGATGGAGCTGGAGAAGCCCAGTGGGAGCAGGGCAGCAACCCCTGCCCATCAGGAGCAAAACCAAGAGCGTGTTTGGCCCAGGGGACCTGTGTGTGGAGCAGAGATTAAAAGCCCAATCAGTATCTTTTCATCTGCTCCTCGATAACTGCTGTGACGCTGTGACCTGACCAGTCGTGCTGCATCTCCTCCCAGGCCTCTCTCCTCCACCTCTTCCCAAAGCCTTGCGTGGGCTGTTGATATATTTTTATTGATCTCTTTTATGTAAAGCTCATCCCTGCTGTTCACTCCTGAGTAATATCCAAGGCTCTTTGTTCCCCGGCACAATAGTGTGTCCCTGGACAGCCCCGGGGACACCGGGAGATGCTTTAAAAGGTTAATGTCTCTGTTAGATTACAAATCACTCCAAAACATCTGCTGTCACTCACAGGAGGTGGGAAATAATCACCTGGATCCTGTGACTATTAACTGGGCCTGAACAAGATGCACTTCCAGCACTGGGAAGATGCTGTGTGCTCCCGGGCCAGGGGGGTGGGAGTGGCCTTGTTAGGGTTTCATACGGTCATGTATTTTTTGTGTTTGTTGTGTTCTTGGTTGAGTTGACTCCTAATTTGTCTGTCTTCGGGGGACAGCAGACAGCTGCTTTAATGAGGTAACAGTAGGCTTTGAAATAACTGGCATCTGCTCTTTGTGTGAGCAGGGGATCTCCTGCCACAGCTCTGCCTCCCAAAAACACCCTTGCAGGGGAGGTGTGTGCTCAGGGTCTGCTCCCTGGGCATGTCTCATCACTCATGGCTTTGCTGCCTGGATGGGATGAGTTTCCTTTGGCAGCTCAGGAAGCCCAAAGCGCCCCCAGATTTGTACAAATCCCGCAGCCCCACTGAACCCCATGGATTTTCTTGTGAGACCAGTCTGGCACTGCCAAGGTGGCCGCTCAGTGCTCAACCCTCCCAATCCACCAGATGATCTTTGAAACACTTTCCTGGCGAACACCAGCATCCTCTGCCCTGGGAACGGATACAGGGAGTAAACTGGAGGTGACCTCTGTGTGTGACTTGGCTGCGTTCACTCGTAGGTGAAAGCAAATCGGTGTCAGAGCTAATGGAGCCAGGTCCAGCACTGCAAGAGATGTCTGAATCCTGACAAGAGGCTTCCCGCTGGGACCGGGACCCCGTGTCCCTGCCGAGCCTCAGAGCAAACTGCCAGCCCAGCTCCCTCCCCCTCTTTTATTTATTGGGTGTGGGAGGTGGTGGATTTTTCTTTTTTTTCCCGGATGCACCCAGCGCAGCGGTCTCTGCATGACACCAGATTAATTAATGTTGGGCAGGCGGAATGCAATTAACTACCCTGGAGCCTGGCCAAGGCAGGGGCAGCATTCCCTGCTCCTGTGAGAAACAACCCAGGAGCTTTCCTGGGCAGGACCTTGCTCTTGCTGCACGGCTCTGGGGCAAGAGGCTTTGACAGGGGCATGTCCTTCTGGAAGTGCCTCCTCCAGGCCCCTTTGCTGCCCTGCACCTGCAGCTGGATCCCATTCTGTGTGTGATCCCACCGCTGCCTCCTCCCTCCTCCAGCCCGGGGAGGTGGCAGGCAGAGGGAGGCAGCATCTGCAGGAGGTTGCAGCACAGTTGGCAAAGTCCCGGGCAAAAGTAATCAAGCCATGGTAGCGTTTCAAGGACCAACTGGCTGGATTTTATTTATTGCTGCCCCTCACTGAGAAAATGGACTCAGGAGGAGATTCCTGGGCTGCTGCTGCTGCATGAGACGGGCAGCTCCTGTTAAATAGAGCATCGCCTGACAGAGCTGTGATTGAGCTGGGGCTGTTTAAAGGGGTTTAGAGGCCGCCAATGCAGAGCATCTGCAGGCAAATGGGCAGCTTTGGCAGGTCAGCTACTTTGCAAGTCAACTAAAAAAAATTTTAAAAAAGCTTGTGCAGAAACACACAGAAGTTGAGGAGGTGGCTGCAACAGGGAACTGGTGGATTTGGGGTTCAGCTGAACCCCACTGCCTACCCTGCTCTGTGCTGGGCCATCACCTCCTCTTACTTTACCCTTTCTGCTTTCCTTGCTGTCCCTCTGCACCTCTGGATGTGTAACAGCTTTGCATCCAGGACATGGTGCTGCTACCTGAACCCTTCTTGCTCTGTGCAGAGGAAGGGTTAAAGCCCAAGTGGCTTCGAACAACAAACAGGGCTATAAATCCACACGATGCATGGGGTACCTACAACCCCCTAGAGAGGAGCCTGGCAGGACATCTCACCATCCTACCAGTAACAGGACCACCCTCTCCCTCCACAGTTCCCCAACAGCCCTGTGGGTTTGGGAGCGAGCACTAGGGATGGATCTTGTTGGATTTTAATTCCCAGCCTGGAGGGACAGCAGGTTCCCTCCAAGGACAAAAACCAAGATGACCAGTTACCAATGCTCAGCTCAATCCCTGGGCCAGGTCTTCCATCAGCCCATTGTCTCCTTTGGGTGAACCAAATCCCTGAGCTGTACGGGGTCTGTGGCACTTGGTTCCATTGGGATGCTGCTATTTCATGGGCTGGTGTGTCCCCAGGAGCAGCCCTGTACTTCATACATTATCTTCCTCCTCTGACGGGCAATTTAGAAGTATAAGGATCAAGATTAAAGTGTCAAATCCATCTTTCTTTGTTACTGTGGTTAAATGCTTTACTCCACTGAAGCCAACCTGTTTCTCATCTCAGGTGTTAGTTGTGAACTCCTTTACGCCCTGGTGCAGTGAGACAGCTTCTCCCACGCTTTTATGATGAAACAATCTGAGTTACCAAAAATGTTGGATCTGCACCTATTTCGGACAGGGCTGAGCTGTCCTCCCACAGCATCAGTGCCTCAGCCAGCAGCCACCTGGTTCTTCCCCCATGGATGGTTATTCTCCATCCGTGGCACAGGGAGCTGCTGGAAGCTGTTCTCTCTTGCATCTTGGCCAAAATTTTGTCTTTGAGAAGCTATAGATAGCAAGGGCTGGACCGGATTTTTAAAGCATCATATTTCTGGGAATATTCCCATCAAAGAGTTTATTGGCAAGGCAAGCTGGGCCAGGAGTCTCTGACTGGTGACAGTTTATATGTATTCAGGCTCCTGTGCTAGCCAGAGTCCTCCAGACAATTGCAGTGAACGTGCAGAGAGGTTTTTCTTAAAATCTCCACAATTTTAGACAATAAAAGGAGCACTTATCTTGTGAGACCAGCCTTCCCCAGAGGAAGGCACACAAGGAGCCCCAGTCCTGGCCAAGCTGTACTGACAGTGTGGGTGGTGCTGCTCAGCCCCAGGGAACAGAGCTGGGGTAAATCACAGTGTTGCCCCTTCCTTCACACGACTACGAAGCTGCCAGAGCTGGTGTGAGCATCTGTGTCACAACATAAGGCAACAAAAGGGTTCACAGCTCAGGCCTCCTCCATCCTATCAGGCTCTCCTGGCAGAGCAGGGATCCCCTAGACCCCATGCATGAATCCCCTCGATCCTTGGGAGCGTGGACACACAGGTTTGCCTTGGGAAGCCCAAGCTTCCTCCTGATGCCAAAGAAATTTTTTATGTGCTGTTCTTCCCCAACATGACACAAGATTAATTACAGCCATAAAAACATTAGGAGCTTTCTAAATATTTTATGTGAATAAGCACACACAATATGAAGGTTTTACTTGTTGCATTTTCGTAAAGGACATTTTGTTTGTAATAACTAGGGAACCTGACAGGTGGTTTTATTTTTAGTGCTCCTGTATGCTCTGAAGGACTCCAAACACAGAGAGGAGACAAGGGCAATGCAAACCACCCAGAGCCCCAGGGAGGGGATATAGAACTAATGAGAAGGGGATTAAAAGGAGAGAGCCACAAATTTCAACCATAAACTTGATTGCAGTTGCCCTTGGGAAACTGCCTCCCTTCCCTCATTCCAGAGGAGATCTGGCCTTTGGTTATCTCTGACTGGAAGCACTGGTGGTGTGAAAACAGCTCACAGGCAGGGGATGCTTGACAACTGATGTTTCAAATGCAGCGACTTCAACCACGGTTGTAGCAGTGGCTGCATGTGCCAGCAGGGACGGTTTGCACTGGGACAGTTTGTGTTCAGGATGTTTCACCTGCTCTCTTCTCCAGCTGTTTTGTGATCTGTAAATACCGGAGGCCATGCCAGTGCTGGAGGGCAGATGTTTGGTCTCTATTTGGGTCACTGGAATTCAACAGGAGCCCTGTATGTCAGTGATTTTTCTGTCTGTTTTAGCATCCATCTGCTACCAGAAAACAGAAGGCATTAGTCAGTTTTTTCCTAGGGTGAGTTAGCAGCTAAATCAGCCTCTCAATGATGGAAAAATGTTGGGGGGATGCTTGGTGTTTCATCCATCACTGCCATCCTCAGAAGGGGCCTATGCTCTGCACTGCCAAGTGGGGACATCCCGACCCGTTGTGTCACAGGAGATTTTGCAAAGCTGCCGGTGACGGCTTTGTACCAGGAGCAGATCCCTGGTGAGGCACAGAGGGAAGCCTCAAAGCTTTCTTAAGCAGCCAGGGAAGGTTTGAGGATTTGACTTGTCATCTCTGTGTTTGAGAGACTAGAACTTGCTCACCATTATCCAGAGAGACAGGACTTCACAAGCAGCTCCCGAAGCAGGATCTGGTCCAGCCAGGTAGGGCTCATTTGCTGCCTGGATTGCTCAGAAGTTGCTACATCTTCCTCCTTGTTCATGCCTGGCTGCAATCCCAGGCAGAGTAGACGTGGACATCCAGCAATTACAACACAGAGCACTCCTCTTCTCACCCTTCCTGACTCTCTGCAGCGATCCCAGCGAGCATCCAATTTCCTGGTGTTACTGTGGCAGCGCAAGGCAAGAAACCATTAGCAACTGGGTCTCGATGTGTCTCATTCTCAGTTTAAATATTGAAGAGGCTTCGAAACACCTCTTCATCCTGGCAGTTGACCTGAAATGGTGTCTGTTGTGTGGTGCAGCTGTTACTTTTCCTGTGAGCTGCCATGGTTTCTGATTGCGGAGCGTGGCAGCGCAGCGTTCCCGAGCCCTGACACACAGCAGGACTTGGGGTTTGTGCTGAATATTTCATGCAGACACATGCAGACAGAGGCACCAGTCTGTTTTCAATTCTGATTCTCTGCTTCTTGAGGTGCATAAATGATGCATACTGTTTAAGCTTCCTGGTTTTGGAGGGGGGAAGAATGACAGATGCCTTTGCTGCTGGTTGCCTGAGTTTGGGGCGAAGCAGAACTCATGCCTTCAGCTGCCTGTTCGATTTCATAAGCAAAGCAGTTTGCTGGCTGAGCCCTGGGCAGCCCAGCTGCATCCCCTGGCAGTCAGTGGTGGCACCAGAACTGTGGCTCTGCAAGCCAAAATGGTAACCAAAAATGGTCAAATAGTGACCAAATGCCTCTCTCCACCTTTCAAAGCACCCCAACAAGATTCCTCAAAGCTCTGTGCTCTCCCACATGTATTTATCCACATTCTTCCTCTTTTTTCACATTTTGTATCATTTCCCTTAGGCTGGAGGCTCCACATCAACCACACATGGTTCATGGTTGGGCCAGATGAACTTAGGGGTGATTCTATAGCATTCAACCCTCTCCTGTTGGATCCCTCCCATCCCCAGGGTCCATCCAAGCTGTGGTCTGGGGGACTCAGCCACTGAGAACGTGTCAGGAATCACCACACCAAAGCACCAGCTCACTGTGGGCTTTCCCCTTCCTTCCTATGGGGTATTGCCTATGGATCTGCAGAGAAGTTTCCTCTCAAGAAAACCCTGTGTGGCATTTTCAGCAGCTGGAAAGGGCGATTAGAGGAATTCCTGGTGTCATCACAGGCTTTCCTTTGTCACGGCTCTGGTGGAGGAGGCTGTCCACCTTTCTCCTTAGGAACTTACGTGTGACTGACAGAACAAAAACAAGCTGTCACAAAATGAGACAGAAATTGGTTGTCGATTAGAGCTTTTCTTTAAAGGTCAAACAAAAATGATGATGTAAACCCCAGAGGTGTGCTTAAGAAGGGACCACTAAAGGCAAAATCCATTGCATTGTCTGCAAAGGGGTGAGCAAGGGATGGCTCAGCCAGGGCCTCATCCTGCCCGCAGGGATGATGGACCACCTCAATTATTGGGGATGCACTGAGCCTCTGGTAGCTTTGGAGATGGGAACTGGCACATTCCAGACAAGCAGGGACCAGAGAGGAATATTTGTATTTATTTTCTTGATTCTGTAAATAATCATCCATGTCTTCAACTCCTATTTTATGTAAATTAACAGAAAGGTGCCCCCCCCCAATCTTCTTATCTGGAAAGGGTTGGGATTCAGTGACTTTAATGATGAAGAAAAATCTTAGTTAAATAGTTATATTAATTAGGAAGAAAAATGTTAGTATTAATTACTAAGAATTAATTATTATTCTTTGTAAATTACTAAGAAATTCTGAGTTAATTAATGCTAGCAAAGGCCCCTTAGAGCTGGGGAGACCAACCTGTGTAAGTCTGTCCCTGCACAGATCTAAGGGCTTCGTGGTGTCTTTTAGCAGATCAATTTTTGCTTTAAATGATTGTGCAAGTTAATAAAAAAACCTGTCAGAGTAAAAATGAAACATCTTGGCCAATATTTCTCCAAATTGTTTGAGGGCTTTGACCTTTTTTTCTTTGTCCCAAATCCAGGCTTGAAAAGCTTCGCAATACCTTGACATTTTGGGCAGGAAAGTGGGAAAAAAAACACCCAAATTTGCACCTAAATTAGGGAATGAAGCAGTAAAAATGTAGATTTAGTCCCCTGGACAGGCTCTGTGGTTCAGCCTTACCTCCTTTTTTTCCTCAGGTCATATCTACTGCTACGTTCTCCATAAATAATCTTCAGACTTCCTGGGGCTTTTAATACTAATTAAGTCTTCAAGTAGGCAGAAACGAGCTAAGGGACACTTATATCACAGGTTTCTCAGTCAGCGTTGTGAGCACTTTCCTTCCTGGCTTCAAAGGATTTTCAGGGGATGGTTTTGCAGCATTTTGTAAGGACCAGATCTGGAGTTTGGAGCTGTTCCTCCCTACAGCCTGTGTAATCCATAATTACTGGTTTGGGGAAACTTCATTGCTATTTCTCCCCATTTTAAATAATAGAATTAGATCTAGGGGATTGGGGTTTTTCTGAAATCCTGGAGAAGAGTTGGAGGACAAAACTTTGTGACTTACAGCCCTCAAATGTCTCTGGCTGAGTGATCCAGTTCCAGTGGGAGAGGGCGAAATGCTCTGAAAGAGGAAATCTGCCCCGTGGCAGCACTGCAGCACGTTCAGGGACTCATGGCTGGAAAACAACATTTCCAGCATGTAATTATTCTTCTCAAAATGACCCTCAAGAGCTGATGGGTGCAAACACCCGATGAGAGACGCTGTGTGTGTGTGTGAGTGCGAGAGAGGGCCCGGAGACCTTTTTCTATTCTTTCTCATTGTGTTTTCAATCCCTCCAATGCTAAAAGCCCTCATTAAAGTTTAATCCTCTACACTAACTCTTTACATCCATGATGCTGTTGCCAGCCTCCCATTTGAAGTTACAGAGCTGCCATCCTGCCTGGTTTATCGGATTTGCTTTGAGTCTGGTGCTGCAGTGACCACCTTCCCAGCAGCATTTTCCTTTCTTTCTCCAAACAAAGCCTGGTTTTGTCTGTCACAGCAAGTTTAGCTTCAGTGTTTGCAATTGTTTTCTGGAGAAGATAGTTTCTCTCTGTTGACTGAAGGGAAAAGTAGTGAAAATAAGTAGTTAATTTAGAAACACCAAAGAGTCAGTGCTGGGAGAGCTTCAGAGTAATGCTTGGGGAGAGGGATGGTGGTGGCAGATCTGGAGGGACAGGCTGAGCCTATAGATCAGAGTCAGACCAAGAAATAGATGCTGACATTCCCTAACCAATGTGTAGGTTGCACAAGTGTGCAGGAAAACATCATTTAAAACAGACCTGAGATGTGTCTTTTTGGTGAGTTGGAGAAAACCAAAATGATTTGTTCTCCATGCCCTTCTGAAGCCACTTCACAAATGGATGTAATTAAGTTCTAGATTCAACTTTTCATGTCTTCACATGGGAAATATTGGGGTTTGAAATGCTGAGGAAGAATTTTGACTCATGAAAGAACTTTGGCATGTTCACATTTTTGTTTAACCAAACCGTAATGTGCTTTTTCTGGTCATTTGGATGCAGAAAATAACCTCGCCCAGGCCTGGTTAGAGGATAAACAACAGGTAACAGAGGTGAAGAGGGGAAGGGAAAATAACTGGCTGGCTTCATCCAAAATCCCAGGCAATCAATGCAAAGTCTCCAGTGGGCTCAAGGCCATGGCCCAGTGAGATGGAGGAGATAAATAGGACAGGCGGATCAATTGTGGGCAAGAGGAAGGAGAACAAACGTCACAAATTCAATATTTTAAAAAAAGAACAATCCAGAGTTAAAAGCTTTGGCTTGATGGGTTTGGCATTACAATATCAAAGCTTTTGTCAGCACTGGAAAAATTTCACCTCAAGTTGATGCTTTTTGGCAAAAATAAGAAAGCGGGGAAAAGAGATGGAAAAAAGGGAAAAAAAGTAGCTTTCGTTTTTTAATTTTTTTTTCTTGTGCAAAGAAAAAAAAGCATCTCAACAGAGAGATTGCTTCGATCAAAAAGCTGTGTATCATCGTGTGTCCTCCCCGAGAGACCACAGCGAGCACAGCCCAGTCAGTAATTTGAACAGAGCAGCAGATAAATACACAGATCTTTTAAATTCCAGGCATGAAATGGGGAATATGGTGAGTCACAGAGCTGGAACAGCTCTAGGTGAGAAAGACACCGAGACTGAGGCACAGGCAGGGGTGCAGCACTCACCTCCCACCCTGCTTTTCCCCAGAGCTCATCCCCACAATGAGCAGATCTGGTTCTCATGGTGGAATTCAAAGGGATTTGCAAAGGATGCATTTCCCTCACATCTCTCCTGTCTTTCTGCTTCACCCAAACTGGGAAGTTTTCCCCATCTTCCACCGCTCTCCTGCAGATCTGAGCCAGCAGATTCTGGGTATGAGCACATACCTGAGGAGGCACAACAGGTGTCATCATAGAACCATGGAATGCTTTCGGTTGGAAGGGACTTTAAAGATCATCTTGGTCCAACCCACTGCCATGGCAGGGACACCTTCCACTAGACCAGGTTACTCCAAGCCTCATTGTGATGACCAGCCCAGTGTCCTCTTGCTGCTCTGAGCTTTCCAAAGGGAACTTCCAAAGTGGCTCAATTAAGCACCATGGTTGTTATAGATATTAATGAAGGGAGAAAGCTGGCCTCTGAAGGCCCAGCTAATTTCCATGCTGGATCCTTGTGTTGTTAGAATATTTTAGGATCTCTACTAAATTCTTTAAAAAGCAAATAAAGACGTCAGTGTTGCCTTAGCTCTCAGTCAAAAGATGCATGTGGTGGCCAGGATGAGGGGAAGGGGATCCCTTCTCGGCCATTCCTGCCTGGAAAACAAACCAGCCATTCAGATATAGCGGGGATCTATTTAAAAACATGAGTAATTTTAATTTTGGAGATGGCCAAGGAAGCCCTTGACAACATGCCCCGTTAGGGCTGGTGGATCCTGAGCAGGATTGGGTAAAACAGTTTTGAAGTTCATCCCCTCCAAGAATCACAGATATGGCTTCAAACAAAACTGAACAAAGCCCTTGACCCAAATTTCCGATGGGATGGGTACGAGCCTGACAATTCTGCTAAAAGCATGGTGTGCTCAGCCATGCAGCGAGATGTGAAACGAGGGCACAATCTCAGCTCAGTTTGGGACACAGAAATTAGGGAGGACAGGGAAGGAGCTTAATGCTGGCATATTTTATTTATTTAACTGCAGAAGGATGTGTTTTCTCTGCTGCTGCTGCTCAGGGATGGTGGAGGCTCTCCCAATTAGCTCTCAGCCCTCCAGCATGCTCACACCTCTCCTGCGAGGCTCTTGCTTAGGTTATCTGGCAGGGATTTTCTCTTTTCCAGCTTGTCGGAGGTGAAAGGTGCTGGTTTTTCTCCCATGTAATGAGCTGTTTTGTGCATGTCAGCACTGGCTCTGTATTGTGTCTTCGTTCACGCCTTCATGGAGAATTTTGGAATGCAATGTCTCGTTTCTGCTTTGGGCTTTCAAGCAATTTTAATCCCTGCACACACACAATGTGCAGCAACAGGAATCACTTTTTAAATGGGTGGGGGGAAAAGCAGATTTTCTTCTGAGAATGTGTTTGCAAATGGCTTTTGTCCCCTCTCACCGTGCTGGGTCTGAACAGCAGCATGAAAGGAGCAACGTATGCAACACAGGAGGAAAAGACACACAAAGCCAAAGGATGAGGCAGACTTGTTGCACTCACTTTCCAAAGCCAGGGTCTCCAAGTCTAACAGGTATTTCTTCTTGTTAAAAAAAAAAAAAGAGAAAAAGGTGTTCTGAGTAGCTTTCCTTATTTCAGGGCAGTATATTTGGAGTTTGAAAGGACTTGAAGGGGAGATTTGGGAAGCTGGTGGTGAAGCTGGGTATGTTCTCCTGACCCTTGGCTGCTCATGAAGTTCAAGCCATCCTCTGAGCTGAGGAGGTCATGTCTGGTGGAATCTTGGGGTAAGCAAACAGTTCCTTCTACAGGAGCTAACACCATGTCCCTCTGACTTTAGGGTAGGAATTGACAGGGGAAGGTTTCAAAACATGAATTCAGCCAAAGCACTCTTTGTTCTTGCTGAGTGCTCACTTGCAGACAAGCTCCCACCAGCTGAAAGCTGCTGGGTTCCCATCTCACTGTGCACTGAAAAACAACTCCATGGTGATCACGTGCCCTGGCTGAATCCTGCAGCTGGGGAGGATGTGCTGGCCATGATGCTGATCATCCTCTGGGTCATGGGTCTGGAGCCATTTCTACTGTTGCGTGTTGCTGCAGACCAGGTCAAGTTTAAACAGAGCGAGGGATTTCTCCAGAGGGTCCAGGACACCTCAGCTGAGCTCCCCAGGAACAGCAAGGCCGGGTTGGCCGGGGCTTTGGGCAGCCTGGTCTGGTGGAAGTTGTTCCTGCCCATGGCAGGAGGTTGGAACCAGATGGCCCTGAAGGTCCTTCCCAGCCCAACCCAGCCTGTGATTCTGCATCACCCAGGCACTGAGGGAGCCCACTGGGCACAGCCAGTTCAGGGACATCCACCACCACTACTTCCACTTTTTGCAGCCATGCTCCTTCAAATGAACCCTCTTAAACCTTCCACATTTGCATGAAGTGCCTTAGCAGGATGCTCTAGGGGGAAAAAAGGGTCAGCTTCTTCCCTTCCCTTCCCTTCCCTTCCCTTCCCTTCCCTTCCCTTCCCTTCCCTTCCCTTCCCTTCCCTTCCCTTCCCTTCCCTTCCCTTCCCTTCCCTTCCCTTCCCTTCCCTTCCCTTCCCTTCCCTTCCCTTCCCTTCCCTTCCCTTCCTGATTTGCACCCATTTTGCATGGTATAAAGGACTCTCTAGACTCTCTCCTGAGGAGATATTGAGAAGTCCCTGCCTGAGCCAGCAAGGACCTGGCTGTGTAGTCTTGGCTGTAATCACAAAGCCTCAGCCACTTTTCTCCTAAAGAGGTGGGATTTGTGCTTGGAATGAAGCCTGAAATTAGCCTTTTCACTGGAATGGTGGTGGATGGTCGATGCAGATCTTCCTCTGAGTCTGTGGGAAGTGGTCCAATCTCCCAGCTCACGGCACCATCCCAGAATGCCTTTAAAAGCACAAAAAGTCAAACTTTGTGTTAGCAGCTCAGCTGCTTCAAATAACACAGAAGGAGATAGGGGAAGAAAATAAACAAAACCAGATTTTAACAAACATCTTCTGCTTCAAGCCCATTCTGGATTTGTTGGCAAGGTGAGTGCACTTTCCAAAAAGCCTTTTAGATTTTTGAATGGTGAATTCAGATCTTGTGTTCACTTGAGGGGGAAATGACAGGAAACAGGAATGGGGCAACAATACAACTCCACCTCCCCTCTCCCCCCCCCCCCATTTTATATAAATCAAATAATCAGCCTGAAAGTAGACATCAAAATTGCAATATAGCTCTTGACTTTCGGCAATTAAAAGCATTTTGTGATGACTCGCTTGATTAAAACGAGATCATCCATTTAAAATGAAAATTCAGAATGAAAATTGCTTTTGTTGCACCGATTATTCTATTTTAAAACTCCTTGCTGTTATCACCCTAATAAAAAGCTGTCACTTCTTCTGTCAAGCAATTCACAACATGAGGCATTTGCATTTCTCTCCGACTTGTGTTTATTTCAGTAATTACAAATAGATTCTTCTTCTAACCACCCTCTCCCTCCATCCTTCCCCCCGTCCTCTCCTCCCTCACCCTCACAGGGTGAGCTGCTGCCCTTTGTCCAGGCTATGCACAGAGAAATCCCACGCAGGGAAATTAGGAAAGGAGGAAAAATAAAAATTATCAGCAGGGTCAGTGCTTTCTACCTATAAAAGGCAGCAGTGGGTTTGACCTGTGGAGCCAGGGAGGCCAGTAACCCCCCAGCATCTCTGTGGGACTGATAGCAAGGTGCTGGTGGAGGCTGCCCACGGTTTGAATCAGCAACATGACAGCCATTTTGTAATAGATTAAAAAAAAATCCCACAACAAAACCTTCTTTGTGCTGAATGGAATGATAATTCCCTGCCATTAATTGAAATTTTGATTGACTAGATTGAACAGGTAATGATAAAAGCCAGTTTCACTTCAAGATCACGGGCTGGATTGTGGGAGGGGTGTGAGCAAGCGAGCCAGGCTCGGGGAAGATGGGGAATAATTTCACTTCTGTTGTTCTCCTTTCCCTGTCCTGATTCAATCCCAAAGCACAAACAGAGCCAGAAGCCATCCTCCTTCTTGTTCTGCCAACCAATCCAGCAGATGAGACTGGCCCCAGAAACTGGTCCTCCTGTCCCCACCACCCTCCCCTCCAAGGAATGCTGAAGAGGCCTTGGGGACTGTTGCTTGCAGTAGTAAAGGAGTTAATTGGAAAGAGTAATTAGTTAAATGGCCATCAGTGGAGGAGCAGGGTGTCCCTGCTGCAGGCAGCTGGGCCAGCTGGGGGTACTGGAGTGTGCTCACCCCCCATATCTTGCTCATCCCCAGCTTGCTGCCAACTTGCCCTGGGCTCTGACTCCTGCTTGGCTTTTTCTGCTGCCACCAAATTCGAAGGAGCAGCTGCAACCAACTTCAAACCGTGGCTGCTGTATCCATGTGGTTTGATCCTGGAGTTGTATCCTGGTCTGATCCAGCTCAGGCTGGCCCTTGGGCATGCACTGTAGGGAGCCAGGAGCCTCTGAGGCGTGGAATATCCCAGCACGTGTGTCTGTGTGTGTGTATTTGTGTGCGTGCCTAGATAATTGTATTTGGGATACGTGGAGCTGCATGTGTGGGTGTACAATATATAAATAAATACATATGTTTCAAAGTTCTGCATTTTCCCATCTCAAAGCCGTCTCTGGCTCACAGTTCAAGACATAAAGGCACACCAGTCTCTCTCTCAGCTTTTAATCTCTCTTTCCATAAGCAGCTGCTTCCTCTCTCCCTCTCGAACCTGACAGCAGCGGTCCATGAGTCGCTGTTCCAGGGCCGAGGGTTTTCAATTTATCTGCACAAAGCACTTGTGCTTAATCTGGAGAGCGCAGGGACGCCCTCAGCCCCTCACCCGGGCTGTGCCAGCTAGCCCCAGCAGGGCAACACTGCCACCTTTTATTTCCCCTTCTTCCTTTTGGGTAAACTGGAGCCAAGAGCTTAAAAAAGGAAAAAAAAACCAAAAAAAAACCAAAAAGAAAACCAGCAAGGTTTTCAAGGACAGTGTGCTACTGGCAACTCTTTGTTCTCTTCACTTTCAGTGTATTCTGCCCTAATATTCCAAATTCCCAAGCATGGCATAACCCTTCTCTCTCACCCATTCTTTCTTGTGATTAAAAGCACCTTGGAAAGCTGTAAGCTCTAGGAAAAATCCAAAATCATTGAGAAGGAGAGAGGCGAGCAATCCCCTTGTTGCAGTCACGCCCCAGGAACCTCTCAGGTTGGCAGCAGGAGGGTGATGGGACGAAGATGCAGAGGCCACCCAGACTGTGCTCATCCCTGAGCAGCCCAGCCTGCCACTGATGCGACCTCCTGGCTGTAGCCAGGCAGGGATGGGTCTCTTCTCCCAGGTAACAAAAAACAGAACAAGAGGAACTGGCCTCAAGTTACACTAGAGGATGTTTAAGTGGGATATTAGGGAAAATTTCTTCACTGAAAGGGTGGTCAGGCATTAGAAAAAGCTGCTCAGGAGAGTGGTGGAATCACCATCCCTGGAAGTGTTCCAAAAATGTGTGGCTGTGGCCCTTGGGGACATAGTTTAGTGGTGGGTTGGCAGAGCTGGTTTAATGGTTGGGCTCAATGAACTTAGAGGGCTTTTCCAGCCTGAATGGTTCCATGATTCTCTCTGTGTCTCCCGGCTGCAGGTTCATGACCAAGGCTGTGCCCTCAGCCTGGGGTTTATCTGAGCCACCTCTGAACTGGTGTGGAGGAGAAATCCTCACACTTTGTGCTTTCTAGGTGTCCAGAAAGCTCCTGTCCCTTCTGAGCTTCTCCCTACAGGAGCATCCCAAAGCACCTCGGTTCCTTAGTCAGGCTCTGAGGTTTCCTCTCAGGCACTACCAACCAATGCAAGTTTGGCATGAGCCAGATCTGAACTTTGAAGCACAGGAGAAAAATTCCCTGGGGCTCTTTGATGATTTCCAGCACCAACATTTCCATTTCAACAGAAAAAAAAAGTGCTGAATTTGGACAAAAGGCTCTCTTTGGGGCCTTCTTTTTCTGTTTTCCCGGGTGCACATTCCTCAGTGATGGAAATAAGAAATAGCAATAAAAATACCATCTGAGCCTTACCTGTCCAGGTTAATAACCAGGTTGAAGAAGGCAGAGACACTGCTCTAATTTGTGTTTTGGGAAACGGGAGCACACAGTGGCTTGTGTGTTTTCTTACAGAGAGCAAAATCAAGATGTAAGGAACCAGTGAGGAGGATGAAGGGACCACTGAGCAGGGGATGATTAATCTGCAACCTGCTTAATCGGCCTCGGGATAACTGAGAGTTGTCTCTGGATAACTGAGATCAATGGAGTATCATCAGACACTGCTTTAAAGAGCACCCGGCTTCAAACGCTGAGCGAAGCAGGAGGAACCAGGGGAGTGAGGACAGCCCAGGAGCAGAGGGAGGATGCTGAGCAGCCACAGGGAAATGGCCCTACACAGGGGATGCTCAGGAGAAGGTGGTTTGTGGTGATTTTGTTCAAGATCAGGATCTGTGACTTTCCAAGCACCTGATCTCTCCCAGGGGGACATTTGGGAAAGCTGATTCTCTTGCTGAACAAGGCTGTAATTCTTGCCCATGCTGAGAGGACAGCACAGGTCAGATTTGCTGAGGAGTGTGAGCTGTGTGTCCCACACCCAAGGAGTGCACAAAGCTTTTCATGCTCCCAGCTACAGAGATGTGTTGCCCAGAGGCTGTGGCTGCCCCTGGATCCCTGGCAGTGTCCAAGGCCAGGCTGGACAGGGCTTGGAGCAGCCTGGGACAGTGGAAAGTGTCCCTGCCCATGGCAGGGGTGGGACTGGATGATCTTTGAGGTCCTTCCCACCCAAACCGTTCCATGATTCTGTGATAGTTACCGCTGATGGGAACATGGAAACTTCACCTCAGTTTTGCAGGTACCGAATCTCCAGGTTGTGCCTGTCCTCTGAAGGAGGCTGGATCAGGCATTCCCGGGAAGGGTTTGATTCCCTTCTGCCTAAGCTGTGTGAAAAGAGAAAACATGTCTAGATTTCTTTTTTACCCCACTGTGCTGATGAGGTCAGGGAAAGAAGGTTGTTAATTCCAGAGTTTATAAGAGGAAGCTTTTAGCCACTGGTTGCTGTCCAAGTCCTGGCACAAGAATCAAATACCCAGAAAACAGGACCCCAGTGATGGAGAAAAGTGTCATTTCAGATCAGGGCAAATCCAAGTGCTGGTAGGCACAAACAAAAGGCGATTTGGCAGCCGTTGACCACGCAGGCTTTTTCTTTCTTCTCTTCCCCAGTGGCTATGGAAACTGCGTTGTTTGTCTGCCTTCCTGAGGAAGGTGGGAATGCAGAGCTCCCCAGGGAAAAACAACCTCAGCCAACACCAGATCTTTGCCTTCAAGGGCATGAGGGGCTGAGGGCTGCAGGGTCAGGCAGGGGAGCAGGACAGAGACCCACAGGAGTAGGTGTCCTACTTGGGGACAGTAGGAACTGCTCTGTCTCCCTGCTGATTCTTTGGGTGGCCACAAAAAGGTGATCCATCTAGTGGGAGGTGTCCCTGCCCATGGCTGGGGGTAGGAATGAAATTATCTTTAAGGTCTCTCCCGACCTAAGCCACTCTGTGATTTTCTCTGATCTGAGCCTGAGTGCCCACACTGCTGGTGCTCACCACGCATATCATCTCCCTTCCCCATTTGATTAATTTTAGTGACTAAACTGGGAATTTTTATATCTGATTTTCAGTATCTGTTGTCAGCTTCCTTTGGCTCTGGGTGGTTGGGTTTTTTAAACACAAAAGCACTTTGCAAACTGCTTTTCACAATCTCTCATCTATTGAGGACTTTTTTCAATGCAAATCCCTGGACTCCAGAAGCTCTGGAATGAAAAAGGAAAAATTACTGTCATGAGATTTGAGCTCCTGGGCTCAGGGATGGGCATGAGAAGTTTGAGGTTTACAGATCAAATATCAGAGAAGCTGTCGTGGCTTCAGGGTGGTTTCCAAAAGCATATTCAAGATCAGCGGTGTTTACAGCAGAGTCTCTGTGAGGAATTGCTCTCTGATTAGCAAAACAAGGAGCAGTTTGGGACCAGCCCTTCTCTTGCCCTCTGCAGTGTAGGTTATGAGAGGCTCCTTCCAGCCCCTGCATAAGCCCTTGCTGCAAAGGAAGTAGTTTTTCAGCTCTTTTGAGTGGTTTGCAAAGGTTAATGAATAAGGAATCAATTAATGGTTTCCTAGCCTTGCACTTTTTCTTTTCATTTAAAGGGTTCCCTTTTTGAAGATTAGTTTAATGTTAAGAATAATCTGGGTTTGCTGAGAGCTAATTAAACGTGGCACCATCTCTCCTTGCCCTGTTCTCGCTCCTCACAGCACTCTGGGACTCCAGGAGATGCTCTCCCTGGGCAGCAGCAAGGAACAACTCCAGCCCCTGCCAGGGATGGCAGAGGGGGCTTCAGGCCCCCACAGCTTGTGTAGGGCAGCATCCCAAAGTGTTTTGGGGGTTAGGCAGCTCTTTCTGGCTCCAGTTTGCTGAGCTTGTGGCTACAGCCCAGGGCAAATGCCCCCCAGGTGCCCTCAGACACTGCTTGAGGAGGGGTTGGGGCACCAGGAATTGGACAGGATTAAGCCCACATGAGTTTGGAGGAGCCAGGAGCAGATTTCTTTCCTGTCTCAAGAGGAATCCAGCCTGAGGCACTCAAAAGAGTAACTGGGCATTTCCTCCGAAAGCCAAATACAGAGCAGGACCATCAAAGGGATGTGGGAGAAGTTCATGGCTATTACTTGCAGCTGGATCCACCAGCCCTGATTCTGTCAGGGTACAATTGGAGTCGGCCCCATCACAGAGCTCAATGTGATTCCAGCACTCACAGCTCACCTGGGACTTCTTTCCACCAGCACGCTGCATTCCCATTTTTCCTTAATGTTTACCAGAATATCTTCCCATCTAGGAGAGTCTGAAGTCATCGCAATCTCCTGTGAACCCAAACCCAAAGCCATCAAATGCACAGGCAGGACCCACTAAGCTCAGCACACTTGGCTGAGTTTCTCCATTAATCTGGCCCATTCTACAGGACCAACCTTGAAATAAAACACTCAGCACACATTAACAGTGGTATCAGTAGCAGCACCAGAAAACGCAGGGGTTCAACCTGGTGGCAGTATTTAATCAAGAAAGTGCTTTTACCTCCCCTTCTGCATTGGAAACCCATCACACCTGGGCAGAGCCTTTTGGTCCACACTGCTTGGCCAAGATTTTTGTCTGATTTATTAAAGTAATTCCCCTATTACCAAAGAGCTGGAGCAGAAACACCCATCAAAGGTTTAAGAGCCTAAAATGGGTGTTAATTAGCCCAGCAGGGAAGGCAGAGTTTCAATGAGGTTTGTCTTTAAACTACTATTAAGTTTGACAATGTAAAGAGATAAATTTGGTACTTAATTCGAGCCTCACCTAATCAAATAGATTATGGTTGTTACCCATACCCAAAATGTAAATAATCTTTAACTTCATGGGGTTTTTATGGGAACAGGATCGTATTGATACCTGTGACAAAGCCCTGCTGGCCTCTCCTGTCCCCCCGCACAGCATCCACCCCCAAATCCCTCTTAAACTGTTCTGCTTTGAAGGGATTAGGAAGAGGGAGGGATGGAGGCAAGCAGAGCAGGACCATGAGCAGAGGGCCAGGGTAGTGTTTTGGTGCTGAGGGATTTTGGCTCCTGCTGTCCCTGGCCACAGGGACCTCGAGCTGGTTTGCACCAACCTGCAGCCAAGCACAACCTCCACTGGAAGCACGGCCTAGTTTGGCTACAGTGGGGCAGATCCCAGAGTATTTTTAAGAGAAAACATCTATTTTAATGATTTAAAAAAAAGTGAGAGAGGAGAAAAAAATCCAGCTGCCTAAACCCAGATGAACCTTGCCAAATATTCCCTTTCTATCTCAAAACTCTGCATAAGGACCACATCTCTATCCATCCCTCAAGGAAATCCTCAGCTTGAGCATTGTGTCAGAGAGGAAAAGCCACTTTTCTAAAGCTCTATTCCTTTTCTTTTACTTTTTTTTCTCTTTCCCCTCATGTTATTCTAATCACCTTGCACAGGAAAGTCAGGAAAAAAAGGCAATGGGAATTTACATGCAGCAGGATTTTCACTTTTATATATTTACAAAACCTCAAGGAATAAAGAAAACCATATGGATTATGGACTTGGAAACCAGCCTGTGCACTGGGTGTGTGCATGCATATGTATAGGCACTGAGATATTAGCCACAGACCCAGAAAAAGAGCCCACAACAAATTTATCTTTACGACTCTTAAATTATCTTTCAGTTGACACTTATTAACCTCCTGCCAAACTCATTATCTACGTGAATAAAGCCCAAGCTATCAAACAGAAATGGCTCATAAGGCTGCTGCCCATGCTCAGGAAAATTTGATTGTGAACAGGCAAGCTGAAACAAGGTTTTATGTATTATTTTTATTTCTCTAAAAAGCTAAATCCTAGACCTTGCTGAAAGAGGCTCCCAGCACAATGCAAGCAGAGAGTGCAACTGGCCAAATTACCATAGAGAGAGCTGTGAAATCCAGGCAGAGGAAACACATTCTGCTCGGATTTACAGTTTTATGTCTCGGAGCAAGGAGTCCTTCTATCCCCTTTCAGTCTGTGCTCATTGCTCTGAGTTTCCTAGGGCTGGTACATGACACTCAGAGATCAGGAGTGGAGGGGATTTTGTTTGCTAACAAGGACAGTTTGGGTCTGGGATTTGCAGCCTTTGTGAAGGGGGAATATCTGTTACTTCGTAACTACTAATTTATCAATGGAATAGGAATTTCCTTTGGCCAAATAGCACAGCCTCAAGGATTTAACTCCTGGGTCTGGACCAGCATTTTCCATCCTGCTCTGACACTTACCTTCTGGGTGACTTCAGGGGAAAAAACATATTACATGTTTCCATACAGTTCCCACAAAAGGCACAATGAGTGTTAATGCCTATAAAGACCAAGAAATGGAGGGTTTTAGGAAGGGGTTTTGTTGTTGCTTAAAGGAAAGAAGAGATTTGCATACCCCAACCTTCTGGAGAGGCAAAAATCCCCGCACTCAGCAGCTGCTTGTTGAGCTTTGGTATTTGATGGCTCCAAATTAATTGAATAAACAAGGCATCTCTGCGCAAAGAGCAATTAGAGGCAGCCAAGTCCTGCTCCCTTCCCCAGCTGCCTCTGTGACGGGTTAAAACCCCTTCCCTGTGTAGCTTCTGGAGCCTGCTAAGCACAGCTCGGGGCTGACAGCCAGGCTGAGATTTCCCTGCTAAGGCAGCGGCCAATTAACCCGATGAAAAGGAGGGAGATGGATCAGACAGGGCTTCTGCAGGGGTGGGCAAGGCCTGTTCAAGTGAGGGAGAGGAGTAGAGAGAGACAGAGAGAATTTGGGGGTCCACAAACCCCCACTTTGTGTGGAAGGCTGATTATAGGACACTTTATCTCAGATATCCCCACAGAGAACAGCATGTGAGACTCCTGTTCTCAGATTTCCTATTTCTGGTTCTCAAAACACTGTCCCCTCCCCAAAATGTATGTGCACATCCAAGCTGTGGTTCCCAGACCAGTGATCCTGCAGCTGTTTAACTGGCAAAATAACATCACTGTGTATGTGGGATCAGTCGTGTGTCAGTGTCTGTGCTCACATTCTGGATGTGCTCGTGTGTGATGGACCGGGCAGGGTCTCCACAAGTGTCCCAGACAACCTGGGCACGCACAGAATGGGGGACATGCTGCCTGCAGGCACTGAAAGGAGCAGGGGAGCAGAGAGAGGAGCATGGCCATCCCTGGGGAGAGAGGGATGTTCTCTGGTGTGGCTGAGTGGACTGACAGTGATACCACGCTCACAGCAGAAGCTGCAAACACAGTCCAGCCGTGTGTGGCCAATCTGCAGGACTGTGTCCCACTTCCATCTGGCCTGTGCATGTGTCAGCCACGGAGCAAATATGTTTTATTTGTGAACTGAAAAGGCTGTGCATGTTCTGCAAGGTCAGTTAATGAAGCGATGCTGGAGATGGGAGGGAGAAGCCATCCTGTTGCTGAATCCCTTCGTGAGCCAGAAAAATTTGCTCAGAGCATCTGCAAAGCCGGAAGGAAATCAAGCCCCTTCTCAAGCAACTGGCTTTCAGGCTGAGCCAGGGTTTTTTGGATTTTCCCTTGTTAGGTTCTAAATTACTTCCTTCATTTTCCCCATCACTCCTGGAGTTGTCTCCAGCCCTGGGGCCACAGGCACGCACGGGGCTAATCCTCTGCGAGCTCTGCTGTCTGCTGGACTTCAGAGACATGGATAGACTTGGGCAGTCTGAGGCATCATCCATCACATCCACTGGAGACAGCTGTCAGCAAAGCTAATCATCCCCTGCCCGAGTGATGCTTCCCCGACGCCTGCCTGCCTCTGGGAAAGGCTGATCCTTCCTCAGTGCCACCAAAGGGAATTGAGAAAATTGCAGAGGGTGGAGGGAGCTGGGCAAGAGGATCAGAGCCTGGTACTTCAGGGCTGGGCCCTTCCTTCTGCCTGTGCCACCCTGACACCCAAGTGGGTGTTGGCAGGACCACAGTTCAGTGCTGCTGGGCCTCCAGGGACTGGGGTGTTTGTTGGCAGGGTGAGTTCCAGCCTCTGTATCGTGCTCAGGCACAGAAGCCAGCAGAGATTCATGTCCAAAGGTGCAAGAATCACAACCAGTGTCCATCTAAGATGTTAAGTACAGATCTGCCCTCCCCTCCAAGGCTGGGAGCACCATAAATACTGACACTGTCCCCTGCCATGGGAGACACCTCTAAGTTGAAGTTCTGAGCTGCTGGACATATGACTACACCTCTCTTTGGTTGTGCAGGGTGTTCCCCAGGGACAGCCTCTCTCTGCCAAAGCCTTGGGCACTGTGTCCAGCCGAGCCACAAGTATTTTGTGCCTCCCTGGTCCCTCTTTGCAGCACATCCATCTCTGCAGGGTCAGACACGCTGGTCTCCCAGGTGGGACATGTAGGAGAAAGCAGTGGCTCTGGCCCTTGGGCAGCAGATCACTTTGGGGGATGCTTCAGGGTACCACAGAGCTGGGACGTGCCCAGGATTGGTCAGCATTGTCCCAAACAACCCGGTGTGCCAGGAGAGTGAGGGTGGCATGGGAAGAGGGAACTCACAGGAACTGCTCCTTTTGAAACCAATGGAGCAGGACACTTGCTGACCCATGCCCTGCCTCCCCAGGTAAGCACCCCTGTGTCCATCCACACAGAGGAGAGCTCTGCCCTGAGCTGAACTTCCTGCTGGAGACAGATGAGAGATTGCAGCGTGTTTAATTCATGGCCCTGTGTTTCTATTTCTGGCTGCTCTCAGGCTGGGCTGTGTGAGGGAGGCACCTCTCAGGCACTACTTCCTGTGTCCTTTGCCTGCTGCTCTCCCAGCAGTGCATGTTAAGGGCAGGTCTGTTGGCCAGGTTTGGGGTGATACAGGGCCCCAGAAGCAGAGACAAGGGCAGAGACCTGCTAGAAAGGGCCACCCTGTTGCAGAGGGGCTGCAGCTCCAGGCTGGGCAGTGTGGCCCCACTGCAGACCTGTCTGAGCACTCTGCACCTCTCCACGTGTTCTTCCTGTTGTGTTGGGCACTGATTCCCATTTTAAAGGCAGAAAAACTGAGGCTCAGAGGTGTCAAGGTCATATACAAGTATCAATTTGAGTTCAGGCTCCCCTGAGTGTGAGATAAGGCTGGAGATCAGCTTTGATGGGTCAAACCCTGTCTTCAGCCTGGGCTCAACCTCATATGGGGTTTGCACCACTGTAAGGGGACACAGCCACTGCTGCATCTACCCCAGGCAGTTCCTCATCCATGAGATTATTCTCCAGACAGAGCAACCTGCACAAGGGCAGGTAATTCATGGCTGCAGATGGGCTGTCGCATCACTCTAACCTACAGCACTGCAGTCCCTCCTGCCTTTGGCTACTGCAGGAATTTTCTGGGCCAAGGCAAGCTGCAAGATAGAGATCTATAGAGATATAGGGATATATAGAGATATTTATTTTTCTCTCCTTTTCTCTTCTGCAAGCTGCTTGAGAGCAAAGTCATTGGCATAGTATAAATAGGGAGCACACTGGGCATCCGCCGGCTAAGCTGAATCCCCCTCCACCCCCTGCTGTTTCCAATTTGTAGCCCATATTTTAATTCCCTGCCCCACTGTTCCCTTCCTGCTCTCGTAAAAGCCACCGTCCCGCCCGAGCAGAGACTGGCGGAGCAGCTGCCATTTCCATCCAGATAATGATGAAGATACTTTGGTTCTCGTTGGGGTTCCAACTGCAGGAGCCTGCAGCTGCTGGCACCAAAGGACAAGTTGCTTCTCCTGCTTTTATCCTTTTTCTCCTCCCCTCTTTTTTAACTGCAGGATTGTCTTTCTTTCTTCCTTTTTCCTTTCCTTTTTCCTTTCCTTTCCTTTCCTTTCCTTTCCTTTCCTTTCCTTTCCTTTCCTTTCCTTTCCTTTCCTTTCCTTTCCTTTCCTTTCCTTTCCTTTCCTTTCCTTTCCTTTCCTTTCCTTTCCTTTCCTTTCCTTTCCTTTCCTTTTCCTTTTCCTTTTCCTTTTCCTTTTCCTTTTCCTTTTCCTTTTCCTTTTCCTTTTCCTTTTTCTTTTCCTTTCCTTTTCCTTTTCCTTTTCCTTTTCCTTTTCCTTTTCCTTTTCCTTTTCCTTTTCCTTTTCCTTTCCTTTTCCTTTTTCTTTCCTTTTTCTTTCCTTTTTCTTTTTCTTTCCTTTCCTTTTTCTTTCCTTTTTCTTTTTCTTCCCTTTCCTTTTTCTTTCCATTTTCTTTCCTTTCTTTCTTCTCTGCATCCTGTTCTGTTCGAGGTGGAGGAAGGGAAATGTTTGCAAACAGAAACCATACCAGAACTGCTCGTAAAGCATCCCTGTACCTCCTGGGGTGGTGGGAAGCAAGGGCAGATCCACGCCTGATTTAAGAGCAGAATAATACTCTTGCATCCTTCCTCCACGCCACATGACACAGGATTTGTGCCGAGAGGCAAACCTCATCTCGCTAGCAGTCTTGAAGTGCTCGGTGGGTTGGTTTTGCAGACAGAAGTCTGGGAGGGGAGAGAGGGGAAAACGCGAACGTCACACAAGCAGAAACTGCCACGTGGTGAGGACGGAGCATCCTCTGCCCTCCAGCTCCCTCCGCTTCATTTCTGCTGCATTACAAGAACCGGATCCTCCTCCCGGCGCAGCTTTGCTCTGCCGGGAATGAGGGGAAACGGCGGGGAAACCTGCGGACTGATGAGCAAAGAAAGGTCTCCAGATGAGACCACTCAGGAGGAGAAGTCCTTCCCACAGCTCCTGGAGGAGTAACTCCCTTTCCTTGCGAGGTCGACAAAAAGCTGTGAATTCTTGGCTGAGGTGGTCAGCTCCCTGCAGTTCTGCTCTGCCCCCGGGGAGGGGAAGCACAACACGAAAGCCTAAGGATCTGGCTGGGGGGGTTCAACACGCAGCGACAGACCCCAGGTGAATATTTTCCCGGTTCCATCGCAGATCCTCTAGACTCTCTTCATCTTAAACAGATGGACAGGCATCAGTGGATACCCTCTCTTTCTTGTCTTCTTCTGCTGGCTCATGAGTAAATTCAATAAAATTGTGGGAGATTTGTAAGGATTAAAGTCAAATAAAAAGTGAAAAGGCAATTGGATTTGTTTTATGATTGATTATAGAAAGTGCAGATATCTATTAACAGCCGACAGGATAACTGTCAAAATGATTCTGTATCAACAAAAAGAACCCCCAGCAGATGAGTCAAATGTTTTCAGCATTGTGGGAACAAGGTTAAATCAAATACAATTGATGCAGCAAATAAAGATGCCAATGTTAACAGCTACTATATAATTTCAAATGGTCAATCTCTATTTATTTATATATATAAATGTATTATGCTTTTTTTTTTTTTTAAGGAGTCTCTGCCAATTGCAAATCCTGTCAGTGCCTTGGGTCAGAAGTTGAGACATTTTGTCTGTCCAGCATCTGATACATGTCAAAGACAGGGAGCAACAAAGAGGCCCCAATGTCACAGGGAAGGGCCGCAGGGCCTGGGAGACCTGCAGCCCTGGTTACTGCCAGGTGAACCTGGGGAAAGGACTTACCTGCTCCTTGACTCAATTGTCCCAATTTTCTGTTTGTTTTTAAAAGAGTGCTTTGAACTTGCTGGGTGAAGCAGAGGTTGGGGGAACCCAGGAAGCCTTGGGTCGTGCCAGCTCCTGTGCCCACAGCAGCCCATCCCCAGCCACTGCCACCCCAGAGTGATTTTCTCTCTGCCAGCTCACAAAAAGCACATCCATGGTGGCAAGAGGTGGCCACACAGGGTGCTGAGCCTGCTGTGCCTTGGACAACCCAGCCTTCCCTCTCCCAGGCTATTTTGGTCCTCCTCCTTCCATCTGTGAGTGGCTTCCTATTAGTACAGAGCCATTAAAGTTCAAGGTCGAATTTGATTCTCTATCGATCATTACCAGGCAAATTAAAGACATCTTTCTTCTCTTCCTCTTGTGTTACAGTGCCAAGGGGCTTCCCATTGTTCACTCCTACAGGAGGCTGCTGCTGCCTCAGTGTCTCCTCGGATGGGATCTGCTCCAGCCATCAAGGTTTCATAGTTCCTATCAAAGAGAGATTCTCCAGGTTTTAACAAAAGCAAAAGTGACTGTAAGTTTGAAGGATTGTAAGGCTGTGGGTTAAGATCTCAGCTGGACTGCAGCTGAATGCAGGAATCCCTATCAGAAAGGATAAGTGCAGCATCAGGCCCTCGACAGCTCTCTCCTGGGCAGGGGTTTCGCTCTTCACAAGCACAGTGTGGGACACCTTGAGACTGAGATTTTACCTTCTCCCCCCCATTCAGCCCAAAATAACCACCACCCCTCCACGTTCCTTCCCAGTGCTTCAGCCCTGCAGGTCTCAGCTGCTGGTGCATGCAGGGGACCCCAGCTCTGGGCATCGGTGTTTGCAGGACTGGAGCACATCAAAGCCAGACCTGCAACTGGCAGCTGCTACCCCAGGCTGTGTAGACACACAGAAAAATGCTTTTCCCTGGCCTGAATCAAGCCCAAACCACTGCCTGATGTTCCGGGTGTTCAGCTGATGGGTCTCAGCTCTGTTCTCCCAGGCTGTGTCCCTCCTGCAAGCCCTCCCTGCCTGATGCTGCTTTTGAAGCTCCCCTCTCCCTTATCCGAGCTCTGGATGACAAATGCCAGCTTTGACCTTACAGGGAGCACTTGGAGGGGAATCTTGATGCCAATGTGAGATCAAAAGAGAAACTCTCTGACAAGTCCCTTTCTAAAGTATCAGGACAGCATCTTCCAAATTATTTCTGTTTATACTTTGCCAGTGACTCATGCGTTGATGTTCTGTCCTGTAGGTTACTCTAAAAACAGGAATAATTACACTGCTAATTATCATTTGAATTATTCATTTTGTTCCCTTCTTCCTTTCTCCTGGAAGAGGGAGATGTATTGTCAGTTGTGGCTGTCTTTGTACGGCGTGATTAGATCCTCTCTTGTGCAGTGACGGGAGAGATCTCATCAAAATCTTCTTCCAAAAATTGAACCAGGATGCAGAATTTCACAGGTTTCAACAAGTTAAACACCTCTCCCCTCCAGCAATGCAAATATGCACCTACATCTCCACATGGGCACACACATATGCACACACTCCTTAACCAAGCACAAAAACACATCCCCATCCTCAAAACAAACCCTTTTCCTCAGCTGAAGGAGAAAGCAGGCTGTAATGAGACTGCGAGCGTGTGGCACATGTGTTTGTGTGTGTTCTCCTAATTATCGCCTTTCAAGCAAGATTAAACATCTCTCAAAGCTGGACATGTTTCCAATAGGTGAACGAACTCCAGGGCTGATGGTAACATGAAAAATTTTCCCTGTCAGAGGCAGACAAACAAATGGTGGGTTGTTTTATTTCCTTAGGAGAAACAGTGCGGTGAAATTACTATTCTCTTGTTGTTGCCAGAAGTCCAGTTGAAGGGAGCCCAGCGTTGTTCTCACTCAGGCTGGGGCAAATCAGGATAAAGTTCAGAGATGCTTGTGACAGGAAGGAGGAGTGAAGCTGGTTCCAACAACCCTGACAACTCAAAAGCTCCTCGGCTGCCACTGCTGAGCAGGGCTGGGGCTACTCCCTCTGGTTCATCCCCCACCACCTTCTGCCCTGCATGTGCAGAACATCCCCTTCTTCTCCCTCTTGCTCCAGCAAAAACAGCACTCCCTGGTGTGTTTGTGCAGGGAGGGATGAGCATCAGCAGCCACAGCAAAGATCCCCATTCGCTTCACGCTTCCTCTCTGAGCATCACCCGAGGATATCCATTAACTTGAACAGGCTTGTTCCTTTATCAAGGATTCCTTAAGAAGATCTCGGCTGCCTGGGAAGCCGAGCGTGTGCTTCAGACAATATGTCTGCACTTCACAGCTTTATTTGTTTAACAGGTCTGATAACAGCGCTGCCTATTGCACTGAGAGATGCCCCATTCAGGCAACAGGTTTGTTCCTTTATCGTGCATCAATCTAAACTGATTTCACCCTGGAGACTCTAGAAAAAAGGTGCACAGTCAGGTTATTCCTCTAACAGCTTTATGTTGATATCAGGTCGTTGTTTCACTGTATTTAAATTATCAGAACAAAAGGATGCCGTGTGTGTGCATGTGTGCCTGTGTGTGTTCGTGTGTCTCTCTCTCTCCCCCGTTATTCTTTGCTGAAACAAAGTCTGAGGAATGTGTCAGGGAAAGGATTTATCAAAGCCAACAGTCCAATAATTTTATTTCCTTCTTGTCAGACACGGTGCCCTTATTCAGCTCTTTTATAGGAACTCTGGATTTGCCAGTCTGGATCAAACCCAATCTCTGTCTACGACAGCAGTCAGTTTTGTTGGCTTCCATGGTAGCACACAAATTCCCTGGAGCTGGAGCGCTGGTGGCACCCCAGCCAGGCAGCAGGAATCCTTCCCATCTTGGGAAGGTGTAGGGAATGCACTGGAGCAATGAGGTTTATGTCCTTTCTGGAGATTTTAATGCCCATCGATCCAGTGCCTTTGCCTTGTGCTTTTGTTTACTCCAGAGGGAAGCAAATAAATCCCATCAAGGTGGCTTAAAGGCCATTATTCTGATTCCAAAGCAGTTTGTGCAAACACGGCTCTGGTGTGAGTGGTGCCTTGCAAGATGGGCAACAGGCTCATGGGATGGTTTGATCTTTGCCATTATGACCACTGAATATTTTAACTACTCATATGTACAGCCAAACATTAACTGATTTAGTTTTACTTTGGCTCAAACAGAGTTCTGAGACCAGGCATCCCACGGTTAACAGGGAAGTGATACAAAACCCTCTTGCCCCAGGGCCCACTCTGCGTGACTGCTCTCCTTGCACAAGCAGGGCAACTGGTGTTGCTAACCTGGTTTGAAAGCCACCTTCCACCTCCCTCCCCACATGCAGCTCCTTCAAGCAGGAAGCCAGGGAGACATTCCCAGGGGATGCAGAGGAGCAGGAACCATCTGTCTTCAGCTTTTCAGTGCTGACACAACATCCCCACTGACCCCCTAGCTCATGTCACAGAGCTTGAATGAGCAATGTGGGCCCAGCTGGAAGCAGGGAGAGGAGCAGCAAACTGGGAACCCCTCAGAGCAAAACAGCCACGAAGGGAAGGGCAGCAGGGACAGGGAGGGGAGAGAAGGAGGGAGAGCCCTGAACAGATGGCTGGGGGAGAGATGGTGGAAGAGGAGGGAAGCAGACAGATGGAGGACAGAGAGGAGTGGGGTGAGTGACACAAGCAATTCTCTGCGCTTGTTCATATTTAATCAAGAATTTGCTGCTGCTGCTATTTGCGTTTTGGCATTATTTGCTTTAGAGGAGCATCTAATCTCTGCCAGGGGCCAGGCCCTGGAGCTGTGCCGATGCTCAGGGAGCTGCTCCTGCCTCCATGAGCTGTGCCCCAGAGCCAGGGGCCTCTCACCACTGGAATAGGGCAAGGAACAGAGATGCCTGGGCACCCATCTAACATCAGGCATGGACAGCAAGGAAAGGGAACTTCAGTGGCCCCTGTCCCTGCTGTGGTCTGTGCTGGGATGAGGCACTGTTGGGGATGGTCAGCTCCTCCAGCCTTTCCAAGCCCTGGATGTACTTTTGAGAGTCTCCCTGAGCAGCTTCATCCTCAGCATGGAGAAGAAGCAGTAAACTGAGGCACAGTGTGGTCACTGCAAGGTGCCCCTGGTCCCACAAGGGCGTCACAAACCAGTCTAAGAAGGGATCCCAGGAACTGGGATCACTGCTCATGCTGTTCAGGGAACGAGGCTAAAGGGAGCAACACTCTCAGCAGAGAATGTGTGGTTTTCCATCCAGCCAAGGACTCCGATTTTAAACAGAAATTCCAGCTTTTTCAGAGTTCCACGTAAGCCATAATGCCTTGCCACTTTGACACATCTCTAGCTGATGATGTCTTAGACCAGTTCTAGGAGGAATAATAAGAGTAATCATTATTATTTGTCACATCTAATCCAACCTTATATCCTGTGGGATCTCAGAGCTTGTTAGCAGAGCACAGGGCTAATTCTGCTCATCTCTGCCACCTGCGTCTGGCTCCTAAAGGCACAGTTTAAGATACTTGGTATAAGCCTGTAGAATTCTGGATAAAAAACAAAAATAGCCTTAGCTCCTCTAATGTCTTCCATTGCAAATGGGAAACTGAGGCACAGTAATTTGCCTCCAGGGAAAATAGTGGTAGAATTAGTTACCGGTCTAGTTTTGCATCTTCCTGGAGTTAATGTTGCCTGGTACTTTATCAAACGGAAAAAAAATAATTGGAGGGAGGAGGTGGTCTAAGGAAATAAAAAAGAGAGGATGGACTTTCCAAAATTAAGCTCAGGCACAATGGTTTTTGCATAACAGTAAATTGAAACCTCCCTCTCCTCCTGTTTTTTTAAAATATGTTTTAAAGCAATCCTTTAATTTCTGGGTGACAAAGACAAAAGCATCTGAAAACCTCTCCAGTTTTCTCTGGCTCCAATATTTATTTTAATTGTAATTATGAAACTGTCCCATTATCATATTGTGATGTGGAGCCTTTCAAGTAATGAGAAATTCAAGTGAAGTCTTGATTACCTCCCTGGAGAACAAAATGTGATGGGGAGGACAGAGAAGGGGGGAAGGGAAGACACAGACAAGTTTTATAATAGTAAAATAAAGAAAAAAATTAATAATGGATCCATTAGTGTTAATACAAATGCTTTATGACTCACCTCAATCATTTTACATTATTTAATAACAGAAAGTCATTATTTCCTGGGAGAATTAGGATAAAGATTGTTGGGGGGGGATTGTGTGGGTTTTGTGTGGTTTTGGGTTTTTTTACAATAACTAAAAATTGGGCTTTAGGTGTAGTTAGAGTAAGATAAGATGTGTGGTGAGGGGATGTTTTAACCCCTCGCAGCCATTACCCCTCTGAAGTTTATTGTGCTACCAGTGATGGCCTGTGAAGGTGATCCAAGAAAAGGGAGCTGTGGTACCCGGGGCACTGGGAGAACATCCCAAAGCCCCCCCTGGGCACGTCTCATGGCAGCTCAGCCCCTCAGCTGGGTCTGGCCGTGCCTCAGGGTGTCTGTTGGCTTTGCAGGAGCAGGGGGATTCAGCTGCTGGTACCTGACCTGTGAGAGCTGTCAGATGGTCAGTGCAGGACACGCAGGGCAGTGGGGCAGGGGCTGGCCCATGGTGAGACACCTCTGGCTCCCCCTCTGAAGTCACTCAGTATCTTTTTGAGCTGACCTCACATCTGCCTCCCAGACTTGAATCTTGCTTTCTCTCTTGCTGTTTCCAGAGATGGTGCTACACTCATTACTGTTGTTCCTTCAGAAGTGGCTTTTAAATCTCTTGCTGTCTGCCTCCAGGCCAGTGTTAGGAAAGGACTGACTTTTTAAGGGAAAGGCATCCCTAGGATGAAGAGAGATGCCATGACCCCGGCCAGGTGGATAGTTCACAGCTGTACCCAAAAGGAGTACAGGAACCTCCATTTGAGGCTGGCCAAGGCATCCCCCACTAATTTCAGTGGTCCAGAGCAAGCCAGTGTGTTATGTTCCTGGGAACATAGATATGGGAAAAGGTGAAGGAGCCATAAGCAGGATATTATCCACATCCAGGCCGTTTTCCTCAGCCCATGCCTGATCTAGGGGGCTGTGGAGAACACAGGAATGTGTCTCTTGCAGGGGTAGCTGCTCCCTGTGTGCTCGTGGGAGGCGAGTGAGTGAGCCAGCTGCTGGAAGTGGCCTCCTCTCTGCAGAGGCTGAGAGGTAGAAAAGGACAGGAGCATCTCCCAGCACAGCAGGTGCAGCAGCACAAGGGTGCTCTCTACTGAGTCAGCTTTTCAGGCTGGGGGAGCCTCACCCGCTCTGAACTGCCGAGGGGGACAGGCCTTGTGCTTCCCACAAAGCAGCTTTAAACCAGATGGTTCTGGGCTACCTGCACACGACCCAGTGAATTACAAGGTTCCAGCTTCATCTGGAGCTCTGGCTCTGTGAGTAATTAAACTCCAGTGATCCCACAACGATGGAAGTTCAAGCTGGAGGTGCTGCTTTCCTCGTGTTGCCACTGTGCAGTGAAAAGGAACATGGATGTTATCTGGGGCTGAAATTTGTTACTCAAAATTGCTGTTTCCTGCAGTGGAAATTTGTTGCAAGAGAAGATGAAAAAGTCATCTTTTGACAAAACTACTGCTGAAGGGAACCAGCTGGGGGTCCCTGGGAGAAGGACTGCTCTGGTGTGCTGGGATAAGCCCCTTTTTTCACTGCTGGACTCTTGGTCCGATGTCTCAGTTGACTTGTGGTTTGGGTGCTCAGGAACCAAATGGATACACAACTGATTCCAGTAGGTCCACCACTCTACTTTCCTGTGCCTCAGTTTCCCCATCTGTAAAATGGAGATAAGTAGTTTGATTCAGGTGTATTCTTTTGTAAAATGCCATAGCAGCTGATTGGAAAGCACTGCTTCTTGAAAACCTACTCTTCCACTTAAAGAGAAGGTTAAATTAAGTATATTTTCTACCAAGCCCAGTTAAAACAGGATTTCTGTCTTAAACTTGCAGAATTGTTTGTGAATGTTGACTTTATCACAGCTTGAGGTGACCTTGCTGTTGAAACTGAAGCTGTTTATATGATAAGCATCTTCCTGCCCCTTCATGTACTGCTGTTGTGGGGTCCTGGGTGCTTTATGTGCTCAAGTCAAAATTCAGTGTCTGCCTTGAAATGCTCACAGACAATAAGCAAAGGAGGAATTATTCCTTTCACCTCATTGTGAGGAGCAGAAGGACAGAGGCAAAGGTAATTTTCTGGGGAGCTCTGCTTCTGCACCAGGGCCAGGGAAGGTGCTGACTTCTATGTGTCTCAGGCAGTATTTTAAAGAAGAAAAAAATTCCATCCTTTCTATCTAGGGAGAGGCCAGCTGCTTAACCCAACCATGGGAAACATGGCATGTAACTGTTTCAGTGAGGGCTGGGAAGAGATCCTGCCAGACTGAGGGCATCCTGAGGACGCCTTGCCAGTGTCTGTTTACCTGAGCACTGTAATTGCTCAAGCTGTTTGCTGCTCAAGGAGTTGAGAAAGTGTCAGAGGCAAACAGGACACCCAATTTTCTGTGGAAAGTTAACTTTTCCGATTGCCATTGAAAGCTTGGTTCTTTTGACCTAATTTCACACTCCAAGGGTTAACTGCTCTCTGTGGTACAGCAGCCCTCCAGTGAGTGCAGCCAGACAATGCCATTTAAGTGAATATTCCTAGCCTACAGAAGTCCTGGAGATAGCTCCATCTTGCTCACAGTAGGTGTTACATTAGCTGCTCAAACCATATTCCAGTAAATTAGAGCTGGGCTGATTTAGACAATCACTGGGTCATTCTTTCCTCCAATTCCCCGTCTCACACAGAGATAACAGCAGCTGGGGGAAAGCAGGGCGGTGGACGAATAGCAGCTTGCTTGCTTATTAGGGGTTAGATGCAGTCTTGAGTCTGTGATTTGCAGAACACGACTGATACCAGCAACAAAAGCCTCAAAGTTAAATGATGTGGTATTTGTTTCAGGGCTAATAAAGACACTTAAACAAGTGCCAGGCACTTTCTTCCTCAGGGGCGAGTCAATGCATTAAAATGGCTTTATAAACCACAATGAAACATATGGTGAGCAGGAATTCAGGGGTGAGGGCTGGTCAGTCCCCATGTGAAAGCACGGCCAGAGCCCTGGACTAGGGGTCAGACCCTCTAAATCCGTGGTGTTTGCTGGGTGACTCCAGATGTTTGTCTTCTTCTTCACAGCCTCAAGCTGTCATAAAGCATTTGCAGTGGTTTTGTACCTCACCTAGTGCCAGAGGAACCTGATTTCCATTTGGCCTCTGAATACAACAACAAACAGCTGCTATTGGAATGATCTGACCTGCTTGTGTCAGCTAGTGAGTAAGCAAGAGAGCTTACAACCCTTCTGCAGCCCTTTTATGTGATTTGCTTTTTTCTCCAGTCAGAAATGTGCACTATGTCATTTAGGGGCTGGGTAAAGGGATATCAGAGAAGTGTTGTACCAAGGAGTTCTACAGGTGTTCAGAAGCCTTTTTTGGCCCAGTTTCAGCCTCCTGTCCAACAAAACATTAAGCAAATGCTTAAACAGAAGACTCTCCCTCAGTGTCTGTGATTGAATAGATTCCTTGGAGCTGAACTGCCCCAATGCCACAGAGAGGGGCTGATGCTGCTCTCCAAGGCAGCCAAGCCATGACCTCTTTTTCTCACTCTGTAATGTCTCTGGCAGTGTAAAAATGCAGCATAAATGCTCTGAAAAGCAGTGACTGCAGGTGTGCAACAGCTTCAAGGGATTAAGAAGTGGGAGGAAGCAGCAGAAGACAGAAGCCAAGGTGAAGTATAAGTGCCTGTAATTTAAAGGGGAAAAGGGTGTTTTCTTAGCTCTGGAGAATTGGTTGCTGCTTACCTTGATTTTTTTCAGCTCTGGTGTGAAATGCCGTATTTCAGAAGGTGTGTCCAAGGCAGGGAACTGCTCTAAGCTTCAGCATACAAACAGAAAGGGCACCACAGAGAGAATTATTTATCTCTCCTATTCCCATTGCTCTCTTTAAAACTCACTGTAATGATGTTGCTGTGACCCAGGCCTCTGTAATATGTGCCTCAGGTAACGCAGATTGATATATAAATACCTGAGTTTATTACGCTTGAAAGACCTTTTAGAAACTCAGGGGGAGAGAGAAATTGTGGGATCTAATCTACTGTCCCTGAGGGAGAAAATTAGTCCATGGGTAGTGCTAAACGATACAGCAGCATTTGGTTGCTGCAGGAAGAGAGTGCTGTTTATGAATTGGGTCAGTTGTGTCCTGGAGAGAGCACTGAGGCAAAGTGGGATTCAGCTCTGGAACCCCATTTCCAGGCTTGTCACCCTCTTGAAATGGCACAGGTTCTCCTTAAGACCTGGTTATGTTTAGGTGGCCCTGGGCTGGGCTGCAGCCTGCAGTCCTCTCTGATGTCAAGTGATGAACATAAACACTTCCTTTGGGACCAGGTAATCAAAGAGCAGTAGGGACTATCTACCAGCAGGTGCAGAATCACACAAGGGTCTTACTGGGAATAATGTAAAAACCCCTCACCTCCCTACCTGCCTGTGCCCTGGGCATTTGCCAATGTTTAGGGCAGAGGCTGAAGGTTCCTCCCTGCTGCCTTACACTGTCCTGCAGGAAACATTGAATGCAATGAGCGTGACAGTTCTCTGTAACTGCCTGTTCTGCCTGGCTCTGGTGACCTCAGCTGGTCTGATAAACTTTTCTCACAAGTTAAAACATGTCACACCTGTGATTATAGAGGTTCTTACTACTGCCAAGTTGTAAAGTTCTGAAGGACTCATTTTTTGAGCAATGTTTAAAAGTGACAAACATGATCATGTGGTTTTCTTTTGAGCAACAACAGTTACCCCAGGGTCTGGTTGGATTATGAGACCTCCTTCTCTGTTACTCATCAACTTGCATGGCTGCTCCAATGCATGTAAAATCCTCCTGTTTTGAGCTGGTAGCAATTCACACTCTGTTTTAGCACAGCAGAGGCCTGAGGAGGTCCAGGGCATGGGGGATGAACAGCCACTGCTTCCAGACCTTCTGTGAAATTGGGAGCTCTGCCTTGTGAGCCTACTCACTGCAGCTATAGTTGTTATCCAGTGGAAAATCTCATTCCCTGGGGCTTTGCACAAACTGCACCTCCAGTGGCACCATTTCGCTCTGTGCTGAGCCCTGCTGGCCCCAGGGAAGTGCTCTGCTAATGGTCACAAGGGGATTCTTGGTGGCACAGCAGCATCAATTAGGGACCAGGTCTTTTAGCAGAAGTTGGAAGCACAGATGTAGCCAGAACTGCATTAACTGATTTAAAAAGTGCTCTTTAACATATGAAATAATTACCATGAAACTCACTGCCACAGGAAGCCACTGAGGCCAGGCACTCAACAAGAGTCACCAAACTCATGGGCACTGCTGCAAAATGGCAAATATATATAAAAATATGAAGACAAATTTTGCTGCAGGTTTATTAAACCACACATTTAGGCCAGTCTCTACCCCGTAGAGTCCAGGATGGTACTTAATGTGAGGAGGGAATGAGCAGACGGATACTGGAGCTGATGAAGCTTGGCAGCCCCTGCAAGGGGAGTGTGTTTGACACAGACCTGATCTCCTCGTGCCTGTGGCTGGCTCAGTGTCACGGCTCTGGCACGGCCTCTCCACACTGTGGCAAAGAAGTCTTCATAGTTTGTGAACAGTAAAAGTGGGACCACAAAGGTGAAACTTCTTTTCTTCCCCCTAGAGAGGAATACATTCCCCAGATCACTACATTTTTGGTTCATGCGCTGAGGGTTTCTCTCCCTGGGAAGTTTTTACAGTAGATTGAATCTGATCATTGAAAAACTCATCTGGAAAACAGGTTAGATGCAAGAATAAAATGCCTCCCTCCCTCCCTGCTTCTCTCTTCTTTCTTCTTTGTATAGCCAGAGAGAAAAACTGATGGTAGATTTAGCAGGTTTTAATTATCACTTACTGCCTGGGTGAAATCTCAAGCCTCCCTTCCTGGGTTCATCTCTAAATAATGGGTCTTAACTTCTCGCTACCTGCTTGAGGTGAGTCAGTGATTGAGGCACATATTTTCCAGCAGAAGTTGCGAGCTTCTCTCATGCCTCCTGAGCTTCTGCTTCAGTGTTGGAGGGTTGATGAGCCTCCTTTTAATAGCTGGATTTGTCTTTGGTTATGGATTGAGAACCTGAATTTATGTGTTCCTTCCCCTGTGCTTATCTTTTAAGAGAGTAAAATACCCACAGAGACTGGAAGATTCCCATGTAGGGATACAACAGTGAAATGGTGTTGCTGCAGCAGGAGTGCTGCTGGTGGGAGGAAAGAGGAGCCATGTGCTCTGAGCTCTCAGCTTCCAGCCCAGGGTTTGCAATTGCAGAAACTCTCTTCTCCTGTGCAGATGCTGCCAGCTCTAGCAAGGGCCCCATTTCAGCCCCTGCTCAGCATCACTCATTTTAAACCAGCAAAAGCTAATGTCACAAATTAAAATGATTAAATTTGCACCTGGAGATACAAATTGGGACTCCTGAGAGCTAGGAGATATCAGATACCTTATCAGGAGACAGCAGTAGCAGGCTGAGATCCCAACATGCCAGTGTGGTGTAGGTGCCAGCTGTTAAACCAGTGTGGGTTTGGCGAACAGCTGTGGAGACAGGTGAGTCGTGGTGGGAGGAAAAGTCACCTTACCTGGCTGAGCATGCTGAGCCATGTTACTGGAAGTCAAAATCAATTGTGAACCCCAGTAGGGGTCTGTGTGGAATTGTGACTGTGCATGTACGAGCTTGTCCCTGCCCAAAGGGTGCTGTGGGACAAAGATGAGGCTTCAATGGCCAAGCACCATTGAAGCTGAAAGTTGCTGGCACACAAAGCCAGGCCCAGCCTGCACCAAAATACTCTGAAAGAGTCCTGGAGGATGGTTAATGTGAAAGCTGTCCTGTCAGTGCTTGCTTTTGTTCCCTGCACTGCAAACACTTGTTCTGGTTATAAATGGACCCATGAAGAATTTATTTCTTTTGCTGTTTCTGGGTTCTGTATTCCTCTGCTTATGTTTTTGAGCACAGAGGGGTATCACTCTTGCTTTGTGCTTTGCTGTCCATCTCCTTCCTGTGCACTTTTTCTTTCTTTCCTACAGCAGAGCCATTTAGGCATCCATAAAACTCCCATAAAATTTTCTCTCCCACAACTTTTGCAAGAGCAGAAAAATGTCTGCTTCACTTCACAGACATTTTGATGTGGGGGGAACAGACTTTATGTTAAAAAAATGAACAGTGAGTAAAATAACAAGCACAGAGAAAAAGGGCAGCTTTGGCAGAGCTGACGTACTCCCACCAGCTCACCTTCAGAGCAATTACCCCATGTAAATCTCCCTTTTTTAAGAAAGAGCCAAGGAGAGCCAAAACCACCACCAGTCACTTCAACTTGTGTCCTGCATGGAGAAATAGCTCTGGTATTAACACAGCTTGGCTGTGGGCCAGATGCCTGTGCATGGAAACATATTTAAACCATTGAATAAGCAGGGTATAAACAAGAATTTTCAAAGTTTGGTGGTTTTTGCAACTCCAGGCAACGCAAATTAGAGTCTACAGTTATTAAGTTCCCATCTGGTGGCTTCTTTATGAAGGAATGATATTTGCATGTTTCCAGCAGAGAAAAGCTGTTTTTAGCTTGGATAAAATGGAACATTTTGCGACAGTATGGGAAATAACAGATGATGCTGATTTTAGCAACTGGGGTTGTAGGTTTCACCAGCTGCCCTTTTAAAAAAAACTTATTTATCTTTAAGTAATGTTTTTCCAAGTGCTCTTAACACGCATTGATTTGGAAGACTTTGGTCAGAGGAAATGATGGCATCTTGCAGAGAAAGAAATTGATGGCCCATTGGGTCATCAGCTGTGTGTTTTGGACCTCAGTGCATTTTTTTCCCCTTCTAATTTGAGCAATTTTTGGGGCTGGTGTAGCCACAGGTTATCAGAATGCAAGAGGTTCTGATTATTTTCTTTCTTGCACGAGAGTGGTGAGCAGGAAAAGATTCGCAGCTGCTGCACTGCATTGCAGCTGCGGGGACTGTGAATATTCCAAAACACACAAGGCAGGAGCTGCATGGATTAACCTAGAAGGAAGCCAGTGCCTGGCTTGTTTTGAAATATCCTGTTCCACCACTGCAAACTGAGTGTGGTTCTGGAACCAGACACAGCTTTCTAAACCAGCCTGTTCAGGCAGAAAGTGCCAGCTTTGAGCCTTGAAAACCATAAATACAGCTTGGGCACCAACTGAGCCACACCACTGCTCACACACAAGTGCTTTCCCACCCAAACAGCTGCTGTGCTGTCACAGCCAAGAGCAAAAGGAAAAGTAATGCCCCAGCAGAACTGAAGCTCCAGGACTGGAGCGGGAGGATGTAACCAGGCTCAAAACAGTGCCAGCATCATCCTCCCCACCCTGAACTCAGGTTAGTAAATGCAATGGAGTTTAGGGGGGAGAAGGGAAGAGGTTTTGCACACAGGCAGAGGAGAGCATAATCTGCACGTGAGGTTCCGCACTGGAACCACAGACTCGTTTAGGTTGGAAAAGGTCTCCAAGATCATCAAGCCCAACTGTTTCCCAAGGCCACCACTAACCCACGTCCCCAAGTGTCATATCTGCACATCTTTTAAATCCTTCCAAGGATGGTGACTTTACCACTTCCTGGGCAGCTTGTGTCAGGGCTGGAGAACCTTTTTAGTGAAGAAATTTTCCCTAATATTCAGTGTAAACCTCCCCTGGCCCAGCCTGAGGCCGTTCCCTCTCCTCCTGTCCCTGTTCCCTGGGAGCAGAGCCTGACCCCCCCCGGCTGCCCCCTCCTGTCAGGGACTTGTGCAGAGCCACAAGGTCCCTCCTGAGCCTCCTTTGCTCCAGGCTGAGCCCCTCCAGCTCCCTCAGTCATTCCTTGTGCTCCAGACCCTTCCCCAGCTTCCTTTCTTTCCCTGGACACGCTCCACCCCCTCAGTGTCTTGCTTGGCATGAGGGGCCCAAACTGCCCCCAGGTTTTGAGGTACAGCCTCAGCAGTGCCCAGTACAGGGAGATGATCCTTTCCCTGGTCTTGCTGGCCGTGTTACTGCTGATACAACCAACACAAGTCTCTGAATGTGTGTTTGCACCCCCCTTTGGAAGCCTTTCAGCCTTGGTGTAACAGCACCAGCATTGCACTGCACTCCAGAACTCTGTAAGGGTGGAATTTTTTATAGCAATTTAAGCTATTTGCAGCCTTCTGATAGTGAAGTGTTTTAGAAGGCAGCAAGTCTGCTATTCCCAGAGAAATCTCTGGCCTGCATCCAAGTCTTATAAGATCTTTGGGGTATTGCTGGGTTTGAACAGTGGCCTTTGGAGAAGATTTGTCCTTGCCATGCTCCTGCTCTCCTCTTTTGTTGAAAGGCACAGCTCATGGTGTATTCAAGACTTTTGCCAGTGGTGGTAGTAGTGTCCAAGAGAGACCATGTTTGGGAGTTCCCTCAGCTCCCTTCTCTTGCTCCTGTTCTAAAAATAATTTTTAATCCTTCCTCCAGCATTGAGAAAGCTTGGACTGGCTCTGTGTGCAGTGTTGTAGCCTCCACCTTTCTCCAGGACCTTTCTGGGCACAGGTTGGAGATTCACTCAGCTGGTGGGGACAGGCCCTGGAATAAGAGTGGTGCTGCACTTCAGGGCTGCCAATACATGTGCAAAAGAAGTCAGTAGCTCTGTAGTGTTCTACTGAGGGCTGTTCAGTTAAACTTTTCTCCTTCTTGCCTTCTTCAAGGCTTTCTGTTCATGGAGAAACATGTGAAGCAACAAGTCTGCAGTTCTGAGTGGCCTGGGAGCTGCTCTTTCCACAGGCATGAACAACCAGACAGTGCCCAAAAGCTCAGCCTGGATCCTGCAGGCTGCCTCCTTCCAGGTTCTGGCAATGGAGAGTCCCGAGCCACTGAGCTTATTTCATTTTTAACCACAGCCCAGAAGATCCCACACTTTGCTCGAGGCTGGCTGGGCTGCTCTGCAGATGATCCTGCGATGTTATGACAGTCCAGAGAGCCATTATTCCGAGCTCTTGCCAATCACCAGACTGCTGCCAGTCTGTGTCAAATGAAGCATCCCAGGCCCTGTCACATTAAATCCAGCAGCTCTTTCATTTAGAGCAGAGCAGTTTGTTTATTTGTGTTCCCTCCCCTCCTTTTGGGATGCCACACTCAATCATCTCTGGGGTTTGCTCTGCTTGTGCAACGCCTGTGACCACAGGGAAGCTCAGTGCCCCTTAAAGGGCCCCTCATTCTTGGGCAAGCAACGCTGTGGTGGTGTTCTGGGAAGAGTAGTGTCAGGGTGTAAGGAAGGGGAAAAGCACAGAATACTGGTGTGGCTGAGAGCGTGGCTCCAGATCAGTCACTCACACGGGTTCAAGGGCAGGACATCTCAGCCTGATGAAACCCACGGCTGCTGTGCTCTGCTGTGAATGAGAAGAAACGATGCCGAGTAGTGGCACATCTGGCTGCCCTGACCAAGGCTGTGCAGCACCTCTGTGCCTCTTTCCCTGTCTTGAAAACAGGAAGGGCGAGTGAGGAGTCAGGAAGATCAAGGCAGGTGCTGCGACCATATGGAGGATTGGAAAGGGGAATGGTTTCAGCTGAGGATACAGAGCAAGCTCACTTTCTCCACCTGCATTTGGGTACAGAGCTGGATTTTTCCAAGGTGGAATTGCCAGTGAGCCAGTGCCCCTGATGCTGATCCTGAGCAGCTCCTGCCCTCTGCATCCTCCCCCTGCCACACCACCAATCATGACAGTGCTGCGGCAGCCACTCCAGGAAGGAGTGGGAGTGCTCTTGGAGCATGGGTTTCTCTCAGGCAGAGGTGATTCCCAGAAGAGAATTTTCCAATTCATGCAGGAACTGCAGTTGGAGGGTGCAGAGAAAGGTCTGTACAGAATGGAGATAAGAAGGGAAAAATGATCATGCACTGGCTGGAAAAATGATTACGGGGAGGAACCAGGGTCCTGCACATGATATTCCTCCTTCATCAGCACAAATTCTCCTGTTCGTGCAGGAAGCCTCTTGAATCAAGCCTCTCTGTGCAAAGGCTGGGAAGACTGGTCAGCTTCTCTTGACTTCGTAGCTTGGGAGAACAGGAAAAAAAAAAAAAAAGATTATTTGGCGTTCTTTATTTATAATGCATCTGCAATAAGAGGTGGTTCATTTCTTGTCACTGTTTGCTTTAGTGTCTAATTTGCCTCCTGTAGGATTTGAACTCAAATATTATGACGGGATTTTTTTCCCTTTACAAGGACTAAAATGAAATGCACAGTTAAAAGACAGAATTCCAGGGCTTCCAATCATTTGACAGAATGAAGTCTGTGAGCCAAATTAACTGAGCTTTCTCATTACTGGTGTCACTTTGTGTGCTGGCTGAATGCTCTTGCATTCAGCCCTCATCCATTACAAAAAATACTCTCCTTACCTTACTTGTGAGGGGCCCTCAAGCTGATTAAAAGCAAAGGGGATTTCAACTGCAGTCTTCTTCCCCTTGAAGAGTGGCTTTTATCTGTTGCTGCTTGTTTCACGAGAGAGTTTCTGGTTATTTCGTGGTTATTGTGCAAATTCATGGGGAGAGCTTCCCTATGGATGAATGGAGATCTTTTCAAGTGAGAAGGATGTCTGCTGCTTTTAAGGAGTGCCATGCAACAAAACCTTACACAAATCCCCATTTGAGGTGTCGCTTCCATACCAACGTCCCTTTAAGAAAGAACAATGATAAATCCAGCTTCATTATCCAGCATGTCCAACAATCAGCCCGGTGACATCCTTCCCTTTCATTACACAGAACAGCGATTGACTCATTGGGTGACTCTGCTTGCAGTTGAAGCCACATACAGTAACTGGAAACCCAGGGAGACTCTGCAGTCTCCATGGAGACAGCACACTTACAACTTAATGTGATCAACAGATGCTGCAATAATCTTGAAAGATGGAGAAAATGTTTCAAACTGAGTGTTGTTTATGGTGGTTCAGTGGATGTTCAAATTTGCTCTGTTATGACTGAGCTCCATGTAAACATACTCTGGAAAACACACAGACGTGTGTGTGTGTGTGTGTGTGGAGGAAGAAATCTCTCGTGGGTAAAGCAAGAGGAAGTGGGCACCCACTTTTCTGTTCTCAGCTTCTGCCCTTGGGGAGGTCACCTTAACTTTCTCTTCTATCCCAGTTTATCTGTAAAATGGGGCAGTGCAAGTCATCCAGGTAGTGGCTACATCATCTTTTATGCTCTGGGGTGGATGACTGTAATGAGATGAAACTAGTAAGACTCTGATGGATGAGCCTATAATCTCAGTGAATTGAATAGGGATCTCCCTCTGTGCTGCATGACCTAATGCTGGAGCTGACGTAAAGATTTGCAGAGCAGATTTATACTTCTGCTTGATTTTCCTGTGAAATCTCTAATGAGTGATCATTTCCCACTGAATCTTACAAGCTGTTGTAAAGAAATGACCTGTTTTCTGTCTTCCCTGCTCTGATATTGGTGCAGCCCCCATTACTGTCACATCTTGACCCTTGCACCAGTCCCAGAGGGAGGGAGATGCACTCCTCAAACAGGAGGAAGGGCATGCAGATACTAGTTCCACATCAGAAAAATTCCTGGAGCATTACTACTAGAAAGGATGTTCCAGATGTAAGAGCTGGCTCAGCCTTCCTTTCACTGACTGCTGGGAAGGTAAAAATTCATGCTGTACTTGTTTCTTATTCTTTCCCCAAGCATCCTCTGCTGGCCACTCCTGGAGATGGGCTGCTCGGCTGGAGGGACATTCGCTCTGAATTCCTGTTCTGCTCTTAAAATCTGGTGGCTGTGGAGAGTGGAGGTTTCTGAGTTTTCCTTTGCTCATTGGGTTTTTCACAAGGGAGGATGAATCTTTGGTACTACAGTGGCATTCAGAACTGTGTGAAGTGCTCCACAGGCACAGGGGGAGAGGCAAGTACCAGCTCAGAAGTGTGAGAAGTCTGTAGAGGACAGGAGACCTCAACCAGCTTTACAGGGAAGAAGCTGTGGCTGCCCTCAAAAGACAAGGAGGCTCTTCAGGGGCTCTGTCTGCACCTGTGCTGCCCCAGCTCCCAGCTCAGTGCCTTTGCAGGTGACATGAGCTTTCTGGTGTGAGGGAGCACTGAGCCCCTTGGGCTGCTGCTCACACTCTGCTCAGAACAGAGGCACTCCAGCACTTGGGATGTTCTGGTGTGTGGGATAGGGCTGAACAGTTCCTTGGGAGGAACATCCTGCTGCATCACTCAGCACTGTAGCAGCGGGTTTGCAGGGCCAGGCAGAACTCACAGAAGCCTGGGAACCCTCCTATGCCCACGGATTGCTTGTCAGCTCCTGGAGGGATCAGGGGTCACAAAGAAAACTGGCAGCTTGTTCTCGTACAGAAAGCCCAAAGCTGCACTCAGCCAGGCAAACTTTATTTATAAACATACAAATCCTTGAATTGGTGGGCTCAAAAGCATCAGGACCAAGACCCCAAAGACAATTCATCACCACTTGGATGACGACCACTTTTGCAAGCACTATCAATGCCCCTCTCCCTCCCCTTTGAAGGGAAAACACAGCTGAGTCTGAGCTCCCTGTGGCAAAGTTCTGCATAATGTGGCATGGCCCGACAGGGAGCAAGTTCCTGGCTGCACTGAAGCTTTGCTGGGCATGTAGCTGAAACCCTCTGTAGATGGGCTGTGCTTAGGGACTTCATCTACAGAGCTGCATTGAGGAGGAGGCTTCTTTGCAGTCTGAGCATTTTGCTGAAATCACTTGTGGAGCCTTCAGCAGAGCAGGACGGAGTCCCTCCCCCAGCTGCTTGTTTTCCTCCCACCCAGGGCCAACCTTCTTTGCTTGCAAGACTCTTACCCAGCCAGGCTCCCTAGCTGTACTCTTGCCCTTGGTGAAAGGTGCTCAGCATTGTGAGCTCTCCCCTCCCATGCACCCAGGGGTCAAGAATTTCCAGGGAGAAACCTCTACTGACACTTTTGGAGCATCCACCCCTGGACAGATCCTCGCCCATGCAGTCAGTGGACTCCTCATCCAGTCACTGCTTCCCACGTGGCTGTACAGGTACATGCAAGGAACTGCAACCCATAGGGCAGCCATAAATATCAGTAAGAATTATTGATCAGGGTCTGTCTCAAAATGATGACAGGAATGCATCTCCTTTCCAAAAGTACGGGATACCTAATTCAGTGAAAGGAATTCCTCATTGAAATCCCAGATGGGCCCATAAGATCAGCCTGATTATTTTTTGAAACCTTGGTTCCTCCAAATAAGACTGAAAATTGAATTAGCTCAGAGAGAGACAGCCCTGGCCAATCACTCAGGGAAGCTGAAGGACAGCTTATTGATTTTCATGTTTCAGAAAAATTAAATGATATCCCTTTTTGTTATTTAAAATGCTGCTTAAGCAATTTAGTAATGTGATGTTGGAGGCTCAGTTCCAGGCTTTGAATCAGCTGAAGGAGGGGGAGGAATTTCCCTTGACAAGAGAGCTAGGTGGAAGAAAGATTTAGTATAATTGCCTTCCCTTCCAAATAATTGATGGCACCAAAAGAATGGCTGTATTTTGCCGGCTTCCTTTCCTGCATACCACTTATTAAAATATAGCAATTAATTATGTAAATAGTTGATTTATAATCAGCAACACTGGTGGTTAATTGATTTTTGTGCGTGTGAATTTATATGACAGGGAAATACTGATAAGGTGATTACACTGTCCTGCCAGGCCACAGCATGCTCGGGGAGGGGAGGACGTGGTCTGGTGAGCCTCAGCAGATGGATTTTTGGTCCTTTCCTTGGGAATTTAAATCTTCTCCAACTGGTTGGGACCCCATCTGTCCAGAACAGATTCCTTACTCCAAGGGTGTGTGGCAAGAGAGCATCTTCCAGGAACTGCTGTCTCCTTTAGCTGAGAATGAGCTCTGCTCATCTGCTTCTGGAGAGTGCCACCCCTTCCCAACCCTTTGCTGTGCTGCTGGGATTAAACTGTGGTGCATGTTTTCTCTCCCCTGTTGCCCCACCCCTTCCCTTCATACTGTTTCAGGCAAACCTTTCAGAAACAGCTCTTAATCAAATGAATGTGCAGTTATAAATAAAATATCTTCTCCTCCCCCTTCTCCCCTCCAACCTCAAATTGTGAGCCCTTGCCTAAGCAGGAGAATGGGAATTGCTTCCACATGTAAACGGTGGCTGTAAGGGGATGTTTGTGCTCTGGATGTTTCCTAGGGACTCATGACATGCAGGGAACAGCTTGGGGACACCTGGCTGGTCTTGATCCCTTAGCACAGAGGGAGGGAAGGTTTGAAGCAAGCTGAGTCTCCTCAAGATTATCTAAATGCTACTATGGCTCTTTTCATCCCTGGTCCAGGTGGGTTTTGTGCCTTTGTTGGCTGAGGGTGAAAACGCTCTTCCATCCCAGTGGCTGCCGGCGTTGGGGGGAAGCTCTCTGTATCTTTCTCCCTCTCCCACTTCCTGCAGTGCTACTGGGTTTAGGATCAGCCACCTTGAGCTCATCTAAAAAACTCCATCTACCTGGGCAAAAGGCTCCTGCATTGGGCCTGGCCTCTCCCTGTGTGCTGCAAGTGATTTGGAAGTTGGGTGGTGTGTAAATCCGTCCTGTGCTGCTTGAAGTTCCTTGACCTTCAACTAAGACCTGAGCTCTCTCTTCTCTGTGATGAGTCGACGCTATTAATTGGAAATCCAATTTTGGAGGATAGCCAGGCTAATGCTGAGCCAGCATCACTTGGCTCTGCAGGCAGGATATAGGACATGCCTTGGTCTATCTATAGCCAGGGAAAGTCAGCTTGTTCTGCCTTATTGCGGGGGAAAGTGGGGTAAATAGGTCCCAGTTCCTCCCTCACCAGTCTGGCACCTCACACGGTTTTACTTTTTCCTGTTTCTACTTTGAAGCAATAGGAACTGTACAACAGAACTGCCAAGCAAAGATTTTTTTTACCCAGACAGAAAACAGGATAAAATTATGTCAGTCCTCTGCAAGGAAAGCATCCCATTGAAGTCCCTCCAGCATGGATGAAGAGCAGTCGGGGAAGGTCCTTCCAACCCAAACACTGACCTAGGGGCAAGTTCCTTCACCCTCAGAGGGGCTGGTCCTGCCCCCCTTGACTGCAGAGGAGCCGTGATTCAGAGCACTGTGAACTGCTCGATGTGATGGAAAATGAGCTGCTCCCTGGAGTGCTTTGCTGCTCACACACGTAGCACATGAGATCACACTCCCGTGTCCCAAATGGGGGATTCTTCAGTGTAGCCTCAAAATGCAGAACAGTTGTAGAGCTGCCTCTCAGAGGAGCCTGTTGTGTTACATCACCCGAGGGGTAAACAAGACATGCAGACCCTGGCGAACAGCTCCTCCAATCTCAAAACCCACACTTAGCAGAGACTTCACAGTCAGAAAAGCAGCTCCTACTGACATCCAAGTTATCCCAGAGTTCCAGAATGCTTTGGGTTGGAAGGGACCATGAACCTCACCCAGTTCCGCTCCTGCCGTGGGCAGGGACACCTTTCACTAGTCCAGGTTGCTCCGTGGATATCTCATGGTGTGGAAGGGTAGGGAAAGGCTGCAGGGGTCTAAGGGGAAATGGGTCACTGTCCCAGTGGTCAGTCCTGGGCTCGGACACCGTCCTGTCAGGTAGCCTAGTGCTGGCAATGAGCACCGAGGGATGACAGTGGGTGACAAGGGCTGTGCTAAGCCAGAACTGATCAAACCCATGCTGATTAATACTAACTGCTTATAAATTGTGTCAGGCCCAAACATGTATCCAATATTAATTAATCCTCTCAACTGCCCTGGGAAGTGGGGAGGAAAGGAAATTTGTATCTATTTTTAAAGGAAGGAAACAGGAGTAATTGATTAGGTGGTACTTGGAGCTTTTGGGTTATTTCTGCTTCTCCATTTGTCTTGAGGAGGTTTGGTGGGCAGGGCCCAGCTTTTGATGCAGCACTGGGGGACAGAGGTGGCTGCACATTTGGGCTGTGCTCCAGGAGATGCAGAATGACTGATTCATCAGAAGTCCCTATTGAATTGTTAAGGATTTCCCTGCTATTGGGTCAGAAAGGGAGAAGTCCCTGCCTGTCCCCCACAATGCAGGTTCTGGTCAAGGGCACTGCAAGTCACTGTGGGTGCATTCAGGGCCACGGCAGAGTGAGAGGGGTGTTAATACCTCACCAAGCTCTCTGCAATGCTGGGGCAGCCAAGGACAGGAGCTGCTGCTGTCCCTTCAGGCACCAAAGCCAAGTACAGCAGTTTGGGAGTGAGGGAATCCAGCTCAGTTTGGTCTGGACCCCTGGGAGAGCTGAAAAGGATCTCGCTGCTCCAAAGCTGTTGCCTTGTGTACAACCTCTCTGCTTCTTTCCAGGCACCACTGTGTTATCTCCCATTATTGTCACATCACCGAGGCAGCAGTTGAAACTGCAAAATCTGGGCCTTAGTTTTAATTTCAATCAGGCTTTTGACTGATGCAGTAAAGCCAGTGGAAACCTTTGGTGCAGGCACAGCTTGGTGACTCCCATGCAGGGCATCACATGGTGTGCCTTACCAGCTTTGAGGGTTCCTAACAAAGAGCTTCCAGGCCCTGCAGATGGTTACAATAAGTTTTTCAACTGCTTTGGCTAAAAGCATGTGAGTTCCAGGTCCTTGTTTGGTCTCTGTGTGTAGACACAGCGCATTGATAAGGATGGAAATAGATGTCAAAACAGCAGCACCTCAAATATCCCAGTGGAACCTTTGAGAATCCCTCCAGAGCTTGGGCCAGACCCTCTGCTGCTTGTAACAGCCCTGTGAATAAACAGCGCACTTTCTTCTCCATGCTGGGGAATCCAGGGCCTTTCACAGGCAATTGAATTTGCATAAAACACTTAAAACTCACATAAATGTACCTTTAGACAGCCAGATCTTGCAGGAGCTGAATGAAATCATAAAGCTCTGGGTTTTAATTAGTCTCTCACCCTTTCTTCTATCAAACAATCATCATTGCTCGTGTCAAACTAGTTCTTATTCTGGGATATAAAAAGGCTGAGTGTCCTGACAGGGCTCAGGGATGTGAAGGTGGAAAAGGGACATGAACAGCCTTTTGGGCTCATGTGGTTCCTGGGCTGCGGTTTCCTTGGCCCAGTGCTTGCTTGGGGCTTTCCAGCTCAGATGGCCCAGAGTTCTCCTCCTTATTTCTCCCAGGGATGGGGCAGAGAGTTCCAGGGAAGGACCAGCACCCACAGCTGTTCCAGCCCCAAGGAGATGAGCAGGTTCAGGGACATCTCAGCACCTGGGGCAGACCTGGGCTGGGGACCAGAACCATGTGGCAGGTCCCAAACCAGCCCCAGCACAAGGTTCCTGACTTCCCCTCCAGACCCTGGCAGCTTCTCGGCATCTGGCAGACAAAGCTCGTGGGGTTTTTCCTCTTTCCCCGTCATTCCTCCATCCATGTGTGCACAGACACAGAGCTGTTGTAAAGGGCTATTAAAGATCGAGCGGGATTTTTTGCTCTCCCTTTGACTGATGCCTGAACAGACCTATACAGATGTGATAAGGTCAAATATAAATTTAATTAGTTTTGTTAATTTATTTTTTTTTAATTCCCGTGTGATGTATAAACAGATCAGAGCACTGGGAAGAAGCAGGCAGTGGGGGAGCCTGTGATAACTTTCTCTCAGCTTCTGTCCAAATAATTTTAGTGACAGAATGCTGAACTGTGGGATTCCAGAGCTTTCCAGGAAATCCTGGGCACAAGAGCTTTTAGGCCCAGGAATTCCTGGAAAGCACCAGAAAATTCCTACAAATTTTCCACAGCACAGCATCAGATCCAGTCCTAAAATAGGTCTGAAAAGGGCAAGCTGTCAAAGATTTGTGCATCCTGCCCTCAGCTCTGCCTTGTGCTATTTCTCTTTTGGGAGGTGAAGGTGGGGTGCTTCAAAAAGGGGCCTTGCAGAAATACGGGTGCCTGGTGTTGGTAATCACTCTCAAAAGGATTAGCCCTGATTTCTCTGTTCTTCTGCTCGGTAAAGCGAGGCTGCAGTGTGGGAGGCTGATAGGTTTTTGGCATGTTGCTGAGTCATTTGGTCACAGGGACAGCTTCAGAAACAGCGGTGAAACAGCAGGGTGGGCAGGACTTGCAACCACACTTGAGGTGAAATGATGATGTCTTAAACAGACAGTGTGATGCTCCAAAAGCCATGTCTCTGCCATCCTTTCCTCCCCCTTAAGCAGAGCAGGCTCTGATGCAGACCCAGGCCCGGTGCTGACCGGGTGCCACAGTTGTGTGGCTGATGCAGGATTTATACTTCACGTTTATTTGATGAGTTTGGCTGGTTATAGATAGAGTCAAGTGAACGCTCCAGTCTCTTCATCATCTTTGTAGCCCTCATTGGATCAGCTCCAGAAGCTCCATGTCTGTCCCCTCCTGAGGAGCTCGGAACTGGACACAGTACTCCAGATATGCTTCACAAAAAACTGAGAAGAGGGGCGGGATCACCTCCCTAATAGACACGTCATCCCAAAAGACACTCTGACTGCAGCAATGACAAGGGGTTTGGGGGAGAAAGAGGAAGAGTTCAGCTATATGGCAATGGGCCAAGCAATGCTATTTACCCTCAAGCAAAAGAGCAATCTGTGGCCTGTTTGTTTTGCTTTGCTGTATTTATAGCTGCAGCCAAAGTGCCCATGCTGTGGGGAAGAGCTGCCAAGTGTAGGCCAGCACTTGGTCGATTGAGCTGTAGTAACTGGGGCTGATCCACTGTGTGTGCCTTGGCACAGAGGTGACGCCTCAGCTGGCCTCACCTGTACAGAGCCCAGCAATGGGGCAAAGCCCCGGCGGGCGCAGCCTGACTGGATTTGGCTCTTGCGTGACTGTCGGTGTAGACACATCCTCGGTGTTTTCAGTGCTGGGGGAAACAAACCCTTTGGTGTGTGCTTCCCTTCACACCCTGTGCGGATCCAGCTGTCTCTGCTCAGAGCAGATGGCGGAGTGAGAGCGGAGATGCCTCAGGTGAGTCGGGCTGGGAGGCACACGGAGACACAAGTGTGAAGAGATACATCCTTGCATTGTCAAAATATTGGGATGTCTAGTTAAACCAGAACAGAAGGGATTGCAAAAGCCACCAGTTCCCCAGGTAACAGCACATGGGTCCGTGTGTAGGCTGGGAGCTGGGGTGGGTTAGTGCCAAGCTGCAGGTGCTCCAGGGGGCTGTGTGCCCTGAGGGCCCTGCAAACAATAACAGGAACATTTAAATGCCATAAAGATCATTTTATCAGGGAGATGGTTTGTACTGAAAGAGGTTGTTGTGCACGGTTCCTTTGATGGGTCTCAGCAGATAGCACCAATTATAAAATTATTAACAAACGAATGTGCTCCTTCGCTCCAATTAAATGATAAGAGCCAAAGCAAAGGGGCAGATTTTTATCATTATCAGATTACAGGCCCATATTGTGCTGATAATAAAGCAGGCACTTTCTAATACGTTACCTCCAATATGGCTCCTTAGATTATTGTTTGGCTGTAGAAGAAAAAAAAAGAACTTTGCAAAAGCAATAATAATGTGGAAGTGTCTTTATCACAGGCCATTCCAGGGAGTGTAACAAAAAGGGCCCACAATGAGTCAGGCCAATGACAATGAGGATAATAAGAACATCAGGAGTGGGGAGGGTGCCCACACAGCAGAGCACTGGGCCAGAACATCTCGAGTCTGTTCAAGAGATAAAGCCTTAAGAGGGAGTTCGCTTCAATCGGGGAGGCAGTTTGCTGCAGCCTCTGGAAAAGTGAAAAGAGCCACAGGAGGAGGAAGAAAGGAATATTAAAAGCTTTTCAGGGGATGGAAGGAGTATTTCTCTTCTATTCTTTTTCCCATATAAAGTCGGATAGGATTCGGGATGCAGCTACAAATACACGGCCCTTCTTTCACTGCCTGAAATCTGATGTTCCAGAGGTGATCAAATGTAATTAGGCAGTGTAGTACTAATTCAGCTGCCGTGTGAGATGTTGAAGGAGGAGAATACCAACTGCATGGGAGGAGAGACCGAATGAGTTTCCCCTTCCTGACCCTGAAGCAATCATACCTAGAAGCCTGAAAGCTGATTTTATTTTCCTCTCTGCAGGTGAGAGACAGCAGTTTAAGGAAAAGAGTCCTACTCTGACTCTGCCTTGCTATGTGTTAGGTTGTTAGGCTGGTAAAATATGTAGGGGATGTGATTCCCTTCCTGTACTGGTGTAAATCAGAAGTCACTCTAGCTGTGCTGATTTACACAAGCTGAGGGTTTGCCTTAACAAAATTATAACAGCGTAAAGCCAGTGAGGAGAAAAGGTCAAGCCTGTCATATCTGTCTCAAAGCATGGTGGTATCAGCCATGAAGCTGTGATCATGATTGATCAGGGAACCTCGTCATTAAGTGATTAATTGTTATTAATTATTATTTATTACTCTAGCACCAGGGAGCCCTTGTCACATCTGTGTTAAGTTCCCTTGAACCTGGATCCCCTCCAAGTTTTCTGAAGTCCTTGAGCTTGCAAAGCAAAGCTGCTGATCTTGTAAGAACAGGTCTTGGAGTTTAATGCTCCCAGAACCTACAGTCCTCAAAGGAAAAGTGCCATAATGTGTGTGTTGCTTGGAGTGGGAGGAAAGGGATCCTGGAAGGTGCACAGCAAAGTAGAACTGGGGAATAATAATGTTGTGAAAATTGTGAGCTAAAGTTAGAGTTCTGCTCGACTCGGGATGGGGGGTGGGGAGGCTACAGGCTCACGCGCTTCTGGTTATCCATCCCTGATAATCAGACCAAACTATCTCAGAGGGCTAATTCCAATGAGTTTTGCTGTCATTTTCACCAGTGTAACTCACCTCTCTCCTGTCAGTAGAGCTGGGTTGGATTTACACCCAGCGTAACAGAGGTTGGAGAGCTGCTGCACTGAATTCCTGCCAGTTCTTTTCTGAGTCTCCCAGCAGAGACTCCAGAACCAAGTGACGTTGGCCTTCCTGGGCATCAGAGGGGCCACTTGAAAGGCAAATTAATGTTATCTCTGTGCCAGATCAAGGAAGTAAAGGACTGCTTTCCTGTCCTGATGCAGCACGTGTAGTTTTACAGCTCCAGCTGCTGATTCTGCTTTCATTACCTGTTATTTACAACCCTGCACACCAACAAGGTCTACTTTATTCATTTGTATGTTTTTGCTTCCCGGGAAGATCTTCAGCCACGAGCTGAGTCAGCAGGATCTCTAGTCAAATAAGGAGCCTCTTTCCCTGCAAGACATTGAAACTCTGTGATGTTTTGCCTGATGGGAGAGAACTCTTTCCTTTCAGTGTGCCACATCACTCTGTTTTGCTTCCCATCTTTCCCTGCAAGCAGGAAGCAGCCCTCTTGAATATAATTCTATTGAAGGCAAATGGTGTCTATGTCTGATTAGTTCTGGCTTGAGGCTGTATCAACAAGCTCACTGTTGGTCCTGCATTTGCAGCCTGGAATATTTTAGGGCACTTGAGTCTGACAGATTCATGTTTATTACATTAAACCATACTATCATTGACTTGGCAAAGTGTTATTTTCCCAGATGGCAAGAGGCAGTGGGGAAAAAAAACAAAGAATCTACACCACTGGTGGCAAAGAGGGCAAATCCTGCAGCCTTCACTTAGACAGAGCCTCAGAAGGTCTAATTCTGCTCTTCTTCAGAGCCTGATCCTGCTTCTGCTCTAGGAGGTGACAAAGCTGTGGGAGAAGGGCCAGGCTCTGATGACGCTGATGAGGAAAAACCTCTCTGAAATCAGTGGGATTAGATTGAGACACAATGCTGGGGAAGGGAGGGTCAGACCAGGCAGCTTCTGGTGTGCTGTGCAGACCAGGGACTCTGTCCCCATATAACCCAGGGCAGAGCCATTCCACCCCTCCAGGAGCTACATTTCATATCAGCACAAGTTCTCTGTGTCAGCAAATAAGACTCACAAGACAAAGATGGAGCTCTGAGGGGAAGTGTCTTTGTTTTTATTTTATTCTTTCACTGAGCTGTTTCTGTAACTGCAACTGAACAAACAGAGTAAGTCACCTTTCCCCCCCAAAAGCCCAGGGCATGAAGACAGGGCAGGATTCTGTTCACATTTCCTCTCTGGGGACAGGGTTTCCATTACACCAAATCCCCTCTGCCTCACTCTGACAGCCTACAAAGGTCTTGAAGGGATTGGAAAAGGTCCCCTGCCAGCTTCCCTCGCCCAGGAGAGCTCCTGGCTCACACAGGGCTGGCACAAGGCCTTGGACTGCTGTGGGAGCCTCTGCTCTGTGGGAAATCCCAAGGGGAAGAGCTATGGTCTCTTTCAAAACAAAGGTATAAATTTCAAAACATCCCATGGAAGGGAAAATACCAGCCCCAACCAGAAAAATGTTTTGAAGCAATCAGAGTGTTTCATTTAAAACCAGCCAGAGTCTGGCAGCCTCCTTCATTATTTTTCTTTCTTGTTTAACATTCAGAAGTCTCCAAGGAATTTGCTGGTACATTTGCTGTGCTTCACTACAGGTCTCCACAGAGCAACTGCAACAGGCAATGTGTGGCCTGACTTTGTCACTCTGCCCATCCTGTCATTCTGATGGAATAATCAGAATAATCCTTAATATTTCCCAGAAGTAGCTTCTGCCTGGGGCTCCTACAGGTGTTCAACCTGTGCTATCGGCAGCTGCACACCAAATGGGAAAGACAAGGAGCCCAAGGAATGGCAGGTGCTGAAGGAAATCAGAAGTGAGCTGGAAGTAAGAATTTTAACCTAAAATACTTGTTTAGATTTTCCTTGTCAGCAAAGGTGAGAAAAACAAACTCCCAGAGTACAGATGTCCTGTGTTGTGGGGGTGAATAGTAGTTTGAGGGACCTGAGAGCAAGTGGATTCCTGGACTTGATTAGGGCAAAAGGTTGGTGCTACTTATCCCAAGCAATTTGGTACGTGGGGTTCCTGGGAACTGTATCTTTACTCTCATTTTATGGATGTAAGACAACTAGAGAAGTGTCAGGCAGTAGATTTAGGAGTGGGACATCTCTGCTGCATTTCAGGCTTCCTGAATCCCAGGCCTGTTCCGTGTCCATTAGACAGCACAGCCCTCCTTGCTGCATGCAGATTGTCCAAATTCAGTCCAAAGATCTGCTTACAGTCCAAGTCATTTGCAAATTTAAAGAAGAGACAATAAACTAGATGAAAGCCAACTAGAAACTAAGCAAAGTCCATTAAGATCATCCATGGTAACTCTCCATTTAGCCTGTTCTTTAAAGAAACTGGCTGAACACCTGTAATGTGTTTTCTCTGTAGACAGATAATTCTGAAGGTAGAACCCAGTCTCCAAAGAGCTTTAAGCTTTCTTAAAAGGAAGCAAACGACTCTGTGTCGTGCCACATAAGACATTAATCATTAAATGTTACTGTACCGGTTTGGCCAAATTTAGAAATATATCCTCTGAGAGAAGGCACAACCACCCCTCCCCCACCAGGTTTGGGAAAAAATCAATTTTCCTCAAAGGAAAGTGAAGGAGATAAAAACTATTTATTTAACAAACACACAGGAAAAGGAAAATAATGCTAAATAATAAAAACCTCTCACTGTGGAGAAAAAACCTGGGAAAGTGTCAGAGTCCTCCCTTTGGTCTCCTCGGAGCTGGGGCTTGGCCCAGGGCCAGGCCCTCTGCACTTGGTGGAAAGTCCTCCTGATGTGCTCTGATATTGAAGCAGTCCAGCAGAAAAGGAAGAAAATCCGAAATTCCAGGGAAGGAAAAAAAAATTCAACTCTCAGTCTCTCTCCAGAGAAAAAGAAACTGAAGCACTGGCCAAAAACTGACCTGGGAGCCACAAGCCGGGTGCTTCCTCGCTCCCCTGCTGCAGCTGGGAAAAAAAAAGTCCCTATCTCTGTGTGACCTTGAACAAGCTGCAAACTGCTTTGAAAAAGTTTTGCTCAGTTTTTCCTTCCCCCTCTCAGGCTCAGTTTAGAGGCATAGAAAGGCACAAGAATTAATTTCTGGGCATAGGGCAGCGATAGGGGATACACATCATAAAGTCACCCCAAGACAGTTACGTGGATGACTGGGGAAAGAGGCCATTTGTTACAGGAGGGAAAAGGGAGAAAGTAGGGACTTTTTTTGGCTGTGCTGCCAGGAGAGCCAATTCCCATCTGTGGGTTTGATGCATTGTCTCATAAGTAACAGTGTTGGTTTTGCACGGGAGCAGCTCTCAGAAACCATAACGTTTAATGCAGAATGAAATGTACTCGAGGAGATGTTCTCTGGGCTATTTTTGCCATTGGTGGAGAAGGATGTGTCTCAAAGTTGCTCTCCCTAGTGCCCTCAGCTCCTGCAGCAAAGACATCAGTTTGTTTGTGGTCCTTGTATCAAATGTTGCTCTATGCACCATGGACCATCTCTGGGATATTTTTGTCTTCAAAAACTGTTGCCATTGCACAAAGTGAGCCAGAAAATACACACATTGTGTTGTCCTGGGCAAGAGATGTTATTTTTGTTCTTTCTTCCTTTGTATGAGTCTTTTTGAAAGCAAAAGCAATTTGGACTAATGGAACTTGCTGTTTGTGGGCAGGAAAGAGCACACAGCACTGGAAGCGTTGGAAAATGCAGCTGTTGTGGGGATCCTGGATTTATGCTGGTGTAGAGCAACAAGTTCTGGGTGTAGAGCAGTTTCCCAAAGGTGGTTCCCAAGACAGAGAGCCATGCCGTGAAACCTGGTCACCATCCTCCACAAAATGACTCAGGTGATGTCCCAGGGTGTGGAATTCTACATTTTGCTGCTCAATGCTCTGCCTTTTTGACTACAATAGGAGATATTGTAGACTGAGTTGGAGATTTTGTAGACTGCTCTTGTTAGGAGCAAGCTAATGCTGAGGTCAAAGACCCTTGAGGCAACTTTCCTTACATGAATGTACAAAGGTCTGGTTTTTAGATCGGGGAGAAACTCCACAGCGTAAAGCAACAGCTCCAAACTTTTCCTACATAAACACAACTCCAAAACATGTTCCGTGTGTCTGCGTCCCCACAAGACACGCATGGTTGTGTTTGGCTTTCCTTTGCTACTCCCTTTAGCACTCCCTCTCCAAATTAAGCCAGAAATTCTTCTCCTCAAAGTATTCCACTCAGAGCAGCTCTGCATTTCCTTCCTATTTTCAGTGAGTGCATGCACTTAATTGCAGCTCTCTTATTGAGGAGTAACAGTTAAAAACTACCAGTTTCAGTGTGGTTTATCCCAATCTGGAGTAAAAGCCTGACCATCCCATTAGAGATGGTTCTGCTTTGCATGCAGGAAATGTTCCCAGAATGCTGCGTTACCCTCTGGCACGTTTACCTCTCCATGGGCATAATCAAAGCTCCAGCTATCACTGCTCTACTGTCTAGCACAGCTCCTCCTAATGATAATATTTTTCTCATCTTAAAACAACTCAAACAACCATGACTAAGTACCCAGCAGGTCAGTTGGGAATAATCAGGTTTCTGCCTTCATCTTTTGAAGGGAGCAATGCCTGTCAGGCATCTCAGGGTCTCTTTGTCACACACCCAGGCTTTTGGGGGAATTGCCATTAATGGCTGAGAACGTGTCTTGGCTTTTCTCTTAGTCTCTTATCACATGATTAGCTAATGTCTGTGAAGCCCAGGAGGATTGGGTAATGATAAGGGATCATCAGGAGAGATGGAAAGATAGATATTGTTCTCTAAGAAGCCGTTAGGGTTTCTTCCGAGATAATTATCTCCTGCTCTCTTCAAGACTCTTCTCTCACAGGCCCCTGGAACTCCCCTGAGTCCTCCCACCTGTGATGGGGCACAGCAGAGCAACAGAGGGGGAGTTGGTGACTGGATCTCCTCAACCCTGTGGAGATGGTGCTGGGTGTGAGTGTGAGCAACCCACACCCTCCTGCTCAGCCTGGGCCATTGAGACGTGCACAGCCCCCGCAGCCTCTGGCTCCAGGATCCCAAGTACCATGTGGGGTTGGAGATCATCCTCCTTGTGTGGGGCATCATCAGCCCCGCTGGTAGAGGTGGATTTTAGATTCCCCTTTTCCTTTTTCCTGCTCCACAGGGGGCTGGAAGAGCAGAGCAAACATCCTGCTGGGTGTCTGTGTCTCGGCACACAGAGCAGTTGGGCACTCGCAGGCGATGGAGCAGTTTGAGACATTCCTTTCTATCAGCTGCTATAACCTGTCTCATCTGAGACAGTCACCCACAGTGCGTGCACATTCCCAGCTGTTCCAGTGGAAAATGAGACTGATTCCTCTAATCTGCCTCTCCCCATGACTACAGCTCAGGGATCCCTGGGGCAATCATTTCTTCAGAGCTGATGCTTTGGAGAACAATCATTCATACCCCACGAAACAAGTGTCAGGTCTCCAGCAGAGCAGGAAGGGCAGAAGCAGCTATCCTGAAACAGCTGGTGGTTTGGAACTGAGGAATTGGAAATGGGTTCAAGGTTTTCTTCACATTTTGGTGGTTGCAACACAAGCCACAAAGGAGAAGGATTGGAAAAGCACTGACTCCCAAACCACAGCATCGTCAGGGGTAGTTCCAGGCTACCAGAAGTGGAGTGGACTGGGGACTCCAGCACACAGGAGATGAGGCCAGGCCTGCTGGTTCTCTTTCCTCCTGCTCTTCTTGCTTGGGCACGGTTACCTTGGATTCACTCTTCAGAGGCTCTGTCTGTGCTGCTGACTATCCAGTTCATTATCTGGTTGTAATTGTTTTGTCTTCTCTGATCTTTTGTTCACCTGTGATGAGTGTACAATCAGTTTTGCTCTGCTCTGACATGAGTTACAGGCCTTTTGAACCCTGACTGATTAAAGTTTCTTCCTTCTTCAAGTAAATTGGTTCCCACAGAGCTGTCCACTAGTGTGACTCCCTTCACTATCCAAACCACATCTTCCCAGCTGACAGATGGATCACTCAAGGGTTTGTGGTCATTTTGCCAGCCTTAGAAGTTTGGGGGTGATTATATTCCCAACCTGGTCAACTTGCTTTTGTTGTTTTCTGGGATGTTTCTTTTTCCATTGAATATATTAGTGACTGATGTCCAGCCTTAAGCCCAACTCTCCTCATCCTACTGGAGCCCCAGCTGTGAGAGAGTATTACTGTTATCTGTGACCTGAGTTGCACTTTTGAGGCCCCTTCCTGGCTGATATTAGTGTGAGGATCTGCCCCCAACCTTCACTGCAGCTCAGTGAGGAATGGATTCCTGAATAGGAGCTGAAACCTGCAAGGCACTGCACCATTGCACCTGATCGTTTTTATTTTTGTACATAAAAGTACAGAGAATGGTGCAACCCAAAGAAAATTTGAAGGATTGTGCTTGAGAGACTGTGCTGAAAGGGGGAAGGTGAGTACAGATGAGGTGTGGCCAATGCCACGCTCCATCCCAGAGTCCTACCTGTGTCCTGTGCAGCCTGGAAATCCCTGCGTGGTACCCTCTGCAAGGGCTGGGATGACAGTTCATATGTGCACAGCTCAACAAGGCTGGATTAAACTCAGCTTCATTCTTTTCAGAGGCTTCTGCAGCCCTTGCCCAGCTAGCAAAAATGTTTGGGAATTTGGCCAGTAACTGTGTTAACTGGATAGTATGTTGGGTATTTATTTGAATGTCAATTTGGACAGAAATCAATAAAAAAATAAAACCTCTTAGTATGAAACTGAATAATAAAGCAGTAGTAGAATCAGACATCTTTAGCAGAAAGAAATGCTTTTTTGTTACTTAAAAACAAGCTTAAATTAACAACTGCAGATAATGATTCCCTGGAGCTAGATAAGGGGTTAAGGATCATTGCTCTCAGTGATGACAAGCTACTCGCTAAATGTGGTGAGTTACGTTTCTAGCTGAGGTTTCATAGCTCTGATACGTTGTCTCCAAGTGAGCAGGACTTGGTCGACTGGCAAGCCAAATGACTCACAAGCTGACCAGAAGAATAGCTTTCCCCCCTCAGCTTCCATTGGGTAAATGGTATTTGGAAACCACCAGCTATGTGACAAATTCTAAGATTCATATCATTTGAAGAAGTGGAAAAGATGAGTGTAATCTGGAGACAAAGGATCTTGTGTCCCAGGTTTCTGGCAGAGGAGCTGTGCGCTGATGTCATTTCAGTGGCTTTGGGAAGTGCTGAGAGTGACACCTATTTTGGAAAGACAGGTCTGGAGCATGTGGCATCATGCACGAAAATCCACGATGATAAGAACAGACTGAGGGTATCCCTGGTCCTCGCTGATCCATCTCATCCCCACGGGCACACTGTGCACTGCTCTGCCAGGGCTCTGTGCCTGCAAAGCGGGTTGTGGAACTGCTCTGGCTGAGCACCAACCCAGCAAAAAAAAGTTTTTCTTTTCAGGAGATCCACTTTCCCAGCCCTTTTCTCAGCCTGTCCACATACCTGGATGGGTCAGCACAGTGCAGGATAATGAGAGGACAGGGATGAAGAGTGTGGATGCAATTGGCTGAATTTGCCACTGAAGGTTCCATCAACCAAAGCCACAGCTCAGTTCTCTCATTGCCTGAATACACATTAGAGCAAAGTGATGCTACCCACTGCTTTCCAGAGGGTTCAGTGTCAATGGATTAGACGTGCACTTAGATTAGAAGTTGGATTTCAGTGGAGTTCTGCCTCAATAGCAGCTTTGTGAGACAAGATGAGAGTGAGTTAGTGACAAAAAGCTAAAAATATCAAACAACTCTGGCAAAATGAGGATGGCCAGTTACGGCAAACCTTCATGGAGACATTTGTCCCAGCACAGGGTGACTGTGGCCAGCCCAGAACAGATGCCAGAGGCCAGCTGCAAGGCACCAGAAAATCCTAGAATAATTTAGAAACAGTCACATTTTCATCCAAATGTCACAGAGGGAAAGTTTCTTTAATGTTTCTGGTATATTTAATGGTGTCTGAACTTAAAATAAACCCACTAAAAGCTCAGCTTCACCTTGGATTGCAGGTCCTCTGTAATCATTTGCATTGGTAAGAGTGGTGTAATTCGCATTTCGTTTATGCCCAGGCCATGGCGCAGGCAGCAGCAGGGGAATGTGGCCTCTTTTCTCACTAGAAACTCTAATATTTCCAGCTCCAAGTTGGACACTGTTGCAGGGGTTTGTGAGTCTTGTTTTCCTCTACTTAGAAGAACAAAAAGTAATTAATAACTCAGGTGAAACTAATAGTGAAAACAGAACAATTTGCATTGAAACTTCCATTTATAGGGTAGTTAAAGCTGCCTGGTTTGCTGTGCATGTGGGGTTGGGGTACCCCAAGCAGATCATGTGTGCACAGCCACAGAAAGGAGCTGGGGCCAGTGAAACTCCCATCCTGGGATTGCTGGTGACTCCCATGTCCATAGGCTGCACATTATAAATTGTTACTTTGCTTGGAAGCATTTGTGACCTTGTCCCTGCTAGTATTTACTGGAGCCTGTCTCACCATAAACATCCCCCTATTGATGCTGTTAGATATAAACCAACTCGGGTAAATCCAGTGCAGACAAGGATATACACGGACTAAAGCCTGTCAGATTTATTTTTATTTATGTCGATTTCTACCCACATAAAGCAGCTCTGCAAGACTTTGAAGGAGCCGGGGAGATTCATGTTGTATCCCCCCATACCCTCAGGAGCTGCATGCAAAGCTACACGCTCCTTTGACAGCAAGGATTGAGCCCACAGCCTCAGGTTAAAGCTAAATTATTTGAGCAAGAGAAACAATCTGCAGACTGTGAAAAACAGCTTAAAGCCACTCATATCTGAAATACAGAAAGCTTCAGCCAGTGCTTACTGAAGCCAGTGGCTCTCTTGGCTGCAGTGGGTTTGGCTGCACGAAGATGACCAGTTCCCACCCCTGAGGTCTGCAGGTACCCAGGGAAAAGGGGCTGTTCCAGACACAACTGTCTAAGACTCATCTGTGGTTGCATGTCTAGAGCAGAGCTTTCACTCCATTACATTCCAAGGAGCAAACTATCTTCATCCTCCTTCCTTCCCTGCTTCAGCATGTGGGACAAGGAGGTGGCTGTTCCAACAACAAATATCCCCAATCTTGTTTCTATGTGCACAAGTAATTCTGTTTCAGTGAAAGGCTGCTGGAGTTGTTCCCTGTCCATCAGCCTGATAGTGGTGATTTATTGGTGAGATACAGAACTATTTCTGTCTTATCTACTTGGAGCAAAACGCTCAGGAGCTGCTGTTTCTCAGTCAGGTCTGAGTGGATTCATAGCTGAGGGAGCCATGGCCTCTCTCCTGGCAATCTGGGGTGCTTTGCTGTCCCCATGGGATTCATCTGTAGCCCATGCTGTTTTTTCCAGACCTAGGACTGCAAACATTTCACATGTTGGGGCAAGAATAACAACTGTCTTTCTCAGCAAATACAACTCTGCATTATTTATAGTGCCTCTGACTCAAAATCTCCCCCTTTTAATTTCTGCTTCCTTCTCTTCAGAGTTATCCAGAAGAGCACCAGTGGATGCAGGATTCTCTGCAGCCACCTGGTGAAGCTGAGCTGTCAGCTCTGGATGCCCTGGCAGTTCCAGAGCCCCCTGTATCCAGGAGGTGGATGTTGGGTGAGCTGGCACAGCTCCAGGGTAGGTGCTGGGAGCACAAGCACAAGGTCTCTGCTCTCTGGCTGGCATCCACATTGCCTCTCCCTCGAATCCCGTGGCCAACGCTTCCTTAATTTGCTCATCAGGAAAGTCCTTGACATCGCTCCACTGAATTATGGTTTAATTGTGTGAGCTTCCCTGATAATGCCATTCACTGACATAAGGCTTAGTATAAAATGTTGATTTCTTGGTTGCCTGTAGCTGTGGTAGTGATGCTCCATAGCCATATGACAATGACTGTGACTTGGGGCAGGAGGATTATAGGAGGTGACACTCCACACTTCAAATCCTGAGCGAACAGAAACAGGCAGTGCTCCTGTCAGGGATAAAGGTGGGGAAATTGAGGCAGGGGACAGCTAAAGTTGATTCTCTGTTAGCAGAATGGAGGAGAAAAGGAGAACAGGGAACATTCTCCTCAAAAAAATCTCTGGGACTTCTAAATTGGTTTCCCAAAGAAATAATTTCTTTATTTTCTTTGCAAAAAGGTCCCATGAAAGGACAAGTTTTTTATTTCAGGAACATTTAGGATCTTTCTGAAAGTCCCAAACAAAAGTTGAGTGCTCTGGACACTACTTTTCAATCTTTTGACATTAATGACTAATGTTAAGTATTGTAGTCACTGATTATTTGGGAAGAGAGATCAAGTCCCTGGATCTGCAGGGGCCCAGAGAAGCCCCACCACACCCCCATCCCTGGAAGTGTTCAAGGCAAAGTTGGATGTGGCTCTGAGCAACCTGGTCTAGTGGAAGGTGTCCCTGCCCATGGCAAGGGGTGGAACATAATTATATTTAATTATAATTTATATAAATATAAATATAAATATAAATATAATTATATATTATATTTATATATTTAAAGTCCCTTCCAACCCAGGCCACTGTGTTATTCTGTTAAGTGTCCTGTGTCCCACACTGTGCCAGCAGGATTAGGAATCCTGAGGCTGAGGGGAGGCATCACATGGGGAAGGTGCCACTGGGAATGTTTTGGGGTAAAGATCTTTAGCAAAGACTCCTGTTCTGAACATTTTTCTGCTTCTCCTTCAGGTCAGGCCTCTGCAGCCTGCTCGGGAGAGCTGTGTGTGTCTTTGGGTCTGCACTGGTGTTGCATGTCTGACACTGATGGAGAGGATGTGTTTCTCCATCAGAACTTTCCTGACAGTGAAGTGATTTCCACTTTTCTGGTAGTTCCTGGTCCCCTGTGGTTAAGTGAGGACTTTGGAGGCTAAAGTCTGTCAGGTATGGATCAAGGTCAGGAGACCTGCTTTTGATTCTAAAGATTTTAATTAACTTTGCACCACATAGAACCTGGGCATGCTTGAAAAGAAATATAGATAAATTTTACATTTAAATATTTGAATAGTGTCTATAAATTATGGTGGCTGTAAAAAAGCCCTGCTCAGGCAGGCTGCAGGAAGAGAAGAGATTTGCATAGCAGAATAATTGGTTTTGCAAATAAATCTGGTTCTTGAAATTTGTAGATTAGCAATAATATGTCTCCAGATGAGAAGGAAAGGTCATGGATGAATAAAGCAACAATTAAACTTTCAGGAGATTATTAAACTAAACACAAACCTGGCTAAATGCGTATGAGAGAATGTCAATAAAGGACAGGAGTGGCCTGTCAGGACTTGGGAGCCTCCAGGATATTAATGTTACTTGGAGATCTTTTCTCCCCATGCAGCTGCTCTTCTTGAAGTAACAGCCTTTGCAGATTCCTCCCTAATCTGGACAATCCATTAAATAACCCAGTTAATTTAAGCCATTTAAATCCAATAAGGCTGGTGTGTAATGCTATAAAACTCTAAACAAAATCCTTGGAGAATTACCACGTTAACTGTTGCACTGCAGGCTCCATCCATGCCTGATGCTGGCAAGGAGGTGCCTCACAGGGAGACAAGGAGGTCTCAGCACAGAAGAGGGAATCCTGAAGTTGTGGAAAGGTGGGGTTTGTTCTGAGTCTGAAAGAAAAAAGAACAAAACTGAAAAGTAGTACTTTCCAAATGGACCATGAAATAGATCTTTTATGACAAGGGGAATGAAGGATGGTGGAAATTCTCATTTCAAAGGATTGAAAAGTAGTGTCCAGAGTACCCCCTCAACTTTTGTTTGGGGCTTTCAGAAAGGTCCTAAAGTCAAACGTTCCTGAAATTAAAAACCTGTCCTTTCATGGGACCTTTTTGCAAAGAAAATAAAGAAATTATTTCTTTGGGAAAACAATTTAGAAATCCCAGAGATTTTTTGAGGAGAATGTTCCATGTTCTCCTTTTCTCCCGCACCTCTGCTAACAGAGACCATGGGAGGCACAGGGCTGACCACACTCCAGACACCTTCAAATCCACCTCTGAGCTTCCTCCCACCTCTGAGCTTTCAGATCCCACAGCTGGATCTGAAAGAAAGCAGATGCATGAGGTGGTGAGGGGGAAGGCCATGCCCACCTCCTCCTACCTTGGAGCTTCATAGATATCAAAGTCCCCGATGCTCAGCACGGCTCCTGCTGTGTGAGCTGCAGGAATCATGTATGATCTCCAGCCCAGTGCACCACAGATGAAACCTTCAGCAGGAGGTGACTCCCTGGGTTGTTACCTGTCCTCACCTACCAGAACACCACTGTTTCCCAGGGGAAAGAGGGCAGTGGGAGCAGAGGAAAGGAAAGCTTTCAATGATTTTTAATTCCCTCTCTCTCCCAAATGTCAGGAGGAGGACAGGAGTTAAGACATAAGGTGGGAAAATAAGAGTCCCAGTGGATTTTACTGGACCAAGGCTCAGCCCTAACCAGGCTTTCCCAAGCCTGGTGCCCTTGACATCAGAAAACTTCCTCCTCCAAGCATATTCTGCTTCTAAATGTCAGGTCTGGATGGCCCCACACTGTAAATGGCTGCCTGTTGCCTAGTTTCCAAGCAGCTTCTCTCCCTCCCCTTGCACACAGACAGACACTGTAGGTGGCTAAAAAAACCAATACACACAGGGAGCCCTTCTCCTAGAAACAGAGCCCAGACATGAAACAACCCTGCCAAGACAAAACACGCCACCTCATACCTCATTTTCCCTTTGGGGATCATAGAGGAGTTGCATATGACAGATGTGAGTCATATTGCTGAGTGCAGGTCTGGGAGATGCTTAGATATTCACTTGAGGAAGGCAAGAAAAGGATCAGATGGAGCAATAACTCTCTGTGCTGCAGTGCTCCTCTTTGTGAGCTCTGAGGGTGTTTTGCAAAGGAAGACAGTGTCAGGATCCTTGTTTTAAGAGGGGTGCTGAGAGGAAGCATAAATTCTCCAAGGCCACACAGCCTCCAGTGTCAGAGCAAGGGTGAGAGCCCAGGGTACCCAGCCTTGCACAGCGCCCGGGGCCAGGCTGCCCCAGTCACGTTCTTGACAGTGGCCCTATTGCCTGAGCAAAAGACTGCTGAACCCACAGGTTCAGCCTGCAAAATCCAGGATTTCTCTTCTTTAATTATGCTCTCCGCAGATCAGGGGGGAATACCTGCCCCTGCTCCTCAGGAGCGTGGCCACGTACAGGCTTGTTCAGGGCATTTGGTTCCTTGAAATGATTCTATTTGTGTGTAAAATCATATTAGCCTTTATTGGCTGTCTCCACAGACCCTCCCAGCACAGACAGCTCTAAACCCTGAAGTGCCATTAATCTTTGGTGTGCTCTGCCTGCTCTCTTTTGTGGTACTTTGTGGCTGGTGACCTCCAGCAGAGGATTTTTGTTGTTCTCTTTGCCCTGCAGCCCTGGTAGAATCTGCAGCAGCTGGTACTGATCTTCCTGGAGTGGGAAGGAAAACAGGGGGTTCAAGGCACCTTCACTGCATTGACAGCTGAACACTGAGCTGCTTTTCCCTGGGCAGGAGATAATTGCTGGGGAAAGGCCAAGTCCTGGCACAGTGGGGAGGGCCAGGAAAATTCCTGCTGAAGTTCTTGTCAGAGTTGACATTGAGAGAGTCAAGGCAGCCTGTGATGGTTGTGTCTCTACAGTGCCTGGCACAGGGGGGCTGCCTCTGCCCATGGGCCAGGGGCACCACAGGCAGCCAAAGATGATGATCAGGTGAGGCTGAGAGCAACTAGAAACTCAGTAATAGTTTTACTGCAGATTTATGATTTGAGGCTCAGGTATTGATAAAAGTCAAGCCAAATTCATGTGTGTCAATAAATGGGCACATTCATGTTAGGAGGCACTGGTTCTTCGAAGGAGACAGCGGCAAAATCTGTGTTTCTCTCAAGGTTAAAGATGGCTTTTTGGGACCAGGGGGACCACAATCACCTCACCTGATGAGCAGTTTTCCCTGGCAGCTCTGGAGACACTCTGGGTGCTGGGAGAGAGGCAACTTGGGAGGGAAATCCAAAGCAAAATGTGAAACATCCTGTCTACCTGTGGCTCAGGGAAAGGCTACTGCTAGGATCTGTCTGGCTCAGTCCCTTCTGGGGTGGTGTGCAGTAAGGTTTGAGATAACATTTCAGATTTTCTCTTCATTACAGTGTCTGCCAACCCTGATCAAATATGTATTTTTGCCATTTCTCTTGGGATGTAGCCTTTTTGAAACCTCTGCCTCTGTCAGATTACAGTTGAATTGGCCAGTGAGTTCAAAAGTATGGGGGATAAGGAAAAAGGGAAAGGATATAAATGCACACACATGAGTGTGCACACACACTGATCACTTAAACCTGGTTTGACAGGAGACCAGGCTGACATTAAATCTATTTGGCAATTTGCTGGCTCTGTTGAGACCAGGTGATGAGTTGCAAACTTGCTGATTTAGGAAGGAGGAAAGTTGCATTGTTGCTGCTCGTGTCAAACCATATCACATTCCCTCCTTCTCGTGCTGGCATGAGAACAACACAGGACACTCCGGGGCTCTGCTGTCTGCAGACATGTCCTGCTCCTGATCCCTGCCCTCACCAATCATGTCTTTGTGGGCCTGACTCAGGTTTCCTGCGTCACATGGGACCTTTGCAGATGCCAGAGCTGTGGCACTGTTTACAGAGAGGAACATGCTGTCTGCCTCAATTAATTCAAGCAGTTCTCTGCTGTGCTCAGGCAGGATTGATCTTTATAGGGGGTACCATGGGAAGCAGAAATAGATGCTGGAGTCTCTTGCCATGTGAACCTGAGGAAAGCACAAGCCACACTCAGAAATCAGCGGTGCTACATCAAGCTGACATTGCCATGGCCAGGAACTGCCTCTGTTAAAGACACTTCTGAAGGAGACGCTGCAGTCTTTCAGCAGAGAGGAGAGGTTGCAGGGGATTATTCTGTGCAAGGGGGAAAGGGGAAAAGGTCCCCCTAATTACTTACTTCCTGAGTGGGTGCAGGGACAGAAATCTTCATCGTGCCTGAAGAGTTCCTGGAGGAGCAATCCTGTGAACCAAAAACGGTCTTTGTTACCCTTTTTCTAAACTACAGCAGATCTGGATCCCTTCAGCTCTACTATCACTTGCCACTTTCTGCCAGGCTTCAAAAGTGGAAGACAAAAGAGATTTTATTTTCCCTCCCTCAGTCTTTGGGTGAGAGCCATCAGAAAGCAAACGGGGCAGAGCTGGTGACACAAAAGTTGTCAACATTTGCTTGGTGAGTGCGTGTAAGCTTGGTCAGGTGTGAAGCAGGATTTGGTGGTGAAGGTGTTGCATTCTTAGTCCCTAAGGAGCACCTGAGGTCACAGGCAAGGGAGAGATTGTCCCGCTCTGCTCTGCACTGGGACGGCCTCACCTCCAGTGCTGGGGGCACTTTGGGCACCACAAGATCAGATGCATCCAAAGCTGTTGGAGACTGTCCAAAGGATGGACACAGGGATGGGGAAGGGTCTGAGGAGAGGCTGAGGGCACTTGGCTCGTTCAGCTGGAGCAGAGGAGACTGAGGGGAGGCTCCTGGGGGCTGCAGCTCCTCCTGAGGGGAGGCGGAGGGGCAGGGGCTGAGCTCTGCTCTGGGACAGGGACAGGAGCCCAGGGAACGGCTGGAGCTGGGTCAGGGCTGGGCATGGAGCTCAGGGAAAGGTTCTTCCCCCCGAGGCTGCTGGGCACTGCCCAGGCTCCCCAGGGAATGGTCCCGGCCCCGAGGCTGCCAGAGCTGCAGGAGCGTTTGGACAGCGCTCTCAGGGATGCCCAGGGTGGGGTTGTTGGGGTGTCTGGGCAGGGCCAGGAGCTGGACTGAATGACCCCTGTGTGTCCCTCCCAGCTCAGGACATTCCATGATTCTATGACCCACACACAGCCCCAAAAACCAGAAGCTGCTTTTAGAAATGTTCATGTGTGAATCAGGGCTTCTGACTGTATGTTGCTTTTGCATCAGCTGGGAAACCATAAGGAGGTTTTCATAACCATCATTAGGAATTTGCTTTAGGAAAAATATACTGAGAGTCAGTGTGGCTTGTTAGATAGCCAGACTGTGAGACAGCTGGGCTGAGGGCAGCATGGAAATTGCTCTTCTGGCTAAGGACCGCAGCTGAGTGAGAAATCTCTAATTTGTTTCATGGCTTTGACTGGAGGAAACTGGAGAGTGATGGGTATGGGGGAGGCCACCTGAAACAAAGTTTTTCTCCATTATCCCTTGCCCAAGTAAAAATAATTGGCCTCCAAAAGTTGTGCTTGTTCCCCATCAAAACAAAAGATGCTGTTGCTTTCTTGGATGCATTTACCCTGTTATTGCAGTTCCACACAAAATGCCCTTTTTTCAAAGCAAAGTATTGAGAAGATTTTGCTGCTTCAAAAGAGGAATTTTCCCACATTGCCATTTTGACCTAAGTGCATGAGCAGTTCTTGCTGACCTGCAACCCAAAGTACATTTTTTTTCAGTAAGTGGGGAAAAAACCCTAGCCGGTCTCTGAGGGATTAAAGGTTTGGCCAAGACTGAGCAATTGTTCCATCAAAACAGCGGGTGGGAGATGCTGTCAGAGAACCTCCCATTTCTTTGGCTGATGGTCTTCCCTTTTGTATTTTGTTTGCTTGTTTGTACCTGGGTGTGGAAGCAGTGTCAGACACAGCAATGTCAGGGCGTTTCATACAGTTAAGGAGCAAACTAACCATGTTCCCACCATCCCTCCCCCTGCCCTGGATGCTCCCTGGGGCTCCCTGGAGTTCCTGTAAATCCCAGGAGGTTGGATGCCCTTGTCTGAGGCTGGAGGGCTGCCATCAAAGAGATGCTTTTGGGCTGTTTCAGTGAATTTGTCACTTCTGGGGCAGACTTTCCTTGCCATGGCAGGGGGAAATCCATCAGTGCTCATTGCTGTTGATGTCAAAAGCCACTGCGTGACCCCAGGGGTGTCTCCTGGGTTTTGGTGACAGCAGGTCTGGCAGCAGAAGGGTTGGAGCACACGTTGTTTCTGCTTGAGCTGGCAGAGTGGTAGCGAGAGACGAGCCTTTGAAAAGCATAACAGCCTTCCAGGGAAACAGGCAACAGGGATCCCTGCTGTTGCTTGAGGTGCTGCATTCTCCATTGCACACTAGCAGGGAACATGTGGGCAAGCCCAGGGGCCCAGTGGCTGCAATCACCAAGGAGAGCTCGAAGTCAAGGATCATCATCTAATTAGTCCATGCAATACTTAGCAAGGTTATTTTTATCTCAAGCCCTTCAGAACATACATAATCATTCCACCTTAAGTCTTTCAAAACTTGGTCTCTATGGAAACCCTGATATAAACGACTGCTCATTTCATTTCAGAACGTCTGAGCTGTGCTGCAGCCTCCCTATGCGTGTGGCCACACTTACGTGTGTACGCACCCACCCCACACTGATCTGCATGCTTTCCTGCTGGTCTTCCTCTCCACCCTTCAGATAACAGCACTTGGGGTTTATTTCCTCCAAGCACTGCATATTTAGATCTGCAAACCTCTAAGGAATTTTTGTTTCCAAACTGGAGGGAGGTGGGAGTGAGAGAGAAGGTAGAAATCTTTGTGACGCTTGAGTTGATGTTCAGCTCGCTCTTGTGGGATTTGGGCAGCACCCTGTAGGATGCTGCTTGTGGCTCCATGAGCCATCTAAACAGAGTTTAATGTGTGAGAAAGCCACTTTCCTGATAATCCTCTCGTATTCATGAGAATGTTACTGATTTCTCTATATTTCACTTGTGAACACAAGAGGGCCACGTTTGGTGGGAAATAAAAGGCTGCCAGCAGCTTTGGGAAGGGAAGAGAGGGAAACTGACTGGAAGAAACATTGAGCTTAAGTGCATGTGGCTCCGAGATGGTCGGGCTGGGGTAGGATGCAGTGCCTGACTGATGATTAGCTGCATCCCAGGCACAACAGCATCAGCCCCTGCTTCCCTTCTGTTGTTCTGCCCCTCTGTCAGTCCCACCACTGAGGCAGATGAATACATTTTCGATTTAACAAACCTGTCCTCCCTGCACTCAGGGCTGTCATTCCCTTTCTCTACAGTGGGAAACTGAAGCATAGGCAAGTTGCAGTTTCGATCCACTACAGAACAAAAAATTAGCCTTAGCACGCTGCTTTTAAGCAGCTTGTGGATAGCGACCTCTAACAGGACTGAGTTGCCTTGGGTCTCATGGCTGTGCCGTGGGGAGATTTTCCTCTCTGTTCCAGGAAGATCTCTGCTTTATGTAGGTGCCTGCATTTTCTTCATGCTGGGGACAGCCACGAGGGATCAGGGATATGGCTGGTACATCCAGGGGTGTTGAGCAGGTTGGGAAGGTGGCAGACGGGCTCTGCAAGCAGGCAGGCAGCTCCTCCAGCACGTAACTACGCAGCAGTGACACACCAGAGAGCACCAGCCCCGGCTGGCACAGTCACCCTCTCCTCTCCCCTTGATAAATCTCTGTCTGCTGCTCCCAGGGGAGGAGGCCACTGCATACAACTGTGACTTCTGTGAACTGTTGGGTTTGTTAAATCTGATTCCATGTGCCTTCTGGAGAACTCCCTGCTTGCTGTACATGCTAGTAGGAAAGGATATCACAGGAGGTAGTAGAGCTTCACCCTATACCTACTCAACACTTGTGTTAATGTAAGATGTCTCTGCACCACGTGGTGCTGCTGAGAAGGAGTGAGGCTGAGAGCTGGAGAAAACCCTCTGAGAATAAACCAGAACAGAATCCCTTTGAGCAATGGCATAGGTCTCCAAGGACAGCTGTCTTTTTCCTAAGAACGCCTCTTCTAAGCCCTCAGCTAATTCCCTGCTTCTCCCCTGTCCTTCTACCCCTCCAGGCCAGCTGAATGGCTGCAGGACATCCAGGGGGATGCTGGCTCCCTCACCATCCTCCCTGTTGCAGTCTCCTCTTTGGGAATGTTTCAGAGCTTCTCCAGCAATTTTTGCTCTGCCCTCATTTCAGTGTCCCATTTGCTGACAAGTCCATAAGGACCTGACTGCCACCACCCCCAGAAGGCTGCCAGTGAGGAGTATGGCCCACTCCTGCAGGCAGAGGAGGCTTCTTTGCATGCTCAGTATAAAAGGCAATTTCATTAATTTGCAGCCCTGGTTGGGAACCAGAGATGGCACCAGAGATTGTTTTCATGAATAACACCCTGGCAAAATACAACTGGTAGCAGCTTGGGTGGGATATATATTTAATCTGTCCCCTCATATTCTTGCATTGGCAAACTGGCAGGTGCAGAGTGGTTGCCTGTCACTCACTGTGGGTGCCATGGGTCACACCAGGGTGCCTGGCACACGACCGGGCCGTGGTCCCATGCTCTGCATGTCCATTGAGTCAACAGCTGCCACAGAGACAGGGCTCAGGGTCTTTGTATCACATTCCATGTGGACTGCTGGCAGGACAGACACTCAGAATCACAGAATCATTAAGGTTGGAAAAGACCTCCAAGACCATCAAGTCCAAGCTTTGACCTAATCTCACTATGCCCACTAACGATATCAAAAAGTGCTACAGCAACTCGTTTTTTGAACAAAAGTGCCCTTCTGACTAGGGTGTAGTGAGAAAACTTAGAAAATGAGCGGTTTTTAAGAAAGAGGTAAAACTGGATCACCTTCAAATTGCCTTCACGTAATGCACTGGGCTGATATCTGTTTGTTCTCTGCAGAGTCCTACAGAGCTTGTAGCCTTTTGAGAGAAGGCAGTGTTTCGTCTTCTACACAATTAAGAAGAAACTGGAATAGCAATACGAAGGACTTCATAGGGACATTCAACATCTCAGCATAAACTCTCAGCCTGTGAAGAAATCCTGTTTTCTGCCTATTTCAGGAGTATCTGGGCAGCATCCAGAAATCACTGCTTAACAGTTTTCTGTTGTGAGCACAAATGCCACTCATTGGTGCTGCACGGAAGCATGGCAGAGGTTAAACTTTAGAGCTTGAGCATGAAGTCCCTTCCTTGGCTTCTGCTGCTGCAGCAGGCTCAGTTTCTCAGGCTGCATGAGCTTTTCCAAGCTGCCAGAGTTATTTAGGAGCTCACAGGTAAGTTCATGGAGTGCAGCAAGTTGTGCACCATCTCCTTTGCGCAGCCGTGCTGCAAGGCAAGGGGAGTTAGCTGAGGTTTAAACCAGGGGCAGCTTCCAAGCTGCCAGATCAGGGCTAAGACACTCTTCTGGCCTAGAAAAGAGGGGACCCAGCATGACCCTTTGCTCTGGCAACATAAACATGCCCTAATCCCACAAAAGCTCTGACAACACCAGCAGGATTTTCCATACTGGTCTCCAGTGGGATGAATGCTGTCACTGAATCTGGCTGGAAGGTTTTTCTTCCAAGAACCTTATTCTCAGTGAGAAGAATGCCATGTGCTGTTCTCCAAGGCAAGATTTCTTGATTTGATCTTTATTTAGAAGAGGGAGAAATTATGGCAAGAAATGGGGAAAACTCTGGCAAATCAGAAGAGAAATTTCAGTGATAGGCAGCAGGACTAAGCCCCACAACCTTGGGGGTGCTGCTGAGCCCTAGCTGAGAGGCTGTTCTCTCCTGTGGGTTTATGGAGCAGAGCCTTTTACAGAGCTCTGTTTACAGAGACAAAGCACTTTCCAAGGTGACTCATTCACCTTGGATTGGAGGCAGCTCTCCTCATTGCTGTGCTGGAGAAACGTGTAAAGACCAGTGGCCTTCCCTTAACCGTTGAGATGATATCACTTGCCAGAAACAGCATCCAATTTCCTGATCCTTTGTTTGAACAACAAACAAATAAGATATGAGCACTGGAGCTACAGGCACATCTTCTTCATAAATATCAAGAGGCATGAGGCTCTGGCATTAAACACCCAACTCTAAATAATGCCTCGAGCCAGAATTGTTACCCGCTACCTTGAATACAGCCCCACTCCATCAGCAGGTTACAATAATAACAAATAAAACACGGAATTATAGCTGTGCAATACTTGAAAATGAGTCTGTCACTTTGCGTCTGGGCTGGAAATCAATCACCAAGTCTTCGAATCAGGTTCTACTATTAAGGGCTGAAAGCAGGAAAGATTAAAGACATGTCCATGAAAGTCTCTTTCCTCGGGTATGCTGATCTTCCACAATTCTGAATGGATCATTTTCTTTCCTTTCCTGTGATTTCTGTCATTGTCGTCTGAGTGGTATCCTTTGGGGCTGTTATTATTAACTAGTACATGTTAAAAGGATCTGTTTCATAGATGGGCAGGGAAGGGGGAGATTAAATTCATTTGTCTGTATAGGTAGGGTAACAGGCACATGCAAGACTCCTGTTCTCCTTCACAGCAGCAAAATGGAGGAGTAGATGGAGCCCCAAAGTTTGCAACACCCTTTCTACTGACTGCAATCCCATTGCCTGCATCTTGTCCTGTGGAATCCTCTCGGGCCTCAGAGCCAGTTCTACCAAAAGATTTCTGGAGAGGAAGGAGCATAGCCAGAGCAGTGCTGTGTCGGGGGTGCGGCAGTACATTGGCACACTGAAATCCATGTTCCAAACCTTGGCTTTCTGCAGCAATGTCAGTGCATCCCTGCAAACAGCATTTTGCTTCCTGTCATGGGAAACAAGGCCCTGGGAAGGAGTGAAATATCTTTGTGCAGGAACTAAATTTGCAGGGACCCAACACCTCTTGGCAACTGTTCCTCAAGGTTCCAATTGGCACTGCCTCCTCTTGCTTTCTTCTGGTTATTTAAAAGAGGTTTCTTCCCTCCACTCCCATCATCCCGTGGTGACTACAGCAGAGGAAGGGGGTGTTCTGAAGTGGGCAGGAGCCCAATGAACTCTAGGGGAAGGGGCTCCCCTCTCCTTGAGTGACAGTAATTGCCACTTGCAGTGTCAAGCAGTGCGTGCTGGAAGCACAGGCAGGGCTCTGCATGACTCAACAGGTTTCTCTGTTTAAATATCTTTTAAACTTACAAAACGAAAGGCTTTTTGCCTTTACTCTTCCCTCCCTCTGCTTCCCCATTGAGTGCTTTGAAAGAGCTTTGTTTTAACTAAACAGCATTTTACATTTCATGCAGAACCATCGTGTTCCGCACGTTTGTTTTCCCTCCGCCGTGACAGGCTCTGACATTATTTTGATGAGAAGATTCCTCAGCATTTTGAAACGATGTTCAGTCTTCCCTTGCTTGGGGTTGTTTTTTAACTCTCTGAGCTTCAGCAGCCCTGTAGCAGCTCCTGAGGGAATCTGATTAAATCTGGGGAGCTCCAGTGACCAATTCCCTTTTCTTCTTCACTTCACAGTCTGCAAAGGGCCTACAATATTTTGTCCACCCAGGGAAATTCCCTCATGTGGTTGTACCGGATGGATTATTCTGCTGTAGATATGCTGGATTAGTGGCCTGTAGGGCTGAATTTCGATTGGAATAGTAAATCCTTGCCATACAGGCAAATCCTCATGGAGAGACATTTCCTTTACCACAGAAGATAGGAAGAAAGGTGCTTTGCCAAATACAAGGAAAACCTTCATTATCTTGGCAAAAGGACACAATACAAATGATTCCTTCATTGCAGGGGCAAAGGTGTGTGGAGGCAGACAGGGTGCTGGGGAAGGTGGGGGGGGTGCAGGGAGGGAAAGACGGTCGTGTTTTCTCAGGTCTGATCAACATGAGGATCCCAGCAAAGCTGACTTGAGTGTCTGTTCAGGGACTGGCTTTGGAGCAAGTTTCAGCATGATTGTAGCCTGATTTCACAGACAGATGCCTGATTCTGGAGCGTTTCCTCTGCAGCAGTTGCCCCCAGTAGCTGAGGTTGTCTGGCTGAAACAGGGGAATGGGGACGACTCCAGGACATATCTTTGAACTGCTGCCACCTGAGGCTCGGTGCTTCTGCTCCCTTCTGCCAACACCTGACTTCTGTCACTTGTCCAATACACAAAGATGCAGTTGCCCATCAGGGTCTTGAAACCTGTCCCAGTGGACCTCATAATCTATTCACACACCAGTCATGGGTTTTTCAGCTTCATCAGACTGTTGGCTGTCCTAAAGACCTGTTTGGGAATGCAGGCAGTGTGTCCTGCAGCCAGTTGCCCTGCCCTGAGCTTTGGGATGGTGAGTGTCCTCTCATCATTGTCCTGTTGCCATGAATTCCATTCCCTTTGCTTTGATTGAGATCAGGAATTTAATTCTGTCTTCCTGTGGGGTGGACAAAAAATAGAGGAGGAATAAAGGGAAGACAAGGAAGGTGCTTAAAGACCAGCTGTAGTTTGTGCTTGAAATTGGAAGCTTTTCAAAGCCTTCCAAAGGAGCTTAGAGGAGTCCGCAGGTAGGACATGCTTTTGAATTTCCTGGCATCTCTTAATCATTAGCTGCATCCAAGGGGAATTAAAGAATGTCAATCAACATAAGTTATTCTTCCTGGGAGCATCAGCAGGGTGGGCAGTTTTTATTGTAACTTAAGCAGGAAATTGAAATATCAGCATTGGAGTGTGAAATACGCCATTGCAGAGAACTCTTCTTCATAATGCAGGAGTAGGAATGGAAAGAAGATTACACACTATTAGTCCCACTCGAATTTTGCTCTTAATCTGCCTTAAATTGAAAAATTGTTTGGAAGTGTTAACAGTTGTCTTGTGCCATAAAATGGGGGGGTATCACAGGCATGTGGCACCCAAAGTGTTGAGACCAGAGGGGTCTCGGCACGGAACAGCTGAGGTTGACATTTCCCAGGGGTTCACCTGCTCACCTTCACTCTTGTAGCAGAGCAAGGTGGTCTTCACTGTGTCACTGTGGCCCTTTGTGGAGCAGAATAGCAAACTCAGCAGCACGGGACAGCGTGCCAGGAGGGCACATGGCAGGAGGCTGCAGGGCTGAGCATCCTCATGTCTCACCTCATCACTTAGTCCCTTTCTGGATCAGACCCTTTCTTCTCAGGCCTCAGAGCTGCATCGTATCTCATAACAAGAAGGTAAATCTTGAGCCACATTAGAGGTGTTTGATTCAATTTGAGGCACTTGAATACGCAATTCAATTGAATCCCTAATATTTTGAAAGCAGGAAGGGCTGTCCTTCCATCAGAACAAAAGAAAGGCATTTGGTTAACACTCAGGAAAAAAAAAATTCCAAGAAAACATCTTCCTGGCGCTAGTGGATTGTTTTGTTTCACTTGTGCATAATCATTTCGCCCAATAACATTGAAAGATTTCATTTGGGCTTTTATTGTATTAAAATATTAACTGTGGAATATAAAATTATAATAAAACCTTAGCATTAATATTTTAATGCAATCCAAAGGTTGAAACAAAACATTAAAACTGCAGAGGAAGCGTAGGGTGGGGAAGGCAGCGTACAGACAAGGGAGGTTTATGCACATCATCAGCTGGGTCTGTCTTCTCTGCATCCCAATTATCCTGACGTGCCCACCGTACCCAGGTGGGCCTGCTGCTTCCTCGGCATCTGGGAAGCTCCTTCTTTCTTTAGATTTAGGAAGAGACTTGGGCAAGAAGAAAAAAGTGTCCTCGCTATTTTTGTAAATGAATGACTCCTGATCTTTAAGTTCACACCAAGGAGACAGATGCACACAGAGGCCCAGTGCTCTGGGGCACTGTGAAGAATGTCACTGAGCTTGGAATGCATGGAAGAAGAAATTTCCTTGCAGGGAGAGAGTTTCTATCTACAGTATGTCAAGAGGAAAAGGAAAGAGGAAGAAAAGTCTCTGAGGGGTAATTTTTATAGCATGCATTGAGAGAAGAGACAAAGTTTGAAGGCTCCCAACAGCTGACGATCTGCACAGTTCCTGTTACCTTTCTGCTTGGAAGAATATGAATGGTTCAGAGCAAATGAAGGCATAATGTTATTTACCAGCCCTGGCTTTATTAGGGACATTCATTCTCTTGCTCATAACCTGCCCTTTTATTTTGAAAGGAGCAAGGACATGGACAGATGTGTGGTGAGATTATTTACTCTGCCTCAGGTGTTCTCAGCCCACTCGGGATTTGGGGATCTGCTCTTGGTGCACGGGGCTGGTGGCTGCACACACAGCCAGAATAGCTGTGTGTGACCCCACAGCCGGTGGGAAATCAAAGCTGTGTTTCAGATACTGACAGTCCCCCAGAGAAGTATTGATTTCAGTGGGAACTTTGGCTGCCAGGGAGCCAGGGCAAGGAAGGGCTCATACATGGGGTTCGTTTTCTTTAGGTGTGTCCTAAAGACACAATTAGTACCTGGCCCCATTGGGCAGTAATGAAATAGCCACTGAGGTTGGAAACTAGTTGGACTATTTGAACCAAGAAGCCCTGAATTTCCCCATTAAGGTGTCCACTGCTAACAGAATTAAGCCTTATATTACTGGGCAGAAGACTAATGGGTTGGAGAAGCCTCCAGAAAACTGCCTTGCCTCTTTCTCTCACACATGAAATTTGTGGTCATGGATTTTCTGATCTTTGTTTTCTGCTGTGCTTAGCCCAGGTTTCCTGGTGTGGGGCAGAACCTGGTACTTTTTCTTAAACCTTCAGTCAAAGCTTGGGGGTTTTGGCCTCTGGTTTGCTCAGAGGTGAGCTCTGGCCATGGAAACAGAGTTTTGGAGAGGCATCATCTTTCCAGTGGAGTTTGATGCTGCATTTAACTCCTGCTGAGGAGAAGACTTTGAACAGAGAACTTCTTCTGACCTTTGGTTGTGCCCCTGAAGCTTTGTTCTCCAGTGACTGATGGGTGAACAAAAGCCCTGGAAAGTGCCCAAAGCCTCAAAGAAAGCAAGGAACTTTAAAGCAGAGCTACAAACTCACAGCGGGCTTTCGGGAAAGGGCTGAGGAGAGACGGGAGGGAAGGACACCTGAGACGCTGCCTGGAAGCAGACACCTCTCTGTCTCCCACATCCAGTCTGGCCACACTGCTCAGTCCAGACTGGTGCACTGCCTCTGCTTCTCAGGCAGGCCAGTGTGACTGGTCCCTGCATCACCCCTCCCTGCAGCCCTCTTCTTCCTCACCCTCACACCTCAGGACTGGTCCAGCGCAGGGTTTGCAGGAGTGCCATGGTTTGTGTGGGCTTTGGCAGAGGCTTGGAATGTGCCTCAGAGACTTCCCAAACAGCAGTGGATTAGCCAGGGCTGGGTCAGGGCCTCTCAAACCCTCCGAGCTCATCCACTGCCAGTCTGAAAAATCCACTTTTCGCTGCTTTCCGTTAGAGACTCTTCACCAGCTGCCAGGGCTGTGTTGGAATCAGCTGAGGAAGAGGGAGGAGACACATTTCTTCTATTGGAAATCATAAAAGGGAAAGGCACAGGGGATGAAGGAAGTAATGCTGATTAGAAGAGGCTTTGCCTTTGAACCATTATCACCATTTTGTGCCTTTCCTTGGACATCATCTGTGTCTCACAGCTGGACATGTGGCAGTAGATTCCTGGAGCAGCAGCACAGCCGTTTCACACAGCAATTACCCTCATCAAATCCTTAGAGACTGGAATGGCAGTTTGAAGCACACAACCTTTGTGCTTAGGGGGTCACTTCTGGGGTCATGCTGGACCTTACAGAGCTTCCAAGGAGAGGAGCTGAGTCCCCACCTAACTCATCGCATATGGAGTGAGTCAGTTTGGACCCATTTGTCCCTCTCCTCTGGTGCCTCAGGAACTTGGGAGGAGCAGATCACTCACAGATAACTGGGATCTCCAGCACATTTGTGCCAGAAATCTGCCAGCTTATAATTAGCGTCTATGAATAATTCATGGCAGACACTGCGTCCATCAGACCTGACAGCCGTAATCATTTTGCCAGCAAAATATGGGGTTTGTCTTATTTGTGAAAATGATTCAAGCAGCTTTTTGGGGTTTTCTGAATAGAAAAGGGACTGGTACATGTGTCCATGCCTGTACATAAATATATATACTATGTACAAATATATAAAACCAGATATATCCGCCAGGCACACACACATGTATATGCTCTGCATGATCACTCTGTAATAGAATCTCTGTTTGGATATCATGAATCAAACCTCTCAGTGATGTAATTGATTAAGCCAATGGCATTGCAGCAGGAATGAAGACATATTTATATCTGCTCTCTTTTACAGTCTAAAAATACACTGCAATTGTGAATGGATGTGTTTTTAGGCAGATGGATGGGTTTTTAGGGAGCTGCATTTAGAAATACCTCCAGTCCCGTATTTTGTTGTTGTTTTTGGAAAGCAGGGAAGGAGATCAGTCTTGGGGTCCTGTCAGGAGCCTTCAGATGTCCTCTCTCTTTAATGCTCCATCACACTCTCTCTCTCTGTGCTTTCATTCTTAAATACGGTATGTGTCCAGGCTTTATTAATTTATAACAATAGCTGATGGTGCTGGGGAATGAATAGGGCTAGGAAATATCTGACATGGCAATTAGGACTGCTATCACAGTGAGGCCTGATTTTTGCTGGAAGGCAATTTGCTGTAAACCACCAAGGTTAATTGATTGCAGGGGGATCATGGGGGAGGGGGGAAAGGAAAGAAAAGAAAACCCCCTCACAAATTATTTGGGCAAAAATTCTCTTCTTGCCATGGTGTAAATCTGGAGCAGATCCTCTGATGTTTGCATGGTTATCTGTTGTATATGACAAGGCCCTTCCAAGCATGCTGAGGATGGTATTGCAGGCAAAGGTGAGTGTTGCAGACCAGCAGTTTCCTCAAAATACAGCCTCTCTTTATTGCTGCACACTCTAATTCCAGAGGTGCATCACAGGATCAGTGGTGTTTCTCTCCATTGGAAGGGAGATGATGCAGCCCAGGAGGCACTGGGCTGCCTGAAGGTGTCACATGGTTTTCAGTCCAGTTGTGTCAGGATGATGAAAAATCATCTCCATGTTTTTTCCTCTTGTTTTTTGGCATTTTGCTTTTCTCCCTGCTCCTCTGAGTTGTGCTATTCAGTCCTTTGATGTCACTGCACTTAAGTGAAGGGTTGGGTCAATGCAAACAGGGCTGAAAAAGCTGAGAGTGATCTCAAGGGTGGAAAGAGGTTTAGTCTGGGGGAGCAAGGACTCTCTTCCTGAGCTGGTAAGGGATAAACTGCTGGTCGGCAGAATGGAGCAGGAGACGTGATGCCCAGGCTCTCCCTCTGCTGTCACATGTGACCGCACACCCTTGGGAAAACCCACCTGCTCTCAAAGAGCACAGACCTCCCACAGACATATTTTGCAGCAATATCAAAGGCATTTGACCATGGACCTCAGAAAGTGCTGGGAAAATGAGCAAGGTCACAGTCCTGGCACGGTATCCCCGGGCTGCTGGACTCCAGGAAGGGAGCAGACACACTGGCCCCAGAGCAGGGTGGTGGATGTTACTCCATCCCAACTCGCCTTTGCCTGCCAGCAGCTTTAAAACAAGGCAGTAGAGGGTGACTTCTATAATGCTCTGCAGTGACAAACAGCAGCGGGAGAGGCACTGGCCGAGGGTCACAAGTGTTTCCAGCTCCTTTCCCCATATCTACTCAGTGATCCCAGGCAGAGGTGTGACACCACCTGCTAACACACTGCTCAAGATGACTGATCCAAGTAGAAGTGACAGCTCTTGGCAACAACACATCACAAGCCTTAAAATTCAACCCAGGTCCTCCAAAATGTTCAGCTGAGTGTTAGAAAGGTGAATTCTCGCTGCTGCCCCTCTCTCCTCATCCTCAACGCAATGATGGAGGAAGACGGACCACAAAACCCTCTGAATTCTCTTGCTCTAGTAGGGAACATGGCCATGGCTGTGGAGTTGGGAAGAAGGTCTGTCTATCACAGCAGCAGGCTCCAGAGGCAGCTTTGGGCTGCTCCTCTGAAAGAGCCTATGTCATAGCCTAGGTGTGGTGCATAAACCCACCTCTTCCTCCCCATCTCCAGAGCAATGAGAGACACTCAGGTAATCACAGGCATTGGGTTCATGCTGTTTTGCAGCAAGTGTGCCAGGAGGGACACAGGAACATTTTAAGACCAGGTGTATTTATCTGTACATCCTCCCAGCTCAGCAGCACGAGCTCTGAGTGAGGTTATGGGGATGTGGAGAAGGATGGGATGTGCAAGTGAGGGTGGAAGCATGTCCCTGACCATGCATGAGGAGCCAGAACACGTGTGGGAGGTGGGATGTGGAGAGGAAGCAGGTGAGTGGAGGGCCAGGTGAGTGTGTGAGTGTTGTGTCTGCACAAGGGCTTCCAATGGCCCCATTATAAAGAACACAGAGCACTGGAACCCCAGTTGCTTTCTTCCTCTCAGACAGCATTTAAATGCCAACACACTAACAAATATGATGCATTATTTAAAAGCCACTGTACTTGACCCTACAAAGAGCTTTTCTACCACCTGAATGTCAAGGAGAAAGAAGTTGCTGTTTCACTGATGACTAGTGCATCAACCTCCTTCTCATTTACAGTGTGACCAAGGTGAGAGGCAAAGAGCTGCTGAGAGTGGGTGTGGGTGCATGAGGGGACAGGTACGAGACCATCACAGTCACCCCACTGCAGCAAGCCATGGAGCTGACACTCAGGACTGGGGAAGGTAAGTGAGGGGAAGATCAGTCCCCAGGGAAGGAGTACAAGTTTAGGAGCAGTAGCTCTTAGAGGAAGATGTTCAGAGCTGTTGAGGCAAGTCTGTTGTTTGGGCTTGGTGGTTCTTAGTGCTGGCACTGACTCACCAGTTAGGCCAATGTGTCTGCCCATCCCTCAGAGCAGGCAGGCCACAATCCATGGTTGCAGTGCCCAGTGAGGCTGGACACATGCTGGGGCTGGGGCTGGGGCTGGTGTGGTAAGAGGTGTTGGGCCATTTGGTCCTCACTGTCTGGAGCTGCTCCTCAGCAATATTTCACCTGCTGCCTCTCTTTTCTTGGGGCAAAGCAGGTTTGGCCTTGGGTTTTATACTGCTTGTTTACCAAGCCACAAACCCTTCTTTCTTGCTGATCGATGCTAGAAAATTAAACGTTTCCAACCTCCTGTCCTGTTCTCTGGCTTCAGAAGAGACTTGTCCATTCTCAGAAACTTTCAGTGAAACTCCTTACAAGGCTGTGAGTCATTATCTGCAAGTCACTGTTGGAACAAGGTTGTGAGCAGTAGCAAAAGTCAGAAACTCAGATCTCTCTGTAAGCAAAAATCCTCGATCACTTTATAAGCAACCAGTGGTATGTGTCTGTATCTAGTAAATGTTGTTTCGAAGATGAGAAAAGGTCACCAGTTAAAGTGGTGGCATTTCACCCCTTATGACCTCACTAGAGGTTTTTCCCTAGTTAATCACCAGTTTTATTGATTTAACAATGAGACTGACTTTTTTCCCCCATGGCTGCACAAAACATGAACCAAAGCACCCTTTGCAGGATGAGATGTGTCACATAAAGAAGGAGAAGTGTTCAGTGCTGAGATGCTTTTCATATTCAAAACACATGAAAGGTGGCACGTAGTAAAAGTGAGAATTAAGCTGCTGGGTGTGTTGGTGATGTGAGAGCATCGGTAACTGATTGACCCAGACCACATTCTGCTTCAAGACTGCTTAAACTCTTTCTTGGGCCCAATTTGTTCTGCTAATTCTGTCTTGCTGTCTTTAATGCTGCCAGATGAAAGGGTCAGTGCAAACAGGGTAGAGAGGAACAGGATCAAGCAAGTCAACTGGGAGATCCAGAATCACTGTGAAAAATAGTTTTACTGGGCAGGGCCATTAAGTCAGGTACTGGGAGGTCATGATCACAGCCAGTTTTGGATAGCAGCTATAAAGCTGCATTAAGGAGACTGGCTGTGGTTTGGGAAGCTGCACTTCCAGCCCTGCTGAAAGCCATGGAGTCCTCTGAGATGGTCAGTGGGTGCTCCTGCCATTCTGGGTGGGACATGAGTCTGGCACTGAGAAGATGGCTTGGGCATCCCCACACCTGTCACACAGCTGGGGGAGACCCCACATCACGTCCAGGCATCTTGGGGTGCTCACAGGAGCAGAACATCACCAGCTCGCTGTCCTGGGTAATGTGAGTGGAATTTTTCAAGACTTGGTTGTTAGAAGGAATCATAGAATCACAGGCTGATTTGTGTTTGAAGGGATCTTAAAGCTTATCTTTTTCCAAGCCCCCTGCCATAGGCAGGGACACCTTCCACTAGACCAGGTAGCTTACTGCCCCAAATAATTGGAGCTGTCTTGGGTACAGGCTGTGAGTCTTTTTCTTATCCTTCATTCCACGGTGACTTTTGAAAGCCCTGGGTGAGGCACCAACAATAGTCAGCAGCACATGATGAGGAGAAGACTGTGGGTTGTTCTCTTCCACTCGTGGACAGTTTGGAAATACCTCTTGGGCAGGGTGATGCTTTTAGCACCCGCAAAGAGAGACATATTTGTGCTTCCCTCTTTTATTTATACTGTGGAAGGATGAAAAAGTCACAACTATAGTATTTGCAAGTGCCATAAATATTGTATTTCATCTCTCCTACACTGGTAATGATGCTGTGTCCTGGTTCCCTGCTGCTGCCACTCCAGGCAAGGCTATCAGGTGACACATGGACGAAAAGTTACCTAAACCTAAGCAAGAATGGACTCAGGTTTGGGGTGCAGCAATCAAAAAGTGAAATTTCCCAAGCACTTTTGGAGTAGCTGCAATGTTTTTGGCTTGTATTTAGGCACCTAACCCAGACTGAAACTTATAGCAAAGCTTAGTCTCCTTGCAAGAGTCTTTAAAACTTGTTCTCAGAATCCAACATGGATTATAAATCATTAGAACAGATGAGGAGAGATCCAGAATGGATGAAGCACCAGTAAAATAGATTAGTTAGAATATAGAACGGATCTAAAAGCATGAACAGCTAGGGAGATTATTAGTTGAAGAAGATGAGATTAGATAGAACAGCTCTTCTGCTACCCTGGCTTTCCTGTTCAGTCTCACAGCCAAAAGCAGCTTGTGCAACAATGCCAAAAATCAAAACATGCTTCCTCCAGGATTCAAAATCCACCAACATTTGAATTTGTCCAGAACCCTGTCTTCACCCCAGCCTGCCTGTCTGTTCTGAGATGGATAAAGAACACAGAGGAAGGAAAGGTGAGTGCAGCAGTCAGCAAGGGGTCTTCTAGGGTTGGGGTGCAATGGGCACCACCTGTGAGTTCAACTTCAGTTTTCTGGAGCTAAAAAAGAGGGAACGAGTCCAGAGAGACAAGATCACTCAGTGCTTGGGGTTTTATGTATCTTCTACACACCAGCAGTTGTTGGAGTTGACCCTTTGGGTATCTTGCTTACTGTGGCTGGAGATTTTTAATGTTTGTTTTTCCAGAAGCAGTAATTCCAGTGGATGGAAATGCACTTAAATCTTCTTAGGCGATTAACTCATTTGCTTTGGTTCATGCTATTACTGGAAAACACTGTCCTTTTCTTTATATTAAAGAGAGATTTGCAGAGAGGAGGTGGCAATGAGACCCTTCAAGTGGGCCAGGAACTGTTCATCTGGCAGGAGTGAGCTGAGCGCTTGCTTGCAGACATAAACCATGGAATCACCTTGTTAACACACTTTCCAGCAGTAACTTCCCAGACTCCTGCCTGCTCTGGAATATTCATGTGTTCATGGATCATTTTAATGAACTTACCAACATATTCATAAGGTATCAATTGAACACTTACTAATAATTTTTAATAATTATGCTTTGGGATCATCTCAAATGTAATTCCTCGTAAATGTGTTGTAAACATGCCACCTCCCCTCTGTGTTTGACCAGCTCAGTTCACAGGGTAAGATGCCTCTGCGAGGTGGGAGGCTCCTTCCCTCCCATCCTACCCAGCCCTCAGCCACATCTTGCTCAGCTCTTACCAGGCAGCATATTCTTCTTCCCTGAGTACCAGGAAAGGAGCTGGTAGGAGAAAACTGCAGAATTTACTGGGTGATAGCTCACATTACCAAGGCAAATGAGTGCTGCGGGGCAGCAGCATGAACAGCCATGGCAGATCCTCGCTGCAAATGTTACAGGGATTTCCAGATGAGAATTAATGGACTTTCCTTGGCTAGCGTAGGAGAAAATGTTCTACGTGTGGTTGTTTATTATTTCTGTTACAGTCACTGTTCTTGCTTATTGCTTCCATCTGTTGGCATCAAACTATTGGCTCTTGTCTTATCACTGGGATGTAAACCCTTCACGGGCAGGGAGCATGGTTTGGTGAGAGGCAGAACAAAAGCGACGGAGAAATTTAGGTGTTTAAAGACTGGGGTGCCTTAGAATCAGTTCCAGAGAGGAACTCAGATGCTTAATACCCAGAGGTTTCATTTCAGAGGAAATATGTTTGATGGCCTGAAATATTAAATGCATAAATTGTTACCTCTTAAGTCTTGTGAAGTCCTTTGCTCCAGACCATCGTCTCTTCAGTTGGTGCCTTGGGACATCATTGCCTTTGCTGCTCGGGGTTCTCGGGGAACCAATCAACTCAGACCAACTCCTGCTTAAAGACCACATAAACTCCTACTTGGGCATAAGTTGTTCTGCTAATTCTGCCTTGCTGTCCTTAATGCTGCTAGATTAGACAGGACAGGATCAAGCAGGTCAACTGGGAGATCCAGAATCACTGTGAAAAATAAAGCCACTCTCCAGGCTGTGTCTGCATCCAGTGAAAGAAACAGCTGCTGATTTTGAGGGAGCCATGGGACCCACTGGTGGCTGTAAGAATCCACAAACAAAACTCTCTGTCCATGCAGGCAAGCACTGTCCCTCCACTGCCCCAAGGAATCCTCCAGATAATCCCATGCAGGTGGCATGAGCGCTGCCATTTATCCACAGTGGTTTGGAAAACTTGGCAGGAATGGGAGATGCTGCACTAGGTTGTGTGCTGTTTTACAAATTTTAATCCTCACTTTGAATTTTCCAGCAGAATGGGTTTGTTCTGCCTCTGGGCTGGAGGGAAACTTCTTTTCGTTACCCTGGAAACATGAAGACGACAGATCCGTCGTTCGTTGGCAAGAGGGAGAGGATGAGAGAGAAGTACGTGACAAAAAAGTGTGAGTGGGAAGACCAAGGGAGTAAGAAGGCCTTTCAGAGGTGCCATCTTGATCTGCTGCTTCAAGGCTGGGAGCAGGGGGAGTGCTGAAGGTACCACCAGTGCTCAGGATTTCCCAGCACTTGCTTGGCTCTCCTGTAGCAGCCAACTCACTGGAGTAATTTTGCTCAACTTTGACAATAAAGCAACGGGTGATGGATTAACGTTAATAACTGCTTGCTCCCTTCCCAGCTCGGGCAGCCTGGAGTCAGCTCACACTTTACATCCTCAGTCTCTTACCTCATTTAAACCTAGGGTGTTATGTACGCAGAGCACACCCAAAGGTCAGAGAGCTGCTCTGTGAGGAAATGGCTGAGCTGCTGGACAACAGCTCATGTCCTGATACTGTAGGTGGGAACAGGAGGAATCCAGGCATGCCCACTTGGAAGCCACTTCCCCTCCACAGGGAGCCCATGAGGACATCGAGGCAATCCACCTGATTAAAGTCAGGCAGGAGTTTACATCTCCTGGTTAACTGGCTTTGTGAGGAAGGCAGTAGGTTGCTCTTGTCCAAGCAGTCACAAAAGAAGCTGTAACACACAGTGTGGGAAAACTGACCACGGGCACAAGACACAGGATAGGGAAGGGATTGGGCTCTGTGTGTCTCTGCTGCTCTTGCAGAGAGCCAGCAGTGAAATGTGCCCTTGGCTCCAGGTGAGGCTGGAGCATTTCTGGGTGCTGTGTCCGTGGTGGCAGCTTCATAACAAACTGGAGAAGTTTTCTATTCTGGATTCTGGAGTCCAGCACAAGCAGCTGGGGGAGAGCTGCAGCTTGCTGTGAGCTGTATCCCTTGGTATACACATCCCTACACATTCACACTGCCACGCTTGCACTCAGCTCTTGAATTACTTGGTGTCACCACTTGTCCTGGAGGGTACAGGGCAAGGAAACCCACAGTGCCACATAATCCCTTTTCTTTTGCTGTGAACTAAGAGCTCTGGAGAGGATAAACCACTTTTCAGTGTCTTGGTGAGCTCATAATTAAATTATTCAAATAAAAGAATGTAGATTTCTGCCCCTCCCACTGAACGTGCAGGAGTTAGATTCGGGAATATTCTTTTTTCGTGATGGAAAGAGCAGGTGGAAAGGATATTGCAATGCAACATTCAGCTGCTTAACACCAGGATATGTAGTTCCTGCCCCACTAAGTTCCCTGTGCTCACCTCCTGGTTCCACACCTTGATTATAGAAGTCCCCTTCCTGCACTTTGTCTCCCTTCTGCCCTCCAAAGCACCAGCTCATATTAATCTTCTCTCTCCTTGCTGAGTTGCAAAGTGCTTAAAGGCGAGGTCTCCATTTTCTTGCTCTTATGAAGTCCCTTGTGCTCTCATGGCACTATGCAAATAAATACATGGTAATGAGCAAACACCTCTCATCCACACTGCTCCCGGGGACAGGGAACCTGGGGTTCACCCCAGAGCTTGCAGGAGTGCCAAGGAAAAGGTGTAGAATCACAGAATAGTTTGGCTTGGTGGGATCTTAAAGTGGCCCCACCTTCTGCCATGGGCAGGGACACCTTCCACTAAACCAGGGTGCTCCAAGCCCCACCCAACCTGGCCCTGGACACTTCCAGAGATGGAGCAGCCGCAGCTTCTCTGAGAAACCTGTGCAGCTTCGTTATCCATCTTCCCCCCTCTCTACCTCACACCGCTCCTCCCTGCTGCCGCAGTTTTGCCTTTATGTCTCCAGTTTTCCACTTGTCGCTGTCCTGTGTCCCCATCTTCCATCGCCACCCTGCTTCTCCCAGCACTATTCTGAGAACGGCCTCAGCTCCTCTACAGTCCAGGGAGGAAGAGAAAACTGAAAGGAAGCCTTTCCCTTGAAGAAGGACGATAACCAGCATGGGCCAGGTAAAAGTTGTTGGTTTGGTGGGTATGGGAGGAGCTGCTTGTGCTGAGATCTGCAGGCTGCAGTCGCAGCGCAGCTCTGAGCTGAGCTGGATTTTAACCTGCCACTGCCATCTGCGGGGCTGTCGGTGCCAGCAGCAGAGCCCGGCAGTCTCGGGAGGATACTGAGCTGCGTTACGGTTATTATCCTCTTCCCCAAGGAAGTTCGCAGTCCCTTTTCCCTCCCTTGCCCTGTTGCTGGAGCAGTGTCAGTGGAGCTGCCAGGCAGAGTAGCAGCAGCAAGAGACAAGTGCAGCAAATGCTGTTTGACAGTGTGGTTTGGATGCATTTCAGGTGAAAACACAAAAAAACCCCCGAGCGTGTTTGATCCTGGGTGTACCTGCCTTCCATATTCATGTTCGTGCGCCTCCATGTCATTAGGGGATTAAAGCATCGTTAGCACACAACGAAAGCCTTTGATAACACCCTGCCCTGTGCTCCTCCTTGTCTTTCCTTTTTGCATTTCTCCTGCCCCATCCTCTTTCCTTTTTTGCCCTCTTCTCTCTCTCTTTTTTTTTTTTAATTAATCTACTCTTTTTCAACCTTCCTTATTTTTCTTCCCAGTAATTTAATGGATGCTGGGGAGTAACACCTCACCAAGATACAATACAGTGGAAAGGACTGATTCTGACTGTTCTTACACCAGTGGGGATATTGCTTTTAGTGTGACAAACTAGAGGCAGCATCACCCAGTGCAAATCCGTGCAGCTGTATCCAAGTCCACAGCAGCTTTGGGAGAGCAGAGGACACTGCAGCTGAGTTGGTGCAAAGAGGGTGGGAAACACAAGCAGGTCCCCGGCGCAGGGTTCTGGTGTAAATCCAGGAGTTATCCCACTGACGTCGGGAAAGCTGCTTCAGATTTACACCGGGAAAGCAGCGATCAGTACGCGGTGTTCAACATCCACTTCTCAACTCCTTACTGAAAGCTGCAGCATTTGGAGCAGCTGCCGTAGAATGCCAGTGGTATTTTTAATAAGGGTGCTGAGACCAATCTACTCCTGTATGGAAAACGTGACAGCAATTTAGATTGAAAGCCTCTGTTTTCCAGACAGACACTCAGCCAGTTAGTGCAAACAAAAAGGCACTTGTAACTCCAGTCCTTTAATCTTACTCTTTGCTTGGTGATAGATAAGGTGTCTTGACATCAAATTGCACTAATATGGTCCTCTGAAGATTAGCACTGTGGACAATGCTCGTCGTCTGGCTTTCTCTGATATGGTTTCTGAGTGTAGCAAGGTCTAGTGGTCAAAGCAAGGATGGTGCTACGGAAAATGGGCTGTTCTCACACTCCTCCTGCCTCTAACTTCCAGTCTGCCAGTGGCTGACCTTGCCTCTTGGTTTTTGCAGTTGTAAAATGGACATAAAAGATACTAATTACCAGGGTGGGGAACTCGTTAGGGGATGGCTAATGATTATTGGCTTGAAAATTACAGAGAAGAGTGGAAAAGAAACAGAAGGAAGGTTTTGCAATGAGTGTGGGATGCAGGAACTGCTTCTCTAGAGATCCCAGAGCTGTTTCCTGCATATGGTCTCATTCCTCTCGTTTGAACTAAGGGGCAAAAAATATAAGGTCAAGCAATTTGCTCAAGGTCATGTGAGAAGTCTGGAATGAACCCAAGTGTTGCAGGTGCTGCCTGCAGCCCTGGGTTGTGCTGCCTGCTCACAGACAGGCTGTAAAGGCTGTCATCACACGCAAACCCTCCCCATCTGGGATGCATTGGACAGAGCTGGAATCACATCAGCAGATCCAGAGCAGCACTGGAAGGGGAGGAATCACTGCGCAGTTGCTCTGTTTCTGCACATCCCATGTAAGGCCAAGGAATGTAGAGCCTGGGCTAAATTCTGCTCAGTTTCCTTCCATGTAAACCCAAAGCAGCCTTGGGAGAAAGGTGCAGACTTGCTGGGGTGGGTGTGGGAAAATGACAGGATCTTGGAGCTACTGTGTAACTTCTCAGGCTCAGCAGTGTGCTCCCTCCACCTTCCTAAGGACTCTCTCAAAAAACCCAGGCATAAAAATCAGCCTGAAGCCCACCTGGATCTGCCATGAGTGTGTGGAGGAGACACTGCCAAGCCCAAAGCCCGGAGCTTTGCTGTTGTTGGTTATTCAGACCACCAGAATGGGGTTGCTGGACTCAGTCCTCGCCCGCAATGAGGCTGCACAGGTCACTCTCAGCTGGGTTCTCCATTCCATGGCACACGTCCACCCTTTAGAGAAGTTTCCCTGCTTCCATGACTGTGGGCCTGTCCTAGCACCTCACTTTTCATCTGTATGCTTGGCTTTGGGTGGACTAAAAATGAAGGGGACTCACCTGAATTGGTCCCACAACTCCCAGAACTCCCACGCTGCTCAAGATGCCCTGGAGTCTCCTTTGTGTTCTCTGCTGAGCCATTTCCTGACCATGCTGCTGAGCCAAAAGGCAGCATCAGGGCAGGGAGGCACAAACACCTCTCTGACACCACACTGTGATTGTCCATGACTCCACTGGCCCTGGAGGAGATGGGAGCTGTGGGAGCAATGTCAGCCCAGCAGGGAAATCACAGCAGCCTCTCCCAGATCAAACTGCAGAAGACTGGGTAAAATGGACAGGGCAAGAGAAAAAAGGAGGAAGACACTCAAGTCAATTACACTGAGAAAACTCTGCATGAGGTGAAGGAACTTCCCACAGAGCCACGGCAAAACAAGCAGCTGGAGTGGAGAAGCAGATGGGCAGCACAAAGGCACAGACCCAGCAGGTGATGCCGAGGAGGGCAGTGGGTTAAACAGGCTTGGGAGAGGATATGCTGTGGCATGTTGGATCCTGCGTGTTCCTGATGGAGCTCCCTCTGGAGAGGCCTCGTTCAGCATGGGAACAGCCATGGATACGTACTGAGTGGGAGGACAGGTAGAAGAGACAGTGTGAAATGAATGAGTAAAAGAGGTTGTCCATCTGTCTTCCCAGTACTGGGACTGGCAATGTTAGGGAAATGTTAGGGAACGGCTGGAGCTGTGCCAGGGGTGTTTAGATTGGATGTTGGGGAAAGGTTCTTCCCCCAGAGGGTGCTGGGCACTGCCCAGGTTCCCCAGGGAATGGGCACAGCTCCAAGGCTGCCAGAGTTCCAGGACTGGATGGTTTTGAAGGACCTAGAAAAGCAAGAAGAAACAGGACATCTCAAATAAAAGACTTCTTTTTCCACCAAGACACGTCCAGAAGGGGCCTCGAAGCATCCCTCTGCCCATTTGGTGATCTGACCTTCTTGGCCAGACTCAGGTAAACCCCAAATGTCTAAATTACACTATAAAAAGTGGCTTCCACCTGTTCTGAGAGCAGCTGAGTGGTGTGATCCCACCAGTTAGCAAGCACTAAGGATACCTGTAACTAGGAGTAATAGGCAGCATGGGGAGGACAAGTAGAAGAGGCAGTGTAAAACAAGTGAGTAAAAGAGGTTATCCCTCTGTCTTCCCAGTTCTGGGACTGGAAATGGTAGGGAACAGCTGGAGCTGTGTCAGGGGGTTTAGATTGGATGTTGGGGAAAGGTTCTTCCCCCAGAGGATGGCGGGGCACTGAACAGGCTCTCCAGGGAATGGTCATGGCCCCAAGGCTGCCAGAGATCCAGGAGCATTTGGACAATGCTCTCAGGGATGCACAGGCTGGGATTGTTGGGGCGTCTGTGCAGGGCAGGTGCTGGACTCAATGATCTCTGTGGGTCCTTTCCAACTCAGAATATTCCATGATTCCATGATTCTAAGACTTATGGTCCTTCCCTTTCAAATACTTCCATGTGAATATAAACAGAGCTCTGCAGCTCCTGGTGCTGCTGTGTGCAGGACCCTCGTGTCAGACTGCAGAGCAGCCAGGCCAGTGACACCAAGCTGTCCCTGAAAGGGCTTGCAGCACTTTCCCCTGGCTATGCCAGAGCTCTGTCCCATGCCTGGACTGGCCACACCTGACAGAGCCATCCAGAGGATCACGGGGCAGGTAGAGGTGGGAGTCAGGAGGAGCTGAGAGGTGAAGGACCAGGAGTGACTCAACATGTGAAGCCTGACAGCTCTGTGTCGAGCTCTGGCCACAGCATGGGGCCACAGAGGGGAACGAGCCTCATCAAATTGAAACTGGGAAGGTTTCCAAAACCTTGTCTTCATGAAGCAATAGCATGCAGGTTTGCATAAATATCTCTAAAATTCATCAAACAGCTCAAATGAAATACACTAAGGAAGGAACCACTTCTGCATTTAAATTTGTACACAGTTGCTCCAGTGTCTTTGAAATCCAGCGATGCCCGCCCCTCCATCAGCCCAGGAACAAGGTATATTCCAGATGGTTCCCCCATCCTAAAAAACTGCACTGCACAGCCAATTAAATTCTGCTTGTTGTAATTAAGCCCGACACAATTAGCTGTCAAGCAGGGCACTCATCTGTTTTATGTTGCAATCTCTTCAACAGGCAAGGCTGCTAGACAAGATTGTCACTTTTCGAAAAGATTTTCATTAGTTACCCTGGGCTCTGTGTCAGACACTGAAATACAAAAATGTGTTCTGTAGCCAAGTCAGGGAAATTCTCATTTAATGTTCCACACAGTATTATGAAAGTAATGTACTCTGAAAATGAATGCATTTTGGAACATTTTGGAAGAAATGCAATTTGTCTCCTAAGTAATAACTGCATGTTCATGAATTTACTGATTTTTTTTCAATATGCCTTTCATAAAGTTGGGAAGACTTTTTCTGACCTAAAATGAGAGGAAGAGAAACTGTTGATTTTAATGTTAGTCCCCTTCTCTCCCTCTCTCCCTCCCTCTTTCTTTCATTCCTTCTTTATTTTCCATCAATTCTGTGCACTCTCAGTGTAAGGACCAGGCATTGTCCGATGGATGTGGGAGCTTGGCATGGAAGAAATATGTAGCTCAGAAATGGAAAAGACAGGAAATAATTGTGGTTGGTGAGGAACAAGGGAGTTCCATCTTTCCATTACTTTAAGAACAGAGAGCAAGAAATCCCCTGTTGCTCCTCACAGTTCCCCAACCAGAAGACACAATTACAATTTTCCCAAGTTTGGCGGGATGGTGAATTTTCTGCATTGCTAATGGCAGAGGGTGAGTGGGGGTCAAACACCCAGAGTCGTGGGTGCATCTCACCACCCAAATTCAGATTTGCAGTCAGAGAAAGTAAGTAAATATTCCAAGCTTGTGGAGTCTTCTCCTTTCCTTATAAATAGATGCTGGCTTCTAGGACAAACTCTTCAGCTCTCTCCAGTTAGTGCATTGCCTCCCTCTGCTCCAGTTTGTGTAAAATTGTACCTTCAGTTCCAGTGCTGAAGCATCCATGACTGCATTCGGATCCAAAGGCCTAAACTGGGGATCTTGCACAGCCAGTATGATGAGAAGCAGAGCTGAACAGCCCTGAAGTAGTGGCTGAGCTTCCATCAGAAGAGAAATAGATGAGTCAGAGTTACTGGGTTCAATTGGGCAGGAATTTGGTAGAAGGGAAAATGAAAAACCAGATTAATGGGAACAAGTTGGAAAATAAAAAGAAAATGGATGGGGAATTACAGTGATAATTGAGACAGTAGTCATTAAGTGGCATGAGTGAGCTCAGCAAACTTCTGCATTGACTTTAATAGTTGCAGTATGACGTGGTTCAGAGTTGGGTGAGCAGCAGGGCTGAGGCAATGGTGTCACTGCATCCCTCCAAGGGTGGAAATTAATCTCCTCTGATCTGTGATTGCCCCACACTTGTGTACTCCTGTATGCCCTTGAACAGGAGCAAATAGAATGGCATATACTACTGTCTTGATATGCCTGTACAAATTGGGGTTGTCAGTTTATATGTTGAGATGAAATACAGTTCTCAGGTCATAAGAAGTTATGTGCTGAAGTTTGAACCCTGCTGTGACAAGCATTACCCGGCTTTGTTTGCTGCCTGTTACTGGCCATTAACTCCCCAGGCAGACTCTCTGATTCAGAATTCAAGTGGCTTTAATCAGGCTGCACTTACTCTCCTCGGGAAGGAATAAAGTTCATTCAAATTAACACCACTTTATATCCAAACAGGAGCACCCCCACGTGAAGTTCAGTGTGTGTTTTAAAGCCTTGCCTTTCATGGCACCCCTTTTCCTCACTCGATTTCCTTTACAGTGAGACCTTTCCTTGAAAAAAACCTCACATTTTCCCAGGAGCAGTTCTGGAAGTTGTCTCATTCCTGCCCTGGGTGTCTGCACAGGGCCGGGAGCTCAGGGCTGGAGTGGAGCCCAGTCCACTAAGCAGAAGGAAGAGCAGGAAAAACTCCACAGGAGCATGAGACGTAGCAAATAACAGCAGAGGGGTGAGCAGGAAAACACTCTCTTAACTGAGCTGGGGGAGAAAAAGGAGCACTGGTGATTACAGGGCTTGCAGATCTTTGCTTTGGAGAGCTGTGATCCTGCGATCTGTCCTGTCGCACAGAAGCAGCCAAGGAGCCCTTGGGCAAGCCAGGAGGAGCTGAGGCAGAGCGGCTGTTTGCAGAGCATGTGGGGTGCAAGGCTGTCTAGCTGCTGCTCCAGAGCTGCTCTCAAATGCTCCAAGCACTCCTGGTCCAAAGAGCAGCGTGCCAGGGCTTTTCCTCTCTGGCAGGTTCCCCCACTGCTGCAGCCAGGGGCAGGATGACCGTGGGATAGCACAGAGCAAAGCAAGGCTCTCTCTTATGTCCAAAATGCAGGTCAGACAATGGTCCTACCCACTGTGCTGTGCAGGGATGGGGCAGAACAATGCAGAGTCACAGCCCGTTTGCCACAATGACAGCAACTGAGTAAATCTGAGACGCGAGAGAGCCGAAGGGTCTGTGCTCAGCTGCACGGGTGCCGTTGGACCAGGTCTCTGGACATCTGCTCTCCACCCTGAGCCACTGCTCCAGCCCAGCTGCTGAAGCTTTAACATTCCAGGCAAATGGCTCATGTCTTTTTTTACTTTGGGATGAAGTGCCCGGGCACAAAGAGAGGATCTGTGAGGAGCCACAGATGTATGGCAGCTCTGCTCCAAGTCCTCTGACCGCCTCCTGTGCAGGCAGGGATGAGTCTGGCAGATCCTGCCCTCAACACCCGGCTTCTCCCACAAGCTGCTCACTCCAGGTGGGCCTGGGACCCCCATGGGTCCCTTCGGCTGGCGCTGGCACCAGAGGGATGCTGGCTTGGCTGCTGGATGTCAGCACATAGTAGGGATGTGGTAGCAGGGACTCTTGGCTGGCTGTGACTCACTGATTTATTGCAAATAGCTTTGGGCAGAGCTGCTGTGATAACAGCAAAAACCAAATCCCCAAAAATGCCTTCCCACTCCATCCTTTAGCTGGATGTGCTACTGGCAGGGGCTTTGCCAGCACCAAGTGCAAGGAGCTGCTCACGGGGTGCAATGAAACCCAGCTTTGATTTTTTGTCTCTGTTTCACCCTTTACTCCCTCTATTCATATTTGTCAGCAGGATTTCCTCCCTTCTAGGTTATCAAACTGAGGGGGATTTTCCTCTTTTGTGTTTTAATGATGGGAGACAAGTCAGGAAGAGATCACTGAAGGAAAAAGGCCTCCAGGTACTGGTGTAAAGCTGCAGGTGCCTCCCTTCTCCCCACGCTGATGCTGCTTGCTGCAGGCTGGCAGCTTCCTTTGGCTTCTTGACTGCCTTTGGTTTGGGATGGCACATAAGTAAAGCTGCAGCACTTACCCCTGTGAGTTCCAGCCTGTGCCTGAGGAGACTCACAGCCCTTTTTCTTCCTCCTCAGCATCTCCCTGATGAGGGCCAGAGAGTCCTGGTTTGGCACAGCAGACCGTCAACCACAACACACTGCACAGCTCCCTGACACATTCAGAGCCATCATTAGGTCTCACTGAAACTCCACACTGGTGAAGGTTTTATCACAATGACCTTCTATAACATCACAAACCCCAAACTATCACCCCCATTCTCCAAAAAGAACACGAAGAGATGGATGAGCAGCTCTCTGCTGTCTTTCAGGTGAGCAAACTTAAATATGTAAGTCTGCCTGACAGTTTCAATTATTATTTTTTTAAGTGTGCTACAAGAGAGAAAAAAAAAGATATTTATCACGAAAGATTACTTTGGGGAAGGGAGAGGGAAGGACAGGGGAACACTAGAATGTTTTATTTATGGAAAAACTGCAAATTACCTTAATAAATTCCTTTACTAAGCTGTGTCAGCTACTAAAACATTGTTCTTTGTGGGTGAATAACTTTTAATTTGAGTGTTCTAGTATTCAGCAGAGTGAGGTAATGGATTAGCAATTGCCTGTATTGTAAATGTCATCTTGGCATAATTAGGGTGATTATTGTTAACCAGTGGAGTTTAGTATTTATCTGTCACTGGGTGAGGGAATATAACAAAGCCCCAATTAGTTATAAATGGTGGTGGGTGGTGGGGATGGAACAGCCTTGGAAATGCTATTTTTGTTTTAAATTTATTTCAGTGTTTATTTGGTTTTAACATTGGCATTAATGTGATCTCCCCCGGCTAGAGGGGTGGAGAACCATGTGCACATATAGATGTCATGTGTGTCAGGGCAGGAAATACAGCAGAGAAGGTGGCAAAAGTGGGATCAGTTCTTCAATTCACTGCACAGGGCAGAGGTTGCTTGCTCGTGTAAACTGTCCTCCACTGTGCCCAGCTGGGAACACACGTAATCCCTGAATCCATCCGGTATTGCAGGCTCAAGAAAGCATAAAAAGGTGTAAGAAAAACTTTTTTAACTGACCCCATCCTGATGTCTCCTTTCCTGATCCACTCACCTTTGTCCCTTTGTCCTAATGGCTTTAAACTGCCAGAGAACAGGGTTAGATTAGATATTAGGAAGAAATTCTTGGCTGTGAGGATGGTGAGGGCCTGGCACAGGTTGCCCAGAGAAGCTGTGGCTGCCCCATCCCTGGAAGCATCCAAGGTTGGGATGGACGGGGCTTGGAGCAACCTGGTCCAGTGGAAGGTGTCTGCCCATGGCAGGGGGTGGAAAGGGATGAGCTTTAAGGTCCCTTCCAACTCCAACCATTCTGTGATTCTTTGCCTTCGAAGCCATATTTGCCCTTCAGATGGCCAAATGAGCATTTGATCTGTGTAACAATCACTCCCTGGGAAATGGGAACAGAGAAGCAGCAGAAGTTTCCATCAGTAGAAAGGGGTGTTAAGCTACTGGAAGATATCAAACATTACCCCAGTTTACAGCCATCTGTGGTGCCTCTGCTCCCTCCCATTCCCAAACAGCTGCACCCACAGGTTGCAGTGCAGTTCAGGTGGCCTTTCCACACCCAGCCCTCAAAGCTGCCTGTCGGGGCTGCACTGCTGCGTCATCACCTCTGATGGACACAGCACACCCGGGCTCAGTGCCAGCATCAACTTGAAAGTCTTAATTCCCATTTAGGCTCCTCACTGCCCATTCACTTCTCCCAGCGCCCTGTATCTGATAGTCAAATGGATACTTCGAGAGGAACTGATCTGAGTTCAGCTCTGCAAGGGAAGGGATGCAAAACCTCATTACAGCAGCTGTGAAGCAGTTTTCCCCTTTGGAAACCTCATCTCCTTTCCCCCCAGGGCAGTCAGCAGCTGGCTCAAGGCTCCAGGGTTAATGTCCTTTGCGAATACTTATCTGGCCTAATAGAACTGGGGATATTGCTATCACTCACAGATATTTCAAATCCTTCCTCTTAATCCTGACAAGCTCTTTCCCTTAATAACTTCAGTGGGACTTTTGCCAGAGCAAAGACTGTCAAGTCAGATTCTCAAACTAAATGAAAAGAAAAGCAGGAAGGGAAGTTCAAGGTGAGGGTTTGGGGTTTTTTTTTTTTTCCTTTGTGCTTTTTGTGGATGTTCATAGCTGGAAACTGGGGTTTTTTTCCTTGTGATTATCTAAATGATGGATGAGTCAAACGTCCTGAGAAATGTTTCCAGATCCAGACACAAATGACAGAGGATGAACTGAGCAAAGCCATCAGAGGCTGAGAAAAGACAGAGAAAGAAGACTTAGAGAGCTGATAGGGAAATAAAAGACTCAGTGGGAAGAAGGAGGTTTCAGAGGAAAGCAGGGATCATGTGCTTTGTGAAGCTTACACACAGAAAGAGCTGATACATTTTTAATTAATGGTTATTTAAGTACATCGTAATAATCTGTTGGTTTAGGCTGTGTCAGACAACAGGTTGCTTGTGGCCACAGTGTCTTGGGTGGGAGCTCTATAAATTCTTTGGAAATCTTTAGCAGTGCTCTGTCTCCTGTGCACAGATTATCTCAGTTTTCTTCAAAAATGAGAGGGATATTTCTGTACTCTGTCCACAGCACAAAACTTGGAAAATATGAAGATGAGAGCCAAAAAGCAAATAAAGACCTGGTTCTTGTTTTAAGATGTTCTGTAATTGCTGGAGATGCTCCTGCGCTAGAGAGGGAAGAGGTTTGATCGATGGCCACGGGGTTCAGAGGAAGCACTGCTGATAAGTTCTTGTCAGGATATGAGCCACAGGAGACAAGGAGCAACAAGAACAGGAGATTTGAGCCGCTCTTAGGAAGAATTACCATTTTTCTGCACCTTTTCATAAGTGCATAAGAGGCCATGGGATCCCTCTGGGCACCAGAAACAGGACGGCTCTTTCTCTGCCCAGCCCAGGACCAGGTGAAGTTTGGCAAATGAATATCCCCTGGGGGCTCATACTCCTCTAAATCCAATCTAACCCTGAACTAAATGTTTTCTCCCAGTGTGCAGAAACTCACCTTTTCACCCAAGGAAGGAACTGATGTCACCACAGGAAAATCTGTGACATCTCTGGGAGGATCCGTGAGCCTGTGGCCACAGCAGGGCACAACTGCAGCAACCAGAGTCTTGCCAAGAAAAACAGGAGTTGAGCTGGTTTTGGAGTGGGTGTGACTTGGATTTACTCCCCAAAAGATTGCAAAGGTACTGCTTCCATTGGAAACCATATAAAATCTGTAAATACTCAGTAAGCCTAATTTATATCCCAGTTATACCTGAAACAAGCCCGTAAGTCCAATGTTTGGGGGCTTTTTGCAAATGCAGCCAGAGTTCTGCTATTATTTATTTAGATGCATCTGGGAGTTCACCAATTTGCAGTGATTTGCCAGTACAAATATTTTTCAAAGAAAAAGGTTTCCCCCCTTCTCTGTAAATATTCTGCATCTGGCCTTTGTGAGAAAAAGAAAGATGTTTCAGTCAAAGTAGGAAAAATATAAAAATCTATAAGCATTTTATAGAACTCATCAAATACAATTTTAGTTTAGTTTTACAGAGAACCAGGACTTTCTATCCTCTTCAGCATCTATGGGAAGGTCAATATTACTCCTGTAAAATCTTCAGCAAGGTTTTTTACTTGGCCATGTCCACTTTCCATGGAAAGTCAATAGATACACTCAGAGCAATTCCTGAACAGAATAGGAGAGATCGAAAGGGAATTTTTGAGAGGTTGAGCTGTGAGCTGAAACAGAATCTAATTCCTTGAAGGCTTGATTCAGCCCTACTGAGAGATGGGAAATTGCTTCACTAGAAGCAGGAGCTGACCTTCACTGAGAGACAAGCCAGGATCTGGAGGGGCCTCAACTGCTTCACACAGGCCCAGACACAGCAGCTGCCACCTCCTCACCCTGCTCCATTTGGATCACGGCAGTCCCCGTGAGAAAACAGAAATTCCTCATAATGAATGGAGTGGGAGGTTTGGCTCAGCAGCACCACTTAACGCTTGATAATCCCCCATCCCAATTTGCTCCAGTTTATTAGGCATCCCTGGAAGCAGGCAGGATGCCATGGAAACATGATGGCAAGTCGAGCTGTCAGCTCGGGGCCTCTCTGTGGAGGGGTTCTCCAGGGACAGCAGAGCTGGCACCACGCTGGCACTTCCCTCTCCTCTTCCCGGCTCCATGTCAAGCACATGAAAACATCCCCACGTTGCAGCCAAGAGGGACACTTCTTCAGCAGGTCTGGAGGGAGAAACAAGCCAGCCATGTCTGCAACTGTCAATCCTGCTGTAATAACGGCAAAAATCCAATATGGGCAGAAAGGGGCAGACAAAAGTGGCTGAATTAAGCTGCTCACATCTAGAGGCACCAGAGGGAAGTGTTGCTTCCCTCCCCCCAGCCCTTCCATTTCAGTGTTGCCACTTGGCTCAGATAATTCACTTTTAATAGTCTGGTTACAAATGAGATTGTGAAGGAAGCATGTGGCTGAGAACAGGGATTTCTGAGTCACATTCTCATTTCCCCCTCATGCCTCCTAGGCCTTTAATAAACTACAAAGAGACATTAAGAAAACACTAAGAACTCTTTATCTGCTGAGATTTGGGAACTGGTACAGCAAGCAGGCAATAATGGATTCCATGTATTTGCAATACATCCCTGAGGCAGTGGCTGAACAAGGGGGACAGGAAGCTCAAGTGCTCAGGACAGAGACTGCCCAGATCAGGAGGCTGGAGAAGGATGGAAAGCAATGTCTGAGGTTGGGTGAACATGGTTTCTCAGTCTCTCGGGAAGCTTTCAGTTGTGCTCATGCCTCATTCCCTGGGAAACCCAAGGGGAATTAAGTAGCTGTCATTTGTGCTTCGAGACATCTTCCACATCACCCCCAACGCGTGCCTGTGTCACCGGGGCCAGGTTAAGTCACAGCAGGAAAAGGGAAGAGAAAAGGGGCCACATCCTACCTCTGCCTATAACACCAGTTCAGCGGATAACTGCAGGTAGCAGGAAAATCAGATGTAAAGAATGAAGAGGTAAATGTCCCCCCAAGGCAAAGAAATCAATGCAAAAATCAAGTAGAAGTTAAAAACACATACACAGAACTAATTACAGAAAAAGAGCTAAGCCTGGAGTGGATAAAAGTCCTTGCTGAAGGAAATGGCTCAACCAGGTAAATGGAACCGTTGGCCTCAATGGCTTGGGTTATTTATTTTTTCTCTTTCTTCATGTAGGTCAGATGTCTTCCTGAGGGGGTTTCTCTTAACCTCCCTCTTAGGTTCTCAATTACACACTCAACACAAATTAACAACAACAACAGATAATAGAACAGTTAGAGCAAAAGAACCTCAGAGGAAAACACAGTGCACTTAGACCAGAGCAAATAGGAAAGGGTTCAGGGGAAGGAAAATCAATGTGGCTGATATTTATTACACTCTTTATGGAGGGAGATGGGACTCAACCAGAGCCCATTTAGAGTTCTGTTCCACTTGGATTTTGCCATAAACAAAAGTAATGAGTCCAGCCCTTCATTACACTTTTGTGCCCAGCACATTTTAATTAGGGTTAAGAAAATACACAGGGAGTGGGGAAAAAAAGAAAAGAAAAAGTAGAGAGAAAGAAAAGAAGTGATAAAAATCCCCACCTAATTCATAATTTACTGTCAGTTCTGCTCAGGCTTCAGCTGGATCTTCCAAAAGCAATATTCCCTTTCATTTGGATTGGGTAGTTTCTCTTCAAACAGCCTTTTGATGCCACACATGAAGAGAAAACAAACAACCATGAGCAGGGAGGAGAAAGGGAAATAAAGAAGGCAAACAATGCAATACGTATGGAATCTAACACAACATAGCATCCCACACTGGGAGGCAGGGACTGGTCATGGTGACTGTAATTCAGCACGAGCGGGAACAGCACAGAAAAAGAAAGGGCAGAGAAAAAGCACATTGTGAATAATCAAATCCTCCTTGCTTTCGCCCCCAGGTGTGCCCAGACACACTCCAAGCCATGCAGCAGGACTGCACAAGACCCTCTGTGTGAGCACTGACGCTTCCAGGGGTGTCTCCACGATCCCCATGAGGGACTGTGTGTCCCGTGGCGTGGGGCACAGGAGCGTGTGTTGTGCTGGCTGGTGTGGAGCGGGTTCTCACTTACTCTTCCCCTTGCTGACAAGCATGTCAAAGTCAAATGTGTTTGCATGCAAGTGTCTGCAGTCACCCACAAAATGTGTTCTCCCTGCTTGATCCATCCAATTACATGACTGACTGTGCCCAGACTCAGTGGAGATTGATAGCGTTGGGATCGGACTGCGGTCAAGGAATTGGAAATCTGCTTTGAGGTGAGTCCTGCTTCAAGTATAGCTCAAATTCAAATTATTTCAGTTGTAACAGAGAGGGGAAGAGAAACAGAGTAGGTGAAGTAATAGCTACTGTCTAGCTAAGATAAGCCAGGCAAGACAAAATATTAATTCTGATTCTGTTAGCACACCAAACAGAGAGACATGTAATTCCATCCACCTGTCCACATCAGAGAACATTGCTGTCACTGATGGTGCATAATTCAGGGGTGATAAATCAGTAAAACCAGGTAGAAATGGTAACATTCCACTGTTTGATGCATTGATAATAAGCCTGTCTGAGAAATCAAGGTTCTCAGAGTTAGTGGCTCACATTTCTTTGCAGGTGGAGGTGTGGGTTGGCTCTGAAGCTCTCAAGGTTCACAAGCCTCACTGATAGTGGAGAACATTTCCAACCCCCTGCACAAGCCCAGCACCAGGCTGAATGTGACCCATCTCCTCAAGCTCGTGCCCATGTCCATGTCCATCACTTGCTCCAAAGGGTGGATGAGATGGCTTCAGACCTGGAGATGGAACCCTGCCCTGCTATGCTCTGCTGGCTGCCAGCTCTGCCAGTGACTTGCTGTGTCATCTTGAGCAATCACCATGGCTAGATACAGCCCCTTCCTATCAGATGGCTCATACAGGTGTTCTCATTAACCTCACTAGCTAATGAGCCAAAGCCATCACACAAATCTGTTAATGAGACTCACTTGGAGTCTTAGAATACAAGTATTGCTCCACTGGCCCTCAGTATTCCATCCAACACGATCAAAAGTCTCTTCCTAAGGCTTGCCAGCACAGCAGGGGTAAAAGGAAATTGGACTGGGCTCACTGCTTGCTTGAAAACAGAGGTTTTGCAGGTATAACACGAGGAGTTCAAATCAGGATTGAGACGAAACTGTTCCCTACTCTATGAAATCAGAGCATTTCAGAAAAAGGGCACAGCCAGTTTATGGAGCATCCTCAGTTTGTCATTTTCCCTGCTGCTCCAATCACTTTGGTCTACCCTGGAGAGGTATAATCACCACCAAACACAAAACAAAGCCAGGAAAAAAATCTCATGGTTCAGGGAAGTAGGGAAACCTGTGACTCAAGCTGTGTCTCTGCAGGAACTGGAGAAAGCTGCAGCTTTCTGCAGCTACCTGGAGCTTAACTGCCACTTAAAGGAATTATCTTCTGCCTTTATCCCTAAGAAAAACAACTATTTGTAGGGAGCAGACAGACAGACAGGGAAGCACATTGGAAATTGCTTTGTAGACCTGCTTCCTCTCCTTTCCCCTTGATCAAAGTGACAGAAAATAGAAACAATAATTCAGTCAAGCGCAACAGGAAAGAGAAGAATTGCTGGGAAGGGCATGAGCTTCCAGAAGCTGGAATAGGAAAGGCCACTTCCTAGCATCTCCTGATCTTGTCTTCCTTCCTCAAGCACCTGCAGCTGTTTGATGGCCTGGCCCTACATCTTGCCAAGGACACCCTTCCTATGTCACCTCTCGGTGTATCTTGTGTTGCTTTTGGCATTATCACAACTAATGCTTTTAGGGAATTTTCCCAGCATTTGATGGTCCAGTACCTTCACTGGGATTCTGTCAGGAAGAGTATTTCTTCTCTCCTTTTAAGAGAAAAAGCAGCTCTCTCCTCTTTCATATACACCAGGAATAACTCCTTGCTGAAATGAGCTCCTGGCTGTGGGAGAAAGGCACTGCACTGACAGGCCTGAAAACTGACAACCCACTATTAAACTACAAAAGAGTCACCTCCCCAGTGATGGTGGTGGCTTGGCAGCAGGAGACTCCTCTCTTCCAGCATCCTTTTACTGTACTAAAAGCTTCAGAGGAAGTTGTAAGCAGCCAGAACTGAGCAGATCTAGCCAAATGTATCAGGAGCTTAAACCCTGGCTTAACCCTGCATTGTGCTTTTTCTGCCCCCTTCATTGTCGTACAGCCTCACCTCATGGCTTTGTGTCCGGAGTCTGAACACCTCTCTGAGCACTTGGTAATGAGCTCATGGCTAGACCAAGGCTTCAGTTAACTCATTTTTGCTTTTTTTCTCCTTTTATTCTCCATGTTAGTGCCTCATTAGTCTATGGGTGGTTCTCCTTACTCCCACATCTACCTTGTGTCCCTGTCTCTTCTTCATCCCAGCACATCTGTACACATAGATCCACAAACACTTATCTTTTTCATTCTCAGCATTGGGCTTTTGAGCATTTGCTTTCAGAAGCACTAAAATCATCTAAAATAATCCAGACTCTTCCATGGGACCACATTCTCCACTTCACTATCAGCAAAGACTTTATATTTAATTTTTTTTTTCCTTTTTTCACTGTGGAATATTTTAATTCAAACCACCCAGCATTTCCTGCACATGCCCTGGGAGGCAGAGCAGGAAAGCAGTGGGAAAGGCCTCAAATAAACAGCATAAAAAGGGAGTGATGGAAGAACAGCACTGGGCCAGGAAGACTTGATCTAGACATTCATATCCCAAAGAATAAGCTTGTAATTTTAGAAAAGTCAATTTTTTATTTATTTATTTTTTTTAGGAAATAACATATTTCCTGCAGTAACTACTCCCCTGGTCAAAAAGCTTCATTCCTCGCAGTTTCTTGCTTTCATTTTCTTGTCTTTGATCCTCAGCTCAGGTATATCAGAATCTTTTTACAGAAGTCAATAGAGATGCATCTGCTTATGCGAGCTAAAGATCTGGCCCAAACCTCAGTCTGTATTACAAACAACTTTCAAAGAGATTCTTGGCAAATGAAGAAGGGAAAATAAAAGTCTTTTTGTACTGTGAAATTTCCCAGGAACAAAACAAATGCACAGTCAAAACTATTCAAATGACATTTCAGGAGATCAGTCACAGAATCCGTTAATGCATTTCTTTTTAACAAACGGAGTGTAAGTTTGCTCTGGGCTTACAGGCTAACCTGTTCTATTGCCATCACAGGCAAACCTGATTTCTGCCATAAGACCCAGCTCAGTGTTCACAGAGTCTCTGTGAGGAAATGGACAGGATTGTGCCCAATGTAATAGGGTTTAACTAGAAGAATAAATAAGAATCCTATCAAAGTTGTATCAGCTCTTGGAAGCACGTTACATACATATGCAAGTAAGTCAGGCATATACCCACCAAAAATCACTCAGTTTTTCAGAATATAAGATCAGAATCAAGTGTAGGGTCTCACATCCATACTGGAATAAAACAGTGCCATTCCCTGGGGTAAGCAGTTCTGAAATCAATGTGACTCAGTAAAACTCTGCACAGCACAGTCAGTCCACAGCATTTATAGCTAAAGCGTGTAGCTACAAGCTTGGGCCTGATCCCCCACTGCATGGTGTGGACAGTAAATTATAATTATTCCCACTTTTAAAGTCCTTGCCTAAAGACTTTTACTCCTATAAATGCAAATAGCTGCCCCCCATCTTCTTGTATTGCTGGAGCAGAAAATGTCTCTGCAATTGTGATTCTCTCTTGACTCTATTTGGTGGCCCCATTACATCCACTTCAATATCAGCTTTATTCCCATGTGCACGTGGATCATTTACAGGCAGTGAGTAAAGACTAGCGATGCAGCTGAGACTCTTCAAGGAGGCTGGAAAATTGACTTTAGCTGGTTCCCTAGGATTACAGATATTTGCAGTCCTGTGCAAGCCCTCTGGAGCAGAGAAGACTGAAGGGAGACTCCTTGGGGGGCTGCACCTTCCTTCCAGGTGGAGACAGAGGGGCAGGAGCTGAGCTCTGCTCTGGGACCAGGGACAGGACTGAGGGAAAGGCTGGAGCTGTGTCAGGGGGTTGGGATGGATCTCAGGGAAAGGTTCTTCCCCAGAGGGTGCTGGGCACTGCCCAGGCTCCCCAGGGAATGGTCCCGGCCCCGAGGCTGCCAGAGCTGCAGGAGCGTTTGGACAGCGCTGCCAGGGATGCCCAGGGTGGGGTTGTTGGGGTGTCTGTGCAGGGCCAGGAGCTGGACCCAATGACCCCTGTGTGTCCCTCCCAGCTCAGGACATTCCATGATTCTGTGATTCTATGACTGCATTTGGTGCAGTCCTTCAGAGAGCTGGGACTGGGCTGAGACTCAGCTCCTTCTCATTAATGCTCTCTCTTTGCTTCCAACTTCGCACATGCCAACTTCACTGGCATGGATGGAATAAGCCTGTGGTACATGGCAAACAGAGTTAGAGAGGCTGTGATAATGAGTAAGCTGGAGCTTCTGTTTGTGTATCAACAACACCACAGTCAGGTGCATCCTGGCTGTGGGCATTTATTTCAGGTGATACTGTGAAGGACAGAAACAAGATAGCAAAAACATTGCATTCAACACAGGGTCTGCGGTAGCGAGAAAGCTCTCACAAATTAGGCAGAGCTCACCTGCAGGAATCATAGAATCACTGAATGGTTTGGGTTTGAAGGGACGTTAAAGATCATTCAGTTCCAACCACCTGCCATGGGCAGGAATGTCACTCACTAGACCAGGTTGCTCAGGGCCCCATCGAATCTGGCCTTGAGCACAGGCTTAGAAATAAGCCCAAGCAAAAGTAAGCCATAGTAATCACAGGTCTTTCAAAGGCTCTGTTTCATTTAATAGCTTTAATAGCTTTATAAAATCAGGAAAGTATTTATTATATCAATTTACAGATGGGAACATAAGGACTCTGAGAGGTAGTGGCTGGCACATTCAGATCCTGTGGCTGAGATCCACATGTGCTCTGTTGCTAATGGTGCAGCAAAGGGTGATCAGGTACATCTCAGGTTGAACATCTACACATTATAGCAACCACAGACAGGGGCCACTTGTGAAAATCTTGCCCAGTTCATTTCCTGAGGATCACATGGAAAATCAGTGACAGAGAAATAGAAAAACAAAGACTGCTGACCACACAGCTCCCCCAGCTCTTTTCCCCAGGAGTCTGATTTCAGGTCAGGCTCTGTGGTACTCAGACATCAGGCTCTAGCCAGTCCCTTTTTTCCTGAAGGGTGTACCAGCAAACAGTTATCCAACTTTCAGAAAAGTCTTTACCTTTGATACACTCTCCATAACTGTTACTATCATGTTTGCCTCAAGATTTGTATTTGAATTCTGGCTTCGCCCCTCCCTGAATCCCATTGACTTAGGGCTTTCATTTGTTTATGTGTCTTCTCCTCCTCTTGTTTTAATTAAGATGCATTTTACTAATTATCTGAAGAGAAACATGAGCACAGATTAAAAACTGAATTAAGTAAGAAGCTGGGGTATACAAGATTCAAGGGAAGGGCTGATGTGGCTATGCTCCTACTCAGATATTGTGTTTTTCCAGAGACTTTCACTCAGGGAGTCAAATTTGTTACTCAGGCATTAATTAACCCTCTTGCTTTCCCATGAAAAGTTCCCATGTTCCCCTGCACAGGAACTTGCCTGTGGAAACAGAGCATGACACAATTCCCTATTAAATGCATCAGATTCCCTATTAGATCCATTAGGGAGGGTTTGGGCTCCATTCTGACCGTCTGCCTGAAGACAGCAAGAGTGAAAGAATGACAGTATTTTACTGATATACTGAAGGGTAAATCCTGTGCATCCTAGGGAGCTGCTGGCCCTTCCCAGTGCTGGTGGGAAGGCGATGAATTTGCCTTTGGGATTTCCCTCCTTTGGGGAAATCAGAGTGATTTTGTCAAGATCTGTCCCCTCGTGAGCTCAATCCTGCTGTTCTAAAGTGGGAACACAGAAGAGCAGGGGCAAGTTTAAGTGACTCTAAACCCAAGCTCAGTGCTTCATACTCATCATCAAGATTCTGCAAATGGTAGTGAGAGCAAGGCTTATTTGTTGATGCCTGTTTGTAGGGGTTTATTTGTTTGAAAAGGCTAATCAGCCATCGGAATGCAGAGGCAACTGCTTAAATATAAAGGAAAAGGGAGAAATGTTCAAAGCTATTCAGATGAGGTGGCATGGTTTGAGTTTTGATGTCGGTGTGCAGCCAACTGACAAATGCTGAGCCACAGTCTGGTGTAAATCCAGATGAATTCCACTAGCATCAACAGACTTCCTTCCAATTTATTCTGATGTAGCAGAGAGCATGATATTTCCATTCAGATTTACATTAGATTTGTTTCCTGTTTTCCGTAATTCAGTCAGTTCCCGTTGTGTACAAAAGCAGCCTGGGCCAGATCTTGATCTTATTTGCATTGGATGAAAACAGTTGTTTCAAATGAAGCTACACTGAATTTATAATTGCATAAATAAGAGGAGAATCTGATCTATTCCAAGAGAGAATTTCCCAGGGCGTTGCTGTGTGAGAACACTCCTGCTGTGGTGATCAGGTACTTTGCCATTGATTTCAATGGAGAAATTTCATCTAAACCCTGGACTGAAGCCCTGAGCTTGAGCCGCTTTGCACATCCAAGGTCTAGAAGCCCCTCTTTCCTCCAGAAGATTAGCCAGCAAGCCACCACCTCCATGACCTGACACACAAACACCATGGCTGGCCTTAGGAAAGCATCAGGATGGAAAGAGCTCAGCCTTGCCTGGCAGAAGTCCTCCTCCAAAGATAGATTGTCCCCGATACATTTCATTTATCACACATTGTTTATAACCAAAGTGCTCCATGTTGACTTCGCTTCCTGCTGAGTTTCCTTCCTTGAGGCCCTTCTGACTCCCCTTGTTCCATTGTAATTGGAAATTTAGGAGCAGTACAGTTATCCCCTGGCAGATAAGACTGCCTGTTTCAGCAGCCGCACTACCAGTAATAAATTGGGTTATTAGTAATAACCAATAAGAGTGTTATTCCCAGCAACATGTGTAATCAAGTGGATTTACTCCTCCCCATTGAAGCTGCTTATTTCACTGCTAGCAGGAAAATAAGGCCATTTAAAGTCATTTATGGTAGTTGCAAAGGCTTTTCTGAGTAGATATACAAGTTATGTTGCCATAGCTTCTAGGAGGACTTTGAACTGAGCTCATCCATCTGGCTTCACCACCTCTCACACTTGTTCCTTGCTGTCCTCTGGAAGCCACGACTTCCATGAGATATGGATAGGCATTGTTCTCACTCTGGATCTCACAAGTAGGTATCCCTTACAACACTGACCTCCTGATTGCCAGCTCTAACACTTTATGAACACGGATATTCCTAACATTCAGTCCTCAAAGATGAGAAGACATTCAGTCTCATTCTTTGTTACCCATGGCCTGGGGAAATGCAAAGCAGATCTGCAGTAAAAGCAGCTGTATCAACAAAATATCGCTTTACATCACTATGACTTGCCATTTGAAATGAAGTCATACCTCTTCCATTTGACTTTTTAGGCTCCTGTGTGTTTAATTCCACAGTAAATTTAGATTTCTTTACAAATTTAAATATTTCTCTTCATTTACAACATTTAGCACTAAACATGGGAAAACAGTGACAAGAACAACCGCAACGACACCAGTGACAGCATCACAATTACAAGGCCATCAGGATTAGGGGCACATTATGTGGTAGATTGAAATTTCAGCATCTCTGTGCTTCTCTCTCACCATGTCATCTCAGCCCTGCGCAGAGACAGCAGTTACCCCCTGGGTTTGGCCTGTAGTATATAAAACAGAGCCTTGAAAAAACAAGACAATCATCAAATTTCCAGCGTAGGCAGAATCTGTCTGTTAGGTTTGCACACACACATTATCAGGGCTGCCTAAAGGCAGCCTTACATCGAGCTTGTGCCTATAAAACACAAAGGCACAACAGGTTCTCTCCTCCTGATCCTTCACAGAGCAGGAGCAGAGTTGAAGCCATCATGCCATAGAAAAGGTTGACATGACTACTTATTTGGGATTTTGTTCCCCACTGTTTTTATTCCACCATGTGATTTGCATTACAACTGGATCCTAATTGTCCATTTTAGCAGGCAAAGAGCAATCTGGTACAGATCATAATAAGTGAGGTAAAGCAGCAGTGCCACGAAGTAGGTACTACCAGGCAAAGGCAGCCTTCCTGTCTCCCAGGGCTTTGACACCAGCTGATTAAGCAACAGAGCAGCACTGCCTGGAATTAACAGGAGTCCAAAAAAACCCAGGACAGTGGAATTCTGCTTAAACAAAGCAAAAGTGCCAGAAACCCTTTCACTGGTGCTTCCTGACAGCCCTGAACGTCTGAGGCAGTGCCTGACAGCACCATTGAGCTGAGATGGTGCTACTGTCCTTGAAGAAGGGACACTTGGAAGTGACACACTCAGGGCCCTGTGAGGGAGAAAGGAGCCCCTGCCAGGCTCTGCTGGTCCCACTGGAAGCCCTGGGAGGTGACAAGACCCAAATGGCCCCAGCAGCGTGTCTGACATAGCATGGCAGAGCTGCCATGGGCACAGAGCCCCAGAAAGAAGCGTGTGGCCCTGAAAAGCAAGGCCTGGAGCTGAAAATCTTGAAGGAGAGCACTTCCAGGAGGAAATGCCACATAGGCTAAGAGAGGATAATGTGACACAGCTGCCCTGTGCCAGCGGGCCCTGCAAGGAAATGAGGTGCAGCTGCCATGGGCTGGAGAGTGTTTGCAAGTGCTTCTGGAGGAGGGAAATCCATAATGAAACAGTCTCAAAGGAGATGTGACACGGCCTGCTTGAGACCTCAGGAGCTCAGCCACTGTGCTGAATTCTCCCGGATATGGAAAAACCTTGGTATTCCCAGAGCTGCGAGTGCAGACTCATTGATTAGTAGGCAGGGCAGGAAATTAAACGAGGCAGGTGAATTAAAGCCAGACTTCACAAGCTGCATCTGTTCCTCCATTCCCTCTGGATACAACACTGATGTAACTTTAAATAGTAAATTTAGTGCTGAGGAAAGCTGCCAGGCCTGATGACCCTGTAACCTGAAACATTTGATGCATGCGTGTCTCAGGTACAGGAGAAGCACAGAAGAGCCACTGGAAGGTACCCCAGCCTGAGCTGCCTGACTAGAGCACAGCAGCTGCTGGAGATGACCTGCCCAGGCTTGTCTTCTGCTCGTGAAGCTCAAGAGAAGGAGCTACTGGAAAGGCCTGGCTGCAGCTCCAAGGTGGAGGTAAACAGCAGTGCTTTGGATAATCCTGCCTGCGATGCTCCATCAACAGCAGGATCCCAAAGGTAAACAGTCCCAACAAGAAGCAGTCCCATCCACAGGGCAGCATTGTGGAGCTGCAAACTTCTCCATCTTGCAATACACTCAGGACCTAATACACCTTCCAATGCTGGTCCTTGATCTTGTCCACACCTGTGTTTACAGAGAACAAGGGAAACATCCATTTCACAGTAGTTCTTACTGTCAGCATCTTTTCTGGCATCCAGGCAACTCCCCACACCACCATAGTTAATTTAGTCTTTCCAGATATCCCCCTGGGCCACAAAAAACCTGCCAGAGCTGACCAGAGCTGCCAGCTACAGGCAGGAGGTGTTAGAGTAGATACTGGACCTACTCCAGCTCAGGTCAGTTTGCCTTTTACAGAAAGGCAAAACCCTGAAGAGCCTAGATGGTTTTGAAGGACCTAGAAAAGCAAGAAGAGACAGGACATCTCAAATAAAAGACTTCTTTTTCCACCAAGGCACGTCCAGAAGGGGCTTCGAAGCATCCCTCTGCCCATTTGGTGATCTGACCTTCTTGGCCAGACTCAGGTAAACCCCAAATGTCTAAATTACACTATAAAAAGTGGCTTCCACCTGTTCTGAGAGCAGCTGAGTGGTGTGATCCCACCAGTTAGCAAGCACTAAGGATACCTGTAACTAGGAGTAATAGGCAGCATGGGGAGGACAAGTAGAAGAGGCAGTGTAAAACAAGTGAGTAAAAGAGGTTATCCCTCTGTCTTCCCAGTTCTGGGACTGGAAATGGTAGGGAACAGCTGGAGCTGTGTCAGGGGGTTTAGATTGGATGTTGGGGAAAGGTTCTTCCCCCAGAGGATGGCGGGGCACTGAACAGGCTCCCCAGGGAATGGTCATGGCCCCAAGGCTGCCAGAGATCCAGGAGCATTTGGACAATGCTCTCAGGGATGCACAGGCTGGGATTGTTGGGGCGTCTGTGCAGGGTCAGGAGCTGGGCTGGATGACCCCTGTGAGTCCCTTCCAACTCAGGGTATGCCATGATTCTCTCATCACTAGAGAGTTGCACGGTTCTATTAGCAAAGCATTAAACAAATCTCTTGCAGGAAACAACAATATAATAAACAAGCAAACAAAGAAAAAAAACCAGTCAGCTCTTGTTCCTCAGAGCACAGCCCCTGTTCTCAAGTGTCTTGCATTGGATTGTGGCATAGAGGAAAAAAGCAGAAATATCTCAAATAGATCCAGTTAGTTTTACCTCTTTTTATGCTGGTCCTGTGGCTCTTTCTAGGTGGTTTGTGAGTTTTATCCTACTTTTTCCCATGTGATAAGATGCATCATTTGAAGGACAGCAACCAAACCAGCTCTTCCTGCTCTGAAGAGAGGCAGCAACTGCGCTTAGAATAAAAGATTGTCAGCCAGATTTGACATGTCAATCAAAGCCTATCTGAAAAAAACGTTAGTCCAGGCAGCTCCCCACACCATCACGGTTATTTTAGTCTTTCCAGATATCCCCCTGAGCCACAAAAAGCCTTCCAGAGTTGACCAGAGCTGCAAGCTACAGGCAGGAGGTGTTAGAGTAGATACTGGACCTAATTCAGCTCAGGTCAGTTTGCCTTTTGCAGAGCAAAAGACTGTGATTATCAAGTCCAGGGAGGCAAATCCTGTCTCCCAGGCTTTGTGAAGCAAACCATACCTTTTACTAGACAAAGGGCATAGATTTAGGACTCTGTTGCTCAGTGTGTCCCATCTCCAGTGGCACACATCCACTTTAATATTATTATTATCATTTTAATTATTATTTATGACTACACCCAAGGCTGTGTGAGGCACTTTCCAAGCACTCAGGAAAGTACTGGCTCTGGTCCAAGAAATTCATTATTTCAGGATAGACAGACATGCAGAGGCGTCACACGGTCAAGTGGCAGAACTGCTGACCCAACAGCACCAGCTCTCCACAAGCACCTGCCTTGTCAGTTGACCTTGGAAAAGTCACATTCCTTCTTCCCACACTTAGTCCCATCCCACTCTTTGTCCATCCCAGTTGCTTGGACTGAAAGATGTTCAGCTGTGACTGTGTTCACATTTTTGTCTTAGAATCTCTTTCTGTGCAAAGTCTAAGTATGTACTTGGGGGAATATTTTTGTTCTTTGGGAAAAAGAAAATGAAAAATTCTATTTTCCATGACATTTTGTCAAATGCTTGTATTGGAAAAAAAGAATCAACTGTTTTCTCATGGCCAAAAAAACAGAAAATGCAGACTTGGGGCATTTGGTAAGACAGTTGCCAGTCATTGGAATTTTCTGGGGAAAGTACTGTAGAGATTAGTGAAACATCCATTTTTTCTCTTGAAAAGAAGTTTGAACCTAAAAATCAAGTTGTTCTGTGAGTAAGGAACTGGTGAAACCCGTTCCTTCTCTGATTTGTGTATTACAACTACTTTTTATTTCTTCCTTTCTTGGTGCTCCCAGCTTACTGCAATATCCTCAGGGCACCTGATGCCCTCCAGACCTTCCCAGCAAAATCCTTGGCTGTTACAGCAGCTTCCTGCATCACAGGGAAGGGGTAGCAAGTGCAGGGCCTGAGTTGAAGCTGGGCAGGAACTGATTGACCAGTCATATCTAAATGCCAGCTGGTCACCTGGCTGCTGCATCCCAAAAGAGACAGGGAGAAAGAGGTGTAATTACCTTTCCTTCAGTAGGATATTAACTTAAACGTCTCTCTTCTATCCAGCTGCTGTTTGTTCATGAAACTTGCAGGAATCTTGGGTCTGTGACACCTCTCTCTTTCCATCAAATTGGGTTGAATCAGGTCAGCTGGTTCAGAAGTTATTGGAGCAGGGCCAAGTGGGGGACCAGCCCAGATGGAAGAAGAACACAAGGAGGCTCATTGCCTTATAAACCCTGGCTCAAAAATGAGGCAGTTTTGGTGTAACTATGGGTCCCTGGCATCAGGTGAGGTGGTTGCTGTACAGAGACCAACCAGTCCCTGTCTTTCGGATATACAGAAGCTGCCAAGCTCCAGGACTGTCTCTAGTGCACTTATCACTTATTTGCTGTACAGAGCCTGTAACCTGGAAATGGGGCTCCACTGTATAGAAAGTGTTCTGGAGCCCAGACAGTCCCTAACCTGAGTCATTTACAGCTGGATGGACAGGGTGGAAGGGAAAAATAATTGTCTTGCACTTACGTGTAGGAAAACAAAAGCCAAGACCAGCAACATACTGCAGAATCCTGAAAACGAGTCAGAAGGAGGCTCAGATGTCCCATGTCCCCATCTAGGGCCCTAAGCAAAGTCCACCTCAGCTCCTTCTCGCTCCATCACCCAGGCAGAAATCCCCTTTCCTGGGTGTTTCACTGATTCCTTACTCCCAGGAGCTGAGTCAGTCTTACCACGCTCCTCCATTGGCAGCTGGGACCACATGGCATGCTGAAGAGGAAACACTATTTGTTGTTTTGTTTGGCTTAATTATTCATGGGCACCGTGCTGAAAACACTTGGAGTTGCTTTCTGAACAGTCCTTGAGCTGGCGTGCAGGGAGGGACTTACCAACAGCGGTGGCCGGGCTGCCTTTCCGTGGGCAAGCTCTCTTCCATCTGCTTCCCTTCAGCCCTTGTCACACTCCACATCTCTCATGGCTTTGGCTGTGCTCTTTGACATTATCTGAATAAGAAAGAGGCAAATACTTGGAGCACTATAGAGGTGCAATCAAAAATGGCATTTGACCAAGCAGGCACTGACCCTGACATGTGGAGAATGCAAACCTCATCCTCTGACTGGTTTTGTTCTTTGGTCACACTATACAACTCAGGATAAGCCACTTGCAGGGTTTCAAACCTGTTTATCCTTCCACAGAAGATGCCTTCATCCTCCTTCAGATAATCCACAACTGTCTGGAAGCCTTTTTCTCATAAGCAAGGCTCTTCCTCTTTAGTGCCTGCTCCTGGAAATCCATTTTTCAGAACAAGGGCAGTCTGTAGCTTTAGGAGCACTTTGAGACTGTTTGCAGTAAGACAGAGCTTGAATTGCTCTCAACACATTCACCTTCAGGCATCAGCACTAAATGGAGGCTTTCTGGGGTTGTGGGTCCATCAAAATTTTCTGACAGGGGTACAGACCCTCCATAGAAGGCCTAAACGTAGCAAAAGTAGAATTATTTTCTAAGTTACTCTTCTGAAAACCCTTAGAAATCACCCAGGGCTACCCCCTGGGGTCTCCAGAACAGTGCCTAAAGCTCTGCCAAGTTTGTAGGGGTACCTCTTCAGGGCTGGAATTTGCTTGGAGAGCTCATCATCCCACTGTGGACTGCAACTAAGGTTCTCATGGCCCACAGCAGCTCTACCAGGCAGCCACCCTACCCGGTAAGAGCAGGGCTGAGTCTTTTGAGTCCTGTGAATTGCTGTTTGCAATTATGTTTGCAATTTATGACAAGAAACTGAGCCTGTGCTGCAAATATTTCACCAGGTCTTAGAGAATTTCAAAGTCTGTGGGGTGGGAGGTTTTGTTGTGTTCTACAAAAGGATCAGTCTAGTGAGGCTGATATCAGTCACTGATTGGGTTTTCTGTAAAACCCAGGACAGGATTCATATTTCAGCACTCCCGTCTTCACTTGAAATTTCAGGGGACTTTGCTAGCCAAGGGTTTGCTGTGAGCCCCCCCTGCAGCACATCTGTCCCATAAAACACCATGACACAGGAGAGGGGATTTATCCCAACGGGGCAAAATCTTCACCTGATCTAAATCAGCACAACTACAGAGAAGTCCAAGAAGCTGGGCCATATCACACCAGAAAGAAACCTAGTTTAGGATGTACTTCCCATTCATTAATTCTTTGCCTAGAGCCAAGACAGACCCCGGGGAGACATATTAGCTCCATTTCATCTACTGCAATCCCATGCAACTGCACAGGGAGGAATTCAGATCCTATGGACCACATTCTCTACTGATGCAACCCTGTGTTTTTGTTAAATGAGCTTCTTGGGCTGAACAGTAAGTAAATGAGCTAAATACAGGTGTCACTGTTTGGCCTGTACGCTGTGAGGTGTCAGCAGAGGTAACTGCACCAGTGCTTTCGGAACTTAAAAATCACTTAACTGAGTACACCAGCAGAGAGCTTGGCCCATGAGTAATACACATAAATACTACCTTCAGCCACTGAGATGTAGCCAGCCCCCCACCTGGCTGTTGCCTCAGTAACACATCTCTAGGAGGATATTTTTAAGCCAGTATTATTTATCCGGTAGGTGGAAGCAGGCCTGTTAAGGCCATACCAGGTCAGCATATGTCTAAGCATGTACTGAAGAACTTAATTAGTTCTCCCTGAGAAGAGAGACTCCCAGTGCTATTTAAAGGATCGTTATTCTACTGCGAGATGCCTTGGAGCCTGCTGCTAGGCCTCAGCTTAACAGGGCAAGGCTGTAGAAATTGGATGGGGGTGAAAAGTCTCCCCTCCATGCTGAGGAGTAATTGCTGAGCAACGCCAGGAGCGGGAGGGTCAGTGCAAAGAGCAGGCCTCACAAAACCACACTGAAACTCAGAGTAAAGAACTTATTTCAGGTCTGAGCTTTCAGGGTCAAAATGTGTAGATCCCATTACTTTTTTCTGGTTTCTAGAGGTCCAGCATCACCTGCTGTGCTTCCCAGGCAGTTCTGGGGACAGTGAGCAGGGGTGATAGAATAGTGATGTAAGTGTAGAGAGAGCCACTGCTGAGTGTCTGTCATTGGTCCTTATGCCATCACGGAGTCAAACATAGGCAGGAGTTTAGCATCAGCTAAACTGGACCTTGTGCAAGAGGCTCAGTCATAGTTTTTGTTTACGATTCCAAAAAATCAGACTGTAAACTGAATGTCAATAAGGGAATGCAACAGGCTCCCTGAGGATGGATGGGTTTGTTATTATGGCAGGAGGTAAAATAACCATTCTTGAGTGGATGGACCTTTGGAAAACTACACTGAACAGCCTCTGAAGAATAAAACAGGTTCCCAAGAAAGTCAAAGCTTCTATAAGGACTGGCACTCACAAGGGACATTGAGGCTGGATTGCAGGAGAGGGAGAAACCTGGACATGCTTATTTTGACCTAAGAGTGGCTATGATACCACGTGGGACCTTGGTCTGCTCCTGGAGTTGTTCCTAGATGAGTTGTTATGGTAACTGAGCTAATGTCCTGAGATAGATGCTTTCAGGTGGCTCCAGGCCAGAAAATCAACACCAATAGATTCCAGATAATAGACTTCTGCTGAACTCAGTGCTGGCATCTACTTTATTTAACCTATTCACCAATGACTTCCTGAACTCCATTCTCCAGGCAAGGCATATATGATGACAAAAGCTGCCTGGCCTCAATGAACCTCAGCTTCCAAAAGGCTGAGGGGACCCATGTCCTGTGGCCAAGTCTGTGCCAGTAAATCAAATGTGCCTGGGACTTTCTCCTACATGTAGAGGACAGGTGGCACAGAATGGCCAAAGTTTTCCTATTAAATTCTTACTCTCCAAACCTGCGTGGGCACATCCAGGCATCCCATAAGGAGCAGTCCCTGGCCCGTGCTGGCTCCTGAAATGTGCCTGGACTGAGACAAAAATTACAGGGCAATACTCCAGCACTGTAACACAGAGAAGTCCAGGCACTGCTTGATTTATTAGCACAGACCTTGCCTGGGTGACTGCTGGAGGAAACTGTGCAGGAGAGGAACCAAGAGCAAAGGCTCTGTCAATGTGCTTGTACTTATACCACACACAGATCCAGCTGGAACTGCACATCCCTAGGAACAGGCAGTGACAGGCAAACTGGGCATGTCTGGGTATCGCTCTGGATCACCCACTGACATCCTCTGTTTGAAATAGCTCATGGGTTAAGTAGTGGATTCACCAGTTCAAGGCAATATTCCTCCATCTCCCACTGAACATCAAAACGCAGCCAAGAAACGATCAGCAAGGAGCAGCTACCTCCATATGCCCCCTGTCCAGCACTGCTGCTCGCTGCCCCGTGGGTGGCCTTGTTGATCAGTGCTCCACAGCATGCAGCCAGCAAAGAGCTTCTGGGCAGCTCGCTGTGGCAGTCAAAATACGGGAAGAGTCGTGCCAGTTTCAGGAACTCCCACATCACCACCAGACCAGCTGAGCAGCTCCCTGGCTCTGGGGCCCTGCGCCGCCTCCAGAGCGAGCCAAACGGGTTCTGCCGTGGCGTGGCCCACAGTGCCAGGACTGATCATGCCTTGGGCGTTTGGGACAGCCTATTGCATGCCCGTGGATGCTTTTGCATCTGTGCTGGGTGGCTGTTCTGCTCATGCCAAGACCCACTGGTGGGTGGTCTCCTGCTGGGCAGTAGTGGCCTGAACACCACATGCTGGCCCATGGCCACTGAGCTGGGGCATTTCTCTGCTTCATTTCCATTTCAACTCTTGCTTTGCTTGTTTTACCACTGGTAAACAATGTTATTGTAATATGTCACTCTCTAGGGCAGAAACTGTTTTTCAGTGAGTTCTTTGCTCAGCCTCTACTGCAACAGGATTGCAATTTCAGTCAGCACAGCACTAATGTGATTAACAGGCTCTGCACAAAGGGGAATTGCATCCTAGGTGGATGTGATATTCACAGTTCTGGCCAGCCCATGTGCTTTCCCAGGGAGAGAGGTCATGTTGACTGATTTCCAAAATGGCTTGCTCGAACTTTTAAACATTAACATCTAAATAAATTTTCAGCATTAGCTGGTATGCTGATCCCTTTCCTGCCAAGCTGCCGCCTTAAGTGAATTTTTATGACTAAGTTACAAACCCCAGAAAATACCAGCAAGAAGTGGAAATGCTGACTTGGCCCTTGCTAAATGCCAATTATCTACAAAGGCATTAAGTGGGGAGGGGAGGATGAAAAATAGGGCCATTTTCATGTTTTCTCTGGTTCAAAGCAAACTGTACCGTGAGCCCATTGTAGGAACACACAGCATGCAGAGTGACCATTAATATTTATAGGCACGACACAGACCTTGGCAATCACAGCAACTCCACTTTTGGAGCTAATATTGCTCTCTTTGGCTGGTACCTCAGTACAAAAGAGTAAGTAGGAGACACCAAGATTTTCGGGGAGAACTGAAGAAGTAGATGCTTGCCTTTGATCGGGAGGGTCCATACTTCACTGAGTTGGTGAAACACTAAAACCAACTTTTAAATCCTCAGGACTGCTGTCCAAATGCAGCACTATGTTTTCTCTCTCCTGTGGCCCCTAGACAGTCCCAACACTGCATGGGCTACTCTTGTTATAGTCCCTGTGGTTATTCACTGTTGCCCAGCTGATACAAACCAGTGCATTTCCAAAGACACTGTTGGTGCAATATGGATTTGTAATACCTAAAGATCTACTTGAGTAATCTTAATACTCAAATTGGTACTGTAATCTCAGTTACAATACAGCCTTCTCCCACTCTGTATTTCCCAAGTCCCAGTGGCAGTGAGAGACAGGCATCTAAAATCCTCTAAAACCTCTCTGTGCTGAAGACCAGGCAAGGTGCTGAGTCACAACCTGCCCTCAGCCCAGGACTGTCCCACGCAGGGCGGTGACTGCCTAGCCCACACACGAGCACATCTCAGAAATATCTAAGGGAACTCTCCTACCATAGCTCAGTCACCCCATGAGCCGTTAGAGAAATGTGTTGCCAATATCTGGGCATTTACATGCCACAGAAAACCCTCTGGGAGTGGCTGAGCTTGGCACAATAATCCTTTCTGTCAAAAAAATCAAGGAGATGTGACTTCAGGTAGAGACAGGACACTCCCCACACTGCACCCAGCCCTGGCTAAAGCAATAGGAGATTGGCCAAAGGTGCTTGTTTAGGAACCAGAAAGGTTTCCAGGAAATCCAAGGAAAAAAGTATTAGAAATCCCATTCCCTTTTGGATGTACTCACAAAAATTGAACTGGGACTTTGAGCAAGAGGCTCTAGATTTTCAAAAATGGCCAGTGACTTCAGCTGGGCCCTCTGAACTCACACGCCCACCGGGGCAGGATCTCCTGGTGAGTTTTGCATTGCTGCAGTTACACCTTGCTTTTGCAGCATGTGGGAAGGTGCACAGCACACTGTGGAAACCAGGCATCTACCAAACAAGCATCAGTATGTGCACTCCAATTCAGACCCTCCAAATCCTTTTTTTACTCTCAAAAATTCAGACTGTAAAAATTAGGAAAATAAACACTGGAAACAACAACAAATAGAAGTGCTTCTGCCATTAAAAACAAGGTGAAAAGGAGGAGCTGAGCCAAGTTAATCAGAGAACTGAAATGAGATGTTGGAGAAAGGGGACGTGGGTGACTTGGGGTTTGCAGTTAGTTGAGTGATGTGAAATCTCTTGTGTCTGGCTGAGCTCTGAAAGGAAATGCTTTATTAAATCTTCTTTGTGTGAGATTTCAAGCTGCCTCTGGACTGGAAAATAGGACCATTCCAGTATGTGGGATATAATCAGGAACTGAAATCTTTAGTGCAGGTTTTTCTGCAGAGGAAACACTGATCAGCATAGACACAAACTCAGAGGGCTCAGGATTTAGGAAGATGAATTAGACACAACGTACCTGCAACATACCTCCTCTACCCAGTATCCCCAAAATGCTTCACAGAATGAATCATGCTGGCAGTAACAACCAGGCATTAGGAAAGACAGTGCAGGTGGGCATAAATTCCCCACACTGAATCGAAACTGTTCTGTGGGCCAGTGAGTCCCAGGTCCATTATCTCAGTTTTCATCCCCACTGGAACATAGTGCTTGCCGTGATTGATCTCCCATGCACTGCCTGTCCCAGGAGTCTCTAGTCTCACTGTACTTTCTGCTGTGATTCAGACACATTTTGGGCAGCTGCAATCTCTTGCCATCCCTGTCCAGCACTCCTCGTGCTTTGCAGTAAGCTGGCGGCTCACAGCTCTTCTTTGTCACAGCAAGACTGTGCCACCCCCAAAAACCTGCAGGAAGTATTTCCTACAAAGAAGTGGGGAGACACAGGCATGACAGAATAGGACAAGTGAGAGGTTCCCAGAACACTCTCCTATGTCGCACAATCTTCCCTGCCCTTTTTCTTGTCGTGTCCTCCCTCTGTGCTTGGCCACATATCCAGGAAAACGAGACCTGACCAGAGACAGGACAGGCAGCAGCAACCAGATTTCCTCCTCTGACCTGCTTATTTCACAGCACAGCATGTCTGGATATGAAGAGCCTGGAATCTCAATCCTGCTGGAAATGGCAGGATTTGAGTTCCCGGTCTGCATTCTTCAAACCCCAACAAGAAAGTGTCCCAAGGGGCTGAGACACACAGCGCGCTCCCCTTCCTTTGCACCACCTCCATGGCAGATGAGCTCCTTGCCTACCTTTTATTGCTGACAAGAAGGAGGACAGAACCGTTCTGGATATTGGCTTCTTTGAGAGTCTCGTGCTCCTCGAGCTGCCTGGAGTTGTAATAAAATGTCTTCTTCCAGGAAGTGATGCCCTCCCGTACCAAGAGAGCCCGTAGGTCCATCACTGTGTCCCTGGGCCTGACCGTCAGGGGCATCATCAGGTCCTCGTCAGCCAGGTGCACTTTAATGTGGTACCTCTTCCATCGAGAAAGGCTCCTGCGCAGCGTGTCCATCCTCTCCAGCTCAGCAGGGCCAGTGTGGCAGAGCGGAGCATCCAGCTGGGAGATCAGCAAAGCAGGGACGTGGCTCTGAAGAGGCTGTCTGCTGCGAACAACTTAAAATGTCCGGCCAAACCTGTTTCTCCCAGTTGCCACACTGCATGCTTCACATTCCAGGGAAGAGCTCACCTGGCTCCATGAGCCTGCTGGCTGGGAAACATCTCCATGAATCATTTCCACACACCCCTGAATCCCATAATAATTACAATGTCTTCATGAAGTGCTCTTCATTCCAATAGCTCGAAGAGGACTTTTAAAGCCGGATCTCCACAGACGTTAGAAACATGAGTGCATGTGAGAAATGAATGGGTTTAGCAACCTCATGTCTCCTGCTCTAAAAAGCTGCCAGCTGGGAAGAAGATCAGTTAGCAAAGCAGGCGTTTAGCAACCTCACAGCTACTTAACATGGCTACTTTAATGAAGAAAAGTACAGCTGCATAGTGACAAATTCCTCACAGAGGAGAGCCAGAGCACCCTGTAGAGATAGAGCCTGGCTGTGTGAACACCCCTCATCATTGCAGTGCAGATTCCCCCAGGAGATCTGCACAGTTACTGTTCACAAATGATGTGGGACCCTGCAGAAGGGGTGGGACTCACTCACTCCTCATCATACCCTCAGATATCGGATATTGACTCACACGTGCTCCTCGCTGGTGCATTGTCTTGATTTCCTCTCTTTCAGATCGCTGTCTAATTGCAGGGCTGATCGTATCCTGCTTAACACGTGAGTGGGATCAGCACCACGGGGCTGCAGGCACAGCAGGCAAACAGGTGGCACGGAGGCCTTGAAGTGCCAAGAGGAACCAGCCATACTTTGGGAAATACAATGCCACCTCTGAAAGGAAGGAGCTGATGTCAGCCACAGGCTGTAAGTGACCAATCCTGCAAGGCAGACTGGCAGTCACAAGATGATACTTCAGAGCAAACACCATGACGATAAGGAAGCCTTTTTTTCTCTTTTTCTCAAAGGGATCAAGTCACCCTCTTACCTTATAGGTAACTTTTCTGCAGCCCATATTACAGGCATTAATTCCCTCATCCATTCTTCTCAACATAGACCAGTATTTTCAGACCAAAGTACTGCAAGACAGTTGAGTTCAGGGTCTGCTCTTCACTGAAAAGGAGCTGCTCTTGCCTAGAAGATAACAAAACAGTCTGATTTTCAGATATGGCAGCAGTCGGCTCCCACTGAGAATAAGAGAAGTGTCCACTCTCCCATGGGGAACAGGGAGGTTTCCACCTTTCTTCCACACCTCCCTTTTCCCTCCCCAGCACATTATGTCTCTGCCAAGAACAGCAGCAAATATCTTCAGTTACACCACAGGCAGTGGAGGTTTCCCTGTGCAATTGAGAAGAACCGAGGCTTCCACTTGTAACATTTTCTTTTCAGCTTGGGTATGATTGTTTTGGTGGGGTCTGGAATTCTTGGGTCCTTGCTCTGCCACTGAGTTGAGATGAGTCATGTCATGCCTTCGTGTTTCTGTTTACTCACCTTATGACTGCAATATGGTGTAACACATGGTCATTAAGCACCTTGTGGGAAACAGGAACTGCTTTTAGCACAGTCATGGTTTTAAAAATGCCTGGATCTACAAATATGCCAATAATCTTGAAGACAGAAAAACACTACCCCTATTAGAGATGGAGAAACTGAGGGATAAAGCCGTTATAACCAAGAAAAGGAAAAAGGTCAGGCTCTGGTCCCCATATCCAGGTACCTCAGCGAAGGCTCTCATTTTCAGAGACCTGCAAAAACCCTCAAGCCCAGGGCCTGGGGATTCCTCCTCCATTGGGGTGACATTCACTTAGGGAGTCAAACTTCATGCCTGCTGTAAAGCCAGAATCTCAGGGGTAAAGCAAGGGTCTGATCCAATTCCCAGAGCCATCCAAGGGCAGACTCTCATTGACAGCAGCCAGACCTGGAACAGGCCCCAGACACACCGTGGTCTGATGGCTCTGGCCAACAGAATTTACCCAGTGAGTGCCAAGGGGAGCATTCTCCTTTCAGCAGAGCCTGTCTGGTGTCAGTGAGTCCATCAGCTCCATCCTTCAAGCATACGTGACAGCCTGACAGTTGCCAAATACCTCCCTCAGACACCTTTCAGACAGATCCTGTTTATTTTTAGGACAGCTCTTTCCCATCAAGGCTCAGATGCAAATCATTATACAGAATGGGGGGATGGTGGCAGGAAGAAAACAGCTATTATTTTTATTTCTTTGCCTATGATGTGGTTGCAAACTTTCCTCGTGTACTCCCACCTTCCCACATTGGGACCCTTCATTTTATGAAAAGGGATGATATCCTAGCCTATGAAAGCAGGATAAGGAGAAGCATAGCAGTGAAGTCAGCTTATGAAATATTGAAGCAATGAAATCCTCACTGGAACACGTGAATGTCTAATGCCAGTTTCAATTAATTCTGAATTTTTCATTAAACCACTATTAAAAGCAAGAGGACAGCAGAAATAAGGGAAATTGACTTGAGCAGTATATTAAATACCTTAGTTTTGCTGGAGGATGTTTTATTATCTGTCCAAAGCAATTATTTCACCAGCTCCTGATGCTTTGTGGGCTAAACAGAGGTACAGGGTTAAGTTCTAGATGGTCTTTCCTCAAAATTATTTTAATTTCTGTCCCCTACCCTGCACCTGGCAGCTTGTCTCTGGTGATGTCTCTGGCAGATCATATCTGGAGGATAAGACATGGAGTGGGAGTTCTGGGAATCTGTAATAAAGTGTCACTCTGGCATTATTTACAAATCAAATAAAAATTTGTTGACTTAAGCTTTTCCCCATATAGAGGGCAAACAAAAGACATGCAAATATTCTGAGACATTCATTAGGAAAGCTGAAAAGCAATTTAAAACCCAGGTGGGCTGTGATTTTTTTATGGACAGAAGAAATAAAGCAACAGCATTTATAAAATGTCTCCTCTCTCTTCTGTTCTCAGAGCTTCCTTACTCCATTGACTAGAGCAAAAGAGAAACACCTGCCTAAATTAGGTGGTTTGTTAAGATGTCTCAAGCTCGTTGAGATGATCTTGGACCTTGTCATTTCTTCTCATAATGACAGAATAGAGACATTAATTTCTTAGGTGGGTGGGTTTTTGGTGCAGTTGTTTGTTTGACAGTGGCTAGTTTGCTGTTTGTTTGCTGTGCTGCTCTCCTTGAAAAGGGCAACAGAGAAGTGGGATGCTGCTCAATTAGAAAATAAAGGTTTCGATATGGAAATAAAGGTTTCTTGCTACCAGGAAATAGAGGTTTCTTTATCTGCTGGTATCAACCATAGGGAAACTGAAACATCTGGGAGAAATCTGACCCTGATTCCCCTGGCAGAGCCTGTAAGTCTTTGAGGAAACCACTCAGCCAGTGCTGTCATTCTACCAAGGCAGACCCTTTGCTGTTCCCTGAAGCTCTCTGATCCCAGGATTTGTGGTCAGTAGTACTGAACATTAAGGACTTCCCTCTGATGTTTCTTTGGGGTGACTTTTTGTTTGGGAGCAGAGAGAGAGCAAGGGATGAAGCATGAGAGGTGACTACCCTGGTCAGGTTGACCAGACTTTACACTTGCAGTTCTCTAACACTGGGTACTAAAGAGGAGCTTTTTGTCAGACTCCCCTAAATACTCAATTCAGCTGGTGGGCACATTCTCAACCCAAACACTCTTCTCCTGTTCCATTAACTGCAGGTGCAGAGGAAAGGCTGCAGCATTGTGAACTCTGATACCCACACTAGGTGCTGGGGAGCAGGAGGCTGGGAAAGGTTCATTGGTAGAGAGTGAACAGCTGTGCAGGCTTCACAGTGATAAAACAAGGTTATAAATCTCCAGTCCAATATGCAGCTGTCACCTAAGTCATCAGTGCCCCAGATATCTCAGGTGATGGGGCAGCCTAAGTCACTGGTATTTATATTTCTAAAGTACCAGAGGCCCCAACTAGAGCTGTACCAGCACATGCCAAGATGAGTAAGGCTTTTCCTATCACTCAGTGCTTTACTCCTCCTGAGATGTGCTTGGTTATGAAATGACTGGGCTCACTTTATATGTAAGTTACATCTACAGCAAATGAACAAAGGGCTAATAAATGATTAATAAATGCTTTGAGAAATGAGTAATTAAATGCAACAGCTTTTTAGAGTGCAACAGATAAGCACAAAATATGTAAGCCCAAGTGATACCGCCTTCTCCTGATATAACTTATCTACAGCACACTGCTCACATCTGCAAGAGGGCTTAGGAACACTATTAACTTCTTATGCACCAGGAAAAAAGAGCCTTTCTGTGATAGAGGAGCACTTCTCCTGGGGATTAAGACAAAATCCTCCTTGTTTAGACATTTTAAATCCAGAAAAGCTGGAAGGTGCTTACTTTAATGTATATGGGAGGTATGAGTGTCAAGGTGTGACCCAACCTCCCATCCTTGCCTGGCATGGGGGAAGGTGTCAACATCTTCCTGCCCTGTCCTAAGCCACAGTCAGGAGCTCTCCATCTGCTCCAGCAGTATAATAGATTTTTTTAAAAAAGACAGTACTTTCATTCTTTCTGCTACAAATGAGGATTTCTGCCACTAACACAGCTGAAGTCACCAAGTAAAGCAGATCCTGCTGCAAGTATCCAAATCAGATTCCAAAAAGCCCTACAACTGCCCTGGCCAGCTGCCCAGCAAAAATACTGCACTACTGTGAGTTGGTGGACTGTTTGGCATGGAATTGAACTTCAAAGGGGCTCCAGGAAAAAAAAAAAATAAGGCATTTATATTCAGTTTTGAAGGAGCAAACCTGCCTGGTTTTGGAACACAAATGAACCTGCAAGTTTTCTGAGCAAAAGTTGGATGTGAGTTGGTGACATTTTCTGGTGGAAAAGGCAATGTAAAGGAAAAAAACCCTGGTAATGCACATGTTAAATGAACCAGTCAAGTGCAGACAATGGAAAAGCTGAAAAATGGATATGGAGGAAAGCATTTTGTGGTGGTAGCTATTTCTCACTGCACTTCTTTATAACTTCCCACATGGGAGATTCATGACCCTTGGAAGAAGTCTGTATCCTCGGGGTTTGGCCTGAGGCAGCCCATGACTCACTTGCCTGAGAGGGTTGGCTATAAGCTGAGAAATAAGCAAGACAACAAAATGGTGGTGGAAACAGCAAAACAAAAGACAAATGAATTAAGTGATGGAAGAACAAAATAACCCCAAACCTCTGCACACAAAGGAGGGCTTGGATGGAGAGAGAGGAGTGCTACTGAGGACTCAGAGGAGCTGCCATCCCAGGCAGAGAGCTCCATTTCGTTCAGGTGAAACAAATTCAGGTGCCTCAGTCTTTCAAAAGTGAGATGGGTGGAAATAGAAGATTTGAGGCTCTATGAGTCATTCCAGCTGCAGCACCATCATTTCCCAGGGGCTCAAGGAAGAGAGAGAATCTATGGACCTGCATTGCCATCTAATGGCAAGGGAGAGGTTGAAGCATTGGCTGTGGCCCGGCAATGGGCTGGAAGAGTAAAAAACAAGGAGGAGATGGCCCGCAGGGATAGTCCTTTGCTCTAAATGCAAATCCCGCCTCTGCAGCTGAAAGGTCTCACCGATGAAGTCCAGAGAAAAGAAGGGCAGTCAAAATCTTCCAGTAGGGGCTGCCGATTCCTTCTTTTCTAGGATCCTCTCCATTCTGTATTAGCCAGAAACATTAACATGCATTCAGGATGGGATTTGCTTTCTTCTGCTGTACCCGATGCTGGCAGTGAGACAGGCTTCCCAAGCAGGTGTGTATTTCAGGCATCGAGTGAATTCTGCCATCCTATTCAAAAGAGTGCAAAATTCATTATCTCAGGTGTTCAAAGATCCTGCTGGGAAATGCAGGTAACTGGGATTATTAAAGAAAAGAGGTAAATTTCCCTTGGATCTAGGCACAGGAAAAGCAGATCTACCACTTTCATCACACTTAGCCCAGTATCTTGTGTTCATCCGTGGTCAGCAATGGACAGTTAATGAGAACGTATCAGAGAGAGGGTACTACAAGTTGGTACTGGCGTACCCTTCACACTGAGAGGGGTAAGAAGGAGAGCACCCTGCAGGGAGAGCCCACAAAGCAAAAAAAATCACTGAGGTGTGAGGGTTTGCAGATCTTGTCATTTAAAAGGAAATGCCAGGAAGAGACAAGTTTCATCTTCAGTCTAGTGCCACCTTTTCTACTGATACACCATATTATATAGTTTCTACAACAGAAGATTTACAAGAGAGTGGATTGCTAAGAGATACTTACGTTAGTAAAATGAAGGAATTTGGTAAAGGATCGTCAACAGCTTCTTTCTTCTGCTTTGAATTGCTTCTAGCCTTGACACATGCAGCTTTGTGTATGAGGAGTAGGAGCTCAGTCAGTGTGAAAGAGGAAGGAGATCTTTTATGACCGAAGTTTAGAGCAGAGCAGGAGCTGCAGGAGAAACTGGGGGATAGAAAGTGTCTGTTTTTCCCAGCTAGTGAAATGGGCCATGTTGTGGGTCTCAGCTGACTGCTGGGCCACAAAAAAGGAGCAGGGATTGACAGCATAGAAAATGTTGAGACCTGCCAGACTTCAGGCCACAGGTCCGACCACCCCCAGTCTGTTCAGATGCCTGCTGTGACAAGCTTCCCATGCAGCCTGCTGCCAAAGGAATGAGCACACTCTCCAACAATCCAACTTCATTTCCTGCTGGTATCCTCTCATATTTACACACCAACCTTGCCAAGCTTTGCTCAGCCCAAACAATCCCTCAGAGAGAAAAGGAAAAATAAAGGAGCCCTTACAGCCTGTAAAGCACCTTCTTGCCTGCCTGAAACAAACAAAAAAAGAGAAATGGTTTAGAGTGCTCTTCTTTCTCTCTTGGTTGTTCACTGTTTCCCAAGCTAATGAAAACCAGAGGCTGTGGGACTGACGGGATTATCATCACTGAGTGAATTCTTCAGGTCTTTCTCTCCAGTTCCTGAAGCAGGGAAGGGAAGAAGGGAATGCACTTCGTTGAAGGGCTATGGAGGGTGACATGTTCCTTGATGTTCCTTTCTAAATGTGGCTCTGAGTCATGCAACGGAGTTGATTAGAAAAATTATCTTCCCGCAGTTGAAATAGAAAGGAAAAAGAATCTTGTTCGGTGTTTGCTTCCCCAGCCCTGATTCCAAGCCTCCCTGAGCCTGTGACAGGAAGGGGCTGGTGAGCTGACTGGAAAACCACTTGTGCTTCTCTCAATCATAGAAATCATAAAGCAGTTGTGAGAGCAGCCACAGGAACAGCTCAAAATGCACACCTAAGGGAACAAGCAGCTGTAGTCCCCAGGAGCAGCATGCACAGCCTTGCATCAGCTTCCATCCCACAGGTTCCTACATGTGTTGGGTCAAACAGGGCTAACACAGTCCCCCCTCTGTTGCCTCCCCTTGTGTCTTCAAACTACACCCCAAAACTTGCTCCTCTTGAGTCAGAGAGCCTGTGGCACGTCCAACCTTGCAGTATGCAGGACCACGAGGTGAAACACGTCTGAAGGCAGGATGGCAGTGGCGGCATGATTGAGGGAAGGAAGCCCCGAAGGAGCCACAAAACACAGCCAGCTGGTTTGAACAGACAGGAGCAGTGTGAGCTGGACCGCCGGGCTGCAGCCAGCTGAGGAAACTTATTAAAAGTGTATCTTTAATAATCGGTCCCAAAGAAAGCTGGTGGGGATCACCACGGCTGTGCTGAAGAGGCAGCTGCGGCACGGTCGTGGCTGCCATGGCCCCACGTGTGTCCTGTGATCACCCTGTGGTCACCAGCACTGACCCTCGCTCAGCTCCTTGGGGTTTCACCCCCAAACCCCTGCAGTACCTACTTGCCCTCGACCAGCAAACTCCCAGGGCAGGAGGGCGAGAAGTGCAAGTGATCGTGATTAACGTGGTTTATCGGGCTTTAATGACATCTCTGAAGGTTTGGAAACACTGATAACACAGTGCTTCACCCCTATGCCTTAAACGCGTTCCAAGCTGAGGACCTATGTGATTTTACCTTCCACTGTTCAAATCACAGAACAGCTTAAAAATCATTGGAATTGGACTAAAAAAGTGCCCGGGGGCCACCTTGCCGCGGAGGTACCCAGAAAATGCACATTTAATTACGTGAGGTGTGCAGAGGGGTACAGACGCACACAAAGTGGCAAGAGCCAGCACTGTTTTCCGAGCAAACACTGAACTTACAACTGATAAAAATTCCGACTATTGTTTTTATATGAAAACAAGCAAAAAGGTAAAACACACACACCCAAAGGAAAAAAAAAAAAAAAAAAAAAAGGCAGGCCCGAGCTGCTGCTCCGGCCTCAGTCGCCGTTGGCGAAGGTGGGCGGGACCATCGCCCACAGCCCGCCGGGAGCCGCAGTCCCCGGGCGCCGCCATCTTGGCGCCGCCTCAGCACAGCGGGTGGGGCGCGGTGGGCAGGCATCCGGCGGTGGGAGGAAGGCTGGGTTTTAGTAAAAGTAATTAATTTTGATTTAAACAACAGTAAATCATTGTCGTCTTTAAACCCCAGCACCATGTAGCCACACGCTTGCTCACCCACAAGTGGGATCAGGGAGACTCAGAAGGGTAGAAGATGGAGAATTCGTGGGTTGAAAGAAAGAGGGTTTAACAGGGAAAGCAAAAGCTGTGCACACAAGCAAAGGAAAACAGGGAATTAATTCACTGCTTCCTGTGGGCAGGTGTTCTGCATCTCCAGGAGAACAGGGCCCTATCCCATGGAATGGTGACATGGGAAGACAAATGCCATCACTCCCAAAAGTCCCCCATTTCCTCCTCCTCCTCCCCATTTATATCCTGAGTGTGATGTCAAATGGTCTGGAATATCCTGGCTCTGTCCCTTCCCAGCCTCTCAGGGACCCCCAGCCCGCTCCCCAGCATGGCAAATAAGTGGCAGGAAAGGCCTTGGCTCTGTGCAAGCTCAGCAATAACAAAAACACCACCGTATTCTCAACTCTGTGTTCAGAACAAATCCAAAACACAGCCCTGTACCCGCCACAGGGAAGGAAATTATCCCAGCTACAGGCATTGGGCTGGTGTTGGCTTTGTATCTGCTTTACCATCACGTTTAGCTCAAAAAAGGGCAGATTTTTCCTTAAAAGTCTCTCCCAGAGGCCCTTCAGTGCTGTTCCAGCTCAACCCCAGAGGATGGGGAAGTTCTGGGTCTTGTGCTGAGTGTCCTGGTGCCCTCAGGGCTGGGAATGCTATAGGGAGTTGCGAGGGAGGGACTGAAGGGTTGTGCAGGGAGTTCAGACTGTGAGTGACCCAGGAAGGAGCACAGGGCTGCAGGGAGCAGAGCACGGCAGAGCTGAGCAGGGAAGGGGCATCGTGTGATCAACAGCACCTGGACTGGGGAAAGAACTGGGGAAATGTGAAGGCTGGATATCAAGAAAAGGTTCTTCCCCCAGAGAGTGGTTGGGCACTAGACATATTCCCCAGGGAACAGTCACACCACAAGGCTGCAGAGCTCCAGGAGTGTTTGGGCAACACTCTCAGGCAACTCCCACAGGGTGGGATTGCTGGGGTGTCTGTGCAGGGCCAGGGGTTGGACACGATGATTCCTGTGGGACCCATCTCAGGATATTCCATGGCTCTATGCAGGTCCCAGGATAGCAAAGTCAGAAAGTGCTGTCAGGCTGCCCTGGAAGGTGCTGTACATCAGAGCAGTCAGGACAAGGCAGTGTTGGGCTGTGAGGCTCAGCAAGAGCATGTGAAGGGGTGGAATGATTTTGGGGATGTGTTTAATAGAGCTGCAAAAGGAAGCAGAGCTTGTTCTGGGGCTGTTGGATGCTCTGCTTGGTGTCCTCTGTCAGTGGAGCTACTCCTGAGCCTGCTTTTCCCTGACAGAGTGAAGGTGACTCCCTCACACAGCAGAAAGAATAATTTACGGTGCTCATCAGACAGCAACTTCAGGTGTTGTTCAGTTCCCCAAGTATTTAGTGAGGGAAATTTCAAGGACAGGCATTCAGACTCACTGAGTTTGCCTTGAGCCTGAACTTGGCATCTAAATTTGAGCTCTGTTATGTGTTATACTATCACACATTATAGCTAGTTCCTTAACACCAGTGCTTATTTTTACAGCAAAAACCTCTGCTGTCTCATATCCTGCATCTTTTTATAACTTAAATTTAGCTACCTCTTAAGCATAGATTTTTTTTTTTAATTATTTATTTATTTTATGTATGGATTTATTTTGGGGTGATCTAAAGAGATCCTTCCCTTCATTAGCCTTATGCCATTATTCCAGGAAGGCAGGCCATCCCCACAGATCTGCTGGGTTTGTTAATTGCTCTGCACACACAAAGGGGAGCTAATCAGCTTTTCTTCAAGCATGTGTTCATATGTCAACACTTTTGCTTCTGTCAGAAGCTTAAAAATGGAAACAGTTTTCTCTTTAAGAAAACAGGACCCAAATAAGGAGATGGAGTGGTGAAGATTCCTCCAGTGAATCTGTTCCAGCTCATTCCTTAGAAAGGCTGTGGATGGAACACCGGAGAAGAGGCCAGTAGATCTGGGTTTTGTCCAGGGGGCTCTGGGTTTAAAGCTCTCTACAACCACTTGTAGCTCATTTTGCCTGTGACTTGCTTGGGTACAACTTCTTTCTTTGTCCAAGCTGTTAAAAATCTAAAATTTTACTCATCAGATTCTTTTAGCTGCGTGACAGATCAAGCCTATCCTTGAGCAAGAATGGAAGCTATCAAGAAAAAGATGCAGATGTTGAAATTAGACAAGGAGAATGCCATCGACAGAGCAGAACAGGCTGAGACGGATAAGAAGGCAGCTGAGGACAAATGCAAGCAGGTAAGTGGAAATAAAATCAGTGGTTGTGTGTGTGCTGTGGAAATAAATGTAACAAAATACTGTGTGGCAATGTTCTGATTCAGAAAGCAAAGTAATTTGAAGTCAGTTTTCTGTTAATCTTCTTTTGAAGTTTTTTGCTTTTTTGTTATGCTTGTACAGCCAGGACTAGGCTGTAACTTCTCAGCCATCTCAGTCTTTCCAAAATTAATATCATCCACAGATTATTAACAGTACTTTGTCTAAGTTTTCTTGAATCTTACATAATTGTCCTAATTTTCTCATGCTTTGATTCCATGCAAAAGGCCTTCACATACTTAAAATCAAAGCTGTAAACCTTGACACCTGTAGGACTAGTCCTAATAGACTCGGCTGTGTCTAAACATTAATTAAGCCTCTCCTTGAAGCGAATTAATAAAGTTCACTTCAAGTTCTTGGTGCAGAGAGTGCCCCTTAGAGGTGTCAGCCCAGACTCAATAGGAAATATGTTCTATTTTTTTGCCAAGAATAATGAAAAATACCTTAATTTGAATGCTTTTCTTTTAACTGAATTCTAATGATAACATTTTCATATTCTTTTGCTTTCCACTGTTTTTATTCTGGGTGTCTGTCTCCTATTTGGGCTTTAGTATTTCCAGAATGATCTTGAAATGTTAGCTGACTACACTCAAGTTTTTACAGCACTTCTTGTAAAAGTACCACATCTTTCCTTTTTATGTTCTCTAAATTTGGCTGCTTCTACATCTTCCACACTGCTCTAATATGTTACAAGCATTCATCTGGCCTAATATTTCTTCTTCTTTAGAAAAATAAATCTTTGATCTTACTCCTCTTTTCTGAATTGTCTCAAAATTTTCAGCTTTTTTTTTTTAATGTGGGCACAGCACTCAAATAGTGATTTTAATATTCATACACAAAGCCAGCATCAGCTTCATGCTGCTCACTGTCCCTGTTAGAACATCCAAGCAAGGTTTGCAGTTCTCTCACACTATCTGGTTACTCTCTGCAATATAACAACATTCCAGAATAGCACTACCAAAAATGTCTTTAAAACTATCAGTGAAACTAAAATTAAGGAAGTACAGCAAAACACAACCTATTTTGATAGAGTAAATTTCTGTGAAGCTGCAGCTAAATGGATAAATCAGTGTCTCAACAGACTGAGCTGTTTTGTGTTGCAAATGGAAGAATGGAGCAGATGGGTTTGCAGGCCCACCCTTATCAGCAGCAAGCCTTTGATAACGTGAATTCTTCAGGGAGCATGAGACAGTTTGTCATTAAACAGTCTCCCAGCAGGTTATAAATAGCACCATTCTAGTGAACAATATGGATTTATATGGTATGGAGGAGTCTGAGCCTCATCCCGTAATGAAGCATATCGTGTTGGGCCACAGTTAGAGAATAGTCCAGGTTGGGAGGGACCTCCCGAGGTCACCGAGTCCCACCTATAGCAAGGCCAGCCCTGTTCCCTCCCACATCCAGAGTTATCTCATTTGGGTTGAAGTGTCCTGAACCACGCACAAAGATCCTTAAGGAAGGACCACTATTTTTTTTTCCAGCTGTACAGGAGTTGAACAGTTTCCTGAAAAATCACCAGGTAATAGAGTTAGAAGAAACACAAGGACATAATTTAAAAACATCTATAATTACGCTGCAAAACTGCTGCAGGGAGTCCAAAATAAGAATGAGGTGAAAAAGGGCTTATACCAAGTTCTGTATTAAACCAGATCCTGTGTGTGTGCTGGCAGGGAATGTTGTTCAAGGATGACACGTTTTTAATGATCTTTCCCTGGCAACTAGGGAAATGACTGGCTACCAGTCATTCTCAGACTACTCTCACCAGCAGAACTTTGATATGGTCTTTTGTGACTTTTTGTGTGCTATATTGGGTTAAAACTGATAGAAAAGAGTAGTTTTATCATATTAAACTGTAACTGATACTACAACAGTATGCTCACTTTGGGATTTCTTTCTCTTGAAAGGTAGAGGATGAGCTGGTAGCTCTGCAGAAGAAGTTAAAAGGAACTGAAGATGAGCTGGATAAGTACTCAGAGGCTCTCAAAGATGCCCAGGAAAAACTGGAGCAGGCTGAGAAGAAGGCCACTGATGTACGTATCCATGGCTAACACTTGCCTGTAACTCTGCCCTGTGTATTTTCTATGCACTTCAGTGATCATATGCATTTTGCCGGGGGATAGAAAGGCAGGGTTACGGTGCAGGGTTTTAATCTCCTCTCCCCTCTGCTAAAGGGAGCGGGGCTGTTCTGCACCGAGACCATGGCACACTCACCTGCCCCCGGGAGCCGGCACCACCTGAGGCTCGATGGGTACCTGGTGGGACCCCCTGAAGGGACCCTGGGGGGCCTTCCCCCTCCCCCAAAATGGATGGAAATTCTTTAGGAAACGAGAAATCTCCTTTAATAGAAGTCAACAAAATGGTGACTTTTGAAGGAAAATGGGACGGCAGCAGAACTATGCCGTGGCATAAGGATGCCCTTTCCCTTCATCCCCACGGCAGGGTTAAAGACCCGTCCAGGCTCCCCACCACACCGCGCTCCGTTGTGGCAGCGACGAAGCGCGGGCAGGGCCCAGCAGCAGCGTGAAAACCTCCCCTTGTGATGCCGGGGGGGCCCGCGGAGCGCGGCTGCCGGGGCCGCATCCCCCCGGGCCGGCCGGGGCGCGGCCGTGGCGGCCCCGGACCCCCCCGGATCCCCCCGGTCCGGCCGGGGCGCGGCTGTGGCGGCCCCGGATCCCCCCGGATCCCCCCGGGCCGGCCGGGGCGCGGCCGTGGCGGCCCCGGATCCCCCCGGATCCCCCCGGTCCGGCCGGGGCGCGGCTGTGGCGGCCCCGGGGCCGCATCCCCCCGGGCCGGCCCTGCCCGCGCCGCCGCCGCCTCAGCGCTGCGTCACCGCCCCGCCTCCGGCCGCGTGACGTCACCGGGCCATTGAAAGGCGCGGCCCGCCACGTGCAGCAGCTCCGCGCCCAGCCCGCCGTCCGCGCCCATGGCCGCGCCGAGCTCCCTGGAAGCCGTCAAGAGGAAGATCCAGTGCCTGCAGCAACAGGCGGATGAGGCGGAGGATCGCGCCCAGGTCCTCCAGCGGGAGCTGGACCTGGAACGGGACCTGCGGGAGAAAGTGAGACCGCCCGGGCTGCCTGCTCGCCTCTCTCGGTCGCTCTCTCCCGGGCTGCTCCTTCCTTCCTGTCTCTGGCTCTCTCTCGCTGGGGCGTGCCCGGCTTTCCCTGCTGCGGGATGATGGCTTGGCCGCCGGCTACCTCCATCCCTCGGCTGTCCCCGCGCTGCTCCGCTGCACCCCGCGGGAGCCGCCGGCGCTGCCGCAGCGCCGCGCCCGCCCCGTCCGGTCCCGTCCCGCGGGGGAACCGGGCGCGGCGGCGGCTCGGCCCCGGCGCCCGCTGCTTACCGCGCTTTGGGGCCCATCCCTGCGGAAAAGGCGCTCGAGCACCGATCGGCACCGGGGAGCGGTACCGAGTTCAGTAGGAAATGGCTGTTTAATGAGGGAAAAGCGCCGCATGACACGGAGCGGGGAGTTCCCGCCTCTCGGCGCCGCACCGCTGGTTTCAGCACAGCTGGGAAATGTCCGAACTGCTGAAAAATAACTTTAACCTCCTGGTTTTCACAGAGAAATGCGAATTCTCCGCTAGCGTGCGGCTCTCCCGGGGTTGGACAGCTGGTTTCACTTAGATTTGTGTGCGATCAGCCTTCCCGGCATCTTCCTGCTATTTTATCACATGTCAGCGAGTTAGTTTTACCGTATAAGGACTGCGGGCTGCTGCTGGGAGAGGTGGAGCCAGGCTCACCCCAGATTCCCAGTGGCCCCGGCTTCATAGCTTTGGAATCCTGCTGAATTAAAATGTGACTTAAAAGTACCCTGTCTAGTGGAAGGAGTTGCTGCCACAGAACAGATGCCAGTTTTTTACATGATCGATGCCTTGTGTATAAATTGGGAAGTTAAACACAGCACTGGGTAAAAACAGATGAAATACTGGATAATTTATGACTAGAGGAATCCTGGGTCAGCTTCCATTTGGAGTAGCCACTGAACTCCTTTCCAAGATGGCTCAGACGTGAATGGAAACCACTTTCTCTAGCTTAGGAGTGGTCAGTGACCAAATCTGCTAAATTGCAGCAAAACACTTATTTTCTTCCAAGTGTTCTAACATAAAGCATAAAACAGTCGCCCTTCCAGGGTCTATATCCCGTAAAAGTGTTTGGAAAGAAAAAAAGTTAATCTTGTATATGGCAATCCTCCTCGGATGTGGGGACAATAAAGTGCACAAACCTGGCAGTTAATGAAGTGGGGCTTTATTTTCCTTCAAAAACAAGCAATTAAAGGAGCCATGTGTTAATAAACACATATTTATGGACACCAATTTGTCCACGTTGTCTGTATGGAGCATTTCTCCTAGCAGTCTCTTCCATTTATTAGCTAGTCTGGTTTTTTTACATTAATAGTGTTCCAATTACTGTGCAGTGTATTCAATAATACACAAACAGATCTTATTATTAAGAAATACATCCTGCCTAATTCCTTAAGTACTGCAGGAAGCAAAGTGAACTTATTTTAAGAACATACCTAATTTTGTCCCAAAAAAAGCCTGACTCTGCCATGCTGAGGCCACTGTCTGTGCCCAGCTGACGGCGTAGATTCTACAGTGTTTGCAGGCTCGGGAGCCAGGATGGATCAGGAACTGGCTCAGACTTCACAGTGAGCTGTGGCAGGGTGTCACTGGATGAAACCAAGGGCAGAGAAATCAATGGTGAAGGTCTTGGAACTAAGCCATCGTGGAAACAGTTCATTTTTTAACTTTGGATAGCTGCAGCCCTGTGAAGTGCTCCAAAAATACCCCGATCCATTCGCAGTCCTGTAGTCCTTTTTTGTGTGGCAGGAATGATAAGTATCATTAAAAAAGGAAAGGACAAGCACACACTCCATACCTTAACATTCCTGAGATGCCACAGTTTAAGCAAACAAAAAAATCAGAAGCAGAAGGGCCCCTGAGCTCCCCTGCATGTCCCAGGGAGGTGCTGTTGCAGTTTTAAGGAAACTGATTAGCTGGGAACATTTGCCAGCAGCAAGTGGCCTCTGTAACCCCAGTTCTGGGTGGCTGTTTCACACAGGCTGAAGGTGAGGTGGCAGCTCTGAACAGACGCATCCAGCTTGTGGAAGAGGAACTGGATCGTGCCCAGGAACGACTGGCCACAGCCCTGCAGAAACTGGAGGAGGCTGAGAAAGCAGCAGATGAGAGTGAGAGGTATGTTCCTTTTTATTTTCTGTTGGTTAAAAAATGAATGTATATGAATAAAATACTTTCTGTGTAATTTAGTATCTGCATGTACTAATGTGGACAGCAAGTCAGAGACTTGGAACATTTTACAAGCTTGGCTGGGTAATTGTGTTAGCCTTGACAAACATGATGGTCATAATGGGCCGCTTTTCAGTTACAAATACTGAATTCCACTTTGTGAAGTTGAGCTACAAGTGCTAAAATGCTTCTACATTAAACATACTTTGACTTCTGCAGAGGAATGAAGGTTATTGAGAACAGAGCAATGAAAGATGAAGAGAAAATGGAAATTCAGGAAATGCAGTTGAAGGAAGCCAAGCACATTGCTGAAGAAGCCGACCGCAAATATGAGGAGGTAAAAGGGAGAAGGAAATGGTTAAACATACAGGAGAGCCATGAACAATAACGTTACTCTTCAGTTTAGTCCCTCTTTGTTCAATTGGCAGTGGGTGATGCTTCAACCTTGGAACATTCCCAACAAGGAGGAATTTTAATAGTGATTTGCAGCATCTTAGGTACCTAATGCTAAAAATACTGCAAAATCTAACTGCATGGGGAGGGCTGTTACATCTGTGGGTTATGCTTTAACCTAATTTCCTTATTGCAAAGGAAGCAGGAACGTAGTACTTCCGAGTGCTTTTTGAAAATGTCTAAGGAAGGTGTCCCTGCCTGTGGCAGGGGATGGAACGAGATGATTTTTGAGGTCCTTCCCAACCCAAGCCGTGGTGTGATTCTGTGAACTGCAGACTGGCCTGATACAGCTGTTGTCTTTTTACAGGTTGCCCGTAAACTGGTTATTTTGGAGGGTGAACTGGAAAGAGCTGAGGAGCGTGCAGAGGTGTCTGAAGTGTGAGTAACTTTTTAGAATACAGTAAAGGTCAACACTACATTTCATTAGAAAAATCTCCTGGTAGGCAGGCATGTAGTTAGTACTTGTAAAAAAGCTTGTTTGTACACTTGTCCCTTGTATTTCTTAGACTCCTCCAAATCATAACAGGCACACTAGTAATTCATACTTTATTTTCCCCTCACAGTAAATGTAGTGACCTTGAAGAGGAGTTAAAGAACGTCACAAACAACCTGAAATCTTTGGAAGCTCAGTCTGAAAAGGTTGGTTCTTTCAGTAAACTAAAGGATACGGGCAAAGCCAAACCTTGTAAATAGAATTCATAGACATAAACCAGAAATACAAAGCAAATGAGAGGTTTTACCTGCCTGCTTGTGGGGTACCACTCCATCAGTTCTGCCAAAACAAGACTGAAGGTCTGGGGGAGAGGAGAAAAGCACGGAAATGGTGTTTACATCTGTTGTAAAAGGAAAAGTGGTTATGAATAGGTCAGTTTCATAAACTTTTATCATTGTTGCTACAACTTCCCTTGGAGAGTGTTTATTGTTTTCACAGTACTCGGAAAAAGAAGATAAATATGAAGAAGAAATCAAGATTCTCTCTGACAAGCTGAAAGAAGTAAGTTTGGCCATCCCCCAAACTGTCTTTGGGCATAATTTTTTTAGGAGCATCCAGTGATGCTATTTCAACTTTTTTTAGGCTGAAACTCGTGCAGAATTTGCAGAGAGAACTGTTGCCAAACTGGAAAAATCTATTGATGACCTGGAAGGTATGGAATGACTCAAGTTTCTTTAAAAGTGGTCAGTTTCAAATCAGAGAACAAATTCTAGGAGTGGGTGGTGGATTTTATTGGGAAAGAACAGCAGCACTTGTCAGGCATATTGGTAGATGGGTGAGATGTGTCCACGGGGCACCTGCCATGTGTGGTGGAAGTTCTCCTAAAAAAACGTTTTCTTTCATAAAGTTGGTAACAATGACCCGATTTTGGCCAACTTACAGATAGAGGGACTCAAGGGCTCAAGATCCCAACCCTACTTAATCTGCTTACTGGAAAATAATTGTGAGATTACAAAAAGTTCACATAGGTGAAACTTCTGACCAAGCAGCTTTGTGGGTGTTTTGCTTTCCTTCTGATACTCAAGTACGCCTCTGTTTTCTTCTTTTGTTTTCCTCCCCAATTCCTTTGGCTGCTGTTGCCTTTTGCCTGTCTCCGCTCTCTTCCTGTGGCCTCTTCCCTGCATTTCTTGCTGACCTGTTCCTGCTGCCCTCGGGACTGACAGACGAGCTCTACGCTCAGAAGCTGAAGTACAAAGCCATCAGTGAGGAGCTTGATCATGCCCTCAACGACATGACCTCTTTGTGACCTGCCCCTGTGTGGAGACACACGGGGCTCCCACTCACTGTGTTTTCTCAAGCTGTTCTTGCCTGTAATCCCTGTCCCTCCTGTGCCACTTCCACAAGCAACCCTTCCACCTCTGTGGGAACTGAGCTCAATAAAACACAATACCTCTACCCTTCATCTTTCAGGGATTACTTCTGTAAAAATCACCTCAAATACACTGGGGATGACACTAAAAACACATTCAGCTCCTCACGTAGGGTTGGGCAAGACACAGTCAGGATGGGCCAGTACCTGGCTCTGGCAAACACTTGGATTTTAGCATTCCCAGGGATGCGGGCGTCGGCAAAAAGCTTTAAGTGCACTCAGCGTCTTCTTGTGCTCCACCAGCCTGGTTAAAAACCTCTCAGTCCAAGGAAAACCCAGCAGGACGTGTCCTGTAAACGACACATTAGAACACAGGTCTTTCGCATTACCTGAGACGTGTCCAAAAACCTCCCTAAAGGACAGCAATTAAAAAAATTGGCCCCATTTTGATGATACAGATAGAAAGGTGTCTTAAATATGATGGTAAGTTACCCCAGGTTCTATTTAAAGAGAAAAGGCTATAAAATAGTGTGATTTAAATCTTGTGGTTTTCTTCTTTCTCACTAGAAAAACTTGCTCAAGCCAAAGAGGAGAACTTGGGCTTGCACCAGACACTGGACCAGACGCTAAATGAACTGAACTGTATATGAGAAGCGCAGAGCTGACAGCAACCAACAGGAGCCAGCCCTGTGCCTGCATCGCTGCATCGCTCTCTCCTTTCTCTCTCTGCATCCTGGAAAAGCCAATTAAGTTATGACCAGCACAGCCTCGCGACAGGCTCTGGGCATCCCTCGGGGCCATCTCATCCCGGGGAGCCCCAGCCGCGCCGGGGCCGTGCGCGTCCCATCCCGTGGCTCTTCCTCACGGTTCGTTAGTCTTTTTATATAAACCCCGGTAGAAGCTGCACCCGAGCGGTGGTGCCACCTGCGCGGGCACCCGTCCCTGCCGTTTCATATTAAACAGTTTCTCACAGTACCGAGGCCTCCTGGCGGCTTTTTGTCCCGCTCTGCTCGGGGGCCGTGGCGTCACGGTGCGGGCAGGCACGCGAGTGACGTCACCATGCCAGCGCCCGGCCTCGTCCGTCCGCAGCAGGAAGTGACGATGCCGGCGGCGGGGCCAGCAGCCAATCGCAGCGCCGGGGCCAGCAGCCAATCGCGGCGCCGCGTGCAGCCGGGTCAAGGCCGCCCGCCAATGGCGTGTGGGCTCCCTGCGCCTTCCGCCGGGCTCGCCAATGGGCGTGCGGCGGGCGGGGCCGCTGCCCACAAACATGGCGAAGACCTACGACTACCTGTTCAAGCTGCTGCTGATCGGCGACTCGGGCGTAGGCAAGACCTGCGCCCTGTTCCGCTTCTCCGAGGACGCCTTCAACGCCACATTCATTTCCACCATCGGTGAGCATCTGCCGGGGCCGCGCCTCGCTGCGCTACACAGCGGGGGTCCTGCGGCGGCGGCGGCGGCTCGTCCCGTGTGAGGGTTCGGCTGCGGCCGCCGCGGCTCCGGGCTCGGGCCGCGGGACCGGCGGGGCGGGTTCGCTGCCGTCGCGGGGGGCTCCGTGAGGGGTCCGTGAGGGGCTGCTCCGTCCGGCTCCTCAGCCCCTGGGGACCAGCCTGCGCTGGGAGCAGCGGGGAAGAAGCACTGAGGACGTGAAACTGAGCAGCGTAATTGAAGGGATTGCCGTTAGATTTGGCCTTTCGGCAGGACCTCTGAGTAAAGTAATTGCTTCTTCTTTCAGGTATTGACTTTAAAATTAGAACGATAGAGCTCGATGGCAAGAGAATCAAACTGCAGATCTGGTAAGGCTTCTCTGCTGAAGTGGGTGTTTGATACTGGGGCTGTGTGGTGTGCGTGGGGATGGGTTAAGTTTTTATGCAGTTGTGCTGTTCAGTAGTTTATGGTATCTTAGAACCTGAAAGGTAGTTCTAGTGCTCTGAAGACTGGTTCAAATTTATTTAAAGCTTTTGGTAGTACTAACTTGAGCTAATGGTGGTGGTGGTTTGCGTGAGCCCCGTGTTCTGTCTGTTCCAGGGACACGGCTGGGCAGGAGCGATTCCGGACCATCACAACCGCCTACTACAGGGGAGCCATGGTAGGAGCAAATTGGTGATTCTGTGATATGGGTTGTGATAAACCCAACTGCGTGGGTCAGGTCAGCTGGGTCTGACATGGGACACTCACAACTGGCCCTCTGCCACTCACAGCTGTGCTCCTGCTCCAGGCAGTGCTGGAGCTGTGCTGCAGTGATACGGGACTTTGGGAAGGCACCTTCCTCCGTGTTTTGCTCTATAAATACGTGTCCTGCACACCTTATCTCGCTGCCATTAACTGTGAACCAGTTGTTAAAAATAGCCACTGTTGAGTTGTTCCTCTCTGCTATGGATAAACCTTTAACTCCTGCTGAAACAATCTCTCTTTCTTTAACCTTTAGGGCATTATGTTAGTGTATGACATCACCAATGAAAAGTCTTTTGAAAATATTCGGAACTGGGTGAGGAATATTGAAGAGGTAATTTCTCTCTTTACTTATTGCTGACTGTTAAAGGTGCTTTTTCTTCCTCTAAAAGTAATGGAAGCTTAATTGCTTGAGAAGCATTACATTTTGTCACGTGCTGCAGGGTACTTGGAAGATAAGTGGGATGGAAATCAGTAATAGCTTCTGGAATACCTTGGTCTGATAGAGATTTATTGTGAGGGCTGTAGCCCCTGTACTTTTGAGAGTACCTAATGTGACAGTTTCCTTCCCCAACAGCTGATCCAAGAACTGCCATGGTGCAGGTCACATGCTGGGATGAGGGGTTGGGGGACCCTGGAAATCTGTGAAGGTTCTCGGGGCTGGCATCTCTGTGTTGGGTACTGACTGGGTGCCTCATCTGTCTGAAAATGTTCATCCACGAAAGCCAAGCCTGAGTCTCTGGTCTGTTTGTCTCAGCATGCCTCTCCAGATGTCGAAAAAATGATCCTGGGGAACAAATGTGATGCAAATGACAAAAGACAAGTCTCTAGAGAGCAAGGGGAGAAGGTATGTGCCCTGGCTTTGATGTATTTTGACTTAGGATTTTCAGAGTCTAAAAACTGCACTGATCATTGTCTGCACGCTGCCATGGTAGCACAGGGGTGTTCCTGAGTGGAATGACTGAACATTCCCCAAGCCCTCATGGCAATGCTCTTCCCCACCGGGATCAAAAGCTGAACCCATGCTAAGGATTCTTGTCAATCATCCAAGGCAACAAGCGGGATTTTTCTAAAAGGATGCTAGAGTTGGACATGGAGAAGATGTCTCTTTTGGCTGAAAGCCACTGAGACAAGATGGATGGGATTATCTTTTCTGGTGTCAGATGTTAATTAGTCAAGGCAGAGGTTTTTTCTGCACTGTGGTTGTTACAAGACTGATGAGGTATCTATACAAGAAACAAAGAAAAAAAAAAAAAAGAGCTGGTTAAAATGTGTGCAGAGTGTAAAAGAGCAGAGCAAAGCAGTGAGATGCCAATTGCAGCAAAATTTAGTTCCTAATTTTTGCAAATTGTTCTGCCTGAACAAATCCCCAACTCCAGTGACTGGTGGCAGGAGGGACAGAGGCTGTGCCCAGGGGTGTGTTTGGAGCTGTTCCTGCAATTGTTCAACTAATGTGCAGTCTGCTTTTGTTCAGCTTGCTGCAAGTTTTGGGATTAAATTCATGGAGACCAGTGCGAAAGCAAATATAAACATAGAGAATGTAAGTACGGATGCCTTTCTCTTGTATTTATTGTCCTGTTTGTGCAAACCAGCAGTGTGGACAGTTGCCCGTTCTGGTGGGATGCAGAATTCTATTGTTAGGTACCACAGATGGGTTGTTAAAAGCACTTTCCTGCTGCACAGACCCTGGCTGGGGGTGCCATTGTGGCTTTGAGCTCAGAAAGAAGGTTGTGGAGCTAGAGAAGGAGCATTAAAACCTGGAGCAGAGGAAAAAATACTGAAAGCCTAATGTTCTTGTATAGTATGTAGAAACTTAGGAAGGCAGCTTATTGCTAAACAAAACTGTTAGAAAACATCTTATTTACCCTGTAACACTGAACTGTTTGACTTGTCACAGGCCTTTTTCACTCTTGCAAGAGATATCAAAGCAAAAATGGACAAGAAGTTGGTGAGTAACTTCGATTTCATCCACGCTGAATTTAAATAGGGAAAAAAAAAAAAAAAGCAAACCAAAAGCCACATTGCAAGAAGTGTTTCACAGTATATAAAAAGTGTATTGTGGTCTCTTTCATGAAGGATCACTGAAAGTTCTAGAAATGTATTTATAGTTTGTCAAGCTGTGCTCTGACATTGGCTGTCTCTGCATTTCAGGAATTAGCTGCAATGGTTGACGTTTTCTAAATAAAATTACCTATTATTTGTTTTATCAAAAGTCAGGTGGGGGGTAGAGCAGTTTAATGGTACTTCTCACTCTTGCAGTCTGAAAATCATATAAATTAGAGAGAGAGGAGGCACACATCATACTTCAGGGTAGAAACTTCAGACTTGTTTAAGAATAGGTAAAGAATGAATGGTTTTGGATAACCTTTGCATGAATATCCTGAGCAACAACTGGGTTGTCTTCTTACAACAAATAAATGCATAGTGATGTCGGATTGTTCCTTAAGGAATGTGAAATGAAGCTAATGAAGGTTCCTTCTACTCTTACTGATCTTTCCACCTTCATGTGACCAGACATGAGCCGATACAGTGGAATATTTTGGGTCTTGCTGACAATTCTTAGGCCTTTCAGCAAGAGCCAGACATGCCCTGTAATTTATTCTTTTTTAATCTCGGCTGTCTTTGAGTTGATGGAAGCTGAGGCGTGGGCACAGTGGGAGCTGGTTGAAGCCAGAAGCTGCAGATGCACTTCTCCACTTTTTTGTTGTGGCTGATGTAAAACTCGGATAAATGAGTGAAGCTTCTTGCTGATTTTAAGAAAGGGTTTTGTGTATGTCAGGCTTGGTTCAACAGAATGACCAGATGAAGTATGGGTGGAAGAATCTGTTAAGTATAAGCAAGTAACTGGATATTCTTTACATCTTCAGGAAGGCAATAGCCCACAAGGCAGCAACCAGGGAGTCAAAATCACACAAGACCAGCAAAAGAAAAGCAGCTTTTTCCGATGTGTTCTTCTGTGAGGGACATGGCCTTAATCTGAGCTGGATTGTGCCTGTGCTAAGTGAGGTTTCCTCTGTCTGTGGACTTAGTGCTCCCGACATACCTTGTCACTTTGTGACCATCTGAATAAGAAATGGTTTATTTTGGTAGTTGTCTGACTCTTCAATTTTGGAGATGAAACAAGTTTATTTTTGTCAGATTGCCACTGGGCATGTGTATTGTCTAGCAGAGGGAGAGCAGATCACATGTGACCTGGGATGTAGCACCTTTGCTGACAGACTTCAGTCTTCATTCGTATCTGTCACGTATCCAGTTTAGAAAGATGAAGTTATGATCAAAATAAGAAACTTAAATGCCACTGTTAATGAAGTACAGGTGTGCATACATGGCACACGTGCATACCCAGTGTGTAGCTGCACACAGAACAGTGGCATGAGACCATCCCAGAAATGCACCGAGGTGAGCAGTGCAGGCTGATGCCTTCCCAGGAGGTACGAGGGAGCTTTCTGCAGCTCCACCTCTTTGCTACTACAGAGAAACTCCTTTGTCTGCCTGTCTTTTACTCAGTTGTGTTACTCTAGACAATCCACAAGTACTATTGAAGTTTTAAAAAAATTCTCCTCAAAGGAATCTCTATTTTTTTTTAAATAATGTGTGCTGTAAATAGAATGGGTCCTTACCATTGGGAATTTATCCATGTTAGACTTGACTGTGCTTAATTAAGTACTCCAGACATTTAGATGTGTTTAACAAGAGCTGATGGCTACAGTGAGTCTTGTACAGATGATCTGTCATCTGTTCTTGGAGAACCAAGGTCAGGCAGGGACACTTACACAAAATCTGTCACCTTGCAATGGGTGGCTTTACGACTCTCCAGCTGGGAATGACTGCAGATCTATCAAGACACAGTATGTTGTTTTAAATCGTGACAAGGAGATGCATTGCACTGCTCCCGGTCGTGTGTTCCCAAGCACACTTGCTCACATATGCAAATAAATATTGCACATCAGAACACTTTCTGAAAAGAGACTCTTTTAGACTGAGACTGGCCTTGCTGCTGGAAATTGATCCCCACAGCCGTCAGGCAGCAACAGCCTGTTCACAGCGTGTGTCAGTGCACATCCAGTCCTCACGAGAACAGTCTGTGTTACTCATTCCCACAAACCCAGCCCAGAACATTCCAATGTGTGAAATGCAGGAGCCAAGTGCAGCTCCTCAGTGGGTGGTTGCTCACAGGTCAGGGGCTGCAAGCCTCAGTCTGGATTAGACTGACAAAAGGAGCCAGTAAGAACATCATCCTCCGAGGCTGCTGTCAGGGGATTGCAGTGAGGGTGTATCTGACCCCAGTGAAGACACCAGCTGTGTCCTGCAGCTTGCTGGAACTGAAACATGCTTTGTTTACATTGACAACTGCACTTAAGGGTAAAATTAAAGTTGATTTTGAAGTTGTTGAATTTACTCACTGGTTTTGTTTTCTTCAAGTTTGTGGTATTGAACTCCGGGCCTCAGAGTTGTGCTAATAAGTGTTGCTGTAGTTAAGAGATCTGTTGGATTCACAATTAAACTTTGTAAATCTGCAGCACACAGTTGGGCCCAACAGGAATACTACCTGTTCTAAAATGGAAAAAGATTTCACTGTGTAAGTTACTGGTTTATAAAAATGCATTTTAGGTGCATTCAGATGATCTGTGTCCTGATTAAAGCTTTCCTGTAAACAGAACCTTATGATGGTTTGGTTTTTTGTTTACTTTTGCCTTTTTAGCATGAGGACTTGATGAACATGCTGTGGATTTACACACAGTAGAGGATTTACACACACATGTATTTGTAGGATAAAACAATGTTAAGTTACTGAGGAGGCTTCTAGACAGCATGTGCTTCAGGGTGGAGTTAACACAGACCTTTAGATTGGACAAGCAGCACCTCTGTCTTGAGCTAAGGATGTTTTTAAAGAGTTTGTGTGTGCTTCAAGAAATTATTGAGGCACAGCTGGGGAGGTGGTAAGACAGACTGAATTTCTTACGTAACTAATCTGTGTAACAATTTGCTTCTGGCTTAGTAATAACTGTGGATTGTCTTGCATCTGTCTTGTGCTTTATACAGCCAGATGTTGAGCCAGATTTATTTTTCAGAGTGACTGGAAATATTGGTGGTTTATGGGTCTGCCATGATGCTGGTTCTTGCCTGTGGACTGTATCAATAACTCATCTCAAGATGGGAAAGCAAACAATATTCATTTACAAGTGGGTAAAGCTTGAAGGATGGTATTGTGTTTTTTCACTAATTTTCTAAATCTGAAGTTCCTCTTGCATTCAGAATTCTTTGTATGTGAATACCTTCTGTTTAAACTTACGCTGGTTGTTTCATATGTTTATGTACCTAATTATAACATTATTTCCTTTGAAATGGTTGGGTTTACGAAGAACATCATTGCTTGATCTCAGGAAGTCTCGTACAGTTACTGTGACCACAGTCATCACTGTACTTCTGGGTATGAAGGCTCTACACAGACATTAAATCTGTGTGAGCAACACGAAACCTAAAATGCAAGTGTAAGAGAGGAAAAGGTTAAAGACACTGCATTGCACATGGGCTTCGGCTATGTGTCACTATGTGTCAGCTATGGGCTTCAGCTATGTGTCACTAAACACAGGCATCAAATCTGGGAGAAGTACAGTGTATTTCCATCACATCATTCAATTATTGTGTTTATTAAGTATTAATGTAGCCGAAAATGCAATTAGCAGAGAGGTACTGCATAGATACATACAGTAATCTACTTGTGTCTGAGCTTTCTTTAACTAAGGAGGAAAAAATCCAAAATTGGGTCCAAAATCTGTAAAACTGAGGAATTTAAGTAGGTCTGCAAAACTGACTGTGCTTACTACATATTCTCAGTGTCTAAATACCACTGAAGTGTCAGGTAATTGATTAACATTTGTTTTGTACAGAAACAAACCCATTTTTGAGCACGTCCTCAAATTTCCTTATTTTAGTGAGTATCATGGAATTCTGTGGTTGACCTTATTTTTGAGGCTGGTTGCAGTACTTTGCACAGTCGTCACCCCTTGGGGTGGAGATCTGTCAATCTGTCAATAAATGGTGGAACTGCTGTTCTAACACTTGATTAACACTCGTGTTGTCTGTGTCCTGTGCTGACAGGCACAGCTCGTGTCTCCTGACATCAGAACCTTATGCCAACATCAGACTTCCAGACTCAGATTTATAAATCCTATGGATTATTGTAAATCTCTTTACTGCTGCTGAAAATTATTTGGTCTCTCCTTTCATGTGAGATGCTGATCATCTCCCTGATGATTGCTAAGGGGTTATTGGGGTGCTGTGTTTGGCCGACGATTAAGCTCAAAACTGCCATGATTTCCTGTTCTCTTGGACTTGCTGGGAGAATGCACAAACAGCTGTGTGAGGATGGACTCCTTTGGACTTGTAGAAGTTGTAGGGCTTGGGGAAGAATGATGATTGACTTGTGTCTTCGTATCTAGCTTAACTAAAGATGTGTTCAAAGGAATGTGATTGGTAACTGCAGCTGAGTGTTCGAGGCTGCCTTACTCCCTGACCCATGCTTCACTGATCCCAGGAGTTTCTGTGCTTAATAAAGGTCACTGCCTGGTTAACTGGTCTCTCCAGCCTTTCTGCAGGAATCGTCTGCTCTACACAGAGTGTGAGTTGGGACTTACAACTTCGTTTTGAAGGGAATTTAATGCATCCCAAAATTTGTAAAAATAACTGTAAATTGTATTTTTCGAATGGTCACTTTTGGCTGCCACCCTTCCCACATTACAACTGCTTTCTTAAACACTTCTCATTGATTTTCTTGTTTGTATTAAAACAAAACTGTTGTTTATTACAGTGTCTGTTTTTACTCTCTTGTACAGGACCTTGAGCACTGCATAAATAAACTTCTTTTGAAAAGAGAATTTTACAAACTTAAAAGTTTGTCAGTCCTATTCGTCATTTGTTTATAGGGAGCCTGGTGGGTGTGGAAAATAAGGGATTTCTGAAAATGGAGGAGAGGGACAGGACCTGGGCTGGACCCTTTTGTCTCTAAACTATGCTGACTTTTTAATTGTAAATCCTGCATTGTGGGAGAACACTTCAGGAACTGATTCACTGGACCATTTATTAAGACCATAAATAATCAGAGGAGTTACTTACAGTTTTGAAACTAAAGGGATTTTTTTAGTTGTTAAGGCGTTTTTTGGGTGAATTTTTAGAGGTTGTAGCTTGGTACAAGTTCCTTCACTACCTGGTGGTATCTAAACTTTATAAAAATACTTCTCTTCTGACTGTCCAGGCCAGGTTTGCTCTAGCTGAGGGTGGGGAGTAGACATTTTTCTAAATTACAATCCTGATGAAGAGCTTAATGAATCATTCCTTTTAAAGAGATAAACGAAAGACAGTTCTCTGACTGGTTCAGTTACCAGAAGTTCTCCTCTTTGCCCCTCTCAGCTTGTGCTCTCATGGTTGGTAATCTCAGGTGAAGTAATAGTTGTTGCAAGTCCCAGAAGTGCTCCCGTCCCCATGTTTGACTAGATTCAGATTCGAATATGAAAGGTGCTGTTAAAAAAAGGTCATGATCACTTCTGTTATCACTCTCTTCAAAGGGTTTACTACAGTTAATTCTAGGACTCTATTATAAATTGGAAACTTTATTTTTCAAAGCATTTGCAAAGACTGGGCACATTAAATAAATGCAGGATTCAAATGCAGTTTTGTGTCAGATGTGCATCAGAAACCACCTTGACACTGTTGAGCATTGAGTGAGCAAATCTCATGCACTTATCAATGCAGCCTAAGTGCTAATGCTAACTCTTTAAGTTACAAGGACCTTCTGTCATGTCAAAAGTACTTTGGAGGTTCAAAAGCAAGTCAAGAAGCCTCCAGGCCTTTTCAAGCAACAATTTTTGCAGTGTTTGCAGTGGGCAACTACTAGAAGCTGCCAGGGAAGAGTGGTGATCTGCAAAGGCTGAAGAGATGTAAACACAGATTTCAGAGGCTTCTGACAAAGAAACTAAGAGAATTTTTTGTTAGAAATTAAAAGCAAATGTTACCTGAGGAAATCTGGAGCTCGTACGATCATATGCTGAAAGTCTTCCAAGGACAGCTTGCCATCATTATCCACATCTGCCTCGTAAAGCACCTTTTCACACACAAGGCTGACTTCTTCCGGGGTCAGTTCATTTCGGGTTAATTTGTTTACAGTTTTCTCTAGATCTGATTTGCATATGTAATCATCATTGTTGAAATCTGACAAAGGAAACAATTTAAAGTGACAAAGGTCAGCATTTTACATGGTTGTTTGCCAAGACCCAATAGAAGGGTTTGGTTCCAAGGCTGTGGTGGATTTTTATCAGTAGAACTCTCAAATTGGAAATGAAGTTACTTCTATCTACTTGTAAAAGAAATCAGTTCCAAAATAAAAATATCTTAATTTCTCCTTTTCATACAGAAGGGTAACAATTGTAAGTAGTTTAATGGTTAAACATAACCTAGCCATCATTAAATCATTCCAGCAAGATTATGTTGGTTTGATATATTGTTTTTCTTTAGCTGATCATAAAGTAACTGTAAATGGTACTTTAAAAAAAAAAACTTTACATTTGTCCTTGGAGAAAACAGCCTGCAGTGTGCTTCCCTCCCTTCCCCCTCCCAAATCCACCCTACAGATTCATGGGCAGCCAAATCCCCTGTGCTATACTTTTCCAAGCAGCCCCTCAGACAGAAATACTTCTTAAATGTTATCAGCTCTTGAAAACTGCCGATAATTTCAAGTTGTAAATTTTGTAGTAAATCTTAATCCTAAATAAATCAGAGACAAAAGGATAAAGAAAACCAGAAATTTTTAGAAGAGGGAGAACAAACATTCAAATGCAATTGAAATAAATGGTAACTAGATATCATTATGGTGACAGTGAGGATTTTGCAGCTCTACATGAAGCTGCAGGATTTCCCCATTTACTTCTTACGCATGTCTCACTCACCATAAATTTTAAAAGCATAATAAGCTTTCAAGTCTCTGGGAGCCATTTCACTTAGCACAGAAAACATGTCCAAAAAGTCATCTAAAGTCATATTGCCATCTCCGTGCTCTGAGAACACTTCTGCTATCCGCTGGCGAAATGGGTTGTCCTGGGAAACAGAGCACAGGGGCAAGGGAAGGTCATCCTTACTAGCACTTACTGATTTCAGTGCAGGTAAGGCAAGTGGAGGAAGATTATTTTTGTTGAATCGCCTTTTTGGCAAATTCTCCCCTTTCTGCCTTTAAGTTCTTGTCTAATGCTGTGTCAGAGGCAGACCCAACCACACCCTGTTTAGCCTTTGTGCTGTTTCAGGGTGTTTTCTGGGAATTACTAGAAGCTTCCAGAAAGAGTTTTGACTTCGATCGCCCAAATTTATTTCTATGTCAGCCTCCCAGCAATTAGTCCTGGATGAATTATTTAGAAAGGGTAGATGAAACTGAAATGTGTCACTGGAGTCATCTGCTCAGTACCTTGAGCTCTGGCATGCTGCCAATGAGCTCGTAGGGAAGTGTCACGGCTGGTTTGTCAGTGTAGTCAAGGGGAACGAGCTGCGGGGCCAGATCTCGGTACCTGTAAAACAGCCTGAGACAGAAAGAAAGGCTTGTTGGCTGAACGGGCTCTTTAGACTTCTGAGAACAATGTGTTTCACTTTTCCATCTCATTTTTCACACTTTGCACCATTACTAGATGAAGATCAGTCACTAAGTAACAGTTAGTATGTTTTTGTTGGAAGAACCATTATTAAAACAAGCAACATAACTGTAACTGGTAAAAAATACCAAGTTTCACTATAGAACTGTTAGGTGAAAAGGCTTACACGGGACATGCAGCCAAGCCCTTATGAGAGGAGAACAAGTTCATCTTTTCAGTGAGGACTCTCAGTCCCACCTGAACAGAATCTGATCCTGCCTTTATCAGACCCTGGCCAGAGATTGAACAGGGAGTTCAGTGAGGCATATGAAAGCTTCGGGGAAAATGCATCTTGGAGCAGCAGTGTAATCATTTACAAAAACACATGAAGAAAACTTGACAAAATCATTAATGTTTTCATAAACCAGTGAAGTGTTCCAGAGAATAACAGTATACTTTGAAGCATCTGTCTGAAAACAATGTGAGAGAAACGTGGATGTTGCTGCCACTAAGATGTAATTTGTTACTTTTATTTCTAATAAATAAAGAGGACTAGTACATTAATACAAAATTTAGAATTCTGACTCAGTTTAGGACAGGGTTTGGGAATGAAAAAAGCCAACAAAAATGCTCAGATTGCCCCAAGGTATCACTCTAAATTTGAGTAAATCCATTTGAAAATTATTTTTTAAATACCTTACCCTATATGTAATCTGACTTTACAGTGATCTCTGCCCTTTACTCACAACATGCATACAGAAGACTCACCTCAGAATTTCTTTCCTTGTGAAGAATGTGCAGTCCTATGAAATAAGAAAAGGTATAACATGTAATGACAGTTTTTAGCATGCATTAGCCCAAACTTTTCCCATGCAGTGACTTAAATGGAGTTCTATTGTAGTGTATATGTAACTATTAAAGATTTCTTTTTGGCATACAACTAGGAGTACTTTATAACCCTTCCTCTTGATGTAGAAATCAAACTATGTTACTAAAATCTTTGCTGCAATTCAGTACTTCTACTTATTAATTTTTAAAAGATGTTGTTTTAAAAAACCCAACACCACCTTTGCCATTATTCAATGTTATGTCCAAACAGCCCTTTAGTTTGCTTTATACCTGATATGCATCCAGTTGCTCTTGAGTGAAAATGGTTTGCTTGTTGCCCATTTTGAGCTGGGAGTACTGACTCTTGTCAGTTCTTTCCTCAAAGGCACCTTTATAGGTCGTCTGGATATTGTTATTAAAAGCTGCAACAATGAGCTTCAGGTACAGCAGAGGATCAGGTAACCAATTGCTACAGGCTGCAAAGTATCATAATAGGAGCATTTCATCAAATCTTTAGTCTGGCTGCTTGAGGCTCTTATCCAGCAGCATTCACCCGTCTCCTGTGTGCACCACAAAGACTCAGGTTACAAGATTTAGCCAAATAAGTAATAGCTGCTCATTAGTGCCCTTCAGCTGCAGGTAAATTCAGTGGATCCTGCTTTTTCATGCCTTCAGATACAGTGAATTAACTGCAAAGTGTTAGTAGCATTTTCCATCTTTAAAATTTAACACCAAATGATGGAAATTTGGTAACCCCTCCTCCTTCTCACTTTTTATAGAGTCATAGAATTGTAAAGGTTGGAAGAGCACTTTTAGATCATGGAGTGCAACCATTAATGCAGCACTACCAAGGTCACCATTATACCATGTCCCCAAGTGCCACATCCACACATTTTTTGAACACTCACAGGGATGGATGGTGACCACCACTGTCCTGGGCAGCCTGTGCCAGGATTTTCCCTTAATGCACATTGTTGTAATACACTAATGCTAATGGTAGTTTGTACTGGAGGTAGTACCCATAAAGTCCGCTCACTCCTTTTCTTCTGCATCATCTGCTGATGTATGTTACTTCTAATTAATGGTTATTAGCATGCCATCCATCCACACTGATAAAGATATGGTCTTTACACTGAAAAGATGTGTGCATGTATAGCTCATACATGTAAACAGAAATGTGATGCTGCAGGCTGTATGAAAGATGAAATAACAGGCAAAAAAAGGAGGAACTGGCTGCACAGCATGTGGCAGGCTGCTTTTTCATGGATCTGTAAAGTCTCTATTTCTGGGTCACTGGTTCCCTCTGGCTGGTGGAAGATCTGTTCCCAGGGCAGGCTTGCTCATCAGGGCATCTTCACATAGAAAAAACTATCTGGAATGGTTCTGTTCGGGGTGGAACAAGAAGTGTGGGGGGGGATAGGGCTGGTTTCTCTGGGTGCAGCCTGGATCTCCAGGTGTTCTCCCCAGAACTCTGTCCTGTTGTCCACAAAATCAGATTTATTGGTGCAACACACCAATAATTACACCCTTGAGAGAGACACTGATTATTTGCACAAGCCTGGATGCTTGGTGGGTTTGCACAAATCCAACACACCCCACTGGACTTTCCATGCCATTATTTACAGAGGTTCAGAGTTAGTCTTTTTCCAAGGTCAGCCCCTCGATTATTTAGTCATTTCCACACAAGTTAGCCAATCCCTAGCTAACTTCTCCACATGGTCAGGGAAGGGTCTGCATCTGGTCAGGGTCTTTTTGATCCATAGACATGATTTTAAGTATTATAATGAAGATAGTTCAGCTGTTGGATATAAAGATCTTGAATCTTTTGCCAAATTATCAATGTATACATACACATACATCAACGTTTTTATTTACTGCATCCCTAAATCTTGTTAGTTACCATATGTCCTTGACTATCATTAGGTCTCCTTTCTTGCTGACTGGGTTTGAAAGTGTACAAAGCGTTTACATCAAAAAACATTCTAATTTAAGATGATCTTGACATAGTCCACATTTTGCAAGTCCCACTTCGGTTCCCCTCACGGAGATACCCCCAGACTGGGCTCAGTGTCGGTTCCCCTCACGGAGCGGGCGGACGGAGCTCGTTCCCGGTCCTCCTCACGGAGGTGCCAGGCCGCTCGTTCTCACCTCGGTTCCCCTCACGGGCAGACGAGGCTCGTTCCCGGTCCTCCTCACGGACGTGCCGGGCCGCTCATTCTCACCTCGGTTCCCCTCACGGGCAGACGAGGCTCGTTCCCGGTCCTCCTCACGGAGGTGCCAGGCCGCTCATTCTCACCTCGGTTCCCCTCACGGGCAGACGAGGCTCGAGCGCCGTCCTCCTCACGGAGGTGCCAGGCCGCTCATTCTCACCTCGGTTCCCCTCACGGGCAGACGAGGCTCGAGCGCGGTCCTCCTCACGGAGGTGCCAGGCCGCTCATTCTCACCTCGGTTCCCCTCACGGGCAGACGAGGCTCGAGCGCGGTCCTCCTCACGGAGGTGCCAGGCCGCTCGTTCTCACCTCGGTTCCCCTCACGGGCAGACGAGGCTCGTTCCCGGTCCTCCTCACGGAGGTGCCAGGCCGCTCATTCTCACCTCGGTTCCCCTCACGGGCAGACAAGGCTCGTTCCCGGTCCTCCTCACGGAGGTGCCAGGCCGCTCGTTCTCACCTCGGTTCCCCTCACGGAGCGGGCAGACGAGGCTCGAGCGCGGTCCTCCTCACGGAGGTGCCAGGCCGCTCGTTCTCACCTCGGTTCCCCTCACGGGCGGACGGCGCTCGAGCGCGGGTGCCGGCCCGGAGGCGCCGCGGCCGCGCCGTTGCAGCGCTGCCGGCAGGGGGCGCGGGCGCGGCCGTTCCGCCATGGCGGATTACGAGGCGGTGCAGCGCGGACCCCTGCGGCTGAAGGGCAGCGGGGGGGCCCTGGGGGCCGGCAAGAGGTGGGGGCGGCGGGGGGAAGCGGGGGAGAAGGGGGCATGGTGAGGAGGGACCAGGAGAGCGGTGGGCGAGGAGGAGGCACACAGCCCGGGGCTGGGCGCTGACCGGGCCCTCCCCGCAGGAAGAAGAAGAAGGCGAAAGACAAGGCCCAGATCCTGGATCAGATCGTGAGCAGCAAGAAGCAGGAGGAGGAGAAGAAGCGCGGGCTGGACAAGCGGACCCCGGCGCAGGTAGCCTACGAGAAGATGCAGGAGAAGCGGGTAAGGCTTTAAAAACCCCCGCCACCCCTCGGGAGCGGCCGCTGAGGGGGCTGCGAGGGCCGGCAGTAAGCGGGCCTTGTGTGTCTCCTGCAGCAAATGGAGCGGATCCTGAAGAAAGCGTCGAAGACCCACAAGCAGCGAGTGGAGGTGAGCAAAACCATCCTGAGTTCCTCAGGCCAGCGTGTTTATTATTGTTGGGTTGAAGGAACCTGTTTCACCTTGTGAAACACAAGCAGGGACGCAGGGGGTCTTGTGGTTCAACTGGGTCATGGCAGCAGCCGTTTTCTCTCTCTTTCCCTCCCCCAGGACTTCAACAGGCACCTGGATACTCTGACCGAGCATTACGACATTCCCAAAGTCAGCTGGACTAAATGACCGGGCTGCTTTTCACGGCTCTGCGGCTGGAGTTGTGTTTTGTTTGTATCAAGCAGGGTTGCCGTGTAAATCTGTCTGTTCTCCGTATTGTCTAATATATCTTCTAAGTTTTTATGACTTTATACTGTTTTATTTTATAGTCTTGTTTTTTAAAACCAAACATCCAACAGTGTCTCCTCTGGGCTGAGGAGCTCTGGTTTATGTCGATGGAGAGGGCTGGGTTTTTTAGTGTTTATAGTGAGATTAAGGCCAAAACTAATTTTCTGCTTTCCAGATGGAAAATACTTCTTTATTTGTTTGGTTGTAACAGTTCTCCCTTTTTGAAGTGAAGAGTCTGACAGTCTCACATTCAAGTTTCTCTTCTAAGTTATGTGAATTGTATGATTGCTTTCTATCAAGATCTGTCAGAGGCCACGTTGCAAAATGTGAAATATGTAAAATTGTCTTAAGAAAGGATGTTCTTTGATATTTGATCTTTGTATTACTTTCAAGCCTAATCAGCAAGAAGGGAGGCTTAATGCATGAAATAGAGAGCAGCCAACAAGCTCTAAGTGATGTCCAAGTTTTGAAAGCTGGTGTGCTGGATTTCTGGAATCCCACCGAGCACCCAGGCTTGTGCAACTCTGAAATAAATAATCAGTGTGTCTCTCGAGTGTGTAATTACTGGCTTGCTGCACATCGGGTACTGAATACGATTTTTGTGGAAAACAGTATCATTTCTATCTTGAGCTCTTTCAGAGATGAGGGGTCTGCTGCAACTCGTAACTTCGATGTAACTTATTAAAACGCTTCTTTTATCCCTTTTTCGGCGCTGCTTTACGTATAAAATCGGGGCAGTGCGCTGAGCAAAGTCTGTGTGTGGAGTTTTGGAAGCGCCGAGCCAGCCTTTACGATTCCTACCCCCTCTGAGGGATGACGTGAATCTTGATGTTCGGAACCCTAACGCGCCGCTTAAATCGCAGTATTGTTCTTAACCCGAATCAGGGCGTCGGTGGAGTCCTGGGTGCTCAGTATGTGTCCGGGGGTGCCACCGCAGCCAGGGCGGCCTTGGGCCCCCGCCCCGCCCCGGGGCTGTGCCAGCGCTACGGGGGCAGTCCGGGCGGAAAAGCACGCCGGGACTATTTAACACTTCCTTGCCTGCTGATGTGTCCTTCCGCTGCCCCGCGCGTATCGCTGCGCGCAGCCGCCGGTTCTGGCTCGCGGCGTCACTTCCCGCGGAAGCGGAGGGCGGGCGGGCGGGACGCGGCCGCGGCCGGGGCGATGTCGGCCAGCGCCGTGTATGTGCTGGACCTGAAAGGGAAGGTGAGGCCCGGCCGCGGGGGCTCAGCGGGGGCTCAGCGGGGCCGGGGCGGAGCTGGGGGTTCAGGGCTGCGGGGGCCGCGTTTCCCTGCCCGGCACCGCCTCGCTGCCAGCCCGGGATTAGCCGAACGGGGACAGGGGAGCTGTGGCCCGTATCCCCTCGCAGGTGGAGGTGTTGAATGAGGCGGCGGGGCCCGCGGCATCCCCGGGGGAATAATCTCTGCCGTTATTGCAGCTGCTTTGCCTCAGAGGAGTTGCGTGTTTTCCTATCCTAAAGTCATTGTTAGGCCGTGAGCAGTAATAGGGGAAGGATAGGTCTGGAAAATACTAATACGTGACTTTGCAGTTAAATCTTGGTATTTGTGTTCTAATCGGCAAAGTGTTTTGGCATTGTGATTTGCACTTATAAATGCAGAGAGGCTTCAGGGAAGCTGGGTGATTTTAAAAGGGCCTTTCAGGCCTTTGTGTGTCTTGCATGATAACGTCCTTATGAAACAGAAAAAACAAGGATTTGGTTGCTTTCTCTATAGGTTCTGATCTGTCGGAATTACCGTGGAGATGTGGACATGTCAGAGGTGGAACATTTTATGCCGATCCTTATGGAAAAGGAAGAAGAGGGGACGCTTTCTCCTATCCTAGCACATGGAGGCGTTCGTTTCATGTGGATTAAACATAACAACCTCTATCGTATCCTACACGTGTTGACATGCCAAGGGCTGCTGTTATTTTTTTTTAATGTCAAAATGCAAGCTGGAGAATGGGTGAAGTGATGTAAGGAGGCTATATTCAGTAAAGTTGGTTATATTAAATAAGTTTTTTTTATGCTTTATGTAGTGTAATATGCACCAGCAGAATAAGGTCCAGAAAAGTGTTTTTATTGATTTTGCTCTAATGGATGATTTAATGAATGCTTATCTTCATATTTCCTTAGATCAGAGGTGCTGTTGTTAATGCTTAATTTTTCTAGCCAACTCTTAATTGCCTAAAAGCTTTTTTAAATGCACTTAGTAAACTTTTTAAAATGCACATTCCTGAACATCCTTTATCAGTTGTTGCAACTTCTAAGAAAAATGCTTGTGTATCACTGGTGTTTTCATTTTTATATAAAGTAGTTCAGGTGAGTATATTTCAGAACCTTTGTGTCCTTTTCAGTTTAAATAGAAGTGCGTAGAGCTTTCATATTTTTTAAGAACTTTGATAGTAGCATTTTTACTTTATATTTGGTTATTTTGTAGAACTATCTTCTTAAACCACTAATAAGGGCACTGGTGTTTTGTAGCTGAGTAGGCAGAGGATGGGGCACAGTGCTGTAAGTAGTTACACAAGACCTGAGCACCTGGAGGAGATTTGTGAATTGGTGCACGTGTCCTGGCACCTCACACAGATCCTGTGTTTGGTGCTTCTGTACCTGGTGTGAAAAATATTTTCTCCAGAATAAATATTTTTCATAATAGTTTCTTCTAGGATTCTCTGTGTCTGTTTTAATTGTGGTGCGTTTCCTGGGGCTGATCCAAGCAGAATGCTGTTTGTGAAGTATGGGGTTTGGGTTGGAACTTTAGAAGATTATTATTTTAGAGGCAGGCATACCTTCTGCATGTGCTGTGCTTCCTCAATTAATGCCCTTCTTCTCCCCCTCCCTCCTGTCATTTCATTTCAGGTTTTTTCTGAATATTTCAAGGAGTTGGAAGAAGAGAGCATTAGAGATAATTTTGTTATTATTTATGAGTTGTTAGATGAGCTTATGGATTTTGGTTATCCACAAACCACTGATAGTAAAATTTTACAAGAGTAAGTATCACTCTGCATCACTTACAGCGACAAAGCCCTTGGAATGTTCTGAGCCTTTTTCCATAGGCAGACAGATGTTTTGGTGTGTTCCAATTATCAAAAATATTAATTTTCTTTTTTTTTAATGCCAATTCTGTGGTTGTGAAGGTACATCACTCAGGAAGGTCACAAACTTGAAACTGGAGCCCCACGCCCACCTGCCACTGTTACAAATGCTGTTTCATGGAGATCAGAGGGGATAAAATACAGGAAAAACGAGGTTTTCCTGGACGTCATAGAGTCTGTTAACCTTCTGGTGGGTACCTTGTACTCTAACTTTTAGTGAGAATTGTAGTAGGTAGTGTTAAAAAGGACTTTTTATATGAAAACCTGTAATAAAAAGTCTGACTGTGGATAGTGTGCTGTGACTCCCAAAGCAGTGTAAATCATTAAGTATCCCCAAGGAGATCCAGTACAAGTAATGCTTTAATTGTGTGTATTGCTGATTTTTGGATATGTCCTTTTCTCCTCTGTCTGTGCCCCTTCATGTCCCTGATCTAATTCACTCTACTGGATTAATTTCTCATAAGAAACACATCCAAGAAAACCCAGGGCGTGGGCACAGGATGGGAGTGTTGCTTGATGTCACAACACACCACATCAGACCTTTTCCTTCATCTTTGTTCAGGTCAGTGCCAATGGAAATGTGTTACGGAGTGAGATCGTTGGATCCATTAAAATGAGAGTCTTCCTCTCGGGAATGCCAGAGCTGCGCCTCGGGTTGAATGACAAAGTTCTCTTTGATAATACAGGCCGTGAGTATCACAATAATCAGGACAGGTGCTGTCTGCAATCTTGACTTTTGGGATGCTTGGGTAGCACTGTAATGACACAGAATCATTAAGGTTGGAAAAGCCCTCTAAAATGATCAAGTCCAAACCAACACTGCTGTGTTCACCACTGAGCCATGTCCCCAAGTGCCACATCCACAGGCTTTTTGAACACTCCCAGGGGTGGTGACCCCACCAGTGCCCTGGGCAGCCTGTGCCAATGCTTGACCATCCTTTCAGTGAAAAAATTTTGCCAAAATCTAACCTAAACCTCCACTGGCACAACTTGAGGTTGTTTCCTCTTGTCCTTTCCCTTGTTCCCTGGGAGTAAAGCCTGACCCACACCTTGCTTCACCCTCCTGTCAGGGAGTTGTGGAGAGCAAGAAGGCTCCCCCTGAGCCTCCTTTTCCCCAGGTGTGTCCCCCCCCCAGCTCCCTCAGCTGCTCCTGGTGCTCCAGTCCCTTCCCCAGCTCCATTTCCTTTTCTGGGCACACTCCAGCCCCTCAACGTTTCCCTTGTTGTGAGGGGCCGAAAACTGATCCCAGGATTTGAGGCACCTCAGCAGTGCCCAGCACAGGGGGACGGTCGCTGTCCTGATCCTAGAAAATTGGCTAGAAGGGAGGAATGTTAGCAGGCAGCAGCTGTGCTGTGGTGAGACTTGGGCCACGGTTTGTATGACCTGTGTGTTTTCTGCTAGGTGGGAAAAGTAAATCAGTAGAACTGGAAGATGTGAAGTTCCACCAGTGTGTTCGTCTCTCTCGCTTTGAAAACGACAGGACAATCTCCTTCATTCCACCTGACGGAGAGTTTGAGCTCATGTCATACCGTCTCAATACCCATGTGAGTCTGGATGTTTGCCTTTTTTAAGTAAGAATGGTTTAGATTGTAGCCACAATGGCTTTCCCTTCATTTTTTTTTCTTAAAACATAGGCAGCACATGGGTTTTCAAGTCAACTGTTAATAGCAAAACTTGGTGCTTGCTCCTTTTGCAGAAAGAATAAAGTTTAGATGTAACTTGGCAATAAGTCTCTGTATTTTCAACTACTATTGAAAATGTTTTTGAAATACTGTGGCTATGTTTTTAACTGCATAATGTCAGTGTAACAATTCATTGTGCTTATTAACAACAGTATTTATGTCACGTAGTTTTATTGGAGTATGCCAGCCATGGTGATAAAGATGGCCTTAATTTCAGAAAAGTAAAAAAAATCAATCTAGAGAAGGTCTATAGGAAGGAGGACACAGTTCAGTCCCTAGTATGTTAAAACATCAAATATTTTCCAGTGCAAGTGTTTGTTATTAGGGATTAATCTGAGATGTACGTTTTTAAGCCTATAATTCTTGTAACATTTGCTCATTGGTATATCAGTGCTTGCTCATTTGTATAATTATTTCTTCTAAAACCACAATTCTGTCATTTTGAACACCACAGGCTGCATTTTTTGTGTGGTTCACATACTGAGTGTAGTTTTATGGGAAAGCAACATTTTGGTGACTCTGTCAGAGTAAAACCCAGAACTGTGATGTGGTTTTTCACCACCAGGTAAAACCCCTGATCTGGATCGAGTCTGTGATTGAGAAACATTCCCACAGCCGCATCGAGTACATGATCAAGGTCAGACATCCTTAAATAATCATGGCTATTTTTAGTCTTCTTTCATTTGTTCTCAAAGCTTGATGAGCAGTATATGCATTTTTGTACAAGTATTCAGTATTTCTGTGAGACTTACATACCTTTGAAGGTTTCATTTGTAAGTTATGATCTCAGTGTCAGTTCTGGTTCTCAGGATACAAGTTGGGGTGGAGGGGAGCTGTGTCTCACAGCTCTCTGAGCTCGCCAGCATCGTGGAAATACTCAGACCCTGCTTTTCTGCTCTATTTTTTTCTTCTTTAGGCGAAGAGTCAATTTAAGCGTAGATCAACTGCCAACAATGTGGAGATTCACATCCCAGTTCCAAACGATGCAGACTCGCCAAAGTTTAAAACCACTGTTGGAAGTGTCAAATGGGTTCCAGAGAACAGTGAAATTGTCTGGTCCATTAAATCTTTTCCAGTAAGTGTTATTTTTTACTCTTACTACCCAAGAGTGTAATAATTAGTTAACACTAACATTTCAGTGACATTTAGGCTCTGCCTAAAGCAAACTCTGTCAGTATCAGACAAGTAGTAGTGGACTTTTCCTCTTTTTCCATGGATGAAAGATTGGAACTTGCTAATAAGATGTTGTTTACATTTGTTTCACTTGAATATTTTTTCAGAACGCAGGAAGAGAGCAGTGATGGCTCTGGATGGTGTAATCCTTGGCCTGGCTTTAGCAGCAGCCATTTAAGTTTTGTCAGGCTCTACTTCTTGGGTGGTTCCATGAGCATGAGCTCTGTCCACTGCTAATGGTGTGGTAGTGCAGCTGTGTGTCACTATTTCATCTGAATTTTTGAGTATGAGGCTGGAAGAAAATGAATTATGCCTCAGACTGGACCTGCATCTCTAAAAAAAAAAGTATTTTTAAAATAAAAATACACGTCACTTTGAAGCCCTGGAGAAGAGCTGGAATAAATAGTGGATTTCAGCAGTCTGACATTAAGAAAACTACTTGTATCTTTGCAAGTTTTTTATAATTTTTTTGTTTCAAGAAAAAAAAATTGTCCCTTTTGGGTAGGGTGGAAAAGAATACCTGATGAGAGCTCACTTTGGACTGCCAAGTGTTGAAGCTGAAGACAAGGAAGGAAAACCTCCCATTAGCGTAAAGTTTGAGATTCCATATTTCACCACTTCAGGAATCCAGGTTAGTGACTGAAAACAGAAATACTGATAAATTCACATGCTGGGCTCTTAACACACGAGGTGTTTCTCATCTCGATGATTCCTGTTTAGTTTTATCCATAAAACAGATTTTTACACATAAAAGGGTTGGGTTTTTTGCTTTTCTTTTTGCTAAATGCTGCTTAGCCAACGTGGGAGACTTTCTATTTTACAGACCTTTCTTTCCAGGTTCGTTACTTAAAGATAATTGAGAAGAGTGGCTACCAGGCTTTGCCCTGGGTCCGGTACATCACCCAGAATGGAGGTGAGAGGAGGGGAAGATTTTATACACCTACAAATTGAAACTCCTGTTTTTGAGATGGAACTATCTGGTTTAGATTCACAGTAGATTAAGCTGTGCTGCTTGTTTTCTAGTCCCCTTTTTTGGTGTCTTAATTAAAGACCCAGTGGGGTAGAGTGGTAATGCTGTTGAAGTATTCCCTAATTGATCTGGAATTTGGTAAATTTAAAAACAAGCACATCATTAACAGTATGCTCACACCTATCGTTCTGCCAGCTTTAAAATGTATAAGACACTGTCTAGTAAAAGATACTAGATTTTTAGCAAGCAAAAATGGGGTGTTTGATTTTTTGGGGTGTTTTTGTTGGGGTGGTGGTATTGTTGTTGTCATTTGGGGTTTTTTGTTTAGTTAGTTTTTCACTTTTCTTTTTTGCTTCTGTTTTTCTAATTAGTTTTTTTTCTGGCATTTAAGCATGACTGCCCACAATTGCCTTTATCTCTTTAGAGCTCATTCTCATGGCCGTTCTAAGCAAATATAGGAGTTTATTTTGTAGAATTGTTGAATCCCAGATTGGTTTGGGTGGGAAGGGACCTTAAAGCTCATCCAGTTCCACCCCCTGCTGTGGGCAGTGACATGTTCCACTGTCCCAGGCTGCTCTAAGCCCCATCCAGCCTGGCCTTGCACACTTCCAGGGATGGGGCAGCCACAGCTTCCCTGGGCAACTGTGCCAGGGCTTCACCACCCACACAGGAAAGAATCTCTTCCTAATATCTAGTCCAACCCTTCCTTCCTTCAGTTTAAGGCTATTCCCCCTCTCAGTGTTTTATTGATATTTGCATATTCTTGTATTAATATACATTAATATATATTAATATAAGAATGCATTTTATCACTTTATCCCAACTTGCTGCTCTCCTTTACTCCTTTTAATGAGACAAATTACTAAAATTGGGGTTTTGTTGTTTTTTTCCCCTTCACAGACTACCAGCTCCGAACACAGTAAAACACCTCACAGGCACCACAGACAACAAAACTTCAGGCCTAGAATTCATTTGCAGAAGCTTCTGTGGTCCTGAGAGCTGTGAATGTTGTTGCCAAGGGTCTCGTTTCTGCAATCTTGTATTGACAGGAGAAAGATTGGAAACTTATTGATTTCAATAATGTGTTTGAGCTTTTAAACCATTAGTATTGATTGTGTGAGTATTTATTTCATTCTTAGAACATGCTGATCTTGCTGCTAAATGCTAATTACATTAGGAGTAGCAGTTACATTGAGGAGCCAGGAATCCAGAATGAACCTTGGGAATGTCTTGTTGATGCCTTGTCCGTCACAGTTGCAGAGTTTCTAATTATTTGTATTTTAGGATCCCTAGAGACATTGGCAGCATTGTTCTACAAATTAGGGAGATGATTGTGCAATTAAATGACTGCTGAACACTTCGTTGTATTTAGCCCAAGGTATTTATTTTTTTTTTTTTGATGGGCATTTGGGTGCCTTAACTCATTCATAGCTCTGTTAACTTATAAAAAATTGCAGAATATGAGTTGAAATTATCTGAAGTCAGAAAATACTGTTAGCTTTTTTTGCATGGTTTCAGAGGAATTAACCTGAGAGAACAGCTTCAAGTGAAAGGTTTGGAAACAAAAATAGGGGTTTGTTAAATACTAAGTTAACTGAGAACAAGAGATGATAGGAGTAAATGTCTGTGGGAGGGTCTCTGGAAGCAGGAACGCTGGCTCCAGTCAGTCAAAATACAGATGGAAGAGTTTCAACCTTGTGACACCCCAGGGCCTGGAAACCCTCTGCCAACTGACCAGTATTTGCTTTTTTAAGTTTATGTTCATCAGACAAGTTCCCAACTGTAATATGTAGGCATAAAGCCTTAGATTAGGTATTAAAAGACCAAACCACTTCTAGAGGTGATGTAATTTGGTAGGAAGACTGGGAGTTTGTTATTATTTTTCCAGATAACAGTAATATACTGCAGCCTCTTCCTGGAAGTTACTGTATAGGAAGAGGCTGACAAAAATACAGTTGCCATCTTTCTTCCAGCTTGCCTTTTGTGTTAATTTAGGGCAAATACTTCCCCTTTCTGCTATAGTGTGCTAGAATTGTTTAACTTCATTTGCCCTAAGGACAGATGTTTTCTTTCTCAGTCTTTTCTGTTTGTAAACAGCTATTACTGTACCTTCCTGGTAGAATGGATAACAGTTCACAATGTTATTCTTAAAGGTATTATTTTTCTTACATGCCATTTCCTTTTTTTTCTGAGAAGCTATGATTGGCATGGGTGTATATAGGTATTTTGGGGGTTGGTGATGTTTTTTTTTCAGGAAAATTGTGACGGTTATCAGTATTTTCTTTATACAACTTTTAGGATGTTTTGGTTTGAATTTAGTACTCCTGGCAGGCGCTAAACTTAAACCATCAAAATCTAAATATCTGTGTCCACAGATGTGATGTGCTAATACACTGAGTGCAAAATTCTCCTCTGGTGGGAGAGTCCAGGAGTGTCCACAAAGAGTGAGAAGGTATTTCAGTCACTGTCCTCACTGAATCCTTGTAGACTGTATATAGATACACCTGTGTGTACAATTAGCCAAAAATCAGCTGAACTCCCCCAGGCTGCAGCTGCTGTGGCATCACAGAGCATATGCCTCAGGAAGTCTAATGTCTGGTGGTGTTTGAAACAACCAGACACCCAGTTTTAGGCAACCACAGGTGTGGACAGGTGTATTCTGACTGTATTTGTCACCCAACAAGCTTGATGTTGAAACAAAATCATCTTGTTCAAGATTTCAGTTCCACTGCTCATTTTCATTTGAACAATGAAGCTTATGACTGGACTAAAACTTTTTATATTAAAACTGTAACTGGTTGATGAATCACTTTCTGCTGACTTTATTTTTCCAAGTGTTTGCTTTAATTATGCCTGTAAAATGTGACTCTCCATAGCTTTGTTTTCCTCTTGAAGTTTGGATCTTGCGAACCAGAACCATGTTTTCTCATATTTTATTGCCATTTGACTGTTTTGATGATGGGGCATCCACCGTGCTTGTCCAGAAGGTAATAAAGGGTAGAAAGTCCTCTTTGAATCAGTTGTACTTTGCCTGCTCCTTTTTCAGTTTGATCTACACCAGGTAGTAGCTTCTAATCTCAGAGTGTGCTCAGCTCTTCTAATCTGAGGCCTGGATAAGTGGAACAGAACTTTATAAAGGCTGGAAGTATTGATATGCCTGATTTGTTTACCAAATTCTGAAAACATTTTTGCTTTTCTATTCTCTGCAAAAGCCACCCATGCACCATAAAATTGGTGCTCAGAAAGCAAAGCGACCCCCCTCATTTTCATCCATTCATTGTTACAATGTGGGTGCCTGTGAAAGGCAGAACCAAGGGATGGTATTCCAGCACTTGATCTTGTACAAGGAGGGCACATTTGGATGGGGTGCTGAGAAGAAACTCTTCCCTGTGAGAGTGGTGAGGCCCTGGCACAGGCTGCCCTGAGAAGCTGTGGCTGCCCCATCCCTGGAAGTGTCCAAGGCCAGGTCAGACAGGGCTTGAAGCCATCTGGGACAGTGGAAGGTGTCTTGTTTAGAATGAGATGGGCTGTAATATCTCTTCCAACACAAACTAGTCTGTGATCCTATGAGTAATTTTTTTCCCACAAGTTTTGTTCTTAGACCAGCTGCTAAATCTTCATCTCACTGAACTTCATTCTCTGCTTAATGTGGTAAGATGTAAATGTCTTGGTTTGCCACCATGTTATAGGTTAAGTGCCTAATATAAAAGACTTTTAAGAGACAATTTGCATGTTTCAAATCACAGTGAAGTGTCTAACCTGCGCTTTCACCTAGCTGTGGTTTCATAGCTGTGTTGGCAGACTCCTGGCTTGAGATCCTCGCAGCAGGAAACATTCCCTCTCCCTCCCCAGGCACGCAGACCCGTCACTTCGTTACGCACCGCTTAATTGCTCCCTGATTGATAACTGTCCCTGCAGGTGCGTCAGCGGCGCTCCCGTCCGAGTAGTTTTACTTCCTGTAGTAGTGCTGGGAGTAACTGCTCTCGGCTTAGAATGAGGGAGCCCCAAACCAGGGCTCCTGTGGCCCTGCCGTCCCCGGCCGCCTCTGCCAGTAGATGGCATTCGGAGCTCGCTGCTCCCCAGTAGGGACCAGCAAGAGCGCACGGTGTGCACCTGAGGTGCACAGTTATTTTACTGAGTCCGAGTGCATTAAAAACCACCCAAAACATGTCATAAAAAATTTTTTTTAGCCTTATGCAGTGTGACTTTTGGAGTTGAACAACTTCTTAATTTAGCCTGATAGTTTTAACATTATTATTTCTTTCTTTTTCTCTCATGTGGCTGATACTGCTACTCCTGCAAAGTGCAGTGGAGGGATCAGCGCCAAGGGAAGCTGCATCACCACAGGAGCAGCTACTCGGGGTTGGACATTGGTGCTGGACCATTGCCAGGTCACAAATTAAACATCAGCTGGTGCTCTGAAAGCTCCTGTGTGATATCATATAGAAGAAAGAGGACCTTTTCACTCACACACACTTGATTACTTCTAGAGAAAACCGGTTTTGTCTCGATAAATCAAGCCAGAACCTACTTCCCAATCAAGTAAAATGGGGGTACCTTAGAAAAGCTTCATTCCACCTTGGTCTTCCAGCTGAAGAGAGTCTTTCATTGTGTGTTTTTTAGGGTTTTCCTACTCTTTCTTCTTTATTGGCATCTTTTTCTGCTTGAATACTGTTTGGACTGCTTCTATTTGCTTCCAAATTCTAGTCTGAGCTGGTTTTGTCTATAAAACATCCTTACACGTAAAGAGAGATTATGAGACTTTATTTGGAGTGGATTTGCCTCTGGTTAGGAGATTGCACCTGTTCATTTCTGACTTTCTTCTGTGAAAATAAAAAGGCTAAACCTTGGCACCTTTGTCCTTATCTTGTGCCAATTCCAGTGTTGCAATATGTTCAGTACTTTTTTTTTTTCCACTCTGTGGTTGACACCCACTGCTGTTTGTAATTTCAGCAGCCCTGGCATGGCGAGGGTTGATGGCCTTGCAGAAAACAGCATGAGAGAGCAAAGTTAAGGGACAATATGAATAATCTTATTTGCCATGGTCACTATGCAACAATGCTATTTATGCTACAGGAGAAGTCAAAATGTAAACAAACAATTGTAAACCTTTTTTCCATGGAATTTTGTGCAATTCAAAGTGTTCTCTCAGTCATGCCCTCCCCACGCACAGATAAAACTTGTTTCTCCTGTAGTTACAGCACGTTGTCTTGACTCAGCATTTCTGAAAGCACAGTTACTCACAGCTTGCTGCAGGCAAGGAGGTTCTCTTGTGTCGCTATTGTGCATCAGGGAATTAGTGAAAAACTTTGGCTCTTTGGGGTCTCCAGCACAGGAAGGACACAGACCTGGTCGAGCAGGTCCAGAGGAGGCCATGAAGATGATCAGAGGGATGGAGCAGCTTTTCTATGAGGGAAGGCTGAGAGAATTGGGATTGTTCAGGCTGGGGAAGAAAATCTTCGGGGTGACCTCACTGTGACCTTCCAGTACCTGAGGAGAGCACTCAAGAAAGATGTTAAAGAGACTATTTACCAGAGCCTGGAGTGAGAGGACAGGAAGGAATGGCATCACACTGACAGAGAGAAGGTTTGGATTGGATATCAGGAAAAAATTTTGGCTTTGAGAGTGGTGAGGCCCTGGGCACAGGTTACCCAGAGAATCTGTGGCTGCCCCATCCCTGGGAATATTCAAGACCAGGTTTGATGGGGCTTGGAGCAACTTGGTCTAGTAGGTCCTTCTACATTTCCTGGGTTGTAACTGTGACCTCCTGGGCTTTGTCAGTGCAGGGGCTGCGTGGGGATCATGGTGTGGGCTCTTCACAGTCATCACTGCTCTGGGCAGCAGCACATCTGGTCCTGTTCCTTCACACCAGGTCTTAAAGAGGAAAATGTAATTTTTTTTTTTTTTTTAAGAGATAGGAGTTATAGCTGAACTCAGATCTGTATTTTTTCTCCTGAAAATGAAGGATTCTTGTTTTATCAGGATCTGTTCTGGGCTAAGTTCCCAAGAACTAGGTGCAAACAGCCATCTGAAACTGAGACCTTCCATAGCCCTCCAAAATTCATGGCATTACACTGGAAGATTAAAGCCACTTTTCCCACTTCAGCTGTTCTGCTGCTCTGTGGTTGTTGACAAACTCATTGAACCAGGGGATTTGGATAATTTGGAATTTAACATCAGAAATTATGCCCAGCTTATAACCTCTCTCTTCTCATCTCATTCCTCCTCGACACTGCATCCCTTTATGTCCATCTGGTCTTATGTCCCTCCCAGGCAGTTGCAGCATTGCATCAATGAAACTTCATTTTGCTGTAGGTGGAATTACTCTGGGTTATTCTCAAAAAGTTGTGGACTAGATCGTGGAGCCTCCAAGTTCATTTGCAGGCTGATGGTCAAATAAATAAGAAGAAACAGGCCTGAATCAAATGACCAGCAACGTGAAGAACAGGAGGCTCTCAGAGTGTCAGCATGCTGGGCTACAGCCTGTTCTGGAGAAAGTTTTGTAGGCTTAGTTCAAATCTTGGCCGTGGATTTGTACCTTGGATCAAAGTTTTGTTGCAGGCCCTTGTCCAATATAAAGCAAAGAGACATAGAACAACAAATATCTAGTGAAATCCAAACACAATCTGTTCTATGTTATGCTACAAAAATGAATGAACTCTGCCTCCCACCCACTCCCACTGTGACTTGCTGTGAATAAGCACCACTCAAAGGCAACCAGTGCAAGAAGTTGTGCCTCTTTCCAGCAGGAATAACAATGGAGCAAGGAAGAATGCTGACTAGGTTTACCTCTGCTATTCCAGTTGGGCAGGTGTAGGTGAAGAGCGATGGGATGTTCAAAAGACCATTGAAAGGACTCACTCTTAGCACTGAACTGAAGCCCAAACATTCAATTATAAGGCTTTAAATTCCTTTTTGCCAGTAAGTTAGGAAAAGCACTTTTCTGTCCTTCTCAAGGAATGTCCTATACCTCATCTGAGAATTTCTTAGACCATCTGAGGCAGCATGGTGGCTGCACCACAGATTTTGAGGGATAGAAGAATATTGAGGGAAATCAGGCACATAGGGTAAATCCATCCCTGTGTTATTTATGGATCTTCAAGCCACTGGGTTACAGGTCACTGATGTACCTGTTGGATTTCAGGGAAAGCTTTGCAGAGTGATTCTTTATGGACAGACTCTGGATTGCACTGTTGTTGCTCCAAATATGAAAGAGGGCAAATCTTGCTCTGGGTTTTTCTGCTTTAAGTAGTTAAAGAGGTCACAGAAGCTGCTGGTTCCTCCCCAGCAGAGAATGAAGAATTCAAGTATCCCACAAAGTCCAGGAGCGAGCAGCGGCACTGGGTTTCCTGTAGTAGGGGGGTTTTACATAAGGCCTTTGTGAGCTGGCAGATATCCATTGGGTGGTGGGTGTAGGAGATCTCAAAGGTGTGTTAGAAACAGCCAGAGAGGTAATATAACACCCAAATTCAGCTGCAGTTTTAGATTTCTAAGAAGTCCTTTCTTACAACTCCTGGAATGCTGCTCCAAGCTGTACCTGTCACTGCTGCTGTCTGGCCAAGGAAAAAGGGCAAAACTGCACAGACAGGAAGGGTTTGAAGAAATTTCAGTATAAAAATTGAGGGAAAAGCTTGGGGGAAAGGATAATGAACAAGGACTGTTCAGAAATGCTGACATTATAAACAAATGAAATCTGCTTTTTCATCTTCAAACACAAAAAGGCAGTCTATAAAGTTGAAAAGGAGTATGTTTAAAATGGACAAAAAATGTTGCAGTGTAGAATTCCACCTTTGCACTGTATTTGTTTAGAAAAGGACTTATCAGTCAAGCACTGCCCTGCATCAGAGGTAGGAACCTGTTGCTTCTTGAGCTGAGCTCTCCTCTATGTTTCAGCCACCTCTAATTACTCCCCAAGCAATAACGAGCACATGGCTGCAGAACGAGTGTTTATTTTCTTTCTTGCTTATTTATTCAAACAAAAGCACAAGAAGAGAGGCTTCTACGTGTTGTGGACTCTACAATTGTTAAAGTTTCCGAGAGGTCACAAGGGTCCCAGATAACATTAGCAGCTAAGTGCTATGTTGTCCTGTTGTGTTATCAACAGGAAACATCTTTACCAGCACAGGAACTACAGCTTTGTAATTGGCCTGGTGCAAGAACATGACGGTATTTTCTCATCCTATCAGGACTCGGATATTTTGGGAACTGGTATATAAAGCTCGCAGCACACAGTGTCTCTTGGACATTAGGAACAGGTTCATGTCAGAAATCAGTGTGCTTTGCTATTTTAGTAGTTGCTATAGTTGCAGCATGAATTTTCTTGCCCTGCATGGTTCAGGATGGTATTTCATTACAGTCCATATGTGCGTTTTTATTATTTGAGTGCAGATGGACATGCTTAAAGGAATTAACATGGTGATATAAGCCTTGTAAAGAAGCCTTTAGCATATAAACAACAAATCCATGAATCATATGGAACAGGCCATGTTTAGATTTCATTAAATACCCATAGACTTCTATGGTGCAAGATTGAGCTCTATCCAAGCAAATTTCAGATTCACTCGATGATAAAATGTTACATTTGGGCTCTGAAATGAGCAGCATTCTGCATGATCCATGTGTTGAATGGAACAGCCCTTCTGCCTCACACAGTCAATGGCAAAAGAAGTGCAGGAACATCTATAACTAGTGTTAGACCAGAGCAAATAGTGTTTCAATGGATCTGTAAAGAGCTCTGTTGGAAGGGGGCCAATATTGCAATTAATATTCTGTATAGGATTACACCACTCGCTGATTATAGCAAGCCTCACTCGGCCCATTTGATAAAGCTGGAGGGGATTTTTCCACAGCTGTCATCACTGTTTACGTCCAAACCCCCAGCATGAGGATTGCCCAAATTTTTCCTAAAAAGTGCATAATGAGAAATTCTAATAGCTCAAGGGTCATTTTGATCCTTCAGAATAATCAGTGCTACACAACCCTTACTGCACTATTGTGTGAGCTCTTAGAGAGCTCACACAGCCAGATTTTCTAACTTCCACTCTTATTACAATTTTTCTTAAATGTCTCTTGACATCAGAGATCAAGGATATTTTTTATATAGCAATTCTTTTGGTAAATATGGACAAAAGGATCATTTTGTTACCAATAAAACTGGCTTCTACACTGAGAAAAGTCAGGGGTTTTCTTTCAATTTTATTTTATATAGTACACACTAAAAAAAAAAAAAAAAAAAACAAAACCCCCCACCAAACTAGAAGTTTGCAGGCTCATTTGAGCAGTTAGTTGGTCACAGAAGCTTCATTTGGTCCTCACTGATCCCTGTCTCAAAACATCCTTATACCTCCAAGCAAGGCCAGAGCCAGGAGCTGCAGCACTTGAATGGCTCAGGATTGTTGTGCAAAATTATGTCCCCAAACTTATCTCCCTTGTATTGTGTCAAATACCCAAAATATCAGGGACTGATCATGACGGGTTATTTTGGAGGGGTGACACAGTCACAGATGGGGCACTGAGAGCTCTTTTCCTCCCTCTTGCTCACTCTTGCAACATGCTGGTGGAGGTGGTGGGAAAGAGGGAACATTTTGGTCTTCCTCACTGAGGTGTTGGAGTGACCAAGCTCTCTGAGGCAGCAGCACTGAAGCAGCTTTCTCTTTTCCAAGCAGTATTTTGTGACAGTAAAGCCAGAGGCGTTCAGATTAATGAAGTGAATTTTTTTGTAGCAAACACAAGATTACTTTTTTTATTGAGGTGAGAACGTGAATTCAGCATAGAAAAGAAACAGCAGCTGCAATGCTTGGAAGTTAAAGCAAAGTCAAGTTAGAAAAGAAGAGTTTGCTTCCAGCAGAGCATGTGTTTGTGTGCTGGCATTTGCTGATAGAATTGATGCAGGGGAGAGTTTGGTGTCCTGTGTGAAGACAGGAGGGAACCTCCACCAAAAAATGCACCTCTTCCAAAAATTGTAGCCCCAGAGATGCTGCCTCAGGTCCTGTCCTTAGGCGTGGACTCTGCAGGTGATGCTCTCAAGGACTGTAGAAGCCCCTCACCTCCAAAACATCAGCATAATGATGCTGATGCCTTCGACATCAGCCTTCCTAGAGGCTTTTCCCCCTGCTGAGCTCATCAAAGCCCTTGCCCTCACAATAACACCACCTCCACACTCACTTCAAGTTTCCTGCAGGTGCCGTGGGACGTCCCCAGCTGCAACTCCCCACACGCTGAGTCAAGGCACAGCACAGAGGGAGGCTGGGCCGCGTGCAGGATTATTTCTGCTCTCGGAGAACCTCTCACCCACGTTTCCTGCATGAATCCTGGGTGAGAGTGCTGGCTGTGTGAGGGCAAGGGGAAAGCCAGTGGTGTGGGAAGGTGCAGTGGCACATGGTGTGTCTCATCCAGCCTTGTTGGGCACTTGGTACCAAAAGTGTTCTGCTCCTTGCCCTCCATCCACATGCACAGCTGCAAATGCTGCCTCACTTTTTAGACTGAGCACCAGGTATTTTTCCCTTTCCCCTCCAGGCCATTGGTTCTCCTGCCCTTTGCCATATGGGTTAGAAGCTGCTGGCTTGGTGCTTGTGTGGGGGATGTTGGCCCTGTATCTCCTGGCTTCTGACCATCTCCTCTCCCCATATCCACAGAGTGAGAGAGAAAATAAACGTTACAGCTGCTTTTCCCTGCATGCATAGTGCAGTTCTGAAGGGAGGCTCTCAGCCCGCTGTTTTGTGGCCCAGCATTTAATGGTGCCCCATGCCAGACCCCATCATCAGCAACCCTTGGTTCAGAGCCGTTAAACAGCTCCATCAGCAGAGGAAAGGTTTCAATACCACATTGTGGGTTCAGGACCATCTCAGGGCACAGAAGGAATTAGCAGGTCAGTCATGATGAATCACAAATCTCAGTCAGAATGAATCTCCTCTAAGATCCTATTCCTGGCAGTGTCCATGTACTCAAGAAGGGTATTTGGACAGCAGGACACTATCCTGAGCCCATGTCCTGTAAAGCAGAGCTTAAAGGACTTGGGATAAGCCTGCTGGAGCTTGGGGAATGGGCCACAACTGAGCTCTGCCAAGCAAAGGTTCATGCCTTTGTGGAGCCTGGCAGAAGGGGCTGCTGGCAACTGGAGGTACCAGTGAGGTGTCAGAGCTGCTGGTGGAGGAGGCATGAGTACAGCTGCACTTGGCTCATGAGGAGGGTGAGGCATCCTCCCCAGAGTGAGCAAACCAAGCCTTCTGCAGGGCTTCGAGAGGCTGCAAAGCACAGCGTGTGTAGCACCCTCAGGGTGCTGAGGTGTCTAGGGCTGCGATTCTTTGCCTCTCTGGGTTTTTTGGGTGGCTCCACCACTGCTTTTATCTTGGTCTGTAACAGGGGAAGGACAGTTGTAGCTAATTCCCACGGGCCTGAAAGAGCAACAGTGAAATACATTGGAAAAGCTCCTGAGAAAAAGGCAGAGAACTATTGCTGCCAGTGTGGCTGAAAGTGAAAGGGCTGAAGGAGCCTTTGGCCCACATAGGGAGGGAACCGTCTTCTTGTTTTTCTGATACTCTTGAAAAGAAAGAAACAGCTGCTTTTCATTTTCTGTGTAAACCAGCACCTGTCAGTGCCAGGGATGCTGTCACAGCCCCACAATACTGCATGAAGCTGGGCTGAGCCCATCTCAGGGGTATTAGGGGCACCACTCAGCAAGAGCAGGCACAGGGGCTAGGGCACATTGGTGTGAAAATGGCCTGAATTTTAGATTTTATTAAAAAAAAAAAAACAAAAAAACATAAATTCAGCTTGTTTTGAGGTTATTGCCTTTTTAGCCATTGTTAGAATGAAAGCAATTGGGCTCATAATAGCTCCCACCCCACACTGTAGCACTGAACCTCTGCACTAATAAAGACCCATCACTGACCGTGGTGCAAAGGATAAATTAACTTTTTATATTATTCTGTTGAAAAAGATACTCTTGCAGTCTTCTGTAAAAATACCTTTGGGCAAAACAGATTATTTTGACTTTGGCAACATCATTCACGAAACGCTACACCACAAGTTTGGTCTGAAGGAAACCACACACGATTTGACTCTTTTTATCTCATATCGGCGGCGGAGAGCTCAGTGCGGTTACAGTTCTCCTCATTTCTCAGAAGAGACATCGTATTTAATCATTGTGTCAGTTGGCACAAACACCATGTTTGTAGTGAAATGCTAAAAAACAGCACATTTATCTTTCCCTCGATCAAGATTCATATGATAGAAGCTCTTAACGTTAAAACTCATCAGTAATGAAACATTTGAAGGGCTCAGCTACCTAACTTGTTTACTGTAGCTTATTTTAAAGAATGGTCTGATCTCTCCTGCCTAATATAATAAATACAGTATCAGTAATCTCCACCCAAGGGTATTCATTCCTTGGCAGGCTTCACTTTGGCTCTAAGATATTATTTCTGGACTTTTTTGAGGGACTGACAACTACTAACTTGCTTCACTGAGCAGCACATCTCAGAATCCAGAGCGCCTATAGGGGCTGCCTCACAGCATGTCCTTACCAGCTGCACCAGTGCAGGAGCCAAGAGTAACTCGGAGGGGGAGAGAGAATTGGAAGAGGACTGTGATTCCCCATCTGACCCACACCAGAGGGGCCAGAGAATTTCTCCAGCGTTTCCTGCAGTGAATCCATCATATCCCAACTCTCAGTGACGCACGGCTGCTTTCAGCAATGTTGCATCACCTGCTGGTCCTAGCACCGACCTGCCCTGATTCATGTTATTTTATTGGCACTGACTTGTGCTGTGGTATCGAGAAGTCCCAAGCCCACAAAAACCTCCCCTGCACCACAGAGTGAACAAGCACCAAAGAGAAAATCAGTCCTTGCCTAAAGAGCTGACTTGTCTCTCACATTTAAATCTAGTTGGGTTTGTCTCTCTCCTGTAGGGCCAGGTGTCCGCTCCCCACCTTGCACAGCACTGTCAGTGGTAGCATAGGCTGAGAGCTCAAGGAGACAGGCAGTGCCACTGGTGAGATGCAATGAGTTTTGTTCGGGCTCAAGCTGCAGTTTCAAAGATGACAGTAAGTTTGAAAAATTGCTTTTCTGCCAAAAAGGCTGTTTGAGCTCTCAGAAAACCAACAGGAGGAGGGAACAACTACAAGTCTCACTGCCTGGCATGCAGAGCTGTCCTGTCCTTCTCCAGGAGCATCTTCCCTGGCCATAGCAGCACCCTCCAAACCAGTTCCAAAGGAAAAAGGAGCATTGCTAATAGTCTCTGTCATTTATACCATGTCAGTTCAAACCCTACATCAGGTGCTTCTCAGCAGCTCAGGGTTGTGGAACCATTGCTTTCGTAGAGGGCTGAGTTTCGGTGGTTTCCAACGACTTATTCAGTTGATATGAAATTGTGGAGGAGTTAAAAACTCAGCTGAGCCCTGGCCAAACAGATGAATGAAAAGCCAGTACAAGGCCTGCACTTTGTCCCTGAAGCAACTCATCACACGCCCAAAGCTGCCAGTTTCCCTCCTGCCACCAGTGAAACTCCAGTGCCAGTGACTCCTGGAGGGTGTGCACTCATGGCCTGCAGGATCACCCTTCTGCAGAATTTTCTGGGATGAAAAATTGAGCTGCTCCTCTGCTGCCACAAGCCCATTTACTCAGGAAGTGCTGCCACACAGCCAGAGGCAGTGACAAGATGGAAAAAGCACAACATTGGCATCACATCCCATCACAACAACCCTTCCCGCAGCACAGCTGAGCTAATGCATCACTGCAGGGGTGATGCTTGCAAGCAGAACCCCCAGTCAAACACAACCACCCAGATGAGCTCATGGCAGGAGAGTTTACAAGATTTATATGCGTGGGGTAACTCCATGGATCTTGCACTCTTTTCTTCCACCTTTTCAAGGCCGGAGCTTTGGGCAGGCTGCCTGGGGAGGTTTAACTGGGGCGTGCTTGTTTTGTGCCATTTGATGCTGAGCTAGTGGTGGTTTCTGATGTATTTGTACACATGCAACATGGATTTATTATACAATAAGGGTGTTTGTTTTTCCTAAAAATACATGGAAACAAAAAAACCTGCATTATGGCTAAATAGCTCCTTTTTGCACAGATGATGCTGGCCCTTCTCCTCTTGTAGCTGTCCTTCAGTGTCCCTTTCAGAAAAAATCTTTGGAATTATATACATACATATGTGTGTGTGTGTGTACATGTAAATATAGCTTATACAGAGATGGTTTATATCTTACAAATATATAAAAAATATAGATAATTTAATCAGAATGCAATGATTTCACTATGCTTACTCTGAAATGCAGCAAAAAAATGACTTATGATGCTATAAATTTCTATCAGGCAGAAAACTGGATCTTTGCTAATATTAATGAATTCAGCACCTCATACTTACTATCCATGACACTATAGAAAAACAGAGACATGCACATTTCACCATGGCACTGGCTGGATGTCATTTTATTGTAACTGGGAAGATTTTTTCTCTCTGGAGGCTTTCCTCTCTCTTCTCAGTGGGTCTCAGAAGGGAATTGAGTGTCCCATCAGAGCTAATGCTCATATGGTTGATTTACTACTCTGCTACTGCGTTGATTGAACCCAGATACAAATCCTAAAGACAAAGTCATACATCCTGAAGCATTAAAAATCCTATATTTCAGTTGTCATCCTGTATTGAACTATCCTGGGTGCCTCAGGAAGTTTAAAGTTCTTTGGACATGCTCATTGGGGTTGGATTGGGAAAGAAGCATCTACAAAGATAAATCTACCCAACCAAAAACCATTGCTGTGCTATAGCCCCCAGTCTGGGAATACAGAGAAAGGGCAGCTCAAGCAAATGTTGGATTAAAAAAAAAAAAAAAAAAAGGAGAAAGGAAAAAGAAAAGGAAAAAGAAAAGCAAACTCAGGGGAAGGGAGGGAGTTGATCCTACACTTATCTTGAAGCTTTTCTGCAGCTGGCTTCAGTTTCAAAGCTACTCGTGTCCTTTACTACAGAGCATGTGGCTGTCCACAGCCCTTTGAGGTTTTCTGATCAACTCAGGCTGCTGGAGGTAAGAGCAGGGATTTCTATCGAGAAGCCACGGGTAGTACAGAGACCTGCAAACCAGCCTGGGTGAATTCAATTACAGCCTTGAGATGCAAGTAAAGCAACAGCAAAGGGAAGTCACTCCAGCCTTTGAAATGCCAGTTTACGGTGTGAGCAGGGAAAAATAATACTTTGTTAACTTCTTGTTTAGAAAAAAAGAAGCAGAACGCTTCCTTTAATGACACATTAGCTGACAGTGGTGCTTTTATGACTCTTTCCCAGTCACCGATGAATCACTGGATGGAAGTGCAGGGACAGACTGTTCTTATTGAAGGGCTGCAATCCTGTGCTTCAGTGTCACCCAAAACAAGGTGCTGCTCTTGCTTCTGCTCTCTCTTGTGTCATTGTCATCAGCAATTCATCCTGCCCCAGCTCTTGGTCAGCCCAAGATCACGTCTGCTAACCCTGGAGTTCTGTGTGTCACAAGCAGCTCCATCCCCAGACCAGACCTGGGGCTCTCGACACCCTCGCTGCCACCACAGCTCCTGCTTCCCACCACGACAAACCAAGAAGCCTCTGGACTTTACCAGGCATTTTTTTCCTTGTATTCCCTTCTAATGCAGTGCACATGTTTAGACCTTTCCCTTCACAGACATCTGTTCTTTCCATGCGCCTTACATTTTAGATTATATATCCTTGGTTTTGATCCTTTGCATCAGAAAATAGGGTTTCTTGAAGCTTAATTGTGAGGGCTCAGTGCATCTGCCAGAGTTCCTGGCACAGCCAGCGTCCTGCAGGAGCAATTACTTTCCAGTGAGTCTCTAAAATTGCTTATTTACTTCCACTTGTAGGCCAAAAATACTTTAAAATCAGGACAGTTTTTTCCAGTTACACAATCACCCGAAATATCTTGAATACATAGACTTCCACTGTGGTTCAATAGTCAACCTGAAAATAGCCAAAACAGTTTGTAAAGCATGCTAAAAGTGTTCTCTCCCAGAATTCAGGCTTTAGAAGTGCAACTCCATCGTCCAAGTCCACCAACGGCACAAAGCAAAATCAATTCCCCTGATTTTAAAACAACACAGGGGGAAAAGAGACAACAAAGGAGGGGCAGCCAGTCTGTGCTGCTCTTCACCAGCTTCCTGAGCGGAATTATCACAAGCAACCACTTCTAGAAAGTCCTTTCATGTCTATTCATGTTGGGTTTATTTACTGCTCTCAGTAAAACAAAACCAGAGTTGATTTCTGACCAGCCACGAGATTGAGGATATTTTTCCATTAGAGTTTTTAATTAATTATAGTGAGTTTAGAACATTAGTGTGGGGCATCTGCTGCTCCTACCATTTTCATTTACCAAAAGCATTGATAAAACCTGTTTTGGACAACAGTTGTTTATGTATCAGATCCCCTTCCTCTCTTGAAAGCACAGGCAACAAAGTGTACAGTGATCTTCGAAAGATCTCCAGAAAACTTCTAAAGATCTCAAGGCACTTTGCAAAGTGAGACTCCATTTGTTTTCCTTACTCATGCATATTTTAAATTCCCTTTTAAGTATCAACGGTTTGCATGGGTGTAATTCGGAGCAGACTGGGGCCTTACATATTTTGCATACCAATGAGTTATGTGAGTCCAATTTCTGAAAAAAAGATTATATGAGCATTATGATGCAGTTGTGGAGTAACTCACTGGAAAGAAATAATAATACAACAAACCCAGAAGGATTTACTTTGTAATTTTAAGCGGATGTTCACAAATGAAAGCAAGCTTTGTGTCCATCAACAATGTCCAGAAGGGAATCAGCCTTTCTCCAAACCTACTGAAGAACCATGGTCTTGATTCGTAGGTTTAAGTTACTGGCACCCTTTTACATATATATGTCTATCATCTAGACTTTAAATGATATTGAAAAAGTAGAAATAGCATGATAAACCTTCAAAGCTGAAATAAAAAAGAACCTGTGTTTTAACTTAGTGTTGAGTATTTATACAGCCGGCACCGTTTAGTCCGGCATGTTTGAGTGAGTGCGAGTCTGTGGTTGCAGTTGTGTATAAAAATACTGTACCCTGCTCCTGCCTTAGGAACTAAACTTCAGTTCCCAATAGCTCTCTCTGTAATTCTCTTTCCAAATAAAAGGACAAACTATTCCTGGCTCGTAACGGTGTATTTCTGTGGCTTCTTGAACTATAATGAAGGCAGTCTGGAATGTTAAAAATTACATACTCAATGCCAGTTCTGAAACCACGGTAATTTAGGCTTTAAATGTTTTGAAGTTTACATTTTGAGTCTGTTATTGTACAACTTTTTAATTAAAATGTTGCTGTAGTCCAGATCACTAATGCTTCTTGCTCAAAGATCCATTAACATCTATCTTAAAACCACTACCTAGAGAACTTGATAATTATGGTATCGAGGGCTAAGGCCATCTGCTTGGAAAATTATTTGGTTTTTATTTGGCTCCTTCTAATTGTAGAAATTCAAAGACATCTTTGATATCCACTGGATTCCAACAATGGAAACATCACTTCTCTTTCTGTAAACATTTCAGATAGGTCTCTGCTGCAGACTAAATCTTGATGCAGGTTCAAGAAATGATCTGTCAAGCTTGTCACCGAGGAATCAGGTTTGGATTTTCTTGCAGAGACGGTATGTGCCATTGATGCACGTTATCATCTCTATGTTTTCCCATCAGAATGCTACTAAAGAAATCAGAAAAACGTGACACACTCACTTCTAGATGTCCTTGTAATCCAGTAACAGCTGTTCTTAGGACCAATAGCTCCGTGGACTCTTCTTGTTATCATCTGTAGCAGAGAGTTTGTAGACACTTCTGCTTGAAATATCCCTTCACATTAATATCCTGTGTACAATGAAGTGAGACTTAAACCTGACCTTCACTCTCAAGTTAAAATTCCTCTCATACCCTGTGTAAACAGTGGGAATTAATTCCAGTGTCAGTGAGAGATACAAAACCTGAAAGTTAACACCACAAGGCTGGAGTTTTAGTGGGGCTTGGGGTGGGTTTTCTTTTGGGCAGGTAGGGAGGTCCCTCCTAAAGCCAGTGTAGGAGCTGGCCCAGTTTTTGAAGGAAAGTCCCTCAAGGATTTTTTAGCAAGGCCTCCAAAACATCGACTGGCTATAGGAATAGCTCAGCAGGACAGCAATGGCTTTGTGATAATTCTGCATATTGAGGGGGAAATCAGAGCTTTCCAGATATTTCTTGTGCCAAATAACTCAGAAATCTATTTACATTTAGTCCAGGTTTAGATAATTTTGGTATTGAGAGCTAAGGCCATCTGCTTATAAAACTGTCTTGTTTTTATCTGTCTCCTTCTAATTGTAATACCTGTACAATGTAAAATCATAGGGCTATTACTGTGTTTGTATTTACTAATCACTGTACAATAATAACGATTTCCAGTGTAGCATGCATGGGATTCTTGCACAACTGCAAATGTTGCCTAAATGCCTAGAGAGAGACCTCTGGGCAGCTCTAAGGTAGTAAGGAAACAAAATCCTTTCCTATCTGGAACAAACACTCGGGCAAAAGATACATTGAAAAATGGAGTGGACCTTGCTGGTCTCTGTCTGTGTTGCCTGTGGAGGCTTCAGACCTTGACTTTTATCACCCCACACCTCAATATGACGTACTAAGAGAAGCAAACTCCCTCTAACATGACAATCAGCATGATCTGCCTTCATAGCAACTACATGCTTTCACACCCAGTGCATCTCTCACTGTGACATGGAATTCTGCATTGTATCTGGTTTTTGGCTACAAATTTTGGTTTTCAGGTGTAAGCAAAATGAGGTGTTATTATTTCCACCTAATCAAGGCAAAACCAGTTTCACTTTCTTTGAAGCTTTTTATCTCCCTACAACTGGATTTGAATCTCTGACTTCACCACCACAACCCCAGAGCCATAACCACAAGGCCACATGGTCCCAGAGCTGTTTTTGGAGGTGGCAGTGATGTGAGTTATTTTAGAAGCTGCTAGCTATAAATTTCAGTTATATGTGAAGGAGGGTAAGTGAGCTTTGAAAGTCCTTGGTGAGTCTGTCCTTCAGTGACTAGTAGGCAATTACTGAGGCCTCTGGCAAGAGTGGGAATGGAAGGGTCGTCCTGCAGCTTCTACCAGAAACCACTGAGTACAAACAAACAGCAACAGTGAATGACAGTTCAACTAATTGTCCTTGTTGGCATTACTGTCCCAAGACGGGTTGTGACGCAGAAAGTCAAACTGCACAAAGTCGGTTTTTCATTACAGTGAGCTCCAAATAGCATCAAAACAAGTAATTTTTAGACCTCTGGGCTGCGTGTGATAAATGCAGCCCAACCACCTTGATTCTTTTTTAAAAAGACTTCACCCTGACCCTTCAATTCATGAGGCATTTTTGCACTACTGGTTTCCTGCCTGAAAATAAACGTGAATCTGCTATTCCATACCACTTGTTCCATAAACTACAAGGGCAAACACTGGGAGCTATGACTGGAACCATTTTACATTTGCAAAATAAGGATCACTTGCCAAAATGATATGCTGGATTTAAAAGCCTCAGTTGCCAAGATCCATTCAAAGGAGAGCAGCCTTGGCACAGTCAAAACCCCATTGTTGGGTACGATATGAGATAAAAGCCCCAAAAAGCAACAACTGAACTGCAGAACGAGTTACTAAAAGCTAAAAAATGTGGAATTCAGTTCTTTCACGTGCAGGAACTGTTTACACTTTTCCATTCTCATAAGAGTGATTTTCAACTGCACAAGTTAGCCACATCTGTGTGAAATGTAGATAAATCAGGGAGTAAAGTGATTTCAATCAGAATAAGGGTCATCATAGAGATGGTGGCTGAGAGATGGTGGTAGTTACTTATTTAAGATCGTGCTTGACACACTCAGCTCCCAGTTCAGTATTTCCTTGTCTCTGGAATAGCAAAGCACAGCTGTATGAACAGTGTTATTGAGACCAGTAAAAGACATTAATTTTACACTCTTCCTCATGATATAGAGGAGCTTTCCCATTGGAGATGCTCTCACACAATAGCCAAACTCCAAAGGAAAGGCAGAGGGCAAAAATGCTACTGTCATACAAACCCCACAGAGATGGTCAGCCTCAAAAACAGAATAATCTAGTGGTTCAGGGCACAACTGAGGGAGTGAAGGTAATCCTTTAAGGAGAGAATAGAAGAGAATTCATTGGATTTGTAGAGCTGCAATAGTATTACCTGCAATTGCCTTTAGCTGGGTAAGAACCGGCCTTATCATCCTAGGCAGGGATGAATTCTCCATCACTTTCTCCTTCAAGTACAGAGCCTTACCATTCCTGAGCCTACACGCTCAAGCTGGGGATGATTAAAATTAGGAGGAGAGAATAAAATCACCTTACTGCCCAGAAAATGGGCAAGTCAGGGAAATCCTCCTGCTCCAGTGGACCTGCTACCACCAACCACTCCGAGACAAAAACTGGGACTAGAAAGGACATGGAGAAGTTACTGGTGGTTCCTGTTCATGCCCAGGGCAATAAATAACCTTTAAGGTGATGCTGGGTGCAGACAAGGATGTGAAATACTGGAAATACTCCTAGAAAATCAGAAAATCCCATCAGTCTAATAATCTGGATTTATCATCTATGATTCCAGGTCATTTTTACTGATAGATATAAGTCACTTCACATTAAGATTTCTTAGGATGCTCTACAATGGCAACGCAGGAATAAAATAGCATTCTCAGCAATGAAGGTCACATCTATTTTGATACTTGAAAGCAATTTTGGAAGTAGGAGTCCCTTTGGAATTGAAGTGGAAACCCTGCAAGAAAAAACTCAATACAATTTACATTACGTGTAAAACGCGTGTGTGAAGTCAGCGATAAAGCGCAGCTGACCTCTCCTGCTGTCCCTCGGGAAATCAGAACTCAGTCGTGCCTGTTATAACTATTATTTAATAGCTGGGGAATGGCAGCATTTAGAGACTTGTGCTCAGTGTTGGACAGAGGTCTTTCAGTGAAGAACTCACAACAGCCATTTTGTCCTGGTTTCCAGGAAGAAAAGATTGCTCCTGGAGCCTAAGAAAACTGTCACAAAAATCTCGAAAGAAAAAGAAAACATAAAAATCCAAACAAGCAAAGAAAACATTTCACTAGAACCCATCTTTGGAAAAATATAAAAATATTTTTCCACCCAGAGAAATAGCTATAAATAATTTTTGAACTATTAAAAGAGTGAACGCAGAAAAAGGCTATTTACATAGAGGTGTTTTGTGCTGTTTCAGTCTAATTTGTCACTGATGTAGGAGCCTCATATGTTAGCTGGAGGAAATCCAGAGTTTTCAAAGGTTTTCTGTCAGGGCTTGAAAAGTTGCCAGTTTTTTTAATGGAGCCGAGCAGTCTCAGGCCTGTTGTTCTCAAAGATTTTGTGAGCCAGGGCTGAATGTTAGCAGGAAACAGAGCCAAGTGGGCTTCCTGAGCGTCTGAGAGAGGAAACACTGTAATAAGCATGGAGGCTGTGGTTAAAAATAACTCTGGTATATAAAGGCTGCAAAGGATCCCCTCTTGCTCACACTCGCCGCTGCTTCTTGGCTGCTGCTTCCCGCTGACTGCATGTGAATGAGATGCTTTGCCATCCCCTCGGAGCAGGTGGTTTTTAAGCAGAAGAAGACAGAAACCAGCCCTCAGAGAAGCTGAGCACAAGGCAGCTCTTACTGAGTTTCCAGCAAGCGGGATCCAGGCTTTATTTCAAGAGCGTTGTCAGGCTGAGCTGAGCTGCAGCCACGGACACGGAACATTTCAGTGTCTAACTTTAGGCTGAAGTAAAAGTTATGTTGAAAAAAATAACTTGGTTTTCTGTGATATGAAACCTGAAAAGGGGAACAGGGCAAATCATGCAAGGTCTTGAGCAATAGGTGAAAGGGCCCCCTAAATTGTTACCATCAGGCCCAGTGCGGCTTGTAGCACTTCTGCTACAGAAGGTTCAGTCCCACCCTGTGCCCCCCTTGTCCAACTGGAAGAGATGGATGTGGCAACCACGAGCTGGAGGATTGGCCACCATCATCAATCAGAGCTCTGCAGTCCATGTGCATTGGTTTCTCACCCTGCTTCTGCTCACCAAATTCATTTTGCTTGGGATTAGGCCCATCTCTTTTCTCTCAAAGCAGTGATTTTCCTTGCAAATGTGGGATAAAACCCACGCTGGTTATTTGGCAAATTAAAGCACCTTTTTCCCTGCTGTAACCTGACACTAACAGCCCCATGCACTCCATGCTGAACACTTCTTTGTAGCTCACATTATGCTGTAATTGGCAAAACACATTCTTCCCAGGCTTGTGTTTTTATTACAAACATTTATTTGGCGCTTGATGTGGCAAATGAAAAGAAAATTTCACAACTCATTCTACAAAGTTGCATTGTATCAGGCTGTCCCTTGAAAAAGCATTTTATTGCTCAAGAATAGCTGTAACCGTTCGAGGGATTTCAACAGTGTCGTTCTCTTCAGCTACAATTGCTATATATACTACAGCACCAAATAGTAACAATTTTGCTCAGTATTAACCCTGACAACTGGCACTTGATTCCACCCTCAGCAGTAAGCATGACATTCCTTGCAGGCATCAGCTGAGCAATCTGGAGTAATAGTTCAGGTGCATGGAAAAAAATGAGCTGAAGTTTTGTTTCTGAATAGAAAGCATTTTCTACGAAACACAAAGCAGTGTTCCTAGGCTCAGACATAGCCAGGAATTTAAAGATATAAATACCCTAAAATGTAGGCATTAATAGCTCAAGAAAAAAAAAAAATATCACAACAATGGACATATGTGTCTGGCAAAAAGTCTATCCCAAAATATCCCACTGAAGTTTCAAAGCTTAATCATAATAATGTAACTAATTGTGATCATGGAAAAAAATTATATACCATACTGAATATTTCAGTGATCTAAGTCTGCAGGGACTTGAGAGGCCAGGAAGACAAATGAAATCAGCTGCTCTATACATGCAGCCTGTCCTGCAGAGGTGCCTGTCTTCCTCTCACTGGCCAATTCATACCTCTGATTCACACTTCCATGTATTCAAACAGGGAAAGTAATTCCAGGCAGCCAGCAATACCAATTAACAGCGTCATGGTTAATTAAATGCTTGCTCCAATATTTCCCATTACTTAACTGCAGGACATATGACTAATAAATCATACAGGTGCAGTACAAAGAAGGTATTTTATAAAGGAGAACTAAACCCCACATGTTCATCACGTTAAACAAGGCTTTGCAACCTACACCCTACACGAACTCCTACTTTGTATATTTGCTGAATAAAGCTCCACTTATCAGCTCCAACCATAACCTATAACCATGTTCTACATGCCAACGAGGGAAAAAACCCTAAAGCCTTCCTCACTTCTAAGTAATTCTCTTCTTGTGATTGGTTTTAAGCTTTGTCCAGTCTTCTCTCCCCCTCCCCCAGTTAAAATGTGAACCTCAAAGTGACGAAAAACTCTGCTAAGAAGGGCATCTGCATCTGTGCTGACTCAGACTGCTACAGATCTCACAAATTAAAGAGAGTAAAAAAAGCAGCTGATTAGGGCTTTGAAGTTCCCTCAAACAGAATTTTCCCCTTGCATTTATTAAACCCCAAACACAGTTCTTACTTCTAAACCCAGTCAACTTTGCACGTCTGACAACACTTACTGTCCCAAGTGGATGTGACAGATCAGACATCATTTCCTTTTTTCTCCTGTCATCTCCAACCAATTACACAAATTGTCCATTAAAAGTGCAGGCCAAGAACGATGCGACCAGTATGAGCACTCAAAGTGTAACACTCCTGCATTCCAGAACTGAGTTTCATCTTCTTGGGTTTCTGATGTTGTAGAGCCCATTAAATATTTGCTAATAATTTGTTAAGAGTAATTTTTCTGAATGAAATCACATAGGTGATTCACTTCTGCCCTGTGCTCCTGTTATTCCATGCCCTTATTGCCCATTTCTTCACTAAATATTTGGTTCTGTAATCTAAAGTGTATGGCAGCAACTGAAAACTACTTGTCATGATCCGTGACTGACATTTCAAGCAGTTTTGCTGATATGATTTAACATGCTTGCCAAGTTTTGGAAACTGTGGTATCATTTCACAGCTCTGTAAAAAAAAGAAAAAAAATATTTTTCAAGCGTGTTTTTAATTGACAGTTGAAAGGGACATCTGCAATACAACATATGGGCATTCAGCACACACGTCAGTAAAAGCTGGCAGAAACACAGTTACATCTCTGATCAAAGCTGATCATTAAAAAAGTGGCATACGTTGTCTAGGTTTGAAGAGCCCCCAAATCAAAAATGATAAAAAATCCTTTACAGCTGAATGCTATCATTCTTCACACAGCAAATTCAAGTAACAATACATAATTACCTCAATTATATTCACTAAATAGCTGAGTTTTTGCATGATTTATTCAGCCATGAACATATTTTCTTGCATATTTCTGAGGAAAGTTTTCTTTATATAGTTTGACTTACTTATTTAAATGGATTTTAAGCTGCTTTCCCTCTGCATTGATGGGAGTCTGCCTTGCTAAAGCAGGTTGGAAGCATCAGAACTTGACTTTTGCTCCTCTTTGGGAGTTAATAAGGCTTTCACTAAAACCAGTTAAGATTGCCATCACAAGGAATGGAAGGGATAGAACTGTCGATAACTGTGTCAAAAAAGCAGAAGTGCTAAAAAATACTTCTGTTCTGTCTTTGGGAAAAAGCCAGATGCTGTATTGAGATCAGACAATAATGATGTTGAAATACTTTCCATTACAGTAACTAAGGAGGATGTTAAAACAACTGCTACTCATCTCAAACAGTATTAAGTTGCCAGGTCTGGGTAATTTAGAAGTGAATGTTTCAAAAGAACCAACTAAGGACATATCCAGATGGTTAATGTTTATCATCAATTCATTTCGGAGCAGTAGGGAAGCCCCAGGTGACTTGGAGAATGTTAATATTATGTCAATATTGCAACAGGGTAAACAGAATGACCCAGATATGCCTGTCAGTGTTACATAAACCTGGGCAGAGACAGGGAGGACTAGAGACATAAAAAGAATTCTAAATAAAGATGGTTTGGTTAATGACGTTTGTGATGGTGTTTTAAATAAGGATTCGCCTCAGTGCAGTGTGATTTTCACAGTAAGAAATAAGCACATGACAAATTAACACGATGTGCACATGTGAATTGGTCCAACCACAGGCCAATACATCTGGAAATGGAATTTAGATTTTAATCAAGCAGGTTTATTGGCTCTTGATCTTTTTTATCATTACTTACCATTCAATGTTGTTAACAATGACCTGGAAGAAAACAGAAATTGTTTCTGATAAAGTCCTAGATGACAAGGATCACGGAAGTGCAACATAATTTGAAGAACATGTCATTGTTAAAGAATTATTTTAACTATCCAGGCAGACACAAACCCCACTCATGGCAATACAGAGAAGCTAAAGGCCACACTTCTAGGAATGGAAAATGCAAGCAGCCCTGCTTTTTAGCATGGACAAAAATAGGTTCCTACGTAGGCCAACAGGGAATTCATCAGAAAAACTGGGACACCAAAATTGCTCTGCTCTCAGACAATTCATTTCATGGTGTCTTTTTGTCTACCTTCCATCTGTGCAACCCTAAATAAGCCGGATTTCTCCCAGTGGTTCCAATTCTCTCTTGATGCTTCCTAGCCCTGCCACCATCATTTCCATCAGGTCTCCCGGGGTCCTGTTCCACCTTCCAGTCTTCCCCCATATCCCATGTGCCCTGCTTTCAACATTGTCATAAATTCAATCTTCTCAAAAAGCTTGGGAGCCAACACTGAGTGCAGAGGGTGGTGCTGCCCTGGACTGGGGAGCTGAGACAGTGTCGTGGGATCACAGGATGGTTTGGATTGGAAGGGACCTTAAAGCTCATCCAGTCACAGCCCCTGCTGCAGGCAGGGACACCTTCCACCACCCCAGGGTGCTCCAAGCCCTGTCCAACCTGGCCTTGGACACTTCCAGGGATGGGGCAGCCTCTGGGCAACCTGTGCCATGTCCTCCCCAACCTCATAGCGAAAAATTTCTTCCCAATATCCCATCTAACCCTGCTCTCTGGCAGTGGGAAGACATTCCCCCTTGTCCTGGCACTCCATGACATGAAAGAGCTGGGGGAGAGGATGCCTTTGCCAAGCAGCTCCTCAGCACAAGACCATGACAAAGGGCACAAGTCAAATCATTAAAGAGAAGTGACTCATATTTGTCTGCTACTCCACTTTTCCAGTGCTCAGACCTCAAGAAAGACTTTGGAAATATGCAGATAGCTCAAAGGAGACTCACTAAGAAAAAAAGTATTAAGGAAAATATGTTTTCCTAAAAACTTAATGAGCCCCTTCAGGTCATCAAAGAGATGGTTCAGCTTTGTCAGTCCCTGTGTGGGAATCAGCTCCAGTCATGAAAGGTCTGGTCAAAAAGGCTCCTTTCTCCAATTAATTTATGATGTTACTTTAGTCAGACAGAAGACCTACAGGATTAAATCACTCTCCCCAAATTAAGATGTGTGTCCAATACATTTCATATATTTCATTTTATGTGGTTGTTTACATCATTCTATCAACTTCCTTGACAGCAGAGTCTAAAAAGTGTTAACTCCGAACCTGCAGTTTAAAATAGAAAAAAATAAAAAATTATATAGTCAACAGAACTGTGACAATTTGAGATGCAGGCAAGGAAATCCTCTGTCTCGTTTCAATATGAAGGGTTGGTCACGGTGTTACTTGTACTGTGTACTCTGGGTGCTAAGAGGTGTCATGTTCGGCTCATTTACCTTGCTATTACTATTATTACTAGTTTCCTCTAGGTGCAATCAGGACTTTCTGAGAGCAATCCCTGAGAAAGGAGCTTGTTGTTAGTTTGCTTGAGTTCTGCAATGACTCAGAACTGGTGATGTGGGTATTGCACTAATCCATTCAGCTGCGAGCTTCAGTGGGCACAGCCTAGCACAGCCCTAGCTTGGATTCTTCTATTAACATGCACAATCTTGATTGCAATCCCTTTAAAAGTTTCTCCTTGATCTAAAAGCAACAAGAGAGAGCAGCAGCAACACCTAGGAAAATCAACTTTGCCATATAAAAATGGCCGAGTCCGTGTTTACTTTGGCTGGAAGACAAATCACACATCATTTAGTTCTCCTCTACCCACAGCAGATTAACAAATACTTTCTAATCTCACATTCTTCACATTTGTACACTAGTGGCATCACTCCTGATCTGTGCTAAGTGAGATCACTGCCAGGATCTTGCATTTAGGTATTTAAAATAAGAGTTGTGAGCAGCACAAAGCCAGAAAATGTCAGCACAACTGTCCACAACCGAGTGGAAGGTCACGGCAAAGTTGTTCTCAATTTGCGCAGAAGCAGTGACTCATAAGGTAAATAAATTCTCACATTTGTCTCCCCAGGTTTAGTGCAGCTCTCAATTTTTAGCCTCTCCACTTTGCTTGAAAACAAAGAGAAACTAAAGGCAGTGAATTTATTATTTAGTGTGCCTGGCTTTCATCCTCTCTGCCTGCTAAACGCTTCCTTTACACGAAGAAAATGCAGAGTTTAGTGACAGCCATTGCAGGGCTATAAACAAAGTCCTTTCCAGTGCCTACTGGAAGGCAGCATCCGATTGGAGCTTCTCAGCGAAACCTACACGTCCAGTTGCATATCCTAGAAACAAAATATTTTGTTATAGCTGTTGCTGAAATCACAAGCACATAAACTGACACAGACATTTGGGGTGTGTTATCAAGGGAACATTCACATTCATTCTGAATTCATCAGAGTATATTTTCTTGGCTGACTCACAGCCCCATATATACGTATCATTCACTTACAGACGTTTTATTAGAGGAAAAGAGTTTACATTGAAAGATTACACAAGTGTGACATTACAGAGCCATGAGTCACACATCTTTGTGTACAGCGTTACCATGCATTCAGTGTATTGATTCTGCTCCAGTCACAGAAGTTTGGCTGCTCCTTCTGGCCAACCTGTGAACTTTTAGAATGAAAACTATAGAAAGTTAAACAAAAGAGATATTCCTGATTTTAAAACATATGCAGCTATTGAAAAGATCATTTACTCACCCTAGCAACTGAGCTTTCCCGAGGCGGCTAAACACAGCCACAAGCCTGGGATGGGCTCTGGTGAGCAGGCTCAAAATGCTTCGGACAACCAGAGCCCATCAAGGGCATTGCTGCTTCCCCTCCTGGGGCACACCGTGCATAAAAAGTGAGAGATGTTCTCTTGCACTCTCCTGATTTCCAGCTCACTTAGAAACCCTTTTAGAAGTGATTGCAAAGGAAATATGGAGGAGGAAAGGAGAAAACATAGCTCTTTCTTTGAACAGGCTCTCAAAGAATCAGTCTGTCCCTTGATACATCACAGTTTTTCCCCCTTTCAGAACCGCCAGTTTTGCTCCTGGATGATGGCCAAGCAGCCACGATCCTCAAAAACAGGAGTCTGGGGCATGTTATCAGCAATTATTGGAGAATTGCTCCTTCAGACTTGGCATCTGAGCTAGAGGCCAAGGTAAGGGAGAAGAACAATCTTCCCTTCTGAAAAATCAAGCCCAAGACCATAAATTGCCTACATCCAGAGGAGATCACAGAAGCTACGTGCATTTTTTCTCTCATAATGTCACATTGCAACATTGATTTTGGCAATCTTTGTGCCGCAGTGGAAATTCTGCTACAGATCTGGACTTCCGTTAAATGTAAAACTTCAGTGAGGACTGCACAAGAGTGGCATCGAACACCTTTCTGTCAGCACCAAGATGCATCTGGGACCTTTAGGGTGACCAGTGCCAGAGGGCCCCATCATCAGCTCAGCAGTTTACCCATGGGAGCAGGGCATGTCTCCCTCACTGTGCTCCTGACACCTTCCACTCCCACCCTCTTTTTCTGAGTCTGATTGCAGCACATGCCCCAGGGATGAGGCCGGGTTATGGGGCAGCTGCTCTGAGGTGTGGGGGGATCAAACCCCTAATTCACGGTGTCTTTCTTAGTGTCCCCAAGGCAAGGACCCCTCAGTGTTCCCCATCCCACTGCAAGTCCCTCAAAGTCTCCGTTGAAGCTCGTAGTTATCAGTGTCCCCTTGTGTCACAGGTGGTCCCGTGGTGTTTCCAGGTCAGGGAGCCCTCAATGCCCTCCACCCCACAGCAGGTCGCTCACAGTAGGTCTCAGCACAGGGTCCCCTCACGTCAGGAAGGGTCCTGCAGGTGTTCCCAGGGCAAGGAAAACCCTGTGGACCCTCATCCCACCGAAGTCCCTCAAAGTCTCTCTTAGCACAGGACAGGATCCACTCAGTGTCCCTGGAGCAGGGGTATAGAGACCCCTCGGCGTCCCCGCAGCTCACTTGGGCCAGGGACCCCTCAGTGTCCCGTCTCTGGCCTCTGTCCGAGGTGGGGGTCGCGGCTCTACGGCCACTGCCCGCTGTGGAGGCCACAGCTCCACGGCCACTGCCCGAGACGGGGGTCGCGGCTCCCCGGCCGTCCGCGAGAGGGGAGGGCGGCGAAGGGGGCCCGTCCCCGCTCCGCTCCGCCCCGCTCGGGCTGGGACCGCCGCCGCCGCGTCCTTTTATACCGGGGCTAAATTTAGGCTGCGCCCGAGCCGCTGCCTCCCGCCCGCCCCGTCCGGGACGCGTTTCCTCCGCTCCTGCAATTGGCCTGAGGCCGCCCGCGCCCGCGTTATAAGGTGCGGAGAGCGGCCGGCCGCGCTCGTCCCGCACCATGGCGCTGAGCGACACCGCCCTACCCTCCTTCGCCACCTTCGCCAGCCCCTGCCGCGAGAAAGCTCTGCACGAAGTGAGTGTCCCCCGCGCTCAGCACCGACGGCTCATCGCACGAGTGACCGCGGAGCCGCCGCCCCGCTGCGACTCGAGTCCGTCCCCCCACCCCCGTTCCCCAAGGCGAACGGCACCTCTAACCCTCTCCCTTTTCTCTCTCCCCAGAGGTGGAAGTGCGAGCAGGAGGCCAAGACCCCCGCCGGCACCTGGGGCAGCCTCTCCCCACGCAAAGAGGATGAGGATCTCAACAACGTGCTGGATTTTATCCTTTCCATGGGCAGCGATGGCTACGGCCAGGGCACTGCCGGCGGGGACTATCCCCCTGCCCAAGGCGAAAGCGGTGGCTTTTACCAGACAAACCCGTCCCCGGGATGCTACAGTGCCCTGGAGCAGGGCAGCCCCCCGCCCTACAACGCCGGCATCGTGCCAGAGATGATGCGTTCCGATATGGACTCCAACTACTGCCCTTCTGGCAGCGTCCACGGGCGGTTCTTTGTGACACCCACCTTCGGGAGCCCGCAGTTCGTTGAGAACATTAAGCCCGAACCCGACATGGACAATTATGGACCGGTCCTGGGTCTGGTGCCCCAGGCTTGCCCGAAGATCAAGCAGGAGGGGAACGCGACCTGCATGATGGCCTACGAGCAGCCCCGGGTGGCCAGTTCCCCCCAGATCCCTGGGGCAGAGACGCCCCCGCTTAGCCCCGACGATCTCATGGTGAACGACTGCCACACGCAGATGATGTGTCCCTCGTCCGTGTCATTCCAGCAAAGTTACCACCCGGCCTCCGGCTTCCACCACCCGCAGACCCACCTCCAGTACCAGAACACCTCCCAATTTGGCCTTTTCGAGGACAGCCTGCCCTTACAGCCCTCGGCTCCTAGGGGCATGCTCACCCCTCCTTCCTCCCCTCTGGAGCTGCTGGACTCCAAACCAAAGCGAGGACGCCGGTCCTGGCCGAGGAAGAGGACGGCCACTCACACGTGCACCTACGCCGGTTGTGGGAAGACCTACACCAAGAGCTCCCACCTGAAGGCCCACCTCAGGACACACACAGGTAAATGTTGCTGATGGCCTTCATACGGAGATGTGCTGTGTGCCGGTTGGGATAGGGGATAGCCCCCTGTAAAACAGTTTGCAGCCTGGGCTTTTACCCTGTAGTCTCTTAAATTCACAGCTGAGCTATGGCAGGTGCTCAGGTCTGTGACCTAAGCGTTCACCTATGTAGTCAAAGTTTTTCTAAGGGCTTCTAAAGCCCTTTCTCCAAAGATTTTCACTGCAGGTATGGGTGAGGAATTTCTGGTAGTTTAGCTTAAAAGCACTTGGATCTTGCTGTGAAAGGGCTTGGTAGCAAATAAAGGGATTGCTACGATAAAACTCAGCAGGTTGCCTGGTACCTGGTGCCATGCTGAGTCCTGCTCTCCGGTTTCCCCAAACAGGTGAAAAGCCCTACCACTGCAACTGGGAAGGCTGCGGCTGGAAGTTCGCTCGCTCCGATGAGCTCACCCGTCACTATCGCAAGCACACGGGCCACCGGCCCTTCCAGTGCCACCTCTGCGACAGGGCGTTCTCCAGGTCGGACCACCTGGCTTTGCACATGAAGCGGCACATGTAGCCCCAGGGACTCTGCCCTGCCAACAGTGGACCTTATTTAACTGCTCAGGTGCAGAAGCGTTAAAAACCTGTAGCTGGTACTACATAGGGAGGCACCGACGGACGCTCCAGGACGGACACCGAGGATCTGACACAAGGAGGCTCAGGCAGGCATCTCCTGCAGAGAATCTGCCGTGACTGAGTCAGTGACCTGCCCGTCCCGGTCAGGAGAACAGGGGTTATTTATGAAGCTTCTGTGAAGGGTAAACTCCATAAGACTCCATACAGATTGTATAGAAGAAGCTGTAAATATGGTTTTTTCCCCCGATTTTTAACTGCCCATTCCTAAGCTTTACAAGACAATGTTTGTATGGAAACTGCCTGAAGTTGACCCTAGAAGGCATAAAAAAAATGAATGTTACTGTAGCTAACAATGTTAGTTTAGATCTCAGTTGAAGGCATGGCTAAGAGAACACTCCTCTTGTTAGACTGTTTGGTTCACAGGTGCAATAATATTCTTGTTTGCCATGATCTACACTAGAAGTACAGGGCTTGATGTCTTGTAAGAAAATAACCTATTTACTGTAATTTTTTTATATATTGTAAATAATTTTATACAATGAGAAATATTGTATATGTAAATAGAAGACAAATGGGTATTTTGCCTATTTCTGTTTTTATAAAAACATAATTTTTCAATGTTTGAAAACATTTCATCTTTTTAATAAAATAAGTTTTTAATTGCTGTGATTTTCATTCTCCTTTGAGATCTCCCTGTTACTTTTTCCCTGATGGCTGGACCAGAAACCACCTGGTTGTGTTTTAAATTATCGACAACTGTAGGAAGACACTTAAATCTGAGCCATGGGTTTTTCTGAAATAGATAACAGAGCAAGGAAGTTATTCTCAGTGGTAAATAAGACACAGTACAGTGCTTTATCAAAAAATCAAATAGGAAAGTAGATCATATTCAAAATATACTTCCTTAAAATGGTTAAGTAAGCAACACTGTAATTTCAGTCTCATTTCTAGTTTATGCTAGACTATTTTAATAGCATTCTTAATGTTTTCCAGATGCAGTTATAGTTTTGCCAGCAGTGTGTGGGTTTTTACTATAAATTTAAACACTGCATTTTTGTAATTATGGAGGCTTATTTTAAGGCATTCTTGTACATAAATTATCAGTGTTCTCAAGAGCTCAGTGCAGAATTCCAATAGAACAGTGGTGGAATTCAAGCATGAATTCACAACACAGGTTAAAATACCTTCATAATTCATTCCCCAGAACTTAAATTCACCTAATAATTTGCAGTGTCACCTAGATTTCAGTTAAGAAAGTTATTAACTTTTGGGGGGGGAAATCAGCCAGGAATTGAGACTGTGAAAACTAATTGTAAATAAACTGGATACTGCCACAGCTATAGGGGTAAAGAGAGCTGCAAAAGTCAAATTGAGCCCCCAAAAAATTCTTCTCAGCTGTAAATGAGCTCAGAATCCCAAGCAATAAATCCAAGCAGTTGTTCTGACAGTCTGATGGGCATCCTCTGTCTTTACAACTCTGATGTTGTGGTGAGTCTTGATACCTGTACATCACTGCTAATCAAATCTGCAGATTCAGCTCAATATTGCAGCTTCTTTTTTTTCCTTAACATCTGGATACTTGGAACTTGGTTTTAATCAAGATAGTGACCTTCTTTCTGACTTTACATGTTAGAATACACAAGAATGAAATCAACAGGAATGCATTTAGAGCAACTACAAATATAGCTGTTCTTCTGTGAAAGCAAAGGCTGAAGTTGTTCATGTGGAACAGATGTATTTTGGGCTTCTAATCATTGGCATGGAAGAATGAGTTCCACATTTCACTTTTATAGCTCTTTCAAAGTGAAATATAAGGGAGCTTTAACGTTTCTTCATCAAAAACAAAACCCATTTATTTGCTAGAAAAAAAATAAATTGCACAATCTAATTCCAGAAAGTGAGGATGACTTAAAGATGTTCTAAACTTGGCACATTCATTGTTGCAACAGTTCTAGGTATTTCCTTCTCTTTCCCCATAGCCAAATATTTTCATATTTCAGCATGTCCTTTGGTGTTTATAACTTTAAGAAAACAACTTTTAAAATTCTTACTCTCATCTCTTCACACTCACCTGGCTTTCCCTTGCTCTTTCTGATGAACTGGAAATGGTTTTAGTCATTCCCAGTTTTCAGTGTTCCCAGTTTTTGTTATAACCCAGGTTTCAGTAATACAGTGCAAGCTTAAACAATTGCTTTTTGTAATGCAATTTAGAAGACAAAGAGGTGTGACACCTCAGTGCTCAGCCCCACATCTGCATTGGGAAGGGCCCAAGAGCTCTCCAGTGGTGGGGAAGATCTTGGAAGCATCACAACATCACAATGCACTTATCTGGCTCTACGTGTCCCCAGTCCTCTCCTGACCTCTAGTAGAGGCTGGGTATAGGTCTGACCAGTTTTCTTTCCTTCCAAATCCTCAGCCTGGAGAAGAGGGCTCCAAGGAGACCTCAGAGTCCATTCCAGTGCCTAAAGGGGCTCCAAGAGAGCCAGAGAGGGACTCTACAAGGGCTGGAGCAACAGGACAAGAGGGAATGTTTTCACACTACCAGAGGGCAGGGTTAGATGGGATGTTGGGAGGAAATTCTTCCCTGTGAGGGTGGTGAGGGACTGGAATAGAATTCCCAGAGAAATTGTGGTTGCTTCATCCCTGGAAATATTCAAGGCCAGCTTGAACGGGGCTTGGAGCAACCTGATCTAGTGGAAGGTGTTCCTGGCCATGGCAGGGGTTGAATTGAACAGGATGGACTTTAAGCTCCCTTCCAACCAAAACCATTCTGTGATTCTGTGATTCCAAGTCAGCTGCAGCCAGTGAATGGTACGAAGGTATTGTGTGCTGCTCAGGGCCTTTGTGCAGAAATAAATGTCATCACAGTCACTAACCCCTAAAAAACCCTCATGTGGCTACTCTGCAGCACCCACCCACCACACTGGGTGCTTCTCCTCCTCCTCCTCCTCCTCCTCTTCCTCCTCCTTCTCCTCCCTCCTCTTCCTCCTCTTCCTCCTCCTTCTCCTCCTCCTCCTCCTTCTCCTCCAGCACCTCAGCATGAGAGCATCCAAACCTGCCTTTGCTCCAGGTAAGAGTCTGGCTGTGAGGGTTATCACCTCTGCTGCCTCTGCTGCTGCTTGCTAGAAAGTCTTCAGATAAGACAGTTGGTATCTGCCTGATAGCGTGGTACCAAATAGCGTTCAGACCCTAATGAGCAGTGGAGACAAGGAAAGAGGAGCAGGTGTTGGTGTCTGAGCTTTTAGATTTGTGACTCAACTGAAAAGAGATCAGAGGAATCGCCATCCATAAATGTAAAAGACCTCATATAAAAATATATAAGGACAGGCCTCTGAAAGTGGGGAGGGATGGGGGGACAAAGCACTAATAAAAGTTCACAAGAAACTTTCTTGTCATTGTTTTAGGGAGGGCATCTATGATAATTGCTGTGTGGTCTTTACAGGAAACTGCACGTTCTTGAATCTTGAGATCATCTTGTAGCAGAAAAAAAAGAGATGCTGATCTTATTCTTCTCACATTCCACTATGAGTAATTGTCAACTCTTTTTTTTTCTCTCTCTCTTTAATTGTTTTAAATGAGTACATCCAAAGATGTGTCGTTGTAATTCCAGTAATCTACCAAGCCTCCCCTAGTCAGCAGGAAACCACTAATGCTCCACATCTTCTACTAACTGACCATCAGGTTACCTCTTAAGTAATTTTGTTCTAATTAACCATCTGCCTCCCAGGAAGCATCCAGCGACCACAACCTGCAGCTATCCCGGATTTGATTTGACATACCAGGGAAAGGAAAAAACTACAGAAGTTGTAGTTAAACCTGAGGGGAGGAAACGTAGAGTCCGTTGAAAACAAGATTTTCACACATATTAATGTAAGATACCACAGCCATGGGCTCACTATTGTTGTAAGATAGATTGTGAGATAAGATAGAGCAGTTAAGTGCAGAAACAGGCAAATCCTGCACAACGATCCCAGTGAAATTTTTAGTAAATATTGCCAAACTCAGGTACCATCCAGAGCAGTCACTGCTCTAAGTCTGTTCATTCCACGTGGAGTTTCAGAGCATTGTTTCACTCTGCTGAAAATGGTTTTTCCTCACCCCCTGACTTGAGTCAGTTAAACTCCTCCGAGATGGGACCTCGCTCAGAACCCACCGTAACCCTGAAATGGCCCAGAGCAGAACCAGGTCCAGCTGCCACGGGGCCGTTTGGCTCGGTGGCCTTTTGGCTCTCCAAGGTGACACAGTGCCCTGTGCTCACCCAGCACCCTCCCAACGCCATTCCAGCACCACACCAGCACCCTGTGCACAACCACCACCACCCTGCACACAACCAGCACCATCGTAGCACCACAGCACTGCCCTGTGAAACAGCCCAGCACCCCACCAGCACCCTGCACACAACCAGCACCCCACCAGCACCCTGTGCACACCCAGCACCCCACCAGCACCCTGTGCACACCCAGCACCACACCAGCACCCTGCACACAACCACCACCACCCTGCACACAACCAGCACCTGGCAAGCCAGCAGGCAGGGCACTTTCAACTCTCTTTTTTTCAACCCTGAAGTGGAAAACTGGACTAGAAACCCACTGGCTTCTCTGGAAGTTTATTTTAGATTCAGTTTAGCAGCTGATCACATCTGGGAGAGTGGAAGCTTTAGTACTGGCCATGGCTCACCTCGTGCAGGATGGGGCATTTCAACCTGTGCGAGCCCTTGGTTACTCACAGCCATTTACAAACTGCCTGAAAACATTGACTGGCTCTAAACTTTGGTCTTCCATCCACAAGAACGCCAAAATAAGTTTGTCCACTTTTCAAATTATAGGATTGCATGGTTCTGTGGTTTTCTGTGGTAGAAGCTGTGTGGTTTCTCAAGCTATTTTGTGCGCCTCTAACACAGAGTAGCTGTTAGGCTTCGCTTAAATTGAATTTTCGAAGCCAGAACCCCAAGCTCTAGCAATTTCTTTTGCTATATTTAGATAGAACAACTACAACAAAGTCATGTAGCCATCACTATGGTAACTAGCAAAAAATTCAACCCAAACCCCATGTAATTTAACAGGGATAAAGCCATCCCCATTGCTAGCATCCAAAACCTACTTGGTGGCATCTACAAACCTTAAAATTCCTGGGTGTCCTTGAAGCAGCTGGGTCTGTCCCAGATCCCACCTGCCCAAGACATGTCCTGTGTGCTGTGAGTGAAGCAGTGAGAGCTCCGAACTCTGGCACTGCAGCAGCTCCTCTGCCGTGGCCCAGGCTGTGGCAGAAATGTGCTTCCCACTGGTTTGGAGAAGTAATTGGTTTACAAGCCAAACACTGGTAATGTGAAGCACACAGCCATGCCCAATTCACAGGTGCTGGAGGTAACTGGTTCAATGTATTGATTCCCAGAGACTCCTTAAAGCTCTGTATGATTTGATCCTAAACAACCCATTCCCCATCACTTCAGCTGAGATTGGGAACAGCCCCTGCCACAAACCAGCACCTTCCACTTGCAGCACGCAAAGGATGCAGGGATTTATCCTGAACTTGTTTGGTAGAAAATACATTTGATTTACTCTTTTGAGGTCTGATTTTTCAGCCACAATTATTTGATCTTATAATATTTTGTGCAGAAGGAACAATAAGGACTGCTTTATAGAATGAAGAGGGGTTAACTTTACCAAAACCTCCTTTCTAAGCACAAGGAGAGCAAAAGCAACCAAGTTTTCATTTACTCTGTAACCATTGTTAGCATTAGTTACCTGCTTATTTACCTGCTCCCACTGTAAGTCCTTTTAGCAAATCAGAAGTTTTCTGCCTGTTGTTGTGAGCATAAATTCAGCAACACAGAAACTGCAGGTGAACTTACCTGGTACAGGTTTATAACTAAATGGGGTATCACTTCAAATCACTTTTACTTTGGTTTCTTGCACTTCTTACAGCTCAGAGCATACCTGTAGTTCTGACTCATGATGTCATCAGGAAATATCTGGAATATCATATTGGATATGATCTCCTGTGTCATTTATTAGGTGACTAGCTACTGAGCCTGAGGCTTGAACACAAAACAAAACACACACAAAAATATCCTCAGATCCCAACAACCACTTTTTTACAGCCTGTGTGCAATGACAGCCTTAAGTGGGTTTTTTTATCTTAATGATTTCATATTATACTGCAAAATAAGGGATACAGAATACCTGGATGTCCTCTCTGTGGATGCAAGGGATAGGCAGAGAGCACAGGGCTTTGTCATTCTGAAAACCGTGATCAAGGACCTTTATGGGAAGTTAAAGCAGAAATATATTATGTTTGCCTCTGGCAGAGTCCTGTGACATTTCATCAATAAGGAAGGCTACAGCAATTTTAAGAGACGCTGCATCAGCACCAATAAAAAGCTTTAATTGTGGTCGTTACATTAAAAAAAATGCCAACCAGACAGGAGGGAAAAGGTACTCAAGAGTGACTACACTGATAGTCAGGTACAGCAGATGGGAGATTCAGCAATTCCAGAGATAAACCTGATGGCACTTCCAGCACAGGGGTGGCACTGACAGCTCCGGGAGCTCCGAATTCCAAGAGGAGAGCTGGGCTTGGGACACATTTAAGTACAGTCAATAAATGCTATGGTTGTGTTAGAGGCTAAGAGTTGGGCTCAGACTTGGACAGCCTTTAGGGTCAAATTTCCACATCCTGAACAGGATGGTGTTGCTTTTCTTCCCTTCACAGTGAAGGGGCTCTCAGGTCATGCTGGGTACAGGGGAGTCCTTTGAGATTGAGCCTGGACAACGTGGATTAGGAAAGCATTTGGGAAAGCAGAGGGATGAGAATGCTGAGTATGTCAGACCCCAAAAATGGGAGTGGGAGCAGCACACGGAGCACTGGGCTGTGCTTCTGTAAGAGATGAGAAGCACGGCACGATGAGAGGAATTGGATAGGGACTTGTGCCCATCTGTGACATGCTGCAGTCAAATCCTGCTCCAAAATGTAAACGTACTAAAAATATTGGAGAGAAACCTGCCTTGGCAACCAGCTACTCACTTTGTCCAGGTGAGCAGGAACAGCCAGTGAACAGCTGGGAGAAGAATGAGTCAAAGCCCACTAGTGAGGTGTGTTTTTCCAGCCAGCCAAAGGTTGTCTCTGGTGATCTCCCCAACCTCCCCTGGTGTAAATTGCCAGGACATCCAGCATTGCTGCACACAAACTGCTTGGAAAGGGTGTGGTGCTGGATTTGGGACTGGTCTGCTCAGCCCAAGTGTGGCCGGGACAAGGAAGAAAGGGAAGGACAGGAGGGAAAACAGTGCAGAGGGCAACAAGGAAACCAGCCAACAAGGAAAAGATTTCAGTGCAGAGAATAGAGTGGTTGGTCAAAGCAAGATTCACAAATTTAACATAAAAACTCGGGAAACTGTGGACCAAAAAAAAAAGTAAAGAAAGAGTGCTGAAATCTCAGAGCTCCAAAAAGTAACTTTTCATTTATTATATTAAACAATAACATTTCTCTTATATTAAACAATAAACACATGAGATGGGTTAAAATTAAAATACCTCACAATTTGTTATAACATTTGAAAGATAAATATAACCACAATAATGTACATATTTGGAGATATTAGTCAGATTTAGGTCACCATTGCAGTTTCTGCTTTGTGTTTCCACCTTTTTCAAATCAGACTGAATAATGGTATATTAAAAGGGGCACCAGAAGAGCACTCCATACTTGCAACAGCAGAAGGAACCACAGTCACTAGGAGTTTTCCTTTGAAACTTAAAGGGAGAGGCAGAAGTTGGAAAAATGAAAATTCCATTTTATAACAAATTAGCCTTTATTTATAAAACTTTCAAGTAAAAAGAGCTGTATATCAACTGATCAAACAGGTGTGTCAATGAATTATAGTTAACATATTTACTCTAAAAATAAATCTTCTATGATTCCATCATACTGCAAGCAAAATTCCTTTCTAGGAAAAGATGGTTGTTGTGCAGTCTACATAGATGAAATATATAACCAAATATATAACAAAAAACTTGGCTGTTCCACTAGTAAGGAAGATAATTGAATTAGATCATTAATAGCAGAGATCAATTCCCTTCAACAGAGTTCCAGCTCTAAATGAGGATTAAACAGAAATGAAACTCCTGAGAGGGAGGAATAAAATGCAGAAGAAAGGAGAAATTGAACTCTTACACAAGGGGAAGCAACAATTCTACTTGGACCAAAACTCCTTGGGCCACGGTTCTACAGAACAAATGTTCTTCTCAATGGAGAAACACTGAAGAAGAAATAGTAACCCCAGAAGGATTATAAGAAGAATCCAAGAAAGTGCATTATCTTTGAGCATAAGATGACAAAATAATCTCTACAATACTGCTAACGGATTTCACAGATGGGAATTAAAAAAAAAAAAAGGCTTACACAGACACAGCTTGGAATTTCTTACACTTTGAGAGCACAGTACATGGAATAAGATATAGGAAGGACTGATGACCCTCACAGGGCAGAGGTTCCATAAGGAAAAATTCGCCTATATAAAAATATTTCATACAGCATTATTGTGGAAGCATGATTTTTATGAGCATCTGTTTTTATTGCAAGGTGACTGGGAGGTTTTACAGCGACACAATTTGAAGGTAACTGAGGGAAACCACTCAAGGCAAATGTGAACACACAGTTCTGTGGAGGGTAATGCAGTAATTCAGTACCTGTGTCCTACGTGCACTGTCTGCACGTGCAGGTTCAACATGAATAATTGTCTGTCTGTCCTGTTTAACTGCTGTGCCTCAGTGCTTTGTGCAATCCAGGGCTTTCCATGAGTCATTCCAGTAGTGTATATTCTGTATAAAACATGTGTGCCACCATAAAACCCTGCTAAACTCTTAGTGATTGCTCAAGGTACCACAGAGTCTAATAATTTACCTAAGTAGAAAGCAGAATCACCCCCACTCTTCCGTCTAAGCCAAATATGCAGTGGATAGTTGCTCCTCCTGAAGCAAGAGCTTAGGTGGAAATAGAGGAAAACCAGAACTGGAATCCAGATGACAATTATGCACAACCAATCTAACTGGAATGAAGCAAGAAAAACATGCTTTCCACCTTTGCCTGTGACTGTTTGGGCTGTGTGCATGAGAAGAGCTCCTTACAAATCATTTTTTATAAAGGAGAAAAAAGGAAAGAGGGAAATGAAACTACAAGCAAACATAGGAGAAAACTCATTGCCTCAGCCCAGAGAAGAAAGATGACATGCTAGATCAGCAGCTGAGCCTACATTCCAAACAGATACTTGAAAAACTCCGAAGAATGTGAAATTACATCCAGCACAGATGATTACTACTTTCTGCCAGGGTTCTCTTACACCTGGCACAGCTAATGAACACAGTTTTTCATGTCAATGAAAGAAATCTTGATACAAATTGATTAGAAGTCATTTCTCCTCTTTTCTTTAACCAGGACTTTGAAATTCTCAGAGCCATGAGCTAATGTAAATTTCTGTAAAGATTCCAATTCTGTATCCATCTCTGGTTACAGAATTCATACATACACACCAGCTTTAATATATAGAATATATCTGCATATTCTACATATTCATTGTATATACACATTTTATGTACAGCACAAGGAACTATATACTGGACATGGCATGTGGACATGTAGAGTATATACACACACTATGATTACATTATACAATATATATATATGTATATATATATATACACACACATAGACACAAAGAATATGGATCTCACTGTACACTGTATATGCACTGGGGGTATTCACATTTGCTGTATCTTACACTGTATGTATTCTCTCTGCCCAAATAGCAAAAGGTCTGTTTGTGCTTTAAATTTCACTGTTCTGGAGGAAGAAGATCGATGCCTTGTGATAAAGTTTTGCCTCAAAGAGCAAGTGCAGGTATTGTACAAATACTGAGTTACAGCATAGGGAAAGAATGTGGGGAATCTTCCTTTTTATATGGAAAACTATATTAAATACAAAGTGAGAAATCACAGGTAGGTTTTCTTCTACTGCAGTGACAACATTTTGAATCAAGAGTGTTTCAGTAAACTTAAGGTTCCTAAATCCAATACTGTGCATAGACAATGCTGCGTTCCGTCCTTGTTCATTTGTTGATCTGCAGTTACTGTCCAAGCAAGTATGAGGAAGAGTCAATAAGGAAATACAAAAACAAGCCCTATCTCTATATAGAATGAATGTGAATATTAATTCACATTTCTGTCTCCCTGCTGGACATCTTGAAAACACCATCTCATTGGCTTAGAAGCATTATAAATTCAGTATTTTAGGGCCCTGACAAAGCAGCAGAAAGTCTTGTACAGAACTTCAAAACTGCATCAAGCTACTTAGTCATCCACCTGTCCCTCTGGAGTGACATTATCCAGTCCAGAACTGGTATTCCTTTCTAAATTTTACTGTAGCAGAAGACACACCACAAGGACTTGTGTCCAAGTGAGCAGGAGGATCTTACACATGGATACAGTGTGTTTAACTTCACTGAGAATCCGGCAGCCACTTGCTTTTGAAAATTGCTCTTTCACAGCAAAAGTTTTATCATGTTACCTAAAGACAGACCTAAGTTAGCTCTCAGAGACTTCAAGTCCTATACACCAACAGAAGAGAGAATTTTTTGATGTTTTAGTATGCTTGATCATGTAATCAAACATCTCTTAGAGAAAAATCATCGCAACGGGAAGGGCAGGTTCTGCACAATTAGAAACAGCTTCTATTGCATCCCAAAGGGCTCATTAAGGGACAGCATTAAAGATCATTATACAGTTGGTTTTGGTATAAGAAATAAATCTTCTTCCCTTCACATCATTTCACATAGTACCATTAGCACAGCAGACACACAGCAAAAGGGGAGTTGTGACTCCTAAAAATAACATCCTAAACATGGATGGATGTGTGTCTGCACACCCACCCACACACCTACCTCCCCACAAAAGCCTGAGACTACAAATGCCACATCTTGGCTGAATTCCAGAGCTGAAAACTACCAAGATGCTTAAAATGATCCAATCTGACTCCTCTGTGTAAGGAAAGCATTCAGGGTAAGGCAATCCCAACGCAACAGGGAAAGATTGTTTTCATTCACTGAGCAGGCACTATCGTTGTAGCATGAAAATAAAAGTAAGGAAGCAAGGACGTAAAAAATAGAAACACATTAAAGATGATGAAGGGATATTACATTAAAAAAAAAAATAGAGAAAATGTTGTAAGATAAGTGCTGCATCAGTAAAAACCCAGAATGGAAAGCTCTGCATACCCAGAGAACAAAGGGCAGGAAAGAAGACTGAGGACATTTAAAAATGTTGTGCTAGATCCCTACTCCATGAGACAGAAAATTCCAAGGCAAACACAACTGAAGTTTTAGAATTCCTGTAATCAGAAAAGGCATTTCTAGTAAGCAAATTAAATTCACAGGCTCATTTTTCTAATGTCAAACACATTCTGTGTTGTCTTTTCCAGGTGGAAGCATTCAGTGCATATAAAACCTGTTCCTACCTGGTCTGAGTACTGCAAACGGTATTTTAGAGCCAACCCAGACAGTGCTGCCAGAACTGATGTGTGAATGTGTATTTGGCAACTAAAATCTGATTCAACTTGGCTTGATTTCAGCTAAATCTGCTTGATCTGTAACCCCAAAGAGGTGGAATTAAAGAAGCAGAGGTAGGGACTGTACCAGAGTCACTTGGGTAACACAGCCTAGTCTGTGTGCTGGGAGTTGGAGTAAATGAGGGTACAATGAGTTGTAAGGGTGAGCACTCCTCAAACTTGGCAACTTTTCCACCACTTGATTTCTTGATGTCACATTAAAGCAGCACCCAAATGTTATCGCCACCCTGCAATCTGTTTGCTTACAATAAAGCAAAATTTTACTTCATAATTTAACTGCTAAGTTATTTATCCCATTTACTACAACTGAATTCACTCCCTCTTTTAGTCACATACAATTACTAAAACTCAATGCAAACAAATGTCTTAATTAGAAGTACTACTAATTTCTGGAGTCTTCAAATTTGTACTGTTTTATGGAGTTCAGAGTTTGTATCCACCATATATAAATTGTCAGATTCTTTTGTAAAAGCCACAACTTCTGGATAAAAAGGGACCATCTAATAATGAGTTTATGCTTTGACATAGGTGATACAGAAGATGTACTGATTAGCCTACCATGAATTATTAAATAAATGTAACAAGTGAAAGCTAATTCTATAAATATTCTCTTTTTATGACATTTTCTTTGAAATTCATACTGCAGCCTCAAAGGCCCAGTGGAATTCAGGTTATAAAAAACCAGATTCACAAGCTGCAGTTTACTCTATGCAACATTTGTGTTTCAGATAAAGAAACTTTCAGTACCTTAGGATTATACATTAAATTTCTTATAAGCAATAAATTTTATCTAGAACATATAATACAGCCTATACAGTGTTTCCTGCAGATTATGCACTTGAGAAGCCACACAGAGCCTGGCTGGACACAACCAGCCAGTCCTGGTTCGATCTGAAGGTGACTACAATTATTTTCACAATATAAACCAAGGATTTAGTATTTTTATAAAAGCCTTGTTCCAAGGTTTCTCTTAGACAGGGTGGAGCCCGAGACCCTCTTTAGGAGTTTGGCATGTCAGCCTTACTGAGTGCAATGGCCAACTCAAGGTCTTCTTGTTCTTGTCTCCGCAGCCGAGCCAGTCTTTCCTGCTCTGCTTTTTCACTCTCCCTCTTTGCCCAGGCCAGCTGCTGCTCCTCATTTCCAAACTAAAAAAGGAAAAGGGAAAATGAATTACTAAAGTTACCAGCCAGCTCAAAAAAATTATGCAAAAAATACAAAGAATCAGACTTATTAAATATACAGGTCAAGTACATCAGGCTGTCTTAGGGCAGTTCTAGATTGAGATAGAAATTCACTCACTGGTTTCCTCATTTCATCCTTTATTTCCTTAATTTCTTCCTCCTTCACTTCCTCCCTTGATTTATTTCCTTAATTCCTCCTTCCTTTACTTCCTTAGTTTATTTCCTTAGTTTCTTCCTCCTCCCACCTGGAAATTAACCCACATGGGATGCAAGTCCCTGCATCTGTGGCTCAGTTGGGTATGAAAACGGCCAAACAAGAACTCCACAAACACAAAAAAAAGGAAGTTAATGGTTTGGAAGCACAGCAACTACAGACATTTTTAAGAAGAAATAGCTGGTAAAAGCTGGTAAATAGTTGGTAAAGCCAATAGTTATTTATACTTGTGCAACTGCACAGCAGAAAAGTTTTATTGTGGTAGTACCTGCTAAGGGTGAGGGGTTTGTTAAGGGATTTTGGACACTGCTGACATGTGGGAAGTTTTCATCACCAAATCAAAAGTTACCGAAAGTGCTTCTGCTGCTGTTCATAAAATACACACAGAGTTTCTCCAGTAAGAAATAATGTGAGCAAATCCAACTTACTTCAGCAGAGAACACTAAGAAAGTACCACACTTTATAACATTCAGCTCCTAAACCTGTTTGGGTTTCCCAAAACACAAGTACAGTGCAGCAAAACTTGTCCAAAACTCTATTCTAGTGTTCACCATTGAAAGATGCAGAAGTTTGCTTGTTTGAACTTTTTGCACAGAATCTTAAACTATTTTATTGAAATCATAGCAATTTTAAACTCAAATATTATCTGTTCCCAGTTAATTTCAGCATTTGCTGAGGAGGAGGAGGATGGGAAAAGCTGCATGCAAATGTTTGCATTAAAGCCCACTTGTAAAATCTGCTTTTGCTGGTTTGGGTTTTTTTTTGTTGTTGTTGTTGGGGTTTTGTTTGTTCATTTGGTTTGGGGGGGGTTTGTTTCCTTTTTTGTTTGTTTGTTTGTTTGTTTTGGGTTTGGTTTTTTTTGTATGCAGGAAAACATATTATTTGAGGGTTTTTTTGAGGAGAAAAATTTCAGCTGGATGCATACTGCAAAAATCCCCTGTGGCCCAGGACACAGCGACTCTGAGCACAGCCTGCTGTGCCATGGCACAAACTGATGCAGCTACACCTGCCCAGACAACCTGAAATATTGAACTGAGTGTTAAAATGCAAGTTTCAGTGCTAAACCCTGCCTAGCTGCATATACACTATGTAATGGCCCCACCCCAGCCTCCTCCTCCACCCTGCACTGTATCTGTAATTTTTATTTTTTTATGTATTTTTAAATAAATATGCCTATTTGAATTTCTTTCAACTCAAGCCCAACTTTCATTTACTCATAATTTAATTATGCCCCTGGATGCCCATCATTCCTCATTTTATTTCTCTCCACATGACTTTTGAGATTATTTGATGCAAAAAAAATTACTTTTCTCTGCTTTCCTTGCCATAAAAATTTAGATGAGAATCTTTGCATTTGGATATTACTGGAATACAACAGAAGTGTAACACCTTTTGGTATTTTACTTTTAAAATGGAGAGACCCTGTTAAAATTCCTCATTTAAATAATGTCAGCTGATAGGCAAGATTGAAAAGCTCACTAAATTTTAAGTAGATTATTTTTTTCAAGGTAAAGACAGATTCAAATGGAAGCAGGAATTCTCCACTTAGTCCAGAAATTCAGGTAGATCCTAGAGCTGGGATGGAGAATTAACAATTACTATCTTCAGAAATACAAGAAGATTTGGTCAAACCATCTGGGATGTTTTTTTAATGTTGATAAACCAGTTTTACTTCTATAGCTTCCATTCTAGGATAAGGCTTCCAAAGTTTATGAGAGCCCCAATTATAACTTGTTTATGGGACACAAGTTATATTTTTGTGGTTAAAAGTGCTGAGTGAGGAAAAAAAAAGGAAAAATAGGCAAGTGATTCATTGGAAACAAATCTGGATGTGCTTTATCACAAAGTCATTGGCACAAAGTACAGTTTCCAGGTGATAACTCTCACCATTGAGTAGTGAAATAAATATAGAACAGCTAATTAATGCCACAGATTCTTGCACAGATTGTCTATAAAAAGGTAATTTACAGGTAATTTAATACAATAACATTTTTTTGCATATGTCCAGGTTTCAACAAGTCTATAAATGTGTCACGTGTAACTGCATTAAACCCCTCTTTTTCTTTTCTTTTTCAGAAGTACAGACCCAAGGCACAGATGAGGAAACCAGCAGACTGCAGCAAGATCAATCAAATCACAAAAAGCTCCACTGACTTGTGTGCACTGAATTACCAGCTTGTAGGGAGACAAAAAGCTTTGTGCTAAGTGTTCTGTTTCTTGGAAACTTAAACACTTTCTGTTGGCAAAAAAGTGATTTTTCTTGTTGTTCCATAAACTGCAGCTGGAACCCAGAGATACCTGAAATCTGAGCTACCAAAAGACTTTGTTTTGTTCCAATGAATCGTATTTAATGACAGCAACAAAGTTAAGAATGCAATGAAAATATACGTAAACTCTGGGTGCATGAGTTGAAGAGTGTGTCAAAAAAGCACCAGATTTTCCTACTAAAATATAATGAAGGTTCTCATGTTCTTTCTTGCAACAGTCAAGGATTTCAATTAAAAATCAGGTTATCTGATTATTCAGTCCTACATGACTCTGTTCTCAGATTTCATGGATTCAAAGTAGATGTCAAAAACCTTCTGTAAGTAAAACTGATTTTTATTTCCATTATGAACAGAGTTTCCCAGCCAAGAGGCAAAGAGAAGCACAGTATTCTCAATGACTTCAAGGTAACTGGTACGTTTAAAACATCACACAGAAGGATTAAGAATTGTCAAGTGCAGCAGCAAAATTGCGTTATAGGAAAGGAAAAACCCCCTTAAATTGAGGAGAAAAGGGATCAAATCTCTGTCTTTTCAGCCAAATTCAGTCAACACTTCTTTTTTTCTTACAGGAGGAGAAATTAATTCAGAAAACTGTTTTTAAAATTTATTTCATTTGATGAAATGCCATTTAACGGGAATTGTTAAGTGACTACTGCTCATTATCTCATTTTTCCTACTTTTCCTTATCTTCTAAAGTTAATCTGAGGTGAAAACCTGATGGCCCAGCAAATTTGACCCTGGAGCACCCACCAGGATTGGGATCATAGATTTTGGTTAATCATTTGATACAATCACTCAGAGTAAACCACTTTTAACTTAAGAAATACAGTCTGGAAAGTAAGATGACAATAACTGGGTAACAGTCACTCCACTCCATCATTTCTCTTTCACTGCAGGAAGAAATTAGATGTTGTTGAAGAAACTTCAGATAAAGCAGGTTTTGTGTCTTATTTTTATTAAGAATGTCACCAGTTTGTATACAATCAGAATTTAACTGTGCAAATCCAACTAGCTGTGGTCAAACATACATCAAATCTTGAACTTGGACGTTTCGAAAGTGATAAATTAAAGCCCTGAGGCCAACTAAAGTCTGCACAGATGACCTCAGCTAACAATATCAAATAGGAAAGTGATACACATTTAATATTAAATAATAACCAGGAAAAAAACCCTGCAAACATTTAAAAGAAACAAGCTGAAAGATGCAGCTTAAATATCTCCCCTTGTTGAACGCTGACCTGTGTCCAGCAGAGTCAGGACACAGATTAAATTCGCAACTTTACTGCGTGGCAACGTGAGAGAACAAAAACATGTGAAAGGAGGAAGAAGCCTGAGGCTGGGGATGGAACAGATTCTATCCACTTATGGAAGCAGTAAGAACCACACCACCATTGCATTTACCACAGCTCCCAATTCCAGCACTAAAACCAAAGGCTTTGGAAACCCCGACATTTTTAATGAATGGGGACCTGGCTTTGTTTTCAAACTTTCTGGGACTGTCTTTTGGAGTGCAGTGTGGACCTTTCTATCTTGGTTCTACAAAACCATTTTGTTTTCTTTGTCTTTTCTACAACATCAGTAACAGGAACAAAATTCAACAGCTAAATTTTCAATCTCTCTCTCATCTGGGTCTCTCTATGACCACATTCCATCATATACAGCAAACATCGCAACAAATTTGTCAGAACCTTCTCCACAAACAGTTACAAGTACTTTTTAGAAACTTTCCCTTTAAGGATTTGCTTCTCAGGATATGGTGAAATTGCTATAGAAACGTTTTCATCAATTGTTTTTGAGTCTTTACATCATTGGCTCCCAAAAATCCGTTTACAAAATAGCCTCCATGCAACAAAAACAATACACAGATTCTGCTACAAAGAATTTGAGAGTAAAGGCACACTGTACTAAAATAACTTAAATGCAAGTAAACCCTTGAAAATTTAGTAGGAAACTTCTTTTTTATTGAAATAATGCCTTTTTATTACAGAAATATTAATACAAAAACAATGAGGACAGCATGAAGGTACTGAGAGACAGAAGCCAGGGAACAGTAGGTTTGCAGGTAAGACAAAAACCCAACAGAGATTGCTGCAAGCAGAGCAGAAAGTGGTTTGCTCAGAGACAAGGAACTTAACTTACAGAGCTGAAGTCTGCAAACCCCAAGGAAGAGTCTTTAGAAGTTTTACTTGAAGAGGAGGGAGCAAATGGATCTTTTCCACTAAATGGGTCCCCAAACCCCTTTTTACTTTGAAACAGGTCACTGCTGCCAGCCCCAAATGGCTGGAATGGATCATGGGGCTTGGAAAAATCTGCAGACCCAAGGTGGCTTACAGGAGTACTTTTACCTGGAAAGTTTAGGAAAAAAAAACAAAAGGAGAAAAAGAGAAGTTACTTACCATGGACAATGCAAAGCCCTGAAATCGGAAACTGTGCTGATACACTTTAGCATCATCCATCCTTCCTGGGGTGGGTGAAAATTTAACCAAATATAATGGTATTCATTTCCCAATGCAAATAATCTAAAACAGTTGTTTTATTTAAATGGATTTATTTATCTTATACATACCAAAATATTAATACCATCAAGATTTTAAATGATGAAACCCATTTTAAAGACATTTGGTCAGAAAAATTTGACAAGTATGACTTTGATTTTCCAGGATTAGAGATATTTCAAGTTTAAGTTTGGTATTATATAGAAGACAAAATACGTAAAAACATGTATCACTGAAGATAAGTCATGTTAAATAGGATTAAAGAGTAACTTAGCTATCACTTTACAGAATGCCTGCATTCTACGTTTTTTCCTGGAATGGTTTATCCTTCTACCACCACATATGCAAAGAAAAAGAGGCTGATTAAGAAATCACTTTGCTCTGGGGTGTTTGCTCCACAACCCACCTTCTGTAGGTGACTGTTTGTTCTTATATTCCACCCCAACAACAAATGAAATCACAGGAATTATTGTGTATGCTCATAAATAATATGTGTATATTTCATACATTGCAATTAAAGCCTCAATGGTTAATTTTTAATTCCCCTTGCCAAAAGACTATTTTGTGAGGTCAAATAATTAAACAGATAAATATATTTCTCCCCACCCCCAAAAAAAAAGATTGCTCCTGACAAGTACTCATCCAGCTTCCAGGGAAAATACTCCTTGGATGAACATTGTTGATTGCAATGTGTACTTGATAAAGGAAAATCTAGAAACCTTCTTAAAATAAACAAATACTTACAACTTCCTGCATAATAACCTGAATTCCATACATTATTTGCAGTAATAGAGCTATCTGTTTCGAAATGTCCAATTCTTTAATTTAATAGGAATCTTATAATTTATTCCCATTATGATACACATACTAGGAAAGCACAGAGAAATGGGATCAACCCCCAAATCTCAGAGTGTACTTGGCACATCTAAGTCATAGCCTGGGAGCTTTTCAGAAAGTACTTTGATACATGCTCATGAATGTCATAAAATATGCTCAGATCTGTGGAAATACTTTTATCAAAGGGAAATAAAGATTAGCAAACTTGCACTAAGTAAATGACCTATCCAGCAACTTCCAGTAAATCCCAGCTCAGCCTCTCCTACCCCAGGGCCAGCCAAAAGGCCATCCTCCCTTGTACTCAGCTGGCCTCTATTCCCCAAAGGCACACATGGACAGGGAGCTGAAGGAATTGGGTACACAGGGAACTGAGGGAATCAGGTTCACAGGGAGCTGAGGAAATCACACAGACTCTCATTAGTGCAGCATCAACATCAGACTCTGATGCAATACAGGCACCACTGGCAGGCATTGAGCTGCATAGGAAGTGGGAAGCAAGGAAGCCCCCAGCTGCACCAGCAAACAGAGAGAGACATGGAAAACAAGGCACATGCAGCAGGAGATAGAACTGGATTTGTTTAGTCCCGAGGGGAACCTGAGTTTTGAGGGGAACCTGATCATAGTCCTGCAAGTTTTCCATCAGGAAAAAGGTGAATGGATTTAGACCAGACCAAAAGAGATTCACATCAGACAATCCACAGCATCTTTAAAACTTAAGGATACTCCAGACTGCCCAGGGAATTTATCACATTCATAGAATCATAGAACATCCTGAGTTGGAAGTGACCCACGGGGATCATCCAGTCCAACCCCTGGCCCTGCACAGCCACCACAACAGTCCCACCCTGTGCCTGAGAGCGTTGTCCACATGCTCCTTGAGCTCTGGTAGCCTTGGGGCCACAACCATTGGTCTGGAGAGCCATTTCATCAACACATCCATGAGGTTTGAGAAAGTTCCTAGAAACAACACAGGTTCACAGCTGCCTTGAAGCTGGAAGATAAAGGAGATCTCTTAAAGCTCATCCCAGTACTCTTTTCCGTGGCTCAGTACATGCTGCATCCTGGATAAGGTATGTGACATAGGTACACAGATCCCCATGGTGGAACCACCTGTGTGACTCCTAAAGAAAGGCAGATCAGGCCAGTGCTTTGTCCTTCATGGAAGGAAGTGACACAACATACAGGAAATTTTTCTCCTCACAAGCACGGACCCTCCCTCACCCCCACCTGCCTTTCCAGAGGCCACGTTCTGCTCTCTGGAATGGAGTGTTGCACTCCCATCCTGCCCATCCCCGTGGCCTTCAGATCTCAACACTGCCACAGCCATCCCATGCCAGGGGACACACAAACCTGGCAAGGGATGAGCAACTCAGCATGTTGTATGTAATTCTCCACATAAAAGAGCAAGTTATTTTAACTTGTTTTAAATTAGTCATAGAATCCCAAAATGGTTTGGGCTGGAATGTACCTTAAAGCTCATCCAGTTCTAACCCCCTGCCTTGGGCAGGGACATCTTCCACTAGACCAGGTTGCTCCAAGCTCCATCCAAACTGAGAATTAAAGTATCTGCATTTCCAATTTCTGGTCAAGGCAAAACAAGAGCCCTCTCCATTATTTCTCCTTCCTCTATTGCCAGTTACCAGCAAGGAAAATTCCCCCTCATACTTCACCCTGTATCACCCCAAACCAATTTCGATTGATGGAGGCAAAACTGACCCATTTTAAAGCTGCCCTTTTCTTAGGTTAAATCTTCTGCTAGCGAAACCACTTTGTGGAATTGGTGACTGTTAACACAAATGCTGGGTTTGCAACGTATTTGTTCAGCAAGCTTGGTTTTTCTGGGTGGCCCGTTTAAGGTTTTTGCACAAAGCCCCAGGTGGTTTTGAACCTGCACAGAGCATCGAGGTTTCTTGTGCTTCATCTTCACAAAAGATCACAAAGAATCACTTTGCTGTAGAGGAAATGCCACCCTGTAATGAGAGTTATTGCTAATGATACTGAAAGCTTGCATTTTACACCCTGAGTGCCATTTTCTTCAGATTTTTAGATGTTAAAGAATAGAATAGGGTGATAATTTTTCTATTTTGAAAAAATTTTTTAAAAGTGAGAAGGAAACCCTTATGCAATCAAGTTTATCTTTTGCAGAGCAATTTTAAGGGCAGCACCTACTCTAAATACACCAACCTCAGCACTCAAAAGAGTCCTCAATAAGCCCCTAGAATCACAGAACCTCCCAAGCTGGAAGAGATCCACGAGGACCATCCAAGTCCAAATCAGTCCTTTAGTACCCTTTGTACATAGCTTACAGTTTGCTTTATTCTGCCACACTCTGCAAACATGGTCTGAGAAGACCAAACATGGTCTTGGCAGAGTTTGTTTGGTTCAGTTAGATGTTAGAATTTACACATTTACTAGCCATAAATTAGTAATAAAAACACCAGAATTATCTTTCTGATGTCTTTGCTGACTTACAGCAAGTCTCCCACTTAAGTACACAGGGCTTTTTGTAGTCCTGTGTTTAGTGTGTCAAAAACGTGGGTATAGGATTTCTACAATGTAAAGCAAAAGTACCCAAACCACATTAAAAGGTTACCAGCTGTACTGAAGGACATTGGCAAAATTGTAATACTGCAAAATATAGTCATAACTGAGATTGCATTCATCTTCCATTTGCTGGAAAATGTTGTATTTTTACATGACTCTGCTCATCATTCTGAGGTATGGCAGGCAAACTGTTTTAACCCTTATTTGATTTTTCTGCTAATAGTTTCAGGGGAAAAAACTTCAGAAAAAAGCAAAACAGGTCCTATTCTGAAACCACAGCAGTTTCAGCAGTTACCCAAGTGGTGCACCCAAACCACACCGAGGACTCACTTCAGCAAAAAGAGATGATGAACAAAATGGTTTACCACAGCAAGTGCTGTTACTTAGAGTGAGCTCCACCCATACAAAGGGCTTATCTAATTTCATACCCCACAGCAAACTTGAGTTTGGAGGGCTGAGATCTGTATTTCAAAGCTAATACAACCTCACTGGTAGAATGCAAGCACAAAATTTGTCTTACTGAATTACAAGATATTGACAACAAAGTGAACCATTTAGAGTTGTCTCCATATTCTATGCTTCAATGCTGGGCCCAACTTTCTGCACAGAGGAGGATCTTGCTGAATGATGAGAAGCAGCATTTTTCCTGCCTTTGAAGCCTGGATGGACCAGGCTCATGGGCAAACAGGACAGAGTGGAAATGAAACAACTTTAAACTTTCACTAAACAAGGGCTCCTTTCCAGGAAACTTTCTAAACTGAAAAATATCCTTTAAGAAGTCAGAGTTGTGCTGCAGAGGATAAGGAGTCATAGGGTGAGTTAAGTCCATACCTGTGATTATACCTGAACATATAATCCCAGGGTTTCCACCTCTCCTGTCTTTCACGTGGCAGAAGAAGTGTCAGGTGCCTCCCAGCACATCTTTCTCTTGGCAGTTTACCAAATTTACACCTAATTCCCAACTTACTCAGCATGTTTTCCACCATCCCGTTCAGATTATCCAGCTCCTCCAGCGATGCAGCGTAAAACCTTCATAAACTGAACTTTACAAACTCACAGAAAAATTATTACTAGTTTTCAAACTGTGCCTGAAGGTCAGTTACATTAAACCCAATTTTCTATAGAATACCCAGAGGTCTTTGTCTTCAACAGGGGCTATTTCTGCCCTGTATTTCAAACTCAACTATTTGATGATAATGTTCTTTGCAAAAAATCACAACATGTTTTCAGTAACAGAAGGGAGAAGTTTTCCCATGCAAAATCCCCTCAGAACTGTTTTTGCTTAATATTTGCGAAGTTTGCACCTTGAGTTCACTGAAAACTTTTGCTTAAGAGAAATATTCTGACAATCTACAAACTTCTTGAAAGGTGAGAAATCGTTACATGTTCAGCCCAACAATCTGCTCTGAAACAGCTTCTGAACAACCTCTTTCAACCATCAGTACTGAGATATCTTTACTGTGAGAGGTCAGCATAAACAAGAGAATCAAAGCGTGAATGGAATTTTTAGCTTGTGGCCAGGCAGGTGCTCCACCCATGAGTCACTGATCCCACACAACAAGGGATGCCTGTGTTCTACTGCAACTGTCAGGTCTTCTAGAAGGCATGAAAAATAAAAACACTTTTCCTGTCAGTCACAACTCTGAGGCTGATTTTCTCACTCTTGGCTGCAGATGAGGGGAAAAAAATAAAGGTAAACAGGCACCATGGTACTTGTTAATAACTCTGGGTGCTTAAAAAGTTCTAAGGAAACAGGTGTGTGGTATCACGCAGAAGTAAACATCCCAACACTCCTGTGATCTCACAATGAGTAAAGAACAGAACTCTGTACGCCCTGCTCTAGACCAAATGATTGATCCCCACAACTTCAATGAATCTACATAATTTAGCGTTAAATCTAAATTAAATCAAGGGAATTATTTTACATTATTTTTTGCTGATTAACACAATCCTTTCTTTTGTTGCTAACTCCTGATGACATCCATTATACCTAACATGGCTTCTTTCTTTTAAAATTTATCTAACTGAATACATAGAGCAAATTTCTACATGGGGACACTGTACATGGTGCAAATCAAAAAACAAAAGTCCACAAAAACGTAATGTGTTTAAACACTTAAGTATTCACAAGGCATCACTTTCTTTCAAGAACTGAATTCAGTAAATGTACAAGACAAAGCATTCAGACTTTGGCTGCATTTTTAAGCAAGATACTGGACAAATTGTAAAATCTTAATTTTGATCTAGTGAGACACTGAAGACACATCTTAGGCAAACGAACTACTAAAACCCATTTATATGTCCGACTCAAAAAGTAGCAAAGAAAGATCTAAGCTTTCTTTACCTCACTGGAAAGTGTCAACATGAGGTCAATGTGCACTGACAGTGCTCTGGGGCTGCCTTAAAGATGAAAAATAAGTCTAAAATTGCAAAAACAGTCAAACCATAAAATGCCTTAAATTTAGAGAAGTGACACATACAAAAAAGAACTATATTTATCGTTGACATGAAGGAGGAGGAAGCATCAAACACAAAGGAAGGGAGCAGCAGAAGCTGCACAAACATTGCCTGCACTGCCCTGAGCTGGGCCAGCAGCTGGTTACACACAGAAGGAGCAAGAGGCTTCTGAAATGGTCCCAGGGGTACAAAAGACACCTCCAAAGAGTGAATCTAAAACTTTCAGTTGGACAATCCTGGTCCAGGGAAACCTGGAATATGTCTGCATATGTGTGATTATCTGGGTATCTACTCACTAAAGCTTTGAGGTCAAAGTGCCATCAGAACACGCTCCTTCAGGATCCCTCCATAACCATGAGCACTTGAGGGGGCCAATCTATCTGCAATTTTCCTTGCAAGCTCCCTGCACCACAGGAACAGAACAAAAAGATGTTCTGGGACTTGGCTGGTAATTCTTCTTGCACTTCTAGCTTCCCTGGGGCTGACAACAACCTTCTGCAACCACACTTCTAAGAATAGGCAAAGCATGGCCACCCCAAATTAGGGAATTAGTGTTTCTGTAGATGATTGATTACAGCATCCAGCGCAGCTGTAAGTTTTCAAATTGGTTCAATAAACACAATATTAAGATCCCAAAGACCTGTTAAGCTCTTAAACCCCTGCCCCTTTTTATTTTTTAAGCCACCAACAGGTTCAGATATCGTTTATCAACTAATTGGCAAGATGAAAGAATGGGAGTTGATCAGTCAGATTTTGCTTAAATCAGCCTTTTCTGTCTTTGTTGGTAGGACAACAAAGTACACCTAGCAGTCTTGCAATTAGTGATTTGGTGAAATACTGAACCCTAATACCTTGATTGATTAAATTCATTATCAGTAACACCATTACTATTATTTTGTAATAATTTCTAGTCACTCATATTAAACACTGTGCAGACCTTTGTGCTTGCACTGAGGTCTGGAGCTCCACAGGACCAGGCCTCTCTGAAGGATCAGAGTCATGCTTCCTCATCCATGGCAGGCTACTGTCACCTATATTTTTCCAATACTTTAACATTTCAAAACCATAAAAAGTAATAAAAACACCGTGAGAACAGAACTGAAGCCCTTCACTCAAAAAAGTTAACGCAGAGGTGTTAACCACTAACCTCTGAAATGCCAATATTCAGTTGCCATCATAGACCAGAGCTACAAAAAATAAATGGATCACAAAACAAAGCTGAAGTTTTTTGACAAACTCCCCATGTGCAGTCTGGAATAGTAATTTACCAATGTAAATTATTTTAATACCTGTATTAATAGCAGCTAAATAACTCCACTAATTTATTTCTTATATAGGATGAATCCAATATGTTATTCCTTTAAATTTACTCAGAGTGGTTGTGGACTGCTCATCCCTGGAACTGTTCAAGGCCAGTTTGGATGCAGTTTGAAACAACCTGGTCTAGTGGAAGGTGTTCCTGCCCAAGGCAGGGGTGGTTAGAAGTGGATGATCTTTAATGTCCCTTCCAACACGAATGAGTCTGAGATTCTATGATTCTATACATTCCAAGTTACATTGTATTTTTCTGCTATTTATATATTGGCACCCCAATGAAAAATCGAATTTTTTAAGTGCATTAAGCATTTAAGAAGTTCACTATTAATATAATACTCACTACCTCTATTAATCACTAATATACAATAACGTAATATAAATTATAACATTTACACAAGCTAAAAAAAGGTAGAGTGTTAAAGTAATTGCATTTGTTAAAGAATCATTGCAAGAAAGCAGCACACTGAAATTGAAAAGCGTATTTTCTTCCTGTGCTTTTAGGACTTTCATTCTTTCAAGGTTAAAAGGGTGAAAACCACTATATGCAAGCAATAAAAATTTAGAAGAGGTCAAATGTTTCACACTGCTCTGTGGTGAAGGTTCTTCCACTAATATCACAAAATCCCAGAATGGTTTGGGTGGGAAGGACCTTAAAGCCCATCCAGTGCCACCCCTGCCACGGGCAGGGACACCTTCCACAATCCCAGGGTGCTCCAACCTGGCCTTGGACACTGCCAGGGATGGGGCAGCCACAGCTTCTCTGGGCAGCCTGTGCCAGGGCCTCACCACCCTCACAGGGAAGAATTTCTTTCCAACATCCCATCTAACTCTACCCTCTGTCAGTGTGACACCATTCCCCCTTGTCCTGTCACTCCAGACTCTTGTAAATAGTCTCTTTCCATCTTTCCTGTGGGCTCCCTTCAGGTACTGGAGTGCCACAGTTAGGTCACCCCAAAGATTTTCTTTTTCAGGTTGAACAATCCCAATTCTCTCAGCCTTTCCTCATAGCAGAGCTGCTCCATCCCTCTGATCATCTTTGTGCTTTGCACAGACTCGCTCCAACAGGTTCATGTCCCACCTCTGCTGGGCACCCAAGAGGTGATACTTTTTTGGTCCTTGAGCTTGAGGACTCATCACAAAAGCTCTTCTTCCTGAGAGTCTCGACCACTACGTCTTGGGTGATTCTGAATGATTCAAGCATCCTCCACTGCTCCTCAGTAAACGCTGCCTGCCCACTATGCTCAAGTTTCTTTCTAAATACTTCTCTTAACTTGGAATCATGTTTCTGCAGCAAGGTGAGAGTGCTGCCAATGCAAGTCATGGAAACACAGAGGGTGCCAGTTCGGATGCTTTAAGGTGACTTTTGCATGAGAAGCCATTTTGAACCTACTGCCAGTTCTAGGGTTCTCCATGCATCTGGAAATTTGGGTACTTCATCCATCACTCCTGGAATCAGGATTAAGGCAGAATCACATTCACCCAAGAACTTGTTGATGGCAAAAAGTCTCTGAGCTTCTCTGGCAACCATGCGCCCCTGGACCATCATTAGTTGAGCAGGGCCAGTAACATTTGTTTGGAGGATGCCAATTAGTACCTGGTGACACTATATCCCCTCATTTTAGTACCATGCAGGAATACTGAGTGGTGGATAAGGAGCATGGGTCACTGAATGCACCAGCAGCCTTAAAGGCATTAAACCATCTCTCTGGCATTTGGCTGTGTGAGTTAACTCTCCCATTCCTAAGGAGGCCTACAGGAATACTCAGTGGTAAAACCCAAGACAATGCAAAGCATCATTGGGAACTGATTGTATCCTACAACTTGGTGTGCCTTGTCCCATTGGAAGCCAGGTCACACACTCCTGTTGTGGTGCTATCTTTATGGGGGAAGGAACTCTTGTGTCTGAAAGGGCCCACAAAAGGCAGAAACAGCATCACACAGTTCAATGCCTGTGTCTGCTCCTCACATCCTTAATGCACAGCATCAGTAAGGCAGGGCACTACCTTCTGTACTAGGAGGGGTCAAGTGTTGCTCATCCTACCTAGGATATAGAGTTGCTTCCTTCAGGAACTCAAGGGCCTGACTAGGAGTCCAGAGCATAGAGAGTAATGTGTCAGATGCTTGTCAGTAGTGGTTAATCTCACTGGTTAACAGCGCTGCTATAACCGCAATGTGGAATGCATGGGGCTGCACTGAAAGGAAGTGGTAAGGGTGGGGCATAAGCACTAGGTCCCACGATCAAAGCACTAGAGCATTTTACTTATAACCCAATCACTGACACCCACACAGCAACTTCCTGTACTTTAAAAAAAAAAAAGAAAAAGAAAAAGAAAAAAAATCTGTTTCTCTTGTTCTGTAATCAACAACTTTTACCTAGAAACTAGTTAGCAGCGAACTCTGACTGATTTCAATCTGCAGCTCACAGCAGAAAACATAATTTTTAATCTGTGAGAACTTACAAGAGCCATTTTAACTGACAGGTTTCAGTCTACCAGTTCTTTCAGACTATTTTATCGTTAATTACACACAAGTCCCATAAACCCTGAGAAGCTGCGTAAGAAATATAAAGTGACCAGAAGTCTGGTAGTGCTAAACACCACAGGCAGTCCTCTGCCAGAAAATAAAATGTACTTATAAATCTGCAAAACTCAGCTATACTTTAGGGGAGTTTGAGAAAATAATGTGCAGTGGAATGTAGATCCTTGCCACAGGGCACCTTTGTTTAAGAATGTTGAGATACTTTACTATTATTTGCTTTCTGTTTATCACAGCTCATTACACAAAGCACTGGAATTTCTTTGGTGCTTTTTGAGCATCATTCAAGATATAACCAATAAATACACAAAACATTCCACTCCTCTCCAAAGAAACCTGCAAGTTCTCCAGTAGCACCTGGTGAACATCAAATTACTCCAGCCAAGTCCTAGGAAAGCCCTACGAAACCTAATGTCCATTAAGAACTTCATGGATATGAATACCTTCCTGAAGAAAAATAACATGCATGCACTCTCTTGGGGATTTTCATTAGAAGAGTCTTGTCAGAAGAGCTAAAGAACATTTCTTGGCTGATCTTCGTCAACCTAAAGAGAATCTTAAACCATGTATGGGACAGAGATGGTGATTTTCCCAATCTTTTCATGAAACAGTGGAGTGGGTTGAACTGTAAGAAACTGTAATATCACAAACTGTTTGTCTCTTTAATCCATTTGAAGTACATGGGGGGATGGAGAATTCACATGTGGCCCGTGAAGATTGCAAAGAGTGCCTATGCCAGGCTATAGAGAAGCAGTGAGAGGCTTTTAGAGACTTGTGGCGAAGAAAAGCCTTTGTGTGCAGGCCAAAATAACTTATCCTTAAAAAGATTAATAACCCCATGTGATGGCCCATGGTTTGCAGTGTGAAGGAACTGTGAGATTTTTCATGGAAGAGATGTTTTACACCACAGCAGATTGTTTCTTTCCGGGCGGGTCTGCTGGTGGTGGCACTTTGGGAACCACGTGATGCAGAAGAAAACCCTTTTTCCTTAAGCAAAAGAAAGAGACTTTTCAAGAACTGCAACACTTGACCAAAATCCCAAGTTCTGTTACCCTTTGTGCGAACTGAGTAAAAGGAGGGAGGGGCTGGAAGAGAGGGGAGGTTTGCTTTAATTTTCTTCTTCTTTATTTTTACTTTTAATTCTGTCAGTAATAAACTTTTTCTTTGTACAGCAACTGTTTAAGTTTGAACCTGTTTTGCCTCGCAGCTCTCTAGTTTTCCTCAATATTTTCTTATTTTCCCCTTACGAAAATAACAGATTTCGTGTGCTTGACACTCAGCTGCATTCAAACCACGACAAACAGCACGTTGGAGCTTTGAGGTACACTGGTATCTAGGTTTGCTGCTTCTGGAGCACCTTCTCCTTGCTATTCTCTATTGGGATTCACTGAGTTATTAACCTTCCTCCAATTCTCTTTAAAGATTCTGCACTTAACCTCTGAATAGTTATACTGAAAAAACCCTCAATAGAGCATTTCACCACAGAAACAAACACGAGATTTCTCTTGGACCAAGCAAGGATCAGATTAGGACTTTGAAACGTCTAAAAGATCTTGACAGACTGGTCAAAAATAGAGTAAGAAAGAAGGAAATTATTTATGATGAACAAAACAAGTATAAGGCTGAGATTCTACCCAAGATACAACCCTAATTAAATAATCTCATGGTTGTTATATCCTCTCTTAATCTCAGTATTCAAGAAGGGAAAGATCTGGATCTGAAAGGTGCCCAATCCACGTCACACAATAAGGGTTTGCCTATCCCTGCCTGATATTACCAACCAGAGAGAGTTGTGAACTGAACTATCTGCTAATACACTCAGATCACAGCTGCTCCTCAATGTTCCAGCTGTGAAAAAACCCAAACACTAACTAAAAACAAACAAACCAACCAAAACAACCAACCCATTTTCACTTTACAAGCAGCCAGCAAAGAGGTCAGGATGTGTAGGACCAGACCTGATGACCTACTGCAATCCTGCTGCTGACAACCCTGGCAGACACAGACGAGTTTCTCTAAATGCTGTGTGAAGACTGTGTCCAGAGCCTGGACATGAGAGCAGCTCCCCTGAACCACAAACTCCTTTTAAAGGTCTTTCCAGGTACATCTGAAGGCCTTTTGCTCTGACCATCACTAGATGGTAAACAGAGGTTGTGTCCAAAAGGCTCCGTTTCAGGACCCAGTGCTCTACAACTTCCTCCTGAAGGACTTGGATGTGGGACTGGAAGGCAGACTAAGTAAGTTTGGTGATGACACACAGCTGGGAGGAGCTGTTGACTCCCTTGAAGGCAGAGATGTGCTGCAGAGAGATCTTGACAAAGGAAAGGGCTGGCCAATCCCCAACTTAACACGTCAAGCGCCGATCCTGCCCCTGTGCCAGGGCAGCCCCGGATGCATGGACAGACTGGGGAACGAGAGGCTGCGGAGCTGGGGGTCCTTGGCTGGCAGCAAGTTGGATATGAGCCACCAGTGTACCCTTGCAGCCCTCAGTGTCACCACGTCCTGGAGGGCACCAGGCCCAGCATCACCAGCCAGGCAAGGGAGGGCATTCTCCTGCTCTGCTCTGCACTGTGGTGGCCACACCTTGAGTGCTGGGGACACTCTGGGCACCACAAGATCAGAAGGATCTAAAGCTGCTGGAGAGTGTCTAAAGGAGGGACACAGAGCTGGGGAAGGGTCTGAGGAGCGGCTGAGGGCACTTGGCTCGTTCAGCTGGAGCAGAGGAGACTGAGGGGAGGCTCCTGGGGGCTGCAGCTCCTCCCGAGGGGAGGCGGAGGGGCAGGGGCTGAGCTCTGCTCTGGGACAGGGACAGGAGCCCAGGGAACGGCTGGAGCTGGGTCAGGGGGTTGGGATGGTTGTCAGGAAAAGGTTCTTTCCCCAGAGGGTGGTGGGGCACTGAACAGGCTCCCCAGGGCAGGGGTCACAGCCCAAAGGCTGCCAGAGCTCAAGAAGTGCTTGGGCAATGCTTTCAGACAGAGGGTGAGATTGCTGGGGTGTCCTGTGCAGGGCCAGGAGTTTGCCTCCATGAGCCTTGTGGGTCCCTTCCAGCTCAGGACATGCCATGATTTTAAGTGTTTCCCTGATCCTGTGCTCAGCTCCAAGGGTTTGCTCTGCCTTTGTTTTCATGAAGGAATGAGACTTGATGCCGAACTCCTCATTCATCTGGACAAACCAGAGACCCATGGGCAAGGTGAGAACTGTGGCACACTTTGGTCCAGGACATCGTGCAATCCCTCAGTGGATTATCAGACAATGTTTGCATGTCACACACAAAAGCTTCGCGTACACAAAAGCATCAAATCAGGAATAATCAGGAACAATCCCTGGTGGATCCTGTTTAGTTTCCACTATCAAATTCCTGGGAAATCAGACAGTTTCCAGTGCTCTGCAGAAGTATTTCTATTTTCTACTTGACAGCAGAGGTTTGAGGATGAGTAAAGTTTTCTTTTATAGCTTTTTGCACCTGCCTACCAAAATGCAAACAAACCACAAAAGTGCTTTTCAATATTAAAAATTGCACGCCCCCCCCCCCCCCCAAGAACAGTTTTACTAAAAAGAGTATGAGGATGGAACAGAAAGGCAAATGACAGGTTTGTCTGGTAATAACTAGCATTTATTCATCCATCAGCAAGATCTTTATCACCTACTTGTTTTTTAATTAAACAGACCAATAAGAAAGGTAAGAAACAACGGAAGTTTCTTGTCTGTTGTTTGTTTGCTGAGCCCATTCTAACACACATTTTATGGCTCTATCTCTTGCTACAATCGCACTATATTACTATATAATTTCTCATGCTTAAAGTAACCACTGAAGATTGCCTTAGTTGTGGAAGGAAGGGAGGAGTAGAACTGCATAAGCACACGAGGCTCATTTGCTTTAAAAAAAACCCTGTTGTTTCCTCCTTAGTCTATTTTATCATAACAAGATTTGCTTTTGGTAGAGCAGCGGAACCTCACAAATATTGTATCTCCCTAGAAAGGGGGAAGAGACACACTTAAACCATTTTTAACCAACTGATTAAAGGTTGAGTGCACATGGCTAAATTAAAAATATATTAATAAAGCTGAATATTCACCAAATTCCTCGATATGTACAAAAGAGGGAATGAGGACACAGAAATCCAAAATCCCTCATGTAGGTAAGTCAGTACTCACCTTTGCTGCTACTATTACACTGCATTTGCTAAGAGTAATCATGTTTCTAACAAGGAACAGAGAGAAACCACACACAAGAGATAACATGGGTATATTTAGTATTTGTTTGAATCATCCAACTTCACACAGGCCCTGTTAACACTAAAATATTTCATGTAGACCTTTTTTTGAAAGATGGCCACTTGCATTCTTCCCTTGAAAACCAAATTAAGAAAAATAACATAATTCACAATGTCAGATGAGATTCCCTTCAGCTTTTCTATTTCTCCTTTTATTCATGTCTGCCCTAGTGTTTGATATTTGTCAACATGACATATTATGTGGGGTTTTTTTTTTAATTACTGAAAGTCTTTAGTACCTCAGTAGTAGAAAATACACAAAGCAAGCATGGAATGAACTGCTTCAAGGGCTGTTCCACAATCCTGGAGCATTTCCTGACAAGTTTGCATCAATACTCACCTACAGAACCCTCATCTGTTGCTTTCAGGGTTTTAGGGTGCACCATCATCTCTTAAGCAATGAAATCACAGCAACAGAACAAACTAATGCTGCTGCAATGGTCTGCTGGTAAGTCCACTGTGTGCAATGGTATCTGTCATACCTTGGATCAATTTATGGGATATAATGACATTAAGGACACCTTGGTAATAGAAAGCACTTTTCACATCATCCAAGGAGTCCATTCTAGAATAACTGGTTTGCAAAACCAGCCAGATCAACAATACCCATCACAAACAGGCTGCATGCTCTGCTCCAAAATGCACCAACAGAAAGGCAGAGAATCCACACACTGAGGGAGACATTAATCATGGATCTGTTCTCTTTGTACGATGCTTCCTAATACTGTCTGTGGATGTATATACTATAAAGATATTAGATGTATCTTTATAGATACTAGATACATACTGTAAGCATACTAGATGTTGATCCATGTGTTTAGTGCAAAATTCTGTGCCTATCCATAAGCAGAATCCAGCTTTTGTTGGTTTTTGAGGCCAACTGAAAGTTCCCTCTTAATATCAACTGAACTCTACCACAGTTGTTAAAAGGAGACTTGAAACTACATGCCTTCAGTTCTTTAAACAGTTTCACTGGTAGCTGAGGATCTTGAAAACAACTCCAGGGAGGGCAGAAGTTGAAGCTCCACTAAGAGAGATCTTATTTTCAATTCATGAGATTTATGTATCTCCCAGATTTTCATAAATAAGGGACTTGAAGCAGGAGCAAAGCCATATACATGTATATTCAGGAAGTGTTTTCTGTTTAATTCACGCAGTGATGTGCAAATGCAAGAATCATCCTACCTGGACAGGCAGATCAGGACAGGTCTGTCTAACCCTGTACCCTGTTCTTGTTAGTATCTCGTGGCAGATGCCTCAGGAAGAACATACAAACAAGATAAAGATGCAGCCATAGTCAGACTGCCTTGCTACTCAGCTAACAAAGCAGCTAGAGCCAGTATTTTGGCTTTTGGGACACCCTGTTGCCCCTGTTTCTTCTGAGAACTATCTAGAGGTTTTTTTAAGACCATTCAAACTTTTTTGCATTCACCATATTCTCTGGTAAACATAGAAATAAATCCTAAATTTAGATTACCATATAAAAACAAACCTCTTTATTTAAGGTGCCATTTCCTAATCCTACCTGTTGTCTACTTAGAAAATATAGGGTTTTTTCCCGTTTTTTCCTGCCACATGTGATTTTACAGATCTGTCATAGCACTCTCTCATCATCTGTTTTCCAGTCTGAAGAGTTCCAGTCTGGTTTACTGAAAACTTTGTCAATTTACTGGTAACTTCATATCTTCCTCCATGGTTGAAATAGTAAAAACAAGATAAATAGTAGGCTGACAACTTGTTCTTATATCCAGTAATACACTGTAAATTGGAAGAAGTAGATTTTAAAAGAAGAAAACCTCCTTACCACTGGGTGGCTTGGGTCGTGGAGGGACATTTTTCTTTGGCGGCAATGCTGGTGTGTCTGATTTGCTTTTGAAAGGGTCATCTGCAAATCCCACCCCTCCAAAAGAGGGGGCAAAGGGGTCTGAAGCTACTGACTACACGAGAAGAAAAGAAAAGAGAAGGGATGTAAGCACACTGTAGAATACCTGTGGTTTCATCAAGCTACAGGTTAACTCAAGTAAAACCATTAACTTCAAAACCTGAGGGCAGATGGAGAGAGTTGTCAGTGGTGTGAGAGGCTAATGCCCAATGACAGCAGCGCTAAGATTCCATTAACATTCAAAAGAACTTACTCTCTTAATCATTTAAGTACTTCTAGAACTGTCAGTCCTAGCAAAAAGCTGATGAGAAAATAAAAGGAAGCAAAACTCTACTTTTTACTATTTGGCAATGAACAGTCATACCACAGCCTGACCTTCCCTCTGATCAACAGAACCATGACAGAACCTGGAAAACCATGGCACACTGCAGAACGGACAACTTCATTCTAAGCTTTTCTGAAGTTACACACAGGTATTTGACTTTTTAGCAGAACCTCAGGGAATATCCAAAAGCGTGGGTTTAATGCTTCCTGTATTCAGATGGCTTTTCTAAAGGGCTCTCCTATTGATTCAAGAAGCCCACAAGTATTCTGCCATGCAAGGAAATTTATCACTGTGAAATGAAGAAAGAGGAATTCTGTGAGCAAAGGTAAAAGTCGCAGTCAAACCTTTGCTAAAATTTCTACCTCAAGCCAGCCACGTCTATTGGTAAAGGCTGTTGCCATCTAGTGGAGAGCTAAAACCCTCCCCAAAATAGTAAGAAAAGTTAGGGGAGAAAAAAAACAAACCATCAAGAAATGTAATTATCAAAGTGAAAAGATAACCTATCTTATTTTTAACATTTACTCTACAGTGTTCAAGCATTACTGTAGAACTAATGTAAGGAGTTGGGCACTGATGTTAACTGTAAATTCCAAACTCCACCTCAGGAAAGTAACAGCAGACCAAGACCTTTACAATTATCCAGTTTTTTCATGTGTGTCCTGAACCTTTTTCTTCATCTGCTATTTAAAATGAACAGAAATTACACATCTAAAACATGGGAGAGACTGATTGACTGTTAAGAGTGGAGTGGGTTTACAGTAAGGTTAGTTTACGTAAATTTAGCAGTGAGGTGTTTCGTTAATGGTTGGACTCGCTCTTAAAGGCCTCATCCAACCTTAATGATTTTATGGTAAGCTCAGAAACAAGTCAGAATACTTACTATGAAGTAACCAAGAAGCAAATTCCAGGACATACAGGAAGGCTGGACACTGAAATATATTAATATCTGCAACAACTATCTCTTCTCACGAGTTAACACTACAAGTTAGTTTCTTTTCCTGATCTGGTATTTGAAAGTATTTGTGAGAAGTTTATTTATCCCTACTGAATCTAACAGTCTTAATAAGATTTTGCCATATCTGACACGGTTGGAAAATTCTTTGCTACGTAATTGGTGAGGCTGATAGGAAAAAAATGAACAAAACCAGTTTGTCAGCTGAAAAGTTACAATCGCATCACGCCCTTTGAAAAAGCATCTGTACATACATTTTTTAAAGGACAGCTGCTTTCCTTTTAACCTTTACCTTTGACATCTGACTGAAGTCTGCAAATCCCTCACCACCACTGAAAGCACCACTTCCAAATGGATCCAGTGTTCCAAATGGATCTGGAACAGACACGGGGGGAAAAAACGTTATTTTGAGTAATACTTAAGAATTACAAAGAATGCTTGGTGGTGCCAATGAAGCACAAAACTAGGCAGGTGATTAAAAGACACCTGCATTTTGACCTGCCATGAGATGTTAAAAGAGAACTCCACAAAACAATAGGTTTCCTACCAGTTGTTTGGAGGGAAAATACAAGAAGAAAAAAATGGCATATATAGTGCCACAGACAGTCTTCATGAACTGGAACAAGACCATGATGCTTTTTGCCAACAGTTCACAAGACTCTTTATTCTTAACTCTTATATTTGATTCTTCTTTCATAAAAAGATACCTCCTTATATATCTTCATGTGAAAATGTTTACTTCTTACCTGGACCTTTCGAAGAGATACTGGAAGACGTAAAAGGATCAGTGCTTTCAAAAGGGTCAGGCTAAATAAGAACAGATATGCATAATTATTTTGCTGCTGGACTGTGCACTTAGCTTTTTATGCCTATCAAAATCTCTTGCTTTAAGACAAATTATTTCCGATTTCAGACCACTCTATTCAGTGGACAGAGTAGGATAAAATCAACCAACTGTATGAAATTTACATTATTAGTGCATTTAGGTACCTACAAGTGAGAAGAGCATCCCACTGAAATACAAGCAACATTAGTTACCAGGACAACATATGAAAATACACCCAGAAGTGTTTAGTCTTTAAGCAACAGAGACTGAATATTTGGGTCATGCATTTATATTATTATTAATTCACAGAGTCTGTATATTGCTTCTTTTTAAAAAGATGGTATTTACAGTTGCTCTTCAGTTTGACAAGTCTGCTTTTATTTAAGTACAATCCTATACTGCAAGACAAACTAAGTTCCCACCGACTGAAACTGGTCTTGGGTGGCAAACTCTCAATGAACTGCATAAGAGTGAGGAAAACACTAATAAAAACAAACCCAAAACATTCATCCTCCCCCCCAAAGAAGCACACACATGTACATCAGAACAGCTTAGAACTGTGACTACGGATCGAACAAGCGCGTTCTGCACAGGCTCCCCCTGTGCTGGCTCCAGCGTGTGCTGAGGGCTCAGGAATCCTTTAGCCAGAGCAGTTCCTCCTTCTCATTCACTGTGTGACTGCACAAATCTATGGGATGGAGGGAATGGTGGGAATGAGTGGCTGCTGCTGGTTTGAAATTCCCAACAGAGAGAAAAAATATCCACCTAACAGTACCTTCATGGTGAATGTACCTCATTATCATGGAACCAGAGAGAACACTGCAGACTGCCTTAACAATCCATACTTACATTTTAAGAATACAATTAATTATATTTCATCAGTTAGGAAAAAAGTATTTTGTGTTATTTCACTCCTTTTAGCTTACAGACAATAAGCCTGTCAAGAGTAAAGAAATCTATTAAGTGTAGATTTAAAAATTACTGACCTTTGAGGGTAAAGTGGGGGTTTTTGTGAATGGATCTGAGGTAAACGGGTCGCTCTTCACCTGTTTCTTGAAGAAATCCTCAGGGGCAGAACTACGAAATGGGTCACTTTCCTTAAAGGGATCTCCTCCAAAGGGATCTAGAAGGAGCATGAAAAGGTAAGTAGAATGTAGCACTAGTGCAGCTATAAACATGCTATATTTGAACTCACACTCACTGCTGTAATTTTTCCTACACAAACACACAGTGTTTTGGTAAATCCGATAAACTTCCAGAGACCTCTCTACAGAGGGTATTTACTAAGTTTGAGCAAGTACATGTTTATATGAAGCTTTCAGACTTAATAGTTACACACTTCTCATTAAACATATTGATTCTGAATGCACATCCTGTCAGGTTTCTATGTTCCCACACACAAACCAAAAATCTGAAGCTGGGGAAACCTTTATGCTTTCTCTGTGTTTGTAAATCTTTGTGTTTGGCTACGAATCGTTTATACCACATCTGTCCTGTCATTAAAAAGGGCTATTACCTGCTGGAGCAGGTGGTTGTTCTGCAAAAGGATCATGCTGGAATGGGTCACCTATCCAGAAGAGAAAAATAATTTGTTTTATCTACTATTTAGCAGGATGATAAAAGCTTGTGAAAATATAATTTACTCAAGAATTGGTCTTCAAGGTCTTAGGTAAGCACTTGTCACTTACTGCCTTTGAAGGGGTCTGCTCCCTTAAATGGATCAGATTTGAAAGGATCTTCTGACTGGAATGGGTCTGTATGCAATTCTTGTGTATTATTGGTAAACATCAAGGCTTTATTCTTAAATGGATCATCCTAAAAATTAAGAGGAGAAACATCACAGCAGCTGGTCATGATAAAAATGCTCAGTTACATATTTAGCAGAAATTGCATGCTATTCTTGGTTCCTGTTTAACAATCTTAAAAATGACTTTCTAAAGAACTTTCTCAATATGTGACTTCTAAGTAGAAGTAATTACAGAGCAGACGGGAATGTGTACCCCAAGGCCACACAGAACATCAAAAGATAACAGTACATATAGCAATTAAATGTTAAACTGTTGCCTGTATTAATACATTCAAATCTCAAATAACAAAAGCAAGCCAACCTCAAACATCACACTACTAAAAAATTCTTCCCCCCCCATTAACAGCTCAGCTTCAGGTAAGACACTTACTTAAAAGGAAAGGATACATAAATAATCTGTGGACTAGAAATACAACAAATTACTACTGAGTAGTCAAATACTAGATTGCTTCCTTTTAACTCAGCTTTGAGTTTAAAGCTCCAAATACTGATTTCCCATGATAAAGCACTTCACGCAGGAAGAGTCACCCCAACATTTTGATGACAAGGTTTCTCAGCAGAGGCCAAATCTAAGTTTGTCAAGTTGCAGAAAATACCCTGCATGAACAAGCAGCAAACTGAAGTTATGAAACCTCTTCATGACATTCATTTGCATGATACCCCTGGCTTGGGTCTGCTTGGGAGGTCTCCGATGGAAGCCCAGCACAGACAGCACCTGCACAGCAGAACTCCAGGGGCAATGAGAGCCGTGCCAGACCAGAGTAAGGAATAGCCACAGACAGCTCCCACTTACACTGCCCCCAACACCAGAAAGAGACAGGATTTCTTTCGTCCCTTCACAAGATGCAAATGAGAACATCTTAATTAATACTTCTCAGAACAGGGGGAGGGAGGTGGGGAGAGAAGGAAGAGGAAGGAAGAATTGAGAAACAGGAAAGTGGCACAATGGTTTAAAAAAATTGCTATGAACATAGACTGCTGTTTTCTGCCAGTAAGTGGCTCCTAGGTTTTGCAAGTAAGCAAAACATCTGGAAGATTTCACTGGAAATTAAATATATTCATGCAAGCCATGCAAGCACAGAAACTAAGCACTAAAGTGTTCTAAGACCTTTAAGTCCATGTTTCTCAATGTACTGTTCTTTTTTATCTACACTTTTCTTCTTTCGAGCAGTTTGTTTTTACAGAGCAAGTGTAAAGTATGGCATTAAAGGCAGCAATGCCTGGTCAATATTTACTGACACATTATCTATTTAACTTCATACTAAACCCATAGCAAATACTGTGCTTACAAGGGTAAGCATGGTTCCATAATGATGAAGGGCCACAGACATGCAAGCAGAACCAAGCAAGTATGCAACTTTTATCTTGCCTTAAGACAAGAAATAGGCTTAAAAAAAAAAAAATTCTTGTGATTTAGAGGATTATTTAATACCCAAATCAGCAATAGATACCCAAAAGAAATTGACTCAAAAAATGTTTAAGAACTTGAAAGATTTTATGATTTGGGAAAAAATGCTGATTAAATAAAAACTTAATAAATGAGAAAGATGATGCTGGAATTATTTAAGCAAAAGAGAAACATCCTTTTGGAAAGGGAACATGTTTTTTTACTGAGATATGTAATAAATACAGCTCACTGTAAAGCAGAAATTTGTAGAGCTTCTTTCAGAAATAAGAAGGAAATACATGATCAAGGGAATTTACAGCAAGAGAAGGTTTTGCCTTAGTAAACTGGACAGCATGCAAGAAAACACAAAACACTTGAACTGGAAATAAAGCCCCACCTCTGTCCTGAGACTGAACGTGTGACAGGTTACAAATCCACAAGACCAACGAGCCAACTACCAACTAAACAACTATTTCAGATTAGGTGCAAGTCAGAAGCTTAATTAGTGTAAAATATACTGAACAACAGTATTTTGTTTTTACCATAGCTCCATAATTGCTTCTTTCTGTCTGCCCAAGGCCTTCACTCATGTCTGCTAAATTTGTCAGACTCCCACCATGAATCCCATTGAGAGCTTCATTGTACTCTTCAATACTCTTATTCACTTCCTGATGGTTCTCTTGCAGCTGAGAGAGTTTACTTCTTGCCTGAGAAGGAAAAATGTTTTAGCATGTTACACACTCAACAACACCATCATTCTTACAGTCTCCTTAAAACAGTGGTGCCAGACAGCTGCACTTCATCCCCACCAGAACGGAATGCTTCCTGACTCAAACTGGGAATTAACCTAACCAAACACCTGTCAAAAAAGGCTTATTTCATGAACCAGGACTTTTTTTCTCCTCTGAAAAATAATTCTTCTAGGCAATGTTCAACTCAGCATTTCAAGAAGCAAAAAATTGTATGAAGTACAGTGAATACCTGGTTTATTTCTTCCTGGGTTGATTTTAAAGATTTGATTATTGTTTCAAGCTGCACTTTTCCAGCCTGGATGCTCTGCTCTAGCTGAGTCTCTTCTTGCTGGAGGCGGTTCAGCTCTGCTTTTGCTCTATTAAGGTCATCCTCCTGTAACTTTAAATCTGATTCCTGAGACTGAATCTGCATTTTTAGTGATGAAATCTGAAACAACACAGTAGAAAAATCAGAGTGAAATTTGGAATAAATGGGACTTGTTAAAGTGCGAATTTATAATAGAAAGTGGTAAACCAACCTATCAACTACTAAGGAAAATATTTAGAACTTAATATGAACAAATGCATGCTGCTTCTGCTACAATCCTTGATAAAAGCACACTCAATAAAACCAAGAAATACTATTTTAAATCAGAGAAGTACCCCACTAATTAAAAAGGTAATCAAAAGCTGTTTCCTGGCTGTTCACCTTCAGAACTCGGTTCCACTCAGAACTTGGTTCCATTCAAACATTTATCAAGTAGTTTAAAGTGCATTTTTAACTCCAGTAAGAGTTAAAAATTACAGAGTTGTGGATAACCTTCCTTATACACTTTCTTACCTGACTTCCTTACACAGTAAGTTTCTACCTCAAGGTAACATCCTATTTCCATTAGCAATTGTATCAACCTGAAAACTCAATACTGATGACATTCAGAGTGATCAAAACCAGAACCACTGCCATGGACCATCTCATGGGTTAGGACTACTGATTTTCAACTGCTGTATTAGGCTGAATAAACGTTTCATATATTCTCAGAACAGCAACAATTCCTGTAGAAAGGGACCCCTGGAGATCATCGGGGTTCAACCTTTCATTTATGACCATTATGAAAGGTATTTAGGACAGCAGAATCCTTTCTTGGACCTCTGTATCTGTGTGGAAATGAAAAGAAAGAAGGAAAGGAAGGGGGAAAGGAAGGGGGAAAGGAAGGGGGAAAGGAAGGGGGAAAGGAAGGGGGAAAGGAAGGGGGAAAGGAAGGGGGAAAGGAAGGGGAAGGAAGGGGAAGGAAGGGGAAGGAAGGGGAAGGAAGGGGAAGGAAGGGGAAGGAAGGGGAAGGAAGGGGAAGGAAGGGGAAGGAAGGGGAAGGAAGGGAAAGGAAGGGGAAGGAAGGGGAAGGAAGGGGAAGGAAGGGGAAGGAAGGGAAAGGAAGGGAGGGAGGGAGGGAGGGAGGGAGGGAGGAAGGAAGGAAGGAAGGAAGGAAGGAAGGAAGGAAGGAAGGAAGGAAGGAAGGAAGGAAGGAAGGAAGGAAGGAAGGAAGGAAGGAAGGAAGGAAGGAAGGAAGGAAGGAAGGAAGGAAGGAAGGAAGGAAGGAAGGAAGGAAGGAAGGAAGGAAGGAAGGAAGGAAGGAAGGAAGGAAGGAAGGAAGGAAGGAAGGAAGGAAGGAAGGAAGGAAGGAAGGAAGGAAGGAAGGAAGGAAGGAAATAAGAAAATAAGGAAATAAGAAAATAAGAAAATAAGAAAATAAGAAAATAAGAAAATAAGAAAGAAAGAAAGCTTATTCATTAAATAAATAGACTTTCCCTCAACAGAAGACGTAACACTCCTGAGCACATCCAGTATTAACACACACTCACCACCTGTGTTTCTTCCTGGCATTTCTGCCTTACGTCATTCAGCATATCCTTCAGTTTGGCTTTCTGCTGGTCCATCTCGTCCAGGCGGTCTTGGGCATCTTGTTTTTGAGCCTCCAGCTCTTGCAAGTTACTTGTTTCCCTGTCTAAATCATTTTGCAGTTCCTGAAGAAAATTCCACAGTTTGGAACTCACATTTAGCTGCTGTCTTAAGGAAGGATCAGCCACAGACAAAGAACGTAGCAAAATTCAGAAGATTTTCTAGATCACATAGGCTACACCCTGCACTGGCCTGTTTTGTTTCTGCAGGAACTTGTATAAGACATCAGGAAATAAATCACTGCTCACAAGAAGGAAAAGGGACTGTGACACAGAGCACACGGCATTGAGTTATCCTCATTACCAAAACCAGTACTCTCCAAACAATGATTTCCTAAATTACAGTGTTAGATAAACACTAACAAAAAAGACATTTCAAACTGTTCACATATACTATGCTTATATTAGCCAGCATCAGATGAAAACATTTCTGATGGAGAACACTAAAATAAAATTCTTTCTGTAAGTCAGAGGAAAATCTCAAGAAAGAAAGAACAACAGAAAGAATGATAGAACAACAGAAAGAATGATAGAACAACAGAAAGACAGAAAAAATGCTAAATTGCCATATATTACCTAGATTAAAATGAAAACCACTAATGATAAACAGAGTTTTTACCTGAACTTCATTGGTTTTCTGTCTGATTGATTCTTCCTTTTCCCTAATGTCCTGCTCCAGAGAATATTTTTCTCTGTCAGACAAAAAAGAAAATGTATTTGTGATTAGTTAAATAATATAACACATGTGCAAAAATCAATTAAATATTATTCTGGAAACACCACGCAGCCCAAAACGCCAGCCTGTATTCTCATGTATTCTGCAAAGGAGAAAAGGTGCATATATATCAATTATGCTTTGAAAAATACCATCTTGTGCCCATCATCAACCTTCTGAAGTCACCTGACAGACCTGTAGGGTATCACTCGGAAATTCATCACCGATTACAGCAACAAATAATGACAAAATTACTAGAATAGAAGTAACTGACACATCTGTACTATAGACTTATTTTGTTACTCTACACCAAGATTTTGTTAAACAGTCCACAACTATTACCTCTGCAGCTGTGCAATTTCTTGACTAATATCGTCCAGTTCCTTCACTCCTGTAAATTCTCCTGATCCAACAGAACTTGCACTGTCCTGTTAAGAATGAAACAATCTATTAAAATGTCAAGTTGTAACAGAAGCTCTTCCTTTAACAAAGGCTGAGGACAGAGGTGGGATACAAAATCCTCATTATTTGCGTTTTCAAAATTCTATGAGAGGCATCAAATTATTCTGCAACAAGCAGGGAACATGCCACACAATTCTACCTGTGAGACAGGAGAATTTTTAATATGCCTGTTTAATAGACAGGACAGTTGAACACACAGCAATGAAAGGACAGGCACAACGCCAACAAGGAAATTGCAGACTACATCAGAATTAAAATTCAAAACCTAACACTCAGTTCTGCTATAGTCAATAGCAAATTTTCCAGGGGACTTAACAAAATCAGATTGTAATTTCAGTCTTCTTGAGCCCTGCCACAAATTAATGGCAATTTCTTTAATTATACCCCATTTCCTGTAGGTTGTTTCTACATCCATTCAGGTGTAGATCAGGAAGATGCCAAGGGCATCCCTTGCCTTCTAGATAAGACAATCACTATCAGAAGTTAAGAAAGGATGTCAGTATTAGGTACAAAATTGGTTGTTATTATAAAAAGGATTGCTCTTCGAAAAAAAGAAAACCACGGCAACTGAGCAAAAACTGCAGCACTGAACTCACTGCTAGTATGACAAACCAAGAGACCTAAAACTTTTATGCAGCATTTTAAAAAGAAGAATGCAGAGTTTGCTTGCGTCGCTCACTTTGAGACCGCTGTGATAAGCGCAGAAAGCTTGGCTTTATTAAATATTAAAAACCAAACAAGAACCCAGCGAACAAGCCAAGACCAGCAGAGTAAGATGTGACATTTTTGTAGAAACAACAGGTGAATACACAATTTAAATAATTTAATTAAGTCCTCAGTTTTGGGGGATCATTTTTTTGGTAATATGCCATTAAATAATCACAAGTAACAACAACAATACAGACTAATTCTTCAAGGTAGCAAATGAAAAATCACTTTTATACTCTCAGGCCAGATACAGATTTGCTGGGAGACCTGTACTGAATGCGGGACAGGATCACAGCCAGGTGTCACCCAACATGACTAGGAAATAAGTTAAATGGAGCTGCTGCAGTGGTTAGGGTAAGAGTCACTTAACTAAGCTCACAGTAGCATATAGGTTATTTTATCTTACGCTCAGCTAAATACATACTACATGGAAAAAAAACTGCAATTAACTGAAAACAGCAGGAAGCCTAAAGCTCTCACACCAAGATGTATTTACTGCTCACAGATGCAGAGAACTAGCCCAGGAATAATTTTGACAGCACCGAGCTGCCTGTCCCAGGAACTTCCTGCCAGATCAATACATCTCCAGTTGCTGAAGGAAGGAACATCACCAGGTTGGCAGCCGGTGCTGGGCACTTCACATTGCTGTGACATTATCACCATGCCACGAGCAAGAGGCACAGAACCCGAGAGCAGAGGCAGGCAAAGGTGTAGAAATAAACACTTTTTTGGAAGTTACAAAAAGCATACATTAGAAATGTGCATTCCTTTGGACACCGCAATTACTCACACGCCGCATTTCTGTTAGTGCTGAGATCTCAGTTCCTACAGGGGTCAAGTAACCTGACAGAGTCTATAGGAAAAGGATATAGGAAAAACCTTAGGAGGACCATAGCAACAGCAATCATTAAAATATATTTAGAGTTCCAAAGGTTTCTGGTTAGGGAAAGAAAAAAAAAGTAAAGAAAAATACAATATAATTTATAGAAAAGGTGAATGTATTGACAAGACAGAAGTATTTCTTTTTTCAGTTTCAGAAATGCACTGACATGCTATCAAGGAAAGGAACAAAGCAGGGTCAGCAAAAGATCAGATACTACAGTAAAGTGGTATTAGCAGTGATGGATACAGGAATTTCGGACAGGCATGCTACAAAAGATGAGTCCCAGAAACTAGGAAGTCATCACTCCTCATTTAGCCATTAAAAAATTTTGTTTCCATGGGAGGAATTTGGTGCTGATCACAGTCAGGGACAGGCTGCTTGACCAGCTTTTAATATTTGCTGTTACAAGTTCCCTGACTCAACCTTCTCTACGACAAAGGATTATTTTTTATGCTAGATTTTTTTCAGCATTATTACTCCATGGTTTATGGAATATTTTGCTGCATTTTTCTTTACTTACTGTCTTGGTTGATAAAAATTTAGCTATATTTTCAAATGTTAATAGAATTTTGTAAGAGGATATAAGAAAAAATACTGGCAATTTCTTTATCATAACACTTAAAAAAAACCCATACAAAATTCACACTCAAAGCCCATCACTTTTAAAGCACATAAGCTCAGTGTTATCTACAACAAATCACTGACTTACCTGGATGGGTGTGTTCCTCTCTGTGGGAGGGACCATATCTGGAGATAACACTTGTGGAGGATCAATCCCTTTGCTGACCTTCTGCTGAATGAGATACATGGCGAGTGCAAACTGGTCTTTGCTGAGCTTTCCAATCTGTCTCGTGTCTGCCAAAGCCCTGATGAAAACCAGATTATACTTACGAACAAGAGAATCTTATTTCTGCTCTACCAAAAAGCCTGAAATATGCATATACAGGTAATTTCCTTTCAGTTCATTCTCATCAGAGTTTACTTATTCTAGTTGGGGTTCCATAAACAGCGCAGTATTTTATTACACATATTTAATTGAATAGTGTTACTCTGAGAAAATATTTACAGCACTAGAACTTCAAAACACAATCACAATTCACAGACTGACCTACTGCCCTCCCTCCCAGAAAAGCAAAGGGAATATTTATGTCTCCTTCAATTTTCCATATAGCCCACATGTTGCAGTATGCAGACAAGTAAAACAGGGTGGGGTTTTTTGTTTGTTTCTGGGTTTTTTTCATGTTAGGATCACATTCTGAATCTGAGTTCCCAGATCAGCAAGTTACAAAAACACAGCTAGTAGGGATTTCTTACCATATATGCGCTAGGAGATTCTGAGACAGACCTGAATGCATAAAAATGTCCTTTACTTCTTGGCCACTCACAAACCCATCCATGTCTGTGTCTGTTTTTAAGAAAATTTCATCGTATCGCACTTTTTCAGACATTGGTACCACCCAATTCACAGCTGGCTGCAAAACAAAATTCGGTATTTCAAAGGAAGAGAAAGAGTCCTTATGAACACACTGAGTGTATATGACACTCTCCAGAGCCGGAGCTGCTGAACATCTTGCATACTCCAGTCTGACTGGTAAATAAGTACTTTCACTGCATGTTTTAACTTCACACTTTTTATCTGAATAAAAACACTGATAAACAGCTATTCATCAGTTGAAAAGCATTAATTCTTTGGAAATACAAACCCAACTAGGCATATAAAGTCCTCACACTAATAACAAGAGATTTAGAAGTAGATTAATGATTTCTTCGGTATTAAAGCAGATACACAAACAAAACCTATGGTTTCACTTTCTACATAAAGTGAAAATTCCCCCTTATGATTTGCTACCTTGTGGCCACCAACTAAAATTCACTTGATGTTCTTCCGTTCTTCCAAGTCTTACCATTCTCATCTCACCCGCTCCACTCAAATCACCCAAATTCAAGTGCTCACACGAGGCAGAAATCAAAAAGCAGATTTATTTTTCCTACAGCTTACAAATATACAAAATTACAAAAATAAGAAAGAAAGACGTGTACCTGCGCTTGTTTGATGCTGTGCTTGGGAGACAAGCTCCCTGTACTGTTCAGACTGTTGACGCTGCCGTGGGATGGTGTGGAACGGAGGCTGTCTTTTGGTGGAGGACTTGCAGGGAGAACAGGAACTGCACCAGGAAAGATCGGTGTCTTCTTTCTTTTAGAAGGTGGTATGAGAGAAGGGGGCAATTGTGAAGGAACTGACTCTTTCTCAAGAGCTCTATAAACCAAATGCATTGCCTGCAAAGGCAAGAAGGTCAGATAACATTCAAAATTATTAGAAAAAGCAACAAGATCTTCCCGTGTAAGTCATTTACATATTAGTAAAACAAAGACAGTTAGATTAGAGATGTAAACCAGAGCAAATAATTTTGAATGTAATTCCAACAAGTTTAACCTTGACACAGACAAGAGTCAGTGGATGGATTTGAGGAAGGTCATTTAACAGCTCCATGTGAACAGGTTAGATGAGAATAGTCGGCTGTAGCACAGAAAGCTGCAAAGCTCTTCAGAAAAAAATGAGCTATTGGCTTTGGCAGACAGACTAGGCTGTGAATTGAGAATTTAAAGCAACCTACCACAGCAAATTCATCCTTGTCCAGGTGACCATCTTTATCAATATCACTGAGATCCCAGACCTACAGCAATTAAGATTAAAAATGATTTGCAGAGCAAGTTACATTTTATGTATTCATCATATTCACATGCCCCCTGAAGACTCCTAATAGATTTTGGTGAAGATCATATTAGTTATATTACCTATCTAAACATTGTCTGATGAAAGAGACTGGATTAGAGTTTTCCGGCCACATGAATCAACAGTGGCTCTAAAAAATTCTGGCTGCAACACAGGCAGGTTTTTCATCTTTCTATGATGCAATCATGGAGTCATCAAGCTGACTAAAAGCATTCAGAGGTGGCTTTCAGAACTGCCCCAAGGGTGTGGGCTAGCAGATCATTCAAATTCCTCATAAGAAAGTTCAATAGAAAGAGTCAATACATTTCTAACTCCTATTCCATTCCCACATGATGAGTGTTTTCTACTGACAACTAAAACTATGCGCAGCTCCCTCTGGCCCCCTGAATTTCCTGTGGGAGAGAATTTAAGCATTTATCAACTTTAGTTCATTATTAGGTCAGGCACAGTCAATGAAACTTGCAGAAGATTTAGAGAGATACAAAACTTTGTGAACTCCAACACAGCACTGTTTAATCATCAATATGACTTGGAGATAATGGAGTGCACAAAAAGCCAAGACTCGAGGCTCAGCTGTGAGAACTCTGCTTTATCACTGCACCCTTGGCAAATTTAAGCTCCTCGAGTAGTCCTTTGCCCATTTCCTCAGTCCCTTACCTTGTCCACAAACTTTTTTGGAAGAGGTAAAAGCCTCCTGAATTTCCATTGTGGCAAGAACAATATAAAATCCAAAGTCTTTCAAAGACTTCGCAATACTCAAGTACAGATTTAAAACAAATCTTACTTAGATTTTTTTAGATAATACAGAGCAAGAGGCAGTTCTTCCTGAAGAGATGAAAGTAGGTAACGCAGATACAGCTCTTACACAGAGTATACTCATTCTCAGAAATATCAATATGCAAAGCATTAAAGAATGTGTTTTTAATGGAGGCAGAAAAATATTTAAGGTTTGCTTCCCTTGCAAATATGCAATGGATGCACTAAACTCAGACCTTGGAAGTATTTATGAAATGAAAGAAAAAAAACGTGACAATTTGACAGCTACAATAAAAGGAGGATGTTTTAAGGTATTCTCCTGTACAGACAGGGGATGGATTTAATGGTATGTCTAATAACTGATATTTGTAAAAATGACAAAACAGAGGAATCTAATGTTATAACAGCTATTACAGTTTAGGAAACCTTTAAAACCTTTTTGGTTTTTAAAACCTTTCCTTGGTTTTAAACAACCAAAATAAAATTTCCAGCTCTTAAATGAATAGAGAAAATGAAGCCAATCTACTCTAGGGCCGAAATTACTACACTTATTCTTATTTCTAAGTGGAAGACTTCAGAGTCTTAATGCTCCTGCTTTATAGCATGCACACAATGCAAAATCTCAGCCAAAACCTGATCTATGTTGATAAATTACATTTTTAACATTGCAACTATCAGAAGCTAAACAGAGACTAGCTAAATCTTAACAGCTTACTTACCCTTCCTAGGATATCAAGAGGTAGCTTTGAATTCATCAGTACTGGTTTTACTTTGTCTCCTGAAAGTAAACCATTTACTGGCAAAAGGCTTTCAAAAATACCATCAAACTTTGCTTTTTCTTCCACCTAGTTGGTAAGAAATAGTCTGAATAAGTAAAAAAGTGTATCTATGTGAGTACTGAAAATGAGATCTTGCAAGAAATTAAGACTGGTCCATAATGTACTCATCCTAAATTTCCAAGCTTTCTTGCAAGTGCCACTGTGCTGTATTTAAATGTAAACCCATAGAGAAAGCTTTGAAATTAAGCTCCTAAATCTAAGGTTATGACAGCTGACCATGCAGCAGACAAGGTGTGATTCTGCATTTTGATAAACTCTGCAGAACTAAAACTTATTCTTCCCACTTTAAAGTACACGTAACTACAAGTATTTTTATTAAATTTCTACATTTTGGAAATGTTTGCATTTGAAAATTACTTAAATATAAATATCCCCATATATGCACCAAAAGTTATTTTTTCCAACCAATATATATTGCTTGTATCACTGAATACTAATTAGAACATAGGAACTCAAGCTTTAAATTAATACTTCAGACTGGATGTAGTGGAATACTTTGCTGTTCCCAGTGGGGTTCCTTTATACAAACAAAGTGCCTAATTGTAGGACTCTGGAAGAAATCCAGGCAAAAGATTAAAATTCACTGTCTTAAAAACATCACACCAGTGCTTGTCAAACAGTTGTTTAATACTCATTGCACATGTAAAACTCCACCTCCGTGCTCTCTGTTGTGCACAGGTTTGCACAGAAAGGGATGACTTCTGAAATGGGAAATACATTTTATACAAAATTCTCTCACTGGGAAAATTACACACAAGAAAAATATTTACTTCTAAAAAATGGATGGAATGTGTTCTCTTTTACACTTACCCTAACAGCCCAGTGAGTCTCTGTTGAGGGTGGTGTGATCAGCAAAGGACTGCTAGTGTCATGCTAAAAATTAGAAAATTTTTTATTTTTATATATATAAATACATAAATACACACACTTCTGTCTCTAATACTTACTAATTGCATAAGTTAGAGATGGTTATAGACATGAAGCTTAACTACACTGAGGAAAATAGGCTGCACGTGTACCTAAATATAAGTCCCACTCATTTTACAGCATTACAGCACTTGGGTAAGGACATGCAGTAGGTGCATTCTGTTTGTACCCAAACACAGAACCAACACAAGCCAAAGAGGTTCTGCAGCAGCTACTGCAGGGCAAAGCCACAGCTGCGACTTTTACTACCCACTCCTGGTGACCCAGCCCCAAAATAATCTTTTTTTCTTTCCTTTTTTTTCCATAAATTCAGAGTTTAGCCACATCAGCTTCCTGACCAAGTTGACCAGACTTAAACTTGCATTGGTTTTGCAGTCCAGGAAGGGGCTGGTTTCCTGTCACTCGGGATGACAAGACTGTGGCAGCCCTGGCTGCTGTGGCCTAAGGAACTGTTTGACAGCAGCCTGAACCCCAGAACCATGACATTTATGAAATGGAATTCCAGTGTTCCATGACATTTATGAAATGGGATTCCAATGTTCCAGCTGAAGCCTTAGTTCTCATATAACACATTCCTGCATTTAAGTGGACATTACTTACAAATTTAGGAGGTGGCACAGTCAAATTCAGGCTGCTCAGGTTTACATCGTGGCCATTCTGTGCACATGCTACGAGGCGCAACGCGACATAGAAACCCTGCAAACAATTGCATTGTCTGTTAAAAACCAGTTTTAAACACAAAAAATAACCTGCTTACGATTTTTACTAACACTGTACATGTGCAACTCAGTAAAAAAAAACCCAAGATGTACAGCCCCATAATGACAACTACCTCTTTGCTTTTAAAGATGAGTCAGGAAAATTTTTACAGTAACAAGAAACAAAGAGCAGAAAATTGGAAGTTAGTTTTTATGAAGAACTCTCCTCAACAATTTAACAATTTTTCTTAAAAATTAGTAATGTTTTGAAAGAGTTTATCTGTATCTACAAGTAACTTGCTATTTGATATTCCAAGCCACTTTTAATAAAAATGCTAGATTTTTTCACCCAAGAGAGTCTTCTAAAATACAATCATACTTTGCATTTGTGACTCGATGACTGTGTATCTGCATAGCACACACACTGATTATTTACAAAACAAAAGAGATACAGAAAATTAGAACCAAACTTCTCCTGCAGCCTCACTGAGTAGCACACTTGGATATGAGCAGTGCTGGGGAAAAAAACTCATCTTGTAAACAAAAGCTCAACCCAGAAAAAGTCCACAATAACTACTAGTGGTACCAGGGTTTGACTGAAACAAGGCTAATCTAGGAAAGGTAATATAGGAAGTCTACATGAACATTTCATTTACCTGTTTATCTAAGTATCCTTTACCCTCTGGGTCAGCCAAATCCCATATCTGTGCAGACACAAAATAAAAGCCATTGTGAATTTCAAATAAAATTTAACTCGGCTCAACAGTTCCTACTGTATGTCTTCTTGAAATGTTCATTCAGCTTTCAAATTATGACATACAATGTTATTGAATTGTCAAGTTAAAAACAAAAATGTTACACAAAAGACAATTTTTCTTTTTAAATTTTTCCTTTCACTTAAAAAAGTGTACAGACAATTACTGCATTATCCAAATCCTTCAACTTACTTTTCCAAGGATGATATCAGAGAGACCGGATTTTTTAAGAAACAGCGCAGCTTCACTTGCCCCAACTCTCCCTGTGTATGTTGGATCTACCTGAAGGAGAAAAATTAACATTTAATTGAAACACAACTGCTGTGAAAGCAAATTTAAGAAATGCAATGTCGCCCCTAGGTCAAAAGGAGTTACACAAACTGCATCACCACTCAGAATTCACAGAGGTTTAGCACTGCAGTGGGGAAAAGAAAGAGAAGGAAATCTTGGGGAAGAAGAAACTGCACTTTATTTTTACTTTTTTTTAAGAACGTACCTGTTTGTAGTAAGTTTCATATATTGGATTCCCGGTAGAAAACTGAAACACAAGTAAGAAAACAGAATAAACAACAATCAGAACTGACAGGAAAAGAAACGTAGCACTTTGTGTGTTACTTCTATCAAACGCCTAAAACAGTGTGTTAATTTGCTGTGTTACAAACTGGACTTCAAATTTAAGTGTGGATAACAGTGATCCACCAAGACCACAGGCTACTGTCACCTCTTAGAACTTCTCATTCATCAGGATTCCTACCTCTCCTCACACTTTTACTTAACGACACTACAAAGTAATAAGGTTTTGAAGAACAGCTTCCAATTATTTGCCCAAGTATTTCAGGTTATCAGTATGAGAACTACTGATAACAAAGGCCCAGCTTTCAACACAGTGCTGACCTGACCACCTCCTGCACTGTATACATCCTCACAGAGTATTTTCAGCAGACAATTATACACACACACACACACACACACACACCCCGAGCCCTGTGCCTGTGTTAACACATTTTCAGGACTAGGATCTTAAACTGAAATAGACTTTAAAAAGGAAAAAAAAAAAACAAAAAAACTCTCACAATTTCTTGATGGCACCGTTGGAGGATTTCAGCTTGGTGTAATCACTGCATTACACGAAAGCTGCAGACCCAAGGGAAGCCCTGACTTTTCAGTGTACTAAACAAGCAGATCCCGGTCCCTCCTGCTGACATTCCAAGCAGATGGGAACTGGAATGCCAAAAGATGCAGAAGCCCCAAAACCCATCTTCTCACTCGCCTCCTCCAATTGCCACGTGAGCTCTAGCCCTGTGCAGATTATCCCTCCACACTGTTCTCCTCAGCCTCACTGCCAACAGCAAAACCAATCCAGTCAAAAACAGGTCAGTCCTTAGACCACTCAGAGGCCTTAAAAAGAAAGCAACAAAACAACCCAATAAACAGTTTAAGAGCGAGATGCAGAGGTGTCACAAAACCTGCTTGGGATAACCACTCCCCACCTCCAGGACAGCAGTCAGACACCTGAAAAGGAGCATTTCGCACTAAGTTCCATCCCTACTGTGTCCCCTCCCAAATGTCATCTTCTTCCTTGTCATCGTCATGGATATCCAGATGTTCTGCCTACTCTGAGAGGAAGGAAGGCAGGAACAAGATGAAAGAAAAGACCAATCAAGAACATGAAAATTTTAGTTTATGCCAAGAAAACCTTCCCGTGAGTTTACAATAAACGTGCCAAATCTTCATTTAAGGAGCGATCCATAATAACTAAGTTCTCTGAACTGAGCACAAGCAAACACTGACTCTCTGAGGATTACAGCTCTATTTGAATAGAAAAATCCAGCATTTTCAGAACAGTTTCCTAAGCATCTTAACTGTACTTCACTTATATCCATCAACAAAACAAGCTGCTGCATTTTCCAACATCAGCCCCCTCTGGAAGCTCTCGCTCTTCCTGATGGCGGACAGGATTTCCGAAGAATGCTGCAACCATAACTCATTAATCTGACTATTCTTTTTGCTGGCATGTAAATGATCAGCACATATAAGCATTGTGTTCCTGTCCAAGGAACACATCAGTCAGAGAAAAGGTGGAAGTAGGAAATAGTCTGTTCCACTCTGAATAAAACCCAGCATGTTTTCAGCCAACTATCACCAAACTATGCACCCCTTTTCTTGTCAGAAAGCTCCGACGAGAGTCAACCACCAACTACGAGCTCCTCTAATGCTCTCCCGATGTGGTGAGCGACCTAGAGCATGTAGAGACTGGATTCATACCAAGATACAGAGCAAACCACTCCAGCAGCAGGACTGAATGATCTCATCCCATCACCAGACATTCCTGTCACCCTCGTTTGATATCGTCAGCCATGACGTGGAGCTGACTTACCTGGCAGACACGGCAGGAAGCCAGGGTGATGTGCTTCGATGCTGTGAAGTTTCTTCTACGGCAAATTATTCACCCAAGTGCTGCTGGAAAGCACTTCAGGATCAATTCTCTACTTGTGGAATTTTACAAAGATTCAGTCTCTCCGACCGATTTACCTAAATGACTACACCTCTGTGATGAAGCAGACCAGACAAAATGGGTTCAAGTGATAAAAATAGCACAGCTCTCTACCTACCCATCACCACATGCCATGACATCACTATCATTCAAGAGAATTCTGTAATTTGGTGACACCTGCTGATAAAAGACCTACCCAAGACTGTCAACGCTGGCAGAGACAAAAATTTTGAAGAGCCCACAGCTGATGATGTCAAAGCATAACCTGTTAGAGAGGTTCAGTTTGACTAACAGTTTACCCACCTCATGGTTCCTATGCCTGCTCTATACTCCCCAAAACATCACCTCTGACCAATATTTTAGACCAGCTCCCAAACAGACCTTTGGAGCCCTAGCGCCTTGCTGTTTAATCTCCAAGTTGATTTCCTGTTCAGAAGTTCAAGTCTTGAGCCTGCACAGTCTCAGCAGATCCGTACACTGCGTTTGTGGTACGCAGTGCACACGCATGGATACTGCTCCGAGTCCCTCACTGCAGGCCTGGGAAAAAGGCAGGAGTAAGCTCCTGCTGCCAGAACAGTTAATACATCCAGTTCTCTTTCCTGAGGTCATCTCAGGGTCACAAAGAGCTCTGGATCACATTCATTATTTTCCTTGGTGTCCCTTCTCTTTAAAAATTTTCTTTCAGCCCTGCTAGCCATACCATGGGAGAGCTGAAAACAGGGAGTGTAAAGGACGAAAAAAAAAAAGATGTTCACAAAGACAAGAGCCAAAAGAAGGTTGCTGCTGCCCCAAAATGAGTGCCTTTGCCCTTACGTTACCTGTCAAGTATCCTGAGTTGTCTTAGAAGATTGAGCTACAAAAGGATCTGCACTGTCCCAATACCTCTAACATAACTCTCCAGAACCTGTTGAAGCTGTAGGATGAAAAGCCTTTGCACAGCGGAAAGACGACATAAAATGTAAGAAAATAAACTTATTGAAGGTAAACAACTGAAACCAAATTGAATTCCAAGAACTGATTTCACAGGCTTGCTCTTCAACTAGATTTATACATAGCCAGGTGAAACAAAGACAGCCGAATGTTAAATACGAATAGTACAGAATCATAGAATCACAGAATTCCAGAAGGGTCTGTGTTGGAAGGGACCTTAAAGATCATTTTGTTCCACCCCCTGCCATGGGCAGGGACACCTTCCACTAGACCAGGTGGCTCCCAGCACCATCCAACCTGGCCTTGGGCACTGCCAGGGATGGGGCAGCCACAGCTGCTCTGGGCACCCTGTGCCAGGGCCTCATCACCCTCAAAGGAAAGAATTTCTTCCTAAAATGATTATTATAATAAATGATCAATGATCAAATATGATCAAACATTTTAAGCTGCTCAAATTACCCATGCTGTTTGCAGCTCTTAATATGTTGGTATCAATGTTCTTATTTTATATCTTTCTGAATGGACATGCCTCAACATTATAGCACATGTACCCTCTCCTATTCTAATTCCATTCCTGGCATTTACTCTAAGTACACATCTCCTTAGTAATCACAAAACGGAGGCTATTAAAAGAGGAAGTTTACTACTTTAAGAGAAATTCTGTTTCCTGCCCTGATTACAGCTAGATTACTCTTGACAGTCCAATATAGGAAAACAAGCTTTCAAACTACAATGCTTCCATTGAATTACTTGGAAAATACTATAAAAATAACTGGTATGTTTACAGAATGTGGTCCTTTATCCCCTAAACACAACATTTTTTATCAAAAGGAATACCATTGATTCCAGACTCTCAAATAGCAACGGGAATTTAAACAACAGAGAAACTGCATTTCTAGAGTAAATATTTGATAATTATTTGATTTTTACCAGTGCACTATAGAGGTTTCACAACTATTTCACATCCAGAGTTTATTCGACTTACATATTTTGTACCACATTAGTCACTTGAAAATTTTTGATAACAGTTTGTGTGCACACGGATGTTTTCAGATGTTTCTGAATATGTCCACTTAATCAAACCAATGTTAATCAGGACTCCTACTATTCAGAAGCTAAACAGCAATACATGTTCTTAGTAAGACACACAGCAAGTTATGTTATCCAAGCACCACGTAACTCCACTGAGAGAGAAATTTTTAGAGTATCGCATCTCAAAGATCATTACCAAAAGGAAATCGATATATTTAAATAATCTGAACTACTAATAGGAGTCATTCTGAATTCTTGACTGGCCTAGGCACAGCGTAGAAAATAGTTTTAATTTCAAGGCATTGAGGGTAGTGGGGTGGTGTTACTTTTCTTCTGCTTTAAAGCAAATAAGTAAACCGATTCTCTTCACAGGGCTATGGAAAAAAATAAACCGCGGTCACACTGCTTAGGCTTGAATTATTTGGGTGAGAAATCAATCAAAAAAACTTGTAACAACAGAAATCAACCCAGGGATCCCAAGCATTCAACCAGAGCTGGAAACAGCCTCTCCCAAGGGTCAGGGATATGTGCCCTGTCCCCTGCCCTGCAGAGAAGCTCATCCTCCTCCTGACAGGCGACCACCTCCCGCTCATCCCTCAGCCCCTTCCCGGTGTCCCCGCGCTACGGCCGCGCTCCTCACGCCCGCCCTAAACACCACACACAGTCACGACACCCGGTCACAACAGTCCAGCAGCCCCAGGCGGCATCAACCCCCCCGGTAAGAACAGGAAAACGGGGTGACGTGCGGAGCCCCAGCCCTTGCCTTGAAACCCCCGGCCCGCGGTAATCCCGGCGGCTCGGGGTGGGGAAGCGCCAGGAGACCCTCAGCCCCTCCCCAAGGACGCAGCTCCAGGGCCTCCAGGAGGGGAGGGCGCCGGCGCAGCTTGGGGTCCCCCAGCAGCGGCCGCCCCGGCCCCGGGGCACGGCGGGGGCCACTCGCCGCCCTTGCCCCGCCCGGGTCCTGCTCCCCGCCGCGCCCCGACCCTCATTCCCCGCGGGCCGAGCCGCTCCCGGCACAGGGCCTGTACTCAGCACCAATCCCGGCCCGGCTGCACCCGCCTACGCTGCAGCCCCGCTGCCGCTCCCCGCGCCCGCCCGGTCGCCGATGCTGAGGGCCGCGCGTCCCCACGCAGCCCGGTACCTGCTGGCTGAGGGGGATGAGCGCCGCCATCTTCCTCCCGCTGGGTCGGGCCGCGGCCGGGGCGGGGCGAGGGGCGGCGGCACGGCCGGGCCGGGCGGGCCCGAGGCGGCCGCGGCGCGGCTGAGGAGGTGCCCGGTGGCGGCGGCTCTATCGGGTCCTGGCAGGCGCTCCTCGACGACAGTGCCCGCTGCCCGCAGCGCTCCACAGAGTCACTGAATCATTTAGAACGGAAAAGACCTCTTAGATCATTGAGTCGAACCTTTGACCGATCACCACCTTGTCAACCAGAGCACTGAGTGCTACGTGTTCCTTAAACACCTCCAGGGATGGGGACCTCGCCACCACCTCCCTGGGCAGTCACATAATCCCAAAACGAGAGAGGTTTGAATGGACCACAGTGCCACCCGGTCCCACGTCCCTGCTCCAGCAGGGCCGTCCCAGAGCACATGGCACAGGACTGTGTCCACACAGTTCTGGAATATCTCCGGTGAGGGATGGCAATCTGTTCCAGTGCTCGGTCACTGCACAGTTAAGAACTTCTTCCTCATACTCAGGTGGAACTTCGTGGGCACCAGTTTCTGCCTGCTGCCTCTTGTCCCGTTGCTGGTCCCACGGAGCAGCCCCCGGCCCATGCTCTGACCCTCCCCGCAGACACTGAGGGACGGCTGAGGTCTTCTCTCAGCGCCTCCTCTCAAGGCTGAACAGACCCAGCTTCCTCGGTCTTTCCTCGGCAGAGAGACGCTCCAGTCCTCGATCAACTTTGTAGTTCTAAACCCCGTCAAAGCAGCCTTCATCCAGTGAAGGTCCTTCAACCCCAATGAAGCTTCTTGTGGTCCATTATCAAATTTTCGGCATCAAATACACCCAAGTTAATACACCCCTGACTGCAGAGTATAAATCCTGAGCAGCAGCCCGACCGAGGCTCCATCACTGTGACCACATAAAAGCTAAATCAACAGGAATCCGTTTAGGAAAAAAAAAAAGTGCAGGGCAACTGTCGTACTTCAGAGCTTTAAAAGTTCTTCACCCCAGAGCGTCACTGGAATTGTTTTACAGCTCTTGGACAAGCAGAAGCAGAAAAATTTTACCTCAGTCCGTCCACAGACTCCAAAGTGGCACAGCTGAAGTCGGGGCTTCCAGGGATTCTCTCACTCCCTTTCTCCTCACCACACAAAATCCTCTCAGCCAGTGTCCAGAGGCAAATGCAGAGCCCTGGGCTCTGAAGTCTGCCTTCAATTTTTTATAAATTTATAGCATTAGTTCTCGGGGAAGGAAGGAAATGCAGAAGAGCAGAAGGACTTGAGAAGGGTTTGAAGGAAATGACCGAAAAAGTTACAAGATTGAGGTACAAGACAGACGGAAAAACAGCCACATCAGTCCTTGTTTCCAATTCACTTCCCTCGTCGCACTAGGAAAAAAAAAAATTACGATGGCGTCCAGGCACTCTGTATGTCTATTTCAGAACTGTGAAAGGGGAAAAATCTGTCTGAATTAAAAATTTTAAACTGAATTTAAACGTATACGGTCAGATTTGTGGACGGACAGACCGCTGTCAGTCCCGCACCACGACAGAGCTGGAATGCTCCAGCAGGAGATAAGGTGCATTGACTCAGTAAGCTCTGGAACTCTGACAGATGCACAATGGCCACAGGAGTTTAGCAAAGCTTATCTCCTCCTTGGTTCCAAGTACGTTGTGAAGCATTCTTTGCCCAGTTGACACGCCGAACCCTTTATTGGAACATAAAAAGCTTGTGCAGTATTTCCTCAATAAAAATGAGCATTAATTTTACATTTAATATTAAAACATTAAAGTGTAGAACGGTTCCAAAACCTCGTACTTTATTACAGGTGGTTTCAATACATTATATCAGTGTTAAGATACAGTTAATAAATAATCTCGAACTTTTTCTATAGAGAATTTAACTATGACACAGTATTTTTCATAAAAATAACTGCAACTAGTCACGAAATCTAATGTTGCATTAAAAAAAACCAAAAAAAGCACCTGTTTTAATACAACTCCATTGGAGCAGATTTCCACAAGCTGTTAACAAAATACCACAATCCTTAAGTGATGTAAGTGGAAAAAAATGTGAACTTATTTTCTTTCAAATGACAATTAAAGCTCTTCCATCTCAATATCATTCCCCACTGCTCCGTCCTTTCCAGGGTCTTCTTTGCTCCCTAATTTTTTTCTTCAACTGTTGCTCAAAGTATTTTTCCTCTGTAGTCCTTTCTCTCTCCTGCTCTTCTTCATCCTGCTTTAAATTGATTTCGTTTTCAGGACCATGGGATTCCAATTTCTTTTTTATGCACCAATAGCTTCTCAATCAGATTAAAAAAGGAATTTTTAAAATGTGGAAATAAAGAACGAAAACAGACATGGGAATTTCATGTTCACTTCATTTCTCCCCATGTTCCATCTCCAAAGTCTTTTGCATAAACCTCAGCATCTGTTATCAAGAAATTTTTAAAAATTGTGCCAGCTTTCACTTTGGAAGGAATACAGAAAAAAACCCCAGGAAGTCTGTTTTCTTAAGAGTCCTCAGATTACCCATCTGATTTGGTTTCCGTTCCCCCTAGGATGAACTACATGTTCTGAATACAGTCAGGCAGAGAAAGTGGCTCAAGGTGTTCCCCTAGCTGGGATTATGAGATTATTTATAAACTGTATAGGGGAGTCTTGGCCACAGTACAATACCATTCTGCAGTATTATTATTCTTCATCCAAAATTCAGGTCCTCAGCACTAGCGTCCACCACGGATTCAGGTTCATCCCAATTCTTTAAAAGACACAGGAAAATTAAGAAAGCAAAACCAGTGTACAGTTCAACTATACTAAATAGAAGTGAAATAGTCCACTAACACAGAATAAGGAGAGCAAATTACCTCAGTTTGGTGTCATTTGGGTCATAAATTCGGATTTAATCATCCCAGTCCGTGGGCCTCTTTGGTCATAAATTTTTCTCAGTTGTAAACAATCTAAATAATCTTGTGTGTTGCCAGATGCATTTTGTCATCAATTTTTATTTTGTATGTCTGATCTGGCATTATAATAAAATATACATAATCAGAGTATATAGCTGTGTATATCTGTCAGCCGAGGTTTTAAAGAAAGCAAGGGAAAGTTTTTAAGAACCTTAAACCTAAGTCTTAGGAACTGCCTTGCAGCAGAATGATAACGCTAGAAAGTACTAGAAAACTAACCAAGAAAAACAAAAAAGTAGGCAAAATAAAAATGATCCATGGCATAAGCTCAATAACTATATAATTGTATTACAACTATATAATGATGTTAGATACCTAATGCTGAATTTCACTGTGACACACAAAGCACAAGTTTCACCAAGTCACTTGAAATGACGCACAAGTACAAAAGGCAGGTAATAGCCTACAACATGTTGTTTCAGTGAGGGGTCTTAACACAAATCCTGCTGAACAACTGGATTAATTCCCAACTCGGGCCGATAATTTCCAAATCGGTGGGTTTGTACAAATCCGCATTTATTGACCCCGGTGCATGCTGGGGTTTGTAGTCGGGGCGCCCGGTGCCGGCGGCTGTAAGCCTGCTTGGGATTGGCTGGCGGCGCCGAAGCGCTCTGCGCGGAGCCAATGAATGGGCGGGATATTGGGGAATCGCGGATTCCAGGATACGGTCGCGCACCGCCTGCTCTGGCCCGGCCCCAGAGAAGCCTTCGCCGCCTCGGGCCGGGCGGGCCCGACGCCGTGCTCTCCCACCCTGTCCCGCCCCATCCCGTCCCGGTCCCGTCCGTCCTGCCCCGTTCATCTCCGTCTCGACCTGTCCCGGATGGCCGCGATCTCTCGGGCACCCGCGGGCCGAGGGCAGGTGAGGCATCGGCGCCCTATCTCAGTCCGTGTCTAGGCAGCCGCGGCCCGGGCCGGCGTTTGCGTCCTGCCTGGGGAGGGATGTGTACGAGCTTCCCTTCCTCCAGCTCCCTGACAGAAGGGTGCAGCCATGTAGTGCCCAGCTCTGCTTCCAGGGAACCAGCGACAGGGCGAGAGGGCAGTCTCAAGCTGTGCCAGGGGAGGTTTAGGTTGGACATCAGAAAGAATTTCTTCACAGAAGGGGTGGTCAGACATTGGAAGGGGCTGCCCGTGGAGTCAGCATCCCTGGACATGTTTAAGGAAAGACTGGATGTGGCAGTCAGTGCTTTGGTCTGGTTGACAAGGTGGGGATCAGTCACAGGTTGGACTCAATGATGTCAGAGGTCTTTTCCAACGTCATTGACTCTGATTCTTGGCAGGGCCACGGCCATGTACCCCACAGGACCAGCACCCGTGGTGGACTCACCGTGGTGGACACAGAGCTGGAGAACGCTGGGAGAACTCGGTCCCACCGTGGCAGGTTCGTGAAGGCGTGCGATGGAAACGCCCGCGGGGCCCAGCGGTGCCAGGTGCCAGGAAGCACCGTGTGGGCAGGGAACAGCCACGTGGCCCAGAGCACTCTGGGCAGCGCCTCCCACACGCGGTTAAACTCAGTTCTGAGTAAAGTGGCACAACTAGAAAGCAAGATCATGAGTCAAAAAAAGCACCTGGAATTGCAGAACACTGACTCGGGCCTGAAGCCTTTGGCTGAGGAGTGCAGCTCGTCTTCCTCTGGGCATGGACGTGGTGCCAGGGGCACGAAGTACCGGAAGAATCGTGGTATTACCAGTGGGAATGGGACCCGCAGGGATGCCTGTTCTGAGGAAGAAGAAAGCATCCAAAGGCCTAAAAAGAATGTTACGGTTAAACAACAGCTTGATTTGGATAGCGATGAAGAGGAAATGAGAGAATTGATGGAGAGCTCTTTGGGGTTTTCCAGTAGAAATGGGAATCAGAAGGTTCTGGTAAGCGATGCTCAGTGGGGTAGAAAGGTAAATATGAACTTTGCTGGATTATGTATTTTTATTAATGCTTTTATATAATTGTTTTAATTGGTTGGTCGCTTTTTATTTAGGTAACACCAACACCTAAATTTTAAATGTGCATTTGTGTCTTGCTCATGATAGGATTCAGTTTCACATCTTAACATCTTAAAATGACTCTATTTTACCCACAACGATTTGTTCTCCCTTCAGCAATCTGCACATAACAATGAAGTAACACATAAATCTCTTTTTCATGTTCTTCAAAAAGAGCAAGACTCCGGTTCCATCAGGAAGGCCTCCTTCACCTCGTAAGGAAGTTTCACCAGCAGAGTTACCTAAAGCATCTTCTTTTCACAACAAAGACTCGGAGAAAAGTGCATTTGGTAAAGTTAATTCACCAGCACCTTCACCCACCAGCAGAAACCTGCCAGGACATACCATGAGATCTCAATTCCCGTCGTCTTCCGTGAAAGACGACACTGTAAAGATAGCTCTGCCTAAAGCAGGCTACACCAAGCAAAGCCAAGAATCCCTTGAAAGTGACAGAAGTGAAATAAAGTCATTAGATGAATTGTTTTCAAAAGGAGCTGATGCAGAAGATACGACCAGCAGTAGCTCAAAATGTAAGTTTTCTAAAATATTGTCTCAGTAGACTCAGTATGAATTGTACTGATAATCTCCTGATAAATTCTCGTATCAAACATAGTCACTTCAAAAGGATTCACTGGTAAAATTTTACATAAACCGAGGCCTTATCAAAGTAATTATCTTGGTCTGTTTCTTTTTCCTAGTGTAATAGGTTTGTATTTTTCTTAGGTTTTTTACTTAACGGGTTCAGATTAATGATGCTGCCCTGGGCGATGTTATGATGCCAAAACAATTAGAACATTTAAAATAGTTTTCATGTATCAATGGCACAATGTACCAGTGGGTCAGAGTGAGAACAGCTGTAAATGAGGGGCAGCAAAAACCTCTTGAACTTCAGTCAGCAGACCAAAGGAGGGAATTTTAGGAGTTTCTGTGATGTTAAAGAATCTGAGTGACTGATGGCTATTACTTTTTGGGTACTAAACTAGGAAGGTAGTACCGATTTTTTTTTTTTTTCCGCTTTTCTCACTTACAGGAAAGCGTACTGTAATTTTCATGCAAATTCTCATGTCCATGTGTCATTTGTTTGTAGCCTTCAGACTGAATGTCCTGAGCCTTGATGATTTGGCACCTGATACTACCAGTAAGGCAGCAGAACTACAGCAGAAAGTAAGTAGAAATTCCCCACTAGCGCCTATTCCCACTCTGCCTTTGTTTGGTGGAGTGTGGAGGTCCTAAAATAAATACTTTTACAGGGAAAAGACATTCAGTTTACTCAAGAATCAAACAAGTATGTGAAAAAAGACACATTGGTGGGGGAAGAGGACCAAGCTGCTCTTAAAATGACCAGTGCAGTAACTGATGTGAGCGATTCTTCTGAAGAGGATGTTGAAAAAAGCGTCACCGAAGATGAAATCTCTGAACACTTAAGTGGAGTTTCCTCAGATCTCCCTCCACACAAACAGGATTATCTTAGTAAGAACGAGAGAACTCTTAACTCAGAATATTCTGAAGACTTTGAAAGGTCTCTGTCTCCAACAGCCCCGGACTCCGTAGAGGGACACGCTGAGAGCTGCGCGCGTTCCGGAGCACACCCAGCTTCAGCATCGCCCCCGGTGGTCACCCAGGAGCGGCACAGCCGGGGCCGCCGAGTGCCCGGCACAGAAACCGCGGCTCAGACGGCAGAGCCTCCGTTCACCTACTGCTGGGCAAAGGGTGAGTGCAGCAGTTGCTGCCCTAGTCAGGCGAGTTTTACACTTTTTTATATGCCAGGCCAGTCAGCCTTTGATGGAGTTCTTCACTTCAGTGCCAGCTTCCCCTCATTGGTGCTAAATAAGAGATTTTCTAAAGCCCAACACTTTTAATCTGCTCTCTACAGAAAAGATTGGGATTGAATATCATAGTAAGAAGTGGTTTTTGCTTAAAAATACCCCCCACAGGACCAGTGGCTGGATGAGCGAGCGTTAGTGACAGAGCTCACAATAGCACGAGTAGTACTCAATAATGAAATTCAATATTCTGATATCTTCACTATCGTAAATAATAGCACTGTAGCGTTACTAAAGTGACTGCTCATCATAGAGTTGTTTTGCATTGTATTCCTCTCTTGGGAAAGCATTATGGCCCCATGGCAGGATCAGAGAGGAGCTTTCACATCCTGAGGGGTAGCTCCCTGCCTACGCCTCTTTACTTAAAAGTGCCAAGAGCCACCATTCCTTGCCACACTCAAGGAGAAAGTAGAAACTCGAGTGTGCTTGAAAACAGAAGCATTGAGTACAAAAGTGTTTGAGTCTGCCTAGGGTTAGAAAAGGTGCCTTCTGCAACGGTGGTGTGAGCCCAAGAGTAAAGAAACTGTGGAGGTTATATAACTATGTCAACTGGTTTTTTTTGGCTGACAGAATTCTCCTGTTGAGCTCTACAGTGGTTTTAGGGCAGCTGCTGTCCCAAGAAACTGCTGAAGAACCACCAAGTAAACAGCACTAAACCTTTCCACTCTCCCCACCCAGTAATTCCGATGTTATCCTGTGCACAGCAAACCCCTCTGCAGTGCTCGCCCCACCTGCTGGAACCAGCTACATCGATCCAGTGCCAATTGCCAGCCACGTGGTCAGCATGGACGCAGTAGAAGGTACCGAGAACACGTTTATTCTTCGTTTTTACTCTGTTTTCTGCACCCAAGCCCGGCTTGGTTCGTGCAGCCCTGACCGCAGTACACCCTGTCCCTTTCTCGCAGCCCTGACCACGTACAGGCCCTCGGCTCTCGTTTTACATACCATGTGCAAGCAGCACGTGATGCTCACCCAGCAGTTTGTTGAGAACGTTCACCACCTTCACACATCCCTCGTGGAGTCATTAGAGCACGAAAAGTTCCACTACCATACCCTGGAAGAGGCTAAAGAGGTATTTATGACAAACCAGAGACTGAGTGTATCTTCCTTTCCAAACACTTGTGGTATTTGCAGCAAACCCAGTTCCTTTGCATATGATTAATTAATAAGTTTACACAGTTAAAAAAAAAGACTAATGTCTTGCTGGAGGCCATAGTTTTTAAAGATTTATGTTTCTGCTGTAGCATTTAGCTGTCCTAAAATGAACAAGGATCATTCAGATGCTGCAACAGAAGGATCACTTTCTGTTGCTAGCACAGAAAAGTGCAGGTGGCTTGAGATGAAGATTAGTTACTTTCTACTATTTAATAAATAATCATCTACATAATAAAGACATTAGCATATTAATTTTTTTTTTTTTTTTTGCAGTACATCAAGAATCACAAATCCCCACCTCTAACAATTGAGCAAGCACTTGAAGAAATTCGGAGAGCCCAGGACAAGTAACAGCTTGGACAGTTACTGAACTTCAAGTGATGTTTATATTTACAGCTCTAAGGCTGAAACAAGAAACCTTCCAAGTTGCACAGATAAAAGGTTATAAACTAGGTATTGGAAGGATTTGTACAAACTGCTATGTTAGTATAAAGTAGTTAGTACAAATTGCTAATTACTACATATCATTTGCTTTTCTATACCTGAATTTTTTACTCATGTACACAATACAGGGATAGGCAGAAACCTTCAGCCAGACTCTGTCAGCAGAAAAGAAACCGAGCTAAGGCTTGTCTCTCCCGGGCCCGCGATGGCAGCGCACACAGCGAGCTCTGCCCTGGGAGATCTGCGAGCGCGTCTGTGATCGTGGCAGAAGGGGAAGGCTGTACTGCAGCCCCCAAGAAATACGACCACAGCAGAAAATTACCACCTCCTGACTTCTGTGCCGTTAGCCAAACGGCATTTTTATATAATCAGCCTCGTCAGATTACAACAAACCCAAACACGCGCTTGGGTGTATTTATTAAGATAAACTCAAAACAAGGAAGGCTTATAAGGCAAGGTACAGGAATCCACTTGCTCTGAAATCTGAGCTGCCTTTTTATTTTTAAAAAAAGTGTTTATTGGAAGGCAAAACAATAACATTCACAAGTTGGCAACATACAGGTGTTGTATGCTGATTCACAGACAGGTACAGTTCCACAACTACAGTAGATCTAGAACAAACTGATGTTCCACCATATTAACTGGATGGTTTTAAGAGGGTTTTTGCTATACAAACGAACGACTGGAAAAGGGAGCCACGCAGACCTGGGGGCTGGAAGTGCAGTGTAAGGGCCTAACAGCTCTAGCTGGTGGTCTCTGGAAACAGATACAAAAGGTTTGTTTCTTTTTTCATTTAGATTACAGCAAGTTTCCAATAACATCTCGTTGATAGAAACGTGTAGAGCAGAGAAAATGGATTCTCTTCTATTGAACTAATTAGCTTTTATTAAAGGGTATATACAAAAATATAAAAAGCTCAAAGACTGCGTTCCATTACAAAGCATCGCCCATCCCTCAGAGCGCTGGGAAAGCTACCAGAGAACTGACCCTCGTGTCCTGCCCCGAGTGGCGGCTGCAGCAGCTGCTGGCTGGGGCCTGGAGATGGGTGGAAGGTTCTAAAAGCTCGCACAGTGCTCAGAGGTCACCTGCACTGGAACTAGATGCTTCATTCCCCATTTAGACATTAGGATACACTGCTCAGCATCAGTCTGACTTGATCCCAAGGCAGCACCCCTCCACTTCAAATAGAATTAACCTTTTGAGAGAAATAAACATACATTATGGAACTAGAGAACATACAACCACATCAGATAATGTCTGTATTCCACAGGAATGAATGAGGCACAATCCTCCACCAGGAACAGCTTGACCGGGGTTTAATTCTACTATAAAATTGGGAACTAGTTAAAAAAGTTTTGCAAGATAAATGGAAATTTTTAAACTTGCTAGACATGTCATAGTAACAACTGGCCTTTTTTAAGCACTAATTGACAAGTGTTGGAAGTACATGTCATAGCTTTCCATTTTTCACCATAGTTTTAAAAGTAATTCATTTGTCACTTCCTCCAGACTTTAATCCGGATTTCTACAAGTTTAATTTTGTAGAAGATGCAAGACATCTTTCTTCAGAGAGTCTTATTCGGGTGGTGGAGGGTCTTGTGTTTCACGCTTCACTGAAACAATAGGGAAAAGAGTTCTTACACATTCCGCAGTTACCTAAGCTGTCTGAAATGTTTCGTGGAATGAGGGTTCTGTTAATCAGGAATTTTTCCTTACGGGCTTTATTTGAACCCATTTGATTGTACAGATCTAGAAGCAGAAGTGACATTTCATTGAGCATGCCAGTTTTTTTCCTCTTAGCTGTTGGCAAGAGCCGATGTTCAGTGTATCACAGACTCTCTGCAGAAATCCATCATTTGGGTTTATCGTCTTCACCTTCTTATAAGCACCTCCACTTTTTCTGAACCCTTCCTACAATACAGGGAACTTATTACCAGTTCTGGCTTTGGCAGAACGTGGTACTAACTGCAGGAAGCTCTGAACAGGGCAGGGGTAAACAGCAAGCGTGGTCTAACATAATTCCAACTGCAAGGACCTCCCTGCTGTGGCAGCCGCCCCTTCTGTGGCACTGCTCCCCATCCACTAACTGCGGCTGCTCCGAGGTTTTGTGGGGCAACATTCCAAGATCGGGTGCTCGGTATTGCGGCCGGGAAGCGGCTGACACAGAACATGCTAATTAATTAATGTTTCAGAAATCAGAATGCAACACAATGCCTAAAAAGGAAAACCTGCTGAGTTAATCAGAGTACATCTCCACTTACCTGTTGTTTTACTGTATCGGTTACATCAGAAGGAATTAAGAGTTACCGATATTTTGATTTGGGTTTACAAAAATCACTTTCAAGTCCATACAGGTTTCTAAATTGCCGAGAAACATTCACTTACATTCATCCCTGGCCTTCATGCGTGCGATAAATGAGTAACTTTTATTTCTTCGGTAGTTTTCATAAGGGTCATCCAATGCAACTCCCACTCCTTTGTACTGATCCCATTTGTCTCGGATATCACCTCCTTTAATTGGATCCTGAATTCCTTGTTCCTTGGCTCCCAATCCACCGGATCCACTCCATCCTGCAGCAAGGACACAACATTGCAATCCTTTCATTGTTTGCTTATTACTACAACTGTGAAGACAAACACGGACATTTTGGAAACAACCAAAGACAGCATCAGTTTGAGAAAGCAGGATGGGAACAGACAGCCTGAAAGAACACATGAATTGTCCCATTTATTTCACAAGCATTAATATGCAGACATTCCAGGAGCTGACAGCAGCACTATCCCCAAAAACTGTTAGGAGGATAGGAAGAAAGGCAGCGCAAGCCCAATCTGCCTGGTCAGCCCTGCTGACCTGCACTGCAGGGAGATGAAATGCCTCGGGTAGGTCAGTTCTATCTGATGCCAAACTCACATCCCCGTCTTCTGCATCTTTCCCAGAAAAGCAACTATCACTGCTCCATATACTTATATCTCTGAATATCCTTATGCTGACCTTGGAATGCCAAGGAATAATTCCTTATGGACGTGCATTAATTAATTATATCTAAGACGTCGGTGTCTAATTTTGCTTCCTTGCTTGTGTAGGTTTCTAGAACAGCGTCTTACCCATTTTCACTAGCATCTGATGGCCTTTATTTTCTTCCCCAAGTCTCGATTCTGGTATAGGAGGCCCAGAACTGGAGCCCAAACCGGCAGAAGAACTAACAAAATAAGAACAAAAAATTAGGAACCAGTGATACTGTTCTGACACAAAAGCACAGTCCTATTCTGTTAAGCATTAACATCCAAGACAACTCCATCCACTCTACTAAGCTGTTCTCTATTACAGCCATTGGATTATGCAGTTGTTCAGGTGGTGCCAGAAACACATCACCCGCTTCTCAGCACAAGGGAAATCAAACGTGTTGGGGAAGATGAAACAGGAAAGCCTTATAAATATGATTGCCTGACAAAAGATTTTGGGAATATGAAAACTGTAAGCAACATCGAAATGAAGGCCACCTTTGAGATACCAAGTCTTAGTTACTGAACAACTGGAAAACAATGGTATAGCCGACTGAAGGTAATCCCCTCTTGATTGAACAATACCCTCTGCTTGCAGACAGGTCCAAGGGTCAGAGCAGACCCTACTAGCTCAGCAGAAGGGGTCCAAAGAGTAGTTTTTAGGAGTTAAAATGTAACACTCTATGGTAATGTAATAACTCTTATAGGCTGTATGTAAATGCTATAGGAGTTGTACCTTGTACTAGACTGGCTAGTGAGAATTAGAATATTCAGTACAGAAGATGATTTATTGTATTGTAATGAGGACTTTGCGCCTCCTTTACTTACTTCCTCTTCGCTCACTCTGACTCCGCTCTTACCTACTTGCTCTTACTTTTACATTCTCGCTCTCTTGGGCCTGCTCCGAGCTGCAGCTGGCAGTTCCAAGCAGTGCCCCTGCACCCACGCCCTTTGCAATAAACCACATGTTCCAAGATCTGACTTCAGAGATCTCTCGTCTCCGTCCGTCCCGACCGTCCAACCCACCCCAGCCCCTACACAAACGCTCTGCTCTTCCCTATGGAGCACTCAGAGAATTACTTCTGCTCCTAAGGAAGGCGTACACAGGCTTCACAGTTGCACGCTGTTTCATTAAACTAAAAAGCCACCACAATAGAGCAATATTCTCTCTATACGCACATATAGCAGATAAATTGTTTCTAAATCTGCTTTCCATCATCTTTTCTGCTCTTTGTTGAAATGCTTATTATCTATCCCCTAGTAACGAGGCAGTGCCCCTGCAGGCGCTCCATTCAAACAGCCCAGGTAAAAGGAGACGAGACCAAACCAAAGCTTACGGAGGAGTGGGGCTGCGAGAGCGGGAACGGCGCCGCCTTCCTGGGGAGTACGACTTGGACCTCGACCGGGACCGTGATCGTGACCGGCTGTGAGAGGAGCGGGACCTGCTCCGGCTTCTGAAAGGGAGAGCGCACGAGTTACCAGAGCAACGCCCACAGTTCCCTGATCAGCCTCGAGGGTTGGGTTTTTCCCACTCCCCAGCTCCCAAGGTTTGGCCCCCCCGCGCCCTACCTGGACTGTGAGCGAGAATAGGATCGCGATCGAGAGCAAGAGCGAGAGCGTGATCTCGAGTAGGAGCCAGATGACTTCGAAGATCGTGAATTAGACCGGGAAGATGAACGACCTCGGCTTTTAGACCGACTGCGAGACCGAGACGGCCCACTGCACGGATGAGCAGAGAAACTCCAGTGAGGTTCCGCAGAGAAGCACCAGAAACACAAATCTACTCCTGATCAAATTCAAATTACACACAAAAGCACCGCTTCTGTGGTGAAAGCGAAAGCTCAAGCGTGACAAAAACCGTTTCACAGAATCGCAAAGCGGTTCGAGTTGGAAGGGACCTTAAAGCTCATCCAGTTCCAACCCCTGCCAATGGGCAGAGACTCCTTCCTCTAGACCTCTGGGTGGCTTCAAGCCCCATCTAACCTGGCCTCGGACACTTGCAGGGATGGGGCAGCCAAAGCTTCTCTGGGCAACTTGTGCCGGTTCCATTTTCTGCAGATTAGACAGAAATTCCAGCACACTGGAACTCACTTATTCCAACAGCGTGTTGCTGAACAGACTTTCCCTCTGCATTTAGCCCAAGCACCTTCCACAGGAACAGCACACAGCAGAAGGCAGCTCACAGGATCTCTCACCTATTTCTCTTCTCTTGACCTTTCCTCCGCCTTGCTCTCATTTTAGCTCTGAAGAATTCGTACAGTCCATTCTGCTCCCATCCTTCGCTGCAACAAATCAACCACACAGAACCCGCAGGCGTAAATTCCACGTCAACCTTAAGGATTTTCATCAGATTTTGTACAGAACGAAGGGTCTGGGCAAAATTGTCTTGCAAATCTCAGCACAGGCTCAAATGGCAAGCACAGTCGCAACATAAAAGCATTAGGAGAACCGAGACATGGGCGAAAAAGAGGGAGGCACTTTGTGGTTTGAAACACCTTCTTATACAGCATTTTCCTTACCATTTTATTGGCTACACCTACTCTTACCTGTTTCTAGGCCTGTCATGAGATGGTGGACTATAAAATGCCTCAACCGCTGCCAGGAGTCTCTCGCTGGGGGGCATTGGGGGTGGAAGACGTATATCTTTAGGATCTAAAGGTTTATACTCGTGATCTTCAAGCTGCCAGAAACAAAACAAATTACATTCGTGTCACGTGTCACAGGGTTGCTATCTGAAGAGATAAATACAGATTTTGCTGTGTAGGGACCTCAAATTTCAATACTGGATAAAAGAGGACCTGAAAATAAGGATTCTGCAGATGATCCGATGCTTCCTTGTGCTATCACTATCGAGCTCTCTGAGAAAAGCCTGCACTGCCCAGGTCGTAGTATTAAGTGGGCCACCAGGTAGATAAAATGCCAATCTCATCCACCTTTGTGCTAATGTGGCTGGATGGAAGCCTGGCACAAACTGGTGCATGAGAATAACAGAAACAGATGGAAGAGGCTTATTTGTTCATCTCAAATATGGAGTACATAAATGTAAATATCCCTGAAGATGCCGATGCAGGTATGTTTCCTGTTCTCTGTCCTTCTCTGCGTATATAACATTGACATTGTAAAACATCTTCACGAGAATTCCGATTACAAAAAACAAGTACAGTGGCCCCATCAGACCTACAAGGTCTCTCTGGCCATCTGAAAATCACTGGTGTTCCAGTTTGGCCAAATTTAGAAATATATCCTCTGGGGATTTCCATTTCCTACAAACAGGGGTCAGATTTTAAAGTGTAAATTAGTCTTTCATGCTGTGAGCTCAACCAGCTTTCTTCTGGCACACAACACTTGAAAATCATCACCATTTTCACTACCTAGTCCCCGCAACTACTCCTGCTCTTAAACCCTACGCAACTGGTTGTGGGATGGAAGGATTTGACATTATACACATCCACGTTGAACTGCCCCTAATAACAACAACAGATTTTGGATCTTTTAACCCCACCACTCAGTCCCATGGCAAGCACTTACTTTGACAAGCGGAGCCATCAGTCCAGCGGGAAGATCAAAGTAGGGAACATTTGGCACCAGACTGGGATCATCGTGGTTCATGTGAGGGGGCCCTTGGCGCCGCATGTGAGGGGGCTGCCCGTTAAATCCATGTGGTGGAGGCCCAAAATCAGGGTGCTGTGGCCCTCCCCAGGGAGGATGCTCGCTGATTCCAGGATGAGGCAATCTGTGACCAGGATGATGATGAGGAGGTCCAATTTCTGCAGAGTGGGAGGGTTAAAATGTTTTATTTAGCTATCAAGAAAGGAAGGCAATCAGAGAGGTACTTCCAGTTACTGCATTTATCCTAAAACCCCATCTCAGCAGATCCAGCAGAGCACCGGAGCCGAAGGACCAGAGGCTGGCTACAGGTCCACGCTCACAAATACCGTGCAGTGCATACACCTCCTTGGCCACAGCAACCACTCTCAAGGCAACAGGATACTTCAGCCCCAAGCCACTGCTTCCTTTGGGACCTACTGCAGTCAAAAGGACCTCAAGAAAGACACACTCGAGAACAAAATGTTTCAAATGCAGCAGGGCAGCTACCGGTGGGATTTATTTCTGAAGCTAAGGACACAACCGCAACTTAGCTTGGATCCGTAATTAGTTCTGTTTCTGTGCCAAATCAACAGATGTAAAGAAATGCATATGGCAGCAATTAACTCACGTCGGCAGGTGACAAGAAAATACTTTTGGTGAAAAATTAATTTGGAGAAGAGGCAGAGATAATATTCCGTTAAAATAGGGAAGCAAGTGCCGCTCATCCAACCACTGATGGACAAACGCCACAAACGCCAGGAGACCCTGCTGAACTCAGTGCACTCTATGCAGAAAACTGCAAGACTGAAAATCAACATCATTTGCAACAGGATCATCGCCTTTTCCAGGAAAAGCCATTACAGCCGCTGCCCAATCTCGAGCTGGTGCTGTTTGACTCACTGTCGTCAGAACTCGAGCTGAGTCTGTATTGCCATTGCTTCACCGCTTCCCTAATTTTAACCACCTGGTTTAGTAGATCCCTTCCTCCAACAACAAACAAAGACGTTTTAAATCACTGCTACAATCCAAAACTGAGCATCTCGTTCTGAGCTTAAACCTAAACTCCCCGGGACAAGAGGGAGTTCTCCCTTTCTCCCTGCTCGCTACCACAATTCTTAAAAAAACCCCAACCAAACGATGAAGCCCAAGGGAAAAAAAAAAAAAGGGACGATCTCTACTACAGAGGTTAAACTCAATCCTAAGTATATAAACTCAAATCCATTGGTTTCCAAACATTTCTGGATTTGGAAAATCGAGAAACTTTTACGATTAACGTAGCAACTCCTACACAGAAACGCAATGTATCTTTCAAATGACCTGTCATACAGAATCACGGTGATCTTTGGCCTTTACGCTGATAAGGATCATTCCAGAGTAACAATAACTCCTGCACGTGCAATGGAAACTACCCCGGGGCAGAACTATAGCAGACTTCCCGACAGAGCCGCAGGCCAGGCAAGGGGCACCTGGTTATGCTCCCAAACATCCCCATGTTCTGACAAGAGAACAGACCCAATGAGAAGGAAGAACTGGAGGCAGGGATCATTTCACCACACACTACCAGGCCACACAACATTAAAGGCAAAAAATTAGAGAGTTTGGCAGTCAAAATAAAAAGGAAGAATGAACGAGTGTATGCACAGGAACAAATCCTTCCAGCCTTCCTCTTACTTCCTCCATCTACACAGGTCACAGCCCTCACCTACAGGCTGATGCGCAGGAGACGTAAATTTATGAGAAAATGCTGCTTCTCACCTTTGAGCTTACTACTTCTAAAGTGAAGTAGTCACAAAAGAGGTGCCTGTAGAGATGCCAACTTGAATTTGGACTACAATTTCTTACCCACTAGGGAAGACTCAAAAAGCAAGGAAGCATCCAACTCTGCATGTGTTTCTTACTGAGTTCTTAGCAGTAGCTTCCCAGACTCCCAAATGAAACATTTCTCAGGAAAATCACACCAGTCCACCGAGCATAAACCGGCACCCCAAACCACTAAATAATTTTGTAATGGCAATCAGCATCGCAACGTAAGAAAACCTGGCCTGGTACACACTTTACCTTGAGGAAAATCCCCCTGGGGGTAATCAAAACGATGAGGATAAGGAGGCCTTTCAAAGGGATGGCGAGGTGGAAAATCATCCTGCATGAAGCGAGGTGGAAAGCGGTTGAAATTATGTGGATGCGGGGGCTGGTTGAATTGGGGATGTTGCTGATGTGGCGGAAATGGGCCTCTGAAGTGAGGTGGCCGCTGCATTCGAAATGGAGGTTCCCTCTGACCCCCACCCCATGGAGGCTGTTCATGCTGGTTGTTCCACGGCGCTTCAAACTGGTTGTTCCAAGAAGGATCAGGCTGGTTGTTCCAAGGTGTCTCTCGCTGATTGTTCCAGCCTTGATCTCTCTGTTCGTTCCACATTCCTTCGTGGTTGTTATTCCAGGGAGGACAATGAGGTGGTCCCTGGCGGGGAAGCACAGAAGCCTGGTAATTAGGTTACAAAAATAAAGAACACAATAGCACACCTTCTTAAGGAAATACAGCCCATGGGCAACACGCACAAGCGAAAGAACATTTCAAATACAGAGTCTGAACAACTGCAACTTCCAAAAAAAGATGGGAAAAGACCAAACTGTTCCTGAACCAAACAGCTCTTGTTCATAGGAATAGCGTGATGGTTAACAAACTGAGATATGAATAAATACTTTGCCTTTAACTGTGGTCAGAATGACTAAGGTTGGCATTGAAATCTGGATTTCTAACTTCAACTTCCACAGCTTTTCACTGCACTTCCACTACCGAGATGGTCATTCTCAACCTCCACAACCACGACGGTCATTCTGAACCGCCACATCCGCTTTCGGAACCGCTTCATACCTGTTGTTGACCCCATGGCGCAACGGGGTGAGGTTGGTCAAACCAGGGTGGTTTATTTGGGGGAATCTGATCATGAGATCCAGGCCCACGTGGTCCACCTGAGGCAGGGTCCTGCACTCCAGACCCGGTTGTGTCATACTCTGTAGAACCAGCCAGAGGCAGCTGAGATTTACCATCATCTGGAACAATTTAGAGACTATTGTCAGCATCAAAGTCACGTGCAATTAATAAAACATTGGCACACCGGGCTCCAGATGAATTTCTTCTGCAGAAATCTATTCCCGGGAGAGAGGATTTCTAATCCATTTAACGCCCATCTCTTTGGTACTTTTATACTCAAGCATCAGCCTGAACCTGCTGCAAGGCTCTGAACAGATTCGAGCTTTTGCCTGAACCAAACCAGCAGCGCATTGCGCCTCATTGTTAAAAAAAGGGGGGAGAAAAAAAAAAAAAGAAAAAAAAGAAAAAAAAGAAAAAAAAGAAAAAAAAGAAAAAAAAGAAAAAAAGAAAAAAAAGAAAAAAAAAAGAAAAAAAAGAAAAAAAAAGAAAAAAAAGAAAAAAAAGAAGTCCTAACACTGTCGCCCTCTGATTTTTGCACAGGTCCCAGGTCAGCTCCGTACCTGCTTGTGTGACCGGAGCAGACGGTGGAGCTGAGGCTGGGGCTGCTGTCGGGGCTTGAGGTGGGGGTGTTGATTTCACCTCGTTCTCTAGCGAGGGTATTTGGATCTGTTGTTGCTGCTGCTGCTGCGTTAAACTGTTCACAAACTCTTCATGTTGAGTTTTCAGGTTCTGGATCTGCTGCTGAAAAGCCACTTGCACAGGCTGTACAACTGTTGCATATTCAGTGATCAAATTTGCCTAATAAATGAAGGAGAACAGGTGAACGCTGTACCTATAATACCTAGTCTATCTTCTTGTTCAGAATTCCCTACATTGCTCTTCACCCTCTCTCCCAAAACACGCACGAGGCTGCGGGATAACACCGGCAGAACCGCCCAATCTCGCTACGAAGCTTTGCAGAGATTTCTAAAATATTCTCTGCAGGCTGCAACCAACCTTCCTTAGCACTTAGCACTGTCTTCCCAATACAGCTCAAATCAACAGCGTTCATTGTTAACAATAAAAAGGAAAGGCCCCCATGGCCGCAACAATTTTTATAGTCAATGTATCCAATTTAAAGCCACGGTTGCTTGTTTCCTGTTGACCAAACACTCCCTGCTATACGAGACACTGCCAAAAATGTACAGGACCCTATCAGTCTGTATCCCGCATCCAGGACCATAACAGCAGCTGGAGCATTGAATGTTTGGAATAACAAGGTTGTATTTTTCATTATTTTTTGTAATCCCTTGTAAACGTCAAGGGAGGGGAGGGGGGCCAGAAATTAGTATTAGCCTTTGAAAAGGAAAATAATTTTCAAAATATTTACACAAATAAGAAAACTGATACTTTTGTGGCTAACCTGGTACTGGCCAAGTCCAAGAGCCGGGCTTTGTAACTGCTGAATAATGGACTCATCAAAGTACCCATTTTTCTCCCATAGCTGAAGAAGCTGCATGAATAAGAGTGAAAGGATTTTAGAAATTATGAACAATCAAAGAAGAACTGAGGCACAGCATTTTTGCGTCTTCAGCTTTTCCTAAGGCCTAGGATTTTGGCATTTATTTTTGAACCGCTAAAGATTCAGATGCATTTGTCATTGTGATAACTCTTAAATAAAGCCTAGGCACTTTAAAGTTCTATTTTAAATGAGAACTAGAGCACATCCCGTAATAGACTCTACAAAGATGATTGGACCAGAAAAGTCTCAGTGATCTTCTTCCACCTGCCTATTTGTGAACTTACATAGCACCAACCTAACAAAGCAAAAGTCACCGTTCAACCAAGACCAGATACTCACTCTGGCAATTTTCTGTTGCTTATCCTCCTCCACTGCTAGAAAACTGGTACAATAAATAGGAACAACCACCTTCTGTAAAGCAGCCAGAAGATCTCGTGCTTGCTTCCGCTGGCTTCGAGAAAGGAATGGGAAGAGTTACCTTTTTCACTATAATGCCAAGTGCATTGGAATATTCAATTCATCTCAACTTCAGCTATACCAAAAATAGTGGAATTGCGAAAAAGAGAGTTCTCTCCTTAACAATTTTATTGTAAAGCCTCGCCTGGAGGAAAAATACGCAAATTAGGTAAAAAGGTTTTACCTAGATTTGATTACTAAAGCACTAGATCAAAGCTGTGGACATCTTAGGACAGCCGCTAAAAAGAATTAATACATTAAAAATAAGAAGCGACTAGTCAAACTAACACTGTATCTAGGAGAGAGACTTCATCAAAGTAATCAAACTAGCAAACTGAAACCCGTAACTGAATTCTTACCAGTGATGCAAAACATCATTGATTAAGTAGATGAGGTGCAGCCGCAGCTCAAAGTGAGCTCCTTCCGCCGTGATCCGGTTCCGCAGGTGCCCAGCCATCAACTCACAGTGTGCCGGAGACTTGGCATTACTAAACATCCAGTTCTTACCAGCCTTGGAAAAGCAAACGTTAAATATTTTAAGTCAGTCTAATGCGTTCACACGATGCGAGCTTCCTATAGCTCTGAAATAGCCGCAGGAAGGGGAGCTTCCAGGTAACAGCTCTCACCTCACCTGCCTCACGACACGGCTCTAAGCTGCTGTTAACGTGCAGAGAACCTCAACACGCAAACGAACCCACAGCTCCACCGAACCCCCGCGCGGGTTCAGACCGCTTACCGAAATGGCATCTTTCGTACAAGTGTCAATTATTGGCTGCAACAAGTTGTCAAATTCGTTCATGTCTAATTGGGTTTCCTCCAAAACCTTTTGCATTTGCTGCTCTATTGCAAGGGCTACTGCTGATGTGACTTGTTCCTGATAAAAAAACCCGAAAAAGACAGAAGCAAAAAAAAGAAGAATTACATTATAGCCAACATTCTTTTAAAGAACAAAGCTGCTCTATCCTTATCCTCTTGGATATAAGTAGCTATCTCAAAGACCAAAATATTTTATAAGCCCTGTGACCTCACGACAATGTTTCAATTATTTGGTTTTGAAAAGAAAGGACTCTTCACATTTTTCAGGAGAAGTCCAGTTTACTTCTACTTCTAAAATTTATCACTCAATAAAAAATAATTGTGAGAAGCTCGTCAATATAAGGAACGTAACCAAGGCACAAGGAACGCTTCAGTTTGGTTTTCAGCGGCTTTAACAGCTAAACATCTCCTGCAAAAGTCAGCGAGTCCACAGCACACGGTTCCCCTCCACCCCCAATCACATCTAAGTCGGAATGCTACAAACTGGAACATCTCGCAGTTCCCAGCAACCTGCAGCATTAAACCGGGCTTAAAGGGGTCACAATTTATTCCACTCTAAAACTAACAAGGTTTTTCAAAGAGTAAATACAAGGTTTAATCACAGATCAGTCGTGCCAGCACAACCTGCGCATCGGATACGTCCATTCCAGGGGAACGATGGCATTTGCCACGCAACAAAAATAAGGAAAGCAATTTCTCACCTCTTCTCACCTCCATCACCACTCAGCAGCAAACCGTCCTCTCCCCTTTCACTCCCAATTCCTACAGCCACTGACAGCCCAGGATACACCGGGCGAGCATTCATCTTAAACCAACCTGTCTCATAGCGAGGAGATGCTGCTCCTGCTGTTGCAGGTTCCACTGACTCTGCTGGATGAGCTCCTCCACAGAAGGGGTGCCCTGAGGGGCCGGGATGGGCGCAGCTGGCGGGAGCGAAGGCTGTGGCAGAGGCTGGATCTGTGCGGAAGCCTCGATATCTTGGCTCTGCTTGCACAACACTATCAGACAGAGTAAACTTTGAAAGTAAACCTCCCAGAGAAACCTGCTACCGCCAGCCCACGGGTGAAAATGGCACCGGTTCCAAACAGACCCTCACTCTGAAGGGTCAGGGGGGGTCTCCAGAGCTGCTCCGACAACGCTCTCGGACGCACGGTGGGATTCCTGGGGCGTCCTGCGCAGGACCAGGAGTTGGACTCGATGATCCTGATGGGTCCCTTCCAACTCACCGTACTCTATGATTCTACAGTTAACGCAAAATCGCGCGTGGGCAGTACCAAAGAGGAGAGTCAGCAACTCCCCGTGCACTTCCACAGGGACAACTCCAGCAAAAGCCGAGTCCCGGCTCTCCGGGTGCTGAGCTCCGTCTCACCACGCTGCCCGTCCCTGCGGCTCCCCCTGCCCACCTCCAAACCCACAACCGGGGCCGTGAGGAGCCGTGGGCAGCGCTCATCCAACTACCGGGAACCCAGAGCGCAGGAAGAGGCTGCAAACCGGTCCCGGCGGGGCAGGGTGAGGCCAGGAGGGACAAAAGTGTCTCCGTCGGCCGACCCCGAAACTCCGCGGCCGGGGAGGGAGGGAGCCCCGAGCCGGCCCCGCCCGAGCCGCAGGCCCCACTCACGCTGCTGCTGCTCCAGGGCCAGCTTGTACTTGTAGTAGCCATAGAAGTCGCCTCCGAAGAGGAAGGAGAATTTGGGGTTCTCCTTCTGCTTCTCCATCGTCATCTTCTCGAACTCGGGCCCGTTCCGCGCCACAAACTGCGCCAGCTTGTCGATGACATTCCGCAGCTCCTGGTCTGTGGGGAGGCAGCGCCGTCAGCCCCCGCTCTCTCCCCGCTCCCTTCCCGTTCCCGCGGTTGCCCCCGTTCCCCCGAGCCCCCCCCCCGATCGCCCCTCACCCTCGGGCGGCAGCGGAATCTCCATGGCCGCAGCTCCCGGGGCCGCTGGGCCGCGCCGCACGGACGGAAGAGCTGCGACACCCGCGCCACCGCGCTTTACGGTCCTGTCGCTATGGAGACGGCGCGCGGCGCCGGTCACGTGGGGTCGGCCGCCTCACGGTCCCCTTCCGCCGCGCGGGCGGCCCGGCGCTGGCGGGAGCGAGTCACAGTGGGAGCGAAAACGGAAACAAGGCAAAAACAATTCACCACGGGCAGCTCCGACCAGCGAGCCGCAGGAGCTGTGGGGCTTTTCGCTCTCCCTGCGACGGCATTAGTCCAGACCACGAGATATTTCCCGGAACAGATCCTCCCTATAAACGGGAGCTACAGCAAAGCTCAAGCCCTCATCTAGAGACCCTTGGAAAAGCAAAGGTGAGAGGGGATTACCTGGAGCCCCAGGGGACCGAGGTGAAGGGGATGAAGAAGCAGACAGCGAACTGCTTCCACTGCTGCTCACTCCAGCGAGGGGAACATCCCTGGAATTTCATGTCCAGAGTCGCTCCCAAGCCCCACAGGTGAACCCACACGTACTCCAGGACTGATCTCCTTTGTACTTCCAGCAGCACAGACCCACCGGGAGGAACTGGAGTCCAAGGACGCCCGTCAGCAGCTGTTTTCCCGCTTGCCCCTCTCTCCGCATTTTCCCTTTCCAGTGGGATGCAGGTGCCGTCCCCCAGAAGCGGGAAAACCGCCTGGAAAGCCCGGGACGCCGGGAGCCAGCACCCCATTTCTCCCAGATTTCCTGCTGACAGGCATTTTAAGCCTGCTTTGCTTCACAGGCGCCTTTCTGCCAAGGGCACGCCCTTTTTTTTTTTTTTTTTTTTCCCAAATAAAGGTTTGGAAAGCTGAGTTTCACGAGAACTAGATCATATTTTGATTATTCTTAACTTGGAGTTTCCCTTGGCACCAAAATCCAGTTGCGACCAGCTGCTTTCAGACAATTACCCCGGCACACCTGCACAGGGAGCTGCTAGTCCCGAGGGGCTGATGGAGGCACCCCAAGGTCCCTCAGGAACGACGGAGCATCCGGCAGGAGCAGCTGGATGCACCCGGGCACCTGAGCAGGCGGGGCAGCACGTGGGGTGCCAGGGGAAAAGCTTCGGCTTTCTGCTTTCGTCTTGTCAGTCCCTTCCCAGAGCCCCTAGTCCCTTCACAGTGGCCCCAGAAAAGAAAGGAGTTATTAGGAGAAAAGGGGTTTAAACTGGGGGAAAAACTTCCCTTTCCATAATTGTCTGTGTTCAAATTGAGGGGGAATCCCCTTCCCCTGCGATTTTAATGGTATCATTTGAAGGAAGCCCTGCCTTTTCTATGCTGTTAGGGGTATCAGTTGACGGGGAATCCCCATTTTCCATTGTTGTCTAGTTTAAATGGGAAGGGAAAACCTTGACTGTGCTATTTTATGGGTTGGAATTAAGGGTAACTCCCACGTTTTCATCATCCTAATGTTTAAATTGAGGGGGAAGCCCAGTTGTCCCCCCTTTTTAAGGGTTTGAACTGAGGGGAAAAAAAAATCCCCCTTTTTCCATCACTCGAGAGATTTAAAGTGAGAAAAAACCCTCTTTTCCCAATAGTTTAGGGGATTAAATTAAAGGGGAGAAGCCATTTATTTGCTATTGTATTGGTTTAAGTGGAGGCAAACACCCTCTTTCCTCATTTTAAGGAGTTTAGTTGAAGGAAGCTCTCCCTTTTTCAGCATTTTAAGGGTTTAAATCTGTATTTTAAGGCACTTCTACCTGTGCCCCGGTAACAAACATCTCACACGGGAGGGAGCCCAGCAGGTAGGTAACCCTAACGCTGCCCGGGGGGTCAATTATTTTTTTTTATAATGTATATAGCCCTAATTAGAGGTCCCAATGAGAGTTTTACTATTTGTATCATTACTATTTTTCTCCACTCTACTTAGTCATATGTGGATTACTTAGTAATCACTAAGGAACAATTATGCAAATTAACAACTCATTATCCCACTTATCTATACTACCCTGCCAAAACGCAAAGTTTTATTCCTTACCCAGTCTCTGCCCTTTTGCTCAATGTAGTTGCAGTTAAAAAGGAAGTATGTAATAAAAAAAAGAAAGCATAAAGAGTATTTTTCTCTATCCAGCTCTTTACTCATCTTGAATTTGAGACAGAGGAGCCAAGCAGCCATGGCTCCTTTGAGAGCTTTGTTACCTTGTAGTATTTCCCCCTCCCTGTTCCCGGGCATCCTGGGAACGAGAGGCGGGCCCAGCCGGGGGTACATCAACCCCAGCCTTTAGCGAAGGGGCTCATTCCCTCTCTGGGATTGATGGGGCTAAGAGCTCTCGTTTCACTTTGATAAGGGGGGAGGGTCTTTCAGCTCATCTCAGCTTTTTTTTTTAATAGAGGCTTTGAAGACACAATGAAGAAAATGGCATGGAACGCAGGGAGTATTTAAGCTCATGATTTTGGGTTGTGTGTTCAGGGGTGGTAAGGTTTTCAGGGGAGGTGTAAATGGTGGCCATGTTACAGCATTGTTCCTTGTCTTTATTTTTAGGAAGTAAAGCTGGATATCAGCAGTCAAGGTGGATGGAGCGAGGTGAGCAGTGACCGGTGGACTGAACCACTTGTTATTCCTTGGGTGCCAAATTCTGGTAAAGCTCTAAGCATCCATTGTCATTTGTCTTTTTTAGGGGGTTCTCTTTATTACACCGAGCCCCTTCGCCGACCGGCCGACGGACCCGGTTCACCGCCCTCATGAGCCCTCCGGAAGTATCACGGGACTCTGTGATGAAGCCTTTACCTTTTCCATTCGAAGGTGCCGTCCACGTAGCCTTCGGCAACGGCCGAGGAGTTGCGGTGAGTCGGGGAGGGAGGGAGGAGGAGCGAGGGCCCGCTCAAGTTTCAGCAGTGCCGCATCACCTCGTCTCCTCTTAACCCAGGCATACCCTGCGAAGCGTGGCTGAAGCGTGCGGCCCGAGGACCCCGGCCTTCTTAGGAGACGGTGAGTAGCAGAATTGTTTCTGTCGGGTTTTGGCCGACGTGCCACTAAGTTCCTGTAGTGATGCTCAGTTCTCTTTATTGTAGCCGACTGAGAGACAATGGCCCGGCGATGGCAGGAACTTCCCGGATGGCAAGGTGGCATTCTGTTGAGCCCGAGGAGGATTCGTGTCCCCAGATGTCTGAGAGATAAGTTGAGGGCTACGATCCACAGAGGGAATGAAAATGGGATGTCGGGGCTCAGCGGGAGGGATTTTTGAGTCCGCTTTGGAGGCGGGGATGTGCAGGGAGGGGCCCCTTAGCCCATAGAAAGGGAAAGTCTCACGTCTGATCACAATGCCAAGGTGCGCGGGGCAAAGCAGTCCCGGTGCACGTTGTATCACTTGTCTGTCGTGCGTTCTGTATGTTTTGGGCATCTCGTGTCTCATGTCTTTAGTCTTAGCCCTTCGATGTGCTTGTGGTCATTCTTCTTGCCGAGAGTTTTCTCTCCCCGCTGCATCTCCTCGTTTGTCATCTCCCATGTCACGGGTGCCTGCATGGGTTTGGCCCAGAGCTGCTCTGCCCTGCTGCATACTCTGGCCTATAGAATAAGGCCCAGGGACTTGAAATTTGTAATGTAGGGTGTAGTTTGGCCTCTAGATAATATTCTTAGATTGACACAAGATGGCTGGAGCTGTTAAGTTATCATGCAGCCCTTTGACTTTTGTCATCACTTTGTTTCAGATGCAGGTGGATTAAATCCGTGGCAGAGCGCCCCATACCAGGTGAGGGGGTTCCCACAGGAAGGTCGGTCACTGTTTGTGTTTGCAGGGCAAGTGTAACTGGTGGCTGTGTTACAGCTTTGTTCTTTGTTCTTAGGAGGGAAAGGCGGATATCAGCAGGCAAGATCAAGTGAGCGAGGTAAGCGGTGACCGGTGGACTGAATCGGTTGTTATTGCTTGGATGCCAAGTTCTGGTAGCTTAAGCTTTAAGCATCCATCGTCATTTGTGTGTTTTAGGTGGTCCACTTGTATTATGCCAAACCCCCTCACTGACTGGCCAACAGACCCGGCTCGCCGCCCTCGTGAGCCCTCCGGAAGTATTACGGCACTCTGCGACGAAGCCTTTACTTTTTCCTTTCAAAGGTGACGTTCCGGGAAGCCTTTGGCAATGGCCGAGGAGTTGTGGTGAGTCGGGGAGGGAGGGAGGAGGAGCGAGGGTCCCCTCAAGTTTCAGCAATGCCAGATCCCCTCGTCTCCTCTTAAGCCAGGTACGCCCTGCGATGATGGTGTCGGCCTCTGACCATAACCAGAGCATGCGGCCCGAGGACCCCGGCCTTCTTAGGAGACAGCGAGTAGCGGAATTGTCGGGTTCTGGCTGACATGCCGCTAAGTTCATGCCTTGATGTTTGATTTTCTTTATTGTAGCCGACGAAGAGGCAGCAGGAACTTCCCAGACAGCGAGGCGGCCTTATTTTGCACCCAAGGCAGATTCCCTTCCCGGACGTCCGAGAGATAAGTCGAGGGTTATGACCCACAGAAGGGATGAAAGCAGGGTGCTGGCTCAGGACTTGCCGGGAGGGATTTTTGAGTCACCTTTGGAGACAGGGATGTCCAAGAAGGGGCCCCTTAGCCCACCTAAAGGGCAAGTCTCACTTTTGATCACAATGCCGAGGCGGGCAGAGCAGTCCCGGTGTGTGTCGTGTCACTTGTCTATTGTATGTTCTGTGTCTTTTGGGCATCTTGTGTCTTAGGTCTTTTTCCTTAGCCCTTCGAGGGGCCAGCTTATCGGAAATGCCGGGCATCATCCTTAGCATCCGTGTTCCTCGGCCGGGTGCCGATACCGTCGGACCTTTGACCGACGAGCTTGGATGCACATTGGAATCGCATCTCCCTTTAGAAGCATTGAGTCAGAGGTCTTTTATGGTCTTGTTCTGAGCTGTATTCACAGCTGTGCACCACAGTGATCCATTACAGAGGATTAGGACTTGTCAGGATGCAAAGAGCGGTAGAGGATTCTGACCGTACAATTCTCGGGCATCCATCTTTGCGCTTCTCGGAATAAGCCCTTCCCTTAGCATCTTCTTCGAGCCTCGTCGGTCTCGCCGAGATCATCTCGCTCCGCATTCTCTCGGTCCTTGCGGTCATTCCTCTTGCCAGAGTTTGCTCTCTTCATCGCATCTCCTCGTTTGTCCTTTCCTGTGTCACGGGTGCCTGCATGGGTTTGGCCCGGAGCTGCTCTGCCCCGCCGTGTAGCCTGGTGTGTAGGTGCAGTAGGACAAGTCCCAAGGCCTTGAAATCTGTAATGTCGGGTGTAGTTTGGCCTCTAGCTGGTATTCCTAGATTGACACAGGATGCCTGGAGCTGTTCTCATGCAGGACTCTGACTTTTGTCATCGCTTTCTTTCGTGTTAAACCAGGTTTCTTTAAAAGCAGTTTTGAGTCAGTGAAATTCAGGCACTTGAATTACTTTGGGAAATGGTCCATTTAGGATAGATCCACACTGACAGAAGCTGTTTATCTGAGGTCAGTACATGCTTTGATCAGTGCAGGGCCTTCCCCTCAAGAAATGCATGAGCCAAGCCTAGTAAGGTAGAGGAAAAGACACAAGTTCAGCTTAGAGACCTGCACAGGTGAAATCCCATGGATGTGCCTGGAGCATGGCCCTCCCCAGCAGCTTTTCTTACAGTTAAATTCTTAAAAAAGCTAAAAGCTGATGCTCAGTACTTTGGGATCTGGCTCAAAACTGCGGAGAGGATAAACTCCCTTACTGGAACTCAGGCAGTGGAGTGCCCACAAGCCAGCAGCCAGATTGCTTCTTGTTCAGCTTCATTTCAACGTCGTTTTTTTGTTGTTTTGGTTGGTTGGCTGGTTTTAAAGTATTCTTAGAGATACTACAAATGGAAGAAGAGAACAGAAATAGAGTGGAGCACACTGGCACAGTAACTGATATTTTACTGTTCCTCTTTTTCTTTTAAAAATATATGTAGATAACATGAACTTTTTAACTCTGTGATTTGGGAGAAACACTCTTTTTTCTCCCTCTCTTTGGAAGAGATATGCAAGTCCTGAGCCATTGGGCCAATGCTTGCTGCATTTTGTTTACGTTTTTACAATCAAACAAGGGGCTGATAAGATTGACAAGGAAGATACAACTCAGGAGCTCACTAGGCAGCAGCCTCCAGACTCTTTGGGTGATGCAGTAGGGTATGAAGACTATTCTCCAGTGCGAGATTAATCCATAATAACGTGCTCACTGACATAAAAGTCACTTCTTATAAGCCACTTCTTATTCCCTGAAGTGCAGGAGCTGAGGTGTTTGACAAAGCCTTGGCAGAATGATGAAGTAGATCCCTGTCAGATTTCTCCTTCTGGTGCTAGCGAGAGCAATCCATCTTCTTTGAGGGTTTTGTTCCTTTGGGATTGTGTGTAGTTTAGAGGGAGAACAGTACCCAGAAGCATTAATTATTTAATCTGCACTGCTTTTTTCCTCGACGTGTGAGGCCTGAGTATTGTGCTGGGAAGCAGGGCCAATAAAATTTCTGGGAGTCAGACTTGGAGCTTGAAAGTTTTAGAATTAACACTGGCGACTCAGCTCCCTCTATGGTCAGAAGAGGGGGAGACACCTTCCTTCAGGATGTCTCTCCAGGGAATGCTTTTGCAAAGTTTTCTCTCGTAACGGCTCAAGTCCTGCCTCTTCCTGAAATTGCGGTGTAGATCCCACTGGAGGCAGTAAATCTCTCAAATGTATGAGCTTGGGCCTACACACCTGCTAAGGTGTGACTAGAGGTGTGAGAGCTTTTGCAAATGAATTTGGAATAATGAGAATCACAGAACCACTGAGGTTGGAAAAGCCCTCTAAGGTCATCGAGTCCAACGTGTGCCCAATCCCTACCTTGTCACCCAGCCCAGAGCACTGAGTGCCATGTCCAGGTGTTCCTCAGACACCTCCAGGAACGGGCACTCCAAACCTCCCTGGGCAGCCCCTGCCAAGGCCTGACCACCCTTTCCAGGAAGAAAGTCCTCTTGATGCCCAACCCTGGTGTGGCTTGAGGCCCTTTCCTCTTGTCCTGTTACTGGTTGCCTGGGAGAAGCAGCCAGTCCTCACCTGGCTACACCCTCCTGTCAGGGAGTTGTAGAGAGCAAGGTCTTCTCTGGGCCTGTTCTTCTTAGGACTGGTATGGAATCACTATTTTGCATTAAAGGACAATAAGCAGATGTTTTGAAAAAATACTTTGAAATGTTTTTGCATTGTCCTGGAAATCTGCCAAGAATTGGAGTTGCTTACCAGGTTAGGTGTTCTTGCCTGCAGCTTCCCAGGGGCTGCTGGAGGTGGGATGAGGCTGTTGCAGAGGAATTACAAGTACGTGGTTTCTCACTCAGGAGACTCTGGGTTTACTGTAGTTACGGGACTGGTTTTCCAGACTAGAGGAACCCCTTGAAGGACTGCAGAGGGAGGTGGAGATGGGATTTGGGGTTTGCATCCCCACCTCCTGAGCACACATGGGGTTAGATGCCCCTTGGCAGAGCTGTAAGGTGTAATGTGGGCAGCAGCTCCTCCTCTCTTTGGGGGCCTAAATTGAAATGCTCAGGAGCCAAATCACCTCTGAGCTGCTCTCTTGTGAGCAGGAGAGGAAGGGACACCTCCAAAGGCCACATAGCTCACTCATAGTCTGAAAAATCCTACTGCTGAATCTGGAACCCCCCCAGGGACGCCTGGGACCCCCCGGGCCCCTCTGTGATCCTCGACAATGCACCCCCCCATCATCAGACCATGCAGTGCCCCCCAGTGTTTTGCCAGTGGGAGCACTGGAAGAGATACTGGGAATGCTGGGAGGGAACTGGGAGGAAACTTCCCACCACTCTCCAACGTGCAGCAGCCCCAAGTGCAACCAGTGAGGAGGAGGAAGTGCTCCCAGTGCCTCGCCCCCCCCCCCCCAAAAAAGTGGGGGGTTACGAGAAGAAAAAGGATTTCTGTAAGTTTCTGTAATTGTGTTTGAACTTAGGAGGATCCCACTTCATCTAGGGTTTGGAGGGTCTCAATTGACACAATGTTTTCATGATTTTGTATCTCAGTTGGCCGGGAATCACTGTTTTGCATTATTTTCGTATCTAAATGGAAGAAGAAAGCCTTTATGGTGCTGTTTGATGGATTTGAATTGAGGGAAACCGCCCCATTTTCATCATCTTAAGGTTAAAACTGAGGGCACAACACCACCGTCCCTGGTTTTAAAGGGAAGCCCTTTATGTGCCATTATAAGAGTTCCATCGAGGGGGACCCTCATTTGAAGGGACCTTCATAGAGGAAAAATGTGTCCAAAAGCCCCCAAAATGGTCTTTCTTGAGGGAAAGTGAAGAGGAAGCTGCATTTCCCCTCATTTTAGGAGGCTAATTTGAGCAAAACTCCCCCTTGATTCACTTTTTCTTTGGGTTTAAATTTAGGGCAGACCCTCCTTATGCATCAATTACGGGTCTAAATTGAGAGGGAACCTTCGTTTTCCCCTTGATTGAAGGCTTTGAAATGGTGACTAAAGGGAGTTTTCCCTTAATTCATTAAGAAATTGAAAAAGAAGCCCGGCATGGACCGGCGGGTCTGGACACATCCCCATTGAGGGGGGGCAGAGCCGCTGCTCGGGGGATCCTTTATCCCCCTCGTACAGCTGCGAGCTGCCGAGGAAAAAGTCCTCGTTCCTAGGCTTGAAGCCCTGCAGGTTTACCTCTCATTCTCTTGCTCTGATTTGTTTGACAATAAATTCAATTTATTCCCCCCAGTCGTGTCTCTTATTCCAGTGACCGGTGAGTGATCTCTCTGTGCCCTTCTCCCGATCCTCGGGCCTTTCCTGATGTGTTCTGTTCCCTGCCCAGGGTGAGGAGGAGAGGGACAGAGCGGTTTTGCTGGCACCAGGCACCTGGCCAGGCCCAGCCCACCCCAATAATCCCTGCGATCATTCACGCCACCATTACCCAGGCGCACGGCGGGTCCGGCTCCGCGGGCAGGCGGCTCCAGTGGTTCAAAGTGGGCGAACTGGGACGGAGTGAGAGGAAGCAGCTGGTGCCGGTGGGTGAAATGTCTCTGCTGCGAGCTGCCTGGGAAAGGAGGAGGGAGAACCTAGTGCAAAGGAAAGGGGAGAGAAAGAGGGACAAGGCTGGAGCTGTGGAAGGAAGCGGAGATGGCCAAGGGGCAGCTGAGCATTTTGCTTTCCAACTCTGGGGGGGGAAAGAAAGCGCTGTCAAATCCATCCAGGAAAAGAGAGGAGAAATAGCAGGTGGTGGAAATCGCCGGCAATTTGGATGCAATTTGTCTGTCTGAAGTGCAGACGCCGACAGACACGGAGCACCGCCGGACGCCTGCTGGCGCTGCGCTGTGTCCTGCTCTGGCTGCAGCCCGCCTGGCGAGACCCCCAGCAGCAGCGGCCCGGGGGCGGCGGGTCGGGCAGCAGCCAATCGGAAGCGTCGCAGCGTGCGGCAGCCAATAGGAGCCCTGGCTACTCCGGCAGCCAATGGAAAGCGCCGTTACCTGAGGGACCAGGCCCAGCTCGAAGCCCCTCACAGCGGCTTCGTTTTTTGGGACGTTTGTGGAAAGTTCGGAGTTCATTTTTTTTTCTTTAGCGCACCTTTTCCAGGACAGGAGGGATTCCGGCGCGGGGGATATCCCGCCTCGGGCGCTTCTGGGCGGTTTTGAGGCGGGGGGAGCCCTCCGCGGCAGTGGCGGGGAAAGGGGTGCGGAGTATAAAAGGGGGCACCGGCGTCGCGGCCCCTCAGTCGGGGGGCGGCGGCGGCGGCGGCAGGAGCTCCGCGGGCTGGCCCGGATGCGGGGACACCGCCCTGTGGGGCCGAAGCCGCCGGCCCTGAGGCGCGGGGAAAGCGGCGTGGCAGCCGCGCATCGGCTCCGTCATCGGCAGCGCCGCTTCGTGCCGGTAGGGAGCGGGAGAACGCGGCGGCGGGCGGCGGGTGGCGAGTGCCGTCGGCGAGAGGGGCTTGGGCCGCCTGCGGTGTGTGATCTCCGAGAGCAGCGGGGAGCGGCGGCGGGCGGGGCGCTGTGGGAGCCGGCGCATGTCCCCGAATGACCCGCCCGGCGCAACGCGCGAGGTGCCAATGAAATAAAATAGAACACGGTAAAGTGCCACAGAGGAGCGGCACCTAGAGGGCTCTCCGCCCCTGCCCCGTGTCACTAAGAGAGCTGCGCCGAGGCGGTGCTGGCAAAAAGAGTCACGGGAATGGCTGGGCAAGTGTGAGCGGAATAAAATGTTGACAATGGTCTAAGAAATATTCAAAAGGTACTGCAGCAGGAGTGGCCGCTGCCCCGTGTCACTAAAAGAGCTGCACCGCGGGACCATCGGGGCAGCGCTGCTGGGTAAAAAGAGCAACACGGGAAAGGCTGAGAAATGTGAGCGGAATAAAATATTAACAATGGTCTAAGAAATATTGTAAAGGTACTGCAGCAGCAGTGGCCGCTGCCCCGTGGTGTTGATGGTAAACGTGCGGCACGGAGAAGCTCACCGCGTGTTCTGAACCCTCCGCTCGCAGCCTGGGGGTGCTTTTTGTGCTGCTTCTCCGTGGGGCTGCCTTGAGAGCGGAACCAAGGCTGGAAAAGCCCTCGGAGATCACTGAGTGCAAGCAGCACCGCCACGGCCACCGCTGGCCACGTCCGCCCATGCCACAGCCACAGGTGTTGGAGCACTCCCAGGGCTGGGCGCTCCAAACCCCCCTGGGCAGCTGTGCCAAGGCCTGAGCGCCCTTCCCATGAAGGAATCTCCCCAATATCCACCCTGAGCCTCCCCTGGCCCAGCCTGAGGCTGTTCCCTCTCCTGTCCCTGCTCCCAGTATGGACCCAGTGCTCCCAGTATGGCCCCAGGGCCCTCCCAGTATGGCCCCGGTGCTCCCAGTATGGCCCAAGTACTCTCCCAGTGCTCCCAGTAGGGCCCCAGTGCCCACCCAGAGCTCCCAGTATGGCCCCAGTGCTCTCCCAGTTCTCCCAGTAAGACCCCAGTGCTCCCAGTATGGCACAAGTGTCCTCCCAGTGCTCCCAGTAAGGCCCCAGTGCTCTCCCAGTTCTCCCAGTATGGCCCCAGTGCTCCCAGTGCCCCCAGTATGGCCCCAGTGTGCTCCCAGTGCTCCCAGTATGGCTCCAGTGCTCCCAGTATGGACCCAGTGCCCTCCCAGTGCTCCCAGTATGGCCTCAGTGCGCTCCCAGTGCTCCCAGTATGGACCCAGTGCCCTCCCAGTGCTCCCAGTATGGCCCCAGTGCTCCCAGTATGGCCCCAGTGCGCTCCCAGTGCTCCCAGTATGGCCCATGTGTCCTCCCAGTGCTCCCAGTATGGCCCCAGTGCCCCCAGTATTGCCTCAGTGCTCTCCCAGTGCTCCCAGTATGGCCTCAGTGCCCTCCCAGTATGGCCCCAGCGCTCCCAGTATGGACGCAGTGCTCCCAGTATGGCCCCAGTGCGCTCCCAGTGCTCCCAGTAGGGCGGGCCCCAGTGCCCCCCCAGTGCCCCCCCAGTGCTCCCAGTATGGCCCCAGTGTGCTCCCAGTGCTCCCAGTAAGGCCCCAGGGCCCTCCCAGTGCTCCCAGTATGGCCCCAGTGCCCTCCCAGTACTCTCAGTATGGCCCCAGTGCTCTCCCAGTGCTCCCAGTAAGACCCCAGTGCATTCCCAGGGATCCCAGTGTGAACCCTGTGCACTCCCAGTGCTCCCAGTATGGCCCCTGTGCGCTCCCAGTGCTCACAATATGGCCCCAGTGCGCTCCCAGTATGGACCCAGTGCTCTCCCAGTTCTCCCAGTATGGCACCAGTGCCCTCCCAGCACTCCCAGTATGGACTATGGTTTTTTGCTGGTTTTTTTGGGATTTTGAGGGGTCCTGAGGAGATTTTGGGGCTTTGGGGGTGTTATTTGGGAATTTTGGGTCTTTAAGGGGATTTTTGGGGTTTTCTGGGGGGTCTGTTTTGGAATTTGGGGGGTTTTTTGGGTTTTTTTGGGGGGGAATTTGGGTCGGCAGGGCCGAGAGGGGGCGGGGCCAAAGGGGGAATGGGCGGGGCTAAGGGGTAGTCCCGGAAGCGTCCCTGGCCCCGTCCCTGTGTCGCCTCTGCTCATTGCCCTTCCAGCCTTTGTGTTCCGCGGCGGCCGGAGGCAGCTGCTCCCGCTCCTGCTCCCACTCTCTGCTGGCCAGGGGCCGGGCGAAGCCAGCGACAGACAGGGGGACAGCAGGGACACGGCTGGAGGGCTGGGGCCATCAGTCGGTTGGTCCCACTCCTAGGACAGCTGCTACCGGGATCTGAATCGTTTCCACAGGCGTCGAGACACGGCAGCGGCCACGATGAGCCCCAAGAGCGATCCCGCTGTCCCCATAGCAATGGCAGGGCTCGAGCTGAAGGAATCTGCAGACACAAGGAGCTGTAATTGCAGCCGACGCTGCCCAGGGCAGCAAATGCTGAGGGGTGAGCAAATCCCCCCAGCACCAACTGTGGCACCCACATGAGGGGCTGCAGCCCCACCCAAGCGCTGAGGGCACAGCAGGGCAAGGGCCTCAGGCCACCACTCACCTTCCACGACCATCACCTCCAGGCTGACCATCTGGGCGCGGTGGCCGAGCAGGACGCATTGGTAGTGGCCCTGGTGCCAGGGCTCAGCGTGGTCTAGCCGCAGCATGGAGCTGCTGCCCGTGGACTCCTCCTGGTACTGCGAGAGGGCTGCGGGGGTGCGGAGCCAGCCCACCGCGGCGTTCCCGGCACACTGCGCGTGGCACTCGATGCGCAGGGCCCTGCCCCGCGTCCCGGTGGGAGGCAGCGACCAGATCTGCAGGCTGCAGGCAGGCACTGTCCCCGCAGATAACCCTGTCCCCATCGTGCCAGAGCGCCGGAGTGTGGTGGTGGCCACAGGTGCCGTGGGGCTGCCTGCAATGAGGTCCTGGGGCACAGAGGGCTCTGTGGAGGGGGAGTTGGTGACAGCAGCCAGATTCAGGGTGGTCGCAGTGTTGGGCTCCTGTGCTGTGGTGGGATCACTTGTAGGGATGCTCAGCCCTGGGGGAAGTGTTGAGGTGGCCACGGGCCTGGCTGTGCTGGGGCTCCCCGTGGAGGTGACCATAGCCACCGGCTGCTCTGTCACAGCTGTGAATACACAGCAGCCTGGGTCACAGGTGACCTCACTTGCAGCCCCTTTGCTCCTCCATCCCTTGAGCACAGTGAGCCTGAGCAAAGGGGCACCACAGGCAGGGATGGGTGAAGGGATGGGGATGGGAGATTCAGGAGTGGTGCAGAGCTGGAGGCTGCTCCTGCTTGGCAGAGCTATTCCGAGGAGCACAGGGCAGTGGGGGTTGGCTCCAGAGGATGGGGTACACACGGGTTGGGGTCCCCAGCCCCTCCTGGTACTCACCCTTGGTGCTTGCCACCACAGATGCCACCTGGGTGAAGGTCTCCTGCCCGACATGCAGCGTCACCTCACACCTGAACTCCACCCCTTCTGCCACCTCTGTCCCACTCACAGACAGGATGGAAACGATGTTATATAGTTCCTCATCGGTCTCCTCGGAATCAAAGTCTGTCTTCACCACCTGGTGCCCCCGGTACCAGGTGAGGGCCACCCCAGTGATGGGGTACATGTGCATGGCCGAGCAGTTCAGGTTGGCGGGGTGTCCTGGGCGCAGGATTTGGGGAGCTGTCTCCAGCCTCAGCGTGTCTGGGAGGGCTGGAAAGGAGTGGTGGCATCAAGGGTGATTTTTGGCAGCACAGCACAGCTCAGGAGGGAAGGGGCTGCCTCGGGGATCCAGGGCTGTGCTGGGAGGCGGTGAGAGACGGGCTGGGAGTTGCTTACCATAGACCTTCAGGGTGACAGTTTTCTGGTAGTGCTGCCCTTGGCAGCTGCCCTGGCAGATCTTCATGCCCTCCGTGGCCACGGTGGCGTGCCTGATGTGCAGGATGCTGTGGGTGGGGAAGGAGGAGATGGTCCCCAGGGCAGTGTCCAGCCCCCTCCACTCCACCTTGCCCCTTGGGCAGGCCAAGGAGCAGTTCAGCTCTGTCGAGCCCCCAAACGGCACCACCGGCTCCCGCGGTGTCACCACCAGCCTGTCAGTGGGGTGCCCTGGGCAGGAGGAAAGTGCAGGGTCAGGAGAGGGGACAGTCACCAGCACCCCGCAGCTCCGAGCACCGGGACAGGGAGCTGCAGCAGCGACGGGGGGACAGCGTGGCTGTCACGGCTCAGTGACAGGGAAGCCCCGGGGCCACAGTGCCATGGGCGAAGCGTGGAGAGCAGCAGCAGCAGCAGCAGCAGGGCCGGGCAGCACAATGGGTGGGGGGATTAGGGTGGCTCTTGGCCCCGTGGCACTCACCGCTGCAGCCCCACAGCGAGCCGAGGAGGAGAAGGACAGGAGCCGGCTCCATCACCCACAGGGCAGCAGTAGGGCTGGTTTTCCCTTCTTTCTTTCTTTCCTTCCCCCCTTCCAGAGAGCGGGTGCCGCTGGCCGGGGCTGTCTCCTTCTGGCCGCCGGCTCCAACCTCAGCCCTTCTTAAGCCCTGTAGGAACCGCCCCCACGAGCACCGACCTCAGGACCGCCACAACTTCCAGCCCGAGGGGTATTTCCAGAGGGAGGTTTCTGATTTTCTTCCAAGTTTGGCTCTTACACAACACCCATCCAGGCCGGCAGCCCTCCCAAATCTGGGAAAGTCCCTGTCCTGAAGGGTACCCCATCACCCCACCCCACCCCTGCACAGGCACCTACACCCCGGGATGTGGCTCAGATCCAGCTCCATCCCTGTTTTTTGCGGGCTACATCACTCCCCCAGAGCCCCTGGCAAACCAGCCATTCCATGACCCCAAGAGCTGCTGGGGGCACAGAGCTGTGGAAAGGGCCCTGTCAGCTCCTGCCCCAAAAGCGGGGCCAGAGCCCATGGTGAGCCCTGTCGGTGGGTGCATGGATTACCTAGAACAGGGTGTTTTCAGGGATGTAAGCAGATGTTCCTGTGAGGGTTGGTCTTGTGGTACTGATGGAGAAAGTGTTACCACAGAGAAGGTGTTGAATACCCTGCATTATCCAACTCCAAGACCCTCAGCATCTGTCCAGGGTCTCACACCGGCTCTGGCATCACTCCCTCGCTGCAGCCCAGCTCCTCGTGGAGAGATGAGTCCGATTCTGCCCCATCCCATCCTGCCAGGCTGAGGGAAGGTCCCAATGGGCTGAGAGAGGGACATGCTCAGCTCTGCACCCTGTGTCATCACAGGACCTGGACATTTCCCATCTGGGAACTCTTCAGAGAGGCTACTCTGGGCACTGGGTGTGCCATGCATCCTTTTAGGAGGTCATGCCATTAATTCTCTGAGGGTTCAGGAAGCCTCTGAGCAAGGGAAGTGCTCTGTAAACACTCCCCAACAAATGTGCACACTCAGCCGAAGCAGGTGATTAATGACGCTGGGGTTTTTGTTCCTTCCATCCTGTGTTAACAGAGCCGCTTCCCGGATTTTCCAGCAGCCGCCAGAGCCCCCCTGCCCAACCCTGGGACAAACCATGGCCAGGGCTGCTCCCACACTGCCAGGCTCTTCCCAGCAGTGAGTCTGGGAACCTTGAGGACACACATGTGCCAGGGTTTCACTTCCCGCTCCCATCACAACCCTGATTGCGGCATCGGTGTGATGAAAAAAATGCTGGATCAGTGTCCGAATGAGAGCTGAGCATTTATGGAACCACTTTATCTTAAAAAGAAGCTTCCCTGGACATCAAGAAATTAGCAGTTACAAGAAAGCCCAGCACCTTGTGCTGTACTTCCTCTGTTTTGGGGCTTGGAAGTGCCTGGAGCTGCCCCAGCCTCCCACAGAGGGGGGCAACACAGAGGAAACCGAAGTCAAGGACACCTGATAACCGTCCAGCTGCACAAGGGCCAGTTCCAATGGCTTGGCCACAGAGCCAGCGGCAGGTCAGGGGACTTGGCCCAGCTCAGAGTGATGTGGCAGAGCCCCCAGGGCAGCTCTTGCTCACTGAGCTCCTGAGCAGTGACCCACCACAACCCGTTCTACCACCTGCTTGGGACCTCTCTTCCATGGATTCAGATCTTTCCCCCACCCCAGAGGAGCACAGGAGCTCCCGCTGCCCTGGACTCGGCAGAGGGACATCACCAGGTTGCGTGCACAGGCTGGAAGGAGCAAGCTTACACACCAGGACTGTTTTCTACCCCACAGGAAGCCTTTGAAGGAACGAAGGGAATGATGGTTTTCCAGACTCAGAGGCCTGAACACCTTTCCTGGAAGCCAACTGTGCTTCCTCCCACAGGGCAGGCGCGGGGACTCGTGCCGGGCAACACTTTGTCCAGAGATGTTGCTCAGGAAACAAAACAGTTCAGTGTGGAGACACAAACCACCAAGGGACGAGTGCTGGCTCCAGCACAGGATACCCCCCGAGCCCCTCGGGTCGGGGTCTAGCCCCAGGCTGTCACCACCGACACCAGCAGGGACAAGGCTCTGCCACTGCCCCAGGAACCACCGCGCCAGGGGGAAGGGTGCTCAACAACATCCTGTACTGCAACACCTACCCTTTGTTCTCCAGTGATGTCACGTGAAACAGCTTGTGGGTTTTCTCTCAATTAAAGATGGAAACAATAAAACAAAAGCTAGCTCCAGTCCAGAGGAAATACATACAGAAGCAACAGGCTGTGTAATGGCTCATATTTCCAGGATACCATCCATCAAGCGTCAGTTCCCATCCCAGAGGTGACCTGGATGTGTTTATATTTTTGGGGATTCTATTATTCACTTAGGACCGTCCTCAGCCACCACAAAGAGTGTTTAAATGAGTCAGATAAGATCTAAATTAGGCCTGTCTGAAAATTAAGACTACAGAGTCGGGGCTGCTAAAAACCAGTCCAGGAGGAGGCTCCAGTGGGGCAGGCAGGAGTCAGGGACCTGCTACCCATCCTGGGCTGGTGCAGGGACTGGAAGCCCCGACCCAGCTCTCCCAAATCTGTCCCACATCTTCATACAATTCTCAAGGGGAATTTCAGTTCTGGGCAGAAGCTGCCTGGTACCACCGGAGAGGGAGAGGAACAAGGACAGAGACCTTCGACACAACAGGAAAGCAGCAGTTTAATAAATAATCCATCAGAGGGAGAGATTAGCCAGTTCCAAACACAACCTGAACCGAAATAAATACATTTTATCGTTAGCTTAAAAAAGAGACACACGAACGCACATGATGGTGAACTGTGAAAGAGCAGAGGTGGGGCCGTTCCCAGGGAACGGCGGGGACTCATCCCATGCCCACGCTTTAAAGATACCACAGCTGTCAACAGCCTTTGGAGTGCAGAGAAAGAATAAAAACAGGGAAGTAAAAAGTTACTACTTTGCAAAATTAATGGCAGAAGAGAAAGCAGTGGTGCAACTCAGGTTTTTAATGCAACAAGATCAGTTGAAACTCACTTGACCTGTGGCTGTTAATGCCAGGACTGCAGACAGGTAGTTGAGATGATTTTTACCTTGTGTTTGGGCTGTTGCTGTTACCATCCTGAATTGTAAGTCCCTGCAGACAAATCCCTGCAGACAAATCCTGGGAATCCCAATGTTAAACAGCCAGGCTCAGGCACTGCACAGCAGATCAAGGGGATTTTAAGAAAAGACTCCTTTTTAAAAAGTTGCATTTTCATATAAAGTAACAAAAATTGGCAAAACTAGCTGAATGCTCCACACAGCCTTTCCAGCCTCCGCATGGGATGCTGCGGAAGCACCGGCCCTTCAGAACAAGTCGTTCTTCATTCGGCTCCGGTAACTTCAACTCCAGCACCGCTTGGCCCAGCTCCCGCTCTGTCACGTCAAGGCAGAACAGTGCAGGGGTCACAGCCCTGTGCCGAGGGAAGGGGAGGCACCAGGCCAAGGCCCCACTGAACCAGGTGAGAGGAATCCCAATGGGATGGGAAGGAATCCCTGCTTGCTCCCAGCAGCCCTGCACCTCAGAGAGCCCCCTGGTCCCTGGTCTGCACACCAGCACAAGCCACCTTGCTGTTGGTAATGGCACCTGTAGAGTTCCTGCTGCTGCCTGGTGCTGTACCCCACCTCCATCCACTCACTGCCATATCCCCACGTCGGCTGCCCAGTGCCATAACCCCACTGGTGCCCAGTGCCATCACAGGTGACAGCACAGTTGGTCACTAACCAGGCCACAGCCCCTGACCTGGCAGTCACCTGCTGGCAGCACCTGGCCCCGAGTTTGGGGGCTGACAAAGGGACCAAAACACTCCAGGCCCACGACGCACAAGTCGGCATCACCAGAAGCTCAGGGGTCACATCATGAGGGATGGGACTGGGGAGGGAAGATTGCTGGAAAGTTCTGGGGTCTGAGGGGAAGGAGGGGCTGAGAGGCAGCAGCAGTGGTGAGAGGGAACGGGATCAGAAATACATTGGTTTCAACAAACTATGCAATAAGGGAGAAGACTTTTAAAAATATATCTCTATATACTTTATATCATATAAATTATGCTTGTCTTTTTGTAACGTGTTGCTATATTGTACCCGTGAAGCTCCGAGTGCCTCCATGTGAGCGAGGTAACGATTCTGTGTTTTATTTCATCTGTGTGTGAGGGAAAAACCTACTTCAGCTCACTTTAATCCATTGTAAATCAACGGATTGCCAGGACTTGGTGAAAGTCCCATCCAAAAATAGGCATTTTTGTGAGGAATACAGAGGTGGGGGAACTGCTGCCTGGAAGTGCAAGTGACGGGATTTCCTTCAGGATAAAAGCTTGCCATGCACACACAGTACTGACCATCCCAGTAATGTTTGGGAATTGGGAGTGTCACCACAAGGAGCTTAGGAAAAAGGGAGTCACGGCAGGTCAAGGAAGTTCCTGCTGGCTCTGCTCCCCAGACCTGCAGCCAGACCCACCTCAGCATCCCTCCATGTCCCAGCTGCTCCTAGTTCTGAGCACAGGAGTTGCCACCAGGCCAGATCAATGCAAAGTAAACTGTCAACTCTTTCACTCAAATACCCACCTCCAATAACCAAATGGCATTTGCAGTCGCTGCTGTGTATGTCTGCAAAGGTCCACGATGTAAAGGGCCAGCACTCCCTCCCTTTTGGCTGCTCTCCCTGGGTAACCTTCCCCAAACCCACAGAGAGGGGACCCCAGCTAGAGAACAGCCAAGGCAAGACTGGTTTGGCTGCTGCACACTCAACTTCCTTAACAAAGGATTCCTGAAGTGTCTTCAGTTTGGTCCTTACTTCCCAGAACTGCTCAATGCCACCACTTATTTACTCAAATGAGAACAATTGTTTCCTGCCCTCTGCCACATTTCTATAAACAACCACACATTCCCTGTTTGCCTCAGCTCCTTTCACAACACTCCATGCACCTCCTGCTCTTTCTGAGCAGAGCTGAGCCTGCAGCAGAGGTTGCAATTCCACCATTCCATAAACAAAAGCCTCCACAGCAGGCTCAGAAATGCCACATGGAATCCAAACCCCTAAGTTCAACTCAACACAGCCTTCACCATCAGGACCTATTGGGTTGAGAACAAACCAGCTCTGGACACTCTTTGGGTTTAGCATCAGACGGCAGGAGCCCAGGGACAAACCAACATGCTTTATACAAGTGCTTAAGGTAAAGAGTCATTTCTCTGACCTTTCTCCCAGGAAACCACACGTCTCCAAAGTGCTCAGCACAGTCTAGTTGTTTCTCCAACCTCCCAGAGAACTGTACCTCCTAAACAACCCTCACAACTCCAGAAAAAGATATCTGAAAAAATCCTTCTACCTACTGACCCTGGAGGCAGCAACAGGCAAATGTCACCTCAAAGTGACAAGAAGAAGAAAACCAAACAGAAATGCAGCCGTTGTGGCCATCCAAGCATTTGTAATTCATGTAGTTGCCCTTCTCTCACCTGCCCATTCTCCCTTGTGTCAGCTGCGACTTCTTCATTTTTATCCTCTTCATCAGAACATTAAGTCAGTAGATCTATATTTTTTTTGGTCTAAGTTTCACTTGGGGCAGAACGGGCAAATTCCTCAGGCCCTCCAGCAGAGAGGAAGCTCACAGCTCTGCTCCCTGTGCTTCACACACGCACCCCATCCCCTCAGCGTGTCACCACAGCACGCAGCGTGCAGGGGCTGCCAGGGGCCAGCAGCAGGAACCAGCTGTATCAGGGATGGGGCATGGAGCAAATGCCATATTTTATTCCAGGGGCAGCTCAGTGAGCTCCCACCAAACACAGACCATGCTGGCTCCATCTCTCGTGACCGGCGAGCGGAGGGTTTGGCAGGGCACACCACGGGGCGCAGGGGTCACGTACAAGGGCAGGTTTGCTTTCCAGAACTATCCCTCCAGTGGAGCAGTTCCGTATCTCCCCTTTCCGTCAGCACCAGGTGATACAATTCCATTTTTGCACCAGCTGGGTGTATTTGGCTCGAAGGGAAACCTCGTCCCTCCTCAGTAGCTGTTAGTGGCACAGTCTATTACCTCAGATCCCTCTCTCCCCCTCCCCGAACTCCTGCTGAGTCCGTCCTTGATGTGGAGTTGAGCCACGAGGCAGATCCCCTGTCCCACCTCACACGCTGCTGTCCTCCAGCAGGGGCTCCTTGCCATCAGACCCCCCAGCTGGTGGGCTGTGGGGGTGGGCCTGGGCTCCCGTACTGTGCTTCTTGTGGCTGCCCGACCTCAGCGCCAGGTTGTGTTCCGGAATGAACAGGGCCACCAGCAGCGACAGCAGCACGGAGCACGCCCCGAACAGGAAGGGTGGCCCAGGGATGATGCTGCTCTGTAGAGAGAGATACACAGGAATGATTCAAGCACGAGGGCAAACACAGCCCGGCAAACAGAGTGAGAAGCTGAACAGGTACCTCATCCGTAGGGTTAGCCATGTTGGGTTTGGAGGCCTTGCCCAAAGTTTCCACCTCGGCCATTTCGTTCAGCTCCACGTGGAAGAGATAGAAGACAAAGCCATAGAGCGCCGGCCCCAGGCCGTTACACAGACCCCGAATTCCAGTGATCATCCCCTGCACCACACCTGGGGACAGAGTGAGGAATGGGGGAGATGCCTCCAGCTTTCCAAAGAAACTTGTTTGATTTGAGGATACATATTTAGAGATATTTAGAGACAGGATCAAGCACTTGGATCTGGACTGACATGCACCCCCCACAGGGGAAGGGGTTTGCAGATGAGCAGCTTCACTCAGTGCCAGGTTCTACAAAAATCAGTAATGCTGGGCTTGCTGCTTTGCAGACTGAAATAAGCATGGGCACATCAAGCAACAGTTTCTAATGAACTGGAATTTAATTGAGGACTCGGAGATGTACTGTGAGGCAGGCAAACTGCAGCAGCCTCCTCTGCCTCAGAGAGACAACACCAAACACCCACATGCATGATTTGGGAGTTCCTTTGCAAAGCACCAGCTGTGGTCAAAGATAAGAGTGTCAATACTGCTGTGAGTACAGTGACACCCCACAGCTGGCACAGATGTTCCTGCCCACCCCTCCACTACCATGGCCAAGAACCTGCCCTTGTGCCAGCTCAGCACCTGCTGGGATGAACCTCCCCCCATCAAATGGGTCCCCAAGCACTCACCCTGCTGGTCAGGGTCCGTGTTCCTTGACACCATGGCACTGATGGCTGGGAAGGTGATGCTGGACATGGCAGCCACAGCTCCTGCTGCCCACATCATCCTGGGGAGGAAGGAGGCAGCTGTGAGGAACAGCCACAGCCTCGCCCTGTGCTGCAGGGCAGGAGCAGCCACAGAGGGAGAGAAACGTGGGCAAACCCTCACCAAGGCTGTGATCCAAAGCCGTACCAGGCAAGCTGCAGGATCTGGAAGCCTAGTCCCAGCAGGATGGTGTTTTTATTTCCTATTGAACGCATGAGAATGCCCAACACGACTGTCTGGAAAGAAAAACAGGTGTTTTCAAGGCAGGGGCAAAGAAAGAGGGCAACACCAGGAGACAAGAGGACAGAAACCTGAGGGACCTTGACGATCCTTATGGGTCCCTCCCAGTTCCAGATCTTCCGTTTCCAAAGTCTGTGTGGCCACAGTTCTGACAACTCAGCGGCCCCAAAACCAGAAATTTTGCAGACTGCTCAAGCCAAGACAGAAATTGCTTCTTACCTGAGCCAGTATAGAGAGAATTCCAACTACACCGATAAAGGCTGCTACAGTCTCTGAGGAAAAGCCAATGACCTGTGAAAACACCAAAGAGGGACTTTTCAGGCAGATTTGTACCAGATGACAAGAGCCCCTCCATCAATGTCACTCATGTTTACTGAATTTGCTTCTCAGGGACCTGCACATTAACAGCCATTGCCTCTGGGCTGCCACAGGAGTCAAACAGAAGATTTTCCTCTAGCTGAAGAAACAGTTTTAAATCACTGGGCTCTCCTGTCAGTGCCTGAAGGTGGCACAGCCAGGATGGCCAGGCAGACACCAGCAAGGAGCCAAGCCAGGCCTTGCCCTTGGCAATGCCTACAGAGCAGTCACCAGGCTCACACATTTTTCAGGAGAGCTGGAACAAGTAATTATTTCTTACAGCTTCAGTTTTACTGAGTTATTGGCCAAGAAAAGCCACCTTGGGACAGGTGACACAACTCTGATCGTATTTATAGACCAGGATTTCCTGCACCCAGAGCTTTACCTCCCTTGCCAGACTGACCTGTCGCAGGTACAGGAAGAAGCTGGAGTACTGGCCGGCCTCGGGAAGGTAGGAGAGAAAGACGGTGATACAGATGAGCAGCACTGTGGAGTCCTGACCCACCTTCCGCAAGGACTGCATGAGGAATGAGAAAAAATGTTTTTAAATTTGACTTAATATCACTGAATAATCTCCAGGTACAAAGACAGCCAAACCAAGGGCTTAACATCTTAAAAATCATCAGGACTAAAGCAAACATTAAGCATTACCAGCACACAGGAAAACAGCAGCAGGCTCACTCACAGCGAATGGGTCAGCTTGTTCCCAGGAGATTGGGGCTCCCCAGGAGACCGGGCGCATCTCTTCAGGCAGCGACTCGGGCACAGCCAGCAGGATGAAGCCAATATCCAGCAAAGCAACCCCCGAAGCCAGCACAACCACCAAGGTGTCACCGTAGGCTTGGGAAAGGTACGCGCCGATAGCCGGGCTGGTGACCAGACTGGCAGCAAATGTGGCTGACACCTGGAAGCATAAAACATCCCTACAGCCTCTTCTTCCTAGAGCTCATTTCCTCCTCCCCAGTGACCCAGGGCAACTCCTTCTGGCATCTTTGATGGAGAGGTAAACAAGAATTCACTCCTGTGCAGAGACATGACACGTTCTCTTGGTGCACCTGGGCTAATGGAAATCAAAGATGTCCTAGCAATTCCCATATGGTCCTGTCCAGTAAAGCTACAAGAAGGACAGGATCACACCAAGCATCACAGGCCCCCTTTCCTGGTGTGGAGAAGCTCAAGGGCCAGGCTGATTTATACAACACGGCCAGCACTCAGAGTGAGCAGAGATCAGCCTCCCCCTCAGAGCTAAATCCCAAACAGAAGGACAGGGAGACTGTATGATTAGTCAATAAATCTTCCACCCTAATTTTATACCTCTCCTATCTGCAAAGCCTCAAATATTTCTTTTAAGAGCCAGGACAGTGACTCAGCTCCTTACCAGGCCGTACGCCGTGCTGCGCTCATGCTCCTGTGTGATATCAGCAACATAGGCAAAAATCACGGAAAAGGTGACAGCAAACACTCCAGACATGGAAATGACAGCAAAGTACCACCTGGAAGAGCCGAAGGTAGAGTTAGAGAGCAACCACACCACAGTCCACAGCTGCTGAAGCAGAGCCTCTCCCTTGTTTTCCCCTCAGTTCCTCCAACGCACCAGAAGAGGAGTTTAGGTCTGGAGACCCCTGAAGTTTTATCACTTATTTTCCCTAATAGATACAATGCAGTGAGCAGGGGAACAAGCAGAGAGAACAGACCAATCCTTTATTCCCAACTGAACCCTCCAGCAGAACCAGGTGAGTCAGTCTCTAGGCTGAGCATCCTCCTCCATTCTTGAGATGGATGAGACTCTTCCATCTCATCCTGAAACAAGCACCTGCAAACCTTCCTCCTTCAGCCTTGTGAGGGTGAACTCACCATGGGCTGATCTTCATCAGGGGAATTGGTGCACACGTGAAGAAGACGGTGAGAAGGAGGAAGGATTTCCTGCCCCAGACATCAGAGAGAGCACCAATCAGTGGGGCACTTAGGAAAGAGAGCAGACCCTGGGATGGACAGACAGACCAGAAGACAGAGAAACCCCTCAGTGAGAGCTGTCAACCACATCAAGAGGACACAACCCATTCCTGAATGCTACAAGCAGCAATCCTGTTACAACAGAGCAGTTTACTAAACTCCCCATATCCTTTTTGGGAGGGAAAAACTAATCCTCAACTAACAAGGCCCTGCTGAGCACTGCTGCTCCCTCCTGCTCCCTGCAGTCTTTGCCTGTGGTGTGGGCACCCAGGCAGCCCTGCCAGGACCTGGAAAGCTGCTGGCACAGCTCCACCATGGCAACAGCTGCTGCACTTCTGGGGAAAGCTTTCCCTTGTAGGTGGAGACAGGACAGACACAATGAGAAGCCAGGGCCATTAAGCACAAATAAAATTATTCAAGGCCTTTCCATGTCTCCCAAGCCCGAGGCAGACAGGGCAGAGCCTTTCAGGGCTGACGGCAGTGCCCAGCAAACCCATCTGGGGCTGTTTTCCAAGATCCTCTTGCCAGAGACAGCCAAGAACGGTCTGTTTTGCCTGATTCCCCAGTCAGAACACAGGATTATTGCCTGTTCACTATTGTTGCCTGCAATTCTGCTCTGGGAATGCTGGTCTAGTGCAAGAAGCTCCCCATTCCCACTCCCTGTGCCACAGCACAATCCCACCTCCTGCCTAGAGGTCCCTGAGGCCGCTTGGTTTCAGTTTCTATTACTAATAAGTTCAGATGTCACTGATTTTTCATTCTGTTATGCTGCAGAGGATAGGCACAGGGCTGATCTCATGCTGATGAGAATAATTCCAGCTGAAACACAGAGCTGGTGTAACTGAAGCCCCACGCGGACAAGCAGCACGTTGTCACTCCCGCTCTGTAGAATCAGCTGAACAAGATGCCCCATGTCTGTGTCCTTCCTTTTGCATCAGGTTTGCCAGAGCCCCCCAAACTGGCCAAATATTGTTTGACATCAGCAAATTACATGGATAATAATGGCTTGTCCCTTCTGATGGCAGATTTAAAGGAAATCTTGAAGGAATATTCCTTACCTTGACTCCGTGAATCAGGCCATTCATCAGGAACGTGTGCTGAGGAAAAGTCTGATGTAAGACCTGGAGGGAAGACAAACCAAAACCAAATGAAAAAGTCAGAGCTAGCAACTTTTGCAGAATTTCCATAAGCATTTGGCAGCCAGAGGCCTGGAAGGGCACAATCTAGGGAAAAGGCAAAATATCCTGCCAACAATGCCTCTACCTGAGGAGCTCTGCCTGCCCTTCCCAGTATGGGAAACCACCATCTTCAACACTTTCCAGGTCTATAAATCGTTCCAGCAAACTTGTGTGAGGCTCAGAGAGCCTCAAACATGCTTTTCCCATCACCTGAATCCCCTCTGGTTTTATTTAATGTCACCACATCACTTCTCTGTGGGTCCCTTTGTGCTGTCTGTATGTTTGATTTGCATTTTATATTGCCAAGTTAATATGTCTAAATGTTTTTGCATAACCAAATACTCCTTTTCCACAGTTCCCCGTGGAAAGGTTGTGCTAAGACCTTCATTCTCAGGAGCCCCAGGAGAGCTCCCATGGAGACACGCTCACCGTCAGCATTGGCGTGGTCAGCAGCCCCCAGGCAAAGAACTCCAGGAAAATCACCACCACAGCGTGGTACACGCTGGGCTCCCCGAGCCCCTGTCGCTGCAAAACAGAGCAAAATAAAAAACCTTTCAGCAGCCTCATCCTGCATTTCAGAGGGCTCACGCAGCTGAACGGGATTGGAAACGCGAGAGAAAGCAGAGAGAGATACTGTTCTGAAACGTTGTTTCTGTTCACAGGTTACAAACAGCCTAGGGTGCTTAAATCGAACCCCAGCAGGCCGGCGGGGGATTCTGTGTCCGGGCCCGCGGCGGTTTTGCTGCCCAGGAACGAGAGCGCACCGGGCAAGCGGCACAAAGCCGGCAGGTGCAGCGCTCACCCGTGGGATCCTGCAGGCTGCAACATCGGGTCCGCACGCCAGGGCGGCAGGTGCAGCAGCGGTGCCGAGAGGGGCGGCTGCAGGAGTGCGGCCCACCGGGGACAGCCCTCACCTCGCACCGGACACCGGCACCGCCCGGGCCCCGCGCGGCCGCGCTCCCGTCACTCCCGGCCGCCGCCGTCCCCCCGCCCGCCGACAGCCCCCGGCCCCGCGCTCACGCCGGCCCCGTCCCGGATCACGATCTTCTTGGCCAGCAGGACGCTGCGGTTGAGCCGCTTCTTCTTCTTCTTCTCGCCGGTCATGGCGCCGCCGGGCCGCTGCCGATCGCCGGCCGCCGCGGCTGCCCCATCCTCCCCGTGGCGGGCCGGGCCGAACCGGACCGGGCCGCGCTGCGCCGAGGCCGAGCCCGAGCCCGGGCCCGGACCCGGCACCGGACCCGGACCGGCACCGGGCGGGGAGCACCGGGCCCGGGGCTGAGGGCGGGGGTGGGGAGCGGAGGGGGCGACCCCGCCCGCTGGCCCCGCCCCCGGACCGGGAACAGGCACTTCCGGCGCGCCGCTCCTCGCGCCTCATTGGCTGCCCCACCTCTTCCTCATCGGCCGCGCTTGCCTGTGATTGGCTGAGACGGGCAGGGGGGCGGGCATTTCCCGGCGGCTGGGGCGGCCCCGTGACGTCACGGCCCGGCGGTGGCACCGGGAACGGGCGGTGGCAATGGCAGCGACCCAGGGCCCCGGGGCGCCTTTGGGAGCGGCTGCTGTTCCGTCCCGGACACCGCTCCTGGCCGAGGCAGGCGGGTTGAACAAGGACACGCGGCCGCCCCGGGACTGGCGGCACCGGAGGCTCGGGAAGGGCCGTGTCTGCCCCGTCGCGGCTCCGCTCGGTGCCGAGCTGGCGGCTCCGTCCTCAGCACCGATATGCCGGGTGGTGACAGCCCAGCGCCTCCCGGGGACGGTCCCGTCCGTTCCCCCGAGCCCGGTGGCGCGGGTGGTGGGGAGGGGCAGCGGGGCCCGGGGCTGCGGGTGGGGAGCAGCTCCCGCCCCGGTACCGCCAGGGCTTGAGGCGCGCGTCCTAATTAATCCTGCACGGGCCAGAGAGCGCCTGGCGCTCATTACCTTGGTGCGGGGTCAGAGGAGATTAATTGGTCACAGTTTAGACAAGTTTTATGCACGCCGGGGTCCCTCTGCTCGAGGGGCCGCCCCCGGGCAGCGGGTGCACACGGCGGTGACCGGGAGGCGACCTGGGGAGCCCGGAGGGGTCTCACCGTGGGGCAGCGAGAGGCTGTCAGGGCTCCTGCCCACCCGCGGAGGCTGCGATCCAGCCTTTGTCCACGGAGGTTTTCCCTTAAGTAGTTATTAAACCCGAAGGAAATCCCCTCAGGGAACTCCACCTGGAAGATGAAAGTAATCCCCCGACTTCCCGGGACTTGCGTGGGAGTGGAGAGCAGCTCCATCTCCCCAGGGCTGCTGCACCGTGCCCGGCTGTGCTGTCCCCAGGCCACGGCGTGCCCGCGGTCCCCAGAGTGCTCAGCACGCTGCATGCCGTTGAGCAAAACCCGTAACCTCCACAGGGACACGGTGCCTTCCCTCGGCTGACCCTCAGCCACCCAGGCTGGGCAGGCACCTGAGTCTCCCCTGGGCCCTCCTGGAGCCGCTTATAAGAGCATGGAGAAGCCTGATTTGTTCCAGTGCTCTGCAGCAGCTTAAAAACAAAACCAAGGAGAGATATGAGAGAGCAGAGAAGCGGTTCTCAACATGGCAACAGCGGATGTAATTCTATTACCTTGATTTATTGATCGCACTTAGAGCAATTACTGGCTCTCACCCCATCACCTGCCAGGGAGCAGGAGACAGTGAGGAGGAAAGACAAAGGCGGCTGCATCGTCCAGGGCATGGCCGGCCCCCGGGGAGGCTCCGGTTTTATTTGTGCCGGTTGCCGCGAGGGTGGGGGATGTTGGACCGAAGAGCGACCCAAGGAAGCTCCTCGGGAAGCCGAAGCCAAGCGCTAAAAGGAGCCTGTGATGCTGCGGGGATGGAGCCCCAATATTAAGACCACTTTGGGGATGCAGGGCTGGGGAAAGGTGAGGGTCCCCCGGGGCTCCAGCACAGCAGAGCTGCTGTGGGTCCGCTCTGGGCTTCCTTGCCCTTCTGGGCCCAGCCATCCTGGGGTCCTCTGAACCGCTCGAAAAACGCCGCAGCCCCGGGGCAGGAGCAAGGGCAAATAGATTGAGGTCAGGAAGTCCCTTTAAGGGTTTTGTGGGGCTTTTTTCCCCCCCTGCTTGCTGCAGTTACAGGCAGAAAAACAAGAAAATGTTTGTGTTTTTTACTGCCTAAGCCCTCCAGGCAGATATAAAAAAGCGGGAGTCAGATCTGGCTTTGGAGGCAGATCAAATCAGAGCGAAAGAGACCAGTGGGCTGGGAGGCACAGAAGTAGGGCAGCCCGCTTGTGCAGCGAAGCCTGGCCAAGCCCTCCCCCGCCTCCCCGGCCAGCCCTGGGCTTCTGCAGCGCTTCCCCGGAATGCAGAGGTGGAAAGAGCAGAAAATGTCCCTGTTGTGGGCGAGGGCAGTGCCGGGGGCTGCTGGCCGCTTTCGTTCCAGCTAATGCAAACCTCGAGCGGGCGACAGCCCGTGCCTCGGCCCTGTGGCTCTGGGAGGGGCCGTCGCCCTCCCCTGCCTGCTACCCCCAACCCCTCACTCCCAACGCTTGCGGCAAAACTGGAAACTCGCGGGGCCGGCGCCAGCCCCGCGGGCTTTTGCGCGGTCGCAGGCCGTGGCCAGGGGGTTTGAAGCAGGACGAAGGGCAGAGCGTGGGTGGCTCCGGCCCCACGGGCCGTGTTCGCGAGGGCAGCCCAGGCGTGGGGTGGATGCTGCTGTGCGCGGGGATGCTCAGGTGGGCGGGGATGCTGGGCGGGACGGGGATGCTCTGGCGGCCGCGGGTCCGGCACGGCGGGGGGGCCGGGGGCGGGGGATGCGGGGCCGGGCGGGCGGCGGAGCGCTCGCACCATGACATCAGCGCGGCGCGGCCCCGGGGGAGCGGGCGGGGGGTGGGAGCCGGCGCGGCGGCAGCGGAGCGGAGCGCGGCCCCGGGCATGCTCCCGGAGCCCAAGTATGACCGCTTCCGCGACGAGCCGCTGACCGCCCCCATGCCGTCGCCGGCCCCCGCGCCGTGCCCCGCGGCGGGCGAGGAGCCCGAGCACGGCACCACCTTCTGCGCGCTGCTGCCGCGGATGCCGCAGTGGAAGTTCCCCGGCTCCAGCGGCTTCCTCGGCCGCGGCCCCGCCGGCGCCGCCCGGGACGCTCCCGCCGCGGCGGAGTCTCCCTCGGGGCTGGCCGCGGTCCTGGGCGCCTGCGAGCCTCTCTGCGCCGCGCCCTGCGCGCTGCCGGGTGGCGGGCGGGCGCGGGGGGCGGCGGGGCGGGCGCGGGGGGCGGCGGCGCCGGCGGGGGCCCGGCCCGGCGGGGACGAGTGGAGCCGCAAGGGCAGCTTCATCCGCAAACCGGCGCAGGGCTGGCTGCACCCCGACGAGCGGGTGCTGGGGCCAGGCGTCTCCTACATTGTCCGGGTAAGTCCCGCCGGAGCCTGGCGACGCGGGAGGGCGCGGACACCCCGGCCCCAGGCGTGTGCGGGGCTCGGCGGGTCCGGCCGCTCCTGCCGACGGCTGCGGGCAGAGCCCTCGCTCGAATCCCTACCACTCCCATCCCCCCCACGGCTGGCCCGGAGCAGCCGCCCCTGGCACATGAAGCTTCCGTGATGGGGTTGGGGGCCAGGGGCTTGCTGGGCCGGGGAGCCCAGCTCGGGACTCCAGCGTAGTCGGCCCCTACGAGGCATCACAAGCTGTAGCACACAAATGAGTTTGTGGGGTCTGGGCATGTGATGGGGCGTTTTGGCGTGGGGGGCGAAAGCTGCTGTGTGATGTCTGGAGCTGGTGTGAAAGGCCCTTCTCCCTGACACCCGGCCTCTCCTCTCCATTGCCTGCCCTGTTCTGCTGCCTGCTCTGACCACCTTCCCCCCGCAGTACATGGGGTGCATTGAGGTGCTGCGCTCCATGAGGTCCCTCGACTTCAACACCCGGACACAGGTCACCAGGTACGGCCTTGCAGTCCCACTCTCTCACATCCCATTACCACCCCAAGCCCCCAGTGGTCCTGGGTGCTCCCCCTTCCCAGGGCCCTGTGGAGAGAGGGGAACACGGGTTGGGGAGAGCCGTGCCCTACAGGACCCACCCTGCACGCAGGGACATGGACGAAGGGCACTGCTGCAGATCAATGGGTGGAAAGAGGAGAAGGGAGGTGGCCCCAGCTGGGATTACGTACCACGGGCCGTGACGTGGGGCAGTGCTGCGGGGAGGCTGCGGCTCCCAGGGCTGTGGGGGCTTGTGCCTCCAGACCCCACAGAGCAATGCTGGGGGGGAAGGCAGCTGGGAAGGGAGGGGGTTCTGGAGCAGCGACCAGGCCAGGGTCTGTCCATTGCAGGGAAGCCATCAACAGACTGTACGAGGCAGTGCCAGGTGTGAAGGGCATCTGGAAGAAGAAGGTGAGTTTCCACTCAGCTTGTCTGTCCCTGGGACAAGCCGAGGCTGTGGGACAGGGCACTAGGGGTGCCTGTCCAGTTTGTGGGCCTAGGGCTGCTTGGGGCACCTCCCCCTTTCCTCGTTCACCCCAGGAAGCCTGGTCCTGGTGATCTTTGTCACCCCCACTGTCTTTTCCCCTGTCAGGCTCCCAACAAAGCCCTATTCTCCATCCTGGGCAAGAGCAACCTGCACTTCGCTGGCATGAGCATCGCTGTCAACATCTCCGTTGATGGGCTGAACCTCATGATCCCCACCACGCGCCAGGTGAGAGTGCTTCTGGGCACCCAGTCCTGCCCCTGCCAGCCTGCAAGCCGGTGGCCCCTTTGCTAATGCCCCCCCGGCCACATTCCCCACACAGATCATCGCCAACCACCACATGCAGTCCATCTCCTTCGCCTCCGGTGGGGACATGGTGAGTCACACACGCCCTGGTCCTGCAGGGTGGTGGGGACGGGGATTGCCTGTCCTATGGCTGGGCCGAGCACAGGGTGGCCTGGCCTGGGTCAGGACGTGGGGCTGGGGCCGAGCTGTCCCCTCACCCTGGCACCTCCAGCCCTGCACCCAACACAGCAGCAGGACATGGGTGCTGATGTCCCCCTCTGTCTGCAGGATACCACGGACTATGTCGCCTATGTGGCCAAGGACCCCATCAACCAGAGAGGTGACACCGTCCTCCATGCTTGGGAGCTCGGTGGAGGGGGATGCACTGGCGGGGTGAAGGCTGGAGGATGAGATCCCTCGTGGGGTGCACAAGGGGTGGCTCAGGGTGGTCCTGGTGCAGCGATGGGAGCGTGAGAGGAGCACTCAAACCGTCCGTCTGTCCACAGCCTGCCACATCCTGGAGTGCTGTGAGGGGCTGGCCCAGAGTGTCATCAGCACGGTGGGACAGGCCTTTGAGCTGCGCTTCAAGCAGTACCTACACAGCCCCCCCAAGGTGGTGGTACCCCCGGAGAGGTAGGGGGGCGGGGGGCCCTGCTGCACCCCCTGTCCCGGGCATATCCCCTGGCTGGGGATGGCTTTGGGAGCCCCTGTCACTGCAGGTGTGGGGACCGGCTGAGGCAGGCAGGGTGTCCCCAGCTCACCCATCCCTGCTGCAGGGCGCTGGGTGCAGAGGAGTCGGCCTGGGGGGAGGATGAGGAGGCAGCAGAGCACGACTACTACAACAGCATCCCAGGGAAGGAGCCCCCCCCGGGGGGGCTGATTGACTCCCGGCTCCGCCACAGCACAGCCCTCGGCCACATCCGCACTCAGCCCTCCATCTCTGTCCCCCCCACCCAGGTGAGCCCCTCAGAGACACTGCTGGCTTTGCTGTGGGGGTCCCAGGCAGGCCCCCCCAAAGCTCTTACTGTCTCCTTTCCCAGGGCGGGTTAGCAGCCAGACGAGACCCGAGCAGCCAGCTGGGACCACCCTGGGACCAGGAGAGCCAGGGTGGGTACTGCTGTGGGGGTAGCCATGAGCTGGGGGGGGTCCCTGTGACTCTGCCCAGTCCTGGCCAGTGGTGATGGCCATCCTCGCAGGCCAGCCCTGCGACGGGTACCTGCAGGCGGATGGCCACACCCTGGGGCCACGGGACTACGAGGAGCACATGTACGTGAACACGCAGAGCCTGGACACCTGGGAGCCGGAGCTGGTGGCTCATGGGGTGGCAGAGGAGAGCCCCAAAAAGGACCTCTTTGACATGAGTAAGCCACTGCACTGGGGGGGGCTGGTGCAGAACCTGCTGTGGAGCTGTCAAGCTGTGCCAGCAGCTGTCTGTGGTCGCCTGCCACAGCTCCAGAGGTGTTGGCACTGGCCGAGCCCACAGCAGTGCCCTGCAGTGTACTGGGGACCATGAGCTGGGGTCTGTCCTCACCACAGCCCAGCCCTGCCTTGTGCCCCGGGGGTAACACCCCACACACCCTGGGTCCCACAGGGCCATTCGAGGATGCCCTGAAGCTCCACGAGTGCATTGCAGGGGGTGGCACCAGTGCCCCCATCGAGGACCAGTGGCCAAGCCCCCCCACACGGAAGGCCCCCATCGCCCCCACGGAGGAGCAGCTCCGGCGGGAGCCCTGGTACCACGGGAAGATGAGCCGGCGGGATGCTGAGAGGCTCCTGCAGATGGACGGGGACTTCCTGGTGCGGGACAGCCTCACCAACCCGGGGCAGTACGTGCTGACCGGCATGCACAGCGGGCAGCCCAAGCACCTGCTGCTGGTGGATCCCGAGGGAGTGGTGAGGGCAGGGCACAGGGCTGAGGGCAGGGCCTGGGGCGGGCGATGGGGACTGGGGTAGGGGTAGGGTGCGGGGTGGGCGATGGGGGACACAGGTGTGGGCAGGCACAGGGTGTTGCAACTGGGTGCTGTGTGAGAGGCAGCTCTCCTGAGTTGGGGACCGCTGTGCCCCGGCCCCAGGTGAGGACCAAGGACGTGCTGTTTGAGAGCATCAGCCACCTCATCAGCCACCACCGGCAGAACGAGCAGCCCATTGTGGCGGCAGAGAGCGAGCTGCACCTACGCCAGGTCGTACAGAGGAAGCAGTGATGCCAGGGGGTACGTGAGTCCCCGACCTGCTTCCCTGGCTCTGGACTCACCCTAGGGCAAAACTGGGGTCCCTTTGTGCTCCCCTTCTCCAGTTGTGCCTGGCCTCTGAGGTCTGGGGTCAGGCTCCCCATTTTCTTCCCCAGCGAGGTCTTGCGGTCCCTGGCCCTGTAGGTCCTCCCTGGCTGCTGCCTACCTCCATCATCTGCACAGGGCCCCTTGCCCAGCTGGACACAAAGATGTTTAATTCCACACGTGCAGGTGAAATGCTGTTGGGGTGGGAACTGCTCGGTGGCCTCAGCAGGAGGGACAGAGCCTGAAGCCGTCTCAGGCAGGGCTGCCCCTGCTTGCCCCAGCACTGGAATGGGGGCTGGTGGACATCTCTGTAGCCCCAGGCTTGGCTCTGCCTGTGGGGCCAGACACGACCATCTCTTGGAGGCTGGTGCTGTTGAACGTTCCTGTTGGGGACATCCCTTTTCAGCTGGATTCTCCCCAGGCGTGGCTGCCACATGATGCTCCCTGTGGCCCCAAGCCCCTGCAGCCCTCCCCAGGCCAGAGCCAGGACAGAGCTGTGGGAAGGTGCAGGACAGGGCTGAGCTGCTGGCACTGCCTCATGAGGTGTCCCATGGCCCGTGGGGACTCCCTGGCCGGCTCGGGGCATTGGCAGGTTTTTATGGCACACACAGCCCCCTTTCCCTGCCCCGTGTCTGCTGCTGGGCATGGGTTTGTGGTTTGGAATACATTTCTAATTAAACCTGGAAATGAGCAAGGAACACAGGTGTTTCATGCCACCCCTGGGCATGGTGCTGGGACAGGTCTCCATTGTCACCAGTTCCTGCCTGGTCACACCTTGGCTGACCCATCCTGCCCAGTCACACTTGTCTCTGCCCCTCTGGGTCACTCTGTCCTCCATGGATCACCCAGTGTTCCCCTGGCTTCAGAGTGGCCTTTGGCACCCAGGGCTGGCCCTGCACGGCCTCTTCTCTACCCTGGCAGCTCCCTGCCCTGCTGGCTCCTGCTGCTGGTGCTCCTCCTGCCTCCACCTGGAACAGCACATGGCCACCCACCCCTGGGCCTCCTCGGGTGGCTCTGAGTGGCACAGGCCAAGCTGTGACCCTCTAGTGAATGTGGCAGCCAGCAGAGCCAGAGCCCTGGGTGAGCCTGGCTGTGGCTCCTGTGTTACAGGTGAGCAGCAGCCAGCTGGGGGGGGGGGGGTCCAGCACCAGTCCTGGCCTGTCCTGGCTCTGCTCTGTGTGCCCAGTGCTGCTGCCAGCACCCACCTCGGGGAGCGAGGTCACCCCAGCACCCTCAGCCACTCACTGGGGATGGCCTCTGCCAGACAAGGCGTCCAGGCCGGCCAGCACTGGCTGAGCCAATGAATAAAATAAAGCCCTAAATAAAGCCCAGTAATGAATGCGTAATTTTCCATTGATAGCTGGATTCCGCGGGGACGCAGTGCTTCCATCTCAGCTGCTATTTTTTGTCATGGAGTGATGCGTCTGCAAAGACAATTTCACTGTTCCCTCAATAGAGAGGCAGGAAAAGGCAGTGAGGGCCCTGACTTTGTTCTTTCGCTGCTGGAGAACCAAGCCCGTGTGGTACACCCGCTGGTGGTGCCTGGAGCTGCAGCCGCGGGGATGCTGCCCTGAAGGGATGAAGGGCTGGCAGGGGGGTTGGTTTAGGGGTTTAACCACTTTAGTTGAAGCTAGTGTGTGGTGCCAGTGGGTGCAGGGGGCTCTGTCCCAACCCAGACCCGGGTTGAAGGGCTGCTGCTTCTTCAGCCCCCGATGGGAAGGCTGAGGTGTTTTGGAAAGGTTTGGAAGCCACAGAAGAGCAACTGCAGAGGACGTGGCCTCCTTGCTCTCCCAAGGCCTTGGGGATCTCGCTGACCACCCGTCCCTCCACCTCTCTCAAACGTGCCGGCAACAGACACTCCCGGTTCGGTTATTCAGGGCGTCCTTGCACAAAGCCTTTCCCATAGCAGGTCTCTCTCCTTCCAGCTTCCAGCAGGTGGTAGCACACTGTCTGCTCCACCGGCTGTGTCCCCAGCTCTGCCAGCCCCTGCCAGCGTCCCCAGCCCTGCCAGTCCGCAGCCAGGCAGCTCCCAGCACCCTTCTCCCCTCCGTGCCCTGCAGGCACCGGCCCCGAGCCGCGCGGACAGAGCTGGCCCGGCCCCAGCGCTCTTTGTTATCTCAAGGGAACTCAACCATTTCTGCACCTTGTTTACCCGCAGTTTCGCAGGGTGGAGGAAAAGCAAACATCGGCCTTTTGTTCACCAGCTTCCCCTTCCGTGAGCCTCGTACTCCTCCCCCGGGCTCCATCTGCGCTCTTCTCCCTGCGGGACCCGGCTCAACACCCTGCAGTGCAGAGCCCAGGGTCCAGACAGGACACCCCCGTCCCCGCTGCTCTCCCTGAGACATCCTAGCCCTCGGTCTGCTTCGGCACGGCCGGACGCCTTTTTTTATCCGCTCCAAGCGCGAATGCAGAGGGAGCCGAGGCGTCCCGCAGCAGCCCCCGCAGAAGGCGCTCACCACCCCAGGCTCTTCTTCCTGGCCATCGTTCCCAGCCCTGCACTGCTGAGGAATGATGGTGCTTCCCGGCAGCCTGACGGCATCCACAGGGCAGCAGCCAGGAAGGAACAGCCGCTTGACCCTTTTGTGCCACTGTCCCTCTCGATGCATCCCTGTCCCCAAGGCCGTAGGTCCCCGCGGGACCGGGGCTGGGCCCGATCACTCGGTTGAGTCTCCCGACCCCCTGTACCACTGGGGCTTGCAGGGATGCTCCGTGAACCCCCCTGACGTTTCGCCCCGGTGTCCCCAGCCACCACCGCATCCCTCCAGGGACTGGACGGTTGTGTGACATGGGGGTGTGTGGCACGTGGCACTGCCCCCTCCAGCTCCTCCAGTGCGATATTAAACCACTCAATGAGGCAACCCCTCAGCCCCGAGCCGCTGCTGGCTTCATTCAGTGCTTTGCGATCAAGAGCTGGGAGTGGAGAGCGGCTGCTCCCAGCGGGGAACGATCGAGCTCTGGACTGGGGGCACCGGGGGCGGGGAGGTGGAACGGGGCTGCTGCCGCCGTCCCGGTTCCACTCCCGGCCCCATCCCCGACCCGACGCTTCCGTGGGCAGACGGCCGGGTGTCCCGGGGTCGGGTTCCCGCACCTCCCGAGCATCAGCACCCCGGGGCCTCACGGTCCCAGTCCCGGTCCTGGTCCCGCTCGGTCCGGGTCCCTGTCCCGGTCCCGGTCCAGCCATGGGGGCGCGCAGAAATGTGGGGGCGCTTCACTCGGAGGATTACGGCGGCGGCGCGGACGAGGAGCGGAGCCTCCGCCGCCGCCGCCGTATAAAAGCGCGTCCGCGCCCGCCCCGCCCGGGCTGCGGTGGCGGCGGCGGCTCCGCTCCAGGTGCGGCGGCTCCGGGCAGCGTCCCGCTCGCGGCGGCGCCGGTCGGTCGGTCCGTCGGTCCAGGCGTCGCGTCGCGTCGCGTCTGCCCCGTCCCATCGCATCTCTCGGCGCCGCCGGGTCCCCGTCCCCTGGGTCCCCGACCCCCGCTCCGCGCGGCCGGTTCCTTCGCGCTTCCTCCCCGGGCTGGCGGGTCCCCTGTTCCTCGGCGCGGCCACTTCCCTCCCGTCCTTGTCCCGTCCCCCCGGCCTGCCGGGTCCGGGTCTCTCGGTGCCGCTGGTCGCTCCCGGGGCTTCCGGCTTCGTCCTGCCTCTGCAGGTGCCCGGCCCCCGGTGATAGCGTTGCCCCTCGGGTCTCTTCCAGCCCCGCACCCGTCATCAACATGTGGCTCCTGGAGCGGCTGCGCGGGGTGGCGGAGAACGGCGGGTCCCGGGGCGCGGGGACAGAGGAGTCCTCGCGGGGGTCCCGCTACAGCAACGTCCTCACCCCCGACAAGATCCCCGACTTTTTCATCCCGCCCAAGCTGAGCGCGGCACCTGCCGAGGCTGAGGGCTCCGAGGTCCCCGCAGCGGCCGCTCTGGGAGCCTCAGTGTCAGAACAGGACCTGGCCGGACGCAAGCCCCCGCGCAGCCCCCGCCCGTCCAGCCGGTCCCGGACCCGGACCCGGACCACCGGGCGGCACATCATCCAGATCGAGACCGCTGAGGACTGGACCGAGGGGAGCTGCGGCACCAACGTGGACCCGCAGGCACAGACGGCCATGTCGCTGCCCTACGTGCCCAAGGCGCAGACCTCCTATGGCTTCGCCACGCTGATGGAGAGCCCCCACACGCGGCGCAAAGAGTCACTCTTCCACAGCGAGCACAGCAGCCTCTGCCCCTCGCCCGTCACCTCGCCCAGCGCCCAGCGCAAAGCCAAGCTCAACGGCGAGAGCGGCCGCCGGACACCCGCGGACCTCGGCGCAGCCCTGATGCACCCCGGCCGCTACTTCAGCGGCGGTGAGAGCGACACGTGCTCCTCAGCCGAGTCCTCACCCTTCGGCTCCCCGCTGCTCTCCCGCTCCGTCTCCCTGCTGAAGCTCTTCAGCCAGGAGAGCCAGTCCAAGGTCATCAAGCTGAAGCACTCGGTGGCCCGCAACAGCTCGCTGTCCACCGACGACAGCTCGGCTGACACCAGCCCCAGTGCCCAGCGCCGCGCCAGGAGCGCCCCGGCCGGGACGCAGCCTCCCACCGCCCTGCTGCCCCTGGACCTGCCCCCGGGCCGTGACCGGGAGCACAGCCTGCGGCTGAGCCGGGGCGGGAGCCTGCGCCTGGCTGCCGAGTACGACCCCTCCAACGCCCGGCTGCGTGTGCGCCTTGTCTCCGCCGAGGACCTCTACGATGCCCTCGTCGACCTGCGCAGCATCAACTGCTGCGTCTCGCTGTGCCTCAACCCTGGGAAGCTGCAGAAGCAGCGCAGCACCATTGTCAAGAACAGCCGCAACCCCGTCTTCAACGAGGACTTCTTCTTCGATGGGCTGGGCCCCGGCCACGCCAGGAAGATGTCCCTGAAGCTCAAGGTGGTCAACAAGGGCAGCAGCCTTAAGCGGGACACGCTGCTGGGCGAGAAGGAGCTGCCACTCACCGCCCTCCTGTCCTGCCTGTAGGTACCTGCTACCAGCCCCGGAGGGAGCCCTCCCACCTGTGGGGCCGGGGCGAGGCAGGGAGGCCGGCTCTATCCCCCAGCCCCGCTGGAGGAGGGTTTGGAAGGGCCCCCTGAGGAGGGCTGGGGTCGTGGCAGAGCGTGGGGGTCCCCAGGAATGGCGCTGCTGTGGGGCTCTGCCAGCACCCGCTGGCAGCCACAGCCTCTCTGCCCCTGCTCCCTCCCTGCTCCTGCCCCGGGGCTGCATCTCCTGGAGCCCAGCAGAAAGTGGGGAGCCTCCAGCCCATTCCTCACCAGGAAGGATGGAAGCACCTGTTGGATTCTTCCCTCCCTGTGCCTGTGGTCTCCAGCTGCCACCAAGCAGGCTGGAGGTGGGTAAATCTCTGTGGCACACTCACGGCCACCTCTCAAAGCTGAAGCTCCTGCAGCCAGGTGAGAGCTTTAATTTAAAACACAAGTTTCTAGTCTTGGAAACTGCAAATACTGCAGAGGTGACCCGCGAGTGGGCCAAGGGCGGTCACCCTGGGGGATGAGTCAGGTTTGTGGCTTTTGAGCCTTTCCTGGACTCCTCCCAGCCCCGCAGGGCTGCACAGGTGCACGAGTTGGCTTGGTCTGACACCTGCAGCCTCCTGGGGTGCCCTCCCTGCCCACCCCAGCACTGTCCCCCACTGCTGACCCCCAGTGGGAAACTGCTCACAAAGCGTCGGGGGCTTTGGTTTGCCCCAATCCGGGAGGCTGCCTGTGCCTTTCCCCTGCCCACGGGAGGGAGATGCCGGGAGCTGGCACCCCTTGCCCTGGGCACATGGATGGCCCCAGGCAGTGTCCCAGCAGATGTGTTTCCTGACAAAAGCTGAGGTGACTGGAGTAGCCCTCCCTGAGTGCTGGGGCCATCCCAGGTGAGGCTGGGCAGGGGGGCAGGCTGAGGCTCCCCAACCCTCCACCCTCCCTTGCCTGAGGGCTCAGGATCTTTCAAGCGGCTGCACCCACTGGGCAGGAGAGATGTGTCCTGTGGGGCCACCAAGCTCCTGTGCCCAGCGGGATCTGGCTACCCGAAGTGACTCGCCTGGCTCCCAGTTTCCCTTTGGGGAAGGAGCGAGGTGCTCCCAACCCTTCCCATCCCACCCTGTCATCCCGGCTGACTGGCTGGGGACAGTGGGAGCGGGGAGGATGCCGGCCGGGGCATTTCTGCGGGTGGATAAAACATGCTGCGTTGTTGTTTGGTGTGGTGTCACCCATTGTGCCGGGCTCTGCATGTTTCTGTGCAGGGAGCAGGATTTGCAGCGCTCCCGTCCCCGCCTGCTGCAGCACGCGTGGACACACACGCACACAATGTGTCCCCTCTGTGTTAACCTCTGTGGTGGCAGTCGATGTTCCTTCCTTGTCCTTTTGCAGCAGATGGCAGATCTCAGTGTTGGCTATTTATATCCGAGGCTGATCTTTCGCAGCGTTTTACTTCTGTCTGTAAATACGTTTCAGGTACGCAAGGCACCGTTCTGATCGCGCCGTGTTTGCATGTCAGGGGGATTTGGGGTGATCGTGGCTGTTTGTCGAGCTTGTGGTTGAAATCAAATCATGCAGGACATAAGGAGCTGACGTGTCCGTCCTTCGCAGGGAGTTTCCCACCTGAGGCTTCCCTGCGCTCCCCCAGGAGCCAACACGAGGGATGGTCCCCAGCCCCTCAAGTGCCCAGGCTCGTCCTGGGGGCAGATGGGGGCTCTGGAGAGTGGGGGATAGGGAGAGGTGCCACATCCCTGGGTGTGGGGTGAACATCCTGCTCCTGAGGAGGTCTGGGGCAGGAGGAGGACCCTGCCCAGCTGGCTGCTGCCTGACAGTCCCTGCACACCCCACCAGCACCCTGTGCTCCCCGGGGTGCTGCGCCTGCCAGGGGCTGGGGAGAGCTGGGTGCTGCTGGGGTGGGCGGGACAGGCTGCAAGAAGAGAGGGAACGGGAGCTGGGACAAAGACTTTGGTGCTCTGAGAGGTTTGAGAGGTGACACATCCCCCGCAGCAGAGCCGTGTGCCTTTGGGTTTGGGGGAGGATGATGCAGAGAGCAGAACCCCGGGCTCCTCCTTGGGTTGAGGCTGACCCTAGAGGGAGAGCCAGAGGCCTGGGGGCTCTTGTCCTGCCCCACCCCAGCCTGTCCCAGGTCTGTCTCGCTGGAGTCGGGTGTGTGGCCATGCAGTGAGCCCCAGGATGAGCTTCTGTGAGCCCTGCTCTGCTCTGGGCCAGTGGTGTGGGAGCCGGGGGTGTTGCTTGGATGGGTCTCTCCGCTGCTGGAGCTATTTTCTATTGTTCCTGCTTTGATATTTCTGTGGCTGGATTTACTGATGTATTTTTTGAGTGAAAAATATATTAATACCTGAATGGAATGTTTGTTTACAGATGATTTCCTCTTTCTAGTGCAATAAAGTCATTTCTAAAACAGATGCAGGTGTGGCCCTGGCTTCTGATTTCCCCAAGATATTTCCCAGCATTATTCTTGACAGCTCCCTGTGTGGGGGAGCAGAGCTGGAACCTCAGCACTGCCCAGACACAGGGCAGCGCTGCTCTTCTGGGTGCTGCTCCGCTTTCCAAACAGCCTCCCAGGGGCACAAGGTGCTTCTGAAGCTCTTTCCCTGGTGCTGCCGACCAGCCATGGGGTGAGGTGGGAGTGAATCTCCTGGGGAGAGGTGGGTACACGGGGAAAGGGGCTGCTCCTGCTTCAGGGGAGACCCAGGGCTGTGCTGAGCCAGGGCACTGCCTGCTCACAGCCAGGGCTGTGGTGAGGGAGAGCCCCTCCCACACTCTGTGGGTCTCCTTCCTCCTCCTCACCTGCTCCCCCAGCCTGACCCCTGCTGGTTCTCAGCACTGCTGGTGATGAAGAGAATGGTGATGGGTTTGCTCTCCCCACTCCCAGCCCCCCCTGCCCAGCTGTCAGCACTCAGGTTGCTTTCTTCTCTCCCCACCTGCCACTTCCAAATCTGTTTCTAGCCAGATGCTGCTGAAGAAAAGAGGAGTGTTTGCCTGTTACCTAAATGCCATTTTTCTAATTTCCACAATTCTGGTAATTTGTCATTTTTGGTAGCTATAGAGGCTGGGTGGGAACAGATCTGTTCTCTCACCTCTGGCCCCCACAGGGGTGGTGAAAGCAGCTTGGTAGGTGCTAATAATTTAAGTCGTGCTTTTTCTAGAGGTCCAAAGCTGCAGCAGTTAGTAACAAAATGAGGCTGATTAAGTTAGTCTGAACCAGAGTGGATGGGGTCAGCCCAAGCACACAAAAATCCCTGGAAAGTGTTCAACATTCAAAGCGCAGGAAGCAGGCAGAGGGGTGGAGAAGGGCATCTTGTGGGGGAAGATTTAACTCTGAATTTGTAATTGAGTCACCGTGGGAAGGAAATGCGTCTGCCTCACTGGACCTGGGAGGGCTTGGTCATGCTGAGAGGAGCACCTGAAATGGGAGCTGCTGGTGGGGAGGAGGGTGATACATCCCCACTCCACAACGCAGACCCTCGGGTCAGGGGATGCCCAGTGAGATCCTGAGCAGGGGATGCAGCCAGGTGAGATCCTGAGCCCAAGGGTGGCTCTGCCCATGGCTGTGCGCACCAAGTGGTGTCTGAGCCCTGAGAGGTTTCCCCTGCACAGGGATTCCTCTCTCCAGGGGTCCCGAGGCTGCCGCAGCTCTGGTGCACACTTGGGTGCAGGGGAGCAGGGGAGGTGGCTGGATGTGGAGGAGCCCTGATCTCCAGAGTGAGGGAGTGAGGCTCACCTGGACGAGAGGCACACACAGGCCTCGGCTATTTTTAGCCCTGTGTTCCCGCAGCGCAAGGACTCAACTTCTGAGAAAATTGCCTGGAGCTCATTTAGCCGTGGCGTGATGGCTGATGAGGGAGGGAAAGGGCAAATTAGGGGTTCAATCTCATCCACAGAGCGTTCGGCAGGGCCAAGGCTCCCGGGAGGGTTCCACAGTGAGGAGGTCAGAGGGGCTGCCCCTGCTGGGGGACACCCTGTCCCTGCCCCACCCTCCAGCCAGGCTGGGGGTCCCGGTGCCGGTTTCTGTCCTTGGCACCGCTCGGGGGTCCTTGGCAGTTTTGGCTGAGCAGGGCTGCAATGGCTGCTTCTCCTCTCTGGATTTTTGGGTGCTGTTGGGGCTGGGGGAGCCTCGCGTGCTCCCGCGGGCAGCCCCAGCCCAGCCTTTTCCCTCCCCCCACCCCCAACTCCGGCTGCCGATTTACCGTTTCGGTCAGAAAAGCATCTTCCCGTTGCCTGGCAACGCTCGGCCGGTGGCGGGGGGGCTCCACGCGGGGAAAGGGGGTGGCCCTGCGGGTCCTGCGCCGGAGCCAGCTGGGTGCCCGTGGCGACTCGGCCACCCGGTTCTGGGCACCTGAGCCGGGCCGGCGGGTACGGACCGGGCGTGCAGAGGTGCGGGGAGGGCGCTGGGAAGCGGCGGCCGCGATCCGGGCAGTGCCGGCTGCAGGGAGCGTCGGCCTCCCTCGGCACCGCGCTCCAGCGCTTTATTGCAAGCATTTGTCTTCCATGGCAGCGTGTCTGCCTTAAAGGGGAGAGGAGAGACTCCCACTGTTACCGGGAGGAAAACAGAACTTAATTGAATCCCACAGGCGCATCAGGCGAGAAAGTCACACCAGTGGAGAGTGACACCCTGGCGTTCCTCCCCCGGCACCCAGCAGTCTGTGCTCCTCCAGGGGACACGGAAACCCCCGGGCTGGGGTCCCAGGAGCCCTCCAGGAGCAGAGATGAGCTCCAGCTCCTCGTCGGCTCGATGGCACTCGGCTGAAATGCAGCACCGTGGCAGCAGCTGCCAGGGTGTACCTGGCGCCGGCGGTGCTGCCCAGCGCTGTCAGCCCCAGCACACGCTCCCTCTGTTCTGCTTTTCCATTTGCACTTTGCTCTCCTGCTTTGAGGCTGGCAATCCAACAGGGAGCTGGGCCCAGGTCTTGCCTCCATAGCCAGGAAAAGGCAACCAGCAAATGGGAAGCGCTGCTTTGGACTCCCACTTCCCATTAATTCAAGCCCCTGGATCCAGCCTTGACTCGAGGCTGGGGCCAGGGTGGGTGTACAGAACACGAGGAGCTGCAGTGGGAGAGTGCAGGGAACATGCAAGGGTGGGTGAGGGTGAGAGCAGCAGCTGCCTTGCAAGGTGGAGGATCTTTCCTGCCTCTCCTCACCCTTTCCAGTGACCTGCTCCTCACTAGCTGCCTGGTGGACTTTGAAATGCTGCCTTTAAAATGTTTGCAAAATTCCCGATGCATCAAGAAGGCCCAGGTGGGAGGGGGGAAATGGCATAAATAAGCAGACAGGAGGATTTGTTAAACACCAGCAGCTGCTGGCAAACACTTTAATATCAGTGCAGCCGGGTGCTGGTTGATATGGCCTTTGGGGCCATGGGCTGGTACCAGCACAGGGGAGCTGTGGCTGAGCCCAGGGTGGCTGTGGGGCACAGGTGTCCTGCTGTGGTGGAGGGCACTTGGCTGTACCCGCTGCGGGGCAGGCCTGGGAGATATTCCAGGTGCAGACCTCTCCTTCTCCTTCTGCTTCCCACCCAGACCTCACCTCTTGGGTGAGGGGACGTGTCCATCTCCATCCCCACAGAGTTTTGGGGTTGGTTAACCCCCCTGCCCGTGCTGTGGCCATTCTTCTGCGTGGGCAGTGGCGGGAGCGGGGCTCCAGCCCGGCGTGGGACCGCGTCTGCCTGGCGGAGGCACAGGCGGACACGCCGTGGGAGCCGGGCTGGCATTGCCATGGCAATGGAGATAACAACGGCAGCTGCCAGGCGGAGAGCAGGAAGGGCAAGGAGCTCCAGCAATGCCGCGGCCACACTTGTGACATCCCCTGTCCGAGCCCTGTGATGGCCTGGACAGCAGTGAGCACGTCTTTGCTGCGGTGAAGCCCTTGGCACCCTTCACACCTGCGGCAGAGCCAGAAGTTGCACTGGGAAATACATAAAAACATAAAATCAAACCCTCCAACCTGTCCACTGCAAGGTTATAATTAATTCCCATTTTCACTTCCATCCAATTTCCCTCCTGATACGGCTCCTGACCCAGACCAATTGTCGTATGAGGTGTCTGTAATTGCTAATCTTATCAAGCAGTCGGTGTGAAGTGAGAACACTGCAATTAGCAGGGGCAAGAGCCACAGGTGAGCTGCTGCTTGGCGAGTGTTTGTTTCACCTGTGCCAGGGGAGGATGTGTACTGGCTCCAGTGCTTGCCAGGGCTGTCCCTTGGCCAGTCTGGACAGGATGGGATCCTCAAGGTGACCGAGGCCACAGCTGTGCCCAAGCCACTGAGCGCCAGGAGCTCCACAGTCCTGCTGGCAGCCTCTGCCGGGGTGGGGATCACCTTTCCCAGCCCTGCATCACCATGGCGCTGCAAGGACTCTGGCAAAGAGTCCTTAAACAGCCTCAAACCCTCCCAGAGGGCTCAGACAAACAAGGTATAAACCCGCTGGAGATCCTGCTCTGAGCTGCCGGGTGGGAACTGACGCGCTTTTTTGCGGACAATCTGTTCCCTCCCACTGCCGCTGGCTACCTGCCCACCCCACCTCCCGGCACAGGCGTCGGGTGGCGAGAGCGGGTCTGGCCACCGGGACAATTCCGTGGAAGCCCCCAGGTGCCACAGGGCCAGGCTGGGCTGAGCGGGCAGTGCTGGCAGACCCCGGGACCAGCCATGGCTGCAGAGGAGCAGCAAAGCCGGGAGCAGAGAGCAGCCATTCACCCTCCCAGACCTTCCTGCAGATCAAGCAGGTGACCTTCAGCTGGCACAGATGGGGCTCACAGGCTTGTCTGGAAGCGGCCAAACGCGTCGTGGTTTTTCCCAGTGTGGGGAGTTTAGGGGTGCCTCGGGCACCGCTGGCACCAAACATCCCTGAGGCGCAGGGAGGGCGCTCAGACAGCCCCGGGCTGCGCTCCCGGGCGCCGGGAGAGCATCGCAGCGCCGGGCACCCCGCCGATGGCACACGGCAGGGGGTGGCAGGGTCCCCACCCTCGCCGCAGCTGTGGCGTCCGTGGGGTGGTGTTGCACGGGCGCCTACCAAAATCTCTCGCTTCGCCACCCCCAGCCGTCTGTCGCTGCTGACACTCACCGACAGGAATAAACTCCAACACCTACCATATGCTTTGCTACTTCTGCTGCCCGCGCTCACTTGTTACTATCTATTTTCAAAGCTGGGGGTGCCTCTGCGTGGGGCGGCTGTTGGGCCAGGCCCCAGCAGTGGGGAGACGAGCTACGATGGGGTGCTGGTGTTTCTGGCACAGATCATCAGTGCAGGGGATCTCGCTCTGGTGGGCTCAGCCCTGCTCCGTGGGCAACTCCTGCTCCCCAGCACTTGCCACATGGGCACCACCTCTGGTGCTCGGTTGTGCCGGCTGCTGTGGCAGTGGCTTGCGTGCTGGTGGAGCCGGCTGTTCCTGCCCTGCCCTGCCAAGGGGCTCAGCACGCTGGGGGTGTGACCTTTCCACAGCAGCACCCAGCCCTGCCGTGCTGTGCCCAGGCACTGCCCGCTGGCTCACCGGCCACTGTCACGGCTCGCCGGGCACAGACAATGCTCCTGCTTAGGTGGTGCCCTGAGCCCGTGTCCCGGGCTCCATCCAGCCCCGAGCGGGATGGGGGCCCCAGCACCACTCGCGCCTGGCCAGGAGCGGGTCGCCGATGGCCAGACTGTTCCCTGAGTTGTCCCCTGGCGCAGGGACGTGAGCCAGCAGGATGGCTCCAGGTTCCAGGTGTGGGAGCCGCATCCTCAGGACTGTCCCCAGGGAAAGCCACGGGGAGGGGTGCAGTGAGCAGCGGTCAGCGCGTCCCTCTGGCCGTGGGGACTGGAGGATCCTTTGCAGGGATGGGCACAGCCTTCCCCTGGCAGGAAGGAGATTAAATCTCAGTGTAGAGGCACCGTGAGCTGTGTCTCTTCCCCCCTCCGAGCTGCTCTGTGGGTTTACGATTCTCACAGCCAGGAAAATTCATCTTCCTTCAAGAGTGGATGCATCTCGGCTCATCCTCCAGGTGCCAGAGCTGGTGATGCTGTCAGTAAACGACAGGAAGATCTTTACAGCAGAGCTCGGCTGGGCTCAGCCTGCGCCTGTCCTGCCTCCTCGCACTGTCACCACTCCGCGGGGCCGCGCAGGGGACAGGCGGCTGTGCGTGAGCAGAGCTCAGCGACGGCTGCCGGCTTCCCCGGGGCATCCCGCGTCCCGCCCCGAGTTTTAATTGCACCATGCCGCTTTGATTCCTGGCTTTAATTGCAGCCTAACGAGGCCCGGGCAGCAGGAAAGGAAAACATCAAGCTTAAAGGGAAACAAATCGGGAGAGAAAAGAACATTTACTGGTGACTAATAGGTCCGTGGCTCGGCGTGTGTGTTTGCCTGCCACGGTGCGGGACGTTGCCAGGAGGAGGAGAGGGGATTTCTTCCTACTTGGCAAGCCCAGCCGCACAGTGCAGTGCAAGGAGAGAGGATTTTTTCCTGGGCCCGTGCCGTTTCTGTGTTATTTTTAACGCCCGTTGCACAAAAGCTGAAACCCACCCTGAGCTCCGGGTAAACAGAGAAGATTTTGCCTGCTTTCACAGGCGGGATCCGGGCTAAATAATCCGACGGTGACAGATAGGCACGTTCACACACTGCACTGGTCGCACCAGAGAAGATTGAGACTGATTTGGTGAAAGGATGAGAGTTTCTGATGCTGGCACCCAGAGCCCCGCAGCAGCCGCCGCCCTCACCGAGTGCCACCGCGCCGGGTGAGGATGGGGCAGGGCAGAGAGATTGTGGTGCTGGGAGTCCCTGAACACGAGCCCAGCTCCCTGGGAGGGCTGTAGGACCTCCTGCCCGGGACTCCGTGGGCTTTCCTCGTGCATAGGGCCCGGCAGTGGGGCACCCACCCACCCAGTGTCCCCAAGAGCTGCTCGGGGATGGCCGGGGTCCCTTCGTGGGCTGGGGCCAGGGAAGTTTTGCTGTCGTGGTGAGAGATGTCAGGGACAATCCCACAGGCAAGCTGGATGGGGCAGGGGAGTGAGGATGGGAACTGGGACATGGAGACAGGGACAGGGATGAGGACATGTCAGCATAGCTCAGTGATGTCCCTGATGCCCACCCTGCTCAGCACCATCCTGCTCCTCTCCCTCAGCCTCTGGGGTGGCCTCACAGGCATTTGTGTGGCTCCAGCACGGCTGCCTGGCCTGTTTCCCCCACCCCAGCCAGAGCTGGGATCTCATTAGTGAGCTCTTGGACTTTGAGCATCTTGGAAAACAGCGCTTGCTAATAAGAGAAAAAGAATGACAGCAAACAAGCCCAGCCACGGGAACATGGCCTTTTCATCCAGCATTTTTTATTCCCCCACATTCTCCCCCCTTCCCTTCTTCGTCAATGGATTGAAGTCACTGTAATAAAATTATTAAATAAAAAAAAAAAAAGCTGTAGCCCCCACCTCGATGCGGCAACCATGGAAACTGGATCAAGGGGACACCTGTACATTTCCATTCCGGGCTCCTGCTTGCTGAATATACAGAGGAGCACTAATTAAAACCCCAGTGGGAATGGCAGGTGGAGGGAAGGAGCCGGCCCTGGGAGGGGGCTGTGTGGTTGGGAGGCACTGCTGGTGCAGGGGTGGGCCCTGCCAGGTGTCCAGTGAGCCTTAAAAACCACCTGATGCTTCCAGCTCCCTCCAGGCCCTGGATGTGGAGCGGGTGCTCGCTGGACTCCAAACACTGTGCTAACAAGGTGACCCCAGCCCTGATGCAGCCCTGTGTAGCGAGGGGCCCTGGGGACCCCATCCCAGCCCCAGGGATGATGCTCAGCGGGGCAGGGCAGAGCAGGGCCTCGGTGATTTTATGCTTTTAACCGTTTCAGCAGGAGGAAGCTCCTTGATCTGGCACGTGAGCACCCAGGAGGAAAAGGCTGTGTTTAACCTGCAGGTTTATTTTTACTGACAGCAAATGGCAGCGCCTGGAACATTCCCCTCTTTGGAGTTAATTTTTACTGAAGCTCAGTTTTAGTCATTGTTGACTAAATCTGACTCCTCCACATTTATCCCATGGAAAAGCTCCTGCAGCTCAGCCCTCAGGATTTCAGTGGCCCCAGGGCTGGTGCCATATGCCCGCTCCTGCCAGCCCACAGGACTGACGGATGGGGGGAAAGCTTTTCCTTTTATCAGAGCAGGCATCAGGCCATCCTCTTCCTGCCAGAGGTGAGCAGAGCACTGAAACCCTGATTGCCGAAGGATGGTCTCAAATCACTCCCCAAGTGTCCTTCCCAGCCGGAGCCCAAAGCGGGGCTGGCTCCCACTGCGTGGCCATCAGTCCCAGGGGCTCACCCTGCTGGGGCTGAGGCGAGGGCTCTCTGGTTGCTTTGCTGGGCTATTTTCCCAGCAGGCTGCTCATTTTCTCTGGCTGAGCTGTGGAGGTGACAGGGTGTGCTGAGCAGGTGACGATCCTCCTCCTCGGCCCCTCTCCACCCATCAGGACGTCCTGGTCTGGCACAGGAACACTCCGTGCAGGGAGTCTGTGCTGCCCCAGCTCCACAGCCGGGCTCTGGCTCTGCAGGCACAGCCGAAGGTACCGCGCCAGCCGAACCAGCAGCTCCCACCAAACCATTGTCCCGTGGGGCTCTGGCAAAGGGGCTCGACTTGGGCAGAGAGCGCAGGCAAGCAGCTCAACTTTGGGGAGAAGAAAATTCCTCGTTTCCATGGGAACCGGAGGAGGAAAGTTTCTGGGGCTGCGGTTGGGATTCTGCCAGCCAGGCGAGGCAGCGGGACCCCGAGCCAGCCGCCTCCCCACTCTGCTCTCGGGGGAAAGCTGGCGTCCAGCTGCCAGCCCCACTGCCTGTGCCCCCATAGGTGCCCCCGAGATGTGCCCCGAGGACTCCTCGTCCTCCCCTTCGGTGCTGTGTCAGATGTGATCTGACATTTAGCTCTCAGCTCTGCGAGGAGATGCAGCGATAGCTCTAATCTGCTTTTCTCCTCCTCATGCTCTCCCTGGAGGCAAAAGCTGCGGCTGGGAGAGCAGGGGGGCTCTGGCAGCTCGGCACAACAGCACCGCAGCTCTGTGCAGGGGGTCTGGAGGGGCCCAAGGATCCGGAGGTGTCCCAGCAGCACCACAACCTCCTCACCCATGTCCTGCCATCAGGCAGCAGCAGCTGGCAGGACCCGAATGCCAGGGGCTGGAGCTCCTTGGGGACATGCCGAAGGCTGCAAGGACAGAGGCACAGCAGCATCCTGGGCATGGCCAACAGCCCCAAACCCAGGTGGCTGTGGCCCCTGCCACTCTGCCCACTGGGCCCTGCCACACCACCACACCCGTCACCCGTCTGAAGCCGGGTGTCAGAGCCACCCTGGCCTGTGTCTCTCTTTTCTGGCATCTCAGCTCCAATTAGAGAGGCCCCTATTAATTTTTTCCACTTAGCAGCTCATGTCAGTGTCAAGCCGGCAGCGTGAGCAGCAGGAGGGAGCCGGGGCGGAGGGGAGACAGAGCATTGGGATCAACCCAGTAATGAGACACACAGGGGGCTGAGCCTGGCTCCACAGCTGCCCCGGGGTGGGAAGGAGTCCCTGAAAAGCAAAACCATCTCAGCATCCCTCCCTGGGCTGTCAGGTCCTGGGGTCCAAGTCGCAGACCAGGTTTGGTGGGGACTCGAGGCACCTTTGGGAGCTCCTGCAGCTGCAGGCAGAGGCCGATCCCCAGAACCCACAGCAAGGGCCAACCCTCAACACTTGGCCTCTACCCGGGGCAGCACCACCCTCCCCCTGCTGCGGGGTGAATCCAGCACAACCGAGACCCCCGAGACACCCACCCCAGCCCTTGGAGATTGCCTGGATCAGGGGATTAATGATGTATCCAGATGCAGCTGACCTTTCCACCTTCCCACCTTTCAGCTTCACCTGCAGCTCCCTTTTCCCTGGCATTATCCACACCGATGCCTGTGGATTTCATTTCCATATTCATGGTGTTTTAATGACCCCGTAATATCTTTATGTTCTGCAATTAAATGTGGAATCTTTTTTTTTTTTTCTTTTGCAGATTAGCATCTGCAAAGGATCATTTGTGGCATTTGAGCAGAGGAAGGGAAGCCTGTTCTGGAGGGAGACGGGGTTAATTAAACTTCAGAGCACAGCAGGCTCCACCGTCAAATATCCTTCTTCCAGTGGGACAAGCGAGGGTGACGAGGGAGCAGCTCTGGGCTGCTTTACAGTCAGATCGCTGGGCCGCCCCTGGGGCAGCTCCTGTGGGTGTTGGAGTGGCTTTAAGTCGTGCAAGCACACACAAGGCACACGTGCACACGTGTGCACGCACATGGCTCCAAATCTGCCTTGGGATCCCTGTCACGGGCTGCAAACCAGGGCTGAACTGCTCTGGTGTCACCCCAGTGCAGGCAGGGGCCGGTGCAGCTGGGGCAGCCAGGCTGTCATCAGAGTCCTGGTGAGGCCATTAGAGCTCCTATCGCTCCATCTCCATCCCCGAGGCTAATGGACATCTCTGCCGCTGCACCACCCCCTCCCTGGCACTGTAATTGGGTTTCAGTCCTGCAAGATGGATGGGGCTGGGCTGAGAGTGGAGCAGGGAAGAACAGGAGGGGGCAGAGGCAGCTCTGAGTAGGACAGAACACCCTTGCCCTCCATCCACCTCCTGCCCCTCTCCTCGGCCACCAGCCCCAGACCTTGTCCGAGGCATCTCTCATGGCCTTGCAGGGTGGCTGGGGACAGCCAGGTCCTAACAGCCCGCAGGAGCCCAGGGGAGCAGAGCTGGAGTGGTGTGCAGGGGGTCTCAGCTCCTCCCTGATGGGACATGGTGACCACAGGCAGCCCCAGCACGCTCCGTGCCTCCCACACAATCTCCCCCCTCCTTCTCCCCTGGTCCTTTTGAAGCTGCAGCTGTGAACAACATGTTTGTGAGTGTCAGGCCCAGGAGTGGCGTGTTTGGCACATTGAATAAAGATGGGGACGAAAAATGCCTCCTCCTGTGGCTGTTTGATGTGAAGGGCAGCACTGAATTCATTAGGAATGCTGCCAGGCACCACCAGAGCCTCTCTCAGTGTCCAGGCAGAGCAGCACAGGCTGGTGCCCTGTGAAGGTGCCACCCTATGCAGTGGCACACGCAGGCACACGGTCACACTGGCCATGCCAAAGTACCTATGTGTGCACAGGGCTGGAAAGGAGGGCATCATCCCCATTTCAGGTGCCATCCAAGCCCACACACCCCTCCAAACTCTGCTGCCACAGGGTTGCAGCTGTGGCGGACACGGTACCTGCACAATCCCACCTTTATCCACCCCACAACGCTCCCCTCTCCCCCTGGGTGATCCAGGGGAAGAGGGGGACTGGATGCAAGCTCCATGTCAGGACACGGGGCTGCAAGGAGGGGTGTGGGATGGCCAGGCTGCTCCCTCCCAGTCCTGCCACTGCCTCCCGCTGCTCCAGAAGGATGCAGAGTTTTATCATCATCCTGTGAGGCTGACAGGCACCAGAATTAATGAGTTCCTCATCAGCGCTCCCTCATTTAGCTCCCTCCCTCGGGGTTACACACCCACAGCCCCCAGGCAGGGAGGGAGGGGGGGTTGTTTGCAGGGGTGAGTGTGCAGGACATGTGCACAGGTAAACAAACACACCTGTGTGCCTGGCCAAGGGCTGCTGGGGACAGGCCCAAGGCTGGAGGGGGTCAAGCTGCCCAGCCAGGTGAATGAGGGGCTCGTGGGATGCCCTGAGCCATGAGGACATGGGGACCCTGCCCCAACACAGGGGCACGGGGACCCAAATCCAGGCACGGCTGGCCTCCACACATCCCTCATCAAGCATCTGCTATTAATTACTGACGCCAGCAAGAAACACTTGCCCTCAGCATATATTTCAAATGCAGGAGCTTCACCAGCTGCAGGATGGATCCCATGGAAGCCAAGGAGCTGTGGGGAAGCAGCAGGTCAGGGGGACACTGCACCACCTGCCAGCCAGCAGCCGTTGCGTCCCTCGGCAGCAGAGGCTTTGTGTGGCTTTGCTGTCCCCTGGGCTGTACCTCTGGCTGTCACCACTCAGCAGAGCAGGCGAGGGAAAAGGCATTCCTGTCCTCTCGGTGCTTGGCCTTTTTGGAACGCTGACATCCTGAAAGGGTTTGCTATCCCAGGAGTGGTTTATTTGGGCAGCTGTGCCGGAGCAAAGGCTGCAAAACTGCAAACCCTCGGCGTGCCTACTTGAACTGCTGTCAAACCACATCTCCCTGCCCGTATCCTGCAGTGCCAGCTGGGATTTCAGCACATGGGATGACAGCCTGGGCGTTATCTGACTTGCAGGACTCATCCCGAGTGTGCAAGCCCAAGCCTGGACTGAATTTACATCTGTAGATACTGCACCCATTTTTGTGAGCCCCACAGAGACGGTGATATGGTAAGTATTTTGATTGTAAATAAATTAGATTTGTGGGTTGTGACAACTTGAAGTGGAAGGAGGCAGGCTGGGAGGAGAACAGGAGGAGAAGGGAACTACATAGCCATGATGCTCACCTTGACCCAGCCATGCTATCACCTGTCCTTACTGCCTCAGAAAACCTGGAAAAGGCCACTGGAAGCTGTGTTGGGCAGCTGACAGCCACGGTAGATCCTGAGACACCAGCAGAGTTCAGAAGTATAAACACTCATCTGAAAGCCTACACGGGTGCGGTGTTTGCGAGTAGCAGAGCTCCATCTAGCCCCGGTGAGAACTGATGCTTCTCTAAAGCCTCATTCACAGCTGTTTTGTTAAGCCTTGGAGCTGTTCTGTCTCTCAGCAGCCTCAGACGACCGGGAACCCTGAGTTTTTTATAGTCCGAGCTTGTCTGTGCCCTCCTTGGCATCGAGCCCACCCTGCACCCACGGCAGGACACAGCCCCACACAAACCTCCCAGGCAGGGGTCAGTCCTTTACTAATACCGATGCAATTGTTTTCCTATCAGCACTGCTTTTTTAATCCACGTGAACTTTTTTCCTGTCTACAATCTGTTGTGGCTAAACACCCCAGGGCTGAGCTGCACCAAACAAAAAGAATTTGTCATTTGTCTCAGGGCTGCCAAGTTTTTCCAAGAAGCAGAACTGCTTACCAGGCACAGGTGGAGGAGAGGAAGGAGGGCAGGATGTAAGGACACCCTGGTTTTGCAGGCAGATCAACCCCAAATCCAGCCAAAGCCACTTCACCCATCTGGGATTTGTTGTCTCTGTCCACAGAGCAGCAATTGTACCAGGGCTGCTGTGGGAGTGTCCTGACTAATCACTTGCAAACACCTGGAGAGCCTGAACCACTCGGTATTCCACTGCCCTTTGGGCTTTTTTTAATGCTTTTGAAAATCTCGGAATACTGGACGTCAGGCACTAAAATCTCTGATTTAGGATGATGGCTTCAGCGCCAGGGATGGGCGATGTGCTGCCTTCAGAGCCTGGCAGGGCTGCAGGATGTGTGCCTGGTCATTCTGAGGACAGAAATCAGTGTCCCGGGCAGTGGAGGTGTCTCCTGACAGGTGTTTCACTGCTCCCTCGGGGAAGTGCAGCTGCTCGAAGAGACTCAGCCTGGAAGTTGTCACTGCAAGCATTAAATGGAGCAGCAGAAGCCAGCAGGGACAGGGCTCCAAGACAGACCCTCAATAACAAGTGGAGCTCTCCCCAGACCTTAACCCAAAGCCCCAGGCCTTGAGCCAAACCTCAGGCCTTGACTCAAACTCCCCACCTTTCTGTTTTTGTGGTGACAGAACACCCGGATGCACTGCTGGGAGCAAGGCAGAAAGCAGCAGATTTTGCAGTTTTTCTGAAGCTGGAGATGAGGTTACTCTTTTTTTATTGAACAAACAGCATCTGCAAACTGTTAGTCCTTTAAGAAGAGCCAAACAGCTCCCAGCAAGGGAACAAAGGGCTGGTCAAGTGCTCTGGTTCTCAGCTCGAGGGCCACCACCACTTCAGAAGCACTTGATAACACTTTGCTTCCTGAGCTCGGAAGTGTGAGCAAAACCCAGCACGGAACCAACAGCCAGGGTGGAGAGGCTGCTCGCAGAGACCGAGCACGAGGCCTCTGTGGGCACAGCCAGAGGCAGAGCTGGGCACAGGCACTGGCATGAGCTGGATGATGACCCACGGCATCAAATGGTGAGATCTGGTGGCAAATGTCCCTGTGCACCCTGTCACTGCACACCCCAAGGGAAGGGCTGCCCTGGTGGCTCAGCCAGGAGTCCTTGAGGGAATGGGGGGGTCCCTGAGAAGGTGGAGGAGAGCCTGGCAGGGCCATTTGCTGCAGGAATCCCTGGAGATGGGTTCCTTCGTTGTGCTGGAGGATTGTCTCTGGAAGCATGTGGTCATCATCAGTTAAATAGAGTTGAAAAGACCATCAGGCAGCTTCCACAAGTACATTTCTGGGGTTCTTGAGGCACGGCCACAGCAAGGAACGATGAGATAGTGTCTACACCCCAGTTCTTGTGAGGCACAGACCACCCCTGGGCTCCAACCCTTCTTTCCCTCTTCTATGAACTCTAAATGAGATGTGGTGACTTTTTATCAAGGGAGGGCTCATTGAGGTCCCCTGGATTTTTTTTTCCTTGGAGATTCAAGCTTTGTGATCCATGAAGAAGGCTGGGGTTGTGAGCACGGCTTTTCCTGTGACCTGTGTGGTCCTCGGCGTGTCCCCGCGGTCTGGAGGAGCTGGGGACCGTCCCTGGGCCTTTACACCCGCCTGTCCCGGCCGGTGGCCCGAGGGACCCGGCGGGACCGGCCCCGCGCTGCCCGGGCCGCCGCTCTCGGGGGATTTATTTCCTTGCGGGGCTCTGCGGGGCCGGAGCCGCGCGGCCTCACAGCTGCGGTCCCGAGGCGGCTCCGGCAGCGACCGAACGGCCCGGCCGGTACTCGGAGAACGCTGCGGCGGGCACCGGCAGCCCCCACTCCCCTCCCTCCGTGCCGCTCCCCGGGGCCGTTTCCGGGCGGTACCGGCGGAGCACGACAACACCCCCGAACCCGAACCCGGGACCGGGACCGGGACCCGATCCCGACTCCGGGACCTGGACCCGGACCCGATCCCAAACACAACTCCGGGACCCGGGACCCGAACCCCCGATCCCGAACCCGAACCCGAACCCGAACCCGAACCCGACTCCGGGACCCGAACCCCCGAACCCAATCCCGAACCCGATCCCGAACCCGACTCCGGGACCCGAACCCCCGAACCCCCGATCCCGACTCCGGGACCCGAACCCCCGAACCCAATCCCGAACCCGATCCCGAACCCGACTCCGGGACCCGAACCCCCGAACCCCCGATCCCGACTCCGGGACCCGAACCCCCGAACCCAATCCCGAACCCGATCCCGAACCCGACTCCGGGACCCGAACCCCCGAACCCCCGATCCCGACTCCGGGACCCGAACCGCGGCCCCTCAGGCAGCCCGGCCCCGGCCCCGCCCCCGCGCGCCGCAGCCAATCAGCGGCCGCTGCCGCATCCGGGGCCCGCGCCCCCTGCCGCTCGCGCTCGGCCATGGCGGAGGTGAGCGCGGAGCCGCCGCCGGGGTCGCGCCGGGCCTGGAGCCGCTCCCGGCCGGGCGGGGACACCGGGACCCCCGAGCCGCGGCTGCCCCGGGCCGCCCGGGGCCGGCGTCCTGCGGCAGCCGGGTGATGGGGCGGCGCGGGCCGCCGGGGCGGGGGCCCTCGGGCCGAGGGACGCCGAGGCCCTGGGCGGCAACGGGCCGAGGGGCGGGGGCGGGCCGGGGGGTGCCGGGGCCGGGCAGGGGCCGCCGGCGGGGCCGGGCAGGGGAAGGGGCGGGAGCCGGCGGGAGAGCCGGGGCGGGCGGCGCCGGCGAGGGGACCCCGCGGCCTGACCAGCGGCAGAGGGGCCCGGAGAGGCGCGAGAAGGGGCTTCGGGCCGGGGGCTGCGGGCCCGCGGGGTGCAGAGGGCGGGTGCAAAGGCGCGGGGTGGAGCGGACTGGGAGCCCCGGGGCTATGGCCCAGCAGAGCCCGACAGCGGTGTGGGGTCGCTGGAGCCGGGGTCAGGGGTGTGGAACTGTTGGAAGGGGCTCGCAGAGGCTCTCAGGTGAGAGACGGCCTGAGCAGCGGGGGAGCACGGAGGTCAGGATCCTGGGAATGGCAGGGGGCTGGGGAAGGTGGCGGGAACGGTTGGTTAGGGTGGCCTGGATGGTTCTCACCACCTTGCCTAGGGGCCAGAAGGCAAAGGGGGCTGGGTGGGGACTCCTCACTGCCTCTCCAATTGCCAAGTCGTGTTTGCCTTGGTGTCTTGTGCTGAAACATTTCTGCTGTCGCTCCGTCACACTGAGCTGGTGATGCCTTTGCCCATCAAGTCTTGCCATGTCCCTCAAATATCCTTGACCTATTGTAATGGTTGTTGTGACACATGCACGCTTCATTTCTATGGCATGATCCTCATGGTGACCACAACGTGGAACAAGGGCGCTAGGAAGACTTTGGGGTACTCTGTGGCAAGATCTTGGATCCCTGTTGGCTGTGACAGCATCTGTCCAAGGGCAGGGCTTCACTTCCAGGGTATTTCAGTGTTCTGCATGAGGAAGGTACTGCCTGGCCTGTTGGCCCATCCACCACGGTTCAGCCTTTGGTGGAGCACCAAAGCTGTATTCATTTGTGCCAAAGTGTTGTTTGGGCACATTGTTGGGCCAGAGTGCTGCCTTGGCTCTCTGCACTGCTGTGGCTCAGAGAGGTCTGTCCAGGGGACATCCAGGAACTGTCATTGTCTCTTGGGTGAGGTTTGGCTGTGGAGCATCTCTGCTGTGACACTGCACGGGTGTGATGGGGCCCTGATCTTCCTGAGCAGTGCAGAAGGTGGTCTGTGTGTTGTGTCATCTGTTCGTTCTTCGATCTTTCAGAGGCATAACTTGCAGGACAAATCTGTTTCCATCTGTGCTGCTTCCCTCTGGCTACAGCTGGAGTTTGTGGAAAATGGCCCCATGGCCAAGGAGTGTGGACAAGGCAGAGGAAGCAGGAATGCTTCTCGCTGAATCTGAAATATGTGTTAGACTGGCTCAGGAATCTACATTAGTTAATGAAGAGTAACACTGGAAAGGGAAATTTCTCTTCTTTTCCCCTCACTTTTTTGCAAGAGTGGTTTCAGTCTGGAGGGTTTTCTCAGGGGAGACACAACTGGCCTCACAGTGAGAAACACCTTTGTCAGAGCAGAAAGCTCAGACTCTGCCTTTGCTCTTGTTTCCTAAATGATGGCTGAGCTTCATTCCATTTGCTCAAATCCTTGAGTCCACACCTAAGGAGGGAGTGCAGGAGTCATCCAGAAATACAAACATGAGAGTGAGTAGTTGACCAACCTCTGTGTAACTTCTGAGAGGAAAGTTACTCTTAAGCCTGAGCAGCAGAAACTAGCAGGAGGAAAGCGGCGCTGAGGATGGTAAAGTGAGATTAAAGGAATTTAATCTCCCTTTTTGCCCCCCAAGATAAAATGCCTCATGGGCATAGGAGCCAGTTTCCAGCATCACAGTGCACTGTGAGAGTGCACTGGAGTTCCCCACTGCTACCTTTGATGGTGATGGAATCCCTCAGCAGCAGGAAGAGCAGTGACACCCTGGCCCACAGCTGTTCTCTGTGTTTCTGGTGTGTGCCATGCTCTTGCATTTCTGCCTCCTGTGTGGTGTTTGGATTTGAAGTGTCAGGCTGCACCTACCTCACCTTCAGACCAAGTAGCTCCACATCCTGTGGCTCTGGCAAATAGTGCAGTCAGGAATATTCTGTCATCTGTTACGTTTCCAAGCCAGACTTGCCTTTCTCTCCTGTTCCTTTGACTCTCATTTCTGTGGTCTTCTGGATTTGTAAATAATCTGAAGGATTGCTCTGTTACACCCGTGTTTAAATTTGGGCAGGGAGTGGGCCATTTGCTTTGTCTATCACCTGTTTCTTGTTTCCTCAGCCCCAGCACAGAGTGCTGGTTATTCCATGGTGACTCCAGCATTCCCACTTGCTCTGGTGCTCCGTTACTGCTTCGGAGAATTAAACTCCTGATTAGTTATGGAATTGTCACCCTGTTGTAGTGGCCAATCCTCTTACTTTTGGCACCTGGTTATTAATAGGAGATCTCATGGCTCCTGAAGTATTCTTGACGCCTTTTCAAGCCAGCCCATCCATGTCAACAGCTTCAGCTTTTGTTTTCAGAGGCCTTATTGATCCCCAGGCAAGGAGGAGCCATTGATCTACGCATCATTGTCTGAGCCAAGTGAGTTCTGCAGATTGTCCAGGACCCGGAGGGAGTATGGGTAGACCACACCCTTTCTATGAAACCACGGTTGTTTGCTTGGAAGGATTTATCCAAGAGGGTTTTGTACTTGGTCACATTCCAGCAAAACCCAACAGAGGTGCATTGACGCTTTCCCGACTTACAGAGCCATTTCCCGGTATGACCATCCTCAAAATGGACTCTGTCCCCTTCTCCTTTCATCATCCTGTAACTTCTCCCTTCTCTTTTTGTGTGCACAGTTGTAGGGCTCTGTCTGGAGCCAGAGTGGTCTCAGTGGGGGTTATCTTGGGGGATGGTGGACTGGAGGCATCTTCTTCATTGTTCTGGAATTTCCAGTCTGTGTGTTGATAGTTGAAGGCACTAACTCAGAACCCACACTCTGTGGTGGCTTTTTTTTGGTGAATACTTTGCTTTGTTGTTAGAGGATAGATTTTGATGTGAAGCTATACTGTGTTTTCTTAAATAAGTTGTAAGAGGCTCATACTGGAAACACTGTAAATGTCCCAACTCCCACTGAATAAGTGAGGAGTGATGGTGCACAGCTGAGATTGTTGCTGGCTGAGGATCCTACAGAGATGTCACTGGGGACTGGGGGACTGACACTGGGATTTTCTTTTGCAGTCAGGTGCTCTCAGTCACCCAAAAGCTTTGGTTGTTTACCTGTTTGCTCCCTGCCTAGGCTAAACTTGATTAACAGCATTTCCATGCACAGCAGCCCGAGGAGCAGCAGATGTTCTGTCTGGGTTGTTTTCTTCAGCCCATGCTGCTGCCTGAACTTGTGACCGAGCACCAAATGCCACCCTGCACGTGCCTGTTCTCGGGCTCTGCCTGGCTCAGCCTCTCCCACCTTGCCTGTGCCATTTGTGGTCCTCCCAGACTCCTTCTCTGCCTGCTCAGCTGTTCCTCTGCTCGTGCCCCTGAGCTCCTGAGTGCAGTGAGGCATCAGGGAGAAGCCAGGGTGTTGTGGCTGGCTGCTCCTTGAAGGGTCAGCCCCTAAAAATGCTGTGCTCGGACACGATGTGTGTGTTTAGAATAACAGCTGAAGGTCCAGGTCCTTCTTTCAAGTGAAGATGTAAACCACAAAGGTCTGAGGTCTTAAACTGTTGGGGGGAGAAGTAGTGAGTAGAGTGCTGGAGGTAAAATAGATGGAATGGAAACACATGGACTGAGGGGAAGGCGAGGAGGCCAGGAAAAACAGCTCAATACACCCGATGAGCTCTTTTGAACAGCTCGGTTCCTGACACTGCCCTGTGGGCATTTGGGTAACTTTTGCTTTGAACTTAAATGAGTTGCATTTGGTGGTGGGGTGAAGTGGGTGGAGGGATGTCCTGTTTTTAAGGAGAGCTGTCTCAGCCATGTTCTTCTCTTTTCCTGAAGGCCTCTGTTGGCCGGCAGAGCCCGAGGGTGGTCGCATACCCAGCCCGTGGCCTATGTCCTGGAGAGCCCGCCCTTCAAAGCGCAGCAGGTACCTCAAGGCTCAGATCCCTCTGTTTCTTGGTCTAGTTCCCAGAGGACACAAAGTTACTGTGATCACTTCCCTTCTCCTTGCAACATCTCCTGAGCCTGTTGGTTGATTCCCATGCTGTTTGACAGAGGAGGAAAGGCTTAAAGATGCCAAAGCTCCTACAGGTGTCCATTTGCACATCCTTGAGTAAGGGGTGATTACCCTAAAAATGCCCCCAGGTGAAGGAAAGGCTGCAGTGTGTTCACACAGTTGTGACACCAGCGGATCCAGTGAGGAGAGACACACAAATACTCAGACAACCTTCAGATTCAGCTTCCAGTCAGTTATGGGACTTAAATGTGGATAGAACTGGGCTTTGTGCTGATGAAGTGACTGCTGCCAGTTGTGTTCCCTGTCCCTCTCTGTTCTGCCTAATCTCTTCCTCTGGCTTATCATGTCTGCACACACACAAGAAGGGATCATCCCTGGCTTTGTTGCATCTCAGGATTTGATCCGTGGTGGTGCTAGTATCCAACTTCTTCTGATCCCTGCAGTTGTGTCAATGGGCTCAGCTGATCATCGACTGAACCTGGCAGAGATCCTTTCCCAGAACTACGGTGTGAGGGAAGAAAGGGAGGAAGATGATACTCAGGAGAAGCAGAAATCTTTAGAAGAGCTGGAGAAGAGTTTCAGTGCCTCTCAGGTAAAGGCAGCAGGGGAGGGGAAGTGAAATTACCTGCTGGATTTGCTTGTGTGCTGTGTGAAGCCCTGACTTGAGCAGGGTTCAGGTCACCCAACGATGAGTCAAGTTTGCATTTGGGTTGGAAGGAATGGTTTTGAGAACAGATGACCAGTGGATTTTGGAGCCTTCCTCTGCCAAGTAGCCCCTCTGGCAGGTGATCTTGGCTCTCCTTGTTGAAGAATCACCAGCTTTTGGGGGTGATGGCCAGTGTTTCACAAAGATGAGCCAACGTGGTGCTGCTGTGGGTGGTCTCACAGAGACCTTAGTGGAACACAAACTGCTCTTGGTGACAGAGAGTGTCACTTCAGGCCAGGCACTACACTGATACAGGGATTTGTTCCTCCCCTTCCTCTACTTAAATACAGTAGTGCTTTCTGGCATCTTTCACCAGTTTGAAATCTAGAACAAAAGATAAATGTATTTTAAAAATGCCCTAGACTATATTGCTTTGGGCTGAAAGTTCCTGGCTTTTCCATACCTTTGAGAGGGACAGGATACAGTGGGTCCCAACAGTGTCACCTGAGGCTGCTCAGAGCCCCCAGAAGAGCAGAGCTGCCCTGACTGCCTCTGCCTGTCCATGTTCATGCAGCTGGTGTGGTGCTCTTGTGGTTGTTCTCTTCCTGATGCAGCTTTGTCCTCCTCTTGCTCAGAGCAGTGAAATGCCATTTGAGGAGCTGCTCGCACTGTATGGCTATGAGGCATCTGATCCCATCTCGGAGCAGGACAGTGAGAGCAATGACATCACTCCCAACCTCCCTGATATGACTCTGGATAAGGTGAGAGCAGCTCTCTGCCTGGGTGTCTGCATAGGCTGTCGAGGTTACCCCCGTTTCAGAGGGGTTTGATCGATGCCAAGGGAAGGTACCTGCCTAGTTCTGGTGTCCCAGTGAGGAACACCAGGTGCAGAAACATGAGTGTAAAGTGTTTAGAGGAGAAGGGAGAAAGGATACCTGTTTCAAAATGTAAAAACTCTGCATGGAACTTTGGTTACAAGTATTTGCACATCGATGAGGGTGTGTGAAGAGCCAGGGAAAGTTTGTATCTTCCCAGCTGAAGCTGTGGCTCCTCCTGTTCTAGCAAAATTCTTTAGAAAGTGGGGGGTTTTGGGGGGTTGGGGTTTTCCTCTTTCAGGATCTTTGAGTTACTTGCTGTGAGTGGAGCTCTACAGAAAGGGCTGCTTGCTCATACTCTCTGTCTTCCATAGGAAGCCACTCATGACACTTGTTAAAGTGCTTCTAGGGAAAATAGTCTGGGTGTGGTGGGAGTGTGAGAGAGAGAATCTGTCTTTGGACAAGCTGTGGGAGGGTGAAGAGATCTGTGGATGCGGCCGCTGTTGACCAGAAATGCTTTTACTCTAGGCCTCACTCCCCCTCATATATTTTTTTTTAATTTAAAAATATTTTTCACTTTCTTGTTGTTGTTAAAAGGAACAAATAGCGAAGGATTTGCTTTCAGGGGAAGAAGAGGAGGAGACACAATCTTCAGCTGACGATCTGACTCCATCCGTCACGTCCCACGATGCATCGGACTTATTCCCAAACCAGCCTGGCTGTATGTGTCACTAGTTCCTAAGTAGTTGCTGTTCACTTTTACATATGATGTGCAGGGGAGGGTGAGAATGGCTTTCTTAATTTTGTCAGTCTCCTGACATCAGATTTTCCACTTTTCCTCCTGGGGACTGTCTGCGTGGCAGAGGCATTACCGGGCTTTGGGTAGGACAGGACAGAGCGTTGATGAGCAGTGGGATGATGGAAGAATTGTCTTGAGCTGTAGCTCAGAATACTGAGAAAGTGGGAATTGTTTTGCTGCCTGCTGTAATGGCAAGTCTGAAAGATCAGTACCTCATCTGACATTGCTACAAGTGAATAAATTCAGTAGTAGTAGTGGAGAGGTGTATTGTGGCAGTTCCTAAATACTGAAATATGTGGGAAGCTGAAGCACGTGACAGGGACTCTGCATGAAGTGATGTTATTGCTTCTGCTGTCTTGTAAAATTAAGGAGGCTGAGCTCCCCAGGTTGGCCATCCATGTGGCAAGTGTGCAAATTCTGTTATTTCAAGTGAGAAAATTAAAATACAGGTAAGTTGTCCCTTGTAGACCATGCCGAAAGGGACTTTAGGACAGAAAATGAAGGGAAGAAGAGGGAGCATAAAGGAATAATAAAAAAAAAATTCGTAACTACAGATCTTTTCCTTTCCCACAAAGCAAACAACTTCCTTGCTGATGAAGACAAAGAGCCATGTTCATCTCCATGTGCTTCCTCCATGGCAGAGGATTCAGAGGTGGATTCCATTCCATCCAACGAGTGTAAGAAGGTAAATGACCTGAGTGCATTGGGAAGGGGACTCCTGAGTTGAAAGCATGACACCAAAGCACTATGATATCTCCCCAGCTGGCTTGATGCCTTGTATTTTGTGGGTGGCAGTGGCAGATGTGGGTTGCAAGAGGGGTTTTTAATACAATCTCGAAATTATCTTCTGCTTCAGGTATGGGAAGTCTGTTGTGCCTTGGTAAATTAAATCTTCAACCCTATAAAGGTGAAATGCAGCAGGATTTACTGAGGGGAAACCATCTTTCTAAACAGGAGTAGGCTTCCAAATTCATCCTGACTGTGAAGGCTGCAGGAGAAACCTCTGCATTGCTTTATCTCCAGCCTTAGCTTTTTTCCATAGATCTTTTACAGTAAAACTATGTAAATGCTGAGGGTCCCCACAGTATCATCTGGTTCATAGTAAATCTTCTTCAAATAGTCAGGGTTCACTAGAAATAGTAGTGACAGAGGGAGCTACCAGTAAATAAATCAGCCTTGTAGTGGTGTAGTCCCTAAATCATGAAGTACAGCCTGCGTGGAGCATTTCCCATTTCAATCTTCTCACCTCTTTGTCGTGGGATTTCAGGAGATCATGGTTGGACCTCAGTACCAGGCCACTGTTCCCATCCTCCGCTTAAACAGGCACAGGCAAAAAGGTAAGGCAGCCTCTTCTTTGTGCCTAGTTTGGGTGTAGGGCTGCTGGCAGGGGGATTTGATGGGCTCTGGATCACCAGTCCTGCTCTGTGTATCCAGAAGGCTTGGCAGCTTTCAGTGACATCCAGATGTACTGACTTAGATGAGCCTGATTTAATCGGGCTGGGAACACAGGTACGGAACTGGTGAAGCTCAGGGAGAACTGGGTTGGTGTGACAGGTTTGCAGGAGGGGGTCTCAGCTGTAGCCAAAGAGAAGGAATACCCATCTGGGGATGCTCTGATTTATTCTCTCTGACATCTTCCTTAAGTAGTGAGTTAGTGGCATTCAGTGCTTCCTGGAGATTATCTGGTTTTGATTTTGGGATGTCTGCAGAGTAGACAGAGGTGCCTTGATTTGCAGATTGTGTCCAATAATGAGTGCAGTATGAGTGCCAGCTTGTTGAGCTTCTGGACAAGAAAGCTAAAAGGGTCTTTAGTTGCCAGGATTAATTAATCAAAGCGGTAATTTTTGAGAATGTGATGACAAAAACTTTGTCAGCCAACCTTTCTGAAACAATGGAAACAAGCTGAGCCTGTGCCAAGGGCCCTAAAAGAGATATAAAGAGCTTATCTGCCTCCAAAATCAGGAGGGAAAATGCAGTGCCTTGAGAGATGGTTGTCATCTCTAGTGCCGGGTTGGAGTACCAAGCAAAGATTTCCTCCTTCCTCTGTCTTCCCCATGCATGTCCATGCAGACCACTTCTCAAAAAGCAGCAGAATTCTCTGTTTGATTATCTTATTTCAGTGCTTTTTCTGTTAGCCTATGAGAATGAAGATCAGCTGCTTTGGGACCCGAACATCCTCCCTGAGAGGGAGGTGGAAGAGTTCCTGTACCGCGCTGTGAAGCGGCAGTGGGACGAGCTGTCCGGCAGCAGCCTGCCAGAGGGAGAGGTGGTCAAGGACAATGAGCAGGTGAGCTTAGGGACTCCTGCAGCCCACACAGACCCACGTGGTGCTGGCCCAACAGTGCCACGTTCCCTGCAGAGGTCAGAATGAGGTCAAACTCCAGTGATCCTCATGGATAAGTGAGGGTGCGGTCACCCTCTCTGTTGGGAAGACTGGAAAAGTCAGCAGATTAACCATTTCAGAGCAGCTGTGATTCCTCCAAGCTAGCCAGGTTAGAATCTGGTGGAACTACATTTGTCCAGTCCCAGGGTTTGTAATCCAGTCCCTTAAAAAGGGGGATAATCTCTGCTGGTGGTCAAGCTGGGGTTAGCAGCAAGGTGGCTCCTGGGAAATAGAAGTTTTACAAGACAAACGTGAGTCATGAGCAGGCTGGTTTGTGGTGTGTTGCTCAGGTACATGCTGTGAGTGATTGCTTTCTGTTTCCCAGGCTTTGTATGAGCTGGTGAAATGCAACTTCAATGCAGAAGAGGCACTGCGGAGGTTACGGTTCAACGTGAAGGTTATCAGAGGTGAGGACTCCCCTTATTTCGGTTCATCAGGGCACGTGGAACTCTTTCAAGATTCTGCACATCTCCTCCAACTCCTCTTTCTTTCTGCTGCAGATGAGCTTTGTGCCTGGAGCGAGGAAGAATGTAGAAATTTTGAACATGGCTTTAGAGTCCATGGGAAAAACTTTCACCTTATCCAAGCAAACAAGGTAAGGCTGCTCCCCCCAGGTCAGGAGCAGGGGAAGGAGGCAGTGACTGGGCACCAGAGGTGTGCTTTGGGCCTCGGCTGACACAGGGAGTTCAGGATGGCCGAGTTCCAGTCCCAGGCTTTGTGTTGACTCATGCCAGCAGGTGATGGGCTGTTCACTGCCCTGCTCTGCCTTATTTTCCAGGTGGGAGAAGTCACAAACACCACTGACCTGCATGAGTGATGTCAGTTAATTACTGATTAGCCCTTTCTGGAGTCTCAAAAGTTCTTTCCAAACTCTCAGCCCTTGCAGTACTTCTGTGAATGAGTGAGTTGAGCATGTGGATGTTTCGTAAAGTCCCCTGGGGTCCTCTAGAATGGCAGGTGCTGTTGTAGGGAGAGCTGGGCCCCGGGACATGCTGCTGTGCTGGGAGTTGGCAGAACCAGAGAGTCCAGTTCTACCACTGGTTAATTGTAGGCATGTTGACGCTGGCCAGTGACAATGGATGCAGGTTTGCTCTCTCTGCTAAGTGTGCTGCTGCTGGAAGCGCAGGAAAGTCCTGCACGAGTGTGTGTGACCCACATGGGTCTGTGACAACAGCTGTGTGCTGTGGGGAGTTCTTTCTCTGGCCACCTCGGAAACCTCAGTACGTGCTTCTGTTCTGCAGCAATGTGTCCATAGCCATGTAAATCACTGTAATGCACTTTAATTTTCTGTGCTGGTTAAATGGGAAAATAGCTCCTTGCTCCAGGAGATGCACCTGGATGGGGGTGGCTGTCCTGACTGGGGTGTTTCTCCTCAGGTCCGCACCCGGTCGGTGGGCGAGTGCGTGGAGTATTACTACATGTGGAAAAAATCAGAGCGCTATGACTACTTCACTCAGCAGACTCGTCTAGGAAGGAAGAAGTACGTCCTCCACCCTGGAGCCACGTGCGTGGAATATTCTCACACTAAAATTAGTAATATTAACCTCCCAGTGAAGATTCCTGCTGCAAAGCACCTCCGCTTAACAGACTGCGCTTTCTTCTCCAGAAGGTTTCTCGAGTGGGAGGATGGAGGGATGCACGGGGTGTTCTCAGAGCACAAACACAAAGTTGGCGTGGGGAGGGAAGATAAAAGAACTGTTTGCTTGGATGTGGGCTTTCTTGTCCTTTCCTGTGTGTTGAAAATAGTTTTTGTTTCAGACAAACGCATCCACAAAAGACTGGGGACAGGGATTCAGAGCTGATTTTGGTGAAAGAACTCAGTTTGATGAGGTTTTGGGAAGGGAGCTTTTTAAATTCAAAAATGCACTTATTTTTGGTGGTTTGGAACCTGAATTAATTTCCTTATGAGGGAAATTCTTCCCTTTGAAATGTATGCTAATTACAGAAGGTACTTTTCAAAATACACCCTTTCAAAAAGGTTGAAACGGAAATCTCTTAATAGGTCAGAATGAAATATTGAAACTGAATCAATTAAAAGCATCGGATGAAGGCTTAGATTTTTTTTTTTTTTTTTAATTCTGATGCAAGACAGGAAAATACCTGAAATCTTAAATCTTCCCAGGGTGGGAAAATGTTTTCTGTCACTTGCTCTTTGCTGGCACACTAAGGACCCACCGCAGTCATTCCATGAAGCTGGGTGTTCCCTGGGCATTTGACCATGTATTTATTTCCCTTTGGAATGGGCTGGGGCTCATAGAACTGGGGGCAGAGCTCTTTAGGAAGCTGGAGAGCCCATTTGGGTTTATCATGGGCTGGTCTCAGCCACACTGTACTACCTGAGGTCACCTCCTCATGGCAGAGTCTGAACCAGGCTCTGCAGAGCAAGGAGGGGTGGACATTCATTCTGGTGATGTCTCTACAGTCCCATTGCTTTATTTGTTGATGGGTTTTAATCCCAGTCACCTTTTCTCCTGCCTGCATCTCTCTGCTTAGCAGGTAGTGGCAAGGCTCTTTATCTCTCTCCACAGGGATTTCACCGACAATGACCTGGATGGGGTTGAAGTGGAAAACACGAATCGTTCTCGGAGCTCCCCACCAATTCCCTCTGCAGCTGGCTGCCTGGATGCTCACTTTGGTCAAGATCAGATAGCAATTGAGAGCACAGGTAATTCCTTTTTGTCTGTCTGCTGTGGGGTTTTGGTGTGAGCAGAAGAGTCTTGTCTGTCTCTGCATTGATCAGAGGTGACTATAAAATGGTTGTTCCTGTGTTGGGTTTGGAGGGGTGGCCTAGGTCATTCCCAAAACAAAAGGATTATGCACTGGGCACCTGAGTGAGCTGCTTCCAAAGCACTGACACAGGCAGCTCCTCCAGACGCCCCAGAAATCAGGTGCAAGCTGCTTTCACACAGAGCTGGCTGTGAGAAGATTCGCAGGGAGCCCAGCATGGGTCCATTCCTTCACTGTCCTACTGCAGATGAAGGCTTTGTGCGGGCAGCTCCCAGGAGTTGTTGGCACGAGGGGATAGGATTTAGGGTTTGGCTTATCTTACAGTGTGTCTGGGAGGTTTCCTTTAATTTCCATAGAAACACTGATGGCCTCCCATCTGCTGTCGGCATCTTGCCTTTCCTCGGTACGCGCTGGCGGGGATCTTGGTTGCTGTAATAAAGAAACACTTGTGCCATCAAACAAACGCTGTTGGGACTAGGTGGGACTGACCTGGGTGTTTGGGCGTTGTGGACTCACTGTGGCTTTCTGTCCCTTGCTGTGTCCCCCTCTCTCTTCCCCCCTGGCTGTGCCCACCTGAGCAGAGCCCCTGAGCGTGGAGAGCACGGCCTGCAGCCTGGGCAGCATCAGCGAGTCGGGGCAGGGCTACGAGTGCAGCACTCCCTCGGAGACAAACTGCTCCTTTGACCCCACGGAGGAGACGTCCTCGGGCGCTGTCCCTGCGCCCTGCCCACGCCACACTGTCACCCCCTCTGAGCCGGAGCTCTTTGCTTTGCCGCCCGCGGGACCAGGACTGGCAGAGAAGCAGGAGACGTTGCAGAACTCTGGTGAGACAATAACCATGGACTTCACTCTCCCTGCAGACATTAACGAGGGGTTGCCTTTAATTGCTGGCCCTGTGGATTCGGACAGAGACCCTGAGGCAGTGGTGGCCCCTGCGCAAGTGTCCTTATCGGTCACAGATTTCGGTCTCATTGGCATCGGAGATGTAAATACTTTCCTGACTGCTCATCAGGCTTGCCCAGCACCTGTGGCTCGGTCAGAGCCTCTGTCACAGTGAGAGTCTCCAGTCACAAATTTGTCACAGACCCAGCAAGGACTTTGACCTGACTGAGTGAAATTCTGGAACTTCCGCTGTCCTGTAGGGACAGTTTGGAGCTGTTGGTCGGAATCCGTCTTTCCATCCTCCTTGATCCAAGGCTACAGTGAAACCAAACACCTTTCTGCTCCAGTGTATCCTGACACAATCGTGCAAAGTGGTGGCTGGCTTTCCTGAGTGGGGAGGTCCATCACGCCCCTCCTACGCTGACCATGTGTCACCCCAGGTGATGCCGGTCTGCTCAGAGAGTCCCTGCCTCGGGACAGGGGACGTGTCCCTTGGCCCCAGCGGGACAGTCTGAGGGCAGAGGTGCTTTGAGAAGAGGGATGTGTCGCCATCATGGTGAGGGTGCAGTTTGGGGGTCCGAGAGCTTGGGAGGGCTGCAGGGCAGTTTCCTTGCAGAGACGGGCACGGCGATGCCAAGGGAGGCTGACGAGTCTTGGCCCTTCTCCCACGGGCAGCGTGTTGCAGTCAGAGCCGCTCACCCCGTCCTTCTCCCAGCAGCCATGGGTCATGACAGGCGGGCACACAGCTGCTGCCACCTCCAGCAGCCACGTGTTCCCGACTCTCCAGCAGCTGCAGGTGGGACATGGCCTGGCCCAGCCCTTGGGCAGAAGTGTCAGGTCTTGGAAAGGGATGCTGCGTGGTGCAGCAGCATCATGTGCACTCGAGTCCTTCTCACCTTCCCATGCAGTGCTGGGCCAGGGAGAACTTCTGTGGGGAGTAACAGGAATTTCTAGACCCACAGAGTGATGCTGGCCCAGAGCTGTGGTGCTGCTGCTAATGCTGCTGGCAGAGAATGACCTGATCTTCACCGAGCCGCTATGCGAGTGGATAAAATGCAGGTGAAAACATGTCTTAACTTCCCAGTTTGTTCCAACAATTTGTCAGCAGAGGGAGGAGGTTGCTTAGCTCCTAGGATGCCTGGGATAGCACAGTCCCAGGCAGGGGAGCACAGTATCCCTGGGCATTCCTGCTTCACACCATCCCTGGGCATCCCTGCCCCTCCCTGTGTCACAAAACAGGCTGTTTTGAGAGGGAGGTGTGTCTTTTCTGCCCTGTCCAGGGAGGTGCCAGGTGCTGTGCAGAGCCACGGGGGCCTGTCCTTGGGTGTGCTGGAGTCCAAAGCTGCTTCACTTCCCAGGTGTGTTCCAGGTCTGGGATTGGCCACTGGCTCAACGTGTTCTCATTCCCCCTTTTCCATGCAGGTAATGCTCTCCACTCCCCTGCTGAGCAAGGCTCTGGTGCAGACAGTCCTTTCCTACAGCTGTATTCTGCAGCTGGGAAGGGGCTTGGGTTGAGGGTTTTTGCTTGCTTTGGTAGGGGCCTTGGAGCTGTCGTTGTGCACTTGGCTCTGCTGCCAGTGGATCTGGCAGGTACCCAAACCAAAGAGCCTGCATCCTCCTTTTACCTGGCCCTGGGAAGTTGTGCTCAGCCCTGCAGCAGGAGCACGGAGACAGCATCAAACAGCCCCATGGGATGTCAGGATTAGACCTTGTCACATCCCCTAAGCCCCAGAGCTGGTTTGTGTGCTTTAACAGGGGTTTGCTTCAGTCCCCAGCACTCTGCTGGGAGATGCTGAGCCCCAGGCACGTGCAGCTGCCTTCACCTGGTGTGGCTTTGTCAGCCAGATGTGGTGGGCAGAGGCCTCCCCCTGCAGCTGCTCCCAGCTGCTGGGAACAGAAAGCAAACACGAGTGCCCACTCCATAGTGGAACTGCCCAGGCTGTGATTCCCAGGAAGCTCCTTGGCTGAAGGGAGAAGAGGAGGCAGGGTGAGAGCACAGGCAGCCCTCCCAGGGAGGGCCAGGCCTTGGCATCTCCTCCATCGGCTGAGAACATTCTTAGTTTTCCTGAAACCATTTTTTCTTTTGGTTTATTTCAAGCCCTAGTGAAAGGAGAGGGGAGCTAGCTGAGGCAGAAATCTCTTTATGTCCTTCAGTGTTGTTTACAGATTTGCATGGGGTCTTTCAACATGAGTGCGGCGCTTTTTCAACATAACTTTGAGGGAGAGGGGTGAAAAAGGCTGGGACAGGGAGGGGGAGTCACTGGGGGAGGAGGTTTGGTTCTTTGTTTTTTTTGTTGGGGTTTTCTTTTTCCTTCTTACAAAGCACATTCACTTTGAGCCGCTCCCGATGCTGGACTCTTTTCTCCCTTGCCCCCCAGCCCTACACTGTGAAGTGACACTGCCTTGAAGACCCCTCACCGTTATTTATTTAATTAAAAACCTAATTTGAAAGTGAGCCACAAGTCTGTCTTCTTTTTGGAGGCCAAGATACAACAGTCCAGTGTGTAATGATGGCAGAAGCAAGAATAGGGGTTCCTGCCTCTGCTGTTAATCCTCTCCTGCTCTCCACGAGTGCTCTCCTCCAAACGGGGTGGGATTCCCTGTGCCAGGGTGGCCATCCCAGCCTAGGAGGAGGCCCAGAGTTCTCTCTTCCCGTGCTGCAGGTGGAGGCAGCCGTTTGTTCCTCTTACAGGTGTCCCAAGTCCTCTAAAACTCTGGTAGCCTGTGGCAGGTCTGGGGCGGTGGAAGGCAGGGGTGCATCCAAACTTCAACCAGAAGAAGCTCCTGGGGGCAAGAGGAATGTTCCTGCTGCAACTACCTTGTGTTTCCCCACCACAAAGCTTCTCTGATCCATCACAAACTCCTTAAATTCTCGTCTCCTGCTTGTGCCCAGCTCTGGCTGCCTGCCCGGGGCCTTGGGGGCTCCAGCTGTGCAGCCCCCCAGCTCTGCCCCGCAGAGGTGGGTACGAGGGTGGGCACAGCCCAGGGAAGGAGGGACGCAAGCGAGTTCCCCACTTCCTTCGAGGCGCCGAGGAGCAGCGGGAAGCGCGGGTCTGCTTGAAGCCTTCGGGTGGGACGGCGCTCCCTCCCTCGTCGCATCCTTTGACACGAAACGATGGTTTCGGCCCTGTGTGACCCTAGCGCTGTTTCCGAGGCGGTGAGAGCAGCAGAACCGAATCCCCCGGGCTCTGCAGGGGAAGGGTCCAGGACGGACTCCGCAGCCCCCCCGGGCTCCGGGGGAGGGTCCGGGTCGGGCTCCGCCGCCCCCCGGCTGCAGCTGCGGCGCTCGGACGGCAGAGGGCGACACAGCGCCGCGCCCGGGGCCCGCCCGCGCCCCCCGGACCCGCGCCCGGAGCCGCCGGACCCACCCCGGGCTCGCCGCGTTCCGCCCGCGACACCTCCGGGCTGGGCCGGGCCGGACGGCACCGCCCGGCAGCCTCGGGCCCGCGGGGGCAAAGTCCTGCGGCGGCCTCGCTGCTGCCGTGAGGCGCTTCCCCCTGCGCGCTCCAGCGGAGCCCCACGCTGCCACATCTGTGTCCCCACGGTGGCCCACACCCAGGACTGCTGGGGGCTGTGATGAGGAGGGGGGATTTATCAGCGGTGAGAGAGATCGTGATAATCTTCACATCCCCTCCGGGACACAGTCTGGGCATCCTCCCAGCTCTCCTGCCTCGAGCGTCTCATCTGTTTGGTTGGGGTCTCTGCAGGCAGCATGCGTGGGGCAAATCCTGCTCCAGCGGTGTGCCAGGGCCGCCATGGCACTGGAGGGCAGAAGGAAGCTGCGCTGGGGCGCATCAGGGCAGGGGAAAGCTGGCCCGTGGTTCTGTCCCTCTCCTGAAACTCCAGGGCAGCCCGAGAGCGTTTCCAGCTCTCTTGGCTTCCCACAAACAGCCTTGACATTCTCCACAGGCCACTCGCGCTGCACTTCAGCCACCCGCAGTTATCAGCCATGTGTGGTTTCTCTTTTTTTTGTTTCCTTCCCCAGACATCCGGCATGGCGCAAACAGCCGGGATGCGACTGTCCCTGCTCCCACCAGGGAATTGCTGTGGGACCTGTGCTCCAACCTTTGCTCCTGTCCCCATTCTGGGTTTCAGCATGTCCGCAAACCCAGCAGGAAGCACCGGGAGCCTGTTCTGCTCTCAGGACGTCTGAGGCTCAGGAAACACAGCCCAGTGTCTCAGCGGGTAAATCAGCTCCTGTCTCATCCTGTGTGTCCACACTGGTGTCTGCTGCATCCACAGGATCCTGGGCGTCCCTCCTTCCCCTCAGAAACGCATCTCACCACAGAGACAGCCCCACCACTGCTCTCCACAAGCCCCCAGCAGAGCAGCAAGCACGTTTCAGAGACTGAATTTTCCTTTTTTCCCTTTTTTTTTTTTTTTTCCCTCGGGACGTAGTCCCGAGGCGAGTGGGACTCAGGCGGCTCCCAAAGTGGCCTCGCTCCCTTTCTTCTCCCCCTTCCCCTTGGCGCAGCGACTGGAGGGAGCCGAGCCGAGGCGGGGAGAGCGGCCAGGCGGGGTGGGCATCGGGAGGCTCGGGAGGGCCGGAGCCGAGGACGCCGGAGCGGGGCCCGAGGAAGCGGCGGGGGGCGAGTGGGGTCTGGGTCCAGAGAGGTTCGTGCCCCGCCGCGCCCCACACCTGCCCCGACCCTGCCACCCCCGCCCCGCCCCGCTCCGGCCCGGCCCTGGGCGGGGGCACCGGCTGCCGCTCCGCCCCGCCCCGCCCGCCCGGACTTTACCTCCCGGCCGGGCCCGCGCCGTTCCGGGCCATGTGAGCCGCGGGGCCGGGCCGCGGGGCCGCACCGGCTGCGGGATGGAGCGCAGGAAGGTCTTCGTGGCGCTCGACGTGCTCTGCCTGGCGGTCGGTGAGGGCTCGGTACCGGCGCCCCCGCCGCGGGCGGCTCCGGAGCGTCTCCGCGTCCCTCCGGTGCCCTCGGTGGGGCCGCGCCCTGGGCTGGGGCCAGGTCCGCGGGAGGTACCGTGGGCCCGCGATCCCGCCGCGCGTCTGCCCGCTCTGGCCCGTGGCCGGTGCCGCCGGGCCGGGGGCAGGGCGGGAGGCACCTGCCCGGCCGCTGTCCCGGGGCTCCGGGCCTCCGCCGAGAGCCACCGGCGGTGGGGGCGGGCGGGCACAGGCTCCTGCCCCAGCCCTACGAGGCTCCGTCGGGTGTCCGGGTTCCCGGGGCCGTTCTCTGTTCCGGGAACGGTCCCGTGGAGGGGCGGGGGCCCGGTCCGTCCCGGGCCGGGACGCTGCGGGAGGGTCCCTCGGCTCGGGCGGCACCGGGACGCTTCCTCCGCCGCCGCCCTGGCCGCCTGCCCGCCGCCGAGCCCGGCGCTCCGCGGGCGAACAGAGCGGGGCCGGGGGCTCCGCAGCTCCGAGCGAGTGGGTTCGGGGCGCCCCTTCTAGGACCCCCTCGCCCCCCCCCCCGCCCCCCCGGTGCGGGTAAATGTTTCTAAAACTGCCGCAAGGAAGTAACGAATTAAGACGGACTAAAAATAAAGGCCCCGATCGGGATCGCGGCTGGAGCTTCCCTGGCTGCGGGGCGGGGGGGCCGGGTCCCGGTGCAGCTCGGACCGCGTTTCCCTCCTGTGGGCCGGTGCTTTATATTTTTAGGGGAGCTTTTTTTGGAGGATGAAATTATCCAGAAAGAAAATTGGTGTCTAATTTGAGCTGAAAATGGACGTCTGAGGTGTGCGGGGAGGAGGCGGAGGGACTGGGGCCGGTTCTCTGCCCCCGGCAGCGCGGCGGGGGTGGCGGGGCAGCCCCCGGTGCTTCATCGCCGCACTCCCTCCCGCTCGCTCGGTGAGCGCAGGAGGCGGCGGGACCCCCGGGGCGGAGAGGCGGGGACGGGCGGGGACAAAGGTGCGGGCTCCCGGGAGACGGAGGAACAAGGGGAGGCGGAAACCGCCGGGAAAGGCGGAACTGGGAGAGGAGCCCAAGCTAAGGTGGCCTCCGGGGAGGGGGGGCCGCTTCCCTGAGGAGCGTCCTGGGACTCGTTCGTGGCTGTTCCTGAGCAGGGATGGAGCAGGGGCAGGGGGCCCCACGCCAGCGGCGGGCTGGCACGGCTGCTGTGCGGCGCAGAGACCCCCAAACCCCTCTGGATCTCGGGGCCGGTTCTGCCCCGGGGGAGCTCGCAGCATCTCCCAGCACTGGCTCTCCTGGACCTGCTGTGAGGGCTCTGCTGGCACCATCTGGGGGCCCTTCCCTGCCCTACAACAGGTTTGCAAGATGCCTGTGCTCATTAAGTTTATGAGCTCTGTCTTCCTAGGCCGAAAGACTGGGCAGTGTGAGGAGAGGGCACAAGATTGGGCCCTGCCACTGTTGTGCCTGGGGCAGCCATAGAGGCTCTGTGGGTGCCCGTTTGTGGCTGTCTCATGTGGTATCTGGGTGCTGCAGGCATCTGTGAGCTCTGATAGGGCCCTATCGCTGTCAGGGCAGTGCACTGGTGGGTTCAAGTCCTCCTGCCCTGGGTACAGGTGGCTCAGGACTTCATCGCTGGAGGGGATCCCTCCCTGGCATCGGGGAGCAGAGACTTAGGGACAGGAGATGGGGACACGGTGTGATGCTGTGTACAGGTGTGGAGCCTGCTGGCTGCTGTCCCCAGTCCTCACCTCTCTCTGCCTTGCAGCATCTCTGCCCTTCATCATCCTGACTCTGGTGAACTCCCCATACAAGCGAGGCTTCTACTGCAACGATGACTCCATCCGCTACCCCTACAAGGCAGACACCATCACCCATGGCCTCATGGCTGGGGTCACCATCAGCTGCACTGTTATCATTGTAAGGAACTGCCACCTCCTTTCCTTCAGGGCAGAGTCATGCTGACATGTTGTATCTAGAAGCTGGGGCCCAGCACAGCCACCTCCAGAGCCCTGGAAGGGCAACAACACCCTCAGCTTGAGCCCCGCTCTGCTTGGGGTCAGGAGCTCTCACCAGAGTAGCGAGACCCATGCCCCACGGGGCTGGTTCCCTGCAGGGAGGGGGAGAGGCCCCATGAGCTCCTGTGGCAGGTGGATGCCAGGGGCTCCTCTACCACAGAGCCAGAGCATCCTGCACCCCTGGAGAGCTGCTCAGCAGCCCCTGACCCTCAGCTTTTCCCCCCTGGTCTCTGCAGATCTCATCGGGGGAGGCATACCTGGTCTACACCGAACGCCTCTACTCCAAGTCAGAGTTCAACAATTACCTGGCTGCCCTCTACAAGGTGGTTGGGACCTTTCTCTTTGGAGGGGCCATCAGCCAGTCCCTGACTGACCTGGCCAAATATATGATCGGCCGTCTCCGGCCAAACTTCCTGGCTGTCTGCAATCCTGACTGGTCCAAGGTGAACTGCTCCATCTATGTGCAGCTGGAGAATGTCTGCCAGGGAGAGAGCAGGAACATCACCGAGTCCAGGTGAGCCATGGTGCCACAGGATGTGCCTCTCCCACCTGCCCAGCAGTGCTGGGCTCACAGTGATAGCCCCAGATGGGTATTGAGGCTCTCCTGTTGCAGGGCAGAGCCTGTGGTGTGGTTAGGGGTCTTGTGGGGACCAGCTGGGAGCTCGCTCATGGCTTGACCCATCCCTTTTGCCACACAGACTGTCCTTCTACTCGGGACACTCTTCCTTTGGGATGTACTGCATGATGTTCCTGGCGGTAAGTGCCGTGCCACAGGAAGCCCACGCAGGTCCCATGCCCCAAGCACCCTGTCACTGGGCTGGCTGGTGACCCCTGCCCTGAGTGATTTCTCCCTTCTTTGCTGCCCAGCTCTACGTGCAGGCCCGGCTGGTGGGGAAGTGGGCCCGGTTGCTGCGTCCCACCATCCAATTCTTCCTCATCGCCTTCGCCATCTACGTGGGCTACACCAGGGTGTCCGACTACAAGCACCACTGGAGTGACGTGCTGGTGGGGCTGCTGCAGGGGGCTCTCATTGCTGTCCTCATTGTGAGTGTCCCCTGTGCAGCCTGGTGCTCGGCTGGGCTCCTGCTTGGCCTTGACAGAAGGGTCCCCAAATCCTCTTTCCCGTTGCTCTTTTCCAGGTCCACTACGTCTCTGACTTCTTCAAGCACCGTCCCCCGCGGCAGTGTGAGGAGAAGGACCTGGAGCGCAAGCCCAGCCTGCCCCTCACCCTGAGCGACCCCGACCACAATCACTACAGCTACCGGGGTGCCCCGTGAACCCGGATTGCAGGCCTGCCCCTTGCCGTGCTCCTGGCTCCGGGGACAGGGACGCTGGCTCTGTATTAACTGTTGGCTCCACGGCTCTGGTGCCTCTGGCTGTCACAAGTGGGACAGCCCTGCCTGTTCCCACTCCCACAGTGCCACAGCACCTGGCTCCCCGTGCCTGTGGTGCTGCCGTGCTTGCCAGTACCTGGTGATGCCAGCACCCTGCCTGTGGGAAGGGGATGTCCTCACCCCCGTGCATCTGTGTCACACCCCAAGGCTGCTGTCCCAGCCCTCTGTGTGGAGGAAGGGAGGGAGGGGAGGGTGGCTCATGGGGGTGGATTTATTGGGCTGGCAAAGCACACTGAGCGAAGAGCAAACTCCTTGGGAAGTCTGAGATTGCCTGGGCCGAGTGTGTGTTGTCCCTGTCAAATTATCCAGCCTTACAAGTACAAATCCTCACAGGCACAGAGGGAGGGGGACAGCTGCTGGGCTAGCTATACTTTTTTGGAAAGGATTAAAGCAATCCAGAGCTCTTCTCTGCTCCATTGATTACCTTTAAGAGCAGTCCTGCCTGCCAGCAGCTGCTGTGAGCAAAGGGTGCCTGGGCAGGCTTTTCTCTGGCAGTGCCCAATTCCGCAGTGCTGGGAGCCAGAGCTGTTTGCCCCCCGCCTGCTTCACGCCTGGCTTGGGCAAGGGGATGCTCCAGTGTTTGTCCCTCCTGCAGCTTCAGCTGATGCTTTAGGGTGTGTGTGGGGGGGTAGGGAGACATTTACTGTGGTAAAGGAAAATAAATGGGGATGTGGAGCTGTCCAAATGTCCTGGGAAGGTGGGGGGAATCGGTACAGAGCAGTCCCATCACTGACATGCAGCTGCTTCCAGCACTGGAGTGCTGTGGGTCTCTTTTTAAAATACATGCATTTTAATTATGATGTTGTTTTTAAATTAGATCATCCTTAAAGAATGTCTGTGTCAGGCCTGTTCTCTTATTTCATGGATGCTCCTGGCCTTGGAATGGATGGGCTTAAGTGTTTGGGGTTTCCTTTTCCTGGGGAAAGGTGTCTGAAGCCCCTCATCAGCTGTAGGCAGGTGCTGTCAGGGCTGCTAAGCCATTCTCCCAGTTGCACTGGGAAAGCTGGGCATGCCCAGGGCTGCTGGGAGCAGCAGCATCCTCGAGCCAGGTGCTCCTTGCCTGTGATTCCTGTGAGGTGTCGCATTCACAGGGGTTGTGCTTTGGCTGGGCAGCCCTTTGAGCTGAAGAAGAGACGTGACCGGCATGGGGCTCCAAGACCCGTCCCAGCCAGGTCCATCCTGGTACTGCCTTTGCCCTGATCCAGGAGCCTCCTGCACTCCCCAGCATCACAGCCCTGCTCTGCGAGGGAGGAGGGAAGGCAGGGAGAGGCTCTTGGAAAAAGTGACGCTTTGTGCCTGCAGCTCCCTCGGCTGCTCCGGCAGCTGGGGCAGAGGGAAGGCAGGGAGCTGAGAGCCTTGGAACAGCTGACCCGCGTCTCTCTGCTGCCCACGGGCTGTGGTGGGGACCGGTGACAGGGTCAGGCTGGGCAGCCTGGGGGCACAAGACCCTTCTAACTGCTGGGAAGAAATGAGGGACACCGGGAGGCAGCACCCTGGAAACCTGAGGGTCTCCCCAGTCTCTTTGGGGGTGGGATGGCCAGTCCTGGGGTCAGCTCTTGGCCACGCTCAGTGAGTGCATCTCCTCTGTCCTGCTGGGAACAGCAGGAAGCCCCGGGCTGGCTGTGTGGTGTTGATGTGCTTGTGCAGTGTGGGTGACTCCAGTCTAGACAAGCCCTGATCAAAAACAACCTCCCTGTGTGGAGGGAACTCCCTTGCCCTGACACTACTTTTCTGTTTTCCTCCAAGAGCCTTCTTCCCACAAGTACTTCCCCGCTCCCTCAGCAGGGTCCTTCCCCCATCCCAGCCCTCCAGGCTGGTTGTTTAATATCTGTTGGTGTAAAACAAAGCTGGAGGAAGTGCCAGGGCAGGGCAGCTCTGCCGCAGGGTTTGCAAACAGAGCTCTGCAAAGGCTCAGCTGCTCCTGGAGTTGGACAGTGAGACACAGCCCAGGTTTGGGAGCTGCCTGCTTGATTTTCCTTTGGCCTGCTGCAGTGCCCAGCAACTGCCCCAGTTCCTGGCACTGCCTCGACAACTCCTCTGCGTAGCCAGGAACGTGCCTGCTCCCTTCCCTTGAGATCTGATTTCTCCCCTTGGATGGATCTCTGGAAAAACCAGCTGGGCCACAATGCTGCAGTGTGCGGCTCCGAAGGGCAGGGCCGGCTGCTGCGTGTTGGGAGCTTGGCTGCTCCATCCCCCGGCTCACAGATGTGTCCTGCTGCAGGATGGGCTGAGACCTGACCAAACTCGTGGCATGCCAAGCCACATGCAAGCTGCAGGAGCTCCTGAGCCATGTCTAGGCACAGCAGCCTGCTCCAGGTGTGCTCCCTGGCCCATCTCTGGAGGGACAGGGACACTGGCAGCAGCCTGCCTGTGCTGGCTCCTCAGCCCCCATCGGTGCCAGCAGGGCACCTGTGGAAGGCAAAGCAGGTCCCTTGTCTGCTGTGAAGTTTGGGATCCATCCTAGGTCTGCTCATGGCTTAATGCCACAGCACCCTGACAGTGCTGCTCTGGGCTGGACCCCATTGCCTTGAGGTTGGAGAAGCTGGGCTGTGCTCCTGAGAGGCTGGTACTGCTCCTGGGAGCTGAGGGGAGGGGAAGCAGGGTCCGGGGCTGGGGTGAAGCCTGTGTGCCTCTTTCTCTGTTTAAGGCTTGAGCTTGTACCTGGCCCCATGGGTCAGAGCTGGTAAGAGCTCTGTCCATCCTGTTTGGTGAGTCCCAGGAAGCCCCTCCGGTGTTGGGGGTGAGTTATGGCTCCGGGCAGTGTGACGACTTGTGACTGGAGTGTCCACCCCTTTAAGTGCGTGACTCAGGAGCTGGGGATCCAGTCCTGGTTGTGCTGGGGCAGATTGAGCTGCGGGTTGAAGCCAAGCAGCGTTTGCCTGCGAGGCATGGCTGGGACCTGATGAGAGCCGTCCTGTTCCCCAGCGTCAGCAGCTCCACGCACCAAGCCCTCTGCCAACACGCCTCCTTTCCAAAATAAGTTGCTTCTGGCAGCACACAGCCAGGATCTGGCTTCCAGCCCTGCTCTAGAGGGGGCCCGGAGCTGCCTCCCCCAACCTGAGCCTCCTGGCTGCTTCCCACCGTGCCACGCAGCATCCTCCCTCCCTTCTCCCTGGCACCTGGGACTCGTGCCGGTTCCACGGGCTTCGATTGCCCTGGCCCCATCCCCGAGTTTCTCCCCGCTCTTGGCTTCTCTCCCCAGCTGAGCGGGGCAAGAGGCGGACGAAGGGGCTGAGCTCCTCTGTGCCTGCAGCAGCTTCCAGGAGCGGGCAGCGGCCCTGCCAGGAAGGATGTTACTCATCCCCTAAACATCCCCTTCCCTGGCCGGCAGCCACGGGAGATGCTGCGGCCAGATGCGCCCGCTGCTCAGGGGCCTGAGGTGGCCCCGGCTCGGGGATGTTCTGGGGGACACCGATGCCATCGCACCCTCGGGTGGGATGCTGGCAGCCCCTGCCCGACCGCAGCCCACGCCGCGTGGGCCTCTCCCCCTCAGCGTGGCGTGCTCGGGGAAGCGGTGGGTGCCGGACCAGGACCCGCGGAGGTGGCTGCGCTGGCCCCTGGGGGTTAAGGGGGCCCGGCGCGGTGGGGACTGCGGGGACGGTGTCCGGGCTGGGGTCTCCGAGCGGCATCGGCCCCGGGGGCACCGGCTGGGAGCGGGCACTGTCCCGTCCCGCCGGGGCGGCAGGGGGCAGCAGGAGCCCTGCGGAGCCGCCGAGCGGAGCCCCGGAGAGCCCCCGGTGCCGGCACCGCCCAAGCTCCGGTGTCGCCCGCGGTGCCCGGCCCGGCCCGTCCTGCCGGAACACTGCGTGGAGCCAGATGCTCCCCCCAGCCTCTCTTCTCCTGCTCCAGCCTCTCTTCTCCTGCTCCTCCTCTGATCCCACGAGCGCTGCCTCCCCCACTCCCTTTAATCGACGTTTCCGCTGAAATGTGCCCGGTTCCGCGGATTTCTTTGATCTCACTAAGGGAAGAAGGGGGCTGTAGAAGAAATTAAATCGGCGCAGAAAGAGGAAAGGCGAAGGGGAAAGCACTCTCGGGGGAGGTTGTTAAATGTCGCCTCTTTCTCATCAGAGCACCAGGCAACCAGGCAGGAACGTCTTCTCGCCGGTGCCTGTCCCGGGTTACCTGCGCTCGGCGCTGGCCGGGGATACCCCTGGGCAGAGCAGGCGCTGGGGTGGCACCGCTGGAGCCGTCCCCGCCGCGCAGGAGCCCCGGCCCCGCTCGAGCCGCGCTGGCATGCGGGGAGCTGGCAGCCGAGCCCGGGGAAGCAGCCAGAGGGTACGAGCAGCAGTTTGTTTTCTGCCGCTTGCCAGGGTCCGCGCAGAGCTGCAGCGCTGCCAGGGACGTGCTCTCGGCAAGCACTTGGCTGCTGAGCCCCGGCCCTGAGGGGTGGCTGGCTCTTCCCCGCCGGCCCTGGCTCCTGCTCAGGGGCAGGTCTGACCCGTGGCTGCGGGTGAGGGGGGTGTTCCTGGGTCCTTTCCTGCCGCTCTCCTGCCATGGCATTTCTACCGAACCAGAGCTGCCCTGCCAAGCCTCCCGTGGCTGCAGGTCCCTCCCGGTCACGGCAGGGATCACCCTGCTGCCGGCCTGTCCCTGCCGCTGGGAGCTGCTGTCTGAGCGCTGGCTGCTGGACACCCAACGCGGTGTGAGCCGGGTCATGCCCTGCCAAACCTGCGCCTCTCCCCGGCCCACTCTGCCCATGCCGGGATGCGCAGTGAGAGCAGCCGTGGTGCTGCCAGAGCTCCGGTACCAGGGATGGGATAGAGGGACCGCCAGCAAGGACGGGAGAGATGGCAGTGACAGGACTTTCCTTATCAGTGCTGGAATGGGGTTTGCCTACTCCTGCCAACATCGTGGTGATCCTGCAGCCAGGGGTGACAGCCCAGCCTGTCCCTAGTCCCATATCCCAAATGCCTGAGGCCTCCCCGAGCACAGCACAGCGTGCGGGGGCTGCTGCAGGGGGGCTGTCCCTGGGGCAGAAAGGATGAGCAGGATCCTGCCAGGGCCCTTGCTGGGGTCCTTGTTCTCTTCTGCTCCCTTGGTCTCTCCACTCAGCCAGGATCTCATGTGTGTCTTGGCCCCCTCAGCCCCATGGTGTAATGCTGGGAAGCAGAAGGGCAGGGGGGACGGGGTTCCCAGGCTGGGGAGGGAGGTTTAGGAACAGAGATGGTGCCTCAGTCCAGCTTTAAAGTGCTTTTTTTTTTTTTGCTATTTTAATATTTTGCCTTAACATGACCTTGGCCAAATTATTTCCCCTCTGTTTGAGATTTATGGGCCTCTTCCAGAAATGATCTGTTCTGTCTACGAAAATAGACATCGTGCTGTTATTACATTTTAAAATATAATAAGGGTTGGGAGACCGCTCTTCTGCTGTTCTCCCCACCAGCCCCCCTCTCTCTACAGAGCACAAACCCCACTGGTCGCTGGTGTGGGGCCAAGAATGGTGCAGTGAGAACGGGGGCATCCCCAGCTCCAGCTCTCTCCCTCTCTGCCCTCAGCAGAGCTGGAGTAACTCCTTCGGAGCTGGAGATCTCCCATCTCAGATCGCAGCTGCTCTCAGAAAATGCCGGGACTGCCAGGGAACAGACTGGGCAAAATGGGGCTAAAGGAGCTGGGCTGCCCACAGGGGGATTAAGGGCTGTCCCTGACTCAGTAAAGGTAGCAGAACCTGGCTCGAAGCTGGAAAATCCTGCTCCCAGCCCGAGGGGCCAGCACAGCCCATCACCCCTCGGGAATGTTGAGTCCTTTGGGCAGGCTCAGGGTGGCCCTTACACAGTCCTGCTCTGTTTCAGTGGGTTTGTTGAGGTTATGATTGTTACTGTTCTTTTCTTCCAGGGGCTGGAGGCAAGTTGCCGTCGCTGAGGAGGGGTTCTGGTTCTCCCAATCTATACCCTGCCAGCTCTGCTGGCAACCGGTGTCAGTGGCCAGCCACGGTCTGTCCCGTGAGCCGACCCATCGCTGCCTTTGGACGGCGACAGGACCACGAGGATGGAGCTGTGGTGAGGAGGAAAGGGCTGCTGGCCTGTTCGTGGATTAAGGTTAAAGAGGGGGGAGAGGCACAGAGACTCCTCACAGCTGCTGCTCCTCAAATGTTTTATTTCCTGCTCAGTGTAAGCCTGGATTGACCTGCAGCAGCAGAAAATGTCGAGCAACCACCGATCTCCCTGAAAGGAGTAAAACCACCAGAAAATCCACGAGAAAACCCAAGTGGGTTGTGTGCACCTTGGCCTTCCGGCTGGAAACACGGGGAGCTCTGTGGCAACCCTGGTGGGGATGCTGTTGTAGGGCTGCTGGGACGGGGACATGCGGGTCCCTTTCCCAGTCCAACTACCTGCCCATCCCAAGGGACGTGGGGTGTCAGCAGGGACCTGGGGGCCTGTCCCCCCTTTCCTGGCGCTGAAAACCAGGGCTGGCCCAGGAGACTTTCCCAGTCCACGGCCACGGCCAGAGCTGTCGGGCAGAGGGTTGCTGCGGCTCCCCGCCATCACACGGCGCAGGGAATTCCCGGTGAGGCGGGACCTGCAGCCCGGGGAGGGATGTGTGGGCGGTGTCGGGTTCGCTATTTTCTTAATTAAAAAAAAAAAACACAAAAACAAAGCGGGGGGCGGAGGGACACGGAACGGGACACGACGGCTTCTTGTGTTTACCAGCAAAAAGCCCCGAAGCCGAGCCGCTGCTACCCGGGGCGGCGGGAGCAGCGGCTCCGGTCCAACCTCCCCGGTTCCGTTTTGCGGGCAAAGCTGCGGTGCCGGAGGCGGCGGTCCTCTCTGCGGGGCTGGGAGGGGCCGTGCCGTGCCCCGAGATCCCGCGTGGGGCGGCGGGGGCGGCCCGTCCCCGGTCCCCTCTCGGTTCCCTCTCGGTTCCCTCTCGGTCCTCTCCGGCCCCGCACGGGTTAAACCCCGGCGCCGCCCCCTCGTTCGCCGCTCGGCCTCCCTTGATTGACATCCCACGCTCCGGCAGGGCCCGGGCTGGCCAATGGGGAGGCAGCTCCGCGCGCCCCACGTGGGGGCGGCCGCCCGCGCCGCGCTCCCATTGGCTGGCGGCAGGGGCGATTGCCCGCACGGGCCAGGCCCCACGTGGAGCTGGCGCTCGCGCTCGTTCATTGATCGCGCTCCGCAGAGCGGCGGCCGCGCGGGCGGGGCGGGGCGGGGGCTCGGCCCGGCTCGGCTGCACTCGGCTGGACTCGGCTCGGCTCGGCCCGGCCCAGCCCGGCTCGGCTCGGCCCGGCTCGGCTCTACCGGGCTCGGCTCGGCTCGGCCCGGCCCGGCCCGCCCCGCCGCAGGGGCGCGCGCCTGGGGCCGGGGCCGGGTCTGGGACCAGCAGCGCGGTGAGTCCCGTCCTGTTCCGTCCCGTCCCGGTGGTCCGGTCCGGTTCGGTTCGGCTCGGTCTCCGCCAGCCGGGATCCAGCCCCGCTCGGCGCTGGGTCGGCGGCGAGGCCGGTCCCGCCCCGCGGCCGTACCTGCGGCGGGCGGCGGCGGGGCCATTGTCTGCGCGGCGCGGGGGGCCGGGGCTGGGCGGGTCCGCGGAGCCCGGAGGGAGCCCCGGGGCCCTCGGTCCCCGCGGGCACGGGGGGCGCGGGGGGGCTGCGGGCGGGGCCGGGGCTCCGCGGCTCCGCGGCCCCGCTACGGCTCCCGAAGGGCCCCGCGCCCCCGGGCAGCGCCGGGCGGTGACCCCCGGGTTCTTCTCCAGGGCCTGATCCGGAGCTCGGAGCTGTTTCCAGGCCCCGTCCCGAGCCTGCGGCGGGGCCCGCGCGGCCGGAGGGTTCCGGGCCTGTCCGGTGCCGAGGATGTTCCCGCAGAACAGGCCCCCGGTGAGCCCCGCGTGGCCCCGTCCCCTCGCAGCGGTGCCACCTCGGCCCTCGCAGGGCCTGCGCCCCCAAGCCCCAGCTCCCCGCTCGGTGCTGACAGTGTCTGATGCTCGGGAGCGATGCTGTGGCTCTTCCCAAAGCGGTGCTGAGCCCCAGCGCTGCGGGGCTGGGCTGTGTGAGGTGCTGGGAGCAGGATTCCCTGGGGCGCGATGGTGGGACGGTGATGGGCAGGCAGGGAGCTCAGCAGCTGGGCAAGGACAGGCCACTAGGTCTGTGCCATGCCCAGTGCCAGCCGTGGTCATGAATCCTCTCTGGCTCAGTGGCCAAACTGATGCTGACAAGGCCCTTGGTGCCTGGTTGTGACCAAAGTTCTCTCCAGTAACTCCTTCTGCAACCTCCTGCATGTGCTGCTCTCCCAAATGTGCCCATAGCCTCTTTCCCGGGTGCAGGACACCTCTGGGGGATGTGCCAGCCTTGCTGGGCAGCAGCAGTGACCCCGGAGGTCCCATCTCTGCCCAGGCCCATCTCCAGGCACCCTCCGCTGCCTCGGGAGCCGCTGTTGCTGCCAGTGCCATCCCCAGCACCCCCCAGTCCCTCAAGCTGACTTACCCAGAGACCTTGGATCGCATCAAGGAGGAATTCCAGTTCCTGCAGAACCAATACCACAGGTGAGAAGCTGCCAGAGTTCCCATGCCAACGTGTGAACTGGGCACTTCACTGGTGCTGGCCAGCAACAGGCTCCTGCTCCGACCCAGTCCCTCCAGAGGATGGCTGTGCCAAGCACCACCGTGGTAGCTTGAAATGACACTGTTTGAGGGGGAAACGCAGCTTCTGCCTGCCAAAAGCCCCAGGAGGAGGTGCTGGCTTCTAGCACTCAGCTCCTGGGATGAGCCAGAGTCATCACTTAGACCTGGAGCCCCTCTGATCCGTGAGGCTGCTGTCCAGGATCACCTCCCCTTCCCCACACTGCGGGGCAGAGCAAGGTCTGAAATGCAGCTAAGCTTTGCAGCTCACTCCATTTGGGAAGCAGATGCTGGGGAGGGGGTTAAGAGTCCATGCAAATTGCTCCCTGATGCCCAGATCCCTTTGCCGTCCATCTCTTCTTTATCAGCCCCTTCCCGCCCTCTTTCAGGTGGTTTTCTTGGCTTGTGCTGGGAGATGGGATTGAAGCTGAGAGGAGGCTGAAGTGTGTGCTACACTGGGAGGGCTTGTGCTCTGTCCAGCCAGGGACATCCTGTCACTGGGAGGACCAAGGGGTGGTCGCTCCTTCTCCTTCTCTCTCCTCTTTATTTTTACAGCTTGAAGTTAGAATGTGAAAAGCTGGCAACAGAAAAAACAGAAATCCAGCGTCATTATGTCATGGTTAGTGAGCTCCACCTGAAAGGAGAAGGGTGGTGTGGGATCTCCTCTGAACCATCAAAGGACATGCAGGGATGCTTTGCCTTCCCCTTGCTTTTGGGTTATGTGGCCCGGCCCTGAGATCTGGTTCCTGTGGCTGTTACTGCCTGGTTTTCCCCCAAAAAGAGCCGTGGTGTTAGAGCAGGACTTGCTGCCGCAGCTTGTGGTGGCAAAGCTGCTCCTGTGGGATTGTCCCCATTCCTGCAGGAGCCCTGGGAGGACTGTGTCCATCCTGTGGGCTGCAGCCATGTGCCAGAGGAACCTCTGCTCCTGGAAGAGGAGCTGGGGACCGTGTTGTCCCCATGGTCTGGCCACACCATGACTGTTTGTGGCCAGGCTGACGTGGTGTGCCAGCACCGGAGAGGACTTTCTGCTTGTGAATTCTCCTGGTCTCCAGAGCCATGCTGATGCTGCCTTCTCTCCCTCACAGTACTACGAGATGTCCTATGGCCTGAACATCGAGATGCACAAACAGGTGAGTCTGGGTGGCTTGGGAGCTCCATCCACCTCCTTGGTCCCAGCTCCCTGGCCCCACCTTGCCATCTGGGCTCTTCAGGGCTGTCCCCACAGACGACACGGGATGTTGCTCCCTGCTGTAGCCCAGGGAAGGCTGTGCTTGTGGGGGATGTGTCCCCTTCACTGTACTTTGGAAGCTTTGTGCTGCTCTGTCATGGCCTTGGCTGTCTCCTTAGCTCTCCAAACACATATCTGTGCTCTGGTTGCTGGGTTCAGGGTGCCCTGCCTGGACTGTGATATGCTTGTTGTGTCAAGCAGAGAGCAGTGGTGGAGGACTTGTGCTTGCATGGCTGCTCACACCAGTTGTGAGTGGTCATGGGGGGACTGTTGTGAAGGAGACTGGCTCCTTCCTCAGGGCAAGGGGGGCTACAGAGTCACAGCAGGGTGGTGGGCTGTGGCTTGACACCTTTGCAAGTGTCTGCTGCCCACTGGCCAGGGAGCAGCTCATCTGAGGACCAGGGCTGAGGAGCATTCTGAGGACAAAAATGGGTTTTGGGGTGTGGGTGCAGAGTGGGCTCTCCGGGGGCTCAGGGCTGCACATCTTCCCTCGCTGCTTCCCCATCCCTCCCTCCCTTCCTCAACTCCCTCCCTTCCTCCCTTCCTCCCCTGTGCCGAGCTCTGGGTCACCAGCTGCTCTGAGACAGAAGGTTTCTTCTCATCTATTTTTAAAGAGGCTGCGGAGGAGCCTGGCGAGGCGCGCTGCCGCCGCCTTCCTGCCCGCCCCGCGCCCGCCGACGCCAACTGTTGCGCGGGAGCTGCTCGGGTGGGCACCGGTGGCCGTGCTGGCCTCTGTCCCCACCACAGGGCAGGTTGTCAGCCACTCCTGCCAGCTTTGTGCCCGCTGAGAGGGTATTCCTGCCACTCTGGGATGCCCTCCTTGTCCTGGCATCCCTGCTGAGGCTGAGGTGTGAAGCTGCCCTTCTGACAGATGATGCCAAGGGTCCACCCGGCCCGGAGCCTCTCCCCGGAGGGCTGCGAGCTCCTCTCCTCTGGCTGCTGGTTCTCTCCCAACCCTCTCAGGCTCGTGTTTTCTGCCAGCCCCAGGTGCCGCTGGCTGCCGGCCAGTGAGCTGTCGGCACTTTTAACAAGGGCCCGTAAGTCTGCTCTGACAGCCAGCGGCCATTGTGTGAGGAACGGGAACTGCCGGCGCAGGAGCCGCGGGTTATCGCTGCCCTGGGGGGATTGGGTCGCTGTTTCCCCTCCTCTTCCCCCAAATCCTTCTCTGCTCATGGGCACAGGCAGGTCCTGAGCACTCCCGGCTGCCCCGGAGCCCCCGAGGCAGCAATCGCCCGATGGCCGTGGATGGAGGCTGGGTAGTGCCGTGGTGTGGCCTCTGTCCTTGCTGTGCCCAGTGTCCCCAGGGGCTCCCCAGGTGCCCAGCGCTGCTGGCATCAGCGAGGGCCAAGGCGTGGGGTTTTGCTCTGGGTTTGTTCAGAGGGAAATGGGGCTGGGGGCTGACTGTGGTGGTGCAGCTCTCCAGGCAGCCACAGGCTTGGCAGGAGAAGATCAAGACGGGAACGAGCAGGAGACGTTAATATTTTATTGTTGCTTTGTTTTTGGCATGGAAAGGGCCTGTAGCTTTCTGTAAAACCACCTCCCCGAATCTGCCTGGCCTTGGACTTGCTCACCGTGAGCCAGAGGGGAGGTGACCGTGCTGGTGGCTGGGGGGGCTGCAAACAGCGTGATCATTTTTCATGCTGAGAGCGTTAAAGTGCCAGTAAATTGCACATTAACGAGTGCGAGTGAATTGGAGGCAGCTCTCCCCAAGGAGCTGCTGCCCATCAGTGCATTAGGGAAGAGAATCCATCACTGCCGGCCCCGAGAGACAGCTAAATCCTTCCCAGAACTGCCGGCTGCCAAATCTCCTTGCTCCCCCCTCTTCCTTTCTTTTCTTTCTCTTTTTTTCCTCCCTCAGAAGGGGAAGTGAGGCAGGTGCCAGATTGTTTCTGTGCTCTGGGGCTGGCAAGAGCAGGTCGGCAGCTGCTCTGGAGGGCAGCATAGAATGTCCCTGGGTCTGTGTCCCCACACCAGCCGGGCAGTGCTGTGGCCCCTCACCCTGGCACTTCAGCACCTGCACCAGCTGGGTGTGGGAGATGTGCCCAAGGTCCTGGAGGGGACATCCAGGGGTCAGCTCTGCCCCTGGGGCCCTTCAGCCTCCTCTGGGGGCTGATAAGGGGCTCTGGGTTCAACCCCCTCCTCTCAGCCCTGTGCTGGCTCCACAGTGTTTTCATCCTCCCCACCAGGGTGGCCTGGGAGCTCCTTGGGGCTTGAGACAGCATCTTACCCGGACTCCCATGCCCGGGACATCCCCTGCCCATCCAAGAGCGGAGGGATCCCTCCCCCAGCTGGGTTTAGGGAGAGCTGCTGATCTTTGTCCCCTCTCCGGTGCTGGGGACGAGTCCCCAGCTCTGCGTGGGCGTCTCCGCTGTTGCCTCGAGCAGCGTCTGCTCTCTTGGCCATCAGCAGGGGCAGAGGCCTGTCCCCACAGCCTCTGGCACTTCTTGCCAGGGATGTGTCTGTGAGGCCGGCGATGGTTGAATGTCTGTGCTCTCCTCTCACCCGAGCTGTGCAGGGTGGGGCCAGCGGGGGCCCTGGAAGCTGGCAGGGGGGTGCCATAGGAACATGGCATGGCACAGCACGATGCTGCTCTCCCTCCCTGCTCTCTGCGCTCTTGATTGCCAGTGGCACTTGAGTGGTGCAGAAAAACAGCAGCTGGAAGGAGAGCACCTCTCCAGGGCTTCCTGAGGGCTGGGAGGGCGGCAGGTAGCAGGCGTGGTGCCGGCAGGAGGCTGCGTGGAGGGCAGGGTGGGGGGAGCCTGCAGGGGCCATGGCTGCAGGGCTGGGGGCTTGCTTGGGGATGGCCTCGGTGGCATGGGCCGTGGGGCTTCATGTCCCTGGCAGGGAGGAGCTGGAAGGCATCCCAGGGCTCTCAGGGTGGGGATGGAGGATGCTGGTTTTTGAAAGGGGTGTTGTTAGGAACAGGAATGGTCGTGCTGAGCAGCAGCCCTTGGGGCTGAGTGCCAGTACCCTGAGGCTGCCTGGGCCAAGCACCTGTGGTGAGGGGGCTCTCCTGGAAGCATCAGGGCTCCTCAGCGTGGGGTCTGCTCTGCCCCTTGCCCTGATGGGCTCTGTCTCTCTTCCCCTGCCAGACGGAGATCGCCAAGCGGCTCAACGTGATCTGCGCCCAGCTCATCCCGTTCCTGTCTCAGGAGGTGGGTGAGCCCTCGGGCCCCAGCCAGGTGTGCTCCGGAGCTCCTTTGGGGCCCAGGGAAAGAAACCAGCCTGCCCCAGCCCCGCTCTTCTCTCCCCACAGCACCAGCAGCAAGTGGTCCAGGCTGTGGAGCGAGCGAAGCAGGTGACTATGACCGACCTGAACGCGGCCATCGGGGTACGTCAACCCTCTGCCCAGCACTTCCCGCCACTCCTGGGCCAGGGCTGAGGGGCTCTGTCACGATGGCACCTCCCAGGCTCCTGCCATCCCTGGGCTGGAGACGCCTCCTGCCCCTCGTGCCTTCTCCCACCCGCGGCTGAGTTGAGGGGAGGAGAGGGGCAAACCAGGCTGGTTTGGGGGCTGCCAGCAGGACTCAGGATGCAGGAGGTGCACCTGGGGGTGGGGGTGGTGGCTGGTGCGTGTCACTGTGTCCTGACACCTTGTGGCCTGGGTGAAGGGGGGATCACCACCATTCCCACTCAGTTATTCCCTCGAGACTGCAGCAGCACAGTGCTCTGGGTACAGGCAGGGTCCCCCATCCAGCCCAGGGTGGGAGGGATTGGTGGGAGGGACATGGTGGCCCCCAGAACATTCCTGGGGGCACCCCAGGTGCGTTTCCTGCCCCTCCACACCCAGGCCCCGTTGCTGACTGACCCAGGGCTGCCTCTTGCCCCTCACTTGCCCAAGCAGCTGTCCTGGCACAGCCCTTCGACTCTGCTCTCTCCTCTCCAGCACCAGCTTCAGACCCAGCACCTCTCGCACCACGCTCCCCCCATCCCACTGACCCCGCACCCCTCTGGAATGCAGCCCACTGGCCTCGCTGGCATCAGCAGTGCCTCAGGGCTGCTGGCACTCTCGGGGGCACTGGGGGCCCAGGCCCAGCTCCTGGCCAAGGATGACCGAGGAGTCCATGACACGGAGCCCAGGGGTGAGTGTGGGGAGAGCCAGGGCTGGGGGTGGTTGGATCTGAGTGAACCTGGGAGCAGGTGGTGCGGGGCCCTGGGGCTCCCTCTGCTCCCCATGCCGCCCTTACCTGGGCACTTCCCTTGGGTGTGGGCCACTTGTCCATGCTTCAGGGCTGCCGACTGGGCTGGAGGGGCAGGGGGCTTACAGCTGCAAGGGGTTTGGGTGGAGGACATCCTCCACTGATCAGCACCCTCGTTGGAGGGTGGTGAGGTGGGCTGATTGGGGGGTAATCCTTGGAGGGGGCCCAGGACCACCCTGCTGCTGTGGTGCTGGTCTGGCCCTGCTGTGAATGTCCCAGCACCCACGGGTGAGGCAGGTGGCTTTCCTGGGGGACTCTTGGCGGTGACACAGCGTGTCCCCTTTCCCTCCTCCTCCTCGTGCTGCGCCTCTGCGTTGCCACAGCGTCAGACCGAGATCCCGGCCCCGTAAGTGCCTTTTTGTTTTCTTGCACCATTCTGTGGCGGCACCGGCTGCAGTCAGGACACAGGGCTGGGCTGGGGCTCTCCATGCTCCAGGAGTCAGCTGCAGCCCTGCCTTGGTGCTGCCTGTCCCAGGAGCTGGGCACAGTGTCCCCAGCCACTGACCCTGTGTCCCCTCACCCCAGAGCTCCCTGGCGCTGTCAAACGGAGAGCGGGCACGAGCCATCGCTGAGTACCTGAGCAGCAGCAAGAAGAGGAAGGTGGAGGAGAAGGACTTTGTTACAGACTATGTGAGCACAGAGCTGGGGGGCTCGAGGTGGCCCCATCCTCTCCTGCGGGGCGATGAATGGAGCTGCCTGTGCCTCTGGCACAGCTCCAGGCAGGAGTGAGGCCGGCTGCAGCCCCTTTGGCTCCAACCGTGCTCCGTGTTTCAGGGCAGCGATGCAGACAAAAGTGAAGACAACTTGGTGGTGGATGAGGTCAGTGTGCTGGGACACTGGGAAGGGGCTGGGGTCAGTGTGTGCTGTCCATCCCTGAGGGTGGGGCTAACGGGCTGCTCCAGGCAGAGGTGGGCATCTCAGGGAGGTGCCAGTGGGAGTTGTGCTCCTTGACCTTGCCAGCAGCAGCAATGAGTCCCAGGATCCAGGCTGGCCGCCTGGCCCTTGCTTGAGCCACCAGCTCCCCAAACCTGGGACATCTCTGCTCTCCTGCCTGCTCTGCTGCCTGCTGATTTCCCTTCCCCCCAGGACCCCTCTTCCCCGCACAGCGTCCACTCCTACTCATCCCGGGAGAATGGGGTGGAGAAGGTTCCACTGGGCAGAAAGGAAGCCATGCCCCTCAGTCCGACCTCCATGGCCTCCTCCAGCAGCACATCCCCGTCTCGGAGCAAGGATGCACCCACGGTACGTGTGATTCGCTTGGGGCTTGTGCTGACACAGATGGCTCAGCTGACACAGTGGCCAGACATGGGTCCCCCTGCCTCCAAACCCATGGGGCAAAGTGCTGGACGGACAGGGAGGGGCTCCTGCTCCCTTGGATCTCAGCTCAAATCCCCTCCCACAGACCTTGCAGCACTGTCTGGGCTGGGTTGTCATTGAGGGGGAGCTAACAGAGACCCTCTGGCACGGGAGTGGTGCAGTTGCCACATCCCCATTCTGTTCCTGGCAGGTGGAGAAGGCAGGGACGCCCAGCCTGAAGTCCAGCACCCCCACCTCCCAGGGTGACACCATCCCGGGCTCCAGCAGTGCCCAGCAGTTTCGCCCCACCACTGCCAAGGTCCCCGTGGACCCCCTGGGTGAGCTTGGCCTCGCCGGGGCCTGGGTGGGTCTCCAAGCTCTGTCTGCAGGGCCCCATCCCTTCACTCTGCCTCTCCCCCACCAGCCCTGGGCCTGAGGAATCCGCTGGGAGTGCAGAGCCCTTACTCAGCCACCTTCGGCTTGGCCCACCCTGCGGTCAACGGGGACGTGGCCGGGACTGGTGCCTACGCCAGTCTCCACCTCATGTCCCCGCAGCTCAACGGGGCTGCGGCCGCCGTGGGAGCCGGCGGCTACGGGCGCTCGCCCCTGGTGCGTGACCTCATCCGTGTGGGGCTGTGGGGCCACAGGGTGTGAGCCCCTCTCACCTGCTGTCCCCTGCAGGTGGGCTACGACCCGCACCCCCACATGCGCGTCCCAGGGCTGGTGGCCGGCATGCAAGTGGGGACCTCGGGGAAGCCGTAAGTGGGGCTGAGCTGGGCGGGGGCTGCGCTGGCGCAGGGGGTGAGGTGGCTTGTGGGGCTGAAGCTGGGAGGTGTGGACAAGCTGGGGTTAGCAGGGATGGGGAGCACAGCCTGGGGGAAAACTGGTGGTGGTTCCTGTGTGCCCGACTGGCATCATCGGGTGTGTTCTGCTCACAGCACTGACTCCAAACCGCGCTGCCTGTGTCAGACCCGCTGGGACCCGTGTGGCACTGGGCACTGTCCACACAGGATTCTGGGCTGGTTCTCACTGCTCTGCTCCCTTCCAGTGCCTACTCCTTCCACGTCAGTGCTGACGGGCAGATGCAGCCGGTGCCTTTCCCCCCCGACGCCCTCATCGGCTCCGGCATCCCCCGCCACGCGCGGCAGCTGCACACCCTGACCCACGGCGAGGTGGTCTGTGCTGTCACCATCAGCAACTCCACGCGCCACGTCTACACCGGGGGCAAGGGCTGTGTCAAGGTGTGGGACGTGGGGCAGCCGGGCACCAAGACGGCCGTGGCTCAGCTGGACTGCCTGGTGAGGAGGAGGAGGAGCAGAAAGGCCTCAGGGGTGGGGCTGGGAAGGGGAAGGTGCCCCTGTTCCAGTGGAGGGGACAGAGGGGCCTTTCACAGGGGTCTGCAGTGAGAGAAGGAGATGCGCCTCCTGCGAGCCCCTGTGTGCTCATCCTCACCTCCTTCTGGCCTTGCCCTGTGCCCTGTCACCCCCGTTCAGAACCGTGATAACTACATCCGTTCCTGCAAGCTGCTCCCCGACGGCCGCAGCCTGATCGTGGGGGGGGAGGCCAGCACCCTCTCCATCTGGGACCTGGCGGCACCCACGCCCCGCATCAAGGCTGAGCTCACCTCCTCTGCCCCCGCCTGCTACGCCCTGGCCATCAGCCCTGATGCCAAAGTCTGCTTCTCCTGCTGCAGCGACGGCAACATCGTGGTGTGGGACCTGCAGAACCAGACACTGGTCAGGTGAGTCTGGGGGAGGGGGGAGCATGGACAGGACTGCTGGGGACTCCTCGGGCAGTCAGTCCTCAGTCCCCTGCAGTGCCTCCCTGTGTCTAACCCTGGCTGTGGGATAATGCCTGTGCTTGCAGCTCCTGTCTGCTGGGTGCTGCCCTGCCCACACTCCATGCTGCAGGCACTGGCTGCCCTGACAGCTGTGCCCTCGCCCTCTCCATCCCCCTCTTTCCCAGGCAGTTTCAAGGCCACACGGATGGTGCCAGCTGCATCGACATCTCCAACGATGGCACCAAGCTGTGGACAGGGGGGCTGGACAACACCGTGCGCTGCTGGGACCTGCGGGAGGGGCGGCAGCTGCAGCAGCACGACTTCAGCTCCCAGGTAAGGCCTGGGGCCCTCTGGCAGCACCATGGGGCCAGGTGGGACCTGCTGAGCCACGGTGTGACCCTGTCTGTCCCCTCAGATCTTCTCCCTGGGCTACTGCCCAATGGGAGAGTGGCTGGCGGTGGGGATGGAGAGCAGCAACGTGGAGATCCTGCACGTCACCAAACCCGACAAGTACCAGCTGCACCTCCACGAGAGCTGTGTCCTCTCTCTCAAATTCGCCTCCTGTGGTAGGCACGCCTCTCCTGGCCCCCCTTGTTCTGGAGCCTCATGGATGCCACCTCTACTTCTGGCCGTGTGTCACAGGGCTCGTTGCACTGGGGCAAGCATTTGTTCTGGTAGCCAGCCCTGTCCCTGGTGAATGACAGCCTGAAAAGGGGTATCCATCCCTCCTGGAGCAGTGCTGGCTGCTGGAGCCAAACTCCCCTTTGTGTTCCCTTGGCTCATGGGTGGCAGAGATGTGGTTGCCTCATCCCCACCGTGTGTTTCACAGCCTGGGCAGGCTGTGGGATCCAGCTGCTGAGCATGCTTTGGTAACGGGAGGCTGCTTTTTGTCCCTCCACAGGGAAGTGGTTCGTGAGCACTGGGAAGGACAACCTCCTCAATGCCTGGCGGACACCCTATGGAGCCAGCATCTTCCAGGTGAGCAGCCAGCAGGGTTGGGGGTTCCTTAGGGTGAGGCTGCCAAGAGCTGCCCAGTACAGCCCATCCATAAATGTGTGTTAGCAACAATGAGCCCCATAAATTCATCCCTTCAGCCTCCCCAGCTCCCCAGGGAGTGGGGGTGGGACCTTGCCCTGGGGCTGCTCCTTGTGCTTACCCCTGTTCTCTCCAGTCGAAGGAAACCTCCTCCGTCCTCAGCTGCGACATCTCCACGGACGACCAGTTCATCGTGACTGGCTCAGGGGACAAGAAAGCGACAGTTTACGAGATCATTTACTGAGCCCGAGAGGTGCCAACTGCAGGACAGGCAGGTGTCCACGTGGATGGACAGGTGGACTCTACCTGCCCTGCTGCTGACTTCCCAAAGAACGTGCAGCCAGTGGCTGTGGCATCCCAGCTGGAGGAGAGCGGAGAGGGGTGAAGGTGGCCCTGGGACCGTGGCCAGGCATCATGCAGGCTGCTGCTCGGGGTGGATTTCCTGGGGACTTTCTCCTTGTTTTGTTCTTTGTGGGTTTCTTTCTAAGTATAGACTGTGGGAGTTGGAGATTGGGGGGGGGGAGGTCTGGCATTGTTAGGGGGTTTTATTTGGGTGCTTTTTTATTTTTGTTTTTAACTTTTTGTTGTGGGAGTTTTTATTTGTTTAAGGCTCTGGGCCTGCCAGGGTGGATGGGCTCTGGCCTCACTTCCCTCTGTGCCTCCCAGGGTGTATTTAATAATAAAAACAAACCAAAAAAAGGCAGCTGTGCCTTGTCCTGGGCAGTAGCCTCAATGCTTTGTGGCAGTGGGATGGAGCCAGGTGAGAAGGGGTGAGACCATGGCAGGAGCCTTGTCCCCTTTGGTCACAACTTGCTCCTCCTTTTCTGTGCTGAGGGGGGTCTGAGGCAGCTCCGCTGTGGGCAGAGCCCGTCCCTGGCCCTGGCTGTGGTGGGGAGCAGGAGCCAGGCCTGGCGGTGTGGGCACGGAGCGGAGCGTGGCGGCGGCTCTGCGGTGCTGCCGGTGGAGCGGCCTCGGGCTCCGTAGGGTGTGGGGGGAGAGGCCGGCGCTGGAGGAAGTGGTTTTTGAAGGAAATGAGATGTGAGAACTCAGCGCTGCCTTATCGGTCTGGCCGCCTGCCAGCACTGCCGTGGGCAAGCAGGGCTGCTCCCAGGAGCCCCGGGGCTGGCAGGGGAGCAGCGGTGGCACAGCGGCGGCTGCGGTGTGGCAGCGGCTCTGGGCTCCTGCCCCCAGCCCAGCCTCCAGCCACAGCTCACCACAGGCACCACGGAGCAGTTCTGGAGCTGGGGCTGCCATGGCAGGCGAGCAGCCACCCCTCTGCCATGCTGGGAGCATCCTCCCCTGTGCTGCTGGCCAAAAGCAGCCCCCCAACACACCCTTCAGAGCCCAGCCCTCGGCACAGTTGGCAGCATTGGCTGGCAAAGGCCCCTGCCCAGAACCAGCCCAGCCCTGCTTTTGTTCCTTTTTATTAGTAAGGGATTGAAAACACAGTTAAATACATTTCTTTACTGATAATTTACAGCTGTTTCTGCAGCAGAAAATGGGTGCCATTAAATCAGTAGCAGTAATGCAGGAGACACACGCTCTCAGGCTTGTCCAGCTCCCCATGCAGGCGCCTGAGGGACAGACAGGGCCCAGGATACCCAGCCCGGCCTTGGGGGATGCCAGGCTATACCCAGCCCTCACCTCCAGCCTCGTGCAGGAACTGGGGCAGGAAAATGGTGCTGGAGCCTTGGTGCAGTGTCTGAAAGCAGAGGAGGAGGAAGGAAAGTAGAGCTGCAGGAGGGCAGTTCCAGGACTGGAGGCCTATGTGAGTGTGGTGGCTTCGGGCAAGGTGTGTCCCCGTTCCTGATGGCGCAGGGATGGTGACAGGAATCAGTAAACCACCTCGTACACCGTGGCCTTCTTGTCGCCAGAGCCCGTAACGATGAATTTGTCATTGACAGAGATGTCACAGCTCAGGACTGACGAGGACTCCTTGGACTGCGAGCAAGAGAGGCAGGAGGTGAGAGCAGGGCTGGTGCCTGGAGCCACCATCATGCCACTGCACAAATGCCTCACCACACCTGGAAGATGCTGGCTCCGTAGGGTGCCCGCCAGGCGTTGAGCAGGTTGTCCTTCCCCGTGCTCACGAACCACTTCCCTGGGACAGGAGACAAAGTGGGTCAATATCAGGGACTCCATTCAGGGTAGCTGAGCACGGGGGGAGTAAACCAAAAGGATCAATCTGAGCCCATCCACAGCCCAGGCAGAAAAACCGGCCCTTGCCTACCGCAGGAGGCGAATTTGAGAGAGAGGACACAGCTCTCGTGGAGGTGCAGCTGGTACTTGTCGGGTTTGGTGACGTGCAGGATCTCCACGTTGCTGCTCTCCATCCCCACCGCCAGCCACTCTCCCATCGGGCAGTAGCCCAGGGAGAAGATCTGAGGGGACAGACAGGGTCACACCGTGGCTCAGCAGGTCCCACCTGCCCCCATGGTGCTGCCAGAGGGCCCCAGGCCTTACCTGGGAGCTGAAGTCGTGCTGCTGCAGCTGCCGCCCCTCCCGCAGGTCCCAGCAGCGCACGGTGTTGTCCAGCCCCCCTGTCCACAGCTTGGTGCCATAGTTAGAGATGTCGATGCAGCTGGCACCATCCGTGTGGCCTTGAAACTGCCTGGGAAAGAGGGGGATGGAGAGGGCGAGGGCACAGCTGTCAGGGCAGCCAGCTCCCCCAAGAGCCAGCATCTCCCCCTGTCCCTGCCCTATGGCCCCTGCCCCGGGCTCACCTCACCATCGTCTGGTTCTGCAGGTCCCACACCACGATGTTGCCGTCGCTGCAGCAGGAGAAGCAGACTTTGGCATCAGGGCTGATGGCCAGGGCGTAGCAGGCGGGGGCAGAGGAGGTGAGCTCAGCCTTGATGCGGGGCGTGGGTGCCGCCAGGTCCCAGATGGAGAGGGTGCTGGCCTCCCCCCCCACGATCAGGCTGCGGCCGTCGGGGAGCAGCTTGCAGGAACGGATGTAGTTATCACGGTTCTGAACGGGGGGGACAGGGCACAGGGCAAGGCCAGAAGGAGGTGAGGATGAGCACACAGGGGCTCGCAGGAGGCGCATCTCCTTCTCTCACTGCAGACCCCTGTGAAAGGCCCCTCTGTCCCCTCCACTGGAACAGGGGCACCTTCCCCTTCCCAGCCCCACCCCCGAGGCCTTTCTGCTCCTCCTCCTCCTCACCAGGCAGTCCAGCTGAGCCACGGCCGTCTTGGTGCCCGGCTGCCCCACGTCCCACACCTTGACACAGCCCTTGCCCCCGGTGTAGACGTGGCGCGTGGAGTTGCTGATGGTGACAGCACAGACCACCTCGCCGTGGGTCAGGGTGTGCAGCTGCCGCGCGTGGCGGGGGATGCCGGAGCCGATGAGGGCGTCGGGGGGGAAAGGCACCGGCTGCATCTGCCCGTCGGCACTGACGTGGAAGGAGTAGGCACTGGAAGGGAGCAGAGCAGTGAGAACCAGCCCAGAATCCTGTGTGGACAGTGCCCAGTGCCACACGGGTCCCAGCGGGCCTGACACAGGCAGCACGGTTTGGAGTCAGAGGACATGGAAGGAATAGGCACTGGAAGGGAGCAGAAGAGAGGCCTGAACAAACCCTGTGTGATGCCCAAGGACAGGAGGTGACCTCTCGCTGAGCCACACTCCCTTCACCAAGGTGGAAGGTGCCTGTTGTGCTCTCGCTAATGAGGGGTTTAATTACCCAGCTCCTTGTTACCGCAAGCTGCCAGGAATGATATGGCAGTGCTGGACTCTGGAGTGGAGAGCAGCTCCCCCTCAGCCCTGCCCTGCCCTGGGTGAGCCCTTGGGAGGGAGATGCTCCCAGCACCTGGCTCAGCCCCTTGCTGCCCACCCTCCTCACAGCCCCAGCATGTGCAGCCACTTACGGCTTCCCTCCAGGGACGGTGGAGAGTGAAGAGGAGAGGGTGGAAGCCCTCAGATGAGGGTGCGACTCAAACGCCACCTGCACAAAGCAAAGGCCACATGAGGAGCAGAGCAGGGGACACCAAAGCTGGGCTCAGGCCTTTCCCTGCACGTGCTGGGACCAGGCCAGCCTGGCTCTATGCTCCCTGCTTGCCGTGTCCTCACATGCAAGTGACAGAGGCCCAAATGGGTTCCCACAGACACAGTTACACACCAGTGGAACCAGCAGAGGCTTCTCTGAGCGCACTGAAGCCTCCACCGACCTCACAACCCATCCACCTCTGGAAGGGAGCCCTTCCTATGGCTGCACCCCCCAGCTCAAGCCCCAGATGTTGCACAGGGACAGCGCAGGCCCAGGGGACAGGGAGCAGAGCCAGCACACGGCAGCAGACCCAGCCTCTCCCTCGGTCACTTACCATGGGGGAGCGGCCATAGAGCACCGCGCTGCTGACCTGGGGCGAGAGGTGGATGCCCATGTAGAGGCCGGGGGATGGGAGCTCCCCGCTGAGGGCGGCGTGGGGCACCATCCCCAAGGAGGACGTGTAGGGGCTGGAGGAGCTCAGAGGGCTGCGGAGAGCTGCACGAGGAGAGACCCGCGTCTTGGCCCTGGCCCACGGGCGCGAGCGAGCGTCACCCGGGGGAGAGGGGCACCTGGTGACTGCACAGCCACCCCCTCCGGCCCCCACAGCCAAGCTCTGAAGCTGCCAGCTTCATGCAGCCCCACCAAAATGACAACTCATCAGAGAAAAAAACAGATAAAACCCCTGCCCCCACCCCGACCACCACCCTCGGCAGGTCTGAGCCCACCAGGCAATGTGGTAATGCTCCTGTTGGCCATGGTTGATAGGGCTGGTTTTGTGGAGCAAAATGGCCCTGCCAGCTCTGTTGGTGGCAGACTGTGTCCTGCCTCCCTCCATCCCAGCCCCACGGCGCTGTCACCGCAGAGCAGGACCTCTGTGCTGTCCTCGGACACTCACTGACGGTGTCGGTGGTGGGGGCCTTGGCCGGGGGCGGTCGGAGCGGGATGGCCGAGCTGGGCCCGGGGCCAGGCGTGAGGGAGTCACGGGGTGGTGAGGAAGAGGAGGGCTTGGAGGTGGGAGCACTGGCCACGGAGTCAGTCTGTGCAGAGAGGAAAAAAGCAGCTTCAGCAATGGGACCAGGGCCTGGGACAGCCCTCCCAGCACCACAGGTGTGCCAGCAGCCTCTGGAATCTGCAGGGTGGAAGGAGTTCCTGTGTGGAGCTGGACAGGGTCTGGGCATCCAGGACCCCTCGCCTTTGCCCCTCACACAGCCCCACTCTCCCCACAGGTGCAAATGCCCCATGCAAGCTCCGAGTCACCCCAAAGTGCCCCAACCCTGCACTGCCCACCAGCACGAGACCCCACAAACACATCTGCTGCTCCCTCCTGCATGTAGGGGCACCCCCATCCCCAGCCTGGGACCAGGATGCCTGGCATGAATTAGCCTCTCCAATCCCCACAGCTACTTCATTCCTTGCTTTTTTCCTTGCCTCTCCTATTTCTTCTGCTTTTTCTGTCTGGGGATTTTGTCGACACCAGCAAAGGAAAGAAAAAAAAAAAAAAATTAATAACAGAGAAAAGCTACGTGCTGTGCTGGCAGATTGCTCAGGGCGCTTTGTCTGCTCTAATCCGATTGTGCCGGGGAGCTGCTGCTCACTGCTGCCCGCAGCCCCCAGCTGGCTCCTGACCCCAGATGGGGGAACGTATCGCTTGGTCCCTGCGGTGGCTGGGAGGCCAAGGAGTGGCAGAAACATCCCTCCCCCTTCCCACATGCTGATGTTTCAATCTGAGCGCTGGACTGGTGCTTGGCAAGGAAGGAGAGGGAAAAAAAAATAAAAAAACCACTGAGAAGGAAAATAAAAAAAAAAAAAAAAGAAGAAGGAAAAATCAATTGCTACGAGCAGCTCTGGGGAATCCTGCAGGCAGGCGGGTGGAGAGCACTGCAGAGCCTGTCCCACCCCGAGGGCACGGCTCTCTGTCCCCAGGGTGGGCGGTGGCAGCGCGCACAAACCGCCGGCCTTTCTGCGCCCGCTTTGCGCTGCGGCGGGCTGGCCACAGAGAGAAATTCGGGGCCATGCCCCCGGCCCCACATGCCACCCCCAGCCCAGGGGCACCTACCGGGCTCTGGTCCTTGGGCTGCAGGGGCGTGGTGCTGCCGCTGGAGCCGATGGACGCCGGGCTCTCGGGCAGCTCCCGGCGGGACGGAGCCAGGCGGCGGCTGGGCGAGCGGCCAGGGCTGCCGGGCTCCGAGGGCGGGTCCTGGGGGGAGAACAGCGCTGTGGGAAGCAGGAACCCCTCTGTGCATGATAGGGGCCCTGGGGAGCCACCCAGGACCACCATCGGTCCCCTCGGCCTCAATGAGGAGCATCTGCTCAGAGGACTCTGTTCTGCCCTCCTGGATAAGAAACGGCCTCGATTTTTCTCTTTGGACAAAATGAGAGGTGACAGCAGGTTCAGAGGATGCTGGTGGCCACGGATGCCTTCACAAGGAGGGATGGGGATCAGCACACATGAGGAGCTGAGACAGGGCTGCCATTTCAAAGGCCACCCCCTCGGCTCTTGCACTCCCTATTAACCATTCAGCCAGGTCTGTGATTTTTTATCACCATAATGACACCAACGAGTGGCTTTCATAAGTGTCATTTTCTGTAGAAATTCCTGCTGATCTTCCTTTCAGGGCTTGTATTTTCTTAGGAAGTGGCACGAGTAAAAAAGACCTCATGTCTTTCTCTCCCCTCTGTCTTCTAGGAAGGGAACAAGTATGTCCCCGAAAACATCATCTCTACCAGGAACAGTGGTGGCTGGGATGAAGTTCTGTCATGTGTACCTCAGCCAGGGGAGGTTGCACCAGAAACATGTGGCAGTTCCATTGCAAAAGACTGGAATTCAGTGAATCCCCTGCACTGAGACATGGCCACAGGTGTTGAAGTCGAGGCTGCTCGAGGGCCAGAGGCCAGGCAGGACGGGGCTCGAGGCCTTGGGCTGGCAGGGCCAGGGTGTGCTGCAAGGCTCCTGCCACCTCCAGCCACGGGAGCTGCCAGCAGCAAGCCCAGCTCCGTGGAGCTCTCATCCAGCTTATCAGCCTCCCCATATGGGATGCTACAGCAGCGGGGCTGAAAGGGGATTGTGAAACAGAGCCAAGCCTGTGGCTGGCAAAGCTGAGCCCCGGCTGGCACAGCCTTCCCAGAGCAGTGGGAGTGGAATCAGTCTTGGCTGGCACAACGCACTGGAGCAGGGCTGGCACGTGTGCTGGCTGGCCACTGCTGCCCAACAGCAGTGAGCTGAAGCCTAAAGAACCCCAAAGCTGAGGAACCAGAGTCCTAAACCTAATGACTGCAGCTTGAGCAGGATCTCTTGCCAGACTCCAAAGGCTTACCTCATCCACCACCAGGTTGTAGTCACTCTTGTCCCCATCGCTGTCCTGCAAGGAGGGAGAAATCCAGAAGGGCTCAGTCAGGACAGGGCAAGGCTGGACCAGGCTCTGTGCTCTGCCCCAGGACCTCAGACAGCAGAGAGACCCATTTTCTCCTGTGCATCACTCCGTGGACCAACATCAGCCATGTCCTGCTGGCAGCAACCCAACCTCAGGCTGAGGGGCCTCCTTGGGGCTCTTAATTCAGTTTGTTCTTGCTCACAGGACACCAGCCCTCTGCAGCAGGGCAGGCACGGAGCTCCCCAGCCACACCCCTTGGTGCACTCACAGAATGCCCAGGCAGGTCCTTCTCCTCCCGCTTCCGCTTCAGCCCCGTCCGCTCCTCGTCCCGCAGGCTCTCAGGAGGGGAAGCAGAAATGCTCTGAGACAGAGAGGGAGAAGAAGGTGTGTGAGCCACTGTGAGAGCAGACAGCTGCCCCTCACCTCTCAGTGGGGCCAGGCCCTGCTCCATGACCACCTCCACCCTAGCAAAGCATCTCCATGCCTGGCGGGAAGGACCCCAAAACCCCAGTGTGGGGATCTGAGTGAGGCACATCCCCAGCACTACCAGAGAGAGATCCACCCCTGCAGAGACAATGAGCCAGGGTGGAGCAGAAAATCCTCACTGGAGCTGTGTTTACTTCACCTTAACCCTGCCACGAGGGTTGGGAAGCAGAATGGGGCCAAGCAGGAAGAACATCCCTTCCCCAGAGGCTGCTGGCAGCTGCAGAGGAGTCACACATCCCCTGGCAACCCCACACTCATCACAGGGCAGCCAGAAAGTAATGGAGATGCCCCATCCCAGGGCTCCCTGCGGCTGATTGCTCCCAGCACAGTCAGATCCACAGTTCTGGCACAGAACCAGGCAGCAGAAAGGGTGATCCCTGCCCCCCAGGATCTCTAGAGGAGGTGCCTGGGTAGTCATGGGATCACAGACACCTTCTCTACTTCCTCCTCTCCCACCTTGCAAGCCCAAGATCAATGCCTACAGTTCCCCAGCTGAGAGGCTCATTAACCCTTCTTTCCCCTGCCTGTACTCTGATACTGCAGAGCTACTGCAGAGCCTGGGAAGAGTCACAGCTCGGGGACTGGGGGGATCCTAAAAGGGAGGGGGCAGCCAAGGACTGCAGAGGGGCTGAGAGCTCTGAGACCTGTTCAGAATGATTCCTAAACTGGAAACTCCTTGAAAAGGACAGAGCTGGTTATTTTGGGAGCAGCCCTTGATCTTTAGCTCCTTGCATCAGCAAAGACTGAATTGAGGTGGCCCAGAACCTTCAGTTACAAAACCCTGATGCAAACACAGCCCACCCAGGCCAGGAAAGCTCACCCAGCACTCCCATCCCTTCCCAGGAGCCAGCTTGGAGCACACTGGAGATGCCATCAGGGCCAGCTGAGGCCACATGCCTGCCACAGCTTACCCGGCTTGGGGTGTGTTCTGGAGCCAGGCAGCAGCAGGGAGAGCATCCCAGGTCCGTGTCAGAGCAGAAGGGAGGAGAGGAAGAGGTAGTTAATGCCAAGGCTGTGCCCCACGTACCCAGGCAGGAAGGAGAGAGGGGCACAGCAGGGCAAGGCAGGAAACAGCAGGACACAGGCTTAGAAAACAAACAAACAAAAAATCACACCTGATTTCCCACTTTGCCCACCTGAAGTGCAGATTCTCTGGTGTCTAACGGGAGGTCAGCACTTTGGTGTTCCTCAGGGAAGCAGGGGAATCTCTATCCACCCACCTCCTTCCAAGAAATTATCCCAGCTTTGGAATCTCTTCCCTAGACATGACAACAGGTCCAAAGCCACCAGGGGAGGGGACGAGCTGGCGAGCCAGCTGAGATCCCCTGGATCACACCCATCCTATTTCCTTAGGAAGCCATGCCTAAAGGCCCTGCTTGGAAACCCTCTGAGGCTTTGGTGCATGCACAGCAAAGCAGGTCCACTTCCCTGAGCCCAGAGAAGAAGTGCCAGGCATTTATTGCAAATCCAAGCACAGGGTTGTGGGCTGGGGTTTAGAAACCCTTCCTGGTTGATTTTTGCTCCTAAAGATCCACCAGCATTTGGAGAGAATGAGTCCAGGTCCCTGCTGGCAAAAAGAGGCAGGCAGGGATGGGAAGCTGAGGGATTCTCGTAGGCACTGCTCCAAGGCTGTGGTCTGGAGGGGGACCAGATGCTTGCCATCAGCCCCTGGCTCAGTTTGACTCACACCAGCTCTGGCTAACTATGGCAGAGCACTGAGGATTAACCCCAGACAGATGGAGCATTTCACCTTTCTTTTTTTTTTTTTTCTTTTTTAATAAGGAATGGCCCTCACCACAGCCAGACACCCAGGCTGAGAGAAGTTCTGACTGGAGGCACAGGTTGACCAGGCTCTGAGGGTAAAGCAGGCTCAGCACAGCACAGCCTGCTTTTATTCCCTCTTGGACTTTGTTTTCCTCCTTTGTGGAAGCCATCCTTAAAGAAACACGGACAGGATTTGAACTGCAGACAGCTGTGTGCAGGGGGCAGAGCTGCCACCGACGCTTTCCTGCTGCTCTTTTCACCACTTTGGAATCTTAAAGCCAAACCAGACCATGAGAGCCTGCAGCAAACCCCACCCAGTGCCTGGCTTTGCTGCTGCTCTTGGGTCCTGACCCAACAGCACTTCATGCAGCACCTTCCCCAGGGGAGTCTGCAGAGAAACATCTCTCCTGCTAAATTTGGCTGCCTGTTTCTAGCCCATCGAGCTGCCCAGAGCCTCTCTCCTTGTCCCAGCCTCCTCTCAGTGCAACCACTCGATGCCTGTGCTCTGAAAAGGTGACTTGAGCTCAGAGCAGCTTCTCCTTTGTGCAGCCCTTCAGCAGCAACAGGCCACAAGCAAAGCTGGGCAGCGTCACTAATTTGGCCCAGGCCTGCCAGTAGCATTCAGAGCACTGATTTAACGATGATTAAATATTGATGATGTTTTTAAGGCAGTCTGTGATCCTGACAGGAGGAGGCACCCATATGGACTAGGAATTAGTGTAATTTACACGGCACAACACACGCAATGAGGCTCTGCTTTCTAAACCCCTTGCCCCAGGCCTGTGGCTGTCACAGTTTCTATCAGGGGCTTGCAACAGTATTTTCCCTAAAAGTCTTGGCTTGAGGTATCAGATCTTGGTGTAAACCCTGGTGTAAAAAGAGAGGGTTTCTTTGCGGTGGGGACCTTCCAGCTGCCTCACAAAGGAGTGGACACTCATGCACTGGAGCAGAGAGACCTGTGTGTGCACAAACACTTGCCCGGAGCCAGGGCTGCACACACAGCCACACACCATCACTGCAGAGCAGCAGTTCCCAGGTCAGAAACAGAGCCAGCCTCCTGAGGCTGCAGGCGTTTCATGAGCTGGATTTGCCATCCCCAGGGATGCAGCAGCCAGCAGCCTCAGGAAAGAGGCAGAGCAGGCAGCACACGCTGCCCAGCACTGACTCAGCCAGCCTTTAAAGGGTTAACCCAGCTGTGCTTCTTCCCCTTACCTCTGTTCTCCCCATCCTGGGCCACTCTGTCCTCCTTGGTGGCCAGCTGAGCCTGTGCCATCAGTGCCCCTGAGAGGGCCAGGAGCCCCGAGGTGCCGCTGGCCCCACTCAGGCTAGAGGGCTGCATGCTGGAGGGGTGGGGTGTCAGCGGGAGGGGGGATGCGTGGTGCGAGAGGTGCTGAAGCTGCTGCTGCTGAAAGAGAAAGAGCAAATGGTCCTGGATGTGGAGGAGGCAGCTGCAGCCATGCCCGGGCCCTCCCCTCGCGCACGGGCTGCGATGCGAAGCGCGATGGGATGAGACAGGGACGAGGAGGGGGGAGCGGAGCTGTCGGGGCTGCACAGGCTGGGGCACATCCCTGCCCCTTCCACCCACGGGCTGTCCGGGCTCTGAGGGTCAAGCAGGCTCAGCACAGCACAGCCTGCTTTTATTCCCTCTTGGACTTTGTTTTTCTCCTTTGCCCCTTCCACCTGCAAGTCCCTCGCTGCTGCAGACAGGACCCCAACACATGGCAGAGCCATGGCTCTGCCCCACTCTGCTCAAGGGGTATCCCACAGGGCATCCAACATCTTCAGGACACCGTGGCAAATCCCTTCACCACAATGGGCTTATCACATTAGTAGAAACCCTGACTTCCCTCATCACTGCAGGGCCCGAACCCTCAGGCAGGAAAGAGTCTTTGCCAAGAGCCAGGCAGTGCAACTCACCCCGACGATGCTGTTGAGCTCCCCCATGGTCACCTGCTTGGCCCGTTCCACCGCCTGCAGGACCTGCTGCTGGTGCTGGGGAGGAAGAGCACGGGGGTGGTCACACCGTGCTCCTGGCTGGAAGGAGCACTTGGCTCCACATTGCCCCACCCACGCCTGCACAGCCCCTTCTCCCACCCCTCCAGCCCAGGCATGGAGGCTTTCTTCCCCAAAACCTCCCATTGTTCAGGCTGGACTTCGATTCGCCTCTTCCCAAGAAGCCAGAGCAATCTGATGCACACCCCCTGCCTCCTCCTTACCTCCTGCGTCAGGAAGGGGATAATCTGGGCACAAATGGCACTCAGTCTCTTGACAATCTCTGCCTAAAAGAGGAAGCAGGTATCATCAGGGATGGAGGGCTCTGAGCCCCATCCTGTCCCCCTCCAGCAGCCAAGCATCCTGCAAACACGCAGCCTTGGCGGAGGAGTTAAACTCTCCCCACCCACGCCCTCTTGGCTGAAATTCTCCTGCTGCCTCTGCATCCCTGCTGGGATTTCCCGAGCTGCTGCCAAGGGAGGGCTCTGCCCAGGGCTGCTGGACCCCCTTAGGCCGCCAGGCACATGGGAGGGAACCCACGCCTAAATCCCTCCGTGGACCTGGGCCAAGGCAAGCTCCAAGCTGTCAGTCCTTTCGCAGCCCAGCTGGCTTTGCTCAGCCCAAACCCATCCTGGCTTTGCGGGCTGCCGTGGCCAGCGGGCAGGGACGGAGGGGAGCCGAGCCACAGGCGCTGGCAGCGGGCCCTGCCTGTGCCTTCCCTTCCCAAACATCCAACTCAAAGCCAGGGCAGAGCAAGCAGGATGCAGAACTCCCACAGATCCAGCCCTCTTGGCATTGCACCAGCAAATCCTGCAAGGCTCTGCTGGTGGTACCTGCCCTGACTCGGAACAGGGACTCCACTCCCATCCCCATCGAGCCTTGGGACAGCTCCCCCTGCTCCTTCAGAGGCACAAAGCACCCCAGACCTGCCCCTGCCCACAAGGGAATGCAGAAAACCCGGTGCATCCTCTGAGGAGAGGCTCTGTGGTTGCAGACAAACCCACAGCCCGGCCGCGTTCCCACCAGGGCAATCGGCACTTCCGAGGAAAGGGACTGCGACTCCCAGCCCAGCCTCTCCAAGAGAAAACCAACATCTCCTGGGGAAAACTGGATTCCCCCCCTGCTGCAAATCCACACTGGGACTGGCTGCTCTGAAGGATTTTATCATCTCAGGTTTCTGACAATCCCTGCCAGTGTTGCAGAGGTCAAACCAGGCTCGGAGCCAAGGGAGAACAAAGGGAACATTTACCTGCTGTGCTCGGAGGCTGCTGTGCCCCACACCCACCAGCACCCTGTGCTCACCTGCAGGTCCCAGCTGCTCCCTCAGCCACTGCCACCATGCCCACAGAGCCAGAGACCCCTGTCCTCCAGCCCTCTCCTGCCCAGGCTCCCACTTCTCAACCACTTGGCCATCACCTCTATCACCTCGTGGGCACAGTCTCTGGCCCCACGTGGCTCGGGCCACCCCTGGGTCCCAGTCCCACTGGATCTTGGAGCACATAAGGGTGGCAGGAATGTGCTCGTGGTCTCCACCACACTCCCTGCTAACAAAAGGAGCAAACTCGGAGGGGCTGAGCCAGCTGGAGGGATATGGCAGTTGACTTGCCACTTTGTCAGGCATTGGTCCAAACTAATTTCCCTGGCAGAGAGCCCATGATGACTAGATTGATAAATCTGAAGAGGGAAAGCAAATTAACGCTGGAACAAAAGGGGAACCAGGGAAGGGTGAAAACACTCCTCTGGCTTTGGGAAAGGAAAAGGGGATTAAGAAAAAAAGAAAAGAAAGACAATCCATTTGCCTCTGCTCTCTAGCTCCTGCTGTTTCCTCCACATCCCTCCTTCAGCTGGGGCCCCAGGGAAGCACTGCAGGGAGGCACCAGGCCTCACAGCAGGGCTCTGAGTGGTTCATCTTTGGGATGGCAGGGATGAGGAACTCAATAACACGTCCTGACAACTGCTGGATCCCTTTGCAAGCCAGTCCCTCGTACAGAGCTGTGTCACATCTCCCATGCCAGTAGAGCTGCACGGGCTCCAGGGAGATAATTTTCCAACAAAGTCTCTAACCTCAGCCTCTTCCCCACCCTCCCCTGCTGCTGGCCCGGCCCCCACTGCACTTACCTGCTTGTGCATTTCAATGTTCAGGCCATAGGACATCTCGTAGTACTGAGAGGAAAACCACAACACAGCCTGGTTAGGAGCTGTCCAGAGCAACCGGCCCAGGACCAGCCTGGCATTTGGCTCACTCCAGCCCACGAGGAATGGCTGAGCCCAGGACAAGGTAGGGAGCAGCCACAGGCTGTTAACACCTGCAATTTCTGCACTGGGTTAAGCCAGGGGAAAGCCAGTCCTGCTGCCCCCCAGAACCCATCCTGGCTTAGCCTGGCCTGTCCCACCCTACTTGGAACCTGTTTTCATGCCCTGGCACAGCTGCCCACCCACTCAGCCTGTGCAGAGCAAAGATGACAACAGGTTACACCCTTCCCCAGCCACCAGTGACTCTGCCAGGGGTGCTGACCCCAACCCCTCACACCTGGGGAGAAAAGGAGACCAGAGGACCTGCTTTCCCCCCAGCAAAGCCTATTGCAAAGGTAGCAATCCACGTCTGGGGAGGGATCCCAACTGATGGGTGAGAGGAAATGCTCCACAACAGCAACACCCCAGCCTCACAGACAGGGTTGCCTTCACCCCCAGGATGGGGGTTGCCCGAGTTCACATCTTTTTTGCCTCTTGGATGGTGTCATTTGGGTTCCCCCTTTCCCCAGAGGAGCCAGTAAGGTCAGATGCTAAAGGAGAGGGAACTGCTCTGCTGTCCCCAAACTCTTTCCTTGCTCCTAGCAACTCCTCTCCTCCTGGCAGGCTCTGGCTGGTGCCCAGGTCAGTCTGTCTTGGGGGCTGTTAACCCCTCACTGGCAACTGTGGAGGGCTCCTGCCCTGCTCCTTCCCCTTCCACCCAAACCAGGAGCTTTGAAGCACCAGTTCATAAGTACCCACCCCTTGGGAGAGAGACAGGGAGGAGTGGGGAACTCTCTTATATACGGCCAAAGAGAAAAAGGGTAAAAAAAAAAAAAAAAAAACCAACCCAAAATAAAAGAGACAAAACCTATGGCAGGATTCCCAGGCTCAGGCAGCACTGAGCACTGAGACAGCAGCAAAAGAGCCAGCGTTGCTAGGAATGGTGATTAACTCCTTCCTCCCTCACATCTCCCTGGCCCCAAGGTCAGCAGTGGGCAGGGCAGTGGCCCCTTCGGGTGAGTGGCTGAGAGGAGCCCCAGCACCCGGATCTCTCTGAGGGCAGCAGCCCAGCGGGGCCGCACCTTGGGGGAGGCAGGGGGCAGCTCACCATGACATAATGTCTCTGCATCTCTGTCTTCTCGCTCACCAGCTTCTCGCATTCCAGCTTCAGGCTGCAAAGGGGAGCCAGGGCTGCCATTCACGGACCTGCATCTCCTGCCCCATCCCGCCAGCCCCCACCCCTGGGACCTCGGCAAGCTCAGCGCATCTCCCGCCTGCCCCTGCGGGCTCACGGGGCTGCAGGGGTGTCACACACCCTCCCTGGGGCACCTGCACCCCACGGCTGTGCTGTGCACACACCTGTAGCACCCACCCAGAGCTCTGTCCCCTCCCTGCCCCTAGACCCCGCTCAGCCAAAAGAAACGCGTTGATTTTCCCCTTGGGACTCCCGCTCAAGACCTGGCGCCCCAACCGACGGTTTCACGCTGCCCCTCAGCCCAAACCCCTTTCCCCTTCCTCCGCAGGCGCTCCCCTCACCAGGCACCTTTTCTCCACCTCCTCCTTCCCCGCTTTCCCCGCTGCTCGAGGGCTCCTGCCTCCCATGTCCCATCACACCTCTGCCCCGGGCGCTCCCTCTGCCCGCAGCCCAGCCCGACCCCCATCACCCCCCGCCCCACCTGTGGTACTGCGCCTGCAGGAACTGAAATTCCTCCTTGATGCGGTCGCAGATTTCCAGCACCGAGAACTTGAAGGGCTGCCCGGGCTGGAGCGGGGGCTGCGGAGAGACAGCCCGGCTGGAGGCTGCGGCTCGGCCCCCCGGCCCGGCCCGGCCCGGCCCCGCCGCCCCCGCGGCACTTACCGGGTGCCGTCCCTGCGGGAACATCCTGAGCTCCCGGGCGCCCGGCCCGGCCCCCCCCGCTCCCGGGGCGCTGCTCCCCGCCCCTCCCGCGGGGGCTGCCCCCGCCAGGGCACGGGGGTCCCTCGCCTCGGCGGCCGGGCCGCGGATCCCGGGTCTCGCCGAGCGGCTCCGCCGGGGCGCGGGCGGCGGTCCCGGGGTCTCCGCTCGCCCCCGGCGGGGCCGGGGCGGGGCTGGGGCGGCCCCGGTGGGGGGGGGAGCGGCCGCCCGGCCCCGCGCGCCCCGGCCGCCCGCTTAAGGAGGCGCGTTCCCGCGGGGCTCGGGACAACGCGGGCGCAGCACCGGAGCTCCCGCGGCGGCCCCGCGCTCGCACGGCGGTGCCGGAGACCAAGGGGAACCCCGGGGAAGGCGCCGGCCCTGGAGCCGCTGCTCCTCGCCCGAACGGAGCCGCTCGGGAGGCGTCCGCCCGCACGGCTGCTCCGGCCCGGGGCTCACCGGGCGCTTCCCCCGCCCCGGGCCCAGCCACGCGCGCGTCCCCCAGCGCGGTCCCACTCGCGCGCGCGGCCCCGAGCACCCCGGGGCACCCCGGTCCCTGGGGAGCGACGCCGGGCGCTGCCACCGCCTCCGACGCTGCGGGCGGACGCGGCACCGGCCGCCGGCGGGGCGGCACGCGGGAGCGGACATCACAAACGGGTGCAGCGGGACAGCGCCCGCCGGGCTAGGGACCCCGGGGGCAACGGGCTCCGGTGCGCAGCACAGCCGGGCCTGGGCGCGGGGCGGGCCGGGGTCCCTCGGGACCAGCCCTTGGTGCGCCCGGGGCAGCCCCACCGGGAGGGGCGGAGCGCGGCGAGGCTTTCCCGTCCCGCGCCCTCCGCCCGCTCCACCTTAACCGGCCCCACAGCCCGCAGCGGCGGCGCTCGCACCGGCCATTGGCTGCGGCTGCCGGAGCGCCAGCCAATCGCCCTGCGCGGTTCCCACATGGGCTCGTGACGCCAGGGAGCGGGACGGCCAATGAGAAGTGAACGGGTCGCTGGAGCCTCCGGGGAGGCGCCGCGGGGCACGCTGGGAGTTGTAGTCAGCACTTGGCTACGCCCTCGCGGCGGCGGCGCCCGGGGCCGGTCCGTCCCGTCCCTGCCGCCGCCGCGGGCCCGGGGAGCCGCCCGGCCCGGCTCTGCCGCGGGGCCCGACCCAGCGCTGGAGGCGGGCGGGGCTCCCGCCGCGGGCGGCCCGGGCAGGCAGACTGCGCGGCCCACGAGGCCTTGCGGCTGCTGCCGGCTGCCACTCAAAGTAACGTGGGGCGGCGGAGCGGCGGCGGCTGAGGCGGGAGGGCCGCGGGCCCGGCGGACCCGGAGCCGCCGCAGCCGCCGGGCTCGGGCTCCATGGGGCTGCTCCGGCCGGGGAGCGCTCGGCTCTGCCACAGAGGGTCCCGGTGGTCCCGGAGGGGAACCCACCGAGGGTCTCCGCCCGGTCCCCTGCGACCCCTCCAGCTGCGACTGCTGTGAAGTCACCGCACTCGGGGGTGGTAAAAGCGAGCGAGGAGCAACCTTTAAATATTGCAGGACCCAGCTGTACCTGGGCACTGCACAGGCAGGCACAAGGTTAAATATTTAATGCCTCACATTTCATCCTAATCTTTTATTCATTGTGTTACTTACGTGCTGCATGCTGGCAGCGGCCAGGGCAGGGACAAGGTGCTGGGCACTGGAGGCTCTTCCTCCTCTTGCCCCCACGCCATCCATCCCCTGGTGTCCCTGCCTCTCCTCCCCAGCCAGGACTGGGGGCTGTTGCCCGGCAGTGGCCAAGCTGGCGCCAGACCCTCTCAGTCCCAAGCAAGGAGCCAAGCCAGCCCCAGCGCTTGCCCCTTTACCTTTGCCTGGCTGCAGGTGTTCACTGGGCAGATCCACTGACGCAGGCAGTGATGGACACCAGCTTCAAACCCTCCAAAACCCTCCCTTCTACGCAGGCACGTTGATGTTTTCTGTGTCTACATCACATATCTGCACATACATCTGCATATTTTAATCCAAATGTTAAGTTTAAAGGGTTGTTTTTTGTATGTGTGTGTGTTGCCTTACTGGGAGAGTTGAGGGGTTTTTTTTTAAGGAAAGTTTATTTTCAAAGGCTGGAAACATTTCAGATCATGTTTCAAGGGAAGGATAGACTGAGGAGATGTTTTGCAGCATTTTTCAAAACTCCTTTCCGAAAATTGCCAGTTTTCCTTAAGCAGTCTCGGGGGAGTGACACAGGTAAACCTGGCACAGGCATCTCCGGAGTGGTGGGTGTCACACGTGTCTTGATCGCCCTCCATTAGTGATTAGCATGAGCCCTGGAGCAGCACAACCTGGAACCCAGAGATTAATTTGTGTTTGGATGGGAGAAAACAACGGCAGTTAACCCTTGGCACCCACAGCATCGAGAGGAGATGGTCCCTCTGCTGCCCCGGGCATGGGACAGTGCAGGGCAGTAGCCACGGCCCAGACCTGGTTGTCACCACTGCAGGATGCTCGGCCACCCCCTGCAGCAGCCACACGCTCGTGCCTGGTAGTGGCCCAAAGGATGAGGCTGTTTGAAATCCACGCCAGGATCAAGAGGAAAATGCTCTGAACAGCTCTTTGTTTATAAGCTGCAGGGAAATCAAACCAACCCAGGCTTTGGGACACACAGGAGCTCCATTTGAAACTGGATCCGAGCAAAAGAGGTTGCTGCTGCTGGAATTACCCCCGTGATTTTACCTTTCGGCTCCCTCCCTGAATGCCAGCCTGGGACACGGGAACACAGAGTGTCCTCCAGCCCTGGGCAGGAAGGGCAGCCCCAGCTCTGTCCCGCTCCATGCCATGGGTCCAGTTGTTCCTCTCCCCACACGCAGCCTCCTGTGCCCAGCACATCTCCAGAGTGGATGGTCAAGGGCAGAGCCCACCACATTTCACAAAGACACTGAGGGTGGCTGTGGCTCACCAAACCATCCTATTTCCAGCTGCCCACTTGCCTACTTGAATGAGGAGGCACTAACTCAGCAGAGAGGAGTTCCTGGCACCCTTCGACAATGTGAATTTCCCAGGGCAGCTGGCACAAACAGGGACCTTATCCTGGCTGGAGTCTGTCCTAGAATGAACATGAGATGGGAAGGGGAACTGAGAAAAGGACCTGGCAGCAAACCAGCGAGATCTAAGCCAAAGCTGTACTGGAAATCAAGGTTCCCCAGTGCCCTGAGCTATGCTTCTGGGACCAAACTGCAAGTCCCCATCCCCAAACCCCCGGTGCTGGTGTCCACTCTCCAAAGCCACATGTCCCCAGAGCCCTCGGGGACAGGCGTCCCCTCCAGGTGTCCCTGATGCCAGGGACACCTCATCACCGTGGGACTGTAAAAGAGGAGTGGGAGCCCTCAGAGCAACCCAGCAGCTGACAGACTCTGGTCTCTGGCTCTGCCTTCGATCGGTGTGTTGGCTCCTGTTTGCACTCACCAGCTCTGAGTGGTTTTTAATTATTGATGCCTCTTTTAGCTTTTATCTGGTGCTCGCTGCAGCCAGGAAGAGCTCTGCGTTCCTGCATTAGCGGTGAATTGGGAAGGAAGCCCTGCTCCGCCACCATTCCTGGCGTGCAGGCTGGGCCATTGTTTCAGGCAGAGCTGTGCTGCAAAATGAGGAGGGTGGGAGCCAGAGGGGGACGTGGCAGAGGCGACTCCGACTCCCACGGGCAATGAGAGCCTGGGGGTTCTGTCCTACAGGAGAGATCCGAAGGGGATGGACCCAAACAGGTAAAAAACTGCCACCTGCCCACAGCATGGAGGAGGAAGGAGGCTGATTTATGACCCTCCAGTGACAGGCAGGTGGAAGGGAGGAGATGGGTGACAGCAGAGTTTTGTCAAACCCCTGGGAAGTGTGAGCAGGAATCCATGTCAAGCCTGGGTTAATGCTGTGCTGCTTGGTGGTCAGGGCATGGGGCACTGCCACATGGGGTCCTGCCCCCTGCCTTCTGTGTCCACCACAGCCTCTGTGGGCAGCAGGACAGTGGCTGTCACTGGATCACTCTCTACCCACCCTTTATGAGTCAGGGCTCTGCTGAGTTTTCCCAAGGATCCTGGTGCAGCAGAGCTGGTTCTCAGACCATCAGCCTGTATCCCTGTCCCACCCCAGCACCACAACCTCTAGAACATGAGGAGAAAGGGGTTCTCTGCCAGGAACCAGTCTCAAATCATCCCTGAGCAGCTTTGGGGGCCCCTTGTCAGCTGTGTCCCTGCAAGTGCTGAGCTGTTCTGCAGGGCAGGAGAGGGGCTCCTGGCTGCAGGGAGGTTACAAGGCCTCTTTGGAAGGAGAGAAGCTGTTTTCTCAAGTCTGCAGCTACTGGGAAAGTCACAAGGGAGGTATTTTTAACCCTTTTCTTTGCCGTTGGTCTCGGTTAGATTTGCAGATCTTGTTGTGCAGTTCAGATTTGAGCCCAAATCTGGGAAGGCGCCCTATGAAATTACTCCCTTTGGGGATCCAGGGGTGGTGGCAAACAGAGCCGGGCTGGAAGCATGGGGAACAACAACAACAACACTGCTCCTCAGTAGGATGGGATATCAGGGTGCCCTCCACCAGGCAGAGAAACGCTTTGGAAATGGAACATCATGGGAAGCAGGAGTGGAGCACAAGGTTCAGCTCAGCACCTGCTGGAAGGTGCAGGGGATTTGGAGAGCTCAGAAGTTCTCTCTTTATACTTTAACAGAGGGTTAGTGTCCCACAGGGAGCAAGGAGATACCCACAGCCCAGTGCAGAGCAGCTCCCCAGCCCCAGTGGCCTCGTGGTTTGTCCAACCCTCTTGCCCACTGAACCGAGGCCGCTGATTAGCTCCAACAAGAGGGACCTCTGTTCCCGAAAGCAGCCCTGAACAGTTTCTCCTAAATCCTCCTCCCTTGCATATCCATCAGGAGTAACATCCCCTGACGGTGCTCCCTGCCCCGCGGCTGAACTGGAGGTGAAAGCACTGGGATCGCTCCCGCCGGGTTCTGCGGCACGGACAGGGCAGGGATGGCTTTAGCAGCTGCCCCTTGCAGAGCCCCGGCCCGCAGCCGTGCTGGCCTTTCACACCAGGGAGCTGCTGGGTGTCCGCAGAGACCCCAGAGCAGCTGCAGGACAGCGGGGACACACCGGCAGCGTTCCAGCAGCGTTCCAGCAGCGGCAGCCCCCGCGCAGTGCCGGGCGCTGGATGGCTCTGCCCGGTGCTGCAGCCCCCCGAGGGCACTGGGGCCAGGCCAGCCCCTGCCACAGGGCTTCTGCACTCCGGATCTGCCCCTGTCCCTTGTAAGCCTGCACTGGGCACCCTGCCCAACCCATGCCCAGCCCGGATTAGGCTGACCGGGCAGATAACGGGAGCATTGTCAAGCGCTGGTGCTGCCCGCAGGCTCTGTAACCCACCGGCCCCTCCATACCTCAGTGTTGGGTGCATCAGGACACCCCCCCCCGCCTCCCCCAGCACGGCTTCCTTCCCAGAGGAAGGAAATTTTCCCACTCCAACTGGCCTAAGAGATACCGAGGGGAAGATGTTATCAGGGTGGAGCAGGCTCTGAAGCCAGAGGACAGCTCTAATTATCGAGAGCCAATTCCATTACAGCAATCTCAGCCCCAGGGCAACGCAGGCTGGATTTTCCAGAGGGGCCTGAGAGCCACAGAAGCAGCTTATCCTCTGTGCCCACAGGAAAAATGAATTATGCACACACAGAGCAGACCTGTGGCAGCCCAAAGGGACCTCCACATGTGTTACCAAGCCACGCTGCTCAGACACAGAGCTGACAGACCTCGGGGCTGCTTCGCTCCTTGCTTTTCTTCTGGAGAGGCCCCCGCTCCCTTTTCACCACCCACCACTTTCACCTTGAGCTCCAGTTTGTTCTGGCTTTGCCTGGGCATCCTCTTGGCCCTGGCTCTGGCAGATTTCAGCTGTGGCACAGCCCCCACCTCTGCAGGGCTGTCCCAGAGCCACAAAGGCCACAGAGACGGCCCCGTTCCACCAGCCCCTACAAGGGTGGGAGAGAAGCCAGAGCCAGAGGTGTCAGTGTTAACCTCACTCGTCCTGGCTCCCAGAGAAACCTCCAGAGAGGGAGATCCAACAAGGGAATAATCTGGGATACACTACCACCTGAAGGTAGGAGGGCTACTCCTCCAGACTCCTCCCACAGCACAGGTGAACCAGGAAACCGCCCTGTTCTCCCCGATTGCCCCATCTGAAGGGACAGGAGACAAAGGGAAGTATTATAAAAGCATCCCAAATGCAGCAAGAAAGCAGCAGCAAGTCCTGGTTTTAACCAACCTTCTTATTTCTTTATTTGAAAGGCACAGCTTGTACGTCCTTGATACAGCATTTTCAGTTCCTCTTATTATAGGTCAAGTGATTAAACACAAAAAGCAAAACAAGATCTTTCTAAAGAACTATATACAAACACCAGATTATTATTTATTTTTTTTTTTCCATTTTTGTTTTTTAAGAAGACACGCTAGCGCACGGAGATAAGAACAGAGAAAGCTGCTGTATCCTCTACACAGGGCAGGGGCACAGGGAGGGGGAGGCCGGGGAAGGCTCTCGGTCTGCCTGCCCCCTCTGCCCAGCCACCTGGGCCCCCGGAGCCGGGTGCTGTGCTGAGAGGGAGCAGGTGGCACAGGCTCCCCCTCCAGCCCAGGGTGAACCCCCTGGCAGCCAGAGCTGGTTGAGAACAGGTACATGCAGAACAGCAAGGCGCCGGCCTGGTATCAGTGCAGGAGGGGCATGGGGGACACGGGGCCAGGGCGATGCGACGAGACCAAGAGCGCCTGGGGAAGGGAGGAGATTGTTCTGGGCCAGGGATCCCAGCAGGGAGTTGTGCAGAACCGTTAGGATCAAGGGGCAATCTTTAAATACCGAGGGGGGAGCAGCAGGTGGAGGGAGGGGCCACATGGCACCGAGGAGCTGGGACAGCCAAGGGGCAAAGTGGCCCCAGAGCGGCCCAAGCCAGGCTCCGGCTCAGCTCCGTGACGGAGCGGGAGGAGGGACAGGGAAGGCAGGCTGGGCACAGGGAGAGCACGATTGGCCACACGGGTAATGCTATGGCGCTTGCATTGCTGTGCAGCAGCCGGGGACGGCGCTGGGGACACCCCCCAGGCCCTGCCACCCGCCTGTGGGGACAGGCCTGGCGAGCTGCCACCGAGCACAGGTCTCCACGGCCCTGCTGCACAGCAACCAGAGAGAGATACTGCATTTTGCACTAACCCGCCCCCTCCCTCCCCCAGACAGCCCCCTTCCCCCGGCCCCCCGGTCGCTCTAATCCGATTTCTCCCCATCATCATCTTGGTGGGCATCCCCGTCGTGGCCGTTCTTGTCCTCCTTGGAGAGGTGAGCCTGCGAGCCCAGGGCCGACAGCGACAGGAGCCCGGTGCCGGCGCTGACGGCGGGGAGCGACGGGGGCTGGAGCCCCACGGGGAGCGGAGTCAGAGGCAGAGCGAGGGCTTGGAGCTGCGACAGCTGGTGAGCTTGAAGCTGCTGCTGTAGGGAACGATGGACAGACACAGAGACACAACGGGGGTATTGTCATTTTGAGTGCACTTGGACCCCAAACCAAGAGCCTGGACTGGCCAGACTGTGCCAGCAATCAACCTTAAACCAGGGACCTCAGGGTGCTGGAGAGCATTGCAGCCTCAGGGTTGGGTAGGAAAAGATTTCTCGAGTCCTGCTGCTGTGACAGCCTCAAGAGAAGCCTCAGCAGCGTCCCCAGCAGGACACACAGCCCCTACCCCACAGGACATCTGGCTTCAGGCTCTGGCATCTCCCAAGGCTGCAATTAAAGCCCTCACTCACAACCTTAACCAAGAGAGCAGATGGTGTTTTCATGCCAAGTACTTACTGTGGTTCCTGCTCAAAACCAAAGCTCCTCTCCCTGCACCCTGCTGAGGCAGAGCAGGGATCCCTGCTCCCCTGCAAACATCACAGCAAGCTGGGTGGAACCAGCCTTGTGCCAGCACGGCCAGCCCAGCCTTGCAGCCTTGTCCCTGCAGCTGCAGCACCATAGCAGGGGTCCCCTGATGTCCCCAGGTCAAGAATCCACAGCCCAGCTCTGTGTCCAGGCCAGAGGCCTGGATCCCCACCCCTCCCAACCCAAACTAAACATGCATCACGTACACGGATGATGGAGTTCAGTTCTGGCGCCGTGACCTGCTTGGCCCGTTCAATGGCTCCCAAGACTTGCTGCTGATGCTGGCGTGGAGAAAACAGAGGAATTTGGGGTCACTGCTAGTGCCACGGGGAAGCAGAACAGGGACCCAGTCCACACAGTCAGGCTGGTTACTCCACAGCTGGAGACACCTGCACACCACCCGTGACAAGGGCCTCACATGCAGCAAGGAGCGGGGAAGGAAACACATTTGTCTCATCCATGTCCTCACCACAGCATTAAGCAGCTCCCCTCTTACTCCCACCCTCATCCTGCTCTGTACACATCCAGAGAGATCCTTGGCCAGAGGTGGGCAATGTCTCTCATCCTGCCACCCTTCAACTACACAGACTGTCTAACAAACAAAACAAGCCCTGAAATCAGAAGCTTTTGGGAAGCTCCAGAGTTCTTGGGACACAAGCTGGATGCCAACTGCAGCAGCAGCTGGGTGCTCCAAACAGAAGCAGAAAAAATGGCTGTATCATATACTTTAAAAGAAAATAAAGGACAACACTGTACTTGCTCCTTGCAGAGCACAAGGTCTCTGAACACCAGGCCTCTCCACCGCACTCCAGCAAGGGGATTTTTCTTTTCTTTTTGGCAGCAGGACAGGGTAAGGATTGCATTAAGATGCAAAAGATTTAGCTGGGGCTTAGTTATTAGGCAGCTCTGATCTGATCAGCGACTTTGTCCATCCTAAGAACAGGTGGGTGGGAGAAACAGAACCTGTGCCCTAAGCCCAGTGCTGACCCCAAGCAAGAAGCCTCCAACCCCCAAAGAGCCAGGAGAACTGCTCAGAGCTCAGCCTCCATGGGGAGACAGAAGATATGGCTCTAGAGGTGCTTAATCTTCCCCCCGCCTCAGACAGCAACTCCCAAGCACCCCCTCCCCCAATTAATTTCTCAGGGGAGTGAGAGGAGCCCATCAGCTGCATTAATTAATGAGGCAGAGGAACCAGATCTCAAAGAGGAGCCATATGGAGGTATTTTTTTAAGGGTCCTTCTCCCCTGCTTAGCACCCAAAGCTCCCACTGCCCCTGCAGACATGGCTGATGGCTCACGAGAGAAAGCAGGAGAGAGCAGGACCAGCTTTGTCCCCAGCTGCCACCAAAGGGATGGAGGGCACACTACCCACCACACAGCGCTTGGGGAGCCAACACTGCCTTGAAGGGCTGGTCCCCACGCAGGGGGTGAGAGCAAGCAAGGAGGTTTCCCAGCCCAGGGTGGGGAGCTGCCTGTGCTGGAGGGCTGTGACATCTCGCTGGCTGCAGAGGGACAGTGGCCTCCATGCCAACAGACCCCCAGGCTGGGGGACTCACCTCTTGTGAAAGGTAGGGCAGAACCTGTGCACAAATCCCATTTAGCCTCTTGACGATTTCAGCCTAAAAAGGTGGGGGGGGACAGAGAGGAAAGGTCAGGCAGCTCAGGACTGAGCACCCACAGCACCAGCTGCCCCACATTCCCCCTCCCTTGGGAATGGCCCTAGAAAACCCACTCTCCTTGGAAAGATGCTGGCAGCATGCTGGTGCCGTGGGGATCACCTTGCCCCCCGAGGCTCCTCCCTGCACAGTTAAATGAAAGGATGCTGCTGACTGCCAAGAGCAGATTTTCAATATTCCCCTTCCTCTCCTCTGACGTTCATTTAACAAATTGGGAGCAACTAGAGAGGAAAGTTACTGCAGAGCCAGGTGGGGATGTGCTGAATTACATTTGCCATGTGGACACAGACACACACACAGCTGCTTGGCCCTCTCAGGCTCCCCCTCCCCAGCTGAGCTGCTGGACTGGGGCTACTGGGGGAGACCAGAGGGGCTGGGCAGCTTCCTCACTACCCTCAAACCAGCAGTGGCAAATTCTGGGGTGTTAAATGCTTTTCTCCTGGCAAATAGTGAAGCTACCAGTCCTTTGCAAGTCACTTTCCAAAGGAGTCAAAAGAAATATAGCCAACGGGTACAGGCACACACTAAAACCAGCTGAGGGGACCCCACCAGCACCACAGGGAAGCAGATGAGGCTGGGAGACATTTGTGGGACAGCAGTGAGGATTCGTGGCTCAGATTCTTCGACAAGATTCAGGTTTTCCCAGGGAAGCCAGTCTCATGGGCTTAGCAACAAGGGCAATGGGATCAGAAGCACCAAGTGCCTTTGTGGGGAACAGAACTGTGCTAAGAGGCTTAAAACTGAGCCACGACACACAGCTGACTTTGTGACTGGAGCTGGAGCCAGATAGAGACAGGCTCAGAGGAAGCTCATGTTGTTAACACCACAGGTAATTAGTCACTGGGGATAATTAACAACTTAACCACCAGTGAGGGTAATGAGCAAACTTATCCAGGCTGCCACAGAGTCTCCAAGCTGCACCTCCAGACCCTGCCTGCACTGCCCTGTCTGGTGCTCAAATATCTGTTCAGGCCCTGGGGAGAACCACAGCATGCCCAGAGCCCAGGATGGGAGCTCACAGGCCAGCACTGTGATCCTGAGAGGTGGGGGGGCCTGCACTTCAAAGGCAGCTCTGACATTTTACAGGCTTGATAGCATGAACTAGTTTCTAGTTCCTGAAACGCAATGAAGTGACAGAGGGCAACACAGAGCAGACAACGCACCTTCCCCAGCACTTGGAGGTGCTTTCCCCCCTACCTGTTTGTGCATTTCAATATTCAGCCCGTAGGACATCTCATAGTACTGCAGAGCAGGAGAGAAAAGAGAACAAAACAAATTGTAAGTCAAGTCTCTGCCAGGTAAGTGCTGGGAGCCACCACTGCATTCCTGGCAGGGTTTTCTACAAAGGCTGCGCAAGGAAGGAGAGCAGAGGCCAGCCCTAGGAAACAGAGACAGCAGGAGGCAAGCACAGAGACCCCCTCCAGGTGCTCCCTGCCCACCCTGCTCCAGACCTGGAGATTTGCCCCACAGAACTCCCCTCACAGACACCTTTCCACAGTTTGCACCAAGGTGAGAGGGAGTCAAACCTGGAAAAAAGCTCAGGGCTCCAGACTTCCCTAAGCACAGCCAGGAGAGAGGCAGCCTGGCTCTGTGAGCTTTGCCTGGCCAGTATCCTAAAGCCCACATGACTGCTTCAGCAGAAAATGGGAGAGACCACAACTGGACTTCATCTAGCAAGTAACACATCCAGCTGTGCACAGCTCCAGCTGTTTAGGAAGGAGTTATGTGGAAACCTCCCCCCTCCACACACAAGAACAATCCACCCAGAAAACCCCTGCACAGCAGCAACAGGCAGCTACAGACAATCTATTGGCAGAAGCAGCTAATTCCTGACCCCTGGAAGAAGCTGTTATAAGGCTGATGTTTTGAGAGTTTAGAAACCTCCTCCTGCAGCCTGCAATCCTGATTCTTCCAAAGGGAAAAGAACAATCCACATCTGTGCTCATTTAACTGAAGATCACTGGCATCCTGGCACCGACGCCACAAGGCTACGAAGCGCCCGGCTTGGTATCAGAATGATCTCAGCCTGCTGCGGGCTCTCGAGGCTTCTTTGCATTCTGAAGACCGAGCAGGAAGCAGGAGCCCGTCCCCCAAGCTGCCAATTGTGACTTATTCAAAAATCAGAGCAGCTGTAGCAGCTTTGCACATTCACAGGAACCCTCCTCTTGGCTCCCCGTGACGGGGAGCGGCAGCAGCTCCGGCTCAGCCACGCAGAGAAGGCAGGAGCTGCTGCGCCTGCAGAGCCTCCAGCGCTGCGCCACGAGTAACAGCCCTTCCCCTCTGCTGCTGACAGCAACCTGAATCAATTCTGGTGACTGCCAGCATTAAGGAGGGGAAAAAAAAAATGTATCTTGGCCACTGCTGGAGATGAGGGTTTCTGTGCAGACTGAGAGGCACAGGAAGCAATTGTTTACCAGTGAGAACTTGAGGGCTTCCCCATTAACACACCAGGAAAGCTGTGACCTCTTCTCCTTGTCCCTCGCCCCAAACACACCTTGCTTCCCACAGCCTCAGAGTCTGGGCACAAGGGCAGTAGAGAAAGATGGAGGGGCCAGCTCCCTTATTTCTGGTTTTAAAGTCTTAACTCTGCTCTGAAGAGCTGCTCTATTAATTTCTGCATCTTATCTCTTCCTTCCAGGGCAGGTGCAGCAGCTGGCAAGCAGGAACAGCAGCTGGCAAGCAGGAACCAGCTCATCTTCATGGACAGTATTGCAGCCTCCTGTTAACTCCATGATAGAAAGGAAGAGACCACAGCCCTGCCTGGCATCCCTCCCCTCTGCTACAAGGGCTCTTCCTCACCCTGCTCACCAGAACATGGCTGTTTCCTGGCAGATTTCTCCTTGGAAAGACACAGCTAAGCCTGCTGCCCACACGTGGCACCATTTCTCATGCCTTTACCAGGCACTGCGCTGGGACTTGCACACCCTGTGCTGGGACACACGTGCCAGCACTCAGTACCATGGCTCAGCAAGGCTGCAGGGTCATCAGAAGGTGCAGAGGGTCTAGCCCTTGCACAGAAGCTGGATTCTGCTTCTAACTCACACTTGGGCTTGTGGGGTTTCCCAGTTTCCTGACTCCTCAGAGCACTGCTTTGTCTCTCACTGGCCATGACCCTCCCAGAGTCCCCGAACACCTGCACACCAGCACCTTCTCAGGTGTGTAAGAGCTGTCACTTCCCCTGGGCACGGGGAGCCAGGCCAAGGACCCATCAAGCAATCACCCACCGGGCCCCATTTTCTACATCAAAGAACTCCCTGCCACCCCGCATTTCAACAACCCGCTGCATGCAGCCAACACAAAACAGCCCCGTTTTCAGAAAAAGCCAGTTCCAGCCGTGCTGAGAGCCCTGGAGCTCTGCGGGGCATGGGCTCCTTGCCAGGCAGAGCCCAGGCACAGGCACCTGCTGGTGTTGCCACCCACACACTCTGCTCTCAGGCTGGTCCTTACCATGACGTAGTGACGCTGCATCTCCGATTTCTCGCTGGCTAGTTTGTCACATTCCAACTTCAAGCTGAAAAGCCAGAAAACAGTAAGAAAACCACAAACAGGAGGTGAGAGAGTTGATCGCCACAGAGCAGCTGCTTCCTGCACGGCCTCGTCCCAGCCAGGCTGGATTCTTGGACATCACTATCTGGACTTCAAGGGATGGCCAGAGCCCGGCCAGGCTCTGCTGGCACAGTAGTGACCACACAGAGCCTGCTCCCACTATCTCAGCTGGAGTCCCACCAGCACAGATTCAGGAGAAGGACACAAGGCTATCCACCAGCTGAACACTGACCTCCCTCAGGCAAATCCATTCCACAGGAAGCAGAATGCTGGGTAGGAGCAGAGTTGGCTGCCCAGGGAGGGGTTTGCCTTTCCTCAACAGATCGCTGGCAGCTGGGGACAGATTCTGGCACAGAACCTGTCTGCAGCACTCGAGAGATGTTCCAATACAACATCAAAACCAAAGCCAGACCCATTTCTGGATGGGGGCAGGGGGGAGGCCCAAATGCAGCACATCCCTCCAGAAGCAAGAATTTTTCCTCTCCTAGATTCTTCACACCCTTCAGAGAAAGTGCCGCAGCTCCCAGTGTTTTATGAGACTCCAACTCACCAGCCGAGCAACTGCAGCCAGCATGTGCTGTGGTTTTATGTTTCAAACAAGAAACAGCTTCACCTACACAAAACCTGCTCCTTCTTGAGCAGATTAAGTCCAAGGGGGTGGAGCGGCGTGGGGGGAAAGCTTCCCTTTCAGCAGGAACGTTCCTTGGGCTGCCCTACTCCCCCGATGGCACTGCCAAGGCACGGAGACGCCAGGAAAGACCACTTCCCAGCAGTTTTTTCTGCCAGAATGACACCACCACAAACTTGTGACCTGCCCGCAGGCAGAGCCCGGGCTAGGGGATATTACAGCCACATGGCACCAATGCACACACCACAACCAGCGCCAGGCTGTGGCAGAGGGCATCACTCATTCAATTTAACCCAAAGGGCTTCATGTTTATGTCAGGCACACACACACGCAAAGCAACAGATTGTCTCAAGCCAGCTTTTGGGTCAGCAACACTATTTCCACACACAGGACAGCAGAAGCTTTTGGATTTAAGTGCTCCCTGCAGCATTTGCAGTCCAGGAATGGCAGCCAGCGAGAAGAACTGAGGAAAACTCCCAGCAAGAGACAGGAGGCCTGGCAAGTGTCTGTGCAGTCCTGGCTGAGTAGCACTTGGAGGAAAGACCTTGGCTGGAGAAGGGAATGGGCGTTCTCCTCGCTGGGCTCCCATGTGGACACGACCAACGCCGTGCCCGAGGTCCTCCTCCAGCCAAAGGCGTCCCAAGCTACGCGACGGGGTCCCCTTCCCCATGTTCTCATCCGGTCCCGGGAGCGAAGCAACGAGCAGCAGAATGGGAGCGATTCCCGTGCATCGGCCGGGACAGCCCCGGGCCCGGGGGGAGCACGTACCTGTGGTACTGGGCCTGCAGCAGCTGGAACTCGTCCTTGATGCGGTCGCAGGAGTCGGAGGTCGTGAACTTCAACTGCTGAGGCAGGTGAGAGGAGCCCTTGAACAACAGGAGACAGCGCTGGAACCGGAGCCGGCGGCCGCCGGGCCCCCCCGCCCCGAGCCCGCCCTGGGGGCCGAGCCCCCACCGGGGGCACCCCCGGGGCCCAGCGCCCGCGCCCGGGACGCGCCCAAGGTCACCCGTGGGGCCCCTTCCCCGGGTGCCGCCGGCGGCCCCGCCGCCCCTCAGCACCGGCCGCGGCCGCCGGCGGCGGGAGGCGCTCGATCCCCTCGACCCCGCGCGGGCCGAGGGAGGCCGGGCAGCCCCCGCGCCGTCCCGCGGCCCCGCCGGCGCCCGGCCCCGCCCCGCGGCCGCTCCGGCCCCGGGCCGCGCCGTACCGAGTGCCGGCTTTGTGGAAACATCATGTCAGGTTGCGGCTCGGTCCCCGCACGGAGCGGCCCGGTGCCGCCTCCCGCTCCTGCTCCCGCCCCCGCCGCGGCTCCCCGCGCCGCCTTTGTCCGCGCCGGGTCCGGCCGCCCCGGCCCCGCGGCCGCCCCGCCCCGGCCGCGCCGCTCGCCCCGCGCCGCTCCCGCCGCCGGCGCCTATTGTCTAATGGCGGCTGCGGCTCCGGCTCCGTCCTGCGGCTGCTCGGCACCACCTGCCGCCGCCGCCGCCTCCCCGGCCCGGGCGGGCCCACGGCCGCGCCCGCCCCCGCCGGTCCCCGCCCCCGCCGCGCGGCGCCGCCGGCCGCGGACACCGGGCCCGGCTGCGCTCCGTGCCCTGCCTGCGGCGGGGCCCGGGGGGCACGGGGGATGCGGCCCCGCGGTCGGGACGGGCGTTGCCCCGCCGGCCTCTCCTTCCCGCGCCCCGGCCGGGGCTGCCCGGCCCTCCCCGCACCCTCCCGGTGCCCCGGGCCCCCCTCCGAGCTCAGAGCCCCGAGCCCATCCCGGCGGAGGCCGCGGTGTTTGCCCGGGCCGCTGGCAGAGCGCGGGGGGCAGGCCCAGGGTCCGGCTGGCCTGAGGCAGGTCCAGAGCCGCCGACCGGCCCTCGCCGGGCAATGAGGCTCCTCGCCCTTCCCCAAGCAGAACAGGCATTTCTTAAACCGGGGTTTCGTTTTGCTTTATTTCAGCGTTGCCCTTGGCTGAGTGTGAGGGAAGGCAAAGGAAAAAGGTAATTCACCTACAACTGGCCCCCAGACAAACCTCTGATCTCTAAACAATGGATTATTCTGCCCTGCATGCAAAGTTTGGTCCTAAACCTGCTGCCTGAGGAGCAGACCCTGCAGTTCCTGTCCTAGGGGATCAGTTGCATCCCCCCAGAGAGCAGTGGGGTGGGGAATTCAGCCACAGACTTTATTTCTGGAAGGACTTTGTTGCCATGGGGCCTCTTGCAAAGCCACACACACACAAATGTGCCCGTGCTGAGGCAGGATCAGGTCCTTGGAAGCCATTCGGAGAATAACAGGCAGGAACACGGTTGGTACGTGTGAGCACACAAGGAGCTTTCATAAATTTCAGATGTTGCTCTGTCTCTATCTTTAAAAATCAGTACATTTTCTGATTAAAAATAAAACCCTACACGTCATGACTCCAGCAATGTGGGCTGGCCTGTTGTGGTATTTATTTTTAAAAAGAACAATATAGCAGCTGAGTTATTGTGACACCTCCTGCATATTGTGCAGTAGCTTTTTCACTTCAACATCTCCATATTAGTGGAAACTGTGACAGCTTCATGCCAAGGATTATTAATAGTGCAGCCAGGCTTCGTGTCCCTGCAGAATAAGGGTTGGAAAACAGGGCAGACAGTCTTCCCCCAGTGGGGTTGGCATCCTGGTCCCCCTTTTTACATGGAGAGAAACTGAGTCACCCCAGCTTAGGCTCTGCTCAAGGGCAGAGGGATGCAGTTTATAGTCAGTGTGTGCATGAGGCCAGACCAGGTCCCTGTTGTCCTCTCCCCCTGGTCCTGGAGCAGCACAGGCACCCTGCCCTACCCTTGCAGCAACTTGCAGTCACTCCCTTCCAAGTGGGAAATGAAACGCTCCTTTATTGGCATTTCTGTCGGCTACAAAATGTTCCATTTTATCTTTTTTTTTTTTTTCTCCTCTCTCCTTACATTCTTCCAGGAAACACTCTAATTTATGGTATAATCTTGGCAAATCCCAATCCAGGGGAACACAAACTCTCTTGTGCCTGGTAAATGACTTTTTAATGGGCCCGTTTCCAGCCGGGCAATGCACCTGCATCTGAAGAAGGGGGGATTTTAGCCTTGCCCAGTCTGTGTGAGTCAGTGGGGCTGAATATGGCCTGGGCACAGAGGAGCTGGCCTCAAACACAGCCTGGTGAACAGCGGGGGTTCCCACAGCCCACCTCAGACCTGGCTTGAGAAATGAAGGTTTTTCCAGCACAGGAAAGGGAGTTCTGTGTAGGAGCTCTCCAAGTGAACCAACATTTGTCTGCTGCAAAGCTGTTTGAAGGCAATGTGGGGAAGCCCCCCACTCCCTCAACACCTTGGCTGGGAATAAAGTCATGCTGGACTCTTGCTACAGCCAGAGCTGGGTCGGGGTTGGACATTAAGGTGGGTTTCCATAAAGCCACAGGTGGCACAGAGGGCAGAAACATTTTGCATTTCTAATGGAGCAATAAGCTGTCCCAGTCCCTGGCCCCACTGGAACAATTCATACAGAGATGTCCTAATGAAACCAGAGAAACTTCCTATTAGTTCCTAAAAGGAGCAGTCTAACAAAGCTGCCAAAAATAAATCTGTGTAATGAAGAGCCTTTGTAAATTATTCAGATATTATATCCCACTCCAGCACTGGTTCAAGGAGAGAGATTGTACAGACATTTTCTGCTCTGAAGCTCTGGACACAAGGTGAAAGCCATGCTGTCATCATTATGAAAATGTAGGCTCTGAGATCCTGCTTTTACCCTGAGAATACTCTCTTTTACCTGGAATTAAAGAGGAAGAAATCAAAAAGGCACAGCAGCAATTCAGGCCCTGAGACAAGGAAGGTTTTTTTCCTTTCTCCACAGCCTCAGGATCTCTCTTGAGGCCCATCACCTCAAGCTGACCACATACACACAGGTGCTTTGCAGGATCGAGTCTGAGGAACCTGGGGCACTGCACAGCTCAGAGTGGCATGGACAGGACCCCACTGGGTGTGGGGTGGCTCAGCCAGCGACTCCTTTGCTTCTCAGTTGTGGTTTGAATGCTGTGGCCTCCTTCCAGTAGGAACTGGGCTGAGACCCATCACACTCATTAAACTTCAGCTGCCCTCGATACCCCCCACCTGCTAAGAAACCCCAATCCCTCCCCGGGCTGCAGTCCCCCACTGCCACCCTGTATTCAGACATCTGTGAGGTAGTTAATAAGGGGCAGTGGTGGCAGCTTGTGGGCTATTAGCCACAACTGGCCCCATGCCACGCTGCTGGGGCTCACAGAGTTCTCCCCTTCCTTCCTCCCTTCTTCCCCAGTCCCTCTTTGCCAGCAGCAGGGCTGGTTCCTGCTTTTTTGTTGTTGTTGTTTTTCCCAGCCCTGCTTCCCCTGCCCACTGGCAGCCCTGCCATGTCTGTGCCACCTGGCTGGGATGGGGAGGCCAGGACTGGTGGGGGAGGCCGGGCACTGGACTTCGGCCCCCTGCCACATCCAGGCCACAGTGTCCCTTATCACCCCTCTAATCACAGGGATTTTTGGCTTTTTATATGAAACTTTCTCCAGATAGTGTAACACAATCAGCCAGACACGAGGCACGGGCTGGGCAGGCCTGGGAGTGATTTACAAGAGATCTGCTTCTGAAGTCCCTCTTCCACATAAGGGGCTGTTTTCCTTCTCTCCCTCGCCACCTCCCAACTCTCCTGCTGCTGTTATGAGCTGTGCAGGTCTCCCTGCTGCAGCAAAAGGCTGGGATGAGCAGTGAGGCTGCATGGGATGAGCAGTGGGGCTGCACAGGCTCCCAGGGAGGTGAGAGAGCCAGAAGTGCAGCACTCTTCTCCCCACAAACACGGCATTGGCAGGGCACAGACGCCATCTGGCAGCGCTGTCCCTCACACCCATCACCACCCAGCCCCAACTGCTCCATTCCCTGGGACACCCAGGTGATCCTGATGGGACACAGCAGAGTACCAGCACCTCAGTGCCCACGTGGGCAGCACACAAAGCACTCGTTCTGCACCATATGCCCACGGTTCCACGCTCATTTCCTGCTGAAACTGTCTTGCTGCTTGCCCTCAGAGGCAGAAATGAACACCAGCCCAAATTCCTAACCTACACCAAGAAGAAAAAGGAGAAACTGTCCCTGGATGTGCACAGGTCCCAGCCAGGAATGGCCTGTAGGCAGAAAGGGCCTTTCTCCAAGAACAGCCTTGGTCCAGGCAGGCTTTTTACAGCTGGTAAAACGTTCCTACCTTCTTTGATCCCATTTTATCAGTGACTTGGAATAATTGGGTTCCACTCCTCCTGGTGGCTGCCCCCCACCCCTCCCTTCTGCTATGGCCTGTGTTTTTGCTGCAGACTGATTAGGGGTAATTATCATCCTTTTTACCAGCCAAAGTGCAAGGAACAGTTCACACTCCTTGCAGGAAGCAGGAAAGGGATTTTGCAGCTGAGCCGTGATTAGGAAGCACATGGTAAGGATGCCTGAACCTGCTTGCTCCCTGGGTGGTGTCCCTGAGGCATTTGGTGGGAGATAAGCAGGAAATTTGGAGCTGTAAGACGGTCAGGAGGTCCAGGGGAATCCACGGACCCTTTGGTCGTGAGAAGGTTCCTGGCACAATCAGTTTGCAGAAGCAGCGTGTGAATCCCTCTGCATATGAAACCCAGACTGAGCCTGATTGTGGGAGTGACCCACAGGGGCTGGAATGGGCAAGGAGGAGCTTCTTGACCAGCCCCACTTGTGCTGTGGGCACGGCCAGGATTCAGGATTCTCCCCTCTCTCCTCTGGCTCCCTTGCTGGACAAAGGGAGGAGCGAGATACCGATTTTAAGGTCAAAAGGATCAGCCAGGCTTTCTTCCTGCCTCAGGTGAGGCAGATTCCTCCTGCCCCGTGCAGGATCAGTGTTCATCTACTGCACTGGATCGTCACCAAATGCATATTTGCAGCAATTTCTGAGATTGCACAGAGAAGACAGATTACTACACCCTTAAGAGTCTTTCTGTACTCGGCTAGTTCAGCAGCACTCCTCCAGGTAGGGAGAACATTTCTTCCTGACCTCAATTTATGACAAACACTGAAGCATGAGGCTGGATTGATTGCACAAGGAGATTGTGTCTTAGTAACTTGTGTGAATGCTGCAGCAGCTATGCTAATTCATCATTCCTTTATTTATGAAATCTGTGTGCAGGTTGAGTGCAATTAAATGATGTGCTTTGGGATCTAGGGGATGAAAGGATCACGGAAAATGTAGGTTTGTTATCCTAGTTTACTGTGCACTGAGCCCACCTAGAACACCATGACAAACCAGATGTGAAACATAAGGTTTAAAAAAAAACAGCAATTGCTGTCACAGGCTGCATTTGTCAGCATTGTTTGATCTCAGTGCCTTTCCCCCTCTTTTCAGAGAACTCAAATCTCCTCGTGGCATCTTCCTGTGACAGGCAATTGAAGAGCTTGTAAAATTAATTTTGGGGGAGGCTGAAACATTTGACACGTGCTCTGCAGCTGGGTTCCTGGTCCCCATCAGCACCCAGAGAGAGTCCAGACACATTCCTCCTTCGAATATCACAAAAGAAGGAGACTCTGCAACCCCTCTGGGCAACCTGTGCTCTGTCACCTGCACAGGAAAGTTCTTCCTCATGTTCCAGGTAGAACTTCCTGTGCATCAGTTTCTGCCCATTGTCCTGTTGCCCAGCACCACTGAGCAGAGCCTGGCTCCATCCTCTGACACTCTTCCTTCAGATACTTATGGATATTGGTAAAATCCCCTCTTGGTCTTCTCCAGGCTGAACAAACTCAGCTCCCTCAGCTGGCAGGATCACCTCTCTGACCTGCTGGCAATGCCTGCTCCCCTCTGCTCTCAAAAATCTGGAACTCACAAGCAGCTAAGAAATGGGGCCAGAATGGAGAAAAAGGGATGGTACTTTCAAATGTCTGCAGTGCTGCCCAGCACGATGTGTCTGCATCCTGATGGGCCTTGGGATCTTCCTCTCTGTAAACAAATGGGGGTCATCTTTGGGCTCAGCATTAACTGCTGCAAATGTGGGCCATGGGAACAGTTGCTCTGGAAGTGGCCTGACATGATCAGGATCAGCTTTCTGCAGGAACAGGGACATGGAGCCTGGGGAATTGCACAGCACACTGGTGACAGAGCTGAGGGAAATCCCAGGTCTCCTGGGAACCCTCTGAGCACCAAAACTTTTCCATTAGGGCTGAAAGGGAGGGAGTGGATGGGCTATTGTTGCTTGGAGACTGGCAGTTCTGTCATTCTTAAATCAACACTTTGATCAGGATTCATCAAAACTCAACATCTGTAGTCCCAAGCTTTCCATCAGCAAGCGGTCCAGAGGTTGGATGCAAATTTTATTGCTCCATTTCTTTTGGCAAGCTGTGGAAATTTCTTCAGGATCATCTGGCCTTTAGATTTTGATCCTACCCAGGAGAAGACAACCACAACAACACCTTCCAGCATACAGCACCTCGTGGTTCAAAGCAGCCCAGCAATCCCAACTAGGTAACACTTTAGCAGCCCCAGACGTTATCTGTGTTATCCTCACAGCCTGAGGACAGGCAAAGAGGTCAAGGGACTTGCTCAGTCAGGGCAGTGCTGCAGGGGTTATAGGAACCTCAGCCTCTTTAGGGACTGTCCAGAGATGGAAGTTCCAAAGGGCAGCAGGTCACAGGGAGCAGCCCCTGTGGCTTTGATCCTGGGTGTACTGAGCACTTCTGTCTGCTGAATAATTTTCAGCTGGCAAAGCAAAATGACCACATGTCCTTTGCCAGAGGTCTGTGATGAGGGAGGAACAGTCCTCTTGGCTATGGGGCACCTGGGAGGGAAAGTAAGAGAGTGTAACAAAGGGAGGTGAGTATTGATACTGTAAAAGGCCAAACTAGGGAGATGTCACTGAAACAAACAAACAAAAAAATTAGTCTTCTTTTAACTGAGGCAAAGAACTCTTGGGAATAGCACAGGTGTGTAAGAAAGAACTTAAGTGGAAAATAGAACCTGTTGTTTGTGAGTATCTTGTGTTTCTGTCTCAAACTGCCAAGAGGTAGGGACTGGCAAACCATGGTATGAGCCAGGCTGTAACAAGGAAGACAGGTAGGTAACAGCTCTACCATGCTTTTTTGGACCTTCAGAAAGACTGTTTAGATACAGACCCCAGGCAAGGCAGGGCAAGGGGTATGCAACCACAGGTGCTTGCAAGAGGGGGTTGCATGTGTGGAGCATCCAGGTGGCAGGTATTCTGCTTAGGGCAGGTTCCCACAGAGCACGGTGGGGCTGCTCAGACAGATAAAGGTGCACTGGCAGGAAAAGAAGGAACACAAGGCTGTGGCATGGACGGGATGCATCAGGCTGCTGGCTGCAGGACCTGCTACAGGTCAACAGGCACCTGGTAGGGAGTAATGAGGAAACCTGGGGTAAAGCCAGCTCTGAGACCCTCTGTGTGGAGAGACGCGGAGCGAGGGGCGCTTCAGAAGTGGCACCGAGAGAGCTCAGCTGGATCTGCGTGGCTCTGGTGGGACACGGCACAGCCGGAGCCTGGAGCATGGGAACGGCGAGGCCTCAGCCTCTTCCTCCTCGGCACCGAGGGCTGCCGCAGCCGTGGGCGGCCGGGCTAGCGGGGTCTGCGGGCTGAGCTGGGCCCGTCCCACGCAGGGTAGGGCCTGGCCCCCTCAGGCACCCGCTGGGGGCTCCGAGCGGTCCGGGACGAGCCGCAACGTCCGGGGCCCGGGCCCGCCCTGTGCCGCCATCCCAGCGGCCGCCAAGGCCCTACCCGGCCGGCGGGGCCTAACCGCGGGGCTGCAGAGGGCGAGGGGAGGCGGCGGCTCCGCGCTCGGCCCTGCCGGGCCCCATCACGGGAAGGTCCGGTCCAGTCCGGTCCCGTCCCGTCCCGCCCCGCCATGGGCGCCCGGTCCGCCACCTTCCCACAATGCTCGGCGGCCCCGCCCCGCTCCAGGAACGCGCGTCCGTGCGCCCTCCCCCCCCGCGACCGGCCAACCAAACCCTGCGCTCCGATTGGCCGCGGCGCCTCGTCCCGCCCGTCCGCGCCCGCCCCGCCGCGCGCCGCGCTCTCCCATTGGTCCCGGCCGCTGTCAATCAGCGCTTGTTTTCGGCGGCAGCGGGTTGGGTTGCGCCGGCTCGTCGGTGTCTCGGCGGAGCCGTGCGGAGGGAGCGGCGGCGCAGCCGGGCGAGAGCGGCGCGGGGGCGGCGGCGGCGGCGCTGGCGCTGGGCCCGGCCGCAGCACTCGGGGCCGGGGCGAGGCCGGGCCGGGCCGGCGCCGCGCAGGGCGGGAGGGTGGGGAGGGAAGGGGGCGCGGGACGCGGGACCGGGCCGGGCCGGGCTCCCGGCCGTGCGGAGGACGGTGGTCGGTGCCGGGGGGGTGGGGGGGTGGGCGGGGGCGTCCCGGCCGCGACGCGACCATGACTCTGGAGTCCATGATGGCCTGTTGCCTGAGCGACGAGGTGAAGGAGTCGAAGCGCATCAACGCCGAGATCGAGAAGCAGCTGCGGAGGGACAAGCGCGACGCGCGCCGCGAGCTGAAGCTGCTGCTGCTGGGTGAGGAGCGCGGCGCCAGTCCGGCCCCGAGGGCCGCCGCGGGGCCCGGCCCGGGGCTCGGCAGGTCCGGGTGGCCGGGCCGGGCGGGGAGCGGGTGTGGCGGGGAAGCGGCGGGAGCCATCCCCGCCTCAGCCCGGCGCTCGGGGCCGCTCCCGAGCCGTGCGGGGCGGCCGCCTCATTGGCTGCCCTTTGTTTGATTTTGTGATGCGTTCGCTGTCAAAATGGGTTTTGACACAACCAGGAACTAAGTAGCTGAAATTCCTGGTTGTGAAGGCGGGCACGCACACAGGCGCGTGAAATTTGTCTCGAGGAAACGATTCTCAGGAGTGTGCTGGCCTTGGTTAGCATGTGGAAATCCGCTGGTGGAGTTGGTGCTTTTCAGGATTGTCGGTGAACTCCTGGGCCTTGGGTGAACATCTGTGGAAAAAACTGGCCTCCAGCTCCTAAACCACAGAGTTTCCCCTGGGGCAAGACCTGGGAGAGGCAGCAGGGCTGGGAGCGCTGATTCTGGAGGGGGACGAGGCAGTAGGAATGCACGAGTTGTGTGTTGGATGAGGAGATGCCTGTGGTGTTCAGCGTTGACTTCAGAGGTAGAGATCACCTGTGCAGCCATAAGAATCTAGATCTTCGGATGGAAACACAGTGGTGTTCTCTGTGCAGATGGATAACTGTACCGTGTTTAGATGAGTTTAGAGGGGTGGGTAATCAGTTGCAAACTAAGGCTGGCAGGCACATACATCCTTCTTCAGCAGTGAGTTTGATGTTCGTGCCTAGGTAGCCCCCACATTTAAACTTAAGTTACAGTTTTCATGCGTACTGTTATTTAGCATTGCTTGTGTCTCATATATATCCTGCTTTGTGTCTTGAATACTGTATTATCTTGAGATGAAATCTGAAGCAGATCTGATGGATCTGTTGACAAGCCATTAAAGTCCAGCTGAAGAAGGAGGCTGACCCTTGTGAAAACAAACATTTTGCAGGAGTGAGGGGAGGCTGTGTATGCCCAGCCCCTTGGAGGGGGGCATACAACACTGGTGCCTGGTGATAACTGCTAAGCAAAGACCAGGGTTTTCCTTCTCACCCTGGATCCTTCACAATTAATGTATTACTGTTCTTTGTGTGAAAGGTAAAATCGAGGGCTTCACATTTCTGCTCTTTGGAGATGCTGTGGCAGTTTCTGTAAGGCTTCTTGGAGAGGAGGGAAGGTGTCCCTCACTCTCATGCTTCCCTAAAAGCAGTCCCACAGAAGCAGCTGTGTCAAAATAGGTTGTCGCTATAGGATAGATCTGGGTTAAGAAGATCCCACTGGATCTAAAGATTTCACTTTAGAAATAATTCAGATTGCTCGAGAATCCTTTGTGCTTTTCTAAAAGATACAGATTCAGCATCAGATTAAAAAAAACCATATCGAATGTGCTTATTATTGGATAAGCAACACTCCTGGTTGTAGACAGTGTTTGCAGGATGCTTTTCACTGGACACAGCACATTGCCCACCTTCAGCTGGGACAGGTAACCTGTGTTCTCTCTCCTTGGTGTAACTTCTGCTAGCAGGGATTTCTTCTGTGTTGCTCCTGTTCTATGGAGTTTGTACATTCACGAGTTTTAGTGACTGACTTAGTGAGAGGGCTTTCCCAAAATCTCCAAAATTTTGAGTGTGTGGAGGGAGTTTCCACCTTGTAGAAACTGTTAAGTTTTTCTTGTCACTGCATCTGGTGACAGTTACTTTGTTGAAGCCTAAAACAGAAAATCGAGGTGGAGAATAAGCGCTAATCAATGATGAACCTGTTAATAAGAAATTCAAGGTATTGGACGTTGCCATCTGGTACAAGGTAGTCATTTATCTTTTACTGGGTGGGGAGGATATTTTGTACAAAAATTACTTGTGATTAAGCATGGGATTGGTACTGTTGACTGAGCAATGTATTTACAAGAGCCCGTGAGGTACTGGGGGGGGTCATTAGGAAGTTACTGTAAACTCTGCTGCTTTCACGTGTTGGCAGAAGAAATGGTGAATTCAGATTATCTCCTGTCATATTAAAAAAGGGTTTTGTGCCCTTAGAGTTGTAGGAGGCCTTGCCCACCAGAGCTTATAAGTTGCTGGTGTAGTGCTGTGCTGTGTTGTCAATGCCTCAGGGAGAGTAAAAGGCACCTTTAAAAACAACACAAACCAAAAACCCACCACCTATGACCAAAACCAACCCCCAAACCAAAAAGAGATGCTGATGGAGTGACAGGAAGAATCTGTGTTTGAACTGTTAAGTTCTGAAGCAAGCAAAGGTCTGGTGTTGAGGTTTCTTTTATATTTTCATTGTTGAAATGCTTTGAAGCACTACCTTTTTTTTTTTTTTTCTCCTCAGTTTTGGTTACTGTGGTAAAAGGCAAGGAAGTATTTCTCACCACACTGACAGAAACCACAGAAGATTTCAGTTTCCAGTTTTTCCCCTACTTAGGGTGCACCTTTGTGTTCGTGATGGAGATAGTTTGCTGCGAGTTGATAGTGTCTACAGTGTTAATCTCTGGCTGTGCTGACGTTACTTCTGCCAGTTCTTGCTGTTCATTTCAAACATTCTGCTTCTAGTTAGGTGCTTGTTGCTTTTATCTGAGCATTTTTTATTTGTTTGCCTTTTAGCCTAGCAAGATAAAATGAGTAACCGAGTATCTACATGTGAGTAGTAATTGTCTGTTAGGATGAATGAGATCCTGTCTGAATCCATCTCTCCCCTGGTGTGAGGAGGGTCTGGTGGTGCCTGTGGGGAGAGCCAGGGCTCTGCCAGTATTTTAAACTACAGGTCAAAAGGATTTGTATCACTGATGTGATACGTTTTGAGTTTTTGATCTCTGTAGTCAAGTGAGCTGGGCCACTGTGTTAGAGAGGTGTGGGGTTTTTATCAATATCCTGCATAATGACAGCAAATTTTAGAAGACTGTACAAAAGCACTCCACAGAAATGCCAGTGGTGTCCATTTAGGCTGATGAAGTGTGGAGGGCAGCTCATCCCGAGTGAGACCTGGCCTGTGTGTCCCCTCCACGAAGGACTGTGTGCATGGGGCGGATGTCACTGGGGACGTCCCAGTTGAACTGTGAATTTAGCAAGGCTCTGTAACCGCATGGATGCCGTCTGATGGCGTTCCTCTCTCCTACTCACTCTGTTAGAAAGTTCCCACTGTCCTTTCGTATCATCTGGTGGCCTTCACATGCTAAATGACACTCCTGTGGGGCCATAAATGTAGGAGTGGAAGGACCTGCCCAAGTGACGGTGCAGGAAGCCGGCGCTGAAAGGGCTGCCCTGTGTCATGCACGCACCGGGTCCTGCCCTCCCATCTGCTCCCGAGCCCGGCAGTAAAACCTGGGAGAGAAGGAAGAGAAGGAAGCAGTGGCCTTGCTGAGCAGGCTGCAGCCCGTGGGGACCCAGGCACGGCACCGACAGCTGGGAGCAGTGGCCTACTCTGCTCTCCCTGCCAGACGCCATTTTTAACTCCCTCGTATCCAGAGCGGGATTTGAGGAATCCTGCCACAATCAGGGCTGTGGGTTCAGCCCTGAGGAACAAACCTTTGCACACTAGCTTGGGATACAAGGCAGGTGTGCTGACTGGGTTGTTCATGTCAGATGGATAAGCAAGGAGTTTCTTGAGCTCCATTCTCCTTTAGAGTTGATTTTTTTTCCCCCTGTTGTGTTTGGTTCTTTTCTATGAAAAGACACGTCGTCTGTAAGGCAAAGAACATTTTGTGCCAAATTAGAGCAAAAGAAAATTCGCTGCTTATTGGTCTTCTCCTGGCCACTCACTGTTGTCTGGGTCTGTAGAATTTTACTGGCTTGAGAGTGTGTCCAGGCCCTTCCTGGCTGGTTGTAGCATCTTGCTGGAGTATCTGGGAATAGGTCAGGTGTGACGGGCAAGGGCCTCTTGACGCAGGACGTGTGGGAGTGGCTGTAACGTGAGATTTGGAATAAGTACCAGAGCTCCTTTTGAAGGCTGCTGTAAAGGACAAGGTGTCTTCCTTCCACGCTGCTGGGTTCGTAGTGGGGATGAACAATCCAGGCTGTCTTTTACCAGCCTGGAAAGTGACAAAAAGGGGGTTGGGAGTAATGTGTGCTTGGGTGTAGTGATAGGAACTTTGATCTGTCGTGGGCTTTGCTCCTGGTGGCTTCTAACTCACTCTCTTGCATCCTGTAGGCACTGGGGAGAGTGGGAAAAGCACGTTCATTAAGCAAATGCGTATAATTCATGGCTCAGGCTACTCTGAAGAGGACAAAAAAGGCTTCACCAAGCTGGTGTACCAAAACATCTTCACTGCCATGCAGTCTATGATAAGAGCCATGGAAACCCTGAAGATTCTGTACAAATATGAACAGAACAAGGTAAGTTTCTCAGTTTTTGCACGTGTCTTTAGGCAGTGAGGATTTTGAGTTCCTGTTTATGTCTTTCTGCACTGCAACCTTAACCTCCCTGAACTCTTTCCCATAAAATTTTTATGACATTTTCTTGATACCCAACTCCTTTTACTTGGTTGTGTGAAGGGATAGAGCAACTTTGCATGGTTGGTGCACTGGTCTGCTTAGTGAGTGGTGGGAGCAAGGGATTGGGATATGATGGAAGGGATATGAGGGGTGTTATTTTTACTAATTTCAAGGATTCAGGGTTGTTAAATGTGTTGGCATTTTCTTTGCATGAGTTGCTGTTCTTACTGGAACTTGAAGCTGGCAAAATACGTGCTGGACCCAAAAGACACAGATCTGTGCTGATGGTTGTGCCTCTTTCTGCAATCCATCTGTTCCTCTGTTAGCTACTGACCAAGGATACAAGCCTTTCTTGAAGAATTTTGGTCTCAACCACAGAAACATACTGATTTTGGGACCAGGAATTAATTTTAGACAGATCTGATCTAAATTATTTTATCTTTTTGAGGGGGAGGACAGTGAGAGTGAGGGCATGCCAGGAAAATAGATTTGTTTTTAGCATATTTTGCTTTTTTTTTAATGCTTAGTATCCTTAATATTTTGAAGTTGTATTTTATCTGTTCTGTCACACGGTATCTTGGAGCTGATTTTGAATAACTGTAGGGACTGGATGATGCCCCTTTCCTGTCTGTGATGAGAATAGGCAGGATGTGAGAAAGCTTTGCCTGTGCTTTATGTGGGGCATGGTGGAGGAGTTCTGATAAATAAAATCTGCCAACTTCACTTATTATGACTTGGGCAGAACTTCACTTTGGTTTTTATTTATTGGGGGTATTGGCAAAACCCCTTGGTGTGGATAATCACCTCACAGGCACCACAGGCTGTGGTAGTTACTGTAGTCCTTCCTTTGCTTAGCCACTGGAGGGTGGGTGTTTTTATGCCTCCCAGTTTTGTGGGTTTTTTACCTTTTTCTCTCTTTTCTTCTTCTTTTCAATCTCCAGGCCAATGCAGTGCTGATCCGAGAAGTGGATGTAGAAAAGGTCATGACATTTGAGCAGCCATATGTAAGTGCAATTAAAACATTGTGGAACGACCCTGGCATACAAGAGTGTTATGACAGGAGAAGAGAATATCAGCTTTCTGACTCAGCTAAATAGTAAGTATACAATCACTGGCATGCTTGTGGTGGGAGTGATGTTCTAACAAACTGTACCTGTCCAAATGTTTTTATTCAAGTCTTGAGTTTGCTTCCTTACCATTTGCTGCTTTTCCTGAGAGTGTGAGGTGTTCTGGTGTGTGTTAAAGGGTGTTCACACATCTGCTTCAGGATATACCTGAGGCCAGAATCTCCACATTATTCCATCTATATTGATCTGGCTCTTGGGCAGCAGGAGTGCTGCTCTTTCTCTTCAGGTTTGTCTTTGGCCTACAGGCGTACATGGATGTGTAACTCGGATTTTATTAATTATAAATCCATTAAGTTTGGCAACATACAGAGGATGTTTTACATTCATTAAGTACATAAGTGTATTTTTCTACATTTATAAGTAGAAAATCTCAGATGAGACTTGATCCTGAGACATAAAGAATTTACTGTGGTTAAACTTTCTCTGTAGTAAAGACTGTCTTCCCCACTTCTATAGAGAGTTGATAAAGTTGTTTTTAGTGTATCTGTTTATCCTCCAAAGGGGCTGGCTGGTGAATTACTGTTCCCCAAAGATGATTTCTGTTAGTTTTCCACTGCATATTTAAAATAATTCAGACAACTTCTGCCTTTCTGGTTATGCTACAGAAAGACTTCATGTAGCAGTTTTTACATCTGTATACTTATGTGCTGCAACCTAAGGTAGTTTTTCCTTTTTCTTTTTTTTTTTCCACTGTCCTGCTTGCAGCTATCTCAGCGATGTGGATCGTATCGCTACCCCAGGATATCTACCAACTCAGCAAGATGTGCTACGGGTTAGAGTCCCTACAACCGGGATCATAGAGTACCCCTTTGACCTAGAGAATATTATCTTCAGGTACTGGAGGTGTCTTCATGTTACAGCTGAGCTGAGCTAGCAGGGAGATGGTTTCAGGAAGGATAAGTTCTGGGTTGCTTCAGAGTGTCCAGAGGCTTTGACTGGATGTGTGTGCTGTGGAATTATCTGCTGGTGGGTGCTCCTCTAATTGGGGTGGTCTGATGTTTTGGTTGTCAGAAAACTGAACCCGCTTTTGAATCGGTGACACTTCAAACCCAGGGAACTATCTTAGTGTCCTTCCTGGGAAGGATTGCACTGCTGGCATCTCAGGCTGAAGTTGTGGCTTGTGAGGCAGCTGAGGGAAGTGTTGAGAGCTGAAGCCACCAAGGGCTGACACTTTCTGTGCAGAAACACTTCCCTGTACCCAGCACCTGCCTTGAGAGATGGTTTTCTGTGCCTATCTTGTGGTCTCAGGGTGGCACCAAAACTTGCTGCCTGTGCTGCTGCAGCAACAGATGGACTTTGCTGGCTTCAGCCAGCAACTGAGCCTGGCATGACCAGGCTGAACACAGCAATCAATATTCCTGTGTTTCTCTGTGGTGCTTGGGTCCTCCCTGCCCTTCCCCACCACAGTGTGGCATTGCCAGAGAGGAATAAAGGAACCTGCATCCTCTCTCTTAAACCGTTTGGTTACAGAAATGCAGAATTCTCCTCTCCCTGTTTTGTTTTGCTGACCTAGGGAATAGGTGTAGGATTTTATCAAAGGTGAACCACGTGTGTGGCACTTCAGGTGAGTGCCAAAAGAATTTTAGTGTATTGTACAGGTGGGACTTGAAACTGAGAGGCTGAAGTGCGTGACTGTTAAACAGCACATTCCAACAAAAATGTAACAACTAAAGAAAGATTTGGGTGGGGGAGAAACTTTGAGGCAAGAAGGTGCTTTAATTAAAAATAAAAATAGTTTGCTCATGTGACAGAGCACAGTTTTGAAGGACTTGTCTTTTCAGACTCAGGGCTGCTGCTGAGCCAACCAGAGCAGAATGCAGCAAAAATGGCAATGCTGATATGTGGGGGGTGAATTTGGCATCACTCACCTGTGGCCATTCTTCCAGTTTGTGTATTTCTGTACCAGGATATTTTGTAAACTTGCTGGTTTTGTTAGCAGGCAGATACTGTCACATCCCCGTGCCAGATTAATGGGAATGGTAAAGAACCAAAATAATCCTCATTGTTTGCTGGTCCTTTGCATTCAGAGAACTGCAGCTCCCTCAGTGATACTGTATGTACTTCTCTTCCTTAGAATGGTGGATGTTGGAGGTCAAAGATCAGAACGAAGGAAGTGGATCCATTGCTTTGAAAATGTGACTTCCATCATGTTTTTAGTAGCACTTAGTGAATATGACCAAGTTCTGGTGGAATCAGATAATGAGGTAAGCCAAAGAATGGGAACTCTGCTGGAGGGAGGGAGGAGTGGAGGAAGAAAGGATAGGAGGGAGGGATGTCTTTCTAGTTTCTTGAAGGCTGGTACCCAGGTGCTTGGTGCCAAGTTGGATTAGCAACTATTATTGGTTTTGGCCTTCAGTTCTTGTTGCAAAGGGAACATGAGCCTCTATGGGTCATGATGTCCCTGAGGACAGAAAAGGCAGAGGGCATTCAAATCATCTGGACTTCTCAAGTGAAAAATGAAATTATCTGATGTTGCAGAGTCCCTTGTGCTGTGCAGGGCACTGTGCAAGTGCTCCCAAATCACCCCTTCCTCTTCCTGCACTGGGTTATTTCAGGCTTTGCCATCTTGTGAGGTGGTGACTGCACTCTTTGAAGGTGCAAATCTGAATTTTGGTGCTTGCTAATAGATTAAGAACATGCTATTAGATGACAATAGTTGCTCTTTTTCTAGTAGATAAAATATACTGACAAAGTATCATTGCCCAGTCCTCTCACACGACTGTCAAAGCATAAAATTACTTTTAAGTCTCTTGATGTGGAAGGCTTGGCAAATAAATGAAGCTTCAGTCCCTCAGATTTTGCATTTCCTTTCCATTTACTGATCCAGCTTGAACCAGAATCTACCTGGGCCCAAAGTATTTTGTGTACAATGTTCGAGATGCTGAATTACTACAGATCTGAGTGCATGTGCAGGCAGCAGAAAGGCATTTTAGTGCTCCTTTGTGAAAACACAAAGCTTTCTTTTTCTGATTTCAGAACCGGATGGAAGAGAGTAAAGCTCTCTTTCGAACCATTATAACTTACCCATGGTTCCAAAACTCTTCTGTTATCCTCTTTCTCAACAAGAAAGATTTGTTGGAAGATAAGATCCTGTATTCCCACCTTGTTGACTATTTCCCAGAGTTTGATGGTGAGTAGCTTTTAAGGGGGAACACTCTATAGGATGGAGGTGATTTGGTTAAAACTTACTTGTTTCTTAAAGAAAACTCAGATCTAGAAGTGGAGAAAACATTAATTTGAGAAAGAATACCTACAGCAATAAGAAAACAAAAATATTTTAATCATGCATAGACAACTGGAATCTGACAGGATGATCAAATAATGAGCCTCTCCTAGATGAAGAACTACCCCCTCCAATATGCACTGCCAAGTATTAAATAATGGAAGTCTAACTTGCATATATAACCATTTTCATGAACATGGCAGCTTACTGGTATTGTGGACCTTTTAACCCTCTAGTCAAGAGATGACTTGGGTTTTTACTTTGAGAATCTGACTGGTCAAATACCCAAGTTGTTCAAACGATGGTGCTAAAAAATCTTCCCGCAGCTTGAAATTCTTATTAGCGTTCCATCTGCTGTTGTGGGAAAATAATATCTATGTGAAACAGAGAATTTCTCATCTGAAACAAAACTCCTTAGCCAAAATATTATTTCAGGCTCTTCAGTTGAGTGCATTTTAAAGCTGGTGCGTAACACATCTTGTACAGGGCTGAAAATAAAATAAAAGTAGTGGAGGATGAGATCAGACAACACACTCCATGCCTTGCTCTCGTGTATTAATTCTGTAATTATATGCATAAAAAATATGAGGTAAAGGAAGAATTACCATTTTGCAAATAGCTTTCATCTTTTAAAGGACTGATGAAATTGCTCTTGGTGAGTTGTCCTCCCCCATCTGGAGTTCCTGCTTGGGGCACTGGTGGGAATATCACGTTTTTCCAGCAGGCTGGGAATGGCTGAAGAGCTGCTGCCCAAACAGTGCCTGCTTCAAATGGAGCTTAACAGCTGGAGACAGATCCCAGCTTCAGGGGGTGTCGTGTACTTCCATATTTTTCCTACAAGTAGCTCTTTCAGGGATGCTGCATGGCCTGTAAGTGGGAGGTTGCCCATCAGATTTCCTCTCAAGAGAAGGTATTTGCCATGGAGAATGCAATAACAGCAGTCCTTTGAAAGAAATAGCAGTAGGTGACTGTTTTCTGGAGACCTATCAGCAACGTGAATTAAAAACTGGCCAAAATTCCAGTTTTTAGCTCCTGTGAGGTGACAAGTTGGATCAAACAGACTGTACTTCTAACTGGCAATAACCCATGTTTCCAAAATACACACTTGTGTCCTTCAGCCTATGAGATCCACCTGTATTAGGAAGAAATTTACACCCCATTTCCATGGGAGAGCCTTTTGTGGTGTCTGTCCAGCATCTGCTGCTGTTGCCCAGTGGATGTTCCCATCCAGGGTTGTTCCAAGGTCTGGATTCCAAAGCAGGGTCTGAACTGACCCATCAGTGTCTGCAAAGTGCCCACTGCCCTTGTAGGATTTGATTAGATGGCTGAAAAGCATAAGACACTTCAGCTCCTGGGACTTTTATCCCATAAATGATCTTAATTTCTTCTTTAAAGCTCTGTAACCCATAGGAAAAAGCGCTGATGGATCAGTTGGTGGATCTGGGGGATGCATGGGAGTGAATCCATTCACTGGTGTCTCTGTTTGCTGCAGGCCCACAGAGGGATGCACAGGCAGCCCGTGAGTTCATCCTCAAGATGTTTGTGGATTTAAATCCCGACAGTGATAAAATCATCTATTCCCATTTCACATGTGCCACAGACACAGAAAACATCCGTTTCGTCTTTGCAGCTGTCAAGGACACCATCCTACAGCTCAACCTGAAGGAGTACAACCTGGTTTGACCTGCTCTGCTCTTGCCCCTTGAGAGGCTTCTTTGTGAAGAAAAGACAAAAATGAAATTTTAAATATGACAGGAAAAAAAAAAAAGTTTTAATTTTTGATGATGTAATGATTGCAAATTGTCTGATCTGTGGAGTGGCAAGTGCTCAGTGTTATCCTGGAGTCTCATGTCTCTGTCCACAGAGTAGTTGATTTCATATTTTTAACAAATTGCTTTTATGTCACAGTTAACGGGGATATGCCTCATTTCTTCAGCACCTTGCTTACTTTTTAATTTTTGCCAAGCAGCTAAGGCAGCCTCATCTTGATCTTTCCTTTGTTGGTAAGCCACTTTTGTTTTTTTTTTTTCCCCTTTAATTCCCATGGTATATGTAGAAAAAAACTAAAATCCCCAACACTTTCCAGCTGAGATTGTGAATTCACTGGACTGTGGGAGTGCAGAATGCTACTGGTCCCTTTGCCTTGTGCTATAGGGTGCCTCTGGTGTAATTTGCTAATCCTGCTTCCTTCCCCTCCTTCTTTCCCTTCCCTTCCCCAGGACACGCTCCATGGTTCACTGTGATGAAATGTTGGGGAGGAGCAATTGCTCTCCAACTATTGTGCAAAAAAAAAAAAAAAAAAGAAAAAGGCAAGACAAACAAACAAAAAAAGCCATCACTTTTCCATTCTTTATATGTTCTGAGTAATTTTTTGTTATCGATTATAAAAGGTATGGAGACTGTGATTTTTTTTTTTTTTAAATTATTGATGTTCTACGTGTTGCTGTATTTTGTTCATGGACTACAAATGATGGAAGCTCTTGGAGCAATAGCTGCTGAGCCTGGGGAAGTGCCTGACTGTAATTGTTCTTTTTTTTATTTTATTTTATTTCATTTTTCTTTCTTTTTTTTCACACACATAAACACATCCCACCCGCACCACAAGCGCGTGGCCGTGTGCGCACAAAGCTCAGTTTGCAGAGAGGAACTGTTTTGTTGGGTAGAGTGTTTGACATCAATGAGTAACTTCTCTATGCAGCAGTTACCAAAAGCACACTGAGTAATTGTGGCATTCGAACATCAGACTTTGCCTGGATTGAAAAGCTTAGTCTTGTGCCATCCTCTAGGTCTTTTCTTGCTGCCTAGTAGCAATCAAGCCTTGTTTTATTGCATTTTGTGCCAGTGTGTGAATGACTTTGTAAGAATTCCTCAGCCTTGTCCAGCTTGCAGAGTTTTAGAGAGGACCAGAGCTGGTGGGTGACAGACTCTGGTAGGATTCTTCCTTGGGAAGATTGAGGATAGCTCTTGGAGGGAGCAGCAGTTCTGTCTCACCTGTTTATGCATTCCCTGAGGCCCACGCTGCCGTGTCCCTCTTTGGAGGAGTATGGGATCCTCTTTGGAAGACTTGCACACATCCTTGCTCCAGGGTGCCTGTGATAATTGTGTTAGCAGTGGCTGTTTGTTTGCAGTGGCTGCTGCAGAATCCAGAGAGCCCTGCCCTGGCTGCGCTTGGCACAGCAGGAGAGGAGCAGAGAGGTAGCAGCACTTGCTGGAAGGCAGAGTGGATGTGGTTCTGGATTCTAAATGCCACCTGAATCTCCGCTGAGCTGGAGGAGATGAAGCCTTTGCACATTAGAGAGCTTTATTTTCCAGGAGCTGAGGCAAGTCAGGGTGCTGAAGGCTGCTGCCAGCCTGGGAGAGAAGTGCATTGGCAAGGCAGGGAGAGAGAGAGTGGGAAGCAGGAGATGTGACCCACGTCTGGACATGTGTCAGTCAGCCATCACTGATGCTTCTGTTTCAATTCCAACAAGTAGCATTGGGTCCAAATTCTCTGGATCAACCAGATTGCCCCCTTGAAGGCTGCCAGTAGAAAAAAAAACCTAAATGAGCTGCACTGTTGAAGGGGGCTGTTGATATTTTGTCTCTTTTGTAGACAGAGCACTACATCAGTGTTTTGCACAACCTTGTAAGAGTAAATCTAACTGTCTGAGATGCTTAAGATGCTTTGATCTAGAACACTAAACTGTGGAGGGACATAATTTTGAATAATTCTGTTGATAGGTCCCTCTTGTTTTCCAGAGTAGCCAAGTGAAGCCTCTGTATGCTCAGAGCACTACAGAGGAAGGCAAGCTCTGCTCCAAGTGATTAGAGAGCTCAAGTTGGAACAGTAGCCATGGGACCAACAGTTGAAGAGCCAGTCTGAGTGGTGATGCTGAGGGAAACATAGCATCTCTTTAGACTAGCCATGCTCTGGACTGCATTTAACCCTTGGGAGGAATGAGAGGGATTCCCATGAGTCAGACAGCTTTGCATCAATTTTACTGCTTTTTTTTTTTTCATCTTTATGCCAAAATGATCCAGTTTGTAGAAACTGTCTTATAAAGAGGAATTTATAATCATCTTCATGTATTCTAAGTGCTGTTCCTCTGAAGCAGACGGCAGCACCAGCCTCTTCCGCTTCTGTGATCCTTTTGTAAATGGTTCACACTACAGCTGTTGCCAGCAATGAGCCTGGCACTGAGATACACAGGTTCTTGGAAAATAACTTCCCAGAAGTTTCTCTTTTCCAAGGTGAATGATGGTGGTACTTCCACTTGAATCAGAAACTTTTTTCGTCTTGTTTTGTACCTTCCCCTTTCTTTAAGAGCTGCTGCCCTGGCACAGGAGGAGGGATCTTGGCATCTGTCTCTTGCAGAGTGACTCTGCATCGTGGCAGGCAACTGTGGGAGGCTGTGGGCACAAGGATTTAGGGAATGTGCTGTACCTTATTGGGCACCTGCTTGGGGTAGCTGTTGGCCTGAGAACTGGCGCGGGGAGGGAAGGGCCGAGCGTTGCGCAATGGCTCTTGTTGAGTTCCTGAAACCTCCTCCTGGATTGGGGTAGGAATGGGTCAGACCTGTACACGTCACCTGGAGTTGTCTGTGACTGTATCATGTGTGAGAAGATACCAGTGTTAGCACGTGCTTTCCTTAGTAAGCAACTGCTTGTGTGCCTCCAGCTTGGCCAGTGAAGTGTTCCTGCAGAACTGGCTCCTGTCTCTGTTGGCTGGCAAATGCCTGCCCTAGCAAAAGTGCCAAACCTTAAAACCAAATTTGCCTGTATCAACCTTTCTGAAAGTGATGCCTGTCAGAATTCTCTGCAGGTTGAGAGTGACTTTCAGAAGCGAGGTAAAATTGGGTTGTTGTAGGGAATCTAGAGTCTGAGGAGTTGGTCTCCTTGCTAACCTCTGCTCCTTGTGCACTTTTAATCTGTTCTGTTGAAGAAACCAACATATTTTGAACTAGTTTGAAACTTGAAGTCAGTGAGCAGAGGACCATCCCTTTTCCTTGCACCATTCCATGTGGATTGGCTACCTGGTGAGCAAAAGCCCCTTCCAGCTGCAGCGTGTCAGCTCCTGCCCTTCCTGCCTCCCCCTTCTCCTCGAGTTGGATTCTTTGGTCTCTTGTTGTTGCTTCCTAGCAATGTTGGCCTTGCGTTCAACTATGGTTTTTCTTCATGTGTTTTATTGGTTTAAAAAAAAAAAAAAAAGACAAAAAATTAAAAAAAAAGACCAAAAAAAAAAAAAAAGTATTTCCAGAGTGTGCTGACCATTGTATTGTCCTGTACAGAGCCCAGGTCGTTAGAGTCCAGCAGAGATAAAGTGTGTTATGCAGCACCCAGTTTTTTAAGAGTATGGTTTGTGCCAATGCCCCTTCTTTAGTAGTGCCAGAGACTCTTTACAAGTGCCAATGTGGTGGAAATTATTTGGTTATACTTGTATATTATAGGATCCTGATTTAAGACAATTTAAACATTATCCTATTTAAAAAGAATACTATATAAAATGCTGTTTTTAAACCTTGTCATTTGCAATGCATGTATTGTTGTGCGTGTTGGGGGGCGGGGAGGGAAGAGGGTAGGGTAAAGGAGTTTCTGAATAAGATGCCCAGTGTCAGGATCTATTCAGACTCCAAACTGTCTCATTCCAGTCCAGGAGTGTGATTGTTTCTTGGAATGATCCCACTCTGACTGCTGGGCAACACGCTTATTACAGAAATATCTGATGGAAATTGATTTTCATATCTTTCTCCTGAAATAAACTCTCTGTTTGAAATTGGAATAAATTTTGTTCCTAAAAGCCGTGGTGGTTGTGTGTGTGTTTCTTCACTCCTGTCCCCCCCCTCCTCCTCCTCCTCCTCCTCCTTCCTGGTTGGCTCAGCAGGTTCAGTACCCTGTGGGACTTGCAGCTCTGCCATCCTGTCAGAAAATAGACATAAAGCATAGACACAAAGCATATTTTGGTAAATAGAAGGTATAATATGCCATAATTATATATATAATGCACTGTACCAATAATTCTGAAGTGTGAGCAGTGTCTGACTGGGCATTTAAGGAGCAGGGATGCAATGGTGGCATTTTGATTTGAAGTTTTCCAGGATTTTGGAGGAGGATTGCTAAGGGGAGTTGTTGGTGTTCGCCGCTGCCTTTTGCTGTAATGTCAGCCCATTGCAGGCACAATTCCAAGCAGGATCTCTGTTGCCAATAGCAGGAATGTTGGTGGGACCAGAATTGCTTCCAGTCTTGTGTGTTAGAAACGTGGACTGAAATCTGAAACATGGCTTAAAATTATCCCTTAAGGAGTCCAGGGATGGATGACTCTGAAAACTTCCACAAAGCGATTTCCTGAGATGGAGTTCATAGAACTTAATTCCTTTTCTCTGGGCTCATTCTCCAGGAATGTTGCATTAAATCAGCTGGGAGTGGGTAGAGATGGCCAACTTCCTCTATGTAAAGGTTTCCTGTGTTTTCAGGAAGCTGCAGCTGAGGATGTTCTGCTCCCTTCAAGGTCACTTAGCACAGGTGAAGCTGCAGCTCCCGGGCAGCCTGAAGCATTGTGTTTGCTCCCACCAGGAAGGGAACAGTGGTCTGGTGCCCAGAGCACCGGCAAGGACTTAAATTGTCACTGTTTTCTAGTTATGGGTGAGTTTTTGTTGCTTTTCTCAGTGGCTCTGTCCCCTCACCAGCTGGGGAGCAATGTCAGTGTTCCCTGTTCATATCCTCAGCTCTGTGTGAGTCACGTGTTGTGCTGTTCTTTGCAAAGAGCCAAATATGCTCTGTTTAAATAAAGCAAAGCAACAAGTTGAGGTTCTTCGAGGAAAAAGGTGAAGCCTTTAACTCCCAGTATTTCCAGCTGGCTGTGAGGGCCTCCTGTTCTGGCCTTTTGCAGCCTCCAGGTGTGCGTGGGGCTGTCCCTGGAGTGTGGCAGTGGAGGAGCAGGAGGTTGGGTCCCTGCTGGAGCAGCCCAGGGAAGGAGGCAGCTGGCAGCAGCAGCTGAGGGAACGGCCCATGCAGCAGGCTCACAGTTGCTGCTTTCCCAAGGACCGCTCCAGCCCAGGCTGGATAAAGTGTTCCCAGCAGGACTGAGAGCTCCTCCTCACCTCCAGCCCCGCAGCTGGGGCAAGAGGCCCTCGGCTCCTCTGATCCTCCCATCCTGCAAGGAGCAGTCTTTGGAACACGGGAGGCTGTGTCCTGAAGCCACCTGCCACTGCCTGGATCATTCCTTTGGCCTGCAGCCTGCTCCAGAGGGAGGGACTCGGCAAAAGAGGGCTGCCAGAGCTGGGCTGTGGGCCAGGGGAGTGTCCTGATAAGGTGAGCTGGCCCAGGGACTGGGGTTGTGGCAGTGCTGCAAATCACTTTAAACCTGGCCACTGGACATCCCTGCTGCTACCAAAGCAGGTCCCTGGGATTGTGCACATGGGTGGACCAGACATGAAGGAAATCAATTTTTATATTTTTCATGTTCAAAAAATCCCATGTGGAAGAAAAGGGCAGAGAAGAGAGAGTTTGGGATTTGCCTTGTCCTTGAACAACCATCATCCTCCTAGCAGGAGGAAGCTCTTTCCTTTGAGCATTCCCTTTGCCCTCTTGGGAAAGAGAGGGAAGTATCTGTGCAGTGTAGGAGTAAAACCTCATGTGGAATTCATAAAGTAGGAATATAAAGCCTCCCTCCTCTCACTTCAGGATTCTCCTCTGTGTTATCCTGACCCCACACAGGACTCTGAGGTTGATGTGCAGCTCAGGAGCACGGGACTAGCTTGGTCTTTGGAATGGCAGCTGCTGTTGCTGGAATGTTTCTGTCAAGAGCTTCTTGAGCCCTGGGCGCAGCGAGGGCTTGTTCTAACCCAAGCTGTTTCCTGTGTGCTCTCCCAGTGATACCAGTTTGGTATAATTGTCCTCGAGCTGCTTTATCTCCTGCCATGCAGCCTGATCAGGAAGTTAAGCCTCCCCAAGCAATTTTTGTAACATCTCCACCACCGTGGGTGGACAACTCATGGCTTTTGAAGAGTTTTTGTGGCTCCCATGCTGGACTGTGTGACAAAGACTCCACACTTGGGCTGTGTGAAGCTTCTGGGTAACCCCAGCGGCTGAGCTGGGTGAGGATGTGGCTCGTCAGGGACCTCAGCTGCTGCCCAGGGCTGTTCTACACTCCTGGCCAAGTGCTGTTATTTGTCCCTGGCCACTCCTGTGCACTGCTCCTAGAGCTGCTCCTCCCTTCATCTCAGGTGAGTATCTGTAGCTCCTGGCCATGGAAATAAATGGTGGTTTTATGGAACTCCCCAAAGACAGGTCTCTCCTGCTCTGCCAGTTCCCATCCTCCCTCCCAGTGACTCAGGCCTTCAGCCTCCAGCTCTCCAAAAGGTGACAGGCTCTTTGCACAGAAGATGCAGGATGAGAACTGGGAAATTCTTCTGGGAAGGATTTGGCAGCCTCAATAGAAAAGAAGTCTCTGCTCAATGTCAGCTTTGCAACCCTTGATTCAGAACAGGTTAAATGATGTAAAGAACCCTGGGGGAAAGAGGTGCCTTTCCTGAGCTCAGCCACGAATTTGCTTCCAAACTGCAAGAGAGTTTTTTTTTTATTAGTTCAGAAGTTGTTTAGAGACAGAACCTCGAAGAACACACCCTGTTGCCAACCCAAAGAGGGCACTCTGGGCATGGAAAACTCAGCAGAAATGTGCTAGAGGTGCTTTGCTCGTGCAACATCACCCACAGCAAAAACCACTGGTAACTCTGCTCAGCTGCAGCTTTTCTAAGTCAGGTGAGTGACGTGGGGACTTTTAGACATTTTGAATTATAAGGTTTGGAAAATATTTGGAGTCTTCACATCTTTGGCCTTGTGTTTCGTGTCCAGTGCTGCCACAGATGTTGGAATGGCCTCTGACAAGTCACCTTTGGGCAGAGGTGAGCACAAGGAAAGGCAAACACTCCGCAGGATTGTGTTTTTGTCAACGAAATCCTAAACATCTGACGGAAGTGTTTGTGCTCCTCTTGCTGGGTCTCTTGCCAAATCTCCAGATTAATTTCCTCAGGTTGCAATATTTTTAAGCTCTATTGTAGAAGAGGCAGGGATTTATTTTCTTGTCCTAAACCGTGAGATGTAGGAATAAAAGATTTGCTGGAGGTCAGGCCGTGGTGGGACTGTGTGGTTTTTCTCTTTGCTCCCAGCTTCACTAAAAAGATGACTCAGTGTGCCTCGATGAACACCTGTGTGTGACAGAGGTGCACTGGGGGGAAGATGCTGGTTTTGTGTGGAATGGCAGCCTGAGGTGGGATGGGGTAGAACTGAGAGGGGCCCATGGGGGAGAGGATGTGATGGAGGGAGGGAATCCCCCAAAGTACCAGCTTGGAGGTCCCTGGAGGGAGGGAGGAGAGCTTCTGCCCTGAAATCCAGACTGGACATCTATTCTGGAGGTTTAGATGGGACAGAAAATTGAGTCCATTGGTTGGGGTAGAAACCTCCAGCTTGGGATTCAGCTGTTTGAGCTGTGACTTTCTCCTGAGCTGTTCAGGACTGGAGCCAGAGAAATCCAAAAGGCAGGAAAAAGCCTTTCAAATGCAGATGAGATTTATTGTTTTTATGTGTTCTTAGAACACTGGAGCTACAGAAGAGGGGAGAAAGGAGGCAGCAGGTTTCAGAGGTAGGGGACAGCAGTAGTGGAGCAGGAACTGGAAGTGTCCTCCTTGGATCTTGGGCAGCCCTGTAGCCCGGGGCTTGGGCAGAAGACACCCAGACATGTGGTGTCACAAATGACAGGGAGGAGGCTGCTCTTTGGATCCCTCTGATCTCGTTGTACAGCCTTCCCCTGTGGGTTACAGACATCCCCACAGCTACTGGCACCTCTGTCGGGGCTGTCCTGCTGCTTCCTCTCTGGAGCTGTAGCCACAAAGGGCTAAATCAGGGCAGCAGTGAAGAAGTGCAGGCACTCCCCAGTTTGCACAGGGGATAAATGCAGTCAAGGAACAATCTCTGTGCCAGCCCCACCATGGACAGAGTTCGGCTCGGCCACAGAGAGGTTCTTGCCACATCCACGAGGACCAGTGGAAGATGTTTCCCAGGGAGAAAGGAAAAGAAAGTTGGTGAGGACACGGCTCTGGAGGGTGAGTTCTCCAGGGCAGCAGCTGCAGGGGGAGCAGGGTCATGCTGACTTCATGACACTGTTGACCCAGGAAAGGTAAGGAGTGATGTGAGTGTAGAACCCAGGCCAGTTGTTGTGCCTGTAGGAGAAGATGCCGTAGGCTTTGTTGTTGCAGACCAGTGGATCCCCGGCATCACCCTGTGAAAAGGAGGAGAGGGATCAGTGCTGGGTTATGCTGAGGACCCCTGGGGAAGGAGAGCCTTTGCAAAGAACAGGGAGGCTGCAAACATCAGGACAGAGTTTCCCCAGCAGAAGCCTGGGCTCACAGTGGATGGGGATAACTCTGGCTCCACAAGGGACTGGTGACAGCTTTGTTTGGGACCCAGCTTCATTTCTGCCCTTCTGCTGGCTTCAGATCTAAAGCACGCTCAGACCAACAATGACGTTCAGGGTGAACCCCTCTGGCCAAGCTGTTGTCCCCTTGTGCTGCTGCAGACTCCCAGGTCCTCTGCCATGGGAAAGCAAGGATCCTCTTGTCCCTTGTGCTTTGCCCCCTGGCCAAAACCTACCCTCCTCCTCCCTAATCACAGACTGACCTTCTCAGGTACCCCAGCAGATTTGCTGCGGCCACAAATCAAGTTGTCAGCGAGTCCTGGGTAGTGGCTGAGGCAGTCCCTTTGTTTGATGATGGTGACAGTGGCCTCACGTAAGGTGACAGCGGGTGTCCTGTAGCCCCAGCCGGCCACGCTGCACTCGGTCCCACCACGAACTTTGGATTTCTCAAAGGAAATGGGCCTGACGTGGCTGTTGCTGGTGGCATTGCCATTCAGCTGGGCAAGGGGACAGAAAGCACAGAGGTGAGTGCCTGGCCTGTACAGGCACCTTCCCCTTCCACTCCAGGGTTGCAGCTTGGCTCATCAGGGCCATGCAGGTGCTCCAGGCAGGTTACCTTCAGCAAGAGGATGTCATTTCCCTTCTTAGGACTTGTAAAATCCGGGTGGCAGTGATACTCCTTGACCTCGAAGGTTTGCCAGCTTTCCTCTCTCCTTTGGAGTGTGTGGGCTCCCAGGATGACAGTCAGAGGTTTGTGGCTGGTGAAATCAAGCACAGTGGGTGTCACCAGCTTGTCCCTGTCTTGCCTGGGAACACTGAGGCTCATCTCCCAGGGGCATGGCCAGGAGAGTCCAGTCACACAGATAAAGTGTGATTCCCTAGACACAAACTATATTATATATGCACTTTTTAAGAAGAATGATGGGAGCAAGGAGCTCTGCCAGTGAATCTGCCAAGCCAAGAGGCAGAGCAAGCTCCCATCTGACAGACCAAAGCTCTGCAAGGGCTCCTTTATCTCCAGATCTTGAGTTGGGCACATTTGGTCCAATGTTGCTGCTCTGTTGTTCTGGGCTTCACAGGCCCATGGAAGTCCAGGGATTTCTAACTCAGGACCCCTCTCTGCCCTCCACATCACCTGAAGAAGGTGCTGCCTCAGGAAAATTGGAAAGGACCTTGGGTACATGCAGGAGTCCCTCCCAAGCTCCCAGGTGAGTCTTGGGCATCCAAGCTCCTGGGTTCTGCTGGTCCTCCCTTTTGCTACCCAGGTGTGGGGACTGGCCCTGAGCCTGTCAGTGGCACCAGGGCAGAGCTGTCAGCCCTGAGGTGTGTGGGAGCTACACCTAGAGCTGTGGACATCTGGAAAAGTCCACCTGCGCATCTATACCCCAGCTGGAGGGATGGAAAAGGGCTGGGCAAGCAGCTGGCTCGTAGGAAATAATTTTGCTAACTAGCAAGTTGGTGGCAGAAAGGGCAAAGCCTGACAGCAGGTCAGTGCCAGCAAGGGCAGAAGCCACTCTGACCTCTCACTGTTGACATCTGGGAAAAGAAAATGAGTCACGGAGAGGAGAAAAAAAATCAGGGTAAATATCTGAGGGTGGGCTGGGGAGGGAGATGGGGCTCAGTGCTGTCCCCCAGCTGTGCCTGGGAAAGAGCCTGGTGATGGCTGAGGGGACTCCAGCTGTGAGACCTCCGTGCAGGAGATGTTTCCCAGGCCGTGGTGGAGCAGACATCTCTCTGCAGGTGCTGTGTGGGCCCAGCAAAGACTTACACAAGGCACTGAGCCGCCGTCATCACCCAGCCGGGGGCCACGAGGAAGCCTCCGCAGAAGTGGCTGTCCTTCCCCTGCACATAGGCCATGTAGGGTGTGGGGTGTGTCCTGGAGGGTGGCTTGGCTTCTCCTCCTCTCTCCCTCCAGCTCCAGGGATAACCTGCAATGGATGGGGCAGAGGATGAGGGCTTCGGATCGGAGGGAGCAGGGCTGAGGTTCATCCTTCCCCGACCCTCTCCTCGCCTCCAGCCCGCTCTACTTACTGGTGCTGACTGGGGGGCACATCACCAGCAGGAGGGGGAGCAGGAGTGTCTGCAGGTGCTCCATCATGGCCTTCTGGGCTTCAGTGGATCCCTTAGAGGTGGGGCTGCATCTGGGGTCTCTTCCTGCTCCCAGCAAGGTTTTATAGCCTGACACCAGGCTCCAGGAAACCACAGAAGTCAGACTCATCTGAAGAATCTCTCCACAAGTTGCATGTCTCAGCAATGTGAGAGGGGAATTCAGTCAGTCTTGGCCTTGGGCATCAACCCACCTTCATCATGGGTCTGATCTGAGGGACCTGACGTCGTTCTAAACCCAGAGCCAATTTTAGAACGCTGCCTTTGTGCTGGAAGCTGTGGGAAATGCACCCACCCTCATCTCTTTGACTTCCATTGAGGTCTTCCCTTGCAGCTTCTCCTCTTTGTCGAGCGCGTGCAAACCCTCCTGATTCTTATCACGAGCCCTACATGAACAAGGTTTCTTGCACCTGATGCATCAGTTCCAAAGATCCTGCAGTGGCAGGTGAGGGCCCTCCTGCTCTCCCTCAGCAGCTGCAGTCTTGGCTAATGGAGCAAAATAGCTGTGAATGTGTTCATAACATGGCACTGATGATATTGGGAAGAAATCCTTCCCTGTGACGGTGCTGAGGCCCTGGCACAGGGTGCCCACAGAAGCTGTGGCTGCCCCTGGATCCATGGAAATGTCCAAGGCCAGGCTGGACGGGTCTTGGAGCAACCTGGGACAGTGGAAGGTGTCCCTGCCCATGGCAAGGGGTGGAATGGGATGATCTAAGGGTCCTTCCAACCCAAACCATTCCGGGATTTTACGGTAAGAGCGAACTTTGAACATTCACGGTTTAGCTGTGACGAAATGGGGCTGACACCTCCTTGCTGCCCTCGCTGCCAGTAAATCTGCTTTCCTCTCTGCCTCCAGGGCCACTGGGTAAACCCCATTTTTAAGCTACAAGTTGCCATTCTCGTGCAAAGCCTGCAGCAGCTGGAGCTTCTAGGAAAACCCTGACGTGACAAAGATTCATAATGCACAGATAAGCAGCTGCAGCCTGTTCACTTGCAGATTTCCGAGCTGATAGCAGCTGTGAGCAGAAGCCCAAACATGGACCCTTCTCAGTTTCCCCAGGGCAGCCTGGGTGCTGAAGGAAGAGGTGACGCATTTTCCCTTCATCCCAGGCAAATCCCCGTGGAGGATTTACGAGCAGAAATCCAGGCTGGACTGTGGAAACCTCCTCCCTCTGATGGAGGTGACCAGTGGAAAAGGCCATGACAGCAGGGCAAGCACCCTCTTCCCTTGGACTGCAGACAGTTTTTGTACGTTTAAAATCCCCCACAGGTTTTTCCCACCGCAAAACGACTCCTTCTGACATCACAGACATCTATCATCCCCTGCCAGGGAGCTCTGCACTCCTTTGCCAGCGCATCATCTGTTCCTCCAAGGAACTCTGTCTCTCTCCATACACAGGAGATGCCACCAGAAACACGCTGGGATGAAGATGAGGGCTCAGAGAGCAGCCTGGCCATGGAAGGAGGCTCAGACTCCAATGCAGGAGCTGTCTGAAAACAGCACTCGATCATCCTTTGTGGGGAGAATTTGTCTTTGGGCATCATCCAGCTGAGGGGAGAGGTTTGGGCTATCACTAGATCTGGGGGACAAGGATGTGCCAAGCAGCTTCCAGCCAGCCCCCAGCTAGGACTTGTCCTTGCCTTCTCCAGGGACCCAGCTGGGCTCTCCCCCTGTAGTTATCACGGGAGGAAAGGAGGAAATGGCTTGGGGTCAGGAACTTTCGTGAACCCAGGTCCTTTATCAACCCTTTCTGTTCAATCCTTTCAGCGTCTCTGCCCAGGACACGGTGCAGAAACGGAGGATGAAGGACTGTGGCTGGTGGCAAATGGCAAAGCCTGGAAGCAGTGGATGTGTTAACAGCTGGGACTTTGGGTGTGCCTCCTCTCTGGGAATCTAAAGCCCTGTCCCTGGCATCTTAACAGCCACCTGCCTACGCCCAAGGGCACAGTCCACAAAAAGTCCAGCTCCCTCCACCCAGTGAAGCCTCTTGCAGCTAAGACAGCTGGGCAGATAAGCCTGGTGTGCCCTGTGACCGTGCTGTCTGGGCTGCACTGCATCCGAGGGTGCAGTACCTGCCAGGCACGAGCCCTGTGCAGAGGAAACAGCCTTTACTCTGCACAGAACGACAGCTTTGGAGCCCCGGTCCCTGCTGATGCACCACATCCTTGCTGCCTGGGCTCCCAGGAAAGTGCCAGTGTGAAGTTGGTGAAGGGAGTGCGTGCCCATTGCTTTTCCCAGAACGTTTCTAGCTGGGCAGTTTTTCTCCTCGCAGCACACTGATCATCCCTGTGACTTGAGGAAGGGCAACCATGGCTCTTGTTTCAGAGCCTGCCAGTGATTCAGGATGCAGAGCTGTGATTGCTGCTGTCCCAACAGCCTCTCACGTGCAGCAGCCAGACCCTCCCTCCTGTGCTCTGTGGCAAGGCCCCAAGAAAGACAACACACGCTGGGAGATGCAGCTTTGAGTTTACTGAGGGTGCTTTAAGGGCAGCAAGGTTCAAGCAGGAACAGGGTTATCTCTGAAGGAAGTGGGGTCTGTTGTGGCACAGCCTCTTTTTGTGCCATCTGGGCCTATCCCTGCCTCTGCCAGGGTGATTTAACACAGTCCTGAGACGGGCAGGGAACGGGACAGGCAGCAGCCTCAGAACGGAGTGAAGGGGACTCTCAAGTGCACTGATCAAGTCACTCGGGTTCCCAAGGAGAGAGGAGGCAGTTGAGCCTTCAGCAGGGACAGGAAGGAAGCTATTGCATTCTCCAGGGCCACACCAGAGCTGGAGCAAGTGCTGCCACTGCTGCTACTTCTTCATGACTCTTTTGATCCAGGGCAGGTAGTTGGAGATGCGGGTGTAGACCCCGGGTGGGGAGTCATAGCCAAAGGAAACAATGCCTTGTGCCACTTTATTGCATACCAGGGGCCCACCGGAATCTCCCTGGGGAGAGATGAGACTGATTTTAGAGGCCTCTTCCCTGTGGGAATAGGTTTCTCCCTGATCCCTCCCTGCCCTGTGGCTCCATTCCTGCCCCACATCCCACCCAGCTGAAGGGGCTGCCCCGAGCTGCTGAGCTGGGGCTCTACCCCTGCTGCTGTGCAGGGACTGTGGGTGCTGTTGGGGCATCCAGAGAGCCAGTCCATGTGGCAACTGTGGTCAGATGCCTGTCACCTGCCCTGGGACCTGGCTGTGCCTGCACCAGCAGCAGCTCCTGCTTCCAGAGAGCCCCGTGAGCCCTCCCTGTACCTGGCTGGAATCCTTCAGCTCGTGGAAGCTGCCGGCACAGACCATGCCAGAGTCGAGGTGTGGGTAGAAGAGGATGCATTTCCTGCGGCTGTAGATGGAGACTCTGGTCTCAAAGAGCTTGTTGGTGGCCCTGTCCTCATCGATCCGACCCCAGCCGGTGATCACGCACTTGGTGCCCGTGGGGAGGTCGCTGCCGGTCTTGGGCAGTGGGACCGTCTGGACATAGTCATTGAGAGTGGCCTTTGAGGTGAGCTGGGGGAAAGGAGGGGGTTTGGAGAAGGCTGTGAGCAGGACATTTTCTATGCAGAGGTAGAGGGGGTCTAGCAGGTGCTGCAAGCTCTGGGGGAGCTGCTGTGAAAGCCACATGAGGCTCCAAACCCTGCCCGTGGCTCCTTCCCAGGTCCCTCCCAGTCCTGCCAGCCTCTTTGGGCAGAAGGAGCTAATGGCCAGGATGAGCCCTGCCCAGTCCCTGCCAGCCCCTCAGCCCACCCTCTGCCCCGGCAGAACTCCTTGCCTGGAGCAGCATGATGTCGTTGTACATCGTGCTGGGGTCGTATTCAGGGTGCTCGTGGTACTTGAGGACTCCCCGAACCTGCTGGGTTTTTTCAGGTTTGTGGATGTTGTGAGCCCCCAGGATGACTGTGATATTCCTGGCCGTGGCAGTAGAGGGGAGAAAGGAAAATTAGGCTTGGTGTCACCCACTTCCCTCATTTTGTCAGACAGGTGGAGTGAGCTGCCCAGCACAGGAGGAACCTGCTCCAAAATTGCTCCAGGGAAGGAGCACACAGGCTAGGGGAGAAAGAAAGGGATAAACCCCTGTATCAAGTACTCACCCCATGCAGTGTGCAGCTGACATCACCCAGTCAGGGGCCACCAGGAAGCCCCCACAGACCCCTTCCCCTTGTATCTTCAGATACGCCATGTACGGGTGGGAGTGGGGCTGCGCCTCGTGGCCGCCCACAATCTGACCCCGCAGAGCACCTGCAAGACACCCCAGCACAGGATGAGCCAGGGGCTGCTGAGATGGGAGCCCAAAAGAGCCACCTCACTCCCAACAATGCCCTGACTTACTGGCACTGGCCCGTGGGCAGCAGAGCAGGAGCAGCAGGGCTGGCAGCGGCTGTGGCTGGCACATCTCTGCCGCAGCTGGACACTCCTCCCCAGATGTGTGGAAGTCCTGAGTTTCCCTGTGGCCAGGAGCTGGTTTTATAGCCTGGAGGCAGCTGTGCCCAGCAGCCAGGAAACCATGTGCAGGGGCTGATTGTGCTAATCAGGGCATCACTGGCCTGGCCTGCTCAGTGCCCACGTGCCTGTGGCTGTGATTGATGGGCGATAGCACAGGACAGAAAGGCCAGGGCAGAGAGAGCCTGGTACACCACAGCCACAGAGCCTGGGGGTGCTGACAGCAAGAGAGAGGTGTCCTGTGGTAGTTTTGAGGTGTGATTTAACATTTCTACCACGGTTTCTGTTTAATGTTTTTGCCTGGAGGAAATGCGAGTTTCTAAAAAAAAAAAGGCGCTAAAAAAAAAAAAGCCAAAAAAGCTTTGCCATTTAAGGTCATGAATGTGGTCTGGAGGAGACAATCCTGAAACTTTCTCTTTCATGTTCTTGTTTTCCTTCAAAAGATGCACTGTGGAGACTCTTTTCCTACAGACATCCATCGTCACCACCACCCAGTTTCCATGAATGGGCACCCAGGCACAACAACTGTGCCTGGGACAGTTTTTGAGTACTGTGAAGAGTCAGATCTGCAGGGTTTGGTGCCAGCCCGGATGAGAGGGGCCTTGCTGGTTCTTCTTGGCTCCTCTAGGGCCAGAAGAATCCTGCCAGCTCGGGGACTGGGATGTGCAAAGCGCTGCTCTGCAGCAGAAGAAACCAAAGCGGGGAAGTGCAACCACCCAACTGCTGGGAGTGATCAGTCATTTTTAAACCAGCCCTGCTCCACCCTTCCTGGAGCAGAAAAACACCTGCGGGCAAGTGGATGCCTTGGGCTGTGCTGGGGGCACGCAGAGGGGGCAGGATGGGTGGGTGGGGAGGGAGGGATGTGGGACAGAGGTGGGGATGCCTGATGTCCATGAGCCAGCCTGGGGGCTGCCTGGCATAGAGCTCTCCATAGAGCTTCACCCGTGTTTTTTAATCATAATGTCTGAAAATACGAGCTTTTATCAGGACTGTGCAGCAGCGCAGCAGGAAAACCTCAACAGGAATCATTGATATTTTATCTTGTGTTTGTGACTTGCTGTCTTTCCCCTGCAGCTGCTTGTGGCCCCCAACAATCTGTGGCTGGACACCCTCCTGGGAGCAGCAGCCCCAGGGTAGGGGGGACTGGGCAGGCCACTGGCCATGGGCACAGGGAGCTAAGCTCCAGGATGCTGCTGCACTCCTGTTCCTCTCTGGTGTCCCTTTGGCTGCAGACAAACTCCTCACTCTGGGGACGAGGTATCTTGGCCTTCCTGTTGACCTCTGGAGGGTTCCAGGGCTTCTCTGCTGAGGTGCCTCATTTCAGCATCCATCAATACCAGCTTTAGCCATGGAACTGGAGCAGGTCCACGGTGCTTCAGTTGCCCCCCATGCCTCCCCTGGCCCTTCCAAGCCCAGCACTCAGAGCCACCAGGCAGTTTCAGGCAGATTGTGGCTCTGAAGGGAAAAGATGAGAAACGTTGCAGGAGGGGGTGTCCCTCCCCTGCCTCACTTTGCTTCAAGGAAAGAACATCTGAACTGAGACGGCAGCAAAGGAGAAGTGCCAGGATGCAGCTCAGCCTGTGGCTGTGCAGAGAGCAATGGGGACAAGACAGAGCAGGAGCTCTCCCTCGTGTGGGGGCTCAGGCAAGGAGACCCCCATTTGCCCCCCGTCATGAGCTGGGGACTCCCTGCCTTGGGTCTGTTTGTGCACAGGGCATTAGGAAGACCCTTCGGTGTTTTGCTGGTCCAGAGGACCTGCACACCAGAGGTGAGTGGGTCAAGCTGTCCCAGCAGCTCATCTGCCTCGAGCCTTCCTGCCATCAAAAGGGTTTGCCTGCTACCAGTCCCATCCTCTCCACAGATCTCGCTCCTGCCAGGAACCTCTGAGACTCCTCACACATTGCCAGCTCTTTGAGAAGCTACGTAGGGCCCCTGACAAGGCAAATTTCTCCATCCCCTGAACTTTCAGGAACACTCCACCAGTTCTGTCCTGAGCAGGCACATTAGCTGGAGGCTCCTCCTGAAACAAGAGCAAAGCAGGAGTGATGTGCCAGGATCACACCGACCCTTTGGATTCCGGTGATTTGTGGGCATCAGCCCAGAGCACTTGGGAGTGAGTTCTTCATGCTGAACGTGCAGCCCTGCTCCCCTCTGAGCACTCACAGCCCAGCCTTCCTGCTGATTTCCGCTCCTTCAATCTCAGGGTCATCTGCTGACTTTATCAGTGTGAGTTTCTTTCCACACTGCTGATAGAAAAGGCCAAAACCCCATCTGAAAGTGTGAAGGTGGAGCATGGAGCCCTCAGCTTTTGGTGAGAACCACTCTTGCTTGCATGTGACTTCCTGCAGCAGGAGCCTCCTTTGCATTTTCCACTTGTCTATGCTGCCATCCAGGCTGGGATCAATCCACTCATCCAGCAGTGGATGGGCTCCCTGGACAGCTCCCTGCTGATGGAAGAACTCATTGCTCTTTGCTCTCAGCCTGGGGACATCTTCATGACTTCCTGCCGGTCGGGAGTGAGAACACAGGTACAGCAGGACGCAGCTTCTGCTGCGATCCTGAGTTAAAAGGTGCTCTGCCTTTCTTTTATCTCTGCCACTTTGCAGCTGATTTGGGTGGGGTCCACCCTGCACAGAAATGTGGTTGATGTTGTAACTTCCCTTTTTCCACTTTGGTAGGTAGGAGCCTCACTTATTTTGCACGAGGAGCTGTCCCCTCTACCTGCTCTGTGCTGGGCCTCAGACAAAGAGCTGGAGAGCCCTGCTGAACCTCCCTCGGGCAGCAAGAGCCTCCCACCAGCCATGACAGGTGAGTCCTAAGGCAAATTCCCAGCCACAGCTGGGAACAGCACTTTACAAGGCTCTCCAGTCAAATTCTGCAGATGTAGGGAATTAGGCCAGTGATGGAAATTAACATTGCAGCTGTGTTCTCATTCCTTGGTTCTGGTCTCAGTGCAGCACCTTGTGCCTCCTGCAAAGGTGAGAAGCAGCAGCTTTTTGCCTCCTTCCCTGCCTGTGGGAAGACAGACAATGGGAAGATCGTGACCCATCTCTAGCAGATGCTTGGTGAGTTGAAGGTGTAGGTGCAGTGTCAGGGCACAGGCTTAGCTTGGACCAACTGGTTCCCCTCGAAGTGGATAGGGCTGAGGCTCAGCTGCAGCCACACAGGTGCCTGGACTGCTGCACAGACAGTGCAGGATGTGGATGGATGTGTCTGGATGTGTTCTAAGAGGGTGGCTCTGAGGAGCTGGGCCCTGAGGAGTGACAGCGTGGACCTTCCTCCTGAAGAAGGAAGAGGGATGTATCTGAGCATGGGTGGTGCACGGGGCAGTTGAGGAAGAGGCAGGGACACTCTGCCAGGCTCAGGGGTGAGCTGAGCACCACAGTAGGCAAAGCACTTTGTGTCTCAGGCTGTCTGGGTGCTCTTACCAGCACTTGGATCTGTTCAGCCCTGCAGACTCCACCCATCAAGGTGTTGCCCCATTTGGCACAGCCTGCTGCAACCCAAAGAGAGCTCTGGCACGTTTCTTCATTCATGCCACACCTTTACAACCACAGCAAAGCTGAGAATAACCAGACCCTTACCAAGAAATGATGACAGCTGTTAGAAGAGATGTCAATATTCTCAGTCACAACAGGAAACTTTATTAAACAACAGGAAGCCCATGCTCATGGGTGGACTTACAAAACACCTCACCCTCCTCTCCCCTTGCTCTTTCAGTGCTGCAGGGCTGGCAGACAGGACTCTAACTCTCACCTCCACGCTGAGCAGGGCTGCTGGGTTCAGTCTCACAGCTACTCCAGCCCTCAAACAGAGGGTCTGCTCAGCCCCTACCTGACCCCTTCCTCCATCGAGCATCCCTTGACTGCTGACCCAGGCTCAGAAGATGAATGCTCCAGTGCTGAGCCGGCTGGTGAATCACTCCCTCCTCCTTCCACTGGACTCTGCTCAACATGCCGAGCTCAGACTCGACCTGTTCGGCACGAAAGCCTCCTGCCTGCAGCTGGCTGCCATGAGGAACGTGAACATCATCCTGCAGCACTACAACTTCTCAGGCAAGCTCACCAACCGGCAGTCTGGGGACGAGCGCATGGGGCTGGTCCGCACCACCTTTGCCATCATCAGCAGCATCATCATCCTGGAGAACCTGCTGGTGCTGCTGGCCGTGCTGCGCTGCCTGCGGGCCCGGCGCTGGGTCTACTCCTGCATCGCCAGCATCACCGTCAGCGACCTGCTGGCAGGGATCGCCTACCTCTCCAACCTCTGCCTCTCGGGCAGGAAGACCTTCCAGCTCTCCCCTCAGCTCTGGTTCCTGCGGGAGGGCATCCTCTTCATTACCTTGGCTGCCTCCACCTTCAGCCTGCTGGTGACGGCCATCGAGCGCTACAGTACCATGGTGAGGCCGATTGCTGAGAACGAAGCCAGCAAGACCCTGCGCCTGCGTGGCCTCATCGTGTCCTGCTGGCTGCTGGCCTTCGTCATCGGGCTGCTCCCGCTGCTGGGCTGGAACTGCCTCTGTGACTTCCAGGCCTGCTCGGTGCTCCTGCCTCTCTACTCCAAGAACTACATCCTTTTCTCCGTGGTCATGTTCAGCATCATCCTCCTGGGTATCATCGGCCTCTACATCTCCATCTTCCATCTGGTGCAGGCCAGTTCCAAGCAAACCAGCTCTCGGCACAGCCGCAGGCGCTCCTTGCGCTTGCTGAAGACTGTGCTGATGATCCTGGGGGCCTTCATCCTCTGCTGGAGTCCCCTCTTTGTCCTGCTGCTCTTCGATGTCTTCTGTGAGCCCGGGGCCTGCACCCACCTGCACAGCCTGGACTGGACCCTGGCTCTGGCCTTGCTGAACTCGGGGGTCAATCCCATCATTTATTCCCTGCGGAGCGTGGAGATTCGCCGTGCCATGGGGAGCCTGCTGTGCTGCTGCTGTGTCAGGGTTGGGCTCTGTGAGCCTGGGAGCTGCCTGGTCATCTCAGACATCAATTCTGGCTCGTCCACGGAGAGCTCCCTGCGCTACCGGGAGAGCTTCCGCAGCTCCGTGGCGTGGAATGCTCGGCCCCGGGCGCCTCTCTCCAGCAACTCCAGCATGATGAGCAACCTCCCCAGTCTGTGAGGGGCCACGGGGAGAGCAAGAGATGCCAGACAGCCCCTGGGACCTCATGCTGCTGGTCCTGGCCTGGCAGAACTGTAGCAGCTCGGGCTGAGCAGTTGTGAGCTGGGGTCAGGCTTTCCAGTCCCGTCAGACTGGGATGTTGCCTCAGTGTGGGTGCAGCACAGCGACAGGAATTGCTCCTAGGCTGGGAGTGACAGACACAGGCACATTTTAGGGTTGATGCTCTTTCTGCTGAGATAGCTGCAGTGCTCGGGTTATGTGTGTGTGCTCTGGGGGTGCAGAGGTGCTGTACCTGCTCACATGAGGGTGTTTCACCCCAGGGCACAGTGGCAAATAGGGTGGGTATCCCCAGCAAGGTGGCCCTCCCAACCCCTCGGGATCAGGCTGGGTTGGCAGTGCTGCCACTGCTTGTCACTCGGGGCTGGAGGTGACACTTGAGCCTTCTGCAGTTTCCCAGCCTTCTGGAACTCTGGGATGGACACAGCTGCTGGGAAGCAAGGCAGGCTTGATATCTGGCCAGGGAGTCAAGAAAAAACGAGGTTTGCAAGTGCAACTGTGCAGCTTTGGGGCAGTACCCAGGCCCCTGGGCAGGAATCAAGAGCCCACCTGGGGAGCAGCACAGCCCAGCCCAAGGATGTGGCTGCAGCCACAGCCCTGGCCCTCCCCCAGGGCAGAGAGGCTGGGCACTGAGCCAGGGCAAATGCTGTGACAGTGCTCAGAGCTGCAGTGGCAGGGCTGGCACTAGCATGGGCAGGAGGTGCCCAGAGGAACTGGGGAGCCTGGTGCCATCCTGAGCCTGAAGACACGGCCAGCTTGTGCCTCAAATCCCTGCTCTTCTGTTCCCTAACGTAGGGAATAATCAGAGCAGCACCCAAGTGCACCCTTTCACCGTGCCAGAAGGCCACCGAAGCACTGGAGACTCACATAAAACCCGCTGGCCCAGCCCCCTGCAGGACCTGAGTGTGCAGCCCATTTGTTTTGCAATAAATAGAGGTGATCAGAAAGCCCCGGATTGATTTACTTGGATTTTTTTTTTTTTCTCCAGAGGCCAGGTAGTGCCTGGGAGATGTTCTTGTAGTCCCAGGACAGCTGGAGCTGCCCTTCTGTTCTCAGGAGAGGGGGATCACCCCGCTCAGGGAGCAACAGGAGCCTCCTGCCCTGTCCCATCCCATCCCATCCCATCCCATCCCATCCCATCCCATCCCATCCCATCCCATCCCATCCCATCCCATCCCATCCCATCCCATCCCATCCCATCCCATCCCATCCCATCCCATCTTGTCCTGTTCATCCCTTCTTGTCCTGTTCATCTCATCCCATCCATCCCATCCCACCCCGTCCATCCCACCCTGTCCCATCCCATCCTGCCTCGTCCACCCCATCCCGCCCTGTCCATCCCGTCCCATCCCGTCCATCCCATCCCGCCCCGTCCATCCCACCCTGTCCCATCCCATCCCGCCTCATCCACCCCATCCCACCCCTTCCTACCCCACCCCATCCCGCCCTGTCCCATCCCACCCCGTCCACCCCATCCCACCCCACCCCGTCCCACCCCGTCCCATCCCGTCCCACCCCGTCCCACCCCGTCCCATCCCGTCCCACCCCGTCCCATCCCATCCCATCCCACCCCATCCCACCCCATCCCATCCCATCCCATCCCATCCCATCCCATCCCATCCCATCCCATCCCATCCCATCCCACCCCATCCCATCCCATCCCATCCCATCCCATCCCATCCCATCCCACCCCATCCCATCCCATCCCACCCCGTCCATCCCATCCCAGCCGCGGGGGGGCGCTCGGGAGCGCCAGGCCGCGGGGAGGGCGCCCCCTGCAGGCCAAGGCGGGGCGGTACCGCGGCCTGAACGGGCTGCCGCGACTACAACTCCCAGCGCCCCTCGCGGCGGCGCGCGAACTACAGCTCCCGGCATGCCGAGCGGGGGCGCGCCGTGCGTGCCGAGCAGGCCGCAGTGCGGGCCGGGGCCGCGGCGATGCTGGAGGAGGCGAGCGAGGTGCTGGAGTCGGTGCTCAAGGCCTCGTGCCTCCCGCTCAGCGTCCTGCTCTTCGTGCCCGCCGTGCTCCTGCTCCTGGGGCCGCCGCCCGCCGCCGAGGCGGCGCACGAGTTCACGGTCTACCGCATGCAGCAGTACGAGCTGGGCGGACAGCCCTATGGTGAGGAACTGCACGGCCCCGCCGGGCTCGGTCCTGTCGGCAGCGGCCCCTTCAGGGGTGGTGGGGCCGTGGGAAGAGAGCCCCGACCCCGGGGAGGAGCCCAGGGTAGGCCGTGAAGCCGCGGGCGGCCCGTGGAGGGCGGCCCGGCCTAGGGGAGGCCGCGGGACGGCTCGGGGGGCTCTGGGGGGCGGCAGCGGCCGGGCCCGGGGCCAGGTCCAGGCGAGGGGAGCCCGCAGTAGGGCCCCATCTGGCTGAGTTCCATCTGCCCAGGCTCAGTACGGGCAGGAGAGTGCTGGGAGCTGCATCGTGGTGACCTAGAGCTGGCCAAGGACCCCGGTCTTTGGGCTGAGGTCTGTGTGTTTTCAGGGGTCCAGCTGCATCCCTCCTGTGTTCTGGAAAACTTGGTTGTGTGCTCAGTTTTGTCCTTTTGCCTTTGACTCGTTTATTGACTGGTTGATTCTTCTTCGCTCTTCTTCAGCCTCTTCATCCTTAGTTGCATGTGTTGCTCCAGTGGCTCCATTTCAGGGCCTGTCCTTCTGCTGTGTTACAACTGACCTTTACTTCCTCTGCTCTCTTACTTCCAGCCTGCTGATTGTGCAACACCTTTCTTTGGGTCAGAGACACACCCTGTTCTGCGAGTCCTTGAGATGCTGCAACCCTCAGCCTCCTCCCCTTTGTGCCCACACTCAGAATCAAGGGTTGTTTCTGGGTCTTCTGTAGAGATTTTATTCCAGGCCAGGGCACGTGCTCTGTCTGTGAGTGACTCTTTCAAAGTTTCAGAGTTAACAATGAACAGCCTCACTTTTACTCTGTGCTGTCCATGAGACACCATCTCTTAATCTTTCAGATTTTAATAAGTTCAAGTATGTAAGTTACAAAATACAGCTGTGCCTGTGTACTCCTTAAACACTTCACATTTCTGGTGGCTTCTAAATATCTGAAATTATTTCTGGATTCTTCCATCACAGTTTCTCAGAATGTGTCCACATCTTGAGGGCTCTGTTGCTGATAAGCTCAGTAGCTCCAAGGCAGGCTCTTGCATGGGGTAGGACTCTGTTCTCAGGTGATGGGAACTGTTTGTTGACAGGCTTAGCAGGGGCAGCAGGGATGTGATTCAGCTGACTTTGCTTGCCTCAGTGTCCCCTCTAGAACTCTTGAAAAGCCAGGTGTTATTTTTTTAAGACGCTTCCAATTAGTTTTTTATGCTGTTTCTTTTCCTGGAGCTGTTTAGCTTGGTGGGTTGTGTGTTTCCTTTGTTCCTTCCCACTCCCTTTAGGTAGCTGCTGTTCCTGTTCCCTGTGTGTTCTGAGATGTCCTTCAGGATAAAAATTGTATTTCACAGAGCAGTCTTGAGTTGGAAGGGACCCACAAGAATCATTGAGTTCAACTTTCAAACCATTATTAGCGCCATGCTCTGACCAACTGAGCTGATTTGTTGTTCCAGATTCTCATATTCTTTTCCAAAGATATCAAATACAGGTTGCTGCTCAGCCTGTTCTTGCAGGGGGAAGAGTTTTTTGTCAGCATCACTCACAGAGCAATTTAAGAACAAGCTTGGGCTTCCTCTAATACTGATAGAATGAGAGCTCTTTAGTTTGTAAATGAGATTATTAACCAGGTCTCTGTAGAGGAACTACAGAAAATCAACCTGTCAGAAAAATACTGTTGTGTCTGCTCTGCTGAGATGTCAGAGAGAGCAGAACTTTGGGTCCACACATTGCTGTGTTTACACATCACTCCTTTGGGAATGGTGGAGGGATTATCCTCATTTTGACTTGCTTTTCTCTGGCTGGAGTGGGGGTGCTGTTGATGTTTGTTACTTAGTGTCAGGGCTCTGTGGGGAGAATTTAGTTGTGCCTGGGCTCTGTTTCTGGGTGTGTGGCCCTCGTTGATACTGTGCAGAGGAAGTGTAGATTTTTCTGGTTTAGGTGTTTCTATGACCTTTGATGAGACCAAACTAATGTTAGAGTTAAGCTAAGCCAGGTTTAAATCTAATTCTAAGCAATGCTCCTGTTTGACAGACTGGAGCACCTTGTCTGTCCCTGTGTGGGGACCTAGAGTGATGAGCTCTCCAGTGGAGGTGCCAGAGTTATGGAAGAAGAAATCGAGTTACAAATTGTAAGGTAGATTTGACCCTCTCTGTTTGCGCAAGATGTCCTTTTGGCCCTACCTTGGAGAATGCAGGAGCAATTCTCTGGCAAGCCTGCAGACTGCTGTGCTCCCAAGGGATTGCATTTCCATGTGGGGGATTTGATCTGCTGGAACTGAGAGTAGGAGAGGGCGAGTCCTCAGGAGCAGCCTGCTCATCTGTAACTCTCCCAGCTACAGAACCTTCCTTGTGGCTGAGTGAGAGCAGCCCTTGGGGTGACATGGGGCAGTCTGGTGTCCTTTCATCAGGTGGTTGTGCACAGCTTCCATCCACAGCTTGATCCTACAGCTGGGGGAGGCTCTGGAGAGGCCAGGCTGTCTCCGGGTGTGTCGCTGTCTGCAGGTATTAGGTGCAGGTGAGCAGACATGTAGCCTGTGTGGTTGTGTAGAGGAGGAAGGCAGGAAGATGAGGCTGTGTAGTGTGGAGTAAGGGGAGTCTGGCAGGATGTGGCTGCACAGGAAAAACCCACAGACCTCTGCTCCTTCTCGGACGAGTGCAAAGAGGCAAACTCAGCTTTCGGCAGCTCCTGGCTGCTCTGCAGCCCATCAGACTGTCCCCAGGACTATTCTGAGCAGGAGGCAGGCTGGAGCAGAGCGGATGGGATGAAATGCTTTACAAGCCCTCTTGCTTTCCCTGCTGGCAGGCACCAGGAGCGCGGTGCTGAACACGGAGGCGCGCACCGTGGAAGCAGACGTGCTGAGCCGCCGCTGCGTCATGATGCGGCTGGTGGACTTCTCCTACGAGCAGTACCAGAAGGCTCTCCGCCAGTCAGCCGGGGCTGTGGTGATCATCTTGCCACGATCCATCTCCTCTGTCCCCCAGGATGTTGTGCGGGTAAACAAAAAAGTTTTCTTTCTCTTCCCATGGGAGGTGCATTGGAGAAAAGCTTGGTTGCTGCAGGGCTGGAAGGTTCTGTTGTAATGCACAACAAATCGTATTCTAATGTTAAAACTTCTCTCTGCTTTGGTTGTTAATTTTTTCCTGCCATCTTTTGTGTTTAGCAGATGCTAAGTTTGTGTCTCGCTTAAATCCTCAGCAATTCATGGAGATAGAGCCTGAAATGCTTGCTATGGAAACCATTGTGCCAGTCTACTTTGCAGTGGAAGATGAGGAGCTGCTGTCTATCTATGAACAAACACGGGCTGCTTCTGCATCACAGGGCTCTGCCTCAGCTGCAGAAGGTGAGTTCCAACAAGGAGGAAAAAGTTTTGAGGAAGACAGGCCTGTTTCCACCTCTGGGAGGAGTCTGCTGTGTCATCTGCACCAGGCACCAGTGTTCTGTTGCATTTGTGTTTATTCTGTCTTTGTCAAAGTGTTTAGAGATTCACTGAAAGAAAAAACACAGTATAAGAAAGCATTATTTGACTATATTTGGAGATATAGTTGCAGGAAGTTCTCAGCTTCTTGCTGCTGCAAGTAAGGTAGAAATCAAAACTAGGTTAAAAACAACATTAGAAATGTTAAGTGACGATGGTGTGTCGATAGAAGCTGAAGCTTTTTATCTGACCACAACTCAGTTTGATGCTTCCATGTAAATAATTTGAATGTCTTACTGACCTGCTGCTTATGACTAACTTTAGTACTGCTGGGGAAAAGTTTTTGATCAGCTTAAAATACTGGGATTTTAGGACAGAATGAAAAAGCACAGTCACCAAGATCCCGTGTCATTGCATAAACACCAGTGACAAGTGAGAGGGCTTAAATGGTTTAATGGTCTCTCCGAAGCTCAGTTAGCAGGGGAAATAAAGGGATGAAACTTCCCCAGGTGTACATTGTGGGGGTTTTTGGTTTTTTTTTTTCTAGTTCTGCTGCACACGGCAACTGCCAATGGCTTCCAGATGGTGACCAGCGGGGCTCAAAGCAAAGCTATCAATGACTGGCTCATCCCCAGCGTGGAGGTGAGTTGTGTATGGATTCAAACTGACAACACTGATGAGGTAACTTCTTTTATTGGGACTTTATCAGACATTTGGTCCGACAGGGCAAGTCAGGAGAGTCTCAGCCAGGTATCTGAAATCCTCACAACTGAGGCCATGGCAGACTCAGCAGGCAGGTAGAAGTCAGGCTGTCTTTGTACCAGCACACAAGAGGTGATGGGGTGTGACACTGCTCTCTTTCCTCTGCAGGGAAGGCTGACAGGGTTGGGTGGAGAAGACCTGCCCACTGTTGTGATAGTTGCCCACTATGATTCCTTTGGAGTGGCTCCAGTGAGTATTCTATCTTCCTGCAGCTCTCTGTTCCTATCATTTTTCCCATATGGCCTCTGCCCATGTGTCTTTTGTTGGCCTTAAGGCTGTGGGGCAGTTACAAGTGGAGCACAGTGGTGTGCTGTCTTGCAGCTGTTCTGGTACCTGAGAATGAGTGTAGGTTTGTCACCTTGTGTCTGTCCCACCTCATCCTGCAGTGGCTGTCCCACGGGGCTGACTCCAATGGCAGCGGAATCTCAGTGCTGCTGGAACTGGCCAGGCTGTTCTCTCGGCTCTACACCTACAGAAGGACCCATGCTGGGTAAGGAACTGCCCTGTTTGAGGTTAAATGTGTATAATTGACAAGTGGAGGGGATGATGTGGGAAATAGACTCCGTCCCCAAGCCCTGGAAACTCCCCACTTTTAATCTGTCCTGCCATTACCTGAGTATGTGGCATGTGGGAAGTGTTTGTTTATGGACAGTTTGCCTTGGATGTCAGGTGCAAGGGGTTATGATTTCACCACACCTGCAAGGCTGAGTGAAGGAATTCTCTAACCCTTTTCTGGCTTCTTTGATGGGCAGGTATAACTTGCTGTTCTTTGCATCTGGAGGTGGCAAGTTTAATTATCAAGGAACTAAGCGGTGGCTGGAGGACAATTTGGACCACACTGGTGAGTAAGGAGCTGGTTGTGTTAAATCTTTATAATTAATTGTCAGCTCTCCTGTGAGAATCTCCTTGTGTGAGCCTTGCTTTATTTGGGGGGGTGGAACTCCCAGCACAAGATGTAGCAATAAAGGTTTGGATTTTTCTGTTCCAGATTCCAGCCTGCTGCAGGACAATGTAGCATTTGTTCTCTGCCTTGACACTCTGGGCAGAGGCAACAGCCTTCATCTTCATGTCTCAAAGCCTCCCAAGGAGGGGACCTTGCAGCATGCATTTCTGAGAGAACTGGAGATGGTAAGGAAAAGCATTTTAGGTGTATGAGAATTTGGGACTTACTGTGCAGCTCTCCATGAGAGGGAGGAAGATGTGAAGAAAGGGTGTGCCATTGAAATAATTCATGTATTGTTTAGGGTCACTTGATTTGAAGTGCAGACAAATCCTCATGCCAGAGTACCAACTGAAGCAGGCTAGATTTGCAAATGCTACCCTGTAGTGATATGAAAACACCTCTTTTTGACCTGAAACCAGCTGTAATATTGTCAATAACTGCACCTTATTTTCTGGAACACACAAAAGTGGCTGTAGGCAGACAGGGCAGTGCAGGGTGGGACTATGCAGTGGGCAGCACTCCTGAATGGCTTGCCCTTGTCCTCAGGTTATTGCCAGCCAGTTCCCAGAGGTGAAGTTTTCCATGGTGCACAAGAAGATCAACCTGGCTGAGGACATGCTGGCGTGGGAGCACGAGCGGTTCGCAATCCGGCGCTTGCCGGCGTTCACCATCTCCCACCTGGAGAGCCACCGGGACAGCCTGCGCAACAGCATCATGGACAGGAGGTGAGGGACCCTGGGGAAGGAGGGCTGGGGTTTAAATCCAGCCCAGGAACCTAAACTGGCCTCATAACTGTTGTTCTGATGATCAGGGCACAGGTGACAGAAATATTGGGAGTTGGGCTCTGGATTCAGGCTCATGCCTGATGCAGTGAAGAAGGGTTGTTTCTAGAGGAAGCTGATGCCATTGGCAAGTCCATAATGCTCTCTTTTGCTTTAGGGCACGAATAGACACTAAAGCACTGACCAGGAACACTCAGATCATTGCTGAGGCTTTGACAAGGGTCATCTACAATCTAACAGAAAAGGTAAGAGGTACCCACCAGGTAGCCTGCAGTGCTGGTCAGTCTTGTCCTGCCAACCAAGCTCAACAGTAACCTGGGTTTTTTTTTTATTTTCCCTTGCAGGGAGCACCTGCAGATATGCAGATTTTCACAGATCAGATGGTAAGCACAGTGCATTATTTTTGTAACCTATGGAATTTAGGGTCTGGGAGAGAGCTCTGGTCTCAGCGTGTGTGTGGTTGACTCCCTTTCTTGGGTGGTGTTTTTCTGCAGCAGATCCAGCAGGAGCAACTGGAGTCAGTGATGGACTGGCTGAGCAGTCAGCCCAGGGCTGCCCAGCTGATTGATAAAGACAGCACCTTCCTTAACACCTTAGAATATTATATGGGACGCTACCTGAAGGATGTCAAGCAGCATCATGTGAAGGCAGACAAACGGTAAGAAAAGAAATGAAAGAACCAGCCAGGGCATGCAAACTGGCTTCCCCCTGGACAGAATTTTGCCTCTGAGCTGCAGCTTTCCTGGTTTCTTGACATGCAGCTTTGCTCTTTTCTGCTCTCCTGTTAGTTTTGGTTCATGCTCGGTGTTCTCCCAGAGAAAGCTCTTCGTGATTCCTCACAGCACAAGAGCAAGGCCCAGGAGCTCCCTCTGCCTGAAAAGCTTGTTTTTAAACTGTTTTGGTTCCAATGTTCCCACTCTGAGAGCAGGAGAAGACTAAGTTTTGGTTAATTACAAAAAGGCAGTTTCCATCCTGTCCAACCTGCTTGGGCTGAAGCCATTGTAGTGAACACAGGGAAGAATCTTTCATGTGCCTCTTTGGAGACAGCTGAACAACAGCATGAGTTCTGCATTGTGTCCTTGGGCTTCTGACTATAGGAAAACAAAGTCCTGGTGACTAAAATCAGCTCAAAACCAGTATGGGAAGTGGTCATGCTTACCTGTCTCTGGTTGGGAGAACTCCTTGTGAACAGCTCTGGGCTGTCCTGACTGCACGGTCAAGAAGTGCAATAGAATCTGAAACATTTCTTCTTTGCACAGGGACCCTGAGTTTGTTTTCTATGACCAGCTGAAGCAGGTGATGAATGCATACAGGTATGGAACTCCTTTGGGCGTGCTGGGCTGTTGTCTCACCTGCTGGCAGTAACTGCTGTAGCAATTTCATGTGTACTTTTCCTTATTCCAGGGTCAAGCCAGCAATCTTTGACCTGCTTCTGGCTGTCTGTATTGCAGCCTACCTTGGCGTTGCCTATGTTGCAGTGCAGGTAAGAGACACAGATGTATCATTTTCCTTATAAAACAAGTTAGCTACAGTAATTCACACAGTGCCAGCACTAAAGCTGGAGCAATAATGCCAGTTGGCTGTGCTGAAGGCAGTCTCTTGCCATTCTAGTGCAAAACTGCTTTTTAGAGCTGTTTCTTGTAGCCAAGGACATGCATAAGTCACTTGCTAAACTATTTTGGCTCCAAACTGAAACTTTACAACAAATTTTAGTTACCTTGTTAATTTAAAGGTTTGTCACTTGTAGTGTTAGGAAATACCTGAACTTGGGATGCAGCTTAGAAATGCATCTTCAGAGTTCTGCTTTCTTTTTGCATGAAACCATAAAAATCTGTGTCCATACCTCTGGAAATGTTGTACTCCATGCTTTGGCCAGCCAGATTAAATGTAGTGTTTTTGTCAGTGTTAACCAAGCCACTGTGAGCGAGGCTTCTGCTCCTGCCTGGGTTCATGAAGGACATGAATGAAAGGGAAGCTCACTCTCAGTTTTGATCACTTCATGTTATTTGTGTCTATTATTTGTTTAGGGAAACCACAAGCACTTAAAAACTTAGTGTGACAATATAAACAAGAGGAAAAGAATATACTTTGATTTCTATTAGCAATCTTCGTTACTTCTGTCATTTGAATTTGAAATTATTTGAAGCCTGGATCTTGTTACATCTGCCAAATATCAAATCAAAATACAATCAACCCCAGCAAAATCAAAAGAGAAATTAAGTGAATTTCTAAGTCACTGGGGAAATGGTGAAAGAGAAGATCCAGTTAAAGGGTTGTGAATTACTGGGAATTTCTGTATTTGCCTGGTTCATTTTAACCTTCCTGAAACTACTGGCAGCAGTGTTTCTATAGAGACCAGGAACCTGCATGTGTTGAAATCTGAAGCTTTCTCCTCCCCTTCAGAAGGAGCAGAATTGCATCCAAAAATAAAAAATTAAAAAATCTTTAACACATCTTCACAATGAGGTGATACAGACCTGCACAAACACTTCTGTAAGCCATCATTTTCTGTGTAACTTGGCTTCCTTGTCATAATTCCTCCTCATCCATCAAGTCCCACTCCATCTTCAGGATGAGTGGTTGATGCAAACAAGGCACCGCATTTGCACACTGGTATTGTTTCAAGCCTTCTGCTAAGCTTTCTGTCTTTCTGTTTAGAACTGTCATGGTTACTTTTTTTTTTCCCTTCCGTTTCCAGCACTTTGGTCTCCTTTACAAGATGATACAGAGATTATCCCTTAAAACCAAGCAGCAGTGAAGCACCAAGTCCCCCCCCACCCAGCAGCACTGAGCCATCGGTGAGCCCATCGGGAACCTTCTGCCTTCCACTGAACCCTGCTATTTCTCTTCCTTTGTCTCCTCTTTGCTACTGTATAGAAGGGAGGAAGGCATAAAGAAAATGAAATTTTAACTCTCGTGCACCTTTTAAGTGCTTTTCTTCCCCTTCTTCCCCTGATTTGCACCATGTCTGGTTTTCCTTTGCATTTTGGTGAGGGAGAGGCTGAGAGACTTCAGCAATTCCTGCAGTCTGATTCTGAGCAGCTTCTCTGAGAGTAAAACTAAGTCCAGCACCTTCATGGACACATGTCACACAGCCAGCCTGGAAACTGAAACTACAGCCTGAAGTGTTATCTCTGCCCAGCAAACAAAGACTTGGAGCAGTTGTTTAAAAGCAAAAACAAAGTGCACATGCAAATTAAAGAGAATGCAATTAGCATGTTTCCTTATGGCACCTCTTCCTTGAGTTCACTGCCTGGCTTTAGGGAGTTGTGCTGAGCAAGCAGTGTCTGCAGCAAGCACCATCTTGCATTTTGTTTCAACTCACCCCCTTTTAGGAGGTGCACTGTGAATGATCTTGGCTGTCGTTGCCAGGATGAGGAAAGATTGTTAAGATGGGTTTCTGGCATGAGGGTTTTTGCCAGGGACAGGTTCTCTCCTGTCTCTATTGGAGGATGCATTTTGCTGTGTACTTGATTTCTCTGGAGGTTTGAACAGTTCACAGCTGCCACCATTCTGTGCTAAAATCTTGCTTGAGTTTTGAGGGGTGTTCCATAGTCCCAGCTGCTGCAGGATCATGTTCGGTGCTGTTCCATGTACTTGCACAAGCTGGTTACACTGATAACAAGAGCAAAAGCAGCTCAGACCTGGAAAATATATTGGAATACTACAAGCCCTAGGCTAGTTGCAGTTCTAGAAGATAACCCTGAATGCTGTCCTGCCACCCAGCAAGTTTTGAGTCCTTTCTATAATCTCTTCTATGTACACGAGGTCTCTTCACAAGCCACAGTGACGCTTTATTTTAATTTAATTTACTATTTCTAATTAAAGTAGCGTATCTTACAGAGGCTGGAAAACTATTTTTGAATTGAGGTGGACCCTTTTTTTTGTGTATGCAAGGAAAATTCCACCTGTGCATTCCTGTTTGCACACACCTGCTGTGCACGTGCTTGTTAGAAAAGGGGTTGTTGTGGCCAGCACCGTCCTTTGGATGGGCACCAAAGCACTGATTTCCATCTTTCTTTGTTTTACCATAGTCTCCTTCTTGGAGTACCCTTGCCCCATGATGTGTCCTTTCTGCTACTTTATATGTGTAGCAACTTGTTCTTTATAGGGTCTTGTCTTTTCCAGGAAAGCATGCTGGTGTCAGCGGCTCACCATGGTGTCAGCAGGTGGCATGGTGCCAAGCACTCCAGAAATACCAGCCACACAGGGAAACCTGCGTTTTCCTGGTCTTTTGAGTGCTCATTTGAAATATGTCTCTCTGCATGCGTGAAGTGCTCATGACACTCCTCTGCCAAATGAATTTGTAATGGCTTCAGAAGTTGCTGGAGTGGCTGGAAGGCAAGCCTTGATTGTTTTCCACTGGTTTTTTATGCTCTGCCCATAGAGACTGCATCTGCTGTGCCCTGGGAAGCTGCATACTCTGGGCTGGGTAGGTTTAGAATATACATGGTACAGTGGCTCTCTGAAGAACTCTGTAGGCTCTGAATACCTGGGAGTAGTTTGAGTCCTCCAGCTGCATCATCCATTTCTGCTGTGTTACACTTAGGGAGGTGGTGTTCCCTGCAGTCCAGCAGATTCCTTCACCAGTCTTAATGATTTACTCTGTTACTTTGCTGAGAAAAATAGAAAAAAAATATTACCAATGCTGCTGCAGCTTGAGTTGATGTGTGTAAAATTTGCCAGTAGTGGGCAAGAGCAAACAGAACAGACCTGGAGCTTGTTCCTTGCAGTGGAAACTCTCAGCCTTCAGTCTTCCAGATGAGAAGCTCAAAGTTGAGAGGCAAAAACTTCGAGAGGCTGTAGCACAAAGAAAACACTTTAGCTCTTTGTGGTGTCAGCAGTGAACTGTTAACACTCCTGATGCAGTGCCAGAAGCCAGTGGAAACAACCTAAAAAAAAGATAGATAAAATTAATGAGGAGAGTTCATAAACCTGAGGGGCAGTTGGGATTTTACACTGCTCTCTCCCACACAAGGTTAGTTTGTCCCGTAATCCTTTTGTGTCTCTCTCCCTGGCTGCCATAAAAAGTAGTTTTTACTACAGATAAAGAATTTTTGCTTTTGGTCAAAGTGCACATGCACTGAAACATATGTGTTCAAATCTGAGATAGTCAAATCCCAACTTCGTCATAGCTGGAGCAGAGTGCCCATCCTGGGACTGAACTTAGTTCCCACATTGTTGTTTCCTTGGGTGAGTCAACAGAGAAGCTTGCAAAGAGACCCTGGAGCTGATCTGCACCATTACCTGATCAAGTCAGTCACCAACACAAAGGCAGAAATCCAACAGGTGTTGTGATAAAATAAAAGTTCTCCACAACATTGCAGAAGAGCTCTGTGTAGCTGATTCTTGTTGATCTTTTTTTTACCTACTCTCTTTTTTTGAGGAGTTTGCCTGGCCTGTAGGGAAGAGTATGGAAAGCATTATATCTGCATACACACAAGTGGCTAGCAGTTGATGCTTCTAGCCAGAAAACCATTTTCTTTGCAATTTGTCTAACTTTACCTGTTGTCCTGGTGCTGTCAGAGTCTGCAGCTCGCAAAAAACTGGTTTTTCACCAGGGTTTAACTGAAGCTAGTAATTCCTTCTGTCCACTTCCACCTGCATGGGCGCTATTGCGGATTGCATGGGAGTAGTTTGGATTATTGTAGTTCATCTCCCAAATAAGAGGGGTTGGTTTATTGTTGGGAGAGAAGTAATGCTGTGCAATATGAACTCCACTCCTGTACTCAGTGCAGAGAAGACCCTGAAGCCAAAATCAAATTAGGTCTCCCACTGTTTTGGGCTGAAAGTCACCACAGTCTATTTAGACATTCAAAACCACAGGTAAAATTGCTGTGGGGCTTGGTTTTGAGGGTGTCCTGTTTGTTTAAAATCTTGTTTTTACACTGTTCATGGCCAAGCCCAAATCCTAGGCTGCTCCTGCACCCCGTGTTTATTTAAGATGGGGTTTTACATTTCAGAGGTTTTACATTTCATTTGGTCTTGACTCACCAATCTGAAATGCTGAGGCTGCTCCTGATCTCTCACAAAATTGGGCCTCTGGGTACTTGAATGTGGACTCCTGCTTGCTCACTTTGATCTGTTTCGTTTCCATTTGTAGTTACTGCATAGCAACTTCAAGATTATAATCTGGAATATTTGCAGCTCAGGAAAAAGATTTGATTTATCTAGCAATGGTAACTCAATTATTTATCTCTTGTGTGCCCTGAAGAACAAATGTATATTGAGGTGAATATTTAAAAGCTAATAGAAAATTCAATGCAGTTGATTTACATACTTTAGGACTATAAATGTAATAATATTTAAGTATTTTAACTTTTTTTAAAATTTGTTTGTCCCTTTTTCCCCCGGAAAAATAAACCAAGTAAATAGGTTTGTCAGAGAACTATTTGCTCCAAAGAATGGAATCTCCTTGCATTATTTGGAGGAATAGACACCTCTACAGAAAGGGAGAAAATCTGTGTATTTAAAAGCTTTATCCTTTCTGTCTAGTCAAAAGTAAAATCATATGACAGAAAACATTTACACACTCCTAGCATGATTCCAGCACCTTGAGGTGAGCAAATTCCTGTTTATTCAAAAGGTTTGTGCTCATGTGAAGCAATTAAAGTTTCTATGCAAAACAGCTTTGGTACTGTGAAAAACTGGTTACCTCAGCAGCCAATACTGTGTGCTCATGGAGATTGTCGTGCCTCTGTCCTTACCCAATGCCTATTTGACCACTAAACTATTTATTCAAATTATAAGCATTGCAAGAGATCTGTTCCCTGAGCATGAGTTTGTCAAAGTCGTGGTCAGAGGTGTAGAGTGGCAAAGTGATAAACGAGATAGAAGGGGAAGGTTGGATGTACGCTCATCCTGAGGCAGTGTCCTCCTTGTTAAGACCCTTCAAGAACCCGCCGGGCGTGGGGCTGTGCGGTGTCCCCGCGGTGACACGGGGCAGTGACACAGGGCGGTGACACAGGGCGGTGACACGGGGCAGCCCCGCCCGCTGCCCGCGGGTTCCGAGGCGAGGGGAGCATCTCCCGGTTCCATCCCCGGCCCGGCCCGGCTCGGCTCAGCCGCTGTCCTGCCCTGGGGACCGCTCCCGGCCCGGTGCAGCGCGGGGCACGGCCGGAACGGCGGCCCCGGGCTGCCGAGCGGGGCGGGGTGAGCGGGGCTCGGCCCTCGCACGGCTGCACAGGTACAGGCGGGGCAGGTGTGGCCTCGGCACCCCCGTTCCATCCGTTGCAGGGTTCCGCTTCCTTCTCCAGGGCTCGGCTTCCCTGCCGGCAGCGGGGACACGTGTCTGCCTGTCCGAGGGTCCGTGAGGCTGGTGCTGGGGATGTCGAGGTGCAAGGAGGATGCCGAGGCCCTGGCTCCTCTGACCGGGCTGTTCAAAGTGGTGATGTGTCTTTCTAGAAAAGAAAGAAACGTCTTCCAAGTCAGAGAAAAGGTTGAAAACAAAGGCCAAACCTTGGAAGGTGACAGAAAAATGGCTGAAGAGGAGGGCATCTTCCAGCAATGGAGAGCAAAGAGCTGCTCTAGAAATGTATCATCATTGCTCTCTCGATACAGGTCTCCCCTCTACCTCCTCTGCTTGTAACAGAGCATTTTTGTAGCTGGAGTGCCCACTGTCCCATCACAGCCCTCTGGCACACGGAGCAAAATCCTACAGGCTGAGGGGCAGCTCATTGCAGGGCTGGGTTTAACAGTGGCTCTGTCATGTCATAATCACAGAATCACAGAATTAACTAGGCTGGAAAAGACCTTTGAGATCACCGAGTCCAACCTATAATTATGTCAGTGCTCTGCTTTGAAGGGAAGGTCCTTGTGGACATCAGGGAGTTCTTCACTGACAAGGAGGGTGGTGTGAAGCCAGAGAGGAAAAAGGTCCAGCTGCCTTCCCTGGATGGAGACTGGGGCTGTGCCAGGCACTCCACTCTGGCTTAGCCTGGCTCTCGGTGCAGGGAGACCTGTGCATGCCATGCTGAAGGACTGGGAGCTGAGCAAACCACACTGGAGGGCTCAGTGCTTTCTCAGCCTGGGTGGCAGCAGCTGCAAAAAAGCACAAAGGATGGGTGTAAGCCTCCAGTGAGATCTGGGGCTTGGCAGGACAGCTCAGAGCAGTGCAGGAATCTGGTGTGCAGGACTGATCACCAGTCCTGTCTCTGGCTTTTGGTAGGGGTAGAACTGCGTGGTGGAGGAGGGGAGGCTGAAAACACTGGCCCTGATGTTTCCTTGTCTCCCTGCTAGCTGACAAATTTGGGTTTTGGTACTGGTCATGCCTCTGTCAAAAAGGGGACATTTTGTGTGTTTGTCCCTAATCTGTAATGCTGGAGCCGTGCTTGGCAGGGCGACCATCCCAGAAGTAAATCTATCTCTCCTTCCCCGTGCAGCTGGGGACAGAAAGGTTAAGAACCTTCTGAATCCTTACCAAGACATTCCAATGCTGCTGTTAGGTGTTCCCTTATTCTTTTGGCAAGTGTCTGATGATGTGATGTCCTGACACTTCTGCAACTTGAGTGTCCCATCAGAGCAGCACTGCCTGAACGTTCGGTGCAAGAAAGGCAGGTGGAAAAGGGAAGACGCATCTTTGTCTAGAACTTTTCAGCTGATGAGCCACACTTAGGTCTTTTGCTTCAGGACTTTGACGGTGACTTGCCGGCTTGCCTGGAATTTCACAGGTCCTGGGCTCTTTTCACCTGTTCTGTGGGTTGTGCCTAGCAAAAATTGAGTCAATGTGAGATTTCTTGAGGAACCCTTTGGTCGTTGCTATATTTTTGTGTGAGGGCAGATAAATTTGTTTCAGCTTCACAGAATCAATTAGGTTGGAAAAGACCTCTGAGATCATTGAGCCCAACCTATTGCATGACTAAGCATGGTTTTAATTCCAGAAATTAATTTATTTCAGAGAAGTTACAAGTATAAATTACTCTCTTACAGGGAACTATGTACGCTGTAATGGAAATGGGAAGCAAAGTCCTCAAGCTTTTCTGTGCCTCCTAAAATTGCGAACGGTGCAGGATTTCTCCCAGACCAAAGCTGCCAGCAACTGGGACTCTGGCTGCCCTTGGAGTGCCAAACGCCATGTCCGAACTGACATCAAGAAACTGGGGGCCTGAATTTTGTTTCTCATGGAAAAGGACCCGCGCCGTTGGCAATTTTAGGAGGCGGCACCCCACTCCTGGCCACGGGGGCTTGGAAGTGGACGGAGCTGAGCTGCTCGGAAGAAAGGGGACTTTCCCTAGAAAGGCAGGGGCAGAGCGACCTGCCCGGGGTTGCAGACCTGGGGCCATGTATGACTCCCCCCCCTTCCAGCTAAGCCCCCTCCAGACCTGGCGCTCGTGGTTGTGCTCGCTGCTGGGTCACGGCTCCGTTACAAAATTTTCTGCTTTAAATAATCTCTTCGCCTCCGGATCCTGGTGCTGAGGCACCGAGAAAATGGGGCGAATGCTAATTTCTGACACGAGCGTGGCGCGGCTCTGCCTTCCTGGGTGCTCACAGCTCTCTCCTCTGCTCCCAGGGCCTTCCACGCTCCTGGGCCGTGAAAACACAGCTCTTCCCTCGCCCGCGGGGATGGGCGTCGCGGCAGTCACACCCGCCCTTCCTCCTCACCCACGCCGCCTTCACCACCCTCCCGGCCCAGCCGGCCGGTCCCGAGTGACCCTCCCGGGCCGCTCCGGGGCTCTCCCGGTGCCTTCCCCGCTGCCCCCCGCTCCTGAGGGGCCGCGGCGGCGCCGGGGCCCGGCAGGGGGCGCTGTGGCGCGGCTCTTTGTGGCGCCGCGGCGGCGGCGCTGGCGGCGGGGCCGTTCCCGCCGCGCTGCCTCCCCCGCCCGCCCGCCCGCCCGCCCGCCCGCAGCCGCGCCGGGCGCGGGGCATGGCCAGACTCACCGAGGGCGAGGCGAGGAGGCAGCCGCCGCCGCTCCCGCCAGCGCCGCAGCCGCCGCCGCCGCCGCCGCGCCGAGCCTCCCCCATGAGCAGCAGCGGCGGCGCGGAGCCCCCGGCGCAGCCCGACAGCATGAAGGACCTGGATGCCATCAAGCTCTTCGTGGGGCAGATCCCGCGCAACCTGGAGGAGAAGGACCTCAAGCCGCTCTTCGAGCAGTTCGGCAAGATCTACGAGCTCACCGTGCTCAAGGACCGCTACACCGGCATGCACAAGGGTGAGCCCGGCGCGGCGCGCACAAAGGGGCGGCGGGCCCCGGGTCGGTCCACGCGTGACCCACCGCGATGTGCTGCTCTCCCACACCCCCACCCCCCGCATCCCTCAGCGGGGGCTGGCGGCCCCCGATCCGCTGCCCGGGAAGGCGTCCGCATCCCCAGAGCCCACGGGCGGGGTCCGGCATCCCCGCGGCGGAGCCCCGCGGAGCCCCCCGGCCGCGGCCCGCGCCCCGCCGGCAGCCCGGGGCCTGTCGCCCGCGCGTGGGGTGCGGTGACAAAGGCGCCGATGGGCAGCGTGGGCCGGGCCGAGGCTGCTGCGGGGCGCGGGGGCCGCAGCGGGACCCTCTCTGGGCTGCTGACCACCCCCTCAGGGGGCTCGGACCGACCCCGGGCAGGGGTTCGGCGCTGCGGTTTTAAAACCCGCGCAACAAAGAATATTGGCCGCGAACGTGCTGCTGCTGTCAGTGGCATTTGGAGTAGGTGGGGGGCCTTCGTGATGGCACACGGGGAGATGAGGGGTCTTCCTTCGCTGAAGGGCCTTTAGTGGGTGCTGAAAAGTTTGAGGAGGCTCCTTTAGCCTCGTTTATTGTTGTGTTTTTATATTGAAGAGCTGTCGCGTTCGGCGTGGCAGCTCCCTTCGGTGGAGCGGCTCTACCCCACCCCAGCAGGTGTTTGGGATCTTGTGACCAGCACGGCTCCAGCCAGGAAGGGAACTCACGGAGTTGTTTGCTGTAACAAACCGAGGGGGTGATGGCAACCTCGCTCCCTAGCACAGGTAGAACGACCTGCAGGGAACCTACAGTGAGTACCCTGAAAGCTGTGGGTGCTCAGGCTGGGCTGCTGTGCCCTAAAATGATCCGTGATGGGGCCATGTGTTGGTGCATGCTGGAGGGAGTGTGCCATGCTCAGTCTGATGCCTCAGATTTAGGAGGAAGGATAGGAAAAATCTAGCGCCTTGGCAACGAGAACCATTCTAGACTGAACAGAGAAGGAAGAGGACAAGAGAAAAACAAGTGTATTTTCAAACAAAAGGCCAAATCTAACTCCAGCACAAAGGGAAAACACTTTCTCATTGAAGCCTGTGGGGGCTGGGCTGGCATGAATTTAGCTGAAGAAGTGTGTCTGGTTGTGACTGAAGAATGAGGATGCCATGTGCTTGTGTGTCTCTGTGTGCAAGGAACTGCATCCAAACCTGCTGCCAGGGGACTGTGAGTTGCAAGGTTTCAAACCCAGCAAGGAGGAGAATGGGCCCAAGGCAAGAGGCAATTTCGCATTTCATTCCAGTTGACGTCTTAAATATAGACTGTGTGGTCTGAGGTCAGCTTCCAGGCAGGAGACAAATTCTAGGGATCTGCTTAGGTATGGAAATTAGAGGGGGCAGCAGTGGCATTAGCCAGATGTGTGATATTAACAGAGCTGCTGTTAAATGCAGCACTTCTGCAGCAAAATAAATACATCCTTTTGGTTCTAACATTTTTTGAGCGGATGCTGGTGTTGTTGGTCATGGGTTGTTCTGTCCAGAAGACGCTGTTGAGGTGTGTAGGTTCTCCGGTGGTTGTTGTAGGGTTGTTTCCACACACCTTCAGTTCCCTCTGCCCCTCCCTGTCCTGTTTTGTACAAAGTGAGAGGCTGGGATTCCTTCCCTGGTGGCATGAGTTTGCATGTAGATCCTCAGCCTGTTTTGGGAACAGCCTCTCCCAAGAAGTCATCCCTTCACAAGGAAGTGTGGGGGTTTTAGCGTGCAGTGAGGGAATTAGATCCACGGTCCAGCCCACTGTGATGCCTGATCATTCCCACTTACCAGGTTTGGCTGCATTGGCTTGTGCTCCATGCAGGAAGGCCATCCAGGTGAGGAGCTGCTGCTGGCATCAGCAGGCCTGGAGGGTGCCAGGCCTGACCCAGGAGCTGCAGTGGCCTCGAGCACTGTTGCAGCCCCTGATCAGGGGACACTTTGGCTGTGAGCTTGTTCCTGCACTGTGCAGGAGCCACAACCTTTTTGGGGCAGTTGTAGCAGCAGACTCAGTTTTCTCTCCCCATGTTCCTGATCTGCAGTGAGATCCAATTGACAGCTCACATGCAGCTTCCATCTGCTTTTTTCCCTTTCCCTCCCCAAAGGGGAGGATGCAGCTCTGTGAGAAGCCAGCACTGCTGGTGAAGCCCAGCATGTCCTCTTCTGTTCCCTTGCAGCTTGACATGGAGCTGAGCAGCCACCTCTGCCTCCAGGGAAGAAGAAAGGGTGGAAAAGGCCTGCCAGGGGCTGGAGGATGTGGGTTGGGCTGCAGTGTCCAAGAGCTGGTCCTGTATGGGTGCTGAGATTGGATGAATTCGGTGTAGGCAGAGGAGAATCTTAGAGATCTAGAAATGTGAACTCTGCTATGAAATGGTTTTGTTAGTACCTGACTAGTCATGTCTCAGCAACCTGGCTACTGGTAGCTGATACTGTTCCAGCCTAATATTATTCATGAGGCAGTTTTTCTATTTATGTTAATCACAGATACATTTGCATTTTAATGGCAGTGTTTGTCTCAAAGCTAATATTTTCATGGGGAGATCGGGGAGGTGTTTGAACAGCCTTTTGGAATGGGTCAGGGCAGGCTGAGTGGGGAGAATCAAGTGGAAATTTTTGGCCTTGTGTTCCCGGATTAGGTAGAAGGCAGTTCCTTCACAAGTGTCAGCTGGATGGGTTTCCTAGGAGTGCTCATGGTAGGGAAAGTGGAGAGATTAAGGAGTGTGAGATGCTAAACTGAACTGCAGAGAAATATTCAGCAGGGGCAGGAGCAGCCGTCTCACAGGCATGTGGACAGATGGGTGGCTTTTTCAGAGGGTAAGGATACAACAACACCCTCAGCCCAACTTGCCTCCCTGGCAGCCCAGTTTTGACTCAGCTTCTGCAGGCTTGTAGATTAGCTCCCCACTGACTCCATGCTTCCCCTGCTGAAGTACTTGATGTGATTTCTGATGCTAAGCAGAATCTAGAGATCCCTCTCTCCTGCAAACTGGCAGCCTTTCCTTGCTCAAGGCTTTAGACTGCTGATGTGTGGAGTAATGTTTAGGATCTGAAGGGACTGTAAACTCCCAAGTCAATGTGTAATTTGTAGGGAGGATCAGGCACAGAATATACATATATATATTTTTATGCAGTCTCTTGCAAGTGGAACGAGGCTAGGTTCTGCTTTCAGGGAGCTGGAAACCCTCCTGGTGCCTGTGGAAGTAGGGTGGTATCACCAACACTGATGGGACATAGAGGTTGTTTTAGTGGTCTTTGGCAGAATGATGGTGGCCTGGCTTTGGCTTTACAGACAGTGCTCTGGGTGCTGCTCTGCATCCCTGTGCTGGGAATGGGCCATTGGCACTGCCCGGGTGCCAGGGACCTTCCAGGCTGACACTTCTCAACACCTCGAGCACTTTCTAACATCATGTCCTGTGTCTCAGCAGGCACAGCTGACTTGGTGTGAGAAGTGCCCAAAGGGGCATCAGCCTGTCTGTCTGAGCTTGCTGTTAAGTAAAGCAGGAAATGTGGAAGTGAGAAAGCCTAGTGAGAGTGACAGGCCCCTCTGCACCTCTGTGGACACCTCTTCACTCTTAAGCAGATCCTTGGGTGGCTCTGTTAAGCTCAAAGTTTTAGGAGCCCAAAGAACCCATGAAGGATGTGGTGAGCAGAATCCTGTCACAGAATCCCAGGGAGTAGCTGAAGAGTTAGTGTGCACGAGATAATGGCTCTTCAGGAAGGCAGTTTCTTTTCCCCAAATATTTGTTTACACAATTAGGCTTAGAGCACAGTGTTTCTGCCAGACCTTTTCCTGTATTTCTGACCAGGACTTTGCGAAGAGAATGGAGTTGCCTCCTGCATCCTACCTCCAAAACACCTGGTTGTGGAAGGCAGTAATCATGTTTTCCAAAAACTGACATCTTTAGCTCCCTCTTTTCCACAACCTGTACAGCTTCCCAGGTTCCTGCTGTTGGGGAAGTAAGAACGAGATGAGATGAATGATAGGAATGTCCTCAAACCTCAAAGCTTAGAGACACGAAGAGCTCAGGGATGGAGCAGTGGACCAGGCTGTCCTGTGCCTGTAGCCCCAGTCCAGCCAGGACGTTAGAGGCTGCCTGAGTGCTGCTTCATGCTTGAGTGAAGGGAAGGAGCACAGGCGGCTTCTGCTGAGCAAATACCCACATCCTTGTAAAGCAGGGCAGCAGTGAGGATTGCCCTTGGGCTGGAGTGAGGCATCTTCAGGCACCATAGTTACAGGATGTTTGTGTCTCTAGAAGCTGCTGCCTCTTGGTACTTGAGCTCCTAAAAGATGAACAGTGTTACAGGCTGTCTTTGCTGTAGGGAAGAGAAGGACCGGGGGACTCTAGGGAGGGGGATTCATGGCAGTTTTTCACGTTGGTGCTGGTGGATGTAGGTGTTGCTGGGCTTTACAAATCCTTGATCTGGCATGATGACAGTACCTCCTTGTGTGAGGAGTGTCTCTCCTTTATCCCCACTAAATGGTCTGTCTTTGTCCAGTCCTCATTTTTAGCTTGTCCTCCTGTGGACTGAGGTTTTTGAGCCTGACAGTGTGCTTTGCCTCAGTTTTGACATTCCCAAGCTCTGGAATGTGGGACTCGAGGATGGGGTTTGCATGCTTCATGTAGACATAACTCTGCTCCTATCCTAAGTTTTCTTAGATTTGATGGCTGATGCTTCTGAGGCAAGGATGGTGCCTTCATTGCACGTGGGCATAGTACCAATGCATTGAAGCTCTTAGTGGAATAAATTGCTTATTCCCAACTGCTGACTTCAGACTTTTGTGAGCTAAACCTGACCCAAATTATCTTAGAATGAGTCTTGTATGACTTGCAAAGTAGCAGACTTGAGCAGCAGGTGGAATTGGGTAAACATCTGTGTTTGAGGCTTTTGTGACCAGGCTTTCAAATCTGTTAGAAATAGATTATAGGGGTTATAGAGTCTGGTCTCCCTGGTTATAGAGGTGCTTTTGAGGCTTGATGTCAGAGCCATGGGGGAGAGTGAAAGCAGAGGGGAGCTTCCCCACCACAACAGAGCCAGCTGCCTTTGCCAGGGGAAGTAGAGTTTACCTGCATTCTTCCTGGCCTCACTGCATTTGTTAAATTACGTTTTGGCCCCACATTTGACTTTGGTGCAGCATTCTTGGTTCAAAACCTGGAAATAAGAAGCTTTAATTACCTCTTAGAGATATCTGGTGCTTGTGTGCTGTTTATGGAAGGTTTTTTTTTCCCTACCGAGAGGTGTGAGGACAAATGCAATTTGCTTACCTGCAGCAACTTCTTGGAGTTGGGATGGAAGAACAGGATAATCGTGTTGCTGTGAGTTGGGATTGTCCTGAGGAGCTGGCTTCTTCCTGGCCTAAGGGTGTTGTGTACCGTGGAGTCACACTGGGGTGGAGGGGAGAGGTCCAGACAGCCCCTGCACCTACCTTTGGATCCATGGAGAGCTGAAGCAGCTTTGGAGTACCAAGCCAGGCACAAGAATGTGGAGGCAGAAAATTGGGTCTCTCTGGCCATAACAATGCATCTGCAGCCCCAGCACAGCAGTGTAGACAGGGATGTTCATCAGCAAGCCAGAGGGACTCTTCCTGTCTTTGCTTGGGATGTGAAATGCCACTGTGGATGGGAGGGGGTGAGTGAGGGGGTCAGATGCATTCTGAGTCTATTCTCCAGTGCTTTGCCTACCCTCATCTGAAACAACTCAAGTGACGGAGCTTCAGGCACTTCCCTGGGGAGATCATTCCACAGTCTAAATCTCTTTCTGCTAGGAAATGTTTCTTGATAACCAGCCAGATTTTTCCTTTGCTTATTCTTAGCATCAGAGCACCCAAAGATGATCCCTCTTCTTCCTGGAGGGGCTACAACTCCTCCCCTCCTCCCTTGGCTCCAGCATTCGTCTGAGATGTTGAGTCATATCTTGACTAAGAATGTCAGGATCTGGCCTTTTCTGTGTGCTTTTCATCTGCCTTCTCAAGTTGGCCCTTGCAAGAATGCATGGTGCTCTGCTGGGCTCTGTATTTCCCTTTTTCCTTGCATATGTACGTTGGTGTGTGTTTGTGTGCATCATATGGCATAGAAGGCCAGGCCTCTCCTCCTGTAGCTTTCCCTGATTTGTGAATCTGGATCATGGAGCTTTTGTACAAGCCTAAAATCCCAGATACTTTTCTTCTTTCCTTGCTTTTTTTCTTTTTTTTAATCAGTGATCACGCTGGTCCTTGCCTCTCTCCTGATCCTTGTGTTTGGGACTGTTTCTGCCACAAACAAGATCAGCTTCCCTTTTGCCCTCCTATTGTGTCTCACCTTGTTCAACACCTGTGTCAAACCCAGTTGATTCACTGGGACCCTTTTCCAGCTCTTAACAGACCTTGGATGTGGTCTGCAAGTCCTTTAACATTGTTTCTTTGTCTTTTTTTTCCCCTGGAGCCTTAGACACATCCATATTACGTAACATTTGTGTTGATGTTCATCTGCAAGTGCCTGTCTAACTTGACGTTCACTGTATCTGCTGCAGGTTGTGCATTCCTCACATACTGTGCCAGAGACTCTGCCATCAAAGCCCAGACAGCACTGCATGAACAGAAGACTTTGCCAGGGGTAAGTCCTAGTGAACTGTCTGGAGTTGTTGCCGTGGGCAGGAGAATGGGGAATTGTCAGGGGAGGGAGCGAGGGCGAGAAGTGGCTTAGATCAATTTTCCTGCTTGTGGAAGAGAAGGGTGTTTCAGGGGTTAGAACAGGGATATGGGAGTGGAAGCACAGCACTGTTCTTCACAGAGCTGATGCTTTTTTTTCTCTAGCCAGGCCTCTTTCTATGCTGCTCTTTGCTCTCTGTGGTGTGACAGGACACCTTCAGCTTTCTGTCCATGTCACTAGGGAGCTGTGGGCTTTGGGGTGAGGTGTGTGGGTGCAGCCTGCACAGTGGGCATTGCTGGAAAACTCACATGAGATAAGATACCAGAGCCTTTTTCCAGGTGTGCAGAACCTCCTGATGCATCCACTTCTACTCTGCCATTGCCCTGCAGGGTGCCTGGACAGAGCTCTGATGCAGTGGCTGAGTTGAATCAGGCTCTCAAAAATAAAAAATACACTTGCCACATCCCATTGTTTGGAAGAGAAATGGGTTATTTAGGTGAGAGCAGGACTGCTGGTCTGTTCCTGGGTCTTGCTCACTCCACAGCTGGTCTTGGGAGCAAAGTTCAGTGGGATTTCAGGGAGGCTGGGCACTGTGGAACAGGTCCCTCCTTGCCTGGCAGTCCTCTGCCTCCCTGGGACCTGCTGGAGAGCTAAAAGGAGTTCTGGATTGTTTCCTTTCCCATTTTGGTATGATTTAAGAGCTTTGACTGGGCAGTTCCCTTGCTGTACTGAGGGGGTTGATCAAGCACATTGAAAGGATTCATTTGGAGGTGAGTAGGAGGAGGAGTTGGGTACTTATAGATAGAAGCTCACAGGAGGCCCTGAGTGCTCAAGGCAACAGAATAATTAATGTAAACCAGGGGTCTCTGGAGGATGGTTAGGAATTCTTAACCATAACATTTCCTCTTTAACCCATACAGGTCCAAAGAACTCCCAGCTCTCATCTCTCCCAGCTGCCCTCAAGACCTCCACACACAAACACAAACCTCCTTTTCTGTATTTGCTTACCTGTGCTTTTTTTGCATGGGCCTGTGCTGGCATTTGAGTGCTGGAAAATGCATGTAACTTAATTACCACTTAACGGGATCCTTATCTCAGGACAGCCAGGGGGAAGAGTACAGATAACCAGCACAAATCTGCCTGAGTTATTTTTGTGTGATGGGAAATGGTCAGCTTTTTGAACTAAAGCAGTGTAACCTCATGTGTTGGTCCAGGGCAGAGCTGACAGTGTCTGTAAGCACAAGTCAAAGGATGGAGGAGCAGTTGAGAGGAGTCATGGCACAGTGCTGTTAATGCAGTGGGGAAGTCAGACATGTCTCTGAAAAATTATTCATGTGAGGCTTGGTGGATTCAAGGCAATCTCAGTTTTGCTACAGTTCTACACCAGGAATTTGCTGCATGTTTCACTGTATTCTCTACTGCCTGTGCTCTCAGGGGTCTCAGAGAGCTGCATGGAGCAGTGTTTAAAGCAGCAATTTATCTATGATGTGGTGATCTAAAGGCTTTTTATGTTAAGGGAGGTGTAAGACACTGCCTGGGAACAGTAAGAAGTCTGTGGTAGGTGAGTACTTTTGAACATACTTGTCTGGAGACAGTTAATGAGCAGTGTGGTGTAATTATGTTTCAGGATTAGGATGAAGATGAGCTGTGCTGCATTTGGAGCTGTCTATTTTCAGGCTGCCAATATACCATTTCATCACATTTAGTTTCTCTTTTGTTCAGTCCCTCAGTGACCAAGGAGGCACAATTTTCTCTCTCTTTGGTCATTTAGAGACGGTTACTTGGCATGGACGTGGGCTGGGTGAGCTGGGGTAGCTTTCAGCTGTGGTGTGCTGGTGTCTGTGTAGCATCACCAGCCCTTCTGGCCCAGCTGATCACAGGGAACACTTTGGAAATGAATCACAGACAGGAATGCCAGGCAATTGCTTCCCTGTTTTGGGAACAAGGCCATAAAATTTCATCTCTGTACATTCACATCTGGATCATCTTCTGATGAACTCTGGGGTAAAGCCTATCCCCAGGAATTTAGTCAGGGCCCCAGCATAGGGCAGAGCACAGAGTGTACTGACCACACCTCCCAGGTTTTGGTCAATGGGCCACAGTCTGGTAAACAACTGATTTCTTGTGCATTTTACCCATATGCTCTCTCTGTGTTGCACATAGCAGTAGAAGAAAGAAAGCTGAAGGGTTATGAAGTGTAGGGTGACACAAACTGTCACCTGAATGCATGACCAAGCATCAGCAGGTTTAGAGACAGCAAGGGATCAAACTGGCAGAGAAAGGATCTTGTACCACGAAGCAATAGTAGATGCCACAAGAACCAAGGTACCTTCCTTTGTTGGTGTCAATGCAGAGAATTGTGGTTGAACTCAACAGTTCATGAACCTGAATAGAGACAAATTACTTTCTTGGTAAGGATTTGGTAAGGACAGGTTTGTGGAAGTGCTTTGATATGGTTTCTGAGAGGTCCTTAGGTTGTGATCAGGCAGCTGGAGCAGGAATTCTGAGTTCTTCTCCAGGTTGTCACTGGGTAGGTCTGGGCCCACAGAGGTGTTGCTGAGGTCCTCCAGATCTGATGCCAGCAATGTCAGCCCACCTGCAGGGCCATGAGTGCAGTGTAGCTTTCCTAAGCTTTTATATATATAGTTATATTTATATTTTGGGTTTTCCATGTAAGTCAGTAGGAATCACTGTGGTCTGAATTTATTCTTGTGGCATTTGGGGCAAGTTCTCTTTGTGTGAGATCAAAATTCTCTTTTGTTTCTGAATTGAGTGCTGTTGGATGTATGGTAACTGAATGGAATTTAAACTCTAAAAAGCTTATTTTTGACAGTAAGGCTCAGCATCTTTTTCTGAGGTAGACAGAATTCTGGCTTTTATATTCTTTTTTATGGGCCACTGTGCTCAGGGTGTAAAGACTGTCATAGAGTCAGCAGGCTGGGAAAGATCTCTGAGGTCATTGAATCCAACCATTAACCCAGCACTGCTAAGTGCACTAAACCATGTCCCTAAGTGCCACATCCACACGTCTGATGGTGACTCCACCAGTCTCACCCGTACAGCTGTATATTGTATTATCTAAAACACCTGTGCTGCCCTCAGAGCTGGTGAATTGTTGAAATCAGGCCTTTTTCCTAAATCCAGTGTCCTCTTCAGCTGCCAGCCAGCCCAGCAGTGCAGTGTTTCACCTTCTCCCCACTCCCTGGCACACTCCTCCCTGCCTCAGTGAAATGATATTGTATCTCAATAACCCATGCCTTTGATTCGTGATTGTGCCTTCACTTTGCTGAGTTCTGAAAGGAATTGGAGAGGTTATTAATGACACACAGTGATCACACAGCAAGTTAAAGCCTCTTGCTAAGTGAAATTTGAGGGAAAAGCATCCAGCTTTTCAATATTTCGCAGAAACGCTTTATGTCTCTTTTCATTTGCAGCCAGACAGTTGCAAATTACATAAAATTGCTCCTGAAGAAGAAGAGGAAGAAGAATAGAGGGAGGAAGTGGAGGGGGGGAGGTTTAAAAAAGTAATTCTTTTGGCAAAGTACAGTTACAGTTTTATTTCTATGCAGAACAAAGAAAGGCCTGCTGAAAGGTAGGCAAGTAAGTGGCAGAAATTGGTATTGATCCAAGCTGGGGATACGGGCAGTTTAAGAGCAGTGATGAGGGTACTGAAATGTGGCTACATCATAGGGAGAACTCATGGATGCAGGGACACAGGAATGGAAAATTACAGAGAGCAGCAGCATGAGAGCAGAGAGAAACTCTGGGAATGCACCAGGGGTTGAGATGCTGCAGCACTAATTCAGGTGGTTGGGCACCAGGATTAGTGTAGAGACCCAGCAGAGCTCGAGCAGAGGGCATCCCTGTGGGTAGGCTGTGTCCTGTGCTGCCAGGAGCAAGGGCTCACCTGGGCCATCTGTCAGGATCCTCAGCCCGTGGTGGTAGGAGGGAGCACAGGTGTCTGGAGGGACTTTGCTGGAGAGGGCAAAGCATCTCGTTCTTCCCTCCCCTCTTGTTTGTGCAATGCTGGTGTGAAGCCAGCCTGGATCAGTATTTCTCAAAGTTTCATGTGGTCTAAATGTTTGGCTGAGGTTTGAAGCTGGGCCCCACTTGTTAATCTTTGCAGCTGCATCCCTTGAACAGGGCAGGCTGGAGAAGTTTTTCCCATGTCCATCTTGCAGGTTTGATAGACAGTACCAGCAAGTTCCTGAGAGCCATGCAACATCAGTTAGCAATACAGAGAGCATGCCAAGGCTATCTCATGGAAATGGCAGCACCAGGACATGAAGGTGCTGGGCTAAAGCAGCCCCTGGGCAAGAAGCAGCAGAAGTGCCTGTTCAGTGCAGAGGGAATTGCAAATGCTTGTGCTGTTGAGGGTTTGGCTTGAGGGGCTGAGAACTCTCTGTAAGGCAGGGCAGCTGCCCAGTGAAGTGCCAACACTGAAGAGCAAGCTGCCAATGCAGCCATTGCCTCCTGTTCCCTATGGAATTGGAAGAACAGTGAAACTAAAGATCAGCACCTGTTCCCACATGCTGACTGAGTGGACTCGTGCAGGCTCTGTCCTGTGCACAAGGGGTCTTCCTTTCTCAAGAGAAGCTGCTGCCCTTTGCACAGCCAGGCCCTGGCATCTCCTTGCAGCACAGAGCTTTGGCTTTTGCCTCCCAGAGCTGGGTCTTCCCTGGTGATCTCCCTTACCTGTGCTTGTGAACACACCTGTACCTGCACACCAGCCCACACAGACCTTTGTCTTTGCAAAGGCACCACCCTCCTGAGCAAGGCTCCACATTCCCACCTCCGTGGGGTCATTTGGGGTGTGTGCCTGCACAAAAGTGTTCATGAACATTAGATGGAATCATAGGATAATTTATGGTGGAAGAGACCTCTGGGGTCTCTGCTCAAACCCCACTCAAAGCAGGGCCGACTACACCAGATCACTGAGGGCTTTCTCCAAATGAGATTTGACTGTCTCCAGGGGCATCCTACAGCCACCTGGGGCCTCTTTTCTAGTCTTCCAGCACCCCTGAAGGGAAACAGCTTATCTCAAAACAGCCCAGAACTGCCTCATTTGGTGGTGCTGGGGCTTGGGCCCGTTTTGGGTGGATTTTCCCGTGGGTGCGTCATTATTGCCGGAGGTTTTGCTCCGCTTGGATTGTCGGTGTTAGTGGTTGCCAAGGGAACTGGCACAGCCGCTCTGTGTGCAGGCAGAGGGTCCCTGTGCCTGGTCCCCTCTGTTACATCAGCAGAGATGTCTTTTCCTGGCCACTGTCATTACTCTGCCGTGGGGCAGGAGAAGGGCACGGCTGCAGCAGCCCGATGGCAGCCTGTGAACCTTCCAGCACAGCCAGGAGAAGCTTGTGCAGGCTCTGCAGAGCTGCTGTGTCCGTCAGCTCAGACACCTGCTGCCCCAGGCTCTGCCCTTCCCTGGTTCCCTGGGGTCCTTGGAGGCTGCAGCTTGTGCACAGAGAATCACCTGAACGTGCTCACTGGACCAGTGGTGCACCAGTGGGCACAGGGAGAGCCATGGGGTGCTGGGTGTCTTTTCCAGTGGAAAGATCGAAGCCAGCTGAGTGTGGCACTGCTCCCAGCTTTTCCCCACGCAGCTTTCTTGCTCAGAGTAGCTTGGTGACCCATCTCACAGCATCTTACTCCTGATTTTTGCAGGCCTTAAGCATTCCCTAGGCCTGCTAAGCACTTTCTACCTTGGTGGGAGTGGCAAATGTGACAAATCTTGGGCAAGTCTGTCTCTGCTGAAGCAAGATCCTGCAGGTGACACAGGACTGTGGGTCTGAGTACCCAGCTGTGCCTGGCTTCTCAGGCCCACGGCTTTCTGGAGGCCAGAACGATCTCTTGTGGTCTTGATGAGCTTTCTAGAGGAGTTTTTGGGTTTTCAGTTTCATCAGTCCTTCAGCAATCTTCCTTACTCATGCAAAAAGTCATAGCTGAGCCATTCAGGCAGGGAGCTATGTGCTTTGTACTCTGGGATTCATATCCTGCTTCTGCCATAGACTTTCTGCATGATCTTCATCGCCACATGCCTCAATTCCTCCACCTGGAACACACTGCTCATAATTATCGTTGTCTCCTCCACAGTGGGATTGAATGAGGTGAATTCATAAGCAGCCTTTGGAGCTGTGGCAGAACTTGGTACTAATGTTGCTCATGTTTCTGTGTGAGACACCTCCCCTTTCTCGGGGAAGGATGGTTCTCCTGGACAGGACTAAGGCACACTGAGATGTCAGAGGGAAGATGCAGGTAGGATGCTCGAGCACTGAGACTGGCACCAGTCCATCTGTGCTTGCATTCCTGATCAGAAACGGAATCCAAATGAACAAATTAGCATTTAGATTTATGTGCTCTGCCCAGGTAGAAGTGATTATGATCATTCAGGCAGGGCATTTTTAACTGGCCAGAGGAGGACAAGCCCACAATTTGTAAAGCTGAAAAGCCCAGGACCTAATTCTGCCAATGGCCTTGGATGCCTTTTGGTTCCTGACATCCCAGAGGAGCCAGCCTGCATTGTGTGTTTCGTACATTGTGCTTCTGACCCTCTTAACACTGTGAGGTTCCCCTGCATTGCACCTAAGGGGCTATTTTACATCACTTACTTGTAATTAATAGAGAGGCTTGCCCTCCTGTCCCAGGGGGCTTTTTCCTTCTATCCAGCTTTTGCAGTTTGAAAGCTGAATAAGTGGGATCTGGGAGTCACTTCTTCTCCTTGAAGAACAGGGCTACCAGGTTGCTGAGCTGACTGACTAAACTGATTAAACATGGGGAGCCAGTTCACCTCCAGAAGGCTTTTTTTGGGGTGTGGTGAGAGAAGTGGTGCATTTTGGCCTTGGTGAAACCAATAGCAAAGCTTCCTCTGACTTTAGGAGTGCCAGGAATTTTCCTTAGATCATTAATCCCAAGAGTGCTGCAAAGGTGGGGAGCATTTCCTCAAAAGCAGGGGGGAAGCCCAAACAGAGTGGGGTTCCCTGCTTCTCTGTGCTGCCCAGATCCTGGGGATGGGGTGGGATGCAATCCAGACACTTGTCAGCAAGGCCTCTCAGCCTTGCCTCTTCCCTGGAAATCCCTGGGCTCCTCTGGGCTGCAGTGATTCTCCCTGTGGGTGTCTCCTCACAGCTCCCAGAGGGCTGCACAGGACATGTGGCTGCTGTGCTTTGTGTAACGCTCCCGAGGTCGGGATGGCCTTGTCCCCATCTGGCTGCCCCCCCCACCAATAACCCCCCAGAAAGCCAACAAAGGGTGCAGGCTTGTGAGAGGGAGAGTGATGCAGGCAGGGAGACGCTGTCTGTGAGAGCTCTGAGCAGGGTAGGGACAGCTGTGTTTGGGAAGCTGTGTATCCAGCCAGGAGGGAAATGTGAGAGAGAAGCTGGAGCAGGGCAGTAGGAGCTTTGCTGCCCATCTGGTGCCCACTGCTGCTCCAGAGGATTTCTTGAGTGCAGTGGGTCATGGAGCTGACAGTCCTTAGAGTGTCAGCAGCAGCAGGTAAGGGGGACCCTGAAGTGTGAGGGTGAGGGACTGGGGCAGGGGACATTTGGCCCACGGTGTCCTGACAGCATGTGCTAAATGTTAATGTGATATTCTTAAGAAACGAAGACTAATAATGCTCAGCTGAATAATTTAACAGGGAAGATGAAGCTCAGCTTGTGAGGCAGGTGCAGGCTCATGAATCATTTGCTCGAGTTCTCCATCCTACACGTGTGCTCACCTATGTGCTCCTGTGTGGTAAAAGGCAACCATGTCTGTGCATGTGCATTTTCTCCACTCTGGAAATTTAAGGCAAGCACATCCTAACTGCTGGATTCTGGGTCCAGCTGAGTATATACAAATAGAGTTTTCTTATCCCTGTGTGCTCTCTGATTACTGCGCAGCCTCAGGTGATGACTGGAGGCCAGGAGAATTTGTACTTCCAGAGTTTGCTGTGTAAGCCAGAAGCAGGTCCTCCCTGCTGTCCTGTTCCTCTTTTTCTCCCTCAAATGGGAGAGTTAAAGCTTGACCATCCTTACTGTGTGTTCCTGTAGGGGACAGAGCTCTTTGTCTGAGACCTGTATACAAAGTTCAGGACCCCCCCAGGGACAGTTCTCAAGGCCTTGAGACACATGGAGTTGAGTTAAAGCTGTTGTGGGCTCCCTCTGCATGAGAGGCCTTTGATAATTTGTTTATCTTTGGTGGCAACACGAGACTTGGAAGGATTAAAGTGGCGGTGTCCTTCTTCATGGAAGCCTCTGGGTGTCTGCTTCTATGCAAGGAGGGCCATGGCTGCCTCTGCCTCAGCTGGGAGACCTCCCATTTCAGGAAGAAGCAGGCAGACAATCCTGCTGCTCTTCTCCAAGCCTCAGCATCTGGACAAATTGTATCTTGTTTTCTTCTGTTTGCCTATATCTTCCAGAGCAGATGACCACCAGCCCAGGGACCTGACCTCAGGTTGGTGGGTGTCTCTCAAAGTCACTGGAGCTGGCAAGGCCTCTGGAAATGGGCAGCCTTTTACTGAGGGCTTGGTCTGATATGGGCAGAGGGAAAGTCTTCCTGTGCCCACCCCAGGTGCTGTTTCGGGTGGGAAGAGAGGAGCTGTGGTCACAGCTGAGAGGTGCAGGGCAGCCTTGCTCTCTCTTGTAGCCCCAGCCAGGAGCTGCATCCAGATTTGCACCGGTGCTGACCCACATCACTGTACTGGCACTGCCACCTCTCCTGCCAGGGCGTTGTGCTGTGGCCCAGTTGTGGGCACATCACTTCACTTGGTCAGTGGCCCTGTGGGATGCACTCGCCCACGGTGGCAGGTTCCATGGGGTCACCACCCCTGGGGTCAGGTCCCTGGGATGGGGGGAAGGATAGAGATGGACAGATTGGTAGAGGGGGCCCCTTCCCCAGAGATCATATCAAAATGTCTCTTTTGTGCAAAGCAGAGGGAATGCCCCCAAGAGCTGGTTTCCATGGCAACTGCAAATGTCAGGTTCCATGTGGTGAATAACTGTTTCCATGACAACACCTCCTTTATCCTAGGTGCTGGGAGCTGGAGTGACAGCCTTGTTGGGGGAGGGGACAGGGAGATGGCCTCAGGTACTTAACCTCCCCCTCCTCTTCCCCCATCCTTTCCAACTCCTCGCCCTCAGCCCCTGCATCCCTGGGAGGGTGGTGCTGGCTGTGTGTGCACTGCATTTCCACAGCATCCCTTCCGCCTCTCCTACACCCAAATGGCTTTGGGGCTTTGGCTTCCTCACAGAAGCTGAGATCCGAGTCTGTCCTTCCGTCTCCCTCCCCATCAGTTCATTTAGTTCAGCCCTGGTTTTGCATCCTGGCTAGAAACAAAACTATTCCTCGGTGCTGGGGGAGCAGTGGGATGTGACGTGGCCAGCTGCCTCTCCTGGCTCTGCACGGAGCCCTCTCTTCTGAGCACACATCTGGGCTGCCTGCCCTCTCCCACTCAGCCCTGCTCCCACAGCTCTGCCAGCCTCAGCTCACACAGGCAGGCTGCCAGGGACTGTGAGCAGTGACAGAAGCCTCTCAGCAAGGAAACTGGAGACTTTGTGGAACAATCTCTGACCGCAGACTCCTGAACCCCTGCTCCACATCCCACTCAGCTCAGGAAAGAGGTGCCAGGCCCTTGGCAGCTCTCTGGGGGAGCAGCAGCCCAGAGGCTGGCGAGCTCCAGTGCTGGGGCCACATGGCAGCAACAGCAGGATGTCAGGAGCTCTGCAAATCCATGCGGCTGATCAAGAGTGGGAAAAGGACCTGCAGCCTCTCCTTCCCTAAATGATTCAGCAGGTCTTGGGGGATGGAGGTTGTTGTCTGTCAAGGTGCAGCACGGCAGCAGCTTGGCCTTCCTTTGGGGAGCTGCCAGCCCGTCTCTGGGGCCATTATCAGCAGCCCCATGATCAGTCCTTGAGGCAGGAATTGTGTGGGCCTGCTCCCAGCCTCTGCTCATCCTGCCTGAGGTCCATCAGTCAGGGGAAGCCAGCTCACAGCCCCCAGCTGCCAGGCTGTGTGCCATGCCATGCCAGCCTGTCACCTCCTGGTTGGAATCTCTGTCCTGCAAACTGCAAAGCTACCTCACGGATTTCCTCCAGCTGTTGGGAATGTGGGCTCTGCCTCTGGTTTCTGGCCAGTCTGGCTCAGCCACCACTTGGAGACTGACAGCCCTCCACATATTGCATGCTGGCTTCTAAACACATTTCAGTTGGTGACTTTTATGGCTTGATTTAGTTTTCTGTTTTGTTGCTGTTTTTCCTCAGGGGTTTCCTGAGAGAAGGGGCAGACTATGCCTGGACCTGCAGCTTGTGTGCAGGCCTTCCCTGCGATATTCTGATTGTTTTTTATTATGAATGTCACTGATTCAGGTCACTGTCAGCCTCTGTGAATGATGCTGAGAGACATGGAGTGAGATGTACTGTGAATGTGGAAATCTGCCCTGTGCACCATTCCTCGGAGGTTATTCTGGTGCAGTTGGATCCTGCTAGCTGGGAAAGGAGGCTACAGCTTGTCAGCTGCCTCTCTGGGCAGCACAGGACACACAGACCTGCCAGCAGATGAGTTTTGCCCTGCTTTTCAAATCAGACAGTTAAAGCTGTGGGTTCCTTAATGCAGCTACTTCTGTCTTACCTGGAGAGTCCCCATATCATGTGAGCTAAGCTACCCTTCAGGCTTATTTGTGGTTGGATTATTGCTGATGACACTAATGGCTGCAAGAGAAGGAAAAAGCTCTTCTCCACGCCCGAGCGAGAGGAATTTTGCCACTTTCAACCTCAGCACTGCCCCTGAGGGCCAGAGATGAGAGATGTTGCTGGAGAGCAGCACTGCCCTTCTCAAGAGCTACTCTAGTGCACAGAGCTGTCTGCATGAGGGCTGGGGAAGGGGAAACACGACATGCCTGCTTGCTGTGCAGCTTCTAGCCAAGTTCAGAGGCAGTGTCTCTTCCCTGCTGCAAGGACAGTAAGTGGCTCAATTAGGTGACGTGTCCATGCCTGCACTGAGTCAGGGCACACACAGGAAGAGCTTCCAGGCACGGTCTCACCTCAGGCCACCCTGACCACTGTTCAGGCTCCAGTCACATGGCGATGAGCTGCTTCCTCAGAGTCCTTTCTGTGCCACTTGCAGCACCTGAGGAGGCAGAGGTTTTTGCATGGTGGGCATTTCCAGGAGAGCTGTTCTCTGGGGTGAGCAGCTGAGCAGGGAAAAGCACCAGGCTTCTTTTGGAAAGAATGGTCCCTTCTTCAAAGGGTACTGGTTGCCATCACAATGTCTTGGTTTCCCTTCTGCCACTCTCCTGGTGCCCTGTTGACAGTGCCTTTAGCAGCGTGTGCTGGGCAGTGGGCCAAGCAATAACCTCTGCATTTCTCTTCCCTTGCAGATGGCGCGCCCGATCCAGGTGAAGCCTGCGGACAGCGAGAGCCGTGGAGGTAGTTGTCATCTCTCCTTGTTTCTCCTTTGGTGGCCCTGTACTTGTGAGGGGGACCAGGAAATGAGACACAGGGTCCTGACCCTGCCTTCCTCTGTGTGAGGAGGAGTCTGTGTGTGGCAGGGATCTGGGGGGCAGGAGGGCAGTGTAGGGTCATAGCTGGACACAGCAGGCAGCTGACAGCACACCAGCTCCTAAGGGTGGTGATGTGGCTGTCCCCTCCATCCTCTTTCCCAGCTATTTGAGGGTGCCATCAGCCTGGCAGTACCTGTCCCAGGACATTACTGAAGCAGACCTGTATGGCACTGGGGCTCCTGAAGCCTTTAGAAAGAGGTTCCTTCATTCCTGCACCTGATCAGCCCAATAAGAGCCAGATCCCTGCAGCAGCACTGGCTTTTTAACGTGTTCAGCTCATTGCTCTGCAGCTGATTCTCCTGTCTGCAGCTCCCTCCACTGCCTCCCCCATCACTGCTGAGCTGTCTCAGCCCCGCCACTCTCAGTCCTGCAGCAGCCCCCAGCACATTGTCAAGGCCAAAATGCTATTGCAGAAAAGATCACATGATGGGGAAATAATGTCTGAAGGGAAAGGATCCTGAGATGGAGGTGCTGTCAGCCTGCAGGGGACCAGCTTGGTCAGAGCAGCGTATACTGAGAAGTTCAGAGCTGGAAGGTTGGGAACAAGAGAATCTGGTAATTTAATGGGGAGTTCTCAGCAGCTCAAATGCCTCCTCCAGGTGGAGAAGGTTTGCAACTTCAGCCCTTTCCAAATCCATTAACTCATTTTGCTTCTTCTCCTTGCCTTACTGATCTATTTCTTTTCCTTTTCTCTCCATTCCTACATCTGCCTCTCCAGACCCTGTGCTGTTGGTGCTGCCCCTGCAAGCAGTTTACTAGAGGCCAGGGCAGGGCTCGTGTGCTCTTGTTTGTGCTGGGGGACAGCATGTCCTGCATGCTTTATTTAGATTTGGAAGGCTTTTGTTTTAAATTTCCAAACAGTTTGTAGTGACTGAGAGTTATTGCACTATCAAGAACATAAGATGTATTTTATAATATTTTATATGAGTGTATTTATGGTTGTGTGATCCTCCTTTTAAAAAAAAAAGTCGGTTTAAGTCAGAATGTGTAACTTTTGGTTGTTTAGTGACTTTTACTGAACTCTGGGCATTTTACTTCAGTCCCTTGGTTTAGGGTAGGGTTTAAGGTCCTTATTTATGCTATGGACAATAAAAAGAGACCAAAATCTTCAGGGTGTTTCACTCTCACTGTTGAAAATGATGTTATGAATGGATGAGAGGTCCTTTAGATGTGCCTGCAGGGGGTGTAGAGGGGGCTGGCTTCTCACTGGTACCTCACATTGTCTCTGGATTCAACCTTAAGGTGGTCAATCCTTCCCCTACCACACTGATTAAAAAAAAAAAAAGGTTTGTGTGTCTGATGAGTGCAGCTTTGGAGTCTCTGGTGTCTAATCAGGGTTGAGGCCATCTCTGCATCTCTCTTTTGTTGGTGGGGCACTACTGGGGACTATTCTATACACACCCACCTGGTGTTAGGTGTTGGGATGTGACATCTCTGATGCCTCTGTAAAATTGAGCTGAAACAGGTCAAAACCAGGTTTTGACCTGTTAAAAACCAGGGTGCTGATTTAGAAACAGCTTTTGGCCAAGGCACTGGACTCTGAAATCTCTAAGCTTATGAAAAGTGCAACATTCCCTAATGGTTGCAAATGTCAGAACATCAACTCTGCGTCCCATGGATATGAACAGTAATCTTTGGAGTCTGAACACCTGTCTCCTGCAGCCTGTGCACCTCCCTTCAGGCTCATTGCAGAGCTCAAAAACAAGTGGCTCCCACAGGATCCATGACAAACACTGGATTTTTTTCCTGAGGCAGGAGCAGCATCAAGACAGCACCCTGTGTTTGTCTGAGTCAGGTTGCTCTTCTGAAACGTTTCTGCCATGATGCTCCACTTGTCAGAGAAGTGGCTGAACAGCTTTGCAGATATGGGAAGAGCAATATCCCTGTAGCAATAGCCCCCCCTGGCAGGAGGTAAAAGAAAGATTTGGGGCAGGGCAGAACTGTATGGATTAGGAATTTATCAAGGGAATAGTTGCATGCATCAGTGAGGCACTGTTCTGCATTATCCTTGAAGGGAACCTCTTTTATACTCACCAGGGACTGACATTTCCCAAGTGAAGCACCCTGAATTAAGTACGTGAAGTTAGAGCACCAGAATTTGTCTCTTGGTCTGAGAGATGCTAATTTTTCTGCCAAAGGGGCAGTTTTGGCCAATCCCTGCAGGGGCTGTGTGGGGATATCTGGATGCTCAGTGTTCCTGCACCCTGCAGAAGGAAATTCACCACGAAAAAGTTGCTGCCTGCATTAGTTCAGAGTGGGACTTGTGATTCTGGGGCATGCATTGTCAGCTTTTCCCTGCTCTCTGCTGGGAGCCTGGGAGTGCCAGGAGGAGGTGGAGCAGAGGGGGCAGAGGAGTTGATGTGCTTGTCTGGAGCACTGGGCTGCAGTGATGGGACATGACAGGTAACCCAAGCCGTTTAGCACTGCCCAGGAACGAGGAAGCTTCCCAAGGAGATTTGCTGCATCCCATCCACAGCCAGGAGCAGGCTTCCCTCTCTCCCTGATCCCGGCTGCTGCCTGCTGTTGGCCAGATGACCTGAATTCACTGGCTTTGTAGGAGCTGTGTTCAGTGCTTGTGTGCTCTCTCTTGGCCATAGCATTTGGCCTCAACCCCTGGCTTGTTCCCGTGGTACCTTCATCAACAACGTGCTCTGTGCTGGCCCCCACTCCTGCTGCCTGCATGGCTGACGATGCCCAGAGCATGTTTCCATGGGAACTCGACAGTCAGAGATCAGAGTGAATTTCCCTGCTTGCTGGACAGCACGGGAAATTGCCAATCAGAGGGTGAAAAGCAGGAGCTGTAGAGAAAGTGAAGGGGAAAGCAGCAGGAGGGGAGGGTATGCTGTGCCGAGGAGGGGAGAGATCTTCCAGTGCTGCAGGAATCCCTGCTGGGGAGCTGAAGAATGATGGAGCTGATGACCTGAGAATGCCAGCAGGTTTAGTATCAGCCCTGAGAATGCCAGAGGGTCTGGGATCGATGGCTTTAGGATCACAGATCAGGTGAAAGGGTTTGATAGTAGATTAGGTGAAAGGGTTTGCAGCAGTTCCAGCCCAGCTGGGGAGGGATGAGTCAGCCTGGATATTGTGGGAGAACAGCCCTGTTTGGAAGCTGACGAGAGGATCCCGGATCTTGGGTTGGGCTCCAAGATACAGACAGGGAGAGGTCAGCAGCAGAAGAGCCCTTTCAGAGGTCCCCAGCTGCCGCAGAGGCATCCAAAGGGAACAGGCTGGATCCTTTTCCTTCGTGCAGTCTTCAGAACTAGGCTGCATGTAGCAGGATTCACTGTGAAAAAATCTTATGTTGTCAGTGATTCCATTCCCTTTTACTATTGCTGTTCTGGGCATTCAGAAAAGATTCCAAACCCATAGGTGTGTGTATTTATATTTGCCTTTATAGCTTGAGTCTCTAAGGTGTCACAGTTTTAACCTGTGCTGCACAGTCAGGAACACTGGCTTTTATTTTTTCTTCCGAATTCCAAAAAGGAAAGCTGAAATTCCCACATGAAGGCAGGACTTCCAAAAGGTTGTGTTAGTGAGCCCTGTCAGGCAACAGAAGATCTGTAAAACTGCAAGGATGGAGTGTTCACTGTTTCAATGGACTTTTCCCAAAAGGCAGGGTAAAGAAAAATGCTTTTGATTCAACAGAAATGGTGTGAGGAAGAAACCACAGGAATTACCCAGGAAATGTGAGGGCTCTCTGAAGAAGAAAATAATGAGTAACTTCTAATTTGATGTTGATTTGATTGCAAGCTGTAGGACAACTGACTTTTCCAGATGTCTCAATACCCCCTGCCCCAGCCAGCCAGGGGTCCCTGAAGAGAAAGGCAAGACCATCAGATGCATTTCTGGCTGTCAAATCTCAGCCCACGGTTATTTGCTTGCTAGTTCAAACAACAGAGGATTATTTCACAGCACCTAGAGTCAGTGCAAGTGTTTCCCAGTGTATTTCTCCCCTTTGTTGGTGATTTTTTTAAGGAGCTCCTTGTGTTTGCCACCCAAAGGCTGCAGCATGGTGCACCTGTCTGAAATAAGGCCTGGTCACAGCTGCAGTGGAGATTCAGGGTAGAGGAAGGAGGAACCCTACTGAGCTCCATTGTCCCCTGCCATGGCCAAACTGGGCTCACATCTGGCACCAGGTGATGTCAGTCAGAGCACAGAGCTGCTGCTCCTTTAGTTTTCATGCTCCTCTTCACTGCCCAGTAAATCTGTTCCTGTCCAGTCCCTTTTCTTTCACCCCCCCTCTTCCAGTCAGATTTTTCACCTTCTCTGTGTGCTATTTTTTGGTTGGTTTGACCACCAGCACTTCTGAGCTGGCCCGTGTGGGGGCAGGTGCTGTCTCCCTGCTCAGCAGGCAGCTGTACAGCACCTGCTTTATCAGCTCCTGTGCCTTGGCTGGGGATTATTGGGCATCACCGATTTGAATGGACTCGATCAGCTGAAATAATGTCTCCAAAGGCAGCCATTGCCATGCAGGGGCAGGGAGAAATGTAGAAAGAATCACAAGGAAAACAGAAGGAGATGAAATTCTCATGGGCTTAGTTACCCAGGGAATCGTGAAAACAGGGAAGCTGGGGAATTCGGCCTTTAAAAAAATACACAAAGCCATATATTTCAGCCACTTCTAGTTACATAAATCAGGAGTATCTGTTTGGGACTGAGTTAAGAGCCGGGGCTGTAGCACTTCTAACACTTTATGTGTGTGGTGGACACAAGTGGCACATGTCTGCCTGGGGCTACAGGAGAGCTGTGCCTGGCTGAGCCTGTGCTGGGGCCCTGGGGCAGGGTGAGGTGACTCCCTGTGGTGTCTGCATGCTGGCTGAGTGCGTCTGTCTGCACATTCCTCTTGCTCACTAAGGAATTTCATTCTGGAAGGCATCCCCGGGGGCTGGGGATGTACAAGTGTGTTCCTGGGCGTGCGTGGGCCTTTGTGCTCATCCATTAGTGCTGCGTGTGTGCATCTGCTTTTCTGTGAGGGACACATGGCACGTGTAGGTCCTGCCTGTGTGTGCTGCTGAGCGTTTCTGTACCTGGCTGAGCAGTAGGGAAGGTGGGGAACCATCTCCTGGGCCAAGGGGAGCAGGGATGGGGCTGGGGCGAGCCTTGGTGACAGTGTGAATGTGTCATGTGCCATCCTTGCCTGCCATCCGTACACAGCACCCCCCCCCCGGAGCTGCTCTGCTGCTGTAGCTCCAAGACCTGTTGTTTTTCAGGTCACTGCACTCTCAAACAGAGAGCAGCTCCCTTGCTATTGCCCCTGACGTGCGTCACATTGCATTGGTTTGTTTGGAGCCAGCCCCTCTGATCCTGTCGCTAACAATAAGGAATCCTCTGGCACTGCTGCTCCGGAGCCACATCCCGACACGTTCCCTCCCGTGGGTCATGTCTCCCCACGCAGATCTGGGGCAGTGGGGGAGGGTGAGCTCTGGAGCTGGCACAACTGTTTCCTGGCAAAACCAGAAACTGGGCTGGTGTTTAGGCTGGGATTTCAGTGTTGTGCTGTTTCACTGCTGTTCCCATCAGTCTGGGGAGGATGCTGCCCCAAACACTGCTGTGTTTGTGCTTGACTGGCCAGCATCAGGCATGGCATGGGCTCCTGTGGGTGCTGAGGGGGGGAGAGAGTGGGAGAAGGCACTCTGCACCTTCCTTGCCTCCACACTTACCCATCCCAACAAAACCATAATCCTCACTTCTCTCTTCTGAGTCGGAACCCAGAAGGACTCTGAGCTCAAAGTCCTGGATGTGTTGGCCACTCTTCCAGCTCCCTGCCAGTGTGACACGGGCACACAATGCCACTGGAGAGGGGGGAGCTGATGATTGGCCTTCACCCAGCTGTCTGGTATTTGGGTGATCCCACAGTGAGGCAGATCAGGACGCAGGATGCCAGGGTTTATCCCAGGCCTTAGGAGATAGCTGGTTAGACTGGAGAGGGGAGGGGCAAATGGAAATCTAGATGCTTGGTAACATGGCAGCTAAGGAGATGGTGGTCTTCGAGAGAAGGAAAAGGAAGCAGGAGTCAAAGGTCCTGGAATATATCACCCTGCCTGAGTTGGTCTGCTGTGTTTCCTAAGGTACCTGTTGGACTTCACATGCTGATCAACAGAAATGGAATTGTTCAGACATTTTTTCTTACTATCATTTCTTTTGGATGATTCGAAAGAAAAGGCTAATGAATGAAAGGAAATTATAATTCCTTTGTTTTCCATTGGGGAGGGTAGGGCAGGGGAAGCCACAGAAACCCTTGAAGGTATGAGGATCTTGGGCAGACCCTGCATTCTCACCCCTGGAAGAATTTCAGCCAACAACAAATCATTTCCATGCCAGGCATGTTTTTAACACTAGGCTGTTTTGTGCTTAAGTGTTCCTCTCCTCCTGCTCTGGACTGCAAGCCTCATAGAAGGTTGATGTTTCTGTGTTTGCCCCTAGGGGACAGGAAGCTCTTTGTGGGCATGTTAAATAAGCAGCAGTCTGAGGATGACGTGCTCCGGCTCTTTGAACCATTTGGGGTCATTGATGAATGCACGGTGCTCCGTGGACCTGATGGGAACAGCAAAGGTGGGAACCCTCTGTGTGTCCTGCCCTTTGTCCCTGCTCTTTGAGTGCTCACCAGCCTCACCTTCCTACTGGGGCTCTTGTTCCCCTCCCTGTATTTATGGGAACCCATAAACAGCCAGGAATAGGGAGCAGGAAGAGTCATCTGCTGCCAGGAAGGATTGGGGAAGGTGGGCAGAGACTGAGGGAACAGGAGGGGAAGCAGAGCACGATGATTAGCTGAGCTATCAGGGTCACTCGTGAGCCTTTTCTGTCAGTCTGGGGCTGCAGGTTGAAGTATTTGTACCCACAATGAGCAGTCCACAGAGAATTTGGGGAAGAGGTGATCGGGGCAAGGGTGGAGATGGTGTCATCATCTGTAGAGTATATCATTGAAGTAATAATTTGAGACCCTTCCTCTTTTTTCCAGGATAGAGGACTTGGGATGAGTCATCCTTTTTGTTCCCTGCTTCCTTGGGGTGGCTTTCCTTTGCCTTACCTGAGATACAGACACTGTCTCTTGCGTGATGGCACTTTCACAGCAGTCCTGTCACTGCAATCTCCTGTGCTCTTTCTGTCCCTTTCCAGGCTGTGCTTTTGTAAAGTTCTCATCTCACACAGAGGCTCAGGCAGCAATCCACGCACTCCATGGCAGCCAGACAATGCCCGTGAGTATAAGGCCAGGGGACCTACCCTCTTCCTAATCCTTGTCCCATTTTCCTGTTGCAGGGACCTCCCCACACTCTCCAAAAAACCATGACAGGTTCGACTGCAGTGTCCAGCTGGTGTGGTTGGGAGGTGTGTGGGTGTGTGTGTGCACATCTGTGCTCCACTCGTAGTGACCATCCTGTCCCCTGGGCTGCTGTTTGTGGCTGTGTTCGTCCAGACTGGGAGTGACAGCACTCACAGCTATAAAAGCTAAATAAAAGCCAAAAATCAGGCCTTGATTTTGTCTTGGAAACAGCTACCTGGAGTAGTTCAAAACTGAGCAGGGTGAAAGCTGACAATTCAGCCACATGGGTTCAGCATCTGAGCACACTCCTTGGCTTCTTATTTAGGCAGTAGAGGAGGCCTCTGGGGCGGGCTGGGTGTGGGTGGGAACCCTTTGTGCCTTGTGTGGGGTTGTGTAGCCATAGCCAGGCCTTCCTGTGCAAGTGGAGCTGCAGCTGTGGCCTCATCTCTGGCAATCTCCAACCTGAAATTGGGGCAGCTCATGGACAGGACAGTGCACTGCTGCAGCAGGGGTATTCCCAGCTGCCAGGAGCTGCTGCCTGTCCAGCCAAGCTCATGATAGTGGAAGGATGGTGCTTGTGACCATCGATGCCCTGGCTGTTCCTGGCTGCACCAGCACCTGGTGAATGCAGCCAGGGATGTGTGCATCCATGCAGGCAGCTGTGCGAGGCTCAGGTGTGAGGGGAAGGGTATGAGAGGGAAGGGTTGGATGGACAGACGGATGGGGAAGGGCACAGCCCAGGTTCCAGGCAGCTCCCCAGCACTTCCATGCCAATATTTGCTCTTCTGCTCCTCTTCCCACTCCTCTCTGCCGCCTGTCCTGCCCCGTCCTCCCTTGCCTGACCGCTGACTCTCTGGCTGTCCCACGCCTCTTCTCTCCTGCCTCCTCTCTGTCTCCTCTCTCTGTGCCTAGGGTGCCTCCTCCAGTCTAGTGGTGAAGTTTGCTGACACAGATAAGGAGAGGACCCTCCGCCGTATGCAGCAAATGGTGGGGCAGCTGGGGATTTTCACTCCATCTCTCTCCCTGCCGTTCAGCCCATACAGCGCCTATGCGCAGGCTGTGAGTATCCCGCGGGGGTGGGTGGGGAATGCTGCCCTGCTGGCCCCGGGCAGCACCTGGGAGACCACAAACTGATCTCTTGGCAACTGTGGGAAAGCTTCCCAGCACCTGAGAATGCTCCTGGCTCGTTTCTCCTGTCAGCTGCCTTGTCTTGCACAGGTTTTGTGCACTTTTCTCCTGGGATGGGGGGGCAGGGGAGAGCTGGGGCCTCCTCAAAGTGAGCCTGGGATTTCTCTGATGTGGAGATGTTGGGAACAGGTCAGTCATGACCCAGTATCTTTCTGTCTTGTTTTGAGGACAGCTCGGAGCCATGGTTCCTGGGCGATGTCTGCCAGATATGTGATACCAACTTGTGAACCCTTCCTCTGGGTCTGTGGCACAAATGTGTATTTCTCTGGTTCTGGAGCACTAGGAGAGCTCTGGGACCCAGCTTCATGAGTTTATTTCTCTGCTGAAATACCCAGGAGGACCCTTTTCCCCCCGTCTGTCCTTGGCTCCCAGGTTTTCTCACTTGGCCAGTGGGACTGTGGGGTTTGCAAGATGCTGGACAGGGAGCAGTGGGTAGCAGAGAGCCAGAGGTGTTCCAGCAGCCTGGCTGTGCTTTGGGTTTTAGTGAGAGAACCTCCTTGCCTTGGAGCCATGGTGGTAACTGCCATTGATGTTCGAGGTAGGTCCCAAACTCAACAAGTCCCACATCAGCTGTGGTGGAGCATCGTTTGAGCCTCCTTGGTGACTATCATTTTCAGGTCTCCATGCATAAAATGTAAAGCCCATGGAAGGAGGCTCAAAAATTGCTCAAGGCACAAGAGGTTCTTGTCTCAACAAAGAACTCAAAAGTAGATACTGTTACTGAAAGTAATTTTCCAGGGGGGAGTGCAAATAAACCTGTTCTTCTCGTATATGTGGACACCTCTTTCTCCTCTGGCTTCAGCAGCTCCTTTCTTTCATTCGTGTGACAGAGAAGGAACTCTTTCTCATTTATTGGCTGTTTCCTCTCAAAGATTCCCCAGAAACTGCCAAATGCCTTTTAAGTGTGTGGATAAGAAAAAAGGAAATACAAATGAGGCTCCATAACTTGGGGGAATTTTGCAAGCCAAACATAGAACTGGTCCAATACAGATTATTCGACGAACCCCTTCTGACCAGGCACCATCTTTCACCAGGAATCTTCTTTTCTGTCCAGCCCAGGAGCCAGCTGCACCTGAGGTTGTAGCTTATCTGTAGCTAATCTCTGTGGGTCACCCATGAGATGATCATCCTGGTGTGTCTCCTGCTGGGCTAGAGATGGCCCTGACTTGGGCATGGTGTGGTGGTGAAGAAGGCAGGAATGGACCACACAGTGAGGTTATGATGGCAGGAGGTGCTTTATCAGCTTGAGCTCCAGGCTGTGTAAAGAGGACGAGCAGTGAGATCTTCCAGACTCAGTCTTTTAATCTTCAGGAACTCCTGCTGATGACAAGAAGGCAGTCAGGTCTAAGCTGTGCCTCCTTGCTTATCTGCATCTTCTTTCTCCTCAGTTGTCTGTTACTGTGCTGCTCTGTCTCTGATTCTTCACTGGCCTTCCTGCTCTGTGACTTTATTTTTGCTTTCCCCGTGACTCGAGACTCAGCCTGTCTCACTTTTTCAGGATTTTTTCCTTCCTTTCCTTTCACTTTGCACTGGGTTTGGTTCTTTTTTTTTTTCCCCGAGGCACTGACCTCACACCTGGCTTTCTTCTCTTGTGCCATCCTCGTCTTTGGTCTCCCTTCTGGGAGGAGAGATCCCAGCCAGTCCTCATACAGTGTCACCATCAGAGGGAGAGGGAATCAGCCCTTTGAAATGCCATCTAACATCTCTGGAAGTGGAGGCAAAAGAGAGGGATTTCCATGCTGAATCTCATTAGGGTTCCTCAAACTGCTCTGCCATGGGCAGCCCTTGGGAGCTGGGACCTCTGGTAAACTCAGGGGAAGCCCAACATCCCTCATGCCTTCCTGATTCTGGGCTTGGAGGAGTAGATGCTGCACCCAAGGTTCCCCCCAGGGCTGGGAGATGCAGCTGACCATTATGGATGTGGCTGAACCAGACTGACAGGAGCGAGTGCTGCTGGGGTGAAGTGGTGCATCAGAGGCACCACAGGTTCTTAGAGTCATAATTTATTACACACCAACTTTCTCTCCCTGTCCCCACGGGGTTTGCTGTGTTACCAAGTGGTCCCCAGGAGTTTAGGAGGAAGTCTGGAGCCTGGGTTGTTTTGTTTTTGTTTTCAATTGCCTATTTTAAATTTGTATTAATAGCCTTTTTCTTCAAAAATTATCTCAAATTAAACATGAAATAATCATACACTAAGTTCAGTCTAAAGTTACTCAGATCTATGCAAATATGCAAAATAAGATACTTAAAATAGTCAAACAGTGCATGTTAGTTGAAACTGTAAGAAAAAGTCTCATCTGGGAAGTACAACTGGCTAAGCATCTGAAAGCAGTTTATTTCAGTGCTTAAATCAGGTTTTGATCCCAGGTGCCTCTGCAAATGAGTTCATTTTATTCAACAAGTTAGTTCAGGTGGACTCAGGGAAATGTTTGGGAGCTGAAAAAAAATAATTATCAATACAAAAGAGGCCTAAAGTCTTTAAAAAGCGGCTAGGGCAATTTACTAAGTGCTTATAATGGTCAAATATTTCCTGTATATCATAAATCAATTAGTTCCAAACACAAAACATAATTTATGCACACCTCCCCCCCCTTTTATTTCTGCTCTTGTGGTTCATTATGGTAATTTTATGCAAGTGATGAGAACAATTCCAGAGTGCCAGTTTGGTGCTCGTGCAGCCGGGTGGAGGCCTTGGTCCGGCCAGAGCCCGGCACAGAACAGGCGTTAATGAGGAAAGAGAAGATCAGTGTTCACAGAGTGAGCAGGAAACGTGTTGGTTCCTGCACCCTTGAGTGGGGACAGTGTGGGGACAGGAGCAGGAACACGTGGGGGCTCTTGCACAGAGGCTCAGCAGGGCCCTGTGACCCCAGGGAGGCCACGTTTCGCTGCAGTTCTGGCTCAGGGTAGGTGGCTCCCGATGACAGGAGTGAATCCAGCTCCAGGGGAGCCAAGGATGATGTGGTGGTGAAGAGGGAGGTGATACGAGGGTTTTTCCTGGTCACAGGAGTGACCCTCTGTGCTGTCAGTCCCCCTGCCCGCAGAGCCCCTGCCTTGGGACAGGCCTGGGAGCACTCACCCATCCCCAAAAAGGGCTCGAGCCAATTTTACCCCATGGCTTTGCTTGTACCGGCTTACAGAGGCAGCCATGCCATGAGATTCCTCTTCTTTTTATGCAAAAGCAATGATCAGCTTCTGTGTGGAGGAAACTGGGAGGTTTAGCTAGCCATGAACTTGTCACAGTTACCAGATCCTTCAGCGGAGCCCTGGGCCAAGCTGCCGTGCAGGCTTCACCCCTTTGTGAAGAGGTAGGCTCCTGGAGAGCTGTGTGCTCATGGTGCAAAGCAGACAGTGGGATGTGGCAATGTAAGGAAGATTTTTGTTGTTTCTTGGGTTTTGTTTTGTGTCACCCCTCAGCACCTCCTGAGAATCTCTGGTTTCCTAAGAGCCGTGCCTGTACCTCCCCTGCTCTTCTTGCTTGATGTGAAGACAAAGCTGATAAAGGGGCTGGATAATTTTGTATCCAGAACTGAGTCTTTGTTGCCATTGCACTCTGAGGGCATCTTATGCTCCCACTGATGGTCAAATAGGACCAGAAGGACTTTTTCTTCTCTTAGCCCTCGTCCCAACCTTCCCACCCTTCCTTTTGTACTGTGCATCTCTGCCTTGGCAGGTGTGTCATGGCAGCACGAGGAGCTGATGTCCCCTGGCCCAGGGTGCAGGCCAGTGCCAGAGGACAGGCTGAGCTCAGTGGATCATGGGGCAGACCTCTGAGGGCAAAGCAGGCCACAAGAACTGGGCCTGGGCACACACCTGGTTGCACAGCAGGGTGCCCGTGCCAGAGTGAGCCCTGTGTGTCTCCCAGCACCTTCTGCTCGTTGAGGCTGGGCAAAAGCAGAGGGATTTGGACCCTGTTCCTCGAGGCAAAGCTGTGCTATTTAATATCTGGCACTGTCCCAGGAGAACTGACCAGGGAGAGCGGCCTGTGCCTGACAGTGCAGAAGGGCCTGTGGGCAGACGGTGCTGCTGGGTGCCAGGAGCACAGCCCTGCCCTGCTCCCTTCCACTGCAGGAGCTCTCTGAGCCGAAGGGGCCTGTCCCGATGCCCTGGTGCCCAGCTGAGTGAGCTGAGACTCCTTGAGGCTGCTGGCCCACGGAGCAGGCGAGGCATGGAGGTGCCCAGCCGCGGCTCTGGCTTTGTGGACTGGGATGCTCCCTGAGCTGTGTCCAGGACAGGGAGCTGTGCCCAGCTCTCGGGGGCTCTTGCGGGTGGCCAGGCCACTGTCCCACCTTGGCAGGGGCAGAAGCTGTGTGAGTACGTGGCTGCAGGGACCTCGTGGGCCCCGGGTGTGGGGACAGGGCCTGGGGAGGACAGCCACCACTGCCCACCCCAGTAGGTCTGGTGGTGTCGGGGGAAGCTCCGGGGCAGGTGGCAGGACCTGGTGGAGGTGAGAGCCAGGCTGGTCTGTGCAGCCTCCCCCAGCTCTGCAGGGCCCTGGCAGCAGGAGGCCCCGGGCAGTGCCAGGCCCTGACTGCACGGTCCTGCTTTGCAGCTGATGCAGCAGCAGACCACGGTTCTCTCCACCTCCCACGGCAGCTACCTGAGCCCGGGCGTCGCCTTCTCCCCGTGCCACATCCAGCAGATCGGTGCCGTCAGTCTCAATGGGCTGCCAGCCGCTCCCATCGCACCAGCGTCAGGTGAGGGCCTCCCCGGCCGGGAACCTCCTGCCCCAGCACTCCCAGGTAAAACAGTTCCTGCCCCTCCAGGCTCAGCAGCTGCATCAGCTCGCTCCTTTCTAACAGCACAGCCTCTGAGCACAGCAGTCTCTGCTCTGCACAAACGCCTGCAACCCCCCTCACGTGCTCAACACACATCCTCTTGCCCTACAGCCATGCATTTTTGCTGCAGTTTTTCCCTTTTGTACAGTGAAGAAGGACAGGGTTCCCAGGATTGCACTTGACTCTGAGGTCAGCAGTGCTATTGTTCATGATCATCCCACAGCAATAATGCATACTGGGTTCAAACCCCTGTCAGAACAGGCATGTGTCATGCCAGGTGCTGTGCAAACCCAGATCAAAGATGTTCCACCCCAAAGCTCTGACAGCACTCAGGGCTGGCAGTTCTGCACACACTCTTCCCACTAGTGCTGCTTCTTAATTTTGTGAAGGTTTCAGCACCAGTCTGTCATCTCCACGTGCCAAATAGAAGAGATAATGGTTTCATACACAAGCAGGTGGAAAGGGGGAGCAGGGGCTTTGTGGAACTTTGACTTTGATGGGGTGTCCTCTCTTCTTGTTCTTCAGGGCTACATTCACCACCTCTCCTGGGAACAGCGGCCATGCCGGGGCTGGTGGCACCCATTTCCAATGGATTCACTGGCGTGGTACCATTCCCAAATGGGCATCCAACCTTGGAAACAGTTTACACCAATGGCCTTGTGCCATATTCAGGTATTGAGAGCAGTAAAAAAACCCCACCATGCAGAGACCTAAGGAACTGCATTTAGTTCCTCTTTTCTGGATTCCCCACAAAAAACACTTTTGTAGCTCCCTCCCAGCCAGGCACTGAGGCTCACTTGGGGGCGAGGGTGGGAAACACCACTACACACACACACACACACACACACACAGAATGCATGAATGATTCCTTTTGCTGTGCTTCTGATTGTGTTTTTCCCTGCAGCCCAGAGCCCTTCAGTAGCAGAGACTTTGCACCCAGCCTTCACAGGAGTTCAGCAGTATGCAGGTACCAGCTTCCCTTGTCTCCCTCAGGCCCTTGTGTGGCTGACCAGATCCTCAGGTAAATGGTTTGTTCTGTCTCCTTGGGCTACAGCTGTGTATCCAACCACCACCATCACCCCCATTGCACAGAGCATCCCTCAGCAACCTCCCATCCTGCAGCAGCAGCAGCGAGAAGGTGAGAATCAGAGTGGGAATGGGTGTCCAGTGGTGTGGGTGGAATTTGTGGAGCTCACCTTCTGTACCACAGAGCCAATGGAGAGGAGGCAGCACTAATTTTTGTCCACTGGTCCTTAATGCTGGAGCTGGGTTATAGAAACAACCTCATGTCTGCAGTGAGTGGACTGGCAAGGATCACAGGATGCTTGTTGTGCAAATTTCCTGACCTCACATCTGGCCAGATGCTGCCAGGTGCAAAGGGGCAGTAGGCCCTGGAACACCTTTCACACCAAAGGGGATGAGAGTCAGCACCTTCCCTATGCAATCAGGGGCAAGGAGCCGTCATCCCTCTCTTTGCTGATGCCAGAACCACAGTGGAACCAGTCAAGCCAGCCATACTCTCCTCTCTTTTCAGCCTTCATAGCCTACTGAATTTATTTTCAGCTTATTTCAAAACTGGCCTGAATAGAATTTGGAAGCAAAGGCATTTTCTCTTTGCTCCTGATTGGTACAGCAAGTGTCAGCAAGGGAGCAGTTTCTTGTGCTCATAAGGAGCAAGTGAAGGAGTGGACAGGATCAGGTCAGCCCATAAATTGGATGTGTGGCAATCCAGGAGGTTTCCAGTTAAGGGTGTGGCTTATGGACTGAAGGCAACACTGCAGGGAGTGCTACAGCAGCAGGTTTCACACAGCAGCAGGTTTCACACAGCAGCATCTGCTGCTCTCCCAGGACTGGGACAGCTGTGAGCTCTCACCTCAGCTGATTTCCTTCCAGCAAAACAGCACCCAGACACTCACAGTGCTGGTTGTGTCCAGCACCCTGTGTAGGAGCTAGGCAAGCTTTGAAAGAGAATCTGCTCTCCAGAAACTCCAGTTTTGTATGGAACCTCCCAGTTGCTCTTAAAGAGCCATGAGAACCCTTCATGGACCAGTGACTGAGAGACAAGCAAGGGGAGGTCAGAGCAGAAGGAGGCAGTGCTAGGGCTCTCCTCCAGTGCTGTGCTGTGAGTTGAGCCTATTTCTCTTCCCCTGCCCTTTGGGGCTTTCTGTTTTGTCCTTCCCCATTGCCCCTGTACCTGCAGGTCCTGAAGGCTGCAATCTCTTCATCTACCATCTCCCCCAGGAGTTTGGAGACAACGAGTTGATGCAGATGTTCCTGCCCTTTGGCAATATCATCTCCTCAAAGGTGTTCATGGATCGTGCCACCAACCAGAGCAAGTGTTTTGGTAAGTGCAGGCAAGGGAAGCATGATCAATAACAATGACACTCATATTGGGCATGGTACCAACAGTGCCACTGTCACCCATCCTGTATCCTTCCTTCAGGTTTTGTAAGCTTTGACAACCCATCCAGTGCACAGACTGCTATCCAGGCCATGAATGGCTTCCAGATTGGCATGAAACGCTTGAAGGTCCAGTTGAAACGGCCCAAGGATGCCAACCATCCCTACTGACAGCAGTGAGCAAGCAGGAGTCACTTCTGCAGCACAGGTAAACTGCCTGTACCCTCAGGGCACAGCTCTAGTCAGGGGTCCAGCTGCTCCCTGCAGAGTGGAAGGCCAGGAATGGAGGCAATAAACACAGCTGGTGGGGCAGAGGCTTCACCTGAGCAGAGTGACCAGAGCAGGCCTGGAGATAATGGCCAGGTTCAACAATCATCAGGCAAATTTGTGGCAATGGGGCAAGCCCAAAGCCAAGCCAGAGAGTCAAGATCAGGCTCAGGTCTGGTGGAGGTGAACAGGGTCAGACATAGTCCAGTGATTGCCAGGCAGGTCTATAATGATAATAATAAACATCGAGGTGGGAAGACAGTCCAGGAGCTGGAGCCCAGGTAATGACATCCATGGACAGGGCAGGTCCATGGACAGATGGAGACTGGCACTTCCATGCTGTAGATCAGACAGAGGCTGATGGCACAGGGCTGTAGTGAGACTCTTGGAGCTGTGGGCAGAGTGTGGACAGACATTGCAGGTGAGGCTGGTCAAGTTCATCAAGGCCTGTGAGTGCCCTGGGGGCCCGGGCAGATGGTTCCAGTGGCCTGTTTGTGGTCTAAGCAAGGTTTTACTCTGCTGTCCAACTGCTCCCAAAAAGCTTTTGACTGCCTGAAAAGGTTTTAAATGCCAGTAGTTCTCAATTGTTACATGGCCCCAGAAGTTAGTCTGCAAAGAATGCTTTCTGGGTTAAGAAGAGACAATCCCATGATTCACAGGGATCACAGAAAAGCAGGGAATAGGTGAGACCCTGAAGGGCTGCTGTCCAAGAGCCTACAGATGGGGAGCAAGGGAGGGCTGATCTGGTTTGGGTCAGTCCTCGACATTTAAGCAGCAGTAGCAGCAGCTCAAAGCCTGAGGTTTGCATAGATGTCCTCCTAATCTCCCAATTCCCTCCCTCCTCCCTTTCTGTTCAGGTGAAAGGAAAGTCCAGAGGAAGAATTTCTGCTTCAGGTTGATTTTCAGAGAGGCCAGTAAATTTATCGACTCTTTTGACACCACCCCTTTCCTTCCTCGGCTTCCCACCTTACCCACCCCATCTTCCTCCTCCCCTCCTTTCCAAGACATGCAATTAAAGAGAAGGCTCAATATCTGCCCAGGAGGAAGATTCTTGCCACGCCTGGACTCGCATATTTGCTGCTAACGTGGTGCAAAGCAAAGGGACCAGCAAACCAGCAGCCCCTGGGGACACGGAGCTCTTCCTCTCGGGGTGTGGCTGGAGTACATGGACCAAGCAAACCCACTGGTGTGTCTCTAGGTTACTGCAGTGATGTGTGGAAATTTACTTCCGTTCCTCCCTCCCTCCTGCTCTGTTTCTGGCCCTTTCATAGATAACTATAAATATATACAGTCTCTATTTTTTTTTTAAACTAGCTCACAGGACCAAACTTTTCCATTCAGAGACTGACTGCTTGCAAGAGGTATTGGAAATTAGGGGTTTACCTTTGCAACAGTGTCTTCTCAGCATGCACTGCAGATAGGCCTGAACATTCTGGAGGGCGGGGGGCTGGGGGTGGGTTGGGGAGAGAGAGAGAGCGAGCACATCTCTACTCAACACGAGCAAGAAGAAGGAGAAATACATTCCTCCAGGATTAGGGCACAGTCAGCTGCTCAGCTTGAGTCACTCCTCCACCTTAGCACCAGCCTGGTTAAGGATCTGGAGAGCTCTCAGTCTTACCTTTCCAAGGGCTTCTGCAGACAAAGCTCCTGGAATGTGGTGCCAGCCCCTACCCTGAGCACTCCCTGATTAGGCTGAAAGCACAGGAAACCAGTCCCTTTACTTAGAGGAACTGCACTGCCTCCCCACACATGGAACAGATCCATGTTTCACAGCTCTCCATGGCAACAGCATTTTCTTGATGAAGGCAGGAGAAGATGAGAGAGTGTGAGCAGATGCAATCTCCAGACCAGCTAGAGAAGCCTCCCAGGGGCTGCACACTGCCTCCCTGTGTCGGATACCCAGCACTGGGCAGTGGGCAGTTCTCATTCCAGATGAAACGGGACCTTTTCTCCCTCTCAATTCACGCACCCGCTGCAAAGCTTTCCCCAGCAGCTGCAAGGAAAATAGGATGAAAGAGGGTTCCATTCTGGGATTTTTTTTCCCCAGCACCCCCTCCAAGAGAGAGATTATGCATTATGCAGCATATACATATATATATACACATATATATATGTAGGGACAGCTCTATACACTATATACACATACTCTAAAGCACAGAATGTAGTTCAGAACTGGATTTAAAAAAGATCCCCTGGGAGTGGGGGGTGTGTCATCCTGACAAGGCACATCCCTTGAACGGTTTGGAACAGTCTCTTCAAGTTTCTACAAAAATAAGGGAAGGAAAGCAAGGCAGAACAGACCAACAAACCCCAGAGTGATTAAGGAATGAATGATTTCAATATTCCAGAGTTTGATAAGGTACCACAAACATTGGTGTGTGTGTGAGGGTGTGTGAGCACATTGAAATAGGAACAGAGAGTTGGTGGGGTAAAGTTGGTGCAATTGATACTGAAGTGAGCTATGGGGATTTTGGAGAATCTCGGCCAACTCTCATTCTCCTCCAGTTGCCCTTTGTTCAGGTGTTTGTGGCACAGTACCTTCACATCTCCTCAACCACCCTTCTGTGTCTGACGCTGAGAGTTTATGAGAGGTGAATGAAGCTGTGAGAGTCTGTGTGTTTCTATAGTCCATGTTTACTTATTGTAAATACCATTTTTATACTTAACATCTATTATGTATGTGATTTGTATAATGTACTTTATTTCTGCTACAAGTAATTTCATGAAGTTTAAACTTAGTCTAATTTTGAACAAAACAAAAAAAAAAAAAGAAAAAAGATGAACAAATGCAAAATGGGAAAAAAAGGACTTCGGGAATCCTAGGTCAAGCTGGTTTAAAACAAGCATTTACAGTTTCTTCCATCACAGTTACTGATGTGACTGTACAACGTTACAGGTGCGATACAAGCTTTGTCAATGTCAAATTCCTCACTCTGGTCAAAAAAAAAATCCTAAATTTATTTAATAAAAGTTTTACTTGCTAAGTAACTGGGGCTCTAGTTCATGTTGTTAGTTGCACCTGCTTTTAGGTAATGCTTACACTTGAAGACATTGCCAAAGCTCTGGGCCAATTTAACAGGTCCCATGAGGTCAGCAAACAGGCCTTGGCCCACAGAATCCAGGGGACCAATATTTCTTCACAGAGGAAGCATCAACACATAATACCAACACATTAAAAATAATTTAATTAATGTAAGAGATTAAAATTCTACTTCATGGAATCAAAGAAACCCAGTGAAGTCATGGAGCAGGATGTCCCTGGAATGTACAGACATTCAGGAATGTACAGACAGGGGTTAAAGCTGGGGCTGAGAGAAAGCTGGATTCAGTAAAAGCAGGTGAGGCTGAAGGAGGAGGGGAGATGGGAGCAGGGCTAAGACAGAGTGAACAGTGGGAAAGATCTCTGAAGGGTAGCAGCAGCAGAACCATGGCTGAAGCATCATGAGAGACCACGAGTCATGTTAGGAAAAGGGCACCTTGCCACCACTGCTGCCCTGCTCCTGCCTGACACCAGTGGTTGGGTGGGATGCTTAGTGGGATGGCAGGAATGCGATTAGAAGGGATAGAGGATGGGAGAGGGGACTGGGCATTAAGGACTGCTGTAGTTGTAGAAAGTCCGTAGCACCTGGTTGCCACTGCTGGGGAACAAAGCCCAGAGGCAGCAGAGCTGCTGCAGCCACCCCGGGTAGAAAACCTCGTGCGCCCGAGCGGCTCCTCCCCGGACAATGGCGAGCGCGGCCTCGGGAGCAGGAGAGGCACTGAGGTGCACTTTGCCCCTGCAAGGGAATGGTCCGAGGGTCACTCAAAGCCACACGGTCCCTGGTGGGGTTTGAACTGGGCAGACTGACCCCACAGGGCTCTGCCTGCTCCTGTTCCATAATGAGCGACCCTGTGATGTGCCCAGGAAAGTGCACTCTCCCCAAACAGATGCACACACCCTCTCAAACAGAGCTGCTGTGCATTTTTTTGCACGCTTTCAAGAAGAGACACATTCCCGCAGACAAACTCTCTCCCAGACTCCTCCATCCTCTTCCAAATACCTGCCTGATATTCTCCAGTGCTGAATCAGTAGCAATCAGGCCCAGGATGCACAGTGTGACAGAGACATTTCTCTTCTGCATGATGAGCTCATGGCGCAGTGAGCCAAAGAATCCATCCAGTGCAAACTTGGTGGCAGAGTAAGAAGTGGTGAAGGGAGTGGGCATTTTCCCTGGAAAGGGAAAAGAGAACGGAAAACACCAGGAAACTGGGTGTAAGGAGGATCCATGGAGAGGGAATCTGGGCAAAGATGTAGGCTTTGTCATACTGCATCAACTCATGCTCTGTTCAGGTGAGTGTCTCTTTATATAATATTAGAGTAAGTATTGTTATATTATACTTATTATATATTTATTGTTATTATATACTGTGAAAAGCACAGTTTGAAAATGCTTTTAGGGGTGGAACAACAGAGAAATTGGAACAGTGTATATGAACAGTACTGGGAACCATTGTTTCCACAAGGCCAGCACTTACTCCAGCTAAAGCCACCATCCTGTGAGGGAAGAAACAACCACCAGAGCGCCTCTGTTCTTCTCCAGGGTGGGAAGAGCTGCTGTTGCAAGTGCCACATAACTCAAAAAATTCACCTGGAATAATAAATGTAGACATAAAAGAAGCAAGAGGGTTTGAAAGCATGAGCCAAGAAAGTCAATAGAGTGGTCAGAAATGGAAAGAAGCACGGTCTGGATTTGGCTTTTCAAACATCAAGTGAGAAAAATCATCTCTCTGAAGACGGGGACAAACATTGCATCTATGAGTCTTTCAGATTCCAGAAAAAGCAGTGGAGAAGATTCAGAGCAAAATTATTCCTGGGCTTTAAGATACAATTGGCTATCCCAGCTTTCTCTATGCTGTTCTTTAGTCTACAATCCCTATCAAAGACATCAGTCTCAGTTTGCTCCCCTTTTAAGCTTCTCTTCACTGAGCTCAGACTACAATGAAGCACAAAATTCAGCATCTCTTCAGAGCTTCACTGCTCTCTCAAATTTTAATTTCTTACCATGTTCCTAAGTTCCCATTCTCCAGCAAACAGCCTCCCTCCAAAATGAAATAGAAACTACTATGACCCACCTGAACGAGGAAGACTGAACCAAGAAAACAGCTCTTCATTTTCATGGTCCCAAAACCTGGCACCAGGGTGATTCTACAGGAAAACTCTAAATTTGTGAACAGAGACTCAGACAGCAGACACCATTTCGAACAACCTTAATTGTGTTCTGCAATTGTGCACATGCCATAGATCAGTAGGAAATGCTGGCTGCTCACTTATAGACCTTCCTGACCTAAACACAACTGCCTGTAACTGCCCATCAATCCTAAACTCCTGGGCTAGAGGGGGATAAGAAGGACAGAAGGAAGGAGAGAAGTCTGAAGTTCTTCCCAAACATTTCTCTTCACAAATGTACAACATCCGAGCAAAACACCTCTCTAGCAACAAAGCCTCCAAAGTGCTTGATTTGAAATGTGAATGAAGTAAAGGGATTGTTCTCAACCATTGCCACAGGCTTGGCTTTGCCTTGGAGCTTCCCAAAGCTGTCCCAGGAGAAGCCAGACTCACCCAGTTCCTGGTGAGCTGGGAAGCCTCACCTGCATGAGCCAGCGGGTGTATTCCACATCTCCAGTCCACTCCTGGAAACGGTTTGTGCCAATGTGGTTCAACACCAGGTAATCCAGGCCCCCTTGGACAGCAGAAAAAGCAGTCAAACAAGGGGCCCATCCCCTGACCACCAACCAGGGAGCTCAGAAATGCCAGGAGGGCTGAACCACTCCTTCAGAAGGCTGTGAAGTGCTTTACCATGAAGATAGATTAAATATGCCCATCTGGGAGCAGCTTTGACTGCTCTTCAAGAGTAGAATTGAAAGGAAAACTGTTTGGCTTTGACAACAACTTTCTGAAATGATGTTTCAGTGTGATTCAGACTCAGAACTTAGTTCTGGTGGTACATCTACGTCCTTAACAGCCCTCTCAGTTCAGGGAACTGAGGCAGGAAGCTCCTACTAGAATGAGAACTGTCCACACACCTGAAAACCAAAGAGATGCCCAGGATGCTTACCCAGCTTTTGGACAGCAAACTGAACCACCTTTTCAGGCTCTGAAGGGGAAGACATATCTGCAGGGATATAAAATATTTTCTTTGCTCCGAGTGTCAGGCATTTCTCCATCACCTTGAAAAAGAACACCAGAGATTAAACAATATGGAAAAAGAATAAGAAAAAAGGGCACCTTAAAGCATGTACTACAGTCAGTGAGAGTCAATTCTGGACAGAGACACATTTAATTTAAAATCTACTGCTGTTTGGGCCATGGAGAGCTCATTCTGCATCCAGACTTTGAATCTGCATCCTGCAAAGAGTTACCTCTATTTAACTGTCTGCTAAAACAATCTGCTTTAGAAAAGGATCAAGATTCACTGTAAAAAACCCAATCTTCAGCAGAAATCTTCTGGAACAAGGGTTATGCTTTACATTAAGTTATTCTCTTTTTTCCAAAATAACTGGAAGAGAATTCATCTTTCATAATTCCTTTGCTGTGTTGAGTATGTGAATGTGCCTGGTAATGATATGCAGTTTTAGCTATTTGCTGAAATAATGCCTGCCAATCATTAGGAACTATTATTATGCTCACTGTCCCCAACTCACCTTTTGCATCATTTCACAGTAAAGAACTTTCCTTGGAATTCACATATCCCCACAGTTAAAGAGTTGTTGCCCTTTCTAAATATTGTCCCATTTCATAAAGTACAGATGAAGAAGCCTCGTCTATTTGAGTTGGTAAAAAAATTGGTTAAAAATGCATTTAACCTACAAAAAGTCTTGGGTTTTCAACAAAACAGCTACAAATAGAATAATTTTGACTCTGAAAAGCTGCACAACATCACACAGGGATTGTAGTTCATGAAGTATCTCAAACTGAAAAGGACCCATAAGGATCATCAAATCCAAATCCCTGCTCCTCACAGGACTCTCTCAAACCAAACCATATCATTGAGGGTGTGGCCCAGATGTTCCTTGAACTCTGACAGGCTTGGTGCCATCACCACTTCTCCCTGGGGAACTTGCTCCAGCGACTGATCACCCTCTCAGTGGAGAACGTTTTCCTAATGTCCTATCTGAACTTTCCCTGATGCAGCTTCACACCATTCCCTCAAATAAATAAATGTTCAGGCAGTTAAAAGCTCAGGCACCATATATGCATCGTCTTGTACAGGCCACCTTCTCTTCCGGATTTATGCTTAACAACAGTTCTGAAGGAAAATTTGTCATGCTGACAAACTAATTTTTTTTGTTGTTTTGGTAAAAGCCTGAATTTCTCATGTCTTCCCCCATACAAGGAAGAGATTCTTACCTTCTGCAGCACAGCTTCCCTCCTGGCAGTCAACACAATTTCAGCACCAAATCTGGCATAGTGATATGCTATCTGCTCTCCAATCCCAGCACTGGCTCCAGTCACGAGAACACGGGCACCAGACAAGCTCTCTTTTTTATGGGGAAGAGAATAAAAGATAAAGAACTGAGTGAAAAAAAAATGCCTTCTGCATATCATTTATTCTTTGCCATCACTTTGGAGACACATCAGCCCTCTTGCACACCTATAGAGATGGCTTTTGACACCAAGGAATTTACAACCAAAACATAAAAAGAGCAAGGCAGTAGCAAAGTACCATTTTTTCCCCACAGAGACAGCAGTATCCCTGCTCTTAGACCATTGTGTTCCTCTTTGTTTCAAGTTTCTCTTTGTTTCTGGGAATGAAACATTGCTTTGGGGCCACCAGCTCTGGTAAGACTGCGGGCAGGAACGAGACCATCAGTCAAAGTCTGGAAATTCAACCTTTTCTCTTGTGTGACTTACATTTCAGCTTGAAACCACCCCCCTGGCGAGCCTACCTGGATTAAAATCGTCTTTCCAGAAGAAAGCTATGAGCCCAGCTACGACTCCTGTGGCACAAAGCACTTTTCCAATTGGCTTCATATCCCTCCAAGTTGTGAGGAACAAAGTGAAGTCTTGAAGTTGAGCCCTGCAGCCAAAATACTGTGTTCTCCTTCCTCTGATGCCTGGAGCCGACCTGCCAGAGGCCCGTAAAGGCTGTTCTAGAACCGAGACCCCACCGGAGGGGTCTCTCCCTGGGAGCCACAGCCACTTTGGTCAGGAACAAACAGGATCTTTCACCGGCAATTCCCACAGCCCACTGCACTCAGAGCCAGCCTTCACACACCGCGAGCCTACAGGAGAAAACAACCCCCTCGTGTCTAATCTTAGAGGGCGCTTAATTCATTAAAGACTGATGACATTTGGCAGCAGTGACCCCAAAGCAGCCGAACGCCGGGAGAGAGGCGGCGGCAGAGCCCACAGGACGGAGCCTCGTCGGGAGAAGAAGAGCAGCGGGATAAGCTGCTCTGCCGCCACGCTGCGACCCAGCGCGACAAAACGGGCGGTGGGGACACGGCCACAAAGGCGCCGGAGCCGCGCCCGGCCCCCGGAGCCCTCAGCCCTGCCCGGCCCTGCCCGGCCCTGCCCGGCCCCTCACGGCCCCTTACGGCCCTCACGGCGGCGGCGCGGGCGGGGCCGCGCGCGGGCACGTGACGGTCCCGGCCCCGCCGCCGCCATGGCCGCCCGCCTGCTCCCCGCCGCCAAGTGAGTCCCCCGGCCCCTGCTCGCACGGCCCGCCCCGGCCCGCACCCGGCCCCCGCCCTCCCGCCGCACCCTCTGCCCGGCTTTTGCCCTCCCGCACTCCCCTCCCGGCCCGCCCTTCACGCCGCCTCCCCGCGCCTCAGCGCTCCCCGGCTGTCCCCGGCCCGGCCCCAGGCCCGGTACCTCGGCTCCGCTCGCCCGGCTCCGTCGCTCCGCGCCCTTGGCCTCGCCTGTCCCGGCGCCGGGGAGCTCCCCGTGTGTGCCTGCACACGCCGGGCAGGGCTCTGGCGCTGTCTGGGGACAAGCATGGACACGTAACACAAGGCCGAGAACAGCGCGACGCTCGGATCTGGACGTACACCCGTAGCGAGGTGTCCTTGGGAGCGAACAATGCATTTTAGCAGAGAAATCCCTTTTCCCCAAAATGCGTGTGAATGCACGACTTAAAAAATGGCTCTCTCTTGTCAGCTGTATCTATCGTATGTCCTACTACTGCAGTACCGCTGTCTGCCAAGGTTTGGGTTGTCCTTTTGCACAATAGCTTTTGCTGGTTTTTTTAAAGGGGAAACCTCTCTGCCCTGTGAGTTTGGGAAAGTCGGTCTCCTCAGATCTCTTATTTATAATGAAAATGCCAATAAAGGCCAAATATTCTCTTCCCTTCTCCCGTTTTGTGGGTTGCCATTGCAGCTGTAAAACTGGTGACTGCGCATCATGTAGGGAAATATTAAAAGCCTTGGCAATGCAAACACCATGGCCAGGTGTTCACTGGACTGTAAGGAGCTTCACAAGATACTGGTGTCTATCAGATTTATCAGATAAATATCAGATTTATCAGGAAGAACCACATCATTAACATGGATGGCTTGCCCACTGCAAAATCCTTTAGTTGCTTTTAGTAGAGGTATATGCTGGTGATCCTCAGACTTTAAAAAGTGGCACATGCTCTTAAGGTGCTTGGCACTTTCTCTTTTTTTTTCTTGAAAATCATCACTGATAAAATGTGAATTTGGTGCAGTTTCAAGGGGTGACAGGGAATAGTTGTCCTAGGAAGGCAAGGAAGGTAGGTAGGTCTTTTTCTGCTGATTTTTGCCTGCAGTAAGACATGAGATTTCATTATTGATACCATCTCCTTGGCAGTCACAACCACTGAGAAAGATGCACTGATGGTCATAACGTGAATAGAACTGTTCTGATGTCAACTCTTTCAGGTTTCTCATCAAAGGAGGCCTGGCTGGAGCTGCTGTGTACGTGGCATATGACCAGGGGCTGCTGGGCAGTGGCACACAAGGTGCTGAAGCACTCAAAAAAGCTCAAGAAACGCTGCCTCCAGCTATCCAAGAGTGGACAAATTACCTGGGCTGGGAGGTAAGGGCTGCTCAGGTGATCCCTGCAACACTGACACCTCCTCTGAATGAGGAAGAGAAAATATGGGGCTGATACTCTGATTCCAGTGAGGCTGGCAGGAGTTTTACTGTTGAAACTGGATTTCACATGGCAAATATTTTAAAGAGGATTGAAATGGAAGGCGAATAAAATTCTGAATTTGGGGCAGAGACATTGCTCACAGATGTTATTTCAGTGGAGAAGGGGTGACCAGCCCTGTGCAGGGTCAAGGAGGGGATTGCACACATGCTCTGGGAGATATTTCACTATGTAGTGGTATTCCTAAGCTTCTTTTGAAGGATCCTACATGTTTAAAAAGAACCAATGAATATATTATCCTCCCAGTTTCTTACATTGCTAACAGTTCATCAAGTTGAATTTAAACTGCCTGAAGAGGCCCCTCCTCTATGAGTAGTTCTTAGTTTTTAAAATCCTCAGAAAACAGGAGGCCTTTGCTTGAAGTTTGAAAAGGTTTTTCATAATTACAGACAATTATAAACTAACAGTCTGCTGCAAGGAGACAACCACAGAGATGTTTTTTTTTTCATCAGCACCTAAATAATATGTTCTGCCTTTTGCACCTACTTTATATTGCAGGAAAGAGCAAAGCCCAGACTTAAAGCATCATTTGAGGCTTACAGAGAGTAGGCACCTAAGTATTTTTGACATTTGAGGTCAAGAGGCTTTGCCAAGGTGATGTGAATTCCAAGTGAAACCCCTCAAGTGCTAATATTTTGTTTCTTTCTCTCTTTCTAGCTCCCACCCACTCCAAAATTTGACTTTTCCCTCTCTGATTCCTGGAATAAAGGTAAAATAACTGCTCACTGAGTCTGAACAGCTTTTCAGAAGGGATGAGCATTCCCATTGTTATTAGAATTTTAGATATTTTTGTTTGAAGGCCAAAGCATGTTAGAAGTATCCAGTAATATATAGTTTCTATGGTGCAGCAAAGAGTCTTCATATAATTGTGGGGAAACACAGTCCACGAATACTGTGACATGTCCAGCATCACCCATGGAGTCTGTGGCAAGGCCAGAAATAAAACAGGACTTAAACAAAGAACCAAGCTCAGTCTTGTAATTGTCTTAACTCATGTACAGGCCCTGGAGTTGGAATTTCTGTGTCACAAATGCTGTTGAGACAATAAAGCTGTACTGGAACCATGAATCATTCAGGCCACAGTGTGTTTAAAAGCTGAGTTAGAGCTCAGGGTTTAAAGAGATCTACAATGATGGAGTTGGAAATTGGGCTCGAATGATGGTGATCTTGGGGTAATTCTTCTCTGCTTTCCTTGCAGGAGTGCACACAGTCATGTCTGCCTTGTCTGTAGCTCCCACCAGGGCCTGTGAATACACAATGGAAGGCTGGAAATACGTGAAGGATCTTGTGAAATGAACACGTTCTCCAGGGTTCAGGATTCTCTCAGTCCATCCCTCTGGAGGGCAGCTCGGCCATGTAAGGGCTACAATAAAAGACTTTGGAACTTCCATTTGTATTTGGGTTGGTTTTAGCCTACAGAGTGGAACAGTTGCTTTGTCTTAGCAGTGATCAAAGGCTCCAGGGATCACAGGTCAGTTGGAATGAAGTGATGGCCATGTGCTGAGGAACAGCCTCTGTTCTAAAGCTTGGAAACTAAACAGATTAATTCAGCTTCAGAATAATCTTGAAGGTGAATGCCATCTAATTCAAACCAAGCCAACAAGAGTTCCAAAAAAATTTTAAAACCCAAGGTAACAGTAAAATATGCTGTAAAAGATGGCCTAGGATGATCATACAAGCACAGGGGAGAGTAACTGAGCAGTTTATCTGCATGAAACATTCTGTTAGCTTCCACTGTGCCCCAGTTGGCAGACTGTGCATATTTTCATTTTAACATAGATGAAAACTTTCATGAGGTCACTTTTCAGTCACAGCCAAGACAAATGTAAGGGGCACCAGTAGCCTGGAAGGCATCAGTATTGTAAAATAAAGTTACAGATTGATTCTGTGTTTTTAACCCTTTTTGATGGGATTGTTATAATTACAGAATGAGCCAAAACACAACTGCGGAACAGGAAACAGCAGTGGGAGGGGAGAGAAGGTTGAGCCCTTACTCAATTAGGAAGCAAATTTAAAACAGAGGATAAAGAAGGATTTGCAATTTTGTTTCTGTTTTTAACAAATAGATACACGATGAAGCCAACTGCCCAGAGATTTCAGAGGATTTGCTTAAGATGCAAATGGCTTTAAAAAGTGCTTAAGTTAATTCCTGAAGGATGGGTCCATCAGCAGCTCTTAAAGCTGATGGTCCAGATGGAAGCTTCAAGCTCAGTAAACCTTGGAGTTGTGTCCTGCAGGTGCCAGATGCTTCACCTCACTCCAGAACCCAGATAACCTCTCTCAATGCCCCATTTCTTCCCTAACTTTCCAATGTCCACTGCTCTTGAAGCAGCACAACTTTGGTTCCAGGTCTACTCCCCCTCTCACTGAGCCAAACCTCCCACTGAGAAAATTCTGACACTCATCTACAGAGTTATCCTCTCTCTGGCTTTTGCTACAAACCAAATATAACCACTCTGAACAAAGCACACTGTGTACAAACAGAATACTGCATCTCTGGTATGCTTAGAACTTGAGTTCTCTGTGCTTTTCAGCATCTTCTCTACCAGTTTTTTGCCCTTTGATGATTGCTCTCCTAAGCTTCATTGTTGTTATGTGCTTTCTCTATTGATGAATGAAAAAATATCTTCAGGCAACTTATAAAAAACCCTTCTCTAAAGATGGAAAAAACCCCAGTGACCCTACAAATGAAAGTAACAGGATTTTTTTTCCTCTTGGCATCATAAAAACCATTTTAGGGTAAGGCTAAGGTCATGTTGCTCCAGAGATATCTGCACAAAGATAAATTATAATTTGGATTTGACAAAGCAACAGATCATTTGCACCAATCGCAATCATGTTAGGTCCTCAACACATTCTTAAAATGAATCTAAAGCACAGCCAGTGGCTGCTTCTAAGGAAATTATGGATTACTTCTAAGGCAGTTATAGATTGCTAGGTAAAATTACTGGGCTAAAAACTGGTGGAGTTTTGGACTACCCTGATCCATCAGAAGCTAAATAAAGTGATTGTGACAAGCACCTCTGCACTGTCTCTTACAGAGGCTGTGCTGCTATCACAGAATGTAACTCCTTTTTCAGACATTATCTTGCACATGAGACCAGATGAAAAGAATTCTTCACTACTTGCCCTACAAGCTCCTATGGCAATTTTGCAGTGGCAGGGTGTTCAAATTTTGACCACTCTGATCCACTAACGTTCACTCATGGTGGCACATGGGCTGGTTGTTAAAACTTTGACAGCTCTGAGGTAAACCAGAGTATTTCACTATTTCTGGGAGTGCAAAGGGACACCTGTAAGGCATTTTGACACTTCCATCTTTGCCACAGATTTAAATGGTTTAACATGCAGCTGAAGAAATCAGTTTAACAGGGACTGCTGAAACAAAGCAAATAACTGTAAACTGGCATTTATTTATGGAAAATGGAATGCTTCATTAACAAACATTTTAAAATGGGATATGAACAACACCTTACAAAACAAATGAGTTCACATTGGATTGAGTGACATAATATGGCAGCAGCTTAAAAAAAATTACACTTACAGTAGCCCATAAGTTACAATTAATGGTAACCCTGGGTAACAGATCTGTTTCACTTGCCACCTTGCATGAAAAACCAAACACTATCAGTAGCGACGGTTGAAACGAGGATCGTTCGGTCTGTTTGCTCTTTCCTGGCCAGCAAATCCTTCTCCTTGCATTCCTCCTCCGTGCATGATCTGACTCTGATTGCCACCCTGCATGAAACTGCCACGCCTGGAAAGGGATTTAGACATTTTAATGTTCTCTCATGCTGGAACAGTCAGATTGCTAGAATGGGTGTTCTTTTTGCATGATTTTTCACTCTTCCATAAGATGCACTACATAAAAGCCATGGGGATTATTTTATTATTCCTTGACACTTAAGTAACAAATTAGATAACTGATACTCCCATAAAATGTTTCTCTGGCTAATTTAAATAGAAGAAATGCCCCTTAAAAGGAAGAAAACCACTTTGCTGCTTTTAAAGTTCTTACCCTGACATGCCTCCACGATGCATCACATGGCCGGGTCTGCCTCTACCGCCACCTAAAGAAGTTCAAATGCTCCCTTTATATCCACAGCAAGTTTTACTTCATCTCCAAGAATAATGTCTGTATTTTCTTCTTTACATGGCACAGCTAAGGAGCTGTGCAAGAACCGTACCTTGCCATCGCTCATGATCCCGTCCTATCATCCCTCCATCCACGCTGCTCTGCCAGGAACGATCTTGGTGCCCTTCAAACTTTCGACTGTGATCTCCCCAGTCACGTCCATCCCTGTAAAAACATGAAATCCCCATCTTCTCATATGAGCCAGAGCACAAGAAATAGTTTTTATATTTGAATCCAAGTCACAAACACACTCAAATGCTTTACCAAGGCTCATATGAATCTTGTATTTATAGTGCTGTTAAGTCAAATCTCAGAAGAATCTTTCTGCTCAAACCAAGATGACAACTAAATAAGATACTAAGGAAGAACCACTATCCTGAAAATAGCAAGCTTTGATAGGAATATTAATTAAAATTAATGGAAAGCATGATGACTTTAAGATGTGGAGTTACTAAAAAAAAATCATTCCAAGTGCACGTTCTGATGCACATGGCATCGAAACATTTGCAGTCCATCCAACACTGTGGTGAAAGCTGGAAAAAAACTGTACTTCCAAAAACTTTGGCATATGGAAATACTCCTTAGGTGCACGAGAAGAGGTGTTTTTAGTACTCACCGTGACTGTGGGGGTATCCCTCTGCTCTCACTCATCCTTCTGTCAGAGCCGTAGCTGCCCCAGCTCTCCCGGGAGTCCCGCGAGTGCCGGTCGGGGCCTCCGTGGCGCTCGTCTGGGTAATGCTGGAAGGCACAGAGAGCTCTTACAGGGCTGCACACACAGACCTGCTCACTGTTTAAACCTGCTCAGCTGGAATTACTCCATCTCAGAATCAGCTGGGAGGGAAGGGACCTCCTGACATCTACTCAGGGTCAGCCAGGACAGGCTGTCCAGGAGAGTCTCCCAGTGGGTTTGGAGGATCTTCCCAGGTTCTCCAGGCAAGCTGTTCTAGTGTTGCCAGTTTAAAGGGGATTTGAATTGTCTTCAGATGGAATTGTGTTTCAGTTTGTGCTCACTGACTCTTGTCAGTGGGCACCACTGTGGCACCTGGCTGCACCTTATCCATGTCCTCCCTCCCACCAGGAGCTGTAGCACACTGGTAAGACAAGCCCAGGACTTTGCATTTCCTGCTCTTGAACTTCATGACATTCCCCTCAGCCCAACTCTCCAGCCTACCCATGTCCCTCCAAACCTCAGAGTAAAGGCCACTGAGGATTCTATGACTCCCTAAAATTAATCTGTCACTGCCTGAATGAGCCCTGAAGGTCCTTCTCCCAGCCCTCAAACGCAAACATCTCTACAGTTCAGCTCTTACTTCCATGAAACCTCATAGAGTGAATATGTATTTTTGTACTTTTGCCTCTTCTATGCAATCTTTCGGAATACTCTCTTTTGACACAACTCACTTGCTTTGATTTCTATCAGAATAATTTTATCTAACTTCTATAATAAGTCTTTGAACTGAATTTCACCCAACTGAAGAAAACAAGACAATCTGATTGTTCAAACATATTTTGGTGGATATAATGTAATTCTCAACTACTGAAATTTAATCTCACACACACTATAGAAAATCAGGTTATAAGATGCTAAGATATTTCTGTAGCTCTATAAAGCAACTCACTTGTCCATCCCGATCTCCCATAATTGTCCTGGAGCCATCTCTCCTAGAATCAGATGATTAGAATCAGACTGTGGTAGTAAAACACACAGCAGTCTGTAAAAATCCATCTATGTAACAACACAGATGAAAAATCCTGCACATCGTGTCACATCAACAAAAGGCATAAACAGCTGGAACATATGGAAACCATGACACATTTTGGATTCCTGGAAAACCCAGTTAGTCCTAAGGTATAAACCAAAATATTCTTGTTAGAATTCTAGGTGCCTAAAATATTATTGAGAAGTTTTCCAGAATCCTATAAATATGTAGAATTGTAAAAATACTTTGCCCAAGCCTGCCAGAAGCTTTAACTCATGTCACAGTACAAATCTTTTCATGGTTTTGGAAGAGAAAGACCACAGACACTGAACAGCACTTGAAAAATAAAATGGAAACCAAGCACACATCTACTTTATGTAAAGGCAGCAAAATGTGACATTAAACATATATTTTTGTCTTTTGTTTTCAGGCACAAGTGGAGGCAAGACACCAACCTGTCTATTGAATGCTCCTGGTAACGCCCACGATCCCTGTGATCGAAGTCATGGAAGCGATCCTGGCGACTGAAATCTGAGTGGTACCTGTCATTCATGGCCATTCGTTTTGCCTCTGGCCAGTAGGGATCATCCCTCCTGAAAGACAGAACAGACTCAATTTAGCCCAGATAATGCCTTTTGATATTGGTCCTCCTTCCAAACCAAAAGAAGGGTAATTAAGTTCAGAAAGGCGTTGAAAAGCCTGAGCTATTAAATATGATCCTCCCAATGCAACCAACAACTGCTGTGAGCACATGTATGGCTTTTTCCAGCCCAGGCTGATGAGACAGAACCCAGCAGTGATGTTTTCCAGCGGCATCACTTGGATTTGGTGGCTTTACCTGCCATCTATGTCATAAGGTCTCCTCATGGCAGAGCGCCGCTCCTGCTCGTAGCGCAGCTGCTCGTGCTGGCGCCGCAGCTCCTCCCTCTCGCGCTGGATCCGATCCTGCTCCCTCCTCCTCTCGTGCTCGATGTGCATCCGTTCCCTTTCCAGCCTCTCCCTCTCCATCCGTTCCCGTTCCAGACGCTGCCGTTCGATTTCCAGTCTCTCCCGAGCAATCTCGAGCCGCTCCCTCTCTTCCCGTTCGCGGATGGTCTGCAGGTGCTGCTGCCTCTCCCGGCGCTCGCGTGTGCTGTTTGAGCAGACAAAAGTTACACGTGGAATGCTCCAAAGAATAAAGAAAGGTAAAATAAAAGGGAAAGTGTTAAAAATTAAAACCACAGTGGCTGCAAACTTGCATCATCTCCTTGAAATTATACCTGGGAAGGGCATGGAGGGAAAGATATTCAGTGTACACATGAATTTATTTATAGAGACTGATCAAATGACTCCCACAAAATCCACCCTGGGGGTGAATACTTCTATATGGTCAGGAGAATGTGAATCCAATTGCCCACATATACTTCTATATGGTCAGGAGAATCTGAATCCAATTGCCCACATATACTTCTATATGGTCAGGAGAATCTGAATCCAATTGCCCACATATACTTCCATATGGTCAGGAGAATGTGAATCCAATTGCCCACAGTTCATTTCTTATACTGAAACAAAATATCTGTGAAGAATATTTTATTTCTGTGAAGAGAGCCGGGATGGTATGGTGGATAATGACTCCACTAAAGCTCAGGAATTTAACTATGAGGGAGAAACTTTTTCCTCTCCAATGAAAGTAACAAAAGCATTTCCCCCCTGTTCAATTCAGCTACTGTCAGGTGAGAAATAAAGTTCTGTAATGTGCAGAAAACATGGAATTCAGGTCACAGTTCTAGCAAGGAATCTGAAGGGTGGCAATTATCACCTTTAAACACGAATCTAATTAAACATATGAAACAAAGAAAAAGCCCCACCAAAAAGAATTAAATACCTAAATTAAGTTCAACAGATACCCATAAAAATAAACAAAGTTACAAGAGGGGAAAAAAAATTGAAGGCCTTTTTCTCTCTCAGTCTTATTTTAATAAAAATAAAAGATATATATATATTTTAGGGAAAAAACCCCAAACAATGTCAGTGCTGCTCTTACCGGCGCTGCTCTGCCTCCCTCATTTTTCGCTGTGCTTTGATTTTGTCGAAGGGGACAATCCCTTGTCTCTCTCTGCTCTCTGATTTGCGGTCCTGGCTCTTAACACTCTGTATTTAAAAGAGAAACTTTAATTTATTAAAGGACAACCATCACAAACAATATCTTAAGCTCTGTTTCCATTTGTACAGTTTGTATCTCCAAGGCTGGGCCCTGCTTTTTTCCAAAAGCTCTTCTTTTTCTAACATTACAGACACCATGTATTAATACAGTAGTACCTTCCCTCATTTGTTTGGCAGGATTTGAGTGCTGAATATGGTGTTGGCCAAATGAGAGGTATTTTACTAATTAAGATCTAAATCCCTGTTACAGAAACTCTAATTTGACAAACTGGCAAGACAAGTGTGGGTTGCATGTAGCCTGGCAGGATTCAGGATTTGTTTCTAAGGAAGATCTTTTCCATGCAGAAGCATTACTTACTCTGTCTTTTGATGTAGTGGATGTTTTCACACTAATAACAGGTTCTCCTTTGGATTTATCCATGACTACTGTTCTCTCTGTTCCTTTACTTCCTAAATAAAACAGAAGTGGAAAAAACCAATCAAACTACATAGGACCTACACCACTCATTGCTAAGCCAGAAGTTCTGCTCTCTAAAATGTGAGAATGGGTATTTAACTCTCTCTTCAAAACCAATTATTTCACTCCACCTAACCCAGGTACTTCTTTTAAGGATTGCACAATGTCAAACATCTCCCCTTCTTCTTATACATTCTGGATTTCCAGCTAAGGATCAGAAACAATCCTAGAACATTTCTTTGGAAAGAACTACCTACAATTAAATATTCCTACATCAACACATCTTTTACTCTATTAAAAAAACGACAGCCAAATTACCTGATTTAACAGTTTTAGGTTGATCTGATGAACCAGACTTCTGCTCATCTTTATCTTTTTTTTCCTTTTCATCTTTGTCTTCTGTCTTTTTAGGATCATCTCTTTGGTCAGATTTCTCATCCCTCTTAGCACCGCCAGGTCTGTGGATAGATATTGATAAAGATTAGACTAACACAGACTAAGAGAAAAGAAAATTCAAGGAAAATGCCAACAACACACCAACAAAGTAGAATTCTGATGTGATAACAACTATAATTAGATTTCCAAACTTTTCCTTCCACAACTTCCTGCTCCATAAAACAAGATATTCAGACCATCCCGTGCAGGTGTCAGAAACTTGGCCAGGATTCAGGTATCTCAACTGCAAGCATGAGGACAAATTCACACCACCACGTGCTTAATATCCATTAAGTTTCTCACACAAGGTGACAATGAACTGTTTTTGTCAGGCAATTTGGTGAAATAAAAGCAAGAAGTTCTCAGCAAGTAGCATTTAAGAGAAGTTATGCCTCGAGAAGATAATTAAGGCAAAGTGCTTTGTGTTTAATTCACTCTCTTAGTGCCTTAATCAGCTACTTTCAGTAATGCTAGAGAGGAAGAGCACAGTGCTCAGGAGGAACACGATCTAAGAACAGATCTTGGACAATTTTAACTGTCTGGGACCTGGAGGAAACTCTATTCCAGTGAGAGATACAAGGTAAGGAGAAAGTGAAATTCATCAAATGGTCTTTCCTACAGATTTAAGACATGAAAGCTCCACAATCATTACTAAACCCCAAATATGGCTAAATTTAAAAGGTGTGCTTGAAAATGCAACTTTCCAGTGCCTACTTTAAACCATGCAATAGAAACATTTTAAATTAGGCACTGAACATCAAGTGACGTTTATCTTGTAGTAAAAGCTGAAAAAATCCGTGTACTCCTGGTTTTGAATGTTTGCCACAGAAATTCTTACTGTAACTTTAGATTTTCCTGACATCAACACAGACTGAAGAACAGAAAACACCTTTGGTAGGAGAATTTTCAACACAGTACCTCTCACTGACTGTTTCTCTCTTTGCTTCACTCTCTTTTTTTTCACTTGTCTTCTTCCCAGCGGGTTCATTTTTTGCCTGAAATTTATTTTGCACATCATCAGCTGAGAATGTGGCCTCGATCATTTGCACAATCTGGTGGGAACTCGGTATCTTTGAGGACAAGTACTCACTTTTTCCACAGAAATGATCTTGCCATGCAGCTCTGTCTTGTGCAGGTGAGTGATGCACTTTGTGGCCTCCTCGGCCGTGGACATCGTGACAAAGCCGTAGCAGCGAGCGCCAGGACTGCGAGCGTTGGTCACCACCTTGGCACCCACCACCTTCCCAAAAAAACCAGGAATTACTCTCCCTGTGACAAATCCCTCACGTTTAACAGCAAGAACTACAAGCTCCTTTTCTGCTCTTTTTAATTCCTGCCCATTGCCACGCAGGAAACTTCTGGTTTTGAGAGATTAACAAATACAAAAGGAGCACTGCTTGGAGCTGACCATGTTTCTGTTAGTAAGGGAATGCTACAAAAGCTGAATCAAGAGGTGGGAGCCAAAGACTGAATTCTCTTCTGGAGAAAGACCACAAGGAAACAATATCAAAGACAAAGGGCATCTAACTCTACATCAACAAAATCACTTTGCTCAAGTATAAAATAGTAAAAACCAATACAAATTTTTAAGGCAATTTCCACATACACGCTAATGCTCAACTGCTAAGTGCCAGCTTCCCTCCAGAAAATGTTTACATGTCACTGCTGAGGTACATCAACAGTGTTATCTGCAATCTTCTTTACAAAACAGGAAGTTTCCCCAAAAACTAGAGCTTGAAAAAGACACATAAATGGTGTTTATTTATGCTCAGATATTCAATGCAGCTCACTTTGTAATAGAGAAATCAATCATATTTCAGGTGTGATGTTTCAAAGTACAGCTGAATGAAGAACCTACTTCTGAGCATTTAATTTATTGCATATGTACATCTACTTCCAGGAAGCTCTGCCTCTGCTAATACCCTGAAGAAAATAACAGTATTTTATTTAAATGACTAAATGGCACCATGACATCTATCTAGAACCAAATACTAAGTTGTTTGTTGTTTACTTTTTAATCACATTTAAAATTTTGTGGCACATCTCTATAATCAACATTTTTGGTTACCAGATGGAATTCTAAGCAAATCAATGGAAGTATTGTGTCACAAGGAACATTAAAAAGGTTTTACCAGTCCCATGACTTTCAAACTCCAAGCTGTGCTACAATTAATCCGTTTTTGTACCTATCTGTAAAGGCATATTTAAGTTTCAGAGTATTTTCATCAGTAAAACATTCAATGGCAGGTTGTCAGCACATACCATTTGCTTTTACTACAATCAGCTGACAGTAATCTGTAAATAGGCCTCAGAGGTCTGACAAAAATCCTTACTGATGGCTCTGATATCAGCTTTTTATTGAGCTCTTTCCATTTTCCAGCTGACAGGGAGATTTAATTTGACATTTTGTCTTTCCTTAACAGCAACTGCAGGACCTCCCCTGCCAGCAAAACGAAACACCTCCCCATATCCCAGACTACCCAAACAAGTGTTTTTTAAAGGAACTGCCAACTCTTAATAAAAATGAAACTTTAGGTACTAAGGCAATTCCTAAGATATTCCCCAGCAATTTTGTCTCAACATTTACTGCATATTTTACTTAGTCCTAAGGAAGTCTTTAATAAACATTAAATTCACAGTTGACTGTGAATTTTCAGCAGGTGAAGATACCATACTGCAGCACAGGAGACAGAAAAATGTGTAAAGTTATTGACTATTTCAAATTAAGGATCACAAAGGGAATTTTGTATTTGTTTGGAAATGAGCAACAGAATAAAAAAACCCCCAGTCATTCAGTGTTACTTTTTCCTTGATATCCCACAATATTCTTGATAATTGGATTCCTTTTGTTGGTACTTTAGTGATGGGAGCTTAAAAAGTCTTATTAACACGGTTTCTAGCCAAAAAAAACCAAACAAAACAAACACTAGAACAAAAACAAACCAACAAAAATAACCCCTTACCTTCCCATATTTGCTAAACAGATTCTTCAGATCTGTAGCTCTGGTGGTGGAAGCCAATCCACTCACCCAAAAGTTTCTACCAGAACTGCCAGCACTGCGACCTAGTTGGGAAAACAAACAAACAAAACCAAAACATACCCCAAATCCTAATTATTTGAATTAATTACTTGAATCATTATGTGAATTAAAATGGAGCAGGATCACAAATTTTTAATTTTTTAAAATCACAGAGCAAGTGAAATGCATTGTGTGATACTCTCCTCCCATGATTTGCTTTGCTGAAGGTAAAGGAGCATTACAAGTTCAAAAATTTGGGTGGAACTACAAGTTTTGATACAGAAATATTTCATATCATTCTTCAAGAAAGCAACTGGACAAGGGCATCTCTGAATTAACTGAGGCTCTTGAAAGCATGCCAGATTAGATCCCAGTAACTTACACAAAAGGAGAGCAGCCCTCTAAGAGTTGTGGGGAACTGTGTCTGCACCCCAGGTGTGCTCATGTCTTGCCTCCTTATCTCAACTCCAAGGGAATGCTGATGGGATGCAGAATTCCTCCCAAGGAAAGCCATTCACCATCAAGAAACCAAGGAAATGTCTCTATTTCTGCCCACAAAGATCCACAGTTGGGATACAGAGTCTGACTTCAGTTGCAGGCGTTAGGAAAGACCTGGCCTGCTTTAGCTATGCAAGAGCTACAGAACACCTGGCCAATTTTCCATCTCAGCTACAAAGGTAATTTAATAAATGCTAATGAGCTTGCCAAGTCTGAACACCCAACATCAGGTGATTAAAGACTGACCTGAACTCCAAGGTTTAGTGTTTGCATGAAGCACTTACACAAGGATACTGTTTCCAGTCTCCTTTGAAATGTCTTTACTGTCCTTCTGTCAGTCTGGGCAGTTTCAAGGCCTCAATGAATGGGTTTCACTCCAGCTCCCTGTTTCCATATTTCTGTTTTGGTGGTGTTTTGGTGATATATGGAATTTTACAGAACCTCTTTCATCGAGGGAAGGAATTTTTCCCAGAACCTTTCCAAAATGCTATTTGGGTGTCTTTCCATCTTCTACTTCCTGATAATTTCAGTCATTGGCACGAGTAACTGAGAACACAGATACCAATATTTACACAAGTTTCCTAGGAAAGGATGCAGTAATTTGTATCAATCTCTTACAAAAACACCCAAACCAAAGAGAGGTTTTTTTGTGTAAAGGTGAGTATACACCTGCCACCATCTATCTCAAAAGTGCACGGACAAAGGTATGTCATGCACACAAATACATGGGGGATGCATTGTCTTGGGGTTTTAAAAAGCTGAGCCAAAGGCTTTGATGCTTTTACTCCACACATTTCTACAATTTAGAAATTGCTACCTGCAGTTACTCTGGCAACAGAATCCTGTAGAAAGAAGAAAGCGCCCATTTTTCTATTTTCTGCTATTTTACCAATGAGGTTTTTAAGATTTTTAAAACTATGTTAATGTCCTTTTTGATTAAGGATTGCTCAGTCTTAACATCTCCAGGTTCTTCCCTCCCATAAGACTTTAAAAAGTGCTCCTGCAATGGTACTGCACTTTTGAAACAAAGAAATACTGGGACTTGAAAATATTTAACTTAGAAACAAGAACAGTGCAGACACTGGGAGCCAACCACCAACACTGGAGACATCTTTCAGATGAGCATCCATTGACTGCCAAATCCACCAGGGTGAGCTCATGAATTTCTTTTTCTGCATTCATTGACACAGCTTTCAGAATGAATGCATGGAACATAGAAAATTCTTCATCCTAAATAAAATCCTTTCATACAGGTGGGCACATAGCAATGTATGAGTCAGAACTGACTTGTATGTAGTTTTTTAGCTTCCTTTTGGCTCAGTCACTTTGCTCTGCATGCAGAGAATGTTACAGAGCCAAGCAGCTCCTTCTCACCACTGCTGCTCACTAAGCCAGAAAAGGAATAAAACAAATGCTATGGACCACAGCACGTCCTTTGGAGAGTGGGATGCAGGAGCAAGGTGGTTATCAGACACCCAAGCTCCTGAAGGCTGCTTTGAAAGCAAGCCCAGCTAAGAGTTTCCTCAGTCTCACAAAAACAACACACTCAAGTCCTTAGGTAAATGACAGCATGCACAGAACATTCCCTGAGATATTCTGAAGTAAGAGAACACAAGATTACAGACTGAACCCAAATTGACTCTAACAAGGCTGAAAGGGAGGTCCAGCAGCTTGTGCGAACAGGCATAACCCAGGACCTCTGAAAAAGCAGCTGACAGGGAGGTGAGTCTGGGTTGTAAACCCCAATTAAAACCAAACAAATTCTTCCTGTCCAGTTGGCAGGCAGACCTCATAATGAGTTTCTTGCTTTTTATAGGAATTGCTGGTATTTCCACACTTAAAAGTGCTGAACCACCTGCCAGCAGCATGTAAGAAGAATGTTAACAGTCAGATCTAAATTTTCAGCCCTGGGCAGGCAGAAGAGAACAGAGAGGTGGAGTGAGCTGCAAAGACTCAGCTGCCTGGTGTATTAAAAGAAGGCATCTGACACTGATAGAAATATTTTCTTCTTGCTTATGATGCATACTTGCACCACGAATAGGATCTGCAGGACAAAGATTTAATAAAATCAATGTAATTTGAAGACAACATTAAACTGTAAGATTTGTGGCATGTAAATATGTGAATTCTAGATCCCAAATTACTTCAGCAAAACAGAAGATGGGAAGGAGAATTCTAAGTGTATAGTAAAGCAAACACAATTGCAAAAGATTCCTGACTAACAGCTGTTAGTGGACATCTCCAGTGCCAAAAAAGATATATTTACCATGTATTAACATCTACTTTTAAAAATCAAGATACAAACAAAACAGTGCAATGCACGTTCTGAAAAAATGCATAAAAGGAAAATACTTATTTTAACATGAATAAAGAAAATCCAGACAGAAGTGAGTTTATGCTATTTAACAACTGCTTTGAGTGCAATCAATTTCTTCTGAAATAACCCATCCAATACAAACAGTTATCCAAGCAACCATTGAAGTTTTATATTTGAAAACAAACATACCTTTCTCATCTTTTGCGACTGTCTTTGTATCTCTGTCCTCCTCAACAGGGCTAAAGAAAAAACACCACATTATTCAAGTCAGAAAGAAAAGTGACTAAATATAAATTATGAAAAAAGCTAAAATTAAATACCTACCAGAAAATATGTTGCAAACGAAAACACACCTTTGTATACTTGATTTAAGAAATCTGACAAGAAATAACGAAGTCAGATTCTTAAACAGACTTACATTAAGAAGATGATTACAAATAAGAGTAATTTGGGGAAAACAACCTTTGAAGGTTGATGAAGGAAAGAAATCAAACCCATTGCGTTTAAAAAAATAAAAATATCTGCACATGGAGAAATAAAAGAGACCTTTAGGAATAGGCTACAATTTCATCAGTCTCGGAGGCCAATTGAAGGAAACAGCTTATTCGCATCACTTAAGGACCAATGATAAAAGATAGCATCTGGTCTATAACGGAGAAAAAACAAACCTCTTTTTCTGATCACCGCCCTCACTGGCTGAGGACTCTTTAGTGGCAGGGGAAGATTCCTCTGAATTAGCTTTGTCTTCTGTTCTCTTGCCATCTTCTTTGCTATCTCTGGCTTCGGCACCTGCGCCCTTCTCCGCTGTCTCCCCACTAGAGGCTTCCAGGCCTTGGGAGCGTTTGCTACTCTGATCGCTTAGGGTCTCTACCACTACACCTTCAGAGTCCGGGGCCTCTTCCTCGGGGCTCTGTTCACTTGTCTCCCCTTTTGCTACCACTAAACGCTTTGCTTCCTTCCTTGCCAAAGCTTGGGCCGATTTGCTGTCCAAAGCTAAAGCATCTTCCTCCAACTGAGCGGCAGCGAGAGCGTCCTCTTCCTCAGCCAGCCTCTTGCCTGGCCCCGCGTTACTGGCTTCCTGCGCACGCGGCCGCTCCGCTTCGGGAGGTTCTTCGTTAAGTAGCTCAGATTTACAAGTTTCCCCCAAAATGTCGAGTATTTTCTCATTTTCTACGGATTTAACAGGAATAGAATGGCACAAGATTTAATCACCAGGGAAATACAGCAATCACAAATGTGGAACTGGCATGGCTGCCACACTAACACCAAGAGAACTGCTAAGCTACACAGAGATTGGAAAACCCTAGTGTACACAGTGTTACAGCTACCACGCTAACTGCTCTCTCACACACTGCCAAATCAGCCCTAGCACCTCAACAGGGAAGAAAAATGCCCCCACAGATTTAACAAAAAACTTCGGGCTCAGCCTTCATATTCTTCAGCAAATCGTTCAGCTCTGTTTCTTCTCTAGTTAGCTTCCAGAGTCCGAGATGCTTAACTGAACGTATCAAGGCACTGAGAGTTCAATTTTTAAATTTCTGTGAAATTCTTTTAGCAGAGACAGTCCAACATGAGAACTGGGCATCTTCTGATGGTGCATGAGTGTGTTTGCAGTCCAGAAAGGGAATAGTATCTGTATGAAATTTCCATGAAGAAACTCTCTTCTTTCTTCTGTATCCAGTAACTAATCTTTACACTTTAATGCCCTACAATATCTTTTTACTGCTTTCACTGCTCTCTACTTAGTAACAGAGTTAAGGTGTGTGCAATATCACAAGATCTGTTTACAAGTAGAATATTTAGCTTTTAAAACTGTGATTAAACTTCTCTAAATCCATTTATGTAGTTTAACAGGTTTTTAAACCATTTCATTTCACTGGAAGTATTTCAAGCATCACTTCACAGATCTGGGGATATGATTGGGTTTCCAATCTCTATGACCCTGCATGATCTGGATTGTCCATTATAAAAATAATGCAAATTATGTTTGTTTGCTTGGGTTTTTTAATAGTTAATGGTTTAAAAAGTATTAGTTGAAAAGACAGGAATATGTTTTTCTTTAACAGTACCTGGCTCCAAGTGCAGCTTCTCCATTTTCTGTTTGGGAAAAAAAGACCACAGAATAAGGACTTTATAAAATGTATCTTCTAACACAGAAGAATAGCACCTGCCCAATCCCAAAATTGAAACTACACGAATTAATCTACTACATTTAGCACTTTTTTTCACTATCCACTGGAAATAAGTATTTTATATAGGTGACTTTTCTGGCACATTAAAGCCAAGTCAAAATATCAGCCACAACTGCGTTCTCTCAAATAACTCCAAATTTTAAAGAGACCAATAAAGTATCTCTGTGTACCACCACACCAATTACAGAGTAAAAAACAAACCCAGCTACTACTTTATATAATCAGAGGGAGAGAGAAGTAATCAACAAGACCCTTTTTATCTGCCATGAAAATGAAGGAAGTCTTGAGAGCTGACTGAAAAGTAGGGAGAAAACCACACGGCACCCTCATTTCACAGACCGTGCTGAGCAAGGTTTCCAATGTCTTGGATTCTGTTACAATTTCATATTATAGTCACATTTTCTTTCTTGTAGTATGAGAACTGAGTAAATATTACAAATATGACATATTGATTAACATGACAATCTGAAATACAGCTACATTTTCAGTTTACCTTCATTTCAATTAAATCAGAAGAGGAGGCTTCTAAATTGTTTTCAATTTCATCATAATCTTCCTAAAAGAGTAAAAAAGGAATGAAAGCATTTCTTACCAAAAGCAGCTTAAGGAGAATACACCTGTATTTAATTTTCCCTTTCAAGAAAACATGAAGTATTTTCAAGTGTTTGACAGATCTCAATTACTACTTCAAAGTGTGACCCAAAAATGAGCAACATGTAAACATACCTCACGTTTAAACATCTTTCTCCAATTACTTTTCATTTTAATTTTAACAGGACATTGTCTACTCGTAAGTTATTCTTAGAGTCTTATTTCACATTTCTGTGGTTACTGAACATGTTTTTTCATTTTCCCACTTTTTAACTTTAGTTCCTAAATGAAAAAAACACATTAGAAATGAAGCTGACTCAGCTTTACACTTCTCCAAACCAAAAACATATCCCAAAAACCTTCCTTCCTTAAAGAGCTGAGGGTAAGATGCAACCAAAATTCATTGGTTACATGAAATTAATTTACAGAACAGCACAAAATTGCCTTTCAGGTGAAGTGGATGCTGTTGCAATGACTCTGTGTTCAGTCCCATGAAAGGGGAGATTTTCTCCCAAGCCTTTGTGTTTGAATGCTCTGTTGGAGTGCAGACACCACAGCCAGGCTCTGTTGAAATCCCTGCAAGAGGGGGAAACTCAGAGGTACCTTGTAGCTGGTAAGCCACAGAGTAGCTGTCAACCAAAGGAAAACAAAGAAGATTTCTTGTTGTTGAGCCAGGGAAATGCACAGCTCTGTGCCAAGGGTTACCTCAGATGTAATACTGATGTCACCCACCTCCAAGGTATGACCACCCCCCAGTGAACAGGATGTACAACTAGAGTCACTCAAGCTCCACCTAAATGTAAAAACAGTACAAAAGTAAGCTAAAAGTGTGGAGAAGTTAGGGGAGGCTCCACTGTAACAGTCTGAACCTGTCTTCTCCCCTTTAGGGATGTCTGTTGAGTAAGAAAACTCTTAAGCATGATGAATGATGAACTCCAGCCAGCTTTTGTTAGGAATTAATGCTGGTTAGTATAGTGGGGGAGGTTTTTTTCAGACAGATACTACCACCAGCAATCCTTAAGCTGTCACAATTTTCCATGACATTAATGATGTTATTCCACAAAAGGTTGGGTGTGAGCCCTTCAAAGGCACCAACAGCTGCCTGCAGTAAGTAACACACTCAGCTGAGGAGACCTGGGGCAGGGGGCTCTGTTATGCTCTGATTGTGTGTGATCTCTCTGATCCAGGGGACTGCCCAGTGAAGGGTCCACAGAACAGGATGCTGACACTTTTTGAGCCCAAGGGTCTTGGCTTTCCCATGGCACTGACAGACCAGTCAAACAAAAAGGCTTTGAGAAAATCTCCTTTTTCAGTTGAAAGAAGGTAAATGATAAAAAGTTGAAGCAGATATGCAGAAGGCAAAGAAGGAGAATATGTTCTGTTTCGTGAGTAACAGCCTAAAATAAATAAAAAACCCAAACCCACAAGGATCCAAGAAGGATAATATTTGGGGAGCGAATGTGACATATGGATAACCCTGTGCTGTCTGCAAAAGACCCTGCAAGCTGCTCTCAAAACCAAGCCAAAAGCCTGGCAATGTCAGAACAGGACAACACAGGAAGTTCTTCTTTTATTAATCTCCATAAGAAAACAGAACAACACAACTTCCTTAAACCAGAGCATTATGTCTGCAAAAAAGATATCCAAATTACTTAAGTTGAAAATGTATTTTTCTCTCTCCCCATATACATAAACACCTACATGGCTGGGTGTATGCATATATACACTTTGACATATAGAACATATAAACAGGAAGAGGGAATACAGACACTAACACAGCATTTTCAATTCCAGACTCCTTTCACAGCAAGCAAAGGTGATACTGAAAGGTAGGGAAGATGGCAACTCATCTACTGAGAACATTTCAAGCCTCAAGAATATTTACCACCTAAAACACTAGGACATGAGAGCTGTGAATGGGAAATAGAATCCAGATCACATTCAGATCCCATATTCTACTGGACTGAAATACCTTATGTGCCCATATCCCTACTAAATATCTTCTGGAAAATTACAAAGACCTCTACTCACTCACCTCATTTTCTGTTAGCTGATCAGGAAGTTCCTTCATTTCTGCTTCGACATTGTCTTTATTATCAGACAGAGAATCAAGGATATTGTCAGGACTATAATCTTCTCCACAGTCTACAGCACTGCTGTTATCTATTTCAGCTTCATCTAATACACTAATATCCATCATGTCAATATCCTGCAAAGTATCCAGATTTGCTTCAATATCTTCCTACAGAGAGAAAAAGGGTAAATGTGTAGTTATTGTAGGTTACCTGATGCACTTTCTTAGTAACTGCAATCATGATTTCACTTACTTGCCCATCTCTGGAGTTCTCTTCTAGACCATTGTCTTCCACACCTTCTTCTTCTGGTTTCCTTCCTACAAACAATATCACTGCAGTGAGATGTAGCACTACATTTTGTAACATGTTTAAGCTTTGGTGAATTATCTCTTGAGCACTCAGTTTGTTTCAACAAGTAATCATTACGAGGTGGATTCAGAAGTCTGGGTCAGTATGGATATAACTGAGGTCACCTTGCCACTCCATAAAAGCAAGAAGCAGAAGCATGAACTACAAGTAGCACAGTATTTTTCTAAAGCTACAGTCTCATTCCACAACACTTCAAAACCTAAAAAGACACAACACCCTCTGGGTAATCCGTTTAAGAGTAACACCTTAAGATTGTTACAAAAACACCTCCCTTAATTAAATGGATTCAGAACGAGTATTTACTTTCAAGATCTTGGACATGAATCACATTTATGCACATCTGTCACTCCCAAACTCCTACTGCTATTCAAAGACAACAGCTCTTTCTCTATTTTTAGCCAGTCTGACTTAAAAGAAGCAGCTTAATAATCTGTTTCTTTTCAAAAAATATTCTTTAAGAACTGGCCATGAGCAATTCAAATAAGCCACAAGTAACACGGCACGCAGAATATTTAATATTTTGAAGCAACATATGGTTAAATATAGCTACAGTTTAAATATAGTTTAAATATAATTATAGGGGCTTTCCATGGAGCTTATGCTGCAGCTGTTTGCTCTGTACCTGACACAATTCTACACATGGTCACAAATACAGAAACATCTGCAATTTGTGGTTTCATCTTCACGTTTCAAGACTTGCTAATAAAATACAGTCAGGTGTCATATTATCACTTAAAATTGTTATTGCTCATTAATGCAAAAGAGTTTTACCATTTTCCATAAGGTAAAAAGCAATTAAAAAAAAAACTGATCTCATGTAACAGGAGAAATCAAGTTTGCATGCCAAATTCTAGCTACATGCAAACAGTGGAGCTGCAAGTGTCCAGACATCATACCTTTGCTAGTTCTTTTTGGCATTCTTTTCGTGGTCAGCTCTGAGGCCACGGGAATTTCGTCAGGATCTCCTCCTTCCTCCTCAATGGCCTGTTGGAGACAGCAGGATGATATCCACTGTATTATTTGCTTGTGTGCATTTGTATTGGATTGGGATGGGGCAGTTAATTCTCTTCACAGCAGCTGAAAGGGGGCTGTGGTTTGAGTTTGTGCTGAGAACAGTGCTGATAACAGAGGGATGTTCTAGATACTGCTGAGCAGAGCTTACACAGAGCCAAGGCCTCTTCTGCTCCTCTGCCCCAGCAAGCAGGATAAGGGCCACAAGGAATTGGGAAGGGACACAGCGAGACAACTGCCCAAAGGGTCTTGTGCTCAGTAATAAAACAGGTGGAAGCTGGTGGGGCTGCCATTGCTTGGGGGCTGGCTCAGCGTCAGCTGAGCTGGTTGACAGTATGGAATTATTTTCTTTCAGGTCACTTGTTTGTCTTATGTGCTTTATTAATTTCTTTCATCTATGCTGGTCTTTTTTTTTTTTTACCCTTACATTTCTTAAGATTATAAAACTATCTTTGTCACAATCCCACAAGTTTACTCTCCCTTTTACCCTTCCACTTCTAGCCCTCATCCTGAGTGAGTGGCCATGTGGTGCTTGGCTGCCTGCTAGGATTTAACCACAACTGCATTTTTAAGGATTTGTGACATGGAAACATTGGCGTCTCTCCCTAGTTCAGGTCATACAGCCAGGCAGCTGTATCACCTGTCAGAAATACTAAATAATAAGGTGCAACACATCCCCACAGCCAAATCAAGCTACTACTCTGCAAACAAGCACATTAATGGTATAACACTGGGAGAGACTCTTACAGGAGCTCAGGTGCATGAGTTTTTTCTCAATGTGCAGGCCTGTTAGAACCCATAAAAGGGCCAAGGATGACCGTGCCGTTCTGGCCTCATGGAAGTCTGTGAGAACACATTCCAGAGAGGTCGGAGAGATGGAGTCGGGTGAAGAGTGGTGGTGCCAAGCAATGGGGCAGAAACTGATGCACAGAAAGTTGCACCTAAATAGGAGGATAATACTCTTTACTGTGCGAGTGACCGCGCACTGGAACAGACTGCCCAGGGAGCGTGTGAAGTCTCTCTCACTGGACATACTCAAGAACTGTCTGGACGAAATCCTGTACCATGGGCTCTAGGACAAAACCCTACCGGAGCAGATCACCCACTGTGATCCCTTCCAACTTCACCCATTCTGTGAACGGTACAGAGAGAAAGGACGAGGAGAGATGTGAGAAAGGGGCACCTGCGTGTGCGTCGGGGGAACGGGAGAGTAAATCGGGGAAGGACGCGCGGACGTCGGGGTCAGGCAACAACGGAAATGTCGGGGCCATATCAGATTCCACCCAGCGCAATCTGAGCCGCGCTCCAGAGCGGCGACGGAGCGCGGGCGGCGGAACGGGCGCCCACACCACAGAGCGGTGTAATGAAACCCCGCAAAGGCAACGGCGCGGCAGCGGCCGGAGCAAAGGGGACACGCTGGTGCCCAACAACACCCCGCGGGGGCCCGGCAGCAGCACCGGAGCCCCGCTCCCCTCAGGGCTGCCCCGCTCCAGGCCCCGGGCCCGGCCCCGAGCGCGCAGGCGCCGAGAGCGCCACAGACAAAGGACCCGGATGGCCTCACGCCACTGCCCCCTCGCCTCCCCCCGCCGCGCTCCGCCTCACCTTCCTCAGCCGCTCCATGAGGACGCTCTTGTTCCCGCCGCTGTCCAAGTTACGCCGCTTGAGCTCGGCCCGCAGGTCGATGACTCGTAGCTCGCTCAGCCGCCGAGTTTCAGGCTCCGAACCAAAAGTTGCGGCCCCGCCAAGGGATGTGAAATCCCCCAGTCCGGCCGCTGATTGACTCTCCGCCATCAAGGCCCCTTCAGTATTTCGCCTCGAGCCCAAACGCGCAGGAGAACACGGCACAACCCAACAGCGAACCTTGCGATCACGGCACAAAATGGTGGGGAGCGAGACGCGCCGAGGGGAGGGGGAACAAAGCGCGCTGTGCGCAGGCGCGGGCGGGAGGCAGCGGGCGGGGCCTGGCGGGAGAATCGCTGCGCGCAGGCGCAAGCGGCGTCGCTGGCGTCCAAGGACAGCTCGCGAGCTCGTGCGCATGCGCCGAGGGGCCCGGGGGCAGGCTGGCCGCGTGACGCCACCGCCGCTCCGGAGTTGGCGGCGCCGCGGCGCGCGCAGCCTCCGCGGACCCCGGGGCGCATGCGCGCTGGGCATCCCCCTCCTTCCCGCCCCCTCGCTCTCCCCTGCGTCTCGGTTTTCCTCCATTTTGTGCTGCGGCTGCGGCTCTCCCCCGTTGTTTTTGTCCCGCCTTGCCCCGCGCGCGCGACTCGAAACCACGACCCATGGCGGAGAGTCACTCAGCGGCCGGGCTGGGGGAGTCTGCGTCCCTGGGTGGGCCTGGGGTCCCCGGTTCGGAGTCTGAAAGCCGGCGGCGGCCGCTGAGCGAGCTGCGCGTGATAGACCTGCGGGCCGAGCTCAGGCACCGCAACTTGGACAGCGGCGGGAACAAGAGCGTCCTCATGGAGCGGCTGAGGAAGGTGAGAGCGGGCGGACACGCCGGGGCTGCCTCAGGGGTGGGTGTAGCGGGTGCGACCCCGGCCCGGCGGGCACCGCTGGGGAAAATGGCGCCAAAGAGCGGCGGGGCCGCGGCGGAGCCGGCGCTGGTTCCGCAGGGCCCGCCAGGATCCGTGCGGGCGTTCGGTGCCCGGTGGGGCTGGGCCTGCGCTGGGCCGTCCTAGGCTCGCCCTGTGACCTCTGCTGTCACGGAGTGTCACCTCGTCCCCCTCCGATTCCCTAGACCTGTCCAGCACTCGGTGTCTGCCGTGGCCCGACTGTTTCTAGCCTCGTTCATCGCAATCTTCTGCTGAGTTCCTGGGTTTACAGTTCTGTACGCTGTCTGTCGGGCTTTTTATTGCGTACTGGTGTTTTTCTGGCTTTCTAGCTGGTAGCCTGTTCGCTGTATCCTCAGCACAACGTTTCGTGTGTTAATAGCACGGGGATCCGCTTCGCTGAACCGCTGCTTGCTGTATCCCAGAGCCGAGCTTTTTACTCTGTAACAACAACCCGTGTGTCTGTGCACACTCACAAATGCTGTCGGATTGGCTTTTTTTGCTGACTGCTTTCCGGAAGACTTAGACCAACACGTTACAGCCTTCTGTGTGCTTGTTGCTCCGCTCTGGTGGTTTTTCGTTTGAGAATCCAAGTTGCTGATTCATGGTTTGGGACTTTTCAGCCTCTGGTGTCCAGCTTCTAAACTCAACAAAAACGCACGAATGAAATTTTTTATGTCTGTCTTTATATCTATCTCTATCTTTTCTCCCTGTTAGGCTATTGAGGAGGAAGGAGGGAATCCTGATGAAATTCCAGTGATTTCAGAAAATATGAAAAAAACTCCAAAAAGAAGCAGCAAAGGTACAGGGCAGTTAAAGAGACTTTCCACACTACCATCCTTGAGTTTTCAAGCAACTGTACTCATGAAATAGAACCTTGCTAATCTTTTTTCTGTTAGTGGTACTCTTCGTCACATTTGTGCTCAGGTTTCTAGGGATGGGAGATATAATATTAAACTTAGCAGTACTATAGTCACAGAATTTAATGTGGTTTAATAAAGGCAGGAAATGTTGAAGGATCTGTTGATTTGTTCTCAGAGTTGCCTGAAATTTGTATTAAGAATTACTGATTAACACTGAAGGAGTCTCAGTATTTTTAATAGATACTGTTTTTAATGTAGAAATGCAGTTTCTAGCAAGTGCAAAATAAGCTCTGTAGTGTTATGCTTCATAGCTAATAGCAGTTGCAATTTTCTTCCCAGAAGACAAGTTTTGAATCAATTTCTGAAGTTGTGTGTTTTCAAGGCCTTATGCTTGATTTTTCTAGTGGTGAGACAGTCTTACATAATCCTTATTTTCAGAAAATAATCTACTGGTTTTCTAAAATTAGTTAATTTGCACAATTTGATCTTATTTTGTAAGCAAATAGTGTTTAAAACTTTGCCTTGGAGCTGAGCAGAATAACTAGTTTAGGTTATGTATTTTCATTACTAAATTTGATTTATACAAAATGTAAATTTGTGAGATGAAATTTGACTGTGGTGCCAGCTAATTTGTTTGATTTTTGTCATTGCATCTGATTTGGAGTGATGGTGCAGTTGCTTACAGACTGAAATGTGAAATCTTGACCAGATAGAGAGCAAATGTCATAACTCTGGTTAAAAGAGATATTTTTAATCATATTCATTTTCAAGTCTCAGAAAAATACCTATTGTCTATTGCAGCACTTTTAGTGTTGGGATGGAAATAGATGAAATGTTCCTCTTGGCTCCAAACCCCTCTTACTTTTCAGTCGTAATGTGCTTGTTGTTTTTGAGGAAAATAAAATTCATAAGATATCAAACAGCTGCTTGGCTCTGAGTTTGAGAAGTTGTTCTTTGGTGCTGAAGCTGGTGTAGTGTTTTCAGTAATGCCAGTTGGGATAATTCATGTCCAGCTGGTGGACAGAGCACTGCAGTAAAACTCACAGGTAGAGTGGGGGGTTTTTTCATGGTTTTGTGCTGTGGTTGCTTTTTTCCCCTTTCTAGTAAATGTCTGTAAAGAAATGAAAGGTAATAAATTGCTGCAATCTGAGCTGAGCCAAATGTTCTGGGGAGGTCACAGAGCTTGAGCTCTTGCCAGCTGTTGGACTGTGGCATGTTTGTCACTTACTGGGGTGGTAACAGGGAAAAAAAAATGAAGGGAATACCAACTCTGATGAAAAAGTAAAGCTTGGAGGATACATCTGTAATTACTGCTTGCATTCTAATGATGATAATCTTGTTAGGACGTAGACCAGATGAAGAGGGAGTAGAAGACAACGGCCTGGAGGAGGATTCTGGAGATGGACAGGTACAGGAGGCTGGGTTTGGAGGGGAGTGATGGCAGCATGGCTCTCAAGTCACCAGGACTATGACATGTGCTTTTTTTCTTTTCACAGGACGATATTGAAGCAAGTTTGGATAACTTGCAGGATATTGACATGATGGATATTAGTGTGTTAGATGAAGCTGAAATAGATAATGGCAATGCAGTAGATTGTGGAGATGATTACAGTGCCCATAATATTCTTGACTCGCTGTCTGATAGTAAAGAAAATGCTGATGCAGAAGTGAAAGAACTTCCAGATCAGCCTACAGAGTATGCTGTAGGTAACTTGGAGGCATCCCCACAATTTTCAGAAATTAAAGAAGAATCAAGAGAAATACCAATAGTGATGGTATGCATCTCTTATGTGTGTGAAATCAGGGTTTTCTTTCTAATTAATTTATTTCTGAATGAAATAGCAAAATGGTGGCTAAAGAGTTCTTGGAACAATTTGGGACTGTACTGATTCTTACGGTCATGGCTTTTTTTTTAACATATTTGTGGAAATATGAGTCTTAATTTTAAAATACTTAGATGATGTTTGCATACATGTAACAATTCCTAGAAGTTTACAAAGCATTTGTTTTTCATCATGCTTTGAATTCTGGTTCACCTTACATTTACATTACTATTTTCATGTCTTTATTTTAGAGAACATATGAGGCATATAAATAGTATAGCTTTCTTCTCAACTGAGCAGCACCAGAGAATTATATTCTAGGTTATTTTTCTGCTAAGATGGGATCTTGCAGTTATTCAGTTGCTGAAAGTATTTTTATGTTGGTTTTCTGTGTTAGTCTGGCTGTTGCACTGTTCATATGACACTGGGCTGGAGGATAATCCTTTCCCCCAAAATGAAGTGTTTTATCTCCTGAAATGTACAGCAAAGCATTTGAAAAAAGTTGTTTCTGTCCCATCTAATGGGGGAGTATTGCTCTTTGTTGTGTGGGCACATTGACTACGAGGTCCTAAAGTTGTGTGGTTCTTTTCTAAAATGGCAGAAATAAGTTTGGCCCCCTATCCCCAAGCATATCCCTCTCCTACACAAATCAAGTGGAAATACTCAGAAAAAGGGTTTTGTTGAGTGACTAAATGTCTTGAGGCCAGGTCAGCTCCCATGATCTGCTTTTATCAGTGAAGGAAATAATTATCAACTCCCATAAGCTTTTGGCTCTGTGTTTTTGCTATAAATAACAGTGATATAAATCAGAGAAGTTTTGCTGTTGGAATCCCCATGCTTAAAAGATTTTTGTGAGCTGTCATAGTTAAAAAATAATGAGAGAGCTTATTCAGTCAGTGGGGATCAGGAAGAGTCCTGGGGGTTATCACTCAGTTTTCACCATTATTGGTTGCTTTGGGTGCTGGATGTATCTGCTGAATACCAGCTGTCAGTGGAAATAAAAATCTTCAGTTTCTCATTCAGGTTTCACTCACAATATTCCTTTATAGATAACAAAATGTCTCCCGTTTATGTTTTAAAGGTAGAGTTTGAAGATGTTGGGAACAGTTTAGATGCTTCTTCATCAGATTTAACCGTAATAAAGGTAAATGGTAGCCAGTTTTTCTTTACAAACAAAAAACCCCATAAAATGCACTATATGAGACTGTATGTTGAAACAGTTTGTGTACAGTGTGCATTCTTAAGTCTGCAAAGAATAGGAATTAATGCCTTTCTAATCTACTCATAAAGACAAAGATTTCTTTTTCTATCAGGTCATGTAAGTATATAGTTATGATGTATGTATCATACTGAGTTTGGTAGTAGATGGGATTCCTTTTACCTGGTGTAAATACCAGCTCAGTGCCTTACATTGTGTTTAACTTTCATTAAAAATGGACGTAATCCCGTGTTGAGAAGAAAGCTGGAACTGTCTGTTCCTGAAATGCTGGCCTTGTTTCCAGACCTCTCCTGGTAGGTTCAGAACACCAGCTCCAGGTGAAGCTGGTGTTTCTGTTGATCCTGTTTGCAGAAAGGAGACTTCACAAAATACAGGGTAGAGAAGGGTAACATGAAGATAAACTTTCCTCTGTGCTACTTACATTTTTTGATTTCTTTACCCATGGGAATGTGTACCATGTGTTCAACAGGTGGCTGAATTTGAGAGGTGTTAAGTTTTCGCAGACTTCATAAAACTTTGAGATGTTAAAAACTCATGTTAAACCTTCTTCTGAGAAATTTATTTGAAGTTCAGTGTTTTCAAGGCTGAAACGGGCTAAATTACAGTAATGCTTTCACTAAATTCTCTCCTGTACTGGGTGGTTAAGAGATATCATTCAGCATAGCATCTTGCTTATGAAATAGTGATATTTCTCCTTTTTAAAATCTTTTTCACTGCAGGAACTTGAAGAGTTACCTTTGGAGCCAGGTACTGTTTGTTTTTGTTTGTTTAGCTTGATTTTTTTTTTTTTTTCCTTTAATTAATGAAAAAAATCCTGGGCATTTAAACAGTTTCATTCTTCATTTAGGCTTTTTGCGTCCCAGTTTGGTTTTTTGGTTGGTTTTTTTTTTAAATGCATTACTGTAGTGTACGTTATGGTGGAAAATCCAGGTCATGCAGGGTCATAGAGATTGGAAACCCAGTCATATCACCAGATCTGTGAATAACCACCTTTGGAATATGTGTTTAATGCCATGAAATGGTTCCCTAGAACTGTTACTGCAGAGTGGACTTAAGGAATGAGCCTTAAAGATGTAAAGGTTCTGAAAACAGATCTTGTGATATCACACTGTACAGTGGTTCTGTGAATAAATATAAATACAGGAGTGCAGGCAGTGCAAAGCTCTGGTGCAGAACAGAAATTAAAGAGCGACTGGACTTCAGAAGAAGGAACATGCTGCCATCACAGGAATTGCTACAGATCCCGCTCACTTTCTGGACTGCAGACACACTCAGAACCCTCAGAAGATGCCCAATTCTCATGTTGGACTGTCTCTGCTAAAAGAACTTCGCAGAAATTTGGAAAATTGAACTCTCAGTGCCTTGATACGTTCAGTTAAGCATCTCGGACTCTGGAAGCTAACTAGAGAAGAAACAGAGCTGAACGATTTGCTGAAGAATATGAAGGCTGAGCCCGAAGTTTTTTGTTAAATCTGTGGGGGCATTTTTCTTCCCTGTTGAGGTGCTAGGGCTGATTTGGCAGTGTGTGAGAGAGCAGTTAGCGTGGTAGCTGTAACACTGTGTACACTAGGGTTTTCCAATCTCTGTGTAGCTTAGCAGTTCTCTTGGTGTTAGTGTGGCAGCCATGCCAGTTCCACATTTGTGATTGCTGTATTTCCCTGGTGATTAAATCTTGTGCCATTCTATTCCTGTTAAATCCGTAGAAAATGAGAAAATACTCGACATTTTGGGGGAAACTTGTAAATCTGAGCTACTTAACGAAGAACCTCCCGAAGCGGAGCGGCCGCGTGCGCAGGAAGCCAGTAACGCGGGGCCAGGCAAGAGGCTGGCTGAGGAAGAGGACGCTCTCGCTGCCGCTCAGTTGGAGGAAGATGCTTTAGCTTTGGACAGCAAATCGGCCCAAGCTTTGGCAAGGAAGGAAGCAAAGCGTTTAGTGGTAGCAAAAGGGGAGACAAGTGAACAGAGCCCCGAGGAAGAGGCCCCGGACTCTGAAGGTGTAGTGGTAGAGACCCTAAGCGATCAGAGTAGCAAACGCTCCCAAGGCCTGGAAGCCTCTAGTGGGGAGACAGCGGAGAAGGGCGCAGGTGCCGAAGCCAGAGATAGCAAAGAAGATGGCAAGAGAACAGAAGACAAAGCTAATTCAGAGGAATCTTCCCCTGCCACTAAAGAGTCCTCAGCCAGTGAGGGCGGTGATCAGAAAAAGAGGTTTGTTTTTTCTCCGTTATAGACCAGATGCTATCTTTTATCATTGGTCCTTAAGTGATGCGAATAAGCTGTTTCCTTCAATTGGCCTCCGAGACTGATGAAATTGTAGCCTATTCCTAAAGGTCTCTTTTATTTCTCCACGTGTAGATATTTATTTTTTTTTTTCTTAAGAACAGTGGGTTTGATTTCTTTCCTTCCTCAACCTTCAAAGGTTGTTTTCCCCAAATTACTCTTATTTCTGTCATCTGCAAAACAGAATTGTCCGTTTAGGGGTACAAATCCCTATTTCCTGTCACTCTTCTAGAAATTTGCCAATAATAGTGTTTATTTTGGAACTAATTTACTGGTAGGTATCCAATTTTAGTTGTGCTGTCTAGAATTAATGTCCTTTTTGCATATGATCTGTTGAATAATGTGGTGTTTTATCTTTAGCCCTGTTGAGGACAGAGATACAAAGACAGTCGCAAAAGATGAGAAAGGTAGGTGCATGTTTGGGGTTTTTTATGTACAAAGGATCAGGAGTAAAAGGAGGACTGTTAATTCAGTGACCCCTCAAAGCATTTGTAACACATCCCTTGAAAATCTAACTTTAAAATTTCAGTTCCTTGTAATTTCTATAATGTTATTAACCAACAAAGTTGGAGGGTTTTTTTTAAATAGGAATCTTTTTCATGAATTAATATTTGATACTTTGTAATTCTCCTCAAAGTGATTGACATACAGAAAGAAAATAGGTAGCTGCAAACTCATTGGGACTGTTCAATTGCACATTAACTGTGGATTTCAGAAGCTCATTTTTGCAGGCTGCAGTGTGTATTGATTTTAAGAATGAAGAGAAGAGGTAGAAGTAAAATTGCAGTGGAAGAGTTTTATGAAGGGAAAATGTGAGGGGTTTAGGACTCTTTAATTTTGCACTGCTGGATTTGTGTTTTGCATGGTCTTTTATGTTTGGTTTTTTTGTACCCTAGGCCGTGTGGGGAGTGGTTCTGGCAGAAATTTGTGGGTTAGTGGACTTTCCTCCTCTACTAGAGCTACAGATTTGAAGAATCTTTTCAGCAAGTATGGCAAGGTATGTAGTGGATATGTAAATTAACAAACCATTCTACCAGTTTAAATGGCTGACCTTAAATTTAGCTCTTATTTTCCCTAATGAATAACAGGGTAGGCTGAGTTCTTAACTTTGTGTTATTTGGAAACTCTGTATCTGAAAGTAGCACAGTTCAATAAAGAAGACTGAAAAGGAGGGGTGGGAGCAGAGATCCAGTTTGCAGAGAGTATCTGCAGATACCTGTGAAAATGAAGCAATTCTTGACAGGAGAGACTGGTAGATCATCATGTAGTAGCCTAATTATGTGTTGAGTGTCCTGCAATAGTTAATGCTGTTTTAAACTGTTGCATTTCAAGGGGCATTGCTTGGAGAAAGCCAGTCTATGAGGGCAGGCTTCCATTTGTTTTGCAGTGCCTGCTAGGATACAAGAGCAGAAGTTGTGGAAGGGAACTGTTTGTGTGACCATGTTCCCTTCTGCCAAATACATTTCTAAATGTAATATTAAATGTTTATGTCACTAAGTTCCTCTGGCTGGCAGAGGTTGTCATATGTGGATACAGATGTCCTGTAAGGAAAGAGAAAGTGGTGGTAGTTTCGTTTATTCAATTTTATTTTGGTTTTTACAATCCCACTCTCCCTTCTCTGTATATTTGTTCCTCAAGCTGCTGACCTGCTCAGCAACTTGAATTTTCTGAGCTGCATTACTGAAGATGTCCCTGCCTGTGATAGGGGATTGATTGAATTAAATGGCTTTTAAAGGTCCCTTCCAATCCAAACTGTTGTAAGAAACGGTGATTAAGTTAGAATTTATTTAGTGACAGAGCTGAAAACACAGAATATTTTTTTTTTCCCCCCAAAGGTGGTTGGTGCAAAAGTGGTGACAAATGCTCGCAGTCCTGGTGCTCGCTGCTATGGCTTTGTGACAATGTCAACATCTGAGGAGGCCACCAAGTGTATTAATCACCTCCACAGAACAGAGCTGCATGGTAAAATGATTTCTGTGGAAAAGGTAAGGGGCAGCTCTTTCATGGCAGTGTAATGAAAATAAAAGTGTGCAGTTTTAATCTCTGTCCCTGACTGTATAATTATTTCTGTCTGAATTTCTAGGCAAAAAATGAACCAGCAGGAAAAAAGCCTTCAGACAAAAAGGAAGGTGAAACAAGGAAGGAAAAAGACAGGCACCATTCTGCAGAGTCCAAATCTGAGAAGTAAAGTGTTTTGTATTTTTTTGATGTTTAAAGACCACCCATTTGAAATACAGCCAGGTGACCAAGTTGAACAGTAACTGCGATAAATCTTGATTTAATGTTTCATCCTGCATTTGAAATAGGAGTAATTCTTGAAAAGTTGATGTTTTACAGTAGGAAGGGCATCTTAACTGGGCTTCTGTTCAGAAATACAAAGCTCATTAGTGTTAGTTAAAAACCTGTTAGTTACATCAGGAGATACTAAATCAGATTGTTTCTAGATAAACCATTATTTTTACCAGTCATTTGTCCTCTGATCTGACTCTGTTTTGGACTGTTCTTTTAACTGACAAATGTTTCTAGGATTTAGTCTGTCTTTTTGATAGACTTGTCTGTGTGGTTAGTGAGTGACACATCCAACATTTGTTTTTCCAGTGGTTTGTTGCTTTTGAAAGAGGCATTTTGCTTTACTGCTTTTTGTAGGTCTGTTGGTATTAAGAAGGAGGAGAAGATTGACAAAAAAGATGATGCTAAGAAATCTGAAAAAGATGAAAAAGAAGGAAAAGAAAAGGATGAACAAAAGACTGGATCTTCTGATAGATCCAGGGCAAGCAAATCGGGTAATGCTGGCTGTCTTTCACAAATGATTTCAAGGATACTTCTATTATATTAGATATGATTGATAATTCAGTGAAGAGAAGCTTACTTAGTAAAACTGACACAAACATCAGAAAATACCTTGAAAATTTTGACTTAGATTCCTAATAACTTAAAACAAAGTTTCCATAATTTTTATGGAACTGTCACTGAGTTTAGACCTGACAAAGTGTGTGACTGTGTGTCCTGTTTTGGGCTTTTTTCCTTTAAACTGTGGCAAAGGATGTATTTTTGTGGAGAATTAAATTAAATTTGTGTTCTTTTAGCTGTCATCCCTGCCAGAGAATACTGCTCTAATTTTGTGATAAATTTGCTCAACTTGGCCAAATCTCAGCAAGCTACTTAAATCATAAATAAGTTCCATAGGTTATTAAAAAGCTCATTAAAATAACTTCTTGCTATTTAGTATCTTCACAGTATTAACTCTTGCAGGAATTGTTGAATGTCTTCTGTACAATTTATTTTTGGCTCTATTTTGTCTCTAGTGAGTCGAGGAACCGAAAGGACAGTGGTGATGGATAAATCTAAAGGAGAGCCAGTTATTAGTGTGAAAACCTCTACATCAAAAGAGAGGGTAAGTCCAACTTCCAGAGAAGCTTGTGTGTAAAAAATAGGTGTCAAATAGATTGATGTGCTCAGAGTTGAAGGGTTTTTCATATTGGTACAATTATCCTTTTACCACTTTCTGGAAAGCATCAGGGTGTTAGTGATGTGGCAGAGGGGAAATGCTTCTGTTTCACCTTCTCATAGTTTTTCACTGCTGACCTAGTGGAAGAAGTAGAGTTTCAATATGAAAGGGGAATTAGGATGATGTGTTTTCCTGAGCTTGGAATGTTACTGGTGGTGCAAAAGCAGTGTGTTGTTTGAAATCAGTGCAAGGTTGTGTTCCCCTAGTTATTTATATGTATTTATACGATTGAGAAGTTCTAGCCAAATTTGGGGTACTTTTCTATGACCTACTTCCTCTGGAATTCCATCATTGCTTACCTCTGGGGAAGGTATGGTAGCCTGCTTTGTTTAGGTTGACATAAAACAGGCAATTGCTTGGGACTTTTTGCTGGAAATGCACCGTGTTCAGCTCATGCATTGTTCTGATTCACCTCAGAGCACAAAAAGCCAGGACCGCAAGTCGGAGAGCAAGGAAAAGCAGGATATTTTGTCATTTGATAAAATCAAGGAGCAGCGAGAACGGGAACGACAGAGGCAGAGGGAGAGAGAAATCAGGGAGACGGAGAGGCGCCGGTGAGTTCCCAGTTGCCTCTGACCTTTAAATGGCATTTTTTACTCCCTTACCTGTTTTGTGTTTTGAACAGGCTGCAAAGAAGTGCTGTGCTGACCCTCCAACAGTGGTATCTCAGATTGACTTCGTAGTAATTATTGCTAGAACAGACATAATGCCAAATGAGGGAGGCTTTTACTGCTGAAATCAGTGTTCTCATGAGATTTCTGTAGGTGCTTTCAGGCTTTGTGTTCCACTTGATTGGATTTAAATTTCCTTGTTTTTTCCCCAGAAGCTTGTAAATGGTTTTTGTTTGTTAGATTTCTGTCTTAGGACGTGCTATGCTCTCTGAAAGCTTTTTCAGACCTGACTTAAGAGGAGATACTGTGTTACTTATGCAGAATTCTCACCTTTGCTTTGTTCATTTGTATGGCGTTTTTTACTTTCTCCTAAGCTGTTACTTAATTGGGAAGAGATCATTAACATTTAAGCAGCTGGTGGGAAGAACATAGAAACTTTTCTTTAAAAAAAAGGCAGAACCAAACAAGAAACCCCACCCAAAACAAGCAGTAAAGCTTGGACTGAATCTTCTCAACTAAAAACAAAGTATCTCTTGTCAATTAGAGAGAGAGAGAGACGAGATCGGGAGCAGCGTCTTGCAGCCATTCACGAGCGGGATGAGAGACAGAGGCTCCAGAGGGAGCGGGAACGGCTGGAATTCCAAAGGCAGCGCCTGGACAGAGAGCGCTTGGAGAGAGAGAGGTTGGAGAGGGAAAGGATGCACATAGAGCAGGAAAGGAGACGGGAACAGGAGCGAATCCAGAGAGAGAGGGAAGAGCTGCGACGCCAGCAGGAGCAGCTGCGCTACGAACAGGAGCGGAGATCTGCCATGAGGAGGCCTTATGATCCTGACAGCAGGTGAGGAGCATGGCAGTGGGGCTCCAAACTCCTCAGCCACATCCCCTGTGGGAGCCTGTGTCAGTGGGGAGCACTCTTGATAAGGCAGTCACGGGAGCTCACAGCTGAAAGGCTCTTTACGTGCTGCTTTTAACACTCTAACAGCAATTTGAGGAACAGCAAATGGTGTGCTTGTACACTTGTAAGCACTGTTCTGGTACAGCAGGTCTACTCTAACTTCCCAAAGAGGAGTGACCAAGAGTAGTAACTGTGTGTATCAACTCTAGATGGTAGAAAGATAACTCATTCTCTTCTCACGCCAGCACGTGCTGAAATTAAGCTGGTTTTGGTAAACCAAATTTTTTCTGAAACTGAAATGCAACTCCTGCTTAACACGCTTAGATTTTTAATTATTGGGTTGAATGAGGTTTGAGAGAGCAGGAAAGCAGCGATGGTTCTGGGCTTGCTGCTGATGGTGACCGTGTGTGCAGGCGAGATGACCCGTACTGGCCCGAGGCGAAGCGGCTGGCGCTGGAGGACCGCTACCACTCGGACTTCAGCCGGCAGGATCGCTTCCACGACTTCGACCACAGGGACCGGGGCCGCTACCAGGATCACTGCTTGGACAGGTTGGCAAGGCACTGGCTCTTCTTCGTCTTCCTATGCCTTTAGGTGTCTTTTTGTGGCTTGAAGGGTGTCAGAAGAGTAAAAGAAATCACCCTTGTGCATTTCTCATGTGTAATTTCACACGTGCTTGCAATCCTTTGTTTCTGTTGGTTATGGACGTACCAGAAAGAGGCTGCATAAAGATTATAGGCCAAGTCCTGTTGTAATCTGCCATGATGCTGATGGAGATACAACAGCTTCTCTCAAGGGGGTATGGAAGTCTGCTTTATGAACCCCTAAGATTTAGCCATTTCCTTTTGCTTTAAAACTTTCCCTATTTTCATCTTTGCAGCCTGGCTAACGCAGGTTTTTAGCGCCACAGAATGGAAAAATATTTTCTGCGTGGTGCCATTGAGACTTCTCTTTGCTCTCAAAGGATCTCTGGTGAAAACTGTACCGTTTGTTTTTGCTTGTTACTCATTTCTGGCAATGGTAGGTTCACTCAGTATTGTCCCTTGGTATCACTGAGTACCTGGCCATCCTCAGTGATGCCTTTTTTACCTTTATCACAGTGATAGATGTTACTTTGATCTCTTTTTATGCTATGAAACAAGAACTCTTTTCAGTTATCTTGCCTCTGAACATTAGCATCCAGATTTACAGCCTAATGAAGATTAACTTCTCATGTGTTATTTCACACAGACATTGGAATTATGATTACTGTGTTGATTCAACTGAAACTTTTCTGTTTTTTGTTCCAGGAGAGACTGTACAAGGGGAATTCCAGATCGAGACGGGCAGGTGCGTTACAGCCAAATTACTGCTTTAGTTAGAAAGCCAAACAAGCTGATCCCAAAGCAGAAAGGACACAGTGTGCACACAGCCTGGTTCTTGAACACAGTCACCTCTGGCTTTCAGCTGAGATGTTCTAGCAGAACTAATTTTGTGTGCTAATGAGCATAAAGTGAATTACTGAATTATCTGCTTGCTGGGGTGGTAGCCACAGATACAGGCAAGGGGAAACCTCTGAGGGATGGGAGCTTCTTTTCAGGTTGGTATGTGGCAGTAAAAGCTTTCTGGTTGACCATCTTAGATGTTAAGAGAGAGCTGCTGTACTTATCTGGCAAAGGATGCCTTCTCTCACATTTATCTAAATAAAACAACTGGTGCCATAATGAAACAAGGCTGCAAAAGGACATGTGTGAAAATCAATGCCACAGTGGGATTCAAAACCTTTCATTTCTGAAGAGAGGTAGGAGGCAGTCAGATAATCTATGTAAAAACTAAAAATCTGAAGCCAAGAATGTAAGCCTTTAAAAAACCTTACCAGACAAAAAAGACTTCTCCCACCAGTGGACAGCGTGGAATCTGTGCCAATAAACAAAATAAATGCCTGGAGGGAACCATGCACAACAGTGGAACCTGTAGAAAATGAGACAGCTACAGTTTTATTTCCTGACAGCTTATAGAAAGACAACATCCAAAAAGCCAAATTTTTGCAATCTTAGAAGAAAACTTGTGTTGGTTCTTAGCATAACTGGGTGCTGTTTGCCTTTCAGCACTACCCAGACGAGCGGCATGGAGGGCCTGACCGTCACTCCCGGGACAGCTGGGGTGGCTACGGCTCTGACAGAAGGATGAGTGAGGGAAGAGGGATACCCCCACAAACCCGGTTAGTGCCTGCCAAATTGGGAAGTGATCGGGGCTTCTTAAAATTTCCTCAGTGAGCCTTTGAAGGGTGACAGCAGAAGCAGCTGGACAAGTGTGAATCCTCTCTCCAGATCTTTGAGCATCTGGAGGAGCAGGGAATCTCCACATGTAGCTCCCACGTGCCTCGGGAGAGGGAAGCTCTGTAGTGAGTAAAGAAGAGCTGCTCAGTTAGCTCAGCTCCTAACTGTGGTTCCCTCGTACGTAACTTTGATTTCTACAGATGAGATTCAGTCTGTTTCTACAGATGAGATTTGCAGATGCCCCAGTAAGGCCTACACAAGTCTCATTCATGGCTGGTGGTCAGGTTTTAAGGGAATGGAGTGGAAGTCTCTGCAGTGGTGGGGGTAGAGAACTTAGGCTCATCTGGAATAGTAGTGGTTTCTCTTTCAACCAGTTAATCAAGCTGGGCATATTCCAGCTGCATAATGTTCAGTTCTGCCTAAATACACCAGACAGAGGAGTGGCAGCCAATGAATTGATCCATCCCTAAGTATTTCAGTCCATTGCAAAATCCATGTCGTCTCTGGATCAAAAAAGACGAGTTTTGTTGTGTGAAGGATGCTGTTCAGCAAGTGTCTCTCTCATTGTTTCTCTTTGACCAGTTTTGATTGCAATGATTGGGTGGCTACAGCTACAGCTTGATTAACCATTTAACACACTTTGGCATGGGGTATGGTGTTTGGCTTTACCCTGTGCTGCTAAAGTGGGTAGGGGACATACCTAGAAGATGTTCTTTTATTTTTTTAAGAGATGGACGTGACTGGGGAGATCATGGTCGAAAGTTAGAGGGGCATCAAGATCGTACATGGCAGGGAAATGTGGATGGAGGAGTGATGGGACGGGATCATGAGAGATGGCAAGGTACACTTGCTGCTTACCAGTGTGATCGTGGTTTTTTTCTGTGAATTACTGCTGCTGAACCTTCTAGTGGTAGTTAAATTACTGAGAAGGCAAATGAAATTCTGGGAGCAAGGTGACATTTTTGCTAGGGAAACACAAAAGCCTGTATTTTTCTTTTTTTTTTTTCCTTTTTTTCTCTTTTTGAATTAGGTGGTGATAGAAGCATGCCTGGTCAGTCAGGACCAGGCCATGGGATGACTCGAGGAGGGACATCAGGGTAAGAAGCTCTGTCAGAGTGCTTCTAATGTTTTCATAATAGTTGATTAATCAATATAAAAGAAGAAATTGCTGTGTCAATTCTGAAAAACACCTTCAGCTTCTACTTAAGCCTGGATTGGCAAGGGGAAAGAAACCCCAACAAATTAAGGAAACATCTCTCAGAGTCACAGCAGGATTAGCTTCCCTGGGCCGTGTCCAACTTGTCTGGCGTTGTTTTCAGGCGCGGAGGCTTCACCCCAGCTGGGAGCCAGAGCCAGATGCTGCAGGGCAGTGGGATCCCAGGTGTGTTTGCAGGCCAGGAGCGGACAGACAGACTGAGTGAGCCCCGTTTCAGCCGCCGCTACTGACGGCACTCGCTGTACATAGATGTATTTTTTTTAATGCCAGATGACAGTGGTCGTGAGTTTTATTAACCAGGGTCACCTTGAGTTTGTGATTCTAAAAAAAAAAAAAAAAAAGGCAAGACTGCTGCTGCACTGTAGCCAAATACTGTGTCAACTTGGTTTGGGGTTTGTTGGGTTTTTTTGTTTGTTTGTTTGTAATGAACATGGTGTTGGTCAAACATCACTTTTAAGTTTCTGAAGTGAAACATTCCATTTTTCAAAGATAATAAAATCGGTTTATGGCTACTATTTTGTTGTTTCTAGAGTCTTTGGCAACCTCATCAGAGGTTTAAAAGTCAATAAAGAGACAATCTGCTTTTAGCACTGTGAGATTTGAAGAGAAGTGATACAGATCTGTGACACTGTGGATGTGGAGGGGCCTGGCAGGCTCTGCCTGTCTTTATTTATTTCCTTTGTGCCATTAAGTTTAAATACTCTTTCTACATTTCCATTTTAGTTTTCTGTCATTATGGGAGTAGAAGGAGGAGGAAGAAGGAAAGCTGAAGAAGGGAAGGAGAGAGGAGGAAGAAAAAGGAAGGAGGCCTGAAAAGTAGGATCTAGTTCAGGCTAGGGATCAGTGCTCACCTTGTTCACCTCCCTCTGATCCTGATAGCCTGCTCTGCTCACTGCTTTGCATCTTCAACATGAAAACCTAAAAGCCAAACAGTAAAATACTCCCCTAGTCAGAAGTCACATGTCGTCCCCCCTCAGCAGCACCAGACACCTGGGGGCACAGGTAGGGCAGAAAGTGCCCCACATCACCCTGGGCACTGTGGGGCAGAGAGGGGATGCTGAGGGGAAGGAGGATGCAGGTGGGGCCAGGAACAGGTGTCCCCTGGGGCCATGCTCACAGGTTTGGGGTGATGGCACAGTGGTGGAGCCCCTCGATCAGAAATTTTAATTCCTCCCTCTCTTCCCTGTGGTCCCATTTTCTTTCTCCTGCCCACCTCTGGCTTCCTGTCCCCATGTTTTAATTTCTCCCTTTAAAAACTCCTCATTCTTACACGTATTGAAAAATAATACTAATTTATATAAAACTTGATTTCCAAATAACCCTGTTCATCTACAGTGTTACAGGGTTTTAGAAGGCAAGGAATTCCGAATACAGATAATACAGGGCTTGAAAATACAAATAGAACTTTTGTGTATATATACATAAAAATTAAACATAAAGGGCTTGAAAATGTGAGTGGTAAGAAGGAAATGCAGGCAGCTCTGTGTATTTAGAGGTTTTTTCCTGTCTTCACAAAATCTGAGATTTTGGATCGATTCAAGGGCGAGGAGGGTGAGGAACTGCGGGCTCTGAGGCCTCGCTGCTGTCGCCTGCTGGGTAAAGGTGGTACTGCAGGCCAGGAACACAGGCACGGGGACACCGGGGACCCGCTGGTGTCCCTGGCACGGGGACACCGGGGCCTCGGTGGTGGCCCAAGCACGGAGACACCGGGGACCCGCTGGTGTCCTTGGCACGGCGACACTGGCACAGGGACACCGGGGACCCGCTGGTGTCCCCTGGCACGGAGACACCGGGGCCTCGGTGGTGGCCCAAGCACGGAGACACCGGGGACCCGCTGGTGTCCCTGGCACGGAGACACCGGGGCCTCGCTGGTGTCCCCTGGCACGGAGACACCGGGGACCCGCTGGTGGCCCTGGCACGGAGACACCGGGGCCTCGCTGGTGTCCCCTGGCACGGAGACACCGGGGACCCGCTGGTGGCCCTGGCACGGAGACACCGGGGCCTCAGTGGTGTCCCCTGGCACGGAGACACCGGGGACCCGCTGGTGGCCCTGGCACGGGGACACCGGGGACTCGCTGGTGTCCCCTGGCAAATACAAACGGAGCTGGAGACAAGAAATGAGCACGTGTGCAGTTCCTGGCCAAACATGGGATGGTTGTAGTTACACAGGTGAAGATCCCAAACTGGGAGTGGTGACAACAAGGGACAGAGGTGCACGGGGCTGTTGTTTGAACAGAAAGGGGTGGCCCTGGAGTGCTGAGTGCAGGCGGGGTGGGGCAGTGAGGACTGGGATTCGCACACAAAAAGTGTGGGGTCTGCAATGTGTGTAGGTGTGGGCTGGATGGTGGAAGAGGCCACTATCAAGATTGGAGGCTCTGGATGGACCTCAGAGTGTGCCACAGCCTGGGTGCTGGCCACGGCCAGAACTTGGAGTGTGCCACACCAAAGGTGGTGGGCTTGCCCAGAAGTCAACTTTGGTCACACTCAAGAAGGCGTTGCAGGCTGGAAGCCAAAGTTGGCCACCTCCAAGATAGCGGGGCAGGCCAGAAGGCACGGTGCCACACTCAATATGAAGGACAGAGCCAAGTGTCACAGTGCCACACTCAAGATGAAGGACAGAGCCAAGTGTCACAGTGCCACACTCAAGATGGCAACAGGAGACGGTGGCTGTGTCGTCCTAAACTCAAAAGAGCGGCCGTAGCCAGGAACCCACGTGCCATCAAACACCCACGGGTCTCGGGGGCAGTTGAGAGGTGGCTCCTGGGAGTCCAAGGCCAGCCAGAGCCGTCAGTCCTGGCAGCTTTTGTCTGAGAGAAATCCTCCAATGTTTGCAGTGTTAGGAGGTGGAATCCCCCTCTGGCCCCAGGCCTCTCAACTGGGCCTGGATCAGGATTCTGCCTCATAAAATTTCATTTGCCCAAGGACTGCTCCCAGCCAAGATCTGTGAGGACTGAGGGCCAGTTGTTATTTTCAGGTATTACCTTCACTTCATAGGGTTTGCCATCACACAGAGGACACCCAGACATCCTCACAAAAAGGTGGAACTGTTTATTATCATCAAGATGTTCTGTGAAAACCCCACTGTGTCATCTACAGATACAAAACCTCAGAAAGGTGGATATTCTCATGTGTCCAAATAACTGATGAAAAAAAAAAATCCTAATTCAGACTCTGACTGTGATTTAGAGTCACTCTCCTGTCCTGGAGATTCACAGATCCCAGAAGACCAGCTGAACTTCAAATTTTGGCCAATATAAAAGTTTTCCTGCTGCCACCTTCCATCCCAACACCAGCATTCTTGCCTTGCTATCCGAGTCCACATGGGTCCACATGGTCACCCTTCCTCACATTCCTCAGCAGAACACTGCAATGGTTTATCCACAAAATGCCCCAAAAGCTACTGAGGTATCCCCCAAAAACCATCTGAACTCCTGGTGTAAGGCAGAAATGAGTCCCAGGACCTGGAAGTCACCAGTGGGGTTATTCCATAAGGGATCCCAGCAGGATCCACAGGGAACCAAATGACATCCAGAACTTCACAGCACAACAGAGAAGAGGAAAACTACACTAAACTTCCTTTGCTGAAGGGCAGGATTCCACACAGGAAGGAGTGTGGGGTCAGTTTGGGGTATTTTTTGGGAAATTCACCCATATTCCCATCAATTTATAGAGTTCTAACATAAAAAAAAGCAACAAAAAAAAGCTTCCTCAGAGTGTGTAGATATCCTCCTTGGCTATCTACACACTCTATCACCTGTCACTTCAGGGTTAACAAATTTGTTTCACTGGCCTGGAACATCACCACAAAGAGATTTCAGAATTATTTTTAACAGCTCACAACATGGCCCAGAAATTTAAGCCTTGGAAAAACAAATTTTTCCCTTTATTTATATTGCACCTGTTTCACAAAGAGCTACATGGCAGAAGTTCCTTCTGCTGCAAAATGCTACATCAGAAAAAAATGGGTTTGAACACAGATTAGAAAGGAAAACTGAGCTTCAGGAATCATCATGAGTTGACCCCGAAATACCAACACTATTTTTACAAATCACTGTGCACTTACAAAGCCTAAGTCTTGCCTCAATTTTATTTAGCATTCAGTTATTTAAAAACCACAAGCATTTTACCACATGATAAAGATGCTCTTACCACTAATGGGTACTAAAATTGAACCTGCAAGGGGAATATTTTTAAGATCTTTTGAAAGAGCACCAAATACTCTTTGGAACTACCAACAGAGCACCCACATGGAGTGGAGAGAGATTGAGTTTTGTATTTCTACAACTACCCAGGGCTGTTTGGGGAAGATTTTTTTCAATGTTGTGATGTATTTATGAGTTAAAAATGAGCCGTGGAAATCAAAATATCTCAAAGGAGCCCAGTGCCTGTGTTCTAACCCTGCTTACAGCATTCCAGCCCCTGTAGTTTCAGACTGTGTGAGGCATCACCCACAGCAAAACATCCACCCAACTCCTCACCCATGGCCATTATGACACTCCCAAAGCTTCCTGCAAGGAATAAACCCAAACCAACCCCCTTGGCTTTGATTTAATAACAGGGTCATTGTACACAATTGGCTAGATTTTGCCCTTTTTATTCCAGTGTTTCCATACTTTCTACAGACCTGTGTACAGAGTCAAACACGCCATTCACTTACAAACCAGCTTAAAACAAACGTCTCACTTGGCCAAACAAAAATCTCGCAGAGGTCCAAGGTTAAAATGTATATTACAGCAGTGTCAGGAACTTCCTTTCCCTGAATATGGGCAGTATTGCTTAAGGACTGGGATTCGGGATCCAGCAAAACCACCTCGTGTAACCGACTCACCCAACCGTTGTAATGACACCTTGTACCACACCCAGCCATCCCTGCTGGCCACAGACCTGGGCTAGAGCAGCAGCAACTCTGCCAGGAGTCTCCAGGGAAGAGATTCACTCCCTGGGCCCTAAATGGACCCATTATCCTCATGGGATATCCTCATTTTGGGCCAGTCCCTTTTTTGCTCTGCAAGCACAGGAGTTTTGTTTCACAGACAACACTGAGGCTCCCAGGCCCAGACTGGAATTTGGGACAGCTTTGAACAGGAAGCCCTCACCTGCTGCCAAGACTCTACAGGAACAGCTGAGCTAAAGACCTGCCATGGTCAGTGTGCAGTGCAAGCTTACTCTGAAAACAATTGCCAGAAAAGGTCTGGTTATGTTCTTTAAAAGGAAACTATTGGAACATATTTAATAAAGCCTCTGATCTGGTTTTCATTTACTCCATGTAGCAGCTGAGGCTGCAGGAAGATGGTACAGCAGCAGACACAGCAGAGGATGGACAGATGAACTCACAGTATGCCTGGACACCCCTGGAGCCCCCACTGCCACTTTTTCCTGGTATTTTACCCCCTGTGATGTAAAGAAGAATCATCTCCATTTTCCAAAAGGGAAACTGAGGCACAAAGACCACAATTCAGTGTTTGCAGGAGTCTTAACAGGTCACAGCCAGCTCCCTTTGAAAGCAGCTGGAGAACTTCAGCCCCTCTTGAAAATCTCAGCTTGAATCTCTCATTCTCAAATCATTCTCTTGCAGAGTCAGCACCTAATCCAAATCCAGAGTCCACAAAATCCTTGTTACTTGTAGGTAAAAGCATCGAAATGTTGGGAAGTGAGCCTTAGAAATACACATTTGGCCCTTTCCCATATTAAAAAGAAATAATTATACATACATTAATACTGGAACAGGCAAAAGAAATTTCATCTGAAGGAAAGCTTTCCTCGTGACCTTGTTCACCTGGGTTAGGGACAGATTTATTTAGATTTCCTACCTAAAAGCCCAAGCTCTCAGCTTGCATGAACAGATTGAACTCCAGTCCAGGCAAGGAAGTTCTGTTCACACACAGTAGCAGCATTTTTAACCCATCTCTGAAGTTTCAGAAGGACCATTTCCTCTTTTGGACTCTCTGGTGGAAGGTTGTTCATGTAACTACCACCCCAGCAGCCAAAAGAATAAGATCAGCTTGATTTTGCACTTAAAAATAAATTCTTTATTATCCAGGAAGGAGCTAAATCATCATCTCACATCATGGAAATGGTCATTTGTAAAGCAATAAATAAGAGGAGTGTTCTGTGCCACGCCCTGAATTTTGTCACTGGTGTCTGGTACCTCTCCAGTTAAAAGCATAAAATTTATGCTATCAAAGTCTCACTGTACAACAGTCTGGGAAGGAAAGAAGGCCCCTAAAATCTTTTGCTAAAGCAACAACAGAAAAATCTGATTCAGTGAAACCCAAGTTCCATGTTGGGTTTCACTTCACTCAAAGGAATTTCATTCAAAGGAATGAAAGCCAAGTTTCATCCCTTCCATGCACAAATGCAGTACCTGACACACACAATCACCTTGTCTAGAATTTATACTGGATCAGTTCTTAACCATAAATTATCTATTTACTGCTGATTCAAACAATTTTTCTTTAATTTCCTATTCGAGCCTGGGGAGTTGCAGGAACAGCACAGGATACAAAATTTAACTTCTTTCAGCAAGAAGTGGAAGTCAGGCAAAATCCTCACAGCTACTCCAACACCAGTAATAAAGGAATTTTAAAAAACCAAACAATTAGGGGCTAAAAAGATTTAAGAAACAATTAATAATTATGATTGTTCAAATCAATGCATTCAAAAGATATGAATCATATGAGAGCATAATTTATGCAGAAAACTGAGAACAAAACACCTTTCACCTTTCAATTTCTAAAGCAACGAAACAGTTTTGAAAGAACAGGTGTGAAGCAAGTAAAAAAATAAAATCATATTATTCCAAACACTTTTATTTGTGAAGGAGTTTCCTGCATGGCCAAGGGATAGCAATGTCTGAAGTTACAGGACTACATGATTCAGAAAACAATGATGATTTTAAGTTTGGCTTGGTTGTTCTCTACCATGACCAGTGATTTGGAGAACTGTGTTTTTCCATGCCTGAAGCAGCTCTGGGAGAGATCAATCCTTCCACTGCCTGCTCCTCCAGAAACATTTCTGGTTTGTCATCCAGAAGGCAGAGTTGTGAATACCCACAAGAAGTTCCACAGATGCTGGAGATGAACTCAAGTTTACCTGTCAGCAGCTGATCCACCTCAGTCAATCCTCCTCAGACAAATCCTGGTAAGCACAAGTACCTCTCACTTTCACTTCTTTCTGAAAGCTTCATTAAAAGTTATCATTAAACCATTATTAGAGAACAAGTTAAGGTGACATTACCAGCGTGGAAAGAAGATACTGGCCAGAATTCAGCTGCCAAGAGAATAATAACCAGCTGGCAGACTCTGAAAGGAGCAGTGACAGATGTTCCACTCTGCACTGACACGTGCACCTCACCAGAATCTCTGCTCTGCGGGTTTGGTTCCAGTGTCAGGTCTGGCTGTTCCAGGTTTAAAGCTCTGCCCAGCAGCAGCTGCAGGTCCTGCACCACTCCCTCTCCACATGCACCTGCCCTGCTGCCAAACCTGCACAGTTAAATGGCTTTGTGACATTCATGGATGTACTAGAAGTTTTCTGATAATGCTGGGGACACTTTGATATGACAGTCTGTACCTGTCTGCCAGGATCCTAAATATCAAAACGATTCAGGTTGTAGGATGTTGGATAGTTCTGCCTGTTGTACTGGAAGTGGTCTGTGAGGACATTGGTGCGGCCGTACTGAAAGTCTCCGTGCTGGGCAAAGGCTGTGAGTCCATTTTGGGACTTTTCAGGAGGGTTTCGGTGCCTTTCCAAGTTCACCAGGTCTCCAGTGGTGACTGGGAGCAGCTGCTGCTTCTTTGCCTCTTGGTTTGCATCATATTTTGTCTGGGAAAGGAAGAAAGAACATTTTTCACAGGATCCTTTAGGCTGGGAAAATCTGAGATCATCAAGTCCAAGCTGTGCCCCATCCCCACCCTGTCCCCAGCCCAGAGCACTGAGTGCCATCTCCAGGCTTCCTCAGACACCTCCAGAGATGGGGACTCCAAACCTCCCTGGGCAGCCCCTGCCAAAGCCTGACAACCCCTCCCAGTGAAGGTAGATTTTCTTAGATATCACCTGACATACTCATATATCCAGAAAAAACCAAACAGCTCTACAGTCACATCACTTTTTTTGTTAGTCTTAAAGTTATCAGTGGCTTCTAATAAAAACCTCACTCCTCTCGCCTGCCAAACAAACAAACTGATGTTTTGCTCAAGAGATTTTGAGTTACTTCCCGATCTTCCCTTTTCAAGAAAAGCTTAAGATCAAAATTTAGTTTTGTGAGAGGCCCAGCAGCTGGTGTGACCCAAGTCCTTCACTTGGGCCAAGCTCATCCCTCCTCTGCAATGGAGCTTTGTGCCCCTCGTTCTCTATTTTAGCTCCACAAGCTCTCACCTTGTACAAAAAATAATTCAAAGCTACTGGACTGCTTCAGCCATGTTTCCTGAATAAATAAACAAAGAACTGGAGTACCTTGTTGTACAAGAAGACCCCGAGGATGGCTGTCATCATGCCCAGGACGTTGGTGCTGGTGACGGGGTTGCGCAGCATGATCAGGGACACCGTGATCACCATGATTCTCTTGGTGGCGTTGGCCACAGAGTAGCTGAGGGGACTGATCAGGTTAAGGATACTGAAGGCAATGACATTCTGGGCAAAATTACAGAATCCACTGATTATAAGCAGCATCAAGGTCCAGGACCAATGAGACATTGTGCTCTGTGGCAAAGCAAACAGCAGGAGAAAAAAATTATCTCAGGTTTCAGGTAACAACACAAACATAACTTGAGGCACTTCTTACCTGCCCTGGAGGGAGGGATATCTGCACTGAGCTCTAAAGAGGCCCCAAAGCACGTTGCTTTATGCAACTCCCAACTCAGAGAAACCAGAGGAGGACGTTCCCCACACACTCTGGGAGTGTTTGTTCCTGTTTCCAGCTCCCAACTCCTGAAATTTATGCTGTCCCATAAACTGCCTCTCCTAACCCTGATGGGAATTCTCACAATAAACACTTTGTTAACTTGTGTGAAACAATTTGCAGGTGTTTCACAACACTTCCTTCCACACTGACAGGAACTACACTGAAACACTTCAGTGCACTTTTCTGGTTGGGTGGGGCAGTTTGTTTGTTATTTATTTTTGTTCTCCTTTCTTAATAGCGAGCAGTTCTCCAAATACAGCACTCACCAAGTCATTCTCTACCAAGAAGGAAGAAAGATCCACCAAAACCCACGTTGGGATCATGAAGAACACAGCGTGGCACCCGAGGATGTTCAGCAACCGAAGATGATGAATTCGGGAATCTCTCAACACCTGACAAGAGCCATCATTGAACAGCAGTCAGGAAACAGAAACAGCTCTAGGGGACAGGTAAGTTAGGAAAATAAGTAAATACTCTTGGGGTATGTATTTCCTACGAGGGTGACCAGTGAAAAACTGATGCCTCTTTGAAAAACAATGGTTTTTGAGTGGTGACACTTAGTAGCAACAAGATATTAATATTAAAATTAATACTAAAAGCTCTACAAACCAGAAATCATAACTAAATACAGTCACACACTTTAATTCTGTTTCTATGATTTCAGGGAGTGCCCAGTGTTGACATTGACTTGTTCAGCACAGAGGATTTGATATAACAAGATACATTAAAAGCTTTCAAATGAACTGTTGAATTTAAGCCCTATTGAACTGCCACCAGAAAAAAAAAAATCCATGTTGAGGAATAAAGAAAGGGCTCAGGATAAACTCAGTGTAAGAGCTTCAACAGGTAGGAAGAGCTGCAGGGAACACACACACACAATAACAACCAACCCTCTGGGCTCCTTTGACTGCAAAGTCCACTAAAAACATACATTTATGGAATTGAAATTACACCCTGTCCTGCTGAAGGGTGACACCAGTGACCAATGCTGTGAACAGAACTGGTACCTTCTTCGAGAAGATGTTCTGAAGTGAAAAGCACAGAGTAGCAGCAAGTGCACTGATGAGACCCCACATGTCAAAGGAAAGCTCTGTGACCGTGGCCAACAGGACACCAGTGATGATGGGGATCAGAGACAGGTACACCTGAAACAGGGACAGAGGGGTAGCTTGCATCTGCTAAGAATTTTCAACTGAGTTTATAAATCCTGCTGATTTAGGGAGGAAAGGAGAGGGAAGAGCAAAGCAACAAAACCACGGATCAACTCTTTTACTATTGTAGTTCAAAGAAATGAAGTGACTGCAGTAGACACTGACAACTCCAGTGCATCAGAGAGCACCACCCTGGTCAGTGTTTAGATGTGTTTTACATTCACAATAAAAGGAAAAGGGACTTTTAAAATCTGCACAATCTAATTCCAGTCACAAAACCCAAAGCCTGAGCTCTGCTGCCCCCAGCCAGCACAGCACCCCCCAAGCACCACCAAGAAAAGAAACCTCAGCAAACCTGTCCGCACCTTCGTCGTCTGCTTTTCCTTCATGATGATCCGTGACAGCAGAACCACCCAGATCGGCATCGTGGCTTTCACTGGGGACGGGAAGAAAACATCGGTGGGGACCCGAGGCTTGGGACAACTCCATCAACCACCATCAGCACAGGGATGGAGCAGGGGCTCAGCCCAGGCCCAGCACAGCCCATGATGGGTCCCTCCCTCCCTGTCACCGTCCTGGACACTTGTACAAACCGGATCTCGGTGCTCTGGGACACCGTGCAGGGCACCCACAGAGCGCACACCAGGACACTGCCCCTGGATCTGGTGCCAGCACACACTGGGGATGGGGACGCTGCTCTGGGAACCTACAGAACACACAGTGGGTACTGGGACACCACACTGGACACCTGTATGAGCACAAGGTGGGTACTGGGACGCCGCACCAGGTGCCCATATGAGCACACACCGGGCTTCAGGTCGCCCCCACTGGGCACGAGTCCAAGCCGGTCCCCCGGGCACAACCGGCGCTGGAACACCCCCCCGGGCACGCCGCGCCCCTCGGCCCTCACCTGTGTGCGCGTAGGACACGGGGACCCGCCAGAGCGAGACGTGCGCGGACACGGAGGCGAAGTACTTGCCGAAGGCGAGCGGGAGGATGTAGCGGGGGTAGGCGCGGGGCGGCAGCTGCGCGGGGCCGGCGGGCGGGACGCGCCAGGCGCGGAGCAGCGGCGGCAGGAGCCCGCACAGCCCCAGGATGTGGAACAGCGAGACGGTGACGGGCCGCGGGAAGCCGCCGAGCAGCAGCTTGTTGACCACGTTGCCGCCGGCGCTCAGCCCGTACCAGGCGAGGCACAGCGCCGACACCCGCGCCCCCTCCCGCAGCGCCGGCCCGCGCCCGCCCCGCGCCGCCCCGGCCCCGGGCCCGGCCCCGGCGCCGCCCGGAGCCGCCAGCGGCGCCGCCATCGCTCCGCAGCCGCCGCCGAAACGTCAGCGCGGCCGCCAGCGCGTCGCTTCCTGGGGCGGGGCGGGCGCGGGGCCCGGCGGGCCCGGAGCGTCACTTCCCCCGCCCCGCCCCGCCCCGCCCCGGCCCTGGTCCCGGTCCCGGCCCCGGCCCCACCGTGGCCCCGCACCCCCGCGGCCCTCGGCGCCAGCCCCGCGCGGCCCCCGGAGCGAGGCGATGGAGCCCGAGGGGTTCCCGTGACCGGGGACGGCGTTTGGGGGAGCAGAGACGCCTCCAGGGCTCGGCGGTGCGGCAGCACCGGCCCTTGGACACCGAAGCGCAGGGCAGCGACAGGGCAGGGACGGAGCGAAGGTCACGGGCTCGGAGACACCGAGACGATCGCTCCCGACCTTTAAAACTAACGCGAGCAACGCGTAGCGCCGGCTGGGGTAAAGGATGGGTGAGTACCTGGCAGGCAGGAGGGGTTCTAGAGCCCCGTTCATCCATGCACGCTGTCAAGAGGCATTTCTACAGGATTAATTTGCCCATGAAAACCACGCACTGTAGGTAATGGCGACTCCCCAAAGATTTGCTGATGAGCCATTTCATGTCATCCATTGACAAGGAAGAAATGGCAGTGGTTTAACTTCAGGTTTTAGGATTAGAAGGAGAATTTTTGCGAGAGGTAGGAGAAAGCAGTAGCAGAGAAACTGAGTCATGCACAAATGAGAGTACACAGCAGGTACGCACATGGTAAACTTCATTTGAACTTGTTTACAAAATTGACAAAAAAATATCACCTTGTAAACTTATTCACATTTGTTGGAGCTCACAGAACTGGTTATACTGGCATGCTGAAATAAAGATTGTCAAGCCTCATCTCACCCTGGAGGACACACAAGTGAGTTGACCCCTTACAGCAGCAACAAACTCAGCAAGGAACAAGATTTAAAGCTTGCATTGGGAGGGAATTTCTCCAGCAGTTTTTGTACCACCAGGGAAAGGGCTGGGTCTGGTTCCTGATGCTCCCTCAAACAGATGAGCATCAGCACAGGCAATTTTTGTGTGTAATCTGAAAGCTGTGATGAGCTTCGGGCATCACCATACCCAGTGCAGTCAAGGGCCATCAATTGCATCAGAAATGGAAGCAGTGGAGAAAAAGATGGAATTTATCAAGTAGTACTTCGTCATTTCCTGAAATTTGGGAATATTCAAAGGCCTCCAAAAAGCACGGACCCTGTTCCTAAATGGGACCATTCAGGGAAGGAGGGAGGAAGGGCAGGGGGAGATAAGATGCACAGTACTTTTTTACATAAACAAAACTCAAGCATTTCCAAAATGACCAGCAGCTTAGCCCTCTACCATCAAATCTGAACTGCAAGACAGGAGCTTTCCCCAGCTCTAAACCACACTGCTCAACCTCAGCAACTGCAGAAGGACAGAATGGAAGTAAACTGAAAATATACTTGGATGCATTTTTTGGTAACCACTTCTTCTGGTTTCACTCTCAGACCTCAGATTTCAGAAATGGAAGCACACAGACATTGTATTTCTGAAATACCCATACATTTCAGTAACAGTCAGATCATAAACGATGAACAAGAATGACTTAAAAAGAAACCAAACTTCATCAGTTGTATTCCAGGGAATGAACCAACACAATGCAGACCTGGCCAGGAGCACCCTCCTTTGAAAACCAGGGAAGAGCTTGACTCTGCCCTCAAAGACAGGACACCTCTTGCCAAGGCTCATCTCCAGCACACATGGGTTAACAGAGTTAATAAGCCCAGGAATATTTTTGGTATAGTGTCCCCTCCCCTGAACAGAAGCCCAGCACTGGGGACTGCATAAAACAACACAGTCCCAAATATTAAAGCAATTACAGTTAATAGAAATCCTTCACTTTCTACACCCCAGGCTGCTTTAGAAAGCACTGTAACAATTAGGAATAAAACATTACAAAGTTACCGAGACGAAAAGATGAAGTCTGATCTCTTTAGGCTTTGAGGTACATTATCAGCAGTTGGGTTATCAGTCTCCAGAGTTAAAAACAAATCCAACCTGTGTGACTGAACACCACACCAAGGTACTTGGAAGACATCCCGTTATCCCTACCGGCAGTGTCCGTGGGATTCGGCTCCACCTCCCTGCTCCGACGGGTTCCCAGTGCCAGGGCTCCCTTAGCTGGGCTGAACTGAGCAGACTTGGGGGGGGGGGGGAAACGAGTGGAGTATATATAAATAATTCACAAACTGGTTTGTGCAAATTTTTTTTATTTCCACATTTATATCACAACGTGTCCACTTAAAGGACCAAATAGCAAAGTTGCTCCCTTCTGCATCCCAGGAACACAGAAGTCTAGTTACTGTACATTCACTAAGGCTCTTTGTTTTTGCAAATTGCGTTTATGATGGATATCCATAAGGCAAACAATATCTAAAGGAATGGTAACAAGTATATTTCCAGCATACAAACAGGCTTCCTTTTTCCCTCTCACAGTACAGTTACAAACTTGTAGCACCCTCATTACATTTAGATTCTAGAAAAGGTGATTTTTTCTTTTTTTGTTTTTTTTTGTCTTTTTGTTTTTTTTGTCTTTTTGTTTTTTACCTATAAGTTTGCAGGAAGGGAAAAGGAGGAAAAATATTTGGCTGGTGGTGGTGGGATCAAAAAATATCGTTAAACATCTAGTTTTTGCAGCATTTCTCAGAGACTGGATTTAAACTGAAACCAGACTAAAATATGTGGATGCCTATGGAATGTTGAGCTGAAGCTGGTGGCCCAGCCTGCAGTGCAACACCTGCTGTTTAAAACCCAATCTCCGTACCACATGACTCTTAAATAATGCAATCATGTTCAGAGATGTGATAGAAATAAAACTACAGTTTTTGCACATTGTCTCTCGAATATCTCACTGCCAAATAAAAACCCAAATCAAGTCAAATAAATAGATGCATATTTTGTTAAGGTAACTTCCACAATTTTTCTCTGTACCTGCCTGTAGTAAGATTCCGGCATTCAGAAAGTGCTGGAAATCCTCTTCACTTCTTGGGGACTAACACTTTTTAGAGCTGGCTCGCTATAGAGTTTTGAACTCAACTGATCAACCTTCGTATGCCTTCCTTTGCAATTGTTAGTAAACTGGTAGCAGCATTTCACAAAAGGAGAATTTAAAGGAACGAGCTGGAAAAGCCCAGCTCCCTCCCCCCCTCTGCTCGTGGGGCCTGTTTGTCCAGGACAGGAGGCTCTCTCCAGCTGGAAGTGGCATTGTGTCTGCCAGTTCTGCTAACTGCAGGTGTAAAAAGCGTGGTTAGCAGAACTGCTCTCAGTCTAGGCAGACGTAAGGCAGGATGTTCAATCTCCCATCATCCCCGTGTGGATCTAAGGATATGCACTGTGTCCAATCATACCAGTTACCCTGTGTGTCATAACAACCGTTCACGCCTGGCCAGTTGTGGTCACGTATTCTGTCGAGGTCATCGCCCGTGACCTCTCTGGTGACCCCAGGCAAGTCTGTAGGTTTGCTGTTAGGAGCTAGAACGTGAGTCTTTCTAGCCTCTTTTCTAGTGCTTTCCTCCTGCTTTAAATACTCAGACATGAAGTAGTGAGCTCCTGGAGTCTGTACTCCTGATGAAGACAGCAAGCTACTCTGTCTGTTTAAATATGACTGAATGATTTCGTTTCTGGACAACTCTTTCCAGTTCGTTTGTTCAAAGGGGCTTTGCAGGTTGGGTTTTTGCTCCTGCTTTTCCGTTTCTGTCCTGTGCTGTTCAGTAAGTGCAGGGATTTCTACCTGCAAAGGATCTTTCGGTGTTAAAGGTTTTATCTGTCCTGTCATGGGATCAAAAGTGAGTTTTCTCTCTTTTAACCTCACAGGTTTCACACCCCCTTCTGTCACGTGCCCATCCAAGTTGACTGTATAGTCTCTGGGTCGGTACCTTTTCTTCTTTTTGCTATCGGACCCTGAAGCAGCATCATCACTGTCCATTTTGGAAGTGTCCTGTGGGAAGCCCATGTGTGGTGGGAGCGATTCCCCAGGGTGACCTTTGCAGCCAGGAGCCGTGTGCTGCTGAAGTGTCCCTGCTGTGTGCCTGTGCTGGCCCTCGGCGGCTCCCTGCTGCTCCTGCCAGTGCTGTGCCGCCTCGGGGGCCGCCTGAGGAGGGAACTCCAGTCTCTTGGCTGGCATGGGAGGTGTGGATGGTTGCATCAGGGACGGTGGCGGCGATGGCACCTGTGCAGCATCTAAGAACTGAGACCTTTGAGATGGACTGGGCATCGAATCCTTTGGTGAGTATGTGGTGTGCTGCCGAGCAAAAGTATCATGCCTAACATTCCTGGGGCTAAAGGAGGAGCAGCGCGGGCTCTTGGGCTGGTGGGGGCCCGTGGCTTCTTCTGATTTATCATGCTGCTGAAGCACTGCAGTCTTTAGTAACGAGGAAGTGCTTGAAGGTTTTACAAGTCCTGGAGAACTGGTGTGAGGTTTTACAGCGTTTACTGGGATCTTATTGTGTTTATCGTTTTCACTGAGATCTGTCCTGCTGCTTTCGGGCCCTGCATGTAGGTTTATGTCTACAGGACTAGGAAAATTTTCAGGACTACCTCCAATTCCATTGGTTGGAGGGGGTGAAGAGTTTTGTAATACTTCATGACTAGCTTTGGAGACCTTTGGGGGAGGAGGGCCCTGATGCCCATCCCTGTGATCACCTTTCCTTTTCCGATTTCCCAGTTTCTCTGTTTTTGGAGAATTTAGTTTCTGGATATCATTCCTGCTTTTCAGTTCGCTGATGGGCTTGGAGCCGGCCACAGCAGGAAGTTGTGTGTCTGGTTTGCAGTTGTGAGCACCTCCATTCGCTGATCCCGGTGGGTTGGGCAGCCCCCTTGGCACTGGCTCATTCTGGGTTACGGGTTCTATCAACTTCTGCCAATTCCGCAACAATTTCTTGGCACGTTTGGCAAGTTCCTCATTGGAGGTCTTCTTCCTCACCTCATTGATAAGCCTCCCGAGTCTTGTTTCCTACAAAGACAGACAAGGTGTTTTACAAACATGTATCATTCCAAGCAAAAGTCTTAAGGAACGTTTCTGCTTTGTAATGCTCACCCCTGAAAACACCTGGTTAAAAACACTAAAGATTTAAGTGTTGCATTAATCTTTTTGGAAAGGATTAGTCCAGTGCTCTGCCACGCAACGTGAAACCGACTGTAGTTTTCAAGTCTTTGTTCCCTGGTAAAAGCAGGAGAGCTGGGAAAAACATCAGAAAGGAATTCTTTAATGAGAAAGAACCTTAAGAATAAGGGTGCAGGTTCAGAGTTGAGGGGAAATGCAGCACCCAAAGGTGTGTGTTTATCACAAGGGAAATATAAAAGCTGCAGAAAGAGCCGAGAAAAGAATTCCAGGATCTTTGCCTGTTACAGTAAGTCGTTAACAATAAAAATCTCTATTTAACAAACCTGACTACCAGGTGTGAGTTATGTCCTACCTTTTTCCTCCACCTCTCTCCTCTCCCTTCACTCCCCAGCCTCGTGGAAACGTACAAAAAAGCCATTTAAACAAGCATTCCCAGGGTGTCCCAAGGTGGTTTCATGAGCGGAAGGAAGTGTCTGATTGTTCCCAAAGCACATTTGGAAACAAAGAACTGTTCCACAAGTCAGATTTCTTAAGAAAAGTACTTCAAAGGAGAACATAGACCAGACTGTGAGAGAAATATGCAACCTGTTGTGATAGATATGTTGAAATACAGGTGGAGTTGTAATTAAGCAACAGTTAAAAGCAAGAACACCGCTAATTTCAATACAAAGAGTGAAAAAGAAATATATAATTCAGCCATAAAACTGTTTCTGCAAGTGGTCAGTGAGAGTTCAACTCTCCCTACACCAAATCCCACTACAAATATCAGACCTTGAAAGCTGCTAAACTGAATTTAAGATTAATTTTATAGACACATGGCAACTCTATTCCTATTTCAGATTTTAGGTGCTTGGTCACCAAACCTCTATAAAGGTGACCGGAACTGCAGAGTGATATTGCTGAATGCAACAGAATTAATCAGTGGCAAGTGATGATTAATGTAGTGCCCTGCACAAACAGGAACTGTGCTGCCCAGAATACTGATCTGGGCCCAGAAAGGATCCCTGTGTTCAGCGAGATGTTGGAAGCAGCATGAGAGGGACAAAATAATATCTTAATTGTGAATCCTTTGCAATCCGTCTATTGTTTCCAGAAAAGCTGTGATGGAAATTAGAAAGGCAGGAAAAAGTCCTTTTATACACATAAAAAATCATGTTCAGAGGGTGACATACCTCAAGTGCCTCTTTGGTAATGGGATATTTCTCCAGGCTGGAGATCACTTCCAGCACTGCCACCATGTTATGGATCTGCAACAAGGAAGACAAAGTCACTTCATGTTTCAGGTACTGGTCTTAGTTAACAAATGTAATTTAAGACCTTCCACTTTATAATTGCTGGAAGCATTAATCACAAACTGCTATCAGACTGTCTGGCTTTAGGGAGCTGATTGTTCAAGGAATAGGGACAAGGACACTTTTACTGACCTAGTTGGAAACTGCAGGAGCTGTAACAAACACACTCTTATGTAAAACTCAAGGAAACAGTTGCAATAAAACCGCTGTGACTGAGTAACAAAGTTCTGAGACCCCTTTGCAAAGCATCAATTAATTGCCCACAGCCTAACAGGAAACAAGTGCCAAGTGGAGCAGGAGCAGCAGCCGGTGCAATTGGAAATCTGGAGTTTAATCCTTCAGGCCCCACTGCAGATTTACCCAAGCCACTGCTCTACAGCTTTATTCCACTATCACTTCCTGTACTGCACACAGGAGCCTGCAGGTCCCTCCTCGGCCGGGGCTGTGCCCAGCAGGTGTCCCCAGACCATCAGCACCAGCCCCGGCTCCTCCGGCCACCCCATCACCCCTTGCTGGGGCCGTACAGGGGGAGGAGGAACTGCACAAATCCACATCCATTCAAGAAGTGAGGAGCAGGTTCTCTGACGGGCTGCACTGCACCCCCAGCACAGCTGCACATCCTGTACATCCTGGGCACACATGGGACTTTAATGGTTTTCATGAGAAACCACACACTGCACGTCTTAGGGACTTGGTTTAGGGGTGAACATGGCAGTGCTGGGTTGGACTTGTTAATCTTGGAGAGCTTTTCCAACCCAAATGAGTTTATGATCCTACACAGAGATCTCTGTTTCCATTACCTGATGTTAAGAGCACTGAAACCTGGAATTTCTAATTCACCTTTGGAGATAGATTTAAAGATAAGCAAAGGAAAGCTTGAATCACAGTCTCATTTAGTGCTTAATTGCATTTGTGACTCAACTGGACGTGAAGTGCATGTGAGAAAAATCTCTCAGCAAGAACCTCTGCAGGGATCCCACATCATCCTGAAACCTAATCAGGAGCATCATCATCACCAGGCAGCTCTGCCCTCCCAGCTACACACTCCCCTGCATGACCCCTCATCTTAAAAACACTGACTTCTGTAAGAACTGGCTTTTCCAAGTCAGTTTTACCCCTCCACTAATATACAAGAGGAGCACCAGGAGCTGAAGTCTCTCTCTTTCACAAAACCTTGGGCACAGACCATGCTTTGTCCATCCCTGCAGGACTGTTTAGTGCTGGAGACACCTCGGTGAAGCTGTCAGTGATGAAACATCTGTCCTGATTTTTTAATTTACTTTTATCAAACTTACGTTTAAAGTCTATGCAGGCTTTGAGTGACTCTAACTCTTACAGGCTGTAAAACCAACTCCAGATCAAAGATGAATTAATTTGTCCTGGTTCTTTCTTCACTCTGCAGATATTTAAAGCCCTGCCATGAGGTCAGGCCTGGTAAAACTCTGCTTAACCTTTAGAGAAACAAGAGCACCTATTCTGACATATTTTGGTTCTTATTATTTCACTTCAGTGCACTGACTTTCTTCCCTGTTTTGACCTTTGCCCTGCCCTCAGTGCCCAGCAAGGACAGTTTAGCACCACAGTTTAAGCAGTACACAACATTGGGGTTGATTTTTTCAGTTTTTAGAACCAGAGCCCATAGAATAGTTAATGCTCAATTCTGGGAGTTTCCAGACAAATATTTTTAAACTTGCAAAACACGATACTCTCCTTCCCAACACATATTTTAGACTATGAATTACCAGGGTGAAAAAGGCTCTGTTGCACACACCAATAACTGGTACAATTATTTTTGCAGTTACTGGTAATCCCCAAATATTCGTTATCTAAATGACAAACTGATGGCAAAAAAAGGGTCATTAGCCTATCAGAAGGTCAAGATGGGGAAAGTGATATGCTCATGTGTACACACACCTAGAGAAAGATGAAACTGGTCAGGGAATTTCCAGTCACAGCTTTGTCTTTGCTCAATACCCCCAAACACACACCAGCGGATGCCCCACATGCTAAATCACCTCTCAGGTCTACACCAGGACTGACAGGCTGTGACTTCCCTCCCTCCTCTGGGGGACACGTGGTGCCAATTAAGGACAGTGAAAGTGGCCTTGCACCCTCAGCTCCTGCTGGAACACAAACCACCCACTTCGGATTCCTCACACATTTGTAACCAATTGAGAACGCGCTGTCACGGAGCAACTGCTGAGCGGAGCACGAACATCTCACACTCCAGACAACTGCAAGCAGCTCCTCTCATTTTCCTTTTTTTTTTTGACCTGTAGGGAAGCTTGATTCTTTGAAAATAAATACATAAAATGTTCAAGCACGTTCAACAACTTCTCCCCTCTTCCCCTTGTGTAGTTTTCTCAGAATGTTTCATCCAAAGTGCCATAAAGAGATGCTTAAAATAAAAATCACATTTGCCTATTTTAAAATAACACGGAGTATGAAATTCCTTGTGGCATAGTTAAACACAGTGATGGAAACAAGAGGACCTCCCAAAACTCCTCAAGTACCACCTCTTCCATGAGAAGACACCATAGGGATAACAGCAGCACCCCAATCTTGCACACCAGTATCTTCACCTAAAACCAACTGTTACAATAAAATTCATGCATAGCCACATAACCAATGTGGCACTAATGTTACAAAACACCACCCCACTTTGAGCAGCACCAGAAAAGATAATCTATTAACATGAAGGGCTACTGAAGATGCTTATTGGGAACAGAACAGAGAGGTGAAGTACCATGGAGCAGAGCAGGACAGGGAATTTGGCTCCCTCTGGACACGGGGCAGGGCTGTAATGCCCAGGTCAGTGTCTCAGGAATTTGCATTTTAGTTTCTACGTGCCTTTGCCTGCTCACACTGTAACCCCTTAGTACCCCCAAAAACAACAACTTCCAGGACCCACATTTAGGAGCTTGCAGCAAACAGTTCATAATAATTGATACATAATTGATACAGCATTCCAAATTCTCCCATGCTGCTCCCATGTTGAGAGGACTGACTGGCACACAGACTAATTCACTCGAAAGTTTACTGGAGAACATCTGCTTTGAGTCATCCATGATAATCCTTTCCAGCCAACCCTAATGACAGCCACAGAAAACAAATCTTATTTATTCCATGCAAGGCTCCTTAAGTCATCCAGCCATTCAGCCATACTCTAGAGCTTACTACTGCTATCCGAGATCTTTTCCGAGTTAAGCACTAAATGTTTTTACTCCAGCCTCAGACAAAAGCAGGGGTTTCTGAACTCTCAGGAAAAGATCAAGAAGCTTAATTTTCTTTCCTCAACTGCCATCTTAATCTTATTTCAGCATTTTTAAACCAGGACCAAGCCAGTGACTAATTTCAGGGTGTTACACAGCAGTTTAAAGGGCTTTTTGGGAAGGCTGAGGTACAGCTGTTCTCTCCCACCTCCACTTCCACCCCTGCCTTCCCAGGAAATCTGAAAGCAGCAGCAAGCTCTGCATCCATACAAGCTCTACCACCATTTCCAGGTGCTGGGATGTGTTTTCTGTTGGACCAGCACACTCCATGTGATGCTTTGATTCTCTTTCTTTGCTTACACACCAGCCCAGACCCCAAACACAACATGAGCACCCCATAACACCTTCCTGTCCTCCTCGGGACTGCCCAGACACACAGCACAACCTGCACTCCCTCACTGCAGCCTGAAAAACAAATGTTACATTCACTTTCTATTTCAGACACTCAGATAAAGCAATGATTTTTTTCTTTTTTTAATATTTCATGAGGATGTTTCTAAAGATCTTTGCATGCATGACTAGACCGTGATAGACGACAAACCACACCGGAGTTACCTGGAGTAGAAGGAGCAGCTCTTTCTGTGTAACATGAAAAACTGAATGCACAATTCCAAAAAACCTTGCAGTGAAACCACTCCTGCAGATTTCTGCTTTTCTGATAGAAAGGCTCTTTTCAATCACAAAGTTCAGGTAACAGTGCTAAAAGGCATCTTTTGATACAGTATCATCATCCTTCTGGGTCACATTAGTACCTTCACAAGTTTCTAAAGGATACTTAAACTTGGCCTGGAGTCCCCCATCACTGACCCTCCTCTAAAACCAAAGTGTAACACCATCACCCTCCTGAAATCACAGCTTACAACAATCACAGCCTGACCCCACCGTGGGCATGGTGGAACAGAGCACACAGGTATCACAACATGCTGGTTTGGAGAGAATTGATTTGCCATCATACTTAACTACTTCCTCAGAATATCTACAAATACTCAAATTTCAATGGTTTCAGAGAAAGTACTTCTGTAACATTGTCCCACCTGTAGCACCAAAGCAGTCTAACAGAAGTAAGCAGGGAAGTGGAGACACCATGGGAGACTGAACAGGTCTTTTATCTTCCTACAGACAAATCCAGGTGTCTATTTCCAAGGTGGAGGTTTCTGGTGGCAGTCAATACCAGCAGCAGGGTCCAGAGAGAAGTTCACAGGAGCATTTTTTGTCTTCCCCCTGCTCCTGGGACCAGCAGCACCTTGATGGGGAGTTACCAAACTGTCCTAGAGCACAGGGCTGTGTATCTCCTCAGGGAGTGCAGGATAATGTTCAAGAAGATGCCAGGTTCAAGGTCAATATTGCTGGAGAGGCCAGGGAGGCAGAGCTGATTCCCAAGAGGAGCAGTGCCTGCTCCAGGAGCGATGGCATCGCTGGTGTTCCTTCTCCTGGAGCTCTCGGTGTCACCTGGAGCCCAACACCAGCTCCTGCCCCAGATCGGGGTCCCCCCTCAGTGTCACATCGTGCCCCAACACTGCTTTTGTAAAAAAGCTACTTTGCTGCACAGTAATCTAAAATATGGAATAAGAAGGAAGGAGAGAAAAGTTGCTATTCACAGGAGGCTTTATTTAACTGTGACAACAGAAATACAGCGGTGCAGAGTTTATTTAGCACTTTGTGTAGGAACTATGAGACACCAGACACTGACAATACACACCACCAACAGAAAATTGTAATGTCATTTTTTCAAAGGTACAGACTAAACATACCAAGTTAGAATTCAGGTTACAACCTGCTGGTATTTAGTTCAGTTCCCTTGCAGCTGATCTATTAACAGTTCCCCCTAGCCCCAATGTGACATGATGTTGTCTAAAGATAGGAAACACGAGATACTATTCAGAGACACAACATACCAAAAAGATGACCATGCACTACTTTGCTCACATTCTTGGAAATGTCTGAAAGTCAGTTTGCCAAACAAAGGTCCGATGTTAACGAGTACACAAAAGATATTCTTAAAGGTGGAGGCCAGTTTTCTAATAGTATTTAGTAAAACAGATCTTTAAACATTAAGGAATCAACGATTTGGGTTAAAAGCCATTCACTGGGAGAATCTTCTATGACAGAGAAATTCACACGGAGCTCAGGCTTTGAAAACTTATCAGAAATTTGTGGTGCAAAACGAGGGATAGAAGAAATGTTCCTTGAGTACCAAGAACAGTCCAAAGAATGGCCAGGCACAGGAGGCATTATCTGCACCTCCGGACTTAAAACTCCCAGGTCTAATTTAAAGAGTCAAAACAATCTGCATGTATTTTATTTGTACTTAGGCTTTATTTAATGGCAAAGTAACATCATCCAGATACCTTCCTGTATACACTTTACAAAGTCAGGATCATCAAACAAGACTAAGGTCAGATTCCAATAAAATTCCGCAGTGCGAAGAAACCGGTGGACCTGAAATATTTCCCCTGCTCCCTCCCGGCAGTGCCCACGCACATCCCTGAGCTGTGCAGACACCACAGCAGCCAAGAGAATGAGAGGAGTTTGCCAGCACAAAACACAGTTTGCCCTGGCACTTACAAAAGGCCTCCAGACACAAATCCACAGCAGCTGGGAAGTGCCATGAACACTCCAGCTCTTCTCTGCATGGCCCATTCCCAGGGAGGCATCCAAGACCCCTGGCGCAGCAGGAACAGACTCCAGGCTGGGGCAAGGCAGGGGAAACCACCCAACAAAAGGAGTATCCACTGGAGGAGGCACTCAGAAGATACAAGAGGTAGTAAAACACAGGCTATGAAGACAAGACACACCCCCAGTTCCCAGGCCAGTTCCCTGCACAACACAAAAAGGTCTTTAAGGCAAACAGAAAACAGCAACAGTGAAACACTTTTCTCCATTTATATTTATTAGCCAATAACTGGAAGACATTTTTGTAACTACAGAGAGAAATACCTGTCAGCTTTAACAGTTACTGAACATTTTGTATAACACCATAAGAATCGTGCCTGTAAGCGCCAACCCTGAGCTGCAGACATACAGAGAAGATTCACTGCAACATGGCCCCCTCCACTTCTTTTTCCACACCCCACAACAAACCCACCCCACCAGACTGTGACCCTGAACAAATAAAAATTCAGTAGCCTGATTTTAAAAAGCCCAGCAGCTGAAGAGGCTACATGAAATACCATTCAATTGGAAAGACATGTGGCACAAATTCCTGCTGAAGGAATGGAGCAAGAACCACGGAGCACAACCCCAGGCAGTCACTGCCACTCTTGGTGGCATCTACCACAGCACACTGCAAGCAAGATAATCTAGTGGTGTTTTCCACTCAATCCCAAGATGTAAGGAATGGTAGAAGAATCAAATTCAGCTGGAATTACATCTTTGTCTCAAGGTGCAACAGTGCAAGAACACACACAAAGAGGAGGTCAAAGGACAGCAGCGATAAGAGGTTTTGAAAACATGGTTAATAACAAAAAGTTGAAGTTTCCATTTAACACAGTATTGAAAAAATACAGAAGAGACACATGAAGCTTGAAATAAGCCTTCCCATGCATTATTAGTCATAATAAAGAAAATGTTAATCAACTGTTTTCAAGCTCACTGGCCTAATTTGCAACAAGACAAATACTGATTGCATATAGAAATAACCAGCGAGCTACCAGTGCGCTCAAATAATCTCTCCATAGTCTCCAGAGCCACTACAGAGGGTTAAGAACAGATTAGACAAGTCCAGAAGGAGCTGTTTTATGAAGGTGATGGACCACATGAAGTCCCTTCCAGCCATGCCCCTGTACCTGGGGAACAGACACTGAATTACAAGGAGCACAAACACATTAAAACACCCATTTCCACCTACTCCAAACTAGACTGTCAGCAGCAATTCAGAATTGTCCTCTCAAAAAGATCCATACAGGTAACTCTTGTAACAGCTTGTATTTTAAAGGACCTAAAAATTCAACACTTCCAACCTCATTGCCCCAGCACAGAGCTTCATGTGAATGTGATCCCAACAATCCCAAAAGAAATGCCCAAAGTTCCTCTCCCCGCTCAGGCTCTGTAGTTGCTCCCTGTCACTATTTCAGCCATCTCACAACCCCTCAATCACTGCACTGATGCTAAGCACACCCCAACCATGATACAGTTTCCTTGTCTACAGGATAATCATTTCTCCTCCTCTTCCCCCCGTATAGAAACTTCAACCAGATGAATCCTGGTAGTTAATATTTATTATAAGCCATGAGCTGAAGTCCAAAATTATTGCTTCAAAATTTAGAGAGCCATAAAATGAGGTTGCTGTGCAAGCAAAGTCACGGGGACAACTGGTCCTACTTCAATGAGACAAACGCAGTTGGATGATTATTCAGGCAGAATAATACAGAATATACAGAAAATCCAGCCTTAAAATGTGCCCCTGCTGATTCATCATGATCTTGGTGCTTTCTGCTGTAAGGAACTCACCTGGACTCACTGGTGGTACCTCCCTGGGTTAGGATAAGAGTAAGGTACCATGGGACCCCTAAAGGCATCACTTGGACAGAATAATTCTGTGACCACCTGCTTCATCTTCATCCACTCCACAGAACTGGTGAACATTTAAAACCATGCAACATGCATTTAAGGACTTGATGAGAAGGGGTCCAGAGCTTTGTGAAGTTCTTAAATATTATTTTATCCATCCCATAGAGTGTCTACGCAGAGCTGTTAACACAGAGCAGTTTGTATCTGAGTGCAATTCAGAAAGGCCCTACTAATGTCCCCATAATACAGAATTTTCACTCTTTTCTTAAAAAATAAAACCATTTATCACCATATCAGTGTACTTTAAATGCAGCAGGCCAGCTTTTCCTCAAATTTCTAGGGAAGCTTCTCAGCTGATTCCTTAAATGAGGAGGAGGCTGAGGTAGGAGCCTGGTGAATACAATGTTGAATTCTTTGTGGAATGTATTAATTAATCACACTGAAGTGCAATATGCTCATGAGAATTTAAGCATGGTATGTTTGTTCACAAAACCTGAGAAAAATGGTGTTACAAACTGGGAAAGTTTGTGGAGAGAAGTCACTGTATCCTTTCAACAACTGTTACCAGTAATGAATTCTTGTCAGCACATACCATAAACAAGTTTTATGGATATGGAAAAAAAATTGAAAACAATTTACCCATCTTCTAGAATTACTGCTCTCCAAATTCTAGATTAAACACTGCTGCTAGTCACCCATTTCCAAATACCTCCATTCTCTGAAGGCTGTGTCACCTCAGGACAATGTCACCTGTCAGGAAAGCAAAGCCCGGCAATAATCCCTGGAGAATGCTTGGCCATTCCAGCCAGTGGCACAATCCTTAGCATCTCCCTGGAAACAAAATGCCTTCTCTACCTTTGGCTGGGAAAAAAAGTCTTCCCTGGAGGAAGGTGAACATGGAACCTTCTCAGCTCAGGGTTTGTAAGAGCAGCTCCAACTCCAGAACCAACTGCTCAGCGTGGTCACGGCAGAACAAAGGAACACAGTATCCATCTGCACTTTTCTTCTATTTAAACACAGAACATGGAATAGTGGAATCCCAGACTGGTTTGGGTTGGAAAGGACCTTAAAGCCCACCTCATTCCACACCCTGCCATGGGCAGGAACACCTTCCACTATCCCAGGCTGGTCCAACATAGCCTTGAATGCTTCCAGCAATGGGGCAGAACATTAATGAAGCTCCAACCTGGCCTGGTTATTTCTAACCTAGTGGCAAAAAACCTCACAACTTCCACTTCAGAAAGTCCCAGTGAAGCTTAAGCCCCTTGGCAGCCTATCTTGAAAAGTCCAGTGAAGAGAATACAAAGTCAAAACTCAAAAGCTCCTATTTTGAGAGACAAACTCTCCCTCACAAGACAACTGACACTGAGTTTTCCAGAATGCAGCCAGGCTCCTAAGCAGTGTGCTCAGCCCATGAGCTGCAGGCACCCATCTTCACAAATAAATCTGAAACATCACCTCTTGCATCGTCTCCTCTATCTCACTGTGCTCAATTCTGTTCAAAAATCAACTATAGTTTCTCCAAGGATTAACTACAATATTGAATTGTTATTTTTTCCTGGAACTTTCAGGATGATAAGTTATATACACACATTAAAATTCTCTGTCCTCTCCTGCTGCAGTTAACTTACAGAGCACGAGGAGTGTTATGTACTGACCTGCTCAGAAAATCCTGCTCAAGTGATGGCTTGAGTTACAGACACTTGTAGATGTGCTGGAAGTTTGTTCACCAAAGACAATTTATGACTGTGCATCGCTGCCCTGAGAAAACACCGTGTTCCTCTACCTTCCACAGTTCTACGCTCCTTAAAAAAATCAAACCCTCCAGACCTGTATTATGACTGTGATACTCTGCAAGCTGATCCTTCATGGAAACTATGTGAGAAAGCAGCTCCACAGAAGTGCTAGCTGTCACTCTGAGACAAGACTTCCACCTCTGCACAGTCGTCTTCACAGCACAAAGTTTGAAAACACGCTCAGCTGAGCGTGTCGCTGAATCCCTTGGACGCAGGATCCCTCCTCCCCAGCTGCTAGGTTAGAAACCACGCTGTTCACTAAAACAGAACTAATTATGTTTTACTTCCAGTGACTCCTCAGCAGAAATTGCTACCACTGACTGTTTGGACATGCTGAAAATTGTACACTTTGATATTAACAATCACACTCAGGCACGCACTGCTGCCCCGTGAAAGCCGTGCCCCTGAAAACACCAATTCGCTGCCGAGTTTTAGCAGATTGCACCTTAAATTAAAGCAATTTGCTGGCACTTAAATATTATTCCAAACACCAAAAGCATGAATTACCCACAGAAAGAGTAATTTAGCTGTTAGAACACTGAATAAACAAACCTATATTTACATTAAACTGAATGTGAGGTACTTACTTACCTTTACCTTAAATTATTTCTTTAAAGACCAAGTGTAAAAATGGGGCCACATCCTAACCACATTACACAGACCGAAGAAAGTATATCTGGAGTTATCACCAAGCACGTAACTGGTGAGAAGAGATAGCAGCAAAGTGTTATCAGCCAAAACAGACATGTTTTTTATGTAAAAAAACTACACTGACATTAATTTTAACTCCAAGCCTAAAGTACTGGAGTAACTATGCCTTAAAAGCAGTGCTTCCTGACTAACATCAAACTTCTGCAGCAGGCAGAATTGATTCCTCCTTCCCCTCTCCTGAAACTTTTGTGGTTCCTGAAAAAAAAGAAACACTAATTGTCATCTGCAGCAGCTCCTTGAAGAAACTGGGAAAGGATCTCACAGAAGAAAAAGCTTCAGCTGCAGTGGAGCTACTTTGATCGGGAGCCAAAGGTGCCAGAATGACAGTGCTGTTGTGTCATGTGGCCACAACAAAACCCTGAAGAGAGGCAACCACGCAGATCTCACCACCCCTAAACTGGGCTCACCCTCAACTTACCAGACAAAACCCCCCCAAAATGACAAATTGGAATTTCCAGCCCAGGCCCAGACTTCTGAAATACACCCTAAGCTAAAAGTCTTCCTAAGGCATAGGTTGAGTCCCTCTCCATGTGGGAGCTTTGGACAGTGTTTTCCCTCCTGCCTGTGCTGGTGTCAGGCTGCAGTGCCTGGGATCCTACGCCTACCCCATCCCAGCTCCAGCCCTGCCAGATGCCATGCTCAGCTCCCTGCTCTCTTGGCTTTAAGGTGTGCCAAGGTGCACTCAAATGGCCTCACACAGGATCCAGGAACATCCCCAGTTGGAGCAACTCGGGAAGCACCAGCCACAGATCCTCTGCTGCCTTGGAAGTTTGCTCCAGCACATCTCTCCTGGAAGGACCCACACTTTGCACAGCAGCTGTCTGTTCCAAGCTGTGGCTCATGGTGACTGCCAGAGGTTATTCCCCATATTAATACTACCTACAAAAAGTTGGTTCTTCCATTGAGGAGCTGTTCCATGGCTACACCAATGAAAAAGTGTTAAAGAGTTATTTCCCTGCAGCCTCTGAGCATTCCGAGTGTTTGTTTCCCACCAAGGGCCCAAGTACAGCATGTGCAGACAGGTGCTTGCTGCAAAGTCATTATCATTTGGATTTAAAAAGCTCTTTAATGATCCCCTATAATGACCCATTCTGACAGTGTGAGGGGGGTCAAGCTACTCTACAACAGCCCGAGCTGCTACCAACCCCCCCCCGTCACCTCTCCTTGCCACATGCTCCCCCAACTCCATGCCAGAACTGCCACCTCTCTCAGCCCAGGAGGGGCTGGGGCAGGGAAAGAGGTCCCTGAGGAGCCCCTGTTCAGGTAGGGTTTGGCCAGGTGAGTTCCTTGGCTGGGTCAGCACAAGGGAGGGAACAAGAATGACTGGAGGTGGGGACATGGACGGGTATCCCAGCAGCTCTCCCAGCTCCACTGGCAGCTTCAGCTGGTGTAAGCACAGGGGTTCAAGCCAAATCAATCCAATTTTTGATCATTTGGAGCATTAGCCACACAGCCTTTAGTGGAAGGTGGTGATTTGCTCTTGAGTTGCAGAGCTCACTCATGAATTGCAACTCAGGAACATCCTCTGGGCTAGCTGTAAAGATGTTTCCCAGCAGTTATTCCAGGACACATTCAGAGCCACTGTTTTGGTGCATCCCCACAAACACAGGATCATTCCAGACATCTGTGAACCACACACAAGTGACAGCGACAAAAAAGGCTCTGCAAGTGAAACTTGACCACAAGGCAGCCAGTGTCACCTCAAAAAACCCAGACAGGCGTGGCTAACTTTTCCAGGTAACAACACACCTCCCTGCCAGGTCCCAAGGCAGCAGGGAAGCACCAGGAAGCAGCAGCATTCCACTCCTCATAGAATCACAGACTGGGGCCCTTAAAGCCCATCCCATTCCACTCCCCTGCCATGGGCAGGGACACCTTCCACTGTCCCAGGCTGCTCCAAGCCCTGTCCAACCTGCCCTTGGACACTGCCAGGGATCCAAGGGCAGCCACAGCTGCTCTGGGCACCCTGTGCCAGCCCGGGCCTCCCCACCCTCACAGAAAGTTGATCTTTTCTGCTTCCACACTCATTTAAACACTTTAAGACCCAATTCTGCTGTCAGAACTATTTGTGATGCACCAGAAGTTTTATCAAATAATTGAGCTAATCAAAAGCTACCTGGGAAAAGATACATATATTGCCTTTTTCTTCTTTAAACCCTGATCAGTTCCTCGGTTCAGTTCACCACATGGTCCTGCACACATAAAATGGGTGTGTGTAGCAGGAATAAGAAGTGGGTGTTATTTAAATTGTCACTGCTGCTGAAACAAACACTCAAATTAGAGCTTCAGAGCAAATGACTACTGCCATCATCACTGGGGAGTTTCAAGGAATTAACAGTGGAAAAGCAGTTTGGCATTCCCCTTGCTTTGACCCCTCAATTCAAACTCTCTGATATTTCTGTTTACGCAGATTTTGTCTTAGCAGCCTCAAAGTTCAGAATGGTCTCACTGCTCAAGGGGCACTGCACTGATGAAAAGTTTTAAGCCTCCAGCCCTCCAAACCCTCTCAAGAAGTGACAGCCTGCACGACCAGCAAGCCAAATAAGCTTTTTCAGAAAGAAGTGGACAAGCAAAATTCAAAGCAAGGCCAGAAACCCAACTGCACCATCACCCTCACACAGGTTTCAAGTGAAATCCAAGTGTTTGCAATAAAGAGCACTAAGAAACACAGTCCTCATTTCAAGTTATTATGAAGAACTTGAACACAAAGGGACTCTCTACCTCAAGCCCAAATCCTTATTTGGAACTCAAGACTGACATGATAACAACACTCCAGACCTTGCACATTAGGAAATGCTCCCCAAGCCCCTGCACATTTTGTCACACACCTGGAACAACCTGCTGCCTTCACACAGAAAATGTGAGACTGCTCAAAACAAGATGAGCTGCAAGTGAGGAAAGGGCCAAAGAGGGCAAGAGGTACAACAGGTTCTCTGCACCTCCCTCAAAACTGCTAAGCTCATTAAGGCCTCACAGAAGAGGATAAAGCTCAAGCAAGAGCCATTCCTAGTCTACTTTCGCCCACACATAACACTTCCTGCATCCAAAGAAACCACTGAGACCCTCAGGAAGTGAACCAGCAGCTTCCCCTGCTTTCTATATTTATATCATTACAGCAGTGTCCTGCACCTTCTTAAAACACTACTGGGAAGCACCTTTACCCCTAATGAGGGAGGTTTTGTCTCCAGTACCTTGGTAAAGCAACCAACAGAGAAAACAGCCATGGAAGCATCTTTAACCATGCAACTTGTGCCAGCTGGGAGATCAGCCCATGCCAATGCACCACTCAACATATTCCAACACAGACCAATTAATTATTAATCATTCAGAGCATGGACCACTCCTGAATGTCTGTGCAGCAAGTCCAGCTGAGATACTGCATGAACCACAGCCGGAGTTACAGCCAAGCCCAACCTCACAGAGAGCACATAATACAGGCTGTTACTCAAACCAAAGCTGGGTTTGTGTCACAGAGGGGTACTAATGGCAAATAATGAAGTTATTATCTAATATATTAAAGCAGGAACAGATTGCTACATATTCAGCATGAGGAACCATTTAATTGCGAGCACAATTCTAGCAGCTGGTTGGAAACGACAGGCTTGTCCACAGAGCAAAAACCAACAGGTCTCATTATTCCTAATATCAGGGGATAAACTCCCCCAGGAGCACAGAGCATGAGTTACCAGGGCAAAGGTGTTCTGCTGGGTGGAAGGGGTGGCTTCTCAGCACACGGAGTCCGAAGGCAGAAGCCTTGTTCCCACCAGAACCAAGGAATATCTCCCCTGTCAGATCTCACAGAACAGAACTCCTGCTCTCCTCCACCTCCTGCTATGTTCTCACAGAAGCTTTGGAAGGAAAGCGATGCTGGTACTCAGTGCTTAGGTCATGGAGCAGAAGTGGTTTGCCCATATGTTTCCTTGAGGAGAGAAGGCTGAATAAATGAAGACACAATACCAGACATCCCGGGTGGCTTCTAGGATGATGTAAGTTCTTTTAAAAATAGCTTATTTCTTATAGGTCCCCTTTGAAATAGTTCAGAATTTACACGGGTAACCTCTAAGTGTGGGAAACTAAGTTATAAATATATTCTGCAGCAATTACTAGAGGGGGTTCAAGTGCTAAACGTCTGTGTAAATTCAATATTGCTCCCGAGTCAGCAGGGCTTTACGGAGCAGCTGGAGATGAACAATCAGCACAGGAGATGATTTCCTGAGGCCAGCAGGTTCTGCAAGCTTGGGGAAATGATTATTTTGACCAGTTCAACCCAACAGAGGTAGAGAGACTTACGTCCTATTTTTTTTTTTTAATTTAAGGCATGACCTGCGAGTTGACCAAGATCCAACTAACCACTCAGGAATGAATATCCACAATGGCAGCTCATGTTAGGGATGTGTTAGGGAATTTAAGTGAAGCTTAAATTTACAAACCCTACAGTAAGGCACCATGAAGAACCAACCGTCTCCTCCTCTTCAGCCCCACAGAACTGGACTGGTTTTGCCCACCTGGCACTACTGATGCAGCTTTCACCCTCTGCAGAAACACACATACACACGCCAAATATACTGAAAAGCTGGAATGAAATCCAGGCCTCAAAGCTTGACTTTCTTGGTAAATGAGGAAGTCAGTGACAACAGTGAATAGTGTAGGTTTGAACACAACTAATTCTGTCAGGAGAAGATTCTAAGAGCCAGCAGAAAGTAGCTGGAGTTTTCCACGAGTCCCTGCAGGCAGAGCACCTCATGGCTGCACTGACTCTCCCAGCAGGAGAACAGCAGAACAGCTTCTTGTACTTTCACGCTGGTGCCCAAGTGTGATTAAACTCAGAATCTGCTTTATAAGTGTGTCCAAAATTAAAGTTTTTCTTCCCTCTGTGCCAGTGACATGCCAGGTAGTGAACAATCAACAACACCACGTATTCCATGTGCTTTGGAGCCAAGAGTCTGAGCTCTCAGCCTGCACAATGAACCTCAGCTGCACCACCTCTGCTCTCCTTCAAGAAAAGGTTAAAGTGGAAAACAGACCCTGCCTACAGGCACTTCGGAACAATGGGCTGATTTTTCTGCCACCAATTATTGCCCTGGATAAGTATCAAGTATGTAGAATTATAATTTAACATACATCACTCCTAAACTTAAGGAGCTACTGACCTGTTGGGAGCTCTGGCCTCCCCTTGTCATTTTGGGTCCTCTCACAACAGCATCGTGTAACACCAGTGTGTGGAGAAAGGGTAAAGTATCCGTCACCAAATTGACTTCCTGGCTGCATAGCTCTGCACAGCCACAGTGTCTGACAAAGTAACACTAGAATTAGGGTAACCACCGCAGCTGACAGTTCTGAAGTCAAAAGACACCACAGATCTGCTAGAATTTTATTAAAGTAGGTTGGCACTCAGTCTCACGTAGAGTGAAAAATCTGCAGCCACAGAAAGAGAGTTCAGAGCAAACAGGATTCATGAAGTGCACTAACTGACATTTCAGCAAGATCCACGTTGAAGTACTGCAAACTCAGACAACGCCGACATTTAACAGCCCACAATTACCACCACGATTTGTTACTGTTACTCCAATGTGTAACACTGCAGCACAGATAAATGCCCAGCCCAGGAGGTTCTACAGAACCTACAATGTCAGGGTGATTTTTCTTCAGTCCCCTTGTCACACGCAGGCCACTCCGGGGGGGTTCCAAACGACAATAACTTTATTAACTCCTTTAGGACTTTGATACAGGTCTATCACAAAAAAGCATTTGTTCAGACAGGAGCAGGGATGACTTTAATAGAAACAAAGCACCATTTTGCACACTCCAGCCCTTGAAATAACACGTACACATTCAGCCTGATGCACCAGAGGCTGCCCCCACAAACTGCAGATGGCCAAGACAGACCCACCTTTGCATCCTGCAGTGGTGACTGTTGATCTAAGACTCAAAAATTGGACAGATTGAGGGCCCTGCAGTCCTCTCACAGAAATAAACACCAAAGCGGAGAACTGCTTGGATGAGCCAAAAAACCCTTTAAAGGAGCAAATGATCCTTTGGATAACCGCCACTTAAGGCCACTTACAGGTAAAATACACGCTGACTTCTGTGCTTACACCACATCCCAGAAGGAGCAGATAAGCTCATTACGGCGCTGCAGGAAGGGATAGAAGCGAAGACCGAGGCTGCTCTGCGCTGGAGCAGCTCCAGAGCCCCACAGCCGCCGCCGGACCCCTTCCGGCGGCCCCGCAGCCCGGGGTGCCCCCGGCCGCGGCCGGTGCGGCCGCAGGGCCCGAGGAACAGGTGGGCGCCCCGGAAGGTCCCGGCGAGCGGCGGCGGGGCCGGCCCAGAGCCCCCTGCAGGCCGCGCCCGAGCCGCGGCCTGGCGTGGGGAGGCGGCCGGGCCGCCCGCCGCATGGCCGGGCAGCACCGGCCGGGCCGGAGGCGCCGAGCGGCGGCGGGGTGGGGGCGGCCGCGGCCCTGGGCGGGCGGGGAGCGGCCTCCGGAGCCCCCGGCGGGGCGGCCCTGCGGTCCCGGCCCGGGGGGCGCGGGCGGGAAGCGCCGCCGGCTGTGGGACCCCGGGCGGGCGGCGCGCCGGGAGCTCCGAGCTCCCGTCCGCAGCGGAGGCTCCCGTGCCCCAGGGGCGGCCCCGGCGGGAGCCCCGGACGCCCCGGGAGGGAGAAAGGCGTCGCGGCGGGAGCGCCGGGCGGGGGTCGGCCCGGAGCGGCGGGGGCCCGCGGGGCCCGTACTCACGTTGCTCTGCGGGTCGATGGCCTGCAGCAGCCGGTCCCTGATCTGCTGCGGGGACGGGGCCGGAGCCGCTGTCATTGCCTGGGCGAAGCGGGGCGGCTGCGGCCGGGGCGGGCGGGCGGCGGGGCCGGGCCGGGCCGGGGCGGCGGCGGCGGCGGCTCCTCACTCGCCGGCGGCGGCAGCCTCGGGGAGCCGGAGGAGCATGTTCGCTCCCCGCGGGGCGGGGGCGGCGCGGGGGGCCGGGGGGAGCGGGCGGGCCCAGCGCTCCGCTCCGCTCCGCTCGGGCCGAACGCGGGGCGCGCTGGGGGCAGGGCCGGCGCCGCGCGCGGCTCCCTGGGACGCGCCCGACGCCGTGACGTGCGCGCGCCGCGCCCCGGCCCCCGCCCGCACGCACCGCCGGGGGCGCGCACCGCGCGTGCGCGGGGGAGGGCGGGCGGCGGCGGGAACGCGCGTGCGCGGTGGGGGAGCGGGGCGGGGCTGGAGGGCGGGGGGGGTTCGCCGTGAGGGGGAAAAGGGGGACACGGGGAGAGGAGGGAACGGGGGGAGCAGGGAAGAGCGGGAGAAGCTGGCGGAGAGGGGGGGACGGGGGGAAAGCGGGGCGGTGCTGGCGGAGAAGGGGCAGCTGAGGAGCTGGAGCCGGGCAGCGCCCCCGGAGCCGCCCCGCCCCGGTGGGGACCCCCCGCCCGGCCCGGAAGGACCGAGCGCCGTGCGGAGAGCAGCGACTGAGGGGAATGAGCCCCCTGCGGGCGCCACTCGCACCGTGGCGGCGTGAGGGGCGTCCTGGTCCCCTCAGCAAAGCATCAGCGTGGCACTTAAACTCCTGGCAGCATTTAAGAGCGGCTCAAACTTGACTCCCGACTTCGTTATTTGAAAGCAGCTGCTTAGAAGCTGAATCACAGCTTTTGCACAACTCGAGTCTCGCGGGGACAGCAGGCTCTGGAGCCGCACGCTCTGTGCAGGGTGATAAAACTGCTTGAATTCCTTTACCCGTGGAGCTCCCCCCTCCTCTGTTCCCTGTGTTCAGAAAGCACTGTCAGCTCTGCACAGGGTCATCATTTTTCCGAGGGAGAATAAAACCCCCAAAGTCCAAAGCTCGGGGCTGAGCCCAGGGGCCTCAGAGTCAGAGTGATGCCACGTCCACCCTTCCCTTCACGCTTGGTTTAATGAAGATTAGGCACTAATTGTTTTCCAAGAATTATATTAGTTATCCCTGTGTTGTGTTTGGATGTCCTGAGAAGGGAGCACACCATATATATATTTTTTTTTCTCATTCTAAAGAATAAGAAAAGAGTCAAAATATACCGAAATTAAGGACAAGGAATATGTTTAAATTTGACCAAAGGTTGTATGTATTTCTGGACAGGTTAAACCACATTTGAAGGAGCCTGTCTGTACATTTTTCTAGGTTCATTACAGCCAGGCATCCTCCCTCAAATGACCCTTTCCCTGTCATGTTCCATTTATGTGAAAACTTCAGTTCAACCAAGAGGGTGACTCAAATAAAATGCCCAACACTTGCATCTCACTACCAGATAAAATTCAAAATACTCCCTAAAACCTGTGCCTCGGAATCATTTAATTCAGGCCTCTTTCTCCTGAACAGCCAAAGAAACTGAAGCTGTGGAAGCCCCACTAATAATTTACAGTTTGATTTAAAAAATACTCAGCACTGCACTCAAATTATCTTTGTGATGATCCTGGGGAAAAGCTGGTGGTCAGAGAGGCCAACTTAATGTAAATAACAAAAGAATCAAGACAGATTACAAGACTAGCTACTATTTCCCAAAATACACCAATACAGAATCAATTTCTCCCATAACAGAATGAACACGGCATCAAATACACATTTTACCATTAAACAGAACAACTTTATTCAACCAAATCCAAGATTATTCCAAAATTTTCCCTTAACATAGGCTTACAGAATTATTTTTGCCATTTTCCCCCATTCAAAATCCCTTACATATTGCTTAGGGAAAAAAAAAAACTCTTTGAAATATCAATTTAAAAAGTGCTTTTTTTTCTGGAAAAACAGGGAGAAGGTGAGAATGACTTTTTTTTTTTTCTTTTCTTGAATATTCCTTTTCTACTCCTTCAACAAAATTAATGGAATAGTGAGAAGTTACAAGACCACTCTGCCCAACTTTTACACAAAACTGAGAACTAAGGAGTGTGACTTGCAGGGGAGCTGGACAGGGGTGACATGAGCTGGCACAGCCCGAGCTGGGACTGGCAATGCAGAGGTTTAAACTGGGGGCTGCAGCTCCAATTCTCCCTTGCTCCCCACTCTGGGCTTAGAAAACAAAGTTCTCTTTCAGTGAAGCTGAGATAATTTGTGTGAAGGTTGTGACTCAAAGCCCCAGCAGAAGGGACCTGGAGGGGACGAGCATGTCCCAGCTCCCCACGAGCCTGGGGCTGCAGTTGGAGAGCATCAGAATCCTTTAATTCTAGAAAAGTTTGTTCCCAGCCAAAATTCTCTTCCAATGTGTTCATGGGTGGCTTTCAAGATCCAAATAACCTGGGGGATGCAACAAGAAAAAACGTAGATGAGAAACAGTCACACCAGCGCAAGGTTGATTTCATCTGACTAACTTGGTGGGTTCCCACCCCACCCCAAAATGAAAAACACCCCCAAATTTAAACCCAGGTGATGTTTGATTTGAGCAACCCCCAACAAGCAACACTCTGCCCGAGGCTGAATGACTCAGGTGCTGGCACAGGTGGTTTTCAGGCACTACAGGTGCCCACATTAGCAAAACAAAAAGTGAGATCAACCCGTATTTAAAAATTGAAATAAAGAAGTGAAGTGAAAAAGAATTATGGAATAATCGAGTGGGAGAGAAAGAGATGAGAAGAGAGATAGATGTGCAAGAAAAATGCCAATATATGACTTTCTATTACCAAGTGATGAGACCCTGCACAGGGTAACTTACACAATCATGCAGAACATCATGAAGATATTCCACAAGGCAATGAAGATTCGAAAATACCTGAGACTCAGCAAGAACTCTCTGATATTGTCACCTAGAAATCAAGAGGAGAAGCCTTTGATATGAAAACACACCTGACAAGCCACATTTTCAGCGCTGCCTGAAAATCACAAGCAGCTCTGAGAGGAAAAAAACATTAAAAAACAAACAGAAAAAAAGAGTTCAGACTGAAATTTGAGGTTGTAGGTGAATTATAGATGCTCTGTTCAGTGCAACTCTGTAAGGACACGTGGCAAAATACCCAATAAATCATAAAAAAGGGGTTACACTGCAAAAAAAGGGAAGACCAGTCGTAGCTCAAAGGCTTCCTGGGATTTTTAACCAGCAAACAGAGCTACAAGGGAGCACCACAGGCGTACTCACATGGAAATGGCAATCAGGGAGTGAGCAGAGCGTTACCTCTATAGCACAGGTACCTACAGTCAAAAATAATTAAAGAAATGTGCTTTTTGTGTGTGTGTTTCTTCTCATTTCAGTTTGCAAATTAACCAACCAGTTATTCCAGCCCCAGAGCAATTCACATCCAACAAAAAGGGGTGGAAAACTGCGGTTTGGCCAAGGATTTCCTCCAGAAAAGCCCGTTCCCGTGCGTGTGCAGGCGGCCCGGGGCAGGGCTGTGCCCGGCTCCCGTGTCCCCTCCGTTACCGGTCGTGGGTTCCCTCGGTTCCTCTCCGAATCCCTCCGTGTCCCTCCTCCTCCTGCGGGGCAGAGGAGCCGTGTCAGGCAGGTGAACCCCAAAAAAACCCTCCCCGTTCCCCCGTTCGCTTACAGCCTGAAGTTGAGCACGGCACCGGCGTTCACCAGCAGCGTCCTGCGGGAGAGACGGGGAAGGAGAGGGGAGTGAAGACGGGGATGGGAGCCGGGGACGGGGAAAGAGTCGGGGAAGGGAAGTGAGGAGGGGGGGTTGGGGACGGTGAAAGCGGGACGAGGAAAGGGGGAAGGGAAGAAGGGAACGGGGACGGGAAAAGAGGGACAGGGAAGGAGAGGGGGAACGGGGATGGAGAGGGGGAACCGGACGAGAATGGGGACGGGAACAGGGTCGGATCAGGCCGGGCCGGGCCGGGCCGGGCCAACCCGACCGAACCGCTCCCGGTTCCCGGCGCCGGTACCCGCAGAGCAGCAGGTCCCCGATCATGGCTCCGGCGGCGGCTCCGGGCGCCGAGGGGAAGCGGAAGGGGCGGGCGCTGCCCGGGCTGGCGGCGCCTGCGCTCCCGCGGCGGCTCCGGCACCGGCGGCTCCGCGCCCGGACACCCGCGGGGAGCGAGGGGCCCGGCCCGGGCAGCGCCGGCCGCAGCTCCCGCAGCCCCCGCAGCGCCGGGACGGGCCTGCGGAGCCGGGTCGGGAGCCGGGAATCGAGAACCGGGAACTGAGAACCGGGATCCGGCGCCGCGATGGATCTGGCGGAGGCGCTGCCCCTCGGGGAGCTGGCGGCCGCCTTCGCCGCGCTGCCCGTGTTCCCGCTGTTCGACACCGCCTATTTCATCATCTCCGTCCTCTACCTCAAGTACGAGCCCGGTGAGTGCGGCCCTTGGCCCGGGGAGGGGTCCGCGGGTGGCTGCGGTACCGCTGTGCCGGCACAGAGCCCGCACTGCCCCGCACCCGCAGGTGCTGCCAGCTGCCCGTCCCTGTCCTCTGCCGCCTGTCACAGGCGATGTCACAGCCCCGACACCCGTGTCTAAATGTAAAGCAGAAACCCCCACGCGAACCCGTGACTCTGATTTTGAAAAATAATCTTGGGTTTTGTTTAAGACCGGATTCCGGCCGCATTGAGGTATTTGAGGTCGGTCACTTGGCTGCCAACCCAGGACTGAGAGTTGCGTTTCTGGCCGGTCCCTTGGCTTGAAGATTTTTGTGGCAGTACCTTCCTCCTACTTAAATACAAAAGGGCTGGATGTAAAATCTTGGTTTTTCCCACCCTCTGGACCATGCCCTGAGCTGTTCTCAGGCACCATAACTGACCTTGCCTTGTTTGTTCTCTTGGGCTTATCTTGCACAGATCGATAGATCTGCGCCTTGGCTTTCACCTTCTTCTTGTCACAGCCTGGCTGTGCTTCGGTCTTTTCCAAACGCCACTTTCCCTCTGTGTTTTTGACAGTGTGTGCACCCCTCCTGCTCTGCTTTGAGCAGTTTCACTGTAACTGCCCAGTGACTGAAGGGAAAACCAACCCCGAGCTCGGCAATGATTTTCAAACCCGGTGTTGTGCCACCTCGGAGCCGCACAATCCACACGCTGTTCCGGTTAAACTCCCTATAAACAAGTGCTGGGTTTTCCAGGCTTGATCACTCCCAGCTGCTTTCCAGCATGGAGTCCTGAACTGAACAGTTAACAGGCAACCCTCACAAAAATAGTTTTTAAATATATGCCAGCCCAGGAATCCACTTGGGACTGGATGAAGCTGGGGTGTACTTTTCCCCAGATTCCTACAGTGCTCCCATCCCACATCTCCTGGGCTGAGGATCAGTGTCAGGACAGAACCGTCCTGTTTCTTCCTTGGAGACAGCATGGCTTTGTGGAGCCAAGGAAAAACAAGCGTTACTAAATTTAAGCCTCAAGCTAAACCTCAGGTTCCTATAGAACCAGTTTCATGTCTCGGCTGTTGCAGCTGTCCCCCTGCCACTGGGTTTTCAGCTGGTTCAAATGTCCCCGAGGATGGAAGAGCCTGGGCACTCAGAGCTTTGGCTCATGTTGTTCCACTTACTGCTGTTTAAGGTGGACCAGGTAATCCTGTTGACATAACATTTTTAGCGTTTTCTCTCTTTGTCTGCTCACTGAACAGAGTTTTGTGTCTGAAATGCCGCACGAAGGATTCTGGAGCAGTTTAAGTTGATGAAACAACCTCACAGAATTTATGTTATCGGGAGGTTTCCCTGGAAAAGTACAAAAGTGGATGAAAATTGCTACAGGAATTTAAAAAAAGTCCATAGCAGGTTGTGGGAGGAGACCACAAAGTATTTCCAGACTAGCACAGGAGTAGGGAAGAACCCTCAAATCCTCTTCTCTCAAATAAAGATTAAGAATTCCTGTTCTATTTTTGCAGGTTATCTTATGAATGAAAGAGCTGAACAGATTGTTCATGAATTCTAGAGGGCACCTAGGTTGAAGCAGTGGAGAGAATGGTACTAGTATGCATTTTATTTTTAGACTGTAAAAAGACACTGATTTCAAGGGAAAAAAAATATTCTTTCTGGTAGCAGCAAATAAAGGAGAGAAACTCTCAGCCAGTTCATAAACTTCTAATGACTCTGTTCACGTGAAACCTTTGGGGGGTCCACAGGCTGTGATCATTTATTGACCATCGCTGGTACTTGTTTGGGCTTCACACTTTTGTATTTTGTTTTACTTTTCTTTGAGTTACTTTGTGGGAGAACACGCACCTCGAGCCTCTCTCTTAGTGGGTCTTGAAGTTCCTGCTTAATTGCTAGATCCATCTTCTCATTGAGGCTGGACTAGTTGGCCTTGAGGGTCCCTTCCAACACTGGTGACTCCGTGATTCCCAATATTTTTTCACAGGAGCCGTGGAGATGTCCCGGAAGAGTCCTTTTGCCTCCTGGCTCTGTGCTATGCTCCACTGCTTTGGGAGCTACATCCTCGCTGATCTGCTGCTGGGGGAGGCACCCATTGGCTACTTCAGCCACAACTCCAGTGTCATCCTGGCCACAGGAGTGTGGTGAGTCCCCTCCACCCTTCCTGATGTGGCACGAGATGCCCTGGCTGTGCCCAGAGCTCCGGTGGGGAGGGAGATGTTGAGGGAGATGTTCTTCTTCCTGTGTGACCCAGCTCTGATCTCACTGGGATTAACTGGGGAGAGCAGAGGTGGGGTGAGGTAGTCTGTGAGGCTCTTGCATTCCTGGCTCTAGTTCCCAGTTTCCCTGACCAGTTGCCTAATGCTGTGATTATCTGGGCTGGGGCACTTCTATTCATAGTAGCCACTGCTGTGCCAGGGCCAAACCTCAGGAGCAGCAGCACCCACTGATCCCACACAGAGTGAAGAGTGGCACATCCTGAAGATTTGAGGGCACTTTATTCGCTGTGTTGGTGAAATGTCCACAAATTAACCTTTAAGTCCCTCGATGTGCACGGGTTGTAGGTGCTTTTGCTTGGCAGAATGAGCACTGTTGAGAAACGTTATGAATGAAATTTTCATAAATAGAAGCCTCAGAGTAAATCCCTCAGCCACCTACTTTTCTCTACTTGAGAAAATAAAGAGAAAGATCATCTTTCAGGGTTGAAAAATAATGGGAGTCTTCTGGAAAAAGGAGCATTTGAAATCTGTCCTCTGTCTGTAATGTCATGTCAGTATATGTAGCTTCTTGTTCTATATGAGCTGATGCTTCTGGACCATACAAGACACAAACTTCTAAAAAATTCTGAATTAAAATTTTTGGTTTTTATTCAAGATGGAGTATTAGTAGTGAGGGCTCTCTGAGTTACTGAGGGCTCACTGAGTTGTTGCTGTAGAGAAGCTTTGTTGCATGCTGGTTTCCTTTTAGAATTAGCTATGAAATTAAGAAATTTTTTTTGGTTTTAAACTTTTCTCCTCCTTCACCCCCACCTGCCATAACTCAGTCTGCCACACTACCCCTCTCTGCATATCCCAAATCAGAACAAATCTGTGGTCTTTTTGCAGGTACTTGATGTTCTTCTGTCCCATGAACCTCTTCTACAAGTGTGTCAGCTTCCTGCCCGTGAAGCTCATCTTCGTGGCCATGAAGGAGGTGGTCCGAGTGCGCAAGATCGCGGCCGGGGTGCACCACGCCCACCACCTGTACCACCACGGGTGGTTCGTGATGATGGCCACGGGATGGGTCAAAGGTGCCACCTGAGATGCTCCAGAGGCTGCAGGGAGGGCTGGGACAGTCTGGGGGCAGCTCAGGGGAAGCAGCAGGGAGGGGATGTGGGCTGGGTCGCTCAGGTTCCCAGCACACAGGTGTTTGTGCATCCTCGTGGAGTGGTTCAAGATCTGGAGTCAGGAGTTCTTTATTCTTTCCCCCGTGGTCTCTGACCTCACCTGTGTCTTTTCAGGGGGTTCTGCTGGTCAGTTGTCCTTTAGAGTGTGTTTAGAGCAAGCATTTGAGCATCAGTAACTGCAAGAGGCAAATGTCCTTTCCCTGCATCAGGAACCGCTTGGTAGAAAGACAAGAAAGTGTTTGCCCTGCTCTATTGGTTTAGGCTGACTTTTAAATTTGGGGAGAATGTTGAGAGGCCTTTGTCCCCCTGTGTTATTCTTCTCCCTTGAGGATCCAGAGCCCTCTGCTGTGGCACTTCCAGTTCTTTGACAGGTTTCTCTGTCTCACAGGCTCTGGTGTGGCCTTGATGTCAAACTTTGAGCAGCTGCTGCGTGGGGTCTGGAAGCCAGAAACAAATGAAATTCTTCATATGTCCTTGTAAGTCCTCAGCCTGGAAATTCCCAGTCAGACCAAGAATAGAATGGAAAGAACCAGTCAAGGCTGGGTGCAAACCTTCCAGAAAACCTCTTTCTTTCTCTTCCAGCCCTACAAAGGCCAGTCTGTACGGCACAGTCCTCTTCACTCTGCAGCAGACTCACTGGCTCCCCATCTCCGAGGCCAACCTCATCTTCTTTTTCACCATGTTCATGATAGTTTGCAAGGTAAGTTTACAGCAGCTTTGCTGCCAGCAAATTACAGAACCTGAGTTGGGGATATTTGCCTTCCTGAGCCACTACAGAATTCACTGGCTGTAGGATCTGCTCAGGAAATTCAAGGCTGAATTCTCCATCATAGAAGCAGATCCTTGTGCCTCGAGTCATGCAGCAGCAGGGACTTTCTCTGGGGTCAGTAGAATGCTCACTGGTCAGTATTTGCTTGCTGTGTGTGATCTCTAAGTGTCCCCTCTTGCCTGGCAGGTTTTCATGACGGCCACTCACTCTCACGCCTCACCTTTTGCTCCACTGGAAAACCTCGTCTGCCCCGTTCTCTTTGGCTCTGTTTCCAGTGGGCACCCAAGCCACCACCACGACCACCACGGGGCCTCCCACGAGGTTTCCCACCCTCCTCCTCCTCCTGCCAAGTCCAAAGAGGAGCTGAATGAAGGCACGAGGAAACGGAAGGCAAAAAAAGCTGAATAAAAAAGCAACGGCGCAGAAAATAGGCCAAGAAAATTCTTCCAGAGCGGAGTCTCAAAGTCACCTGTGACCTCCTTTATGCTCCAGTCCTTCTCTGTCAGACTCCAGAGGAGAGGTGGAAGCCAGGACACTGCCAGCCAGGTCCCTGAATTTCATTTTTGCTCTCTGTGCTGCTGCTTGCTTCTTGGTCTCTGCCTCTCTATTCTGATCAGATTTTCAGGGATCTGTAGGTTTGTCCCAGGGTGGTAAGTGGGTGCCAGTTCCCAAGCTGTCAGCAAATCCGATGCAGCATTTTCAATTGATGTAAAATCTTTCACTGTGTTTATTTATGAATGGGGGGAATGGTTTGTGCTCCTGCAACTCTTTGAGGTCCTTTGAGTTTTCATTGACCTTTCTGGTGTCTGCCAAAACAGCAAACTGTTACGACACAAGCAAGGTGGAAATCAGGTTTCATACTCGAGGAAATTGAATGGCCTGGTATGAGCCTGGTCTGACTTTTCCCAGCTCCCACACCTGCCATATCTCCAAGTAATGTGACATTTTATATGCAATAAGGACATGGCCTTTGGCCGAGCCAAACCCCGTTTCCCTCACCTCGGTTCCCTCTGATTCTAATGGTCAGGACATTGTAATTTGCTTAACCAAGTCTGTGTTTGCAAGAGCTCTGAAGCTGTGAAGTGCTCCCAGTGCCATGTGTTGGCACTGTCACTATCCTAAACTGTGTGTGGCATTGCTGCACGTTGTTAGTGAGTGTGTCCCACCCCAAACCTGATCCTATTGAAGCAGCGAAGAAGCATGGCTCTGGTTTGTGTGTAATCCTGTGGGATACAAGAAGAGTGTGTGTGAGTGTAAGTATTTATTACTATTTATTTATAATTGCCAGGGCACCTAAGTCATGGACCTGAATCTGGCTTTTTTTTAACATTGCAATTGGAACTTCTAATAATGGCCCTGAGCCCACAGCCATGTGCTGGTTTGGGCTTGCAGTGATCCTGGTGTGCTAGAGGACAGCCTGAACGCTCCCTGGATGCAGGAAGCAACCTTTCCTATATTCTTAAATTAAGATAGAAAGGCTGAAGCAGTGCATTTTACACCAGCTGATAAAAACTACTTTAAAGGACTGATTAAAGCACATCAGCTGAAAATACTGGTTACCTTCTGTAGGTCCCCTCGGGCCAAACTGCTGGGCTGTGAGTGCAGCTTGTGCCCAACGAGTGAAGAATGTGAACTGCCTTGCATGGCTCAGGAGGGGTCTGTCAGCTCATTCGTGTTCTGCTTAGTGAACACTGGCTTTTAGAGTAGTTCAAAGCTGTTCTTGTAACTGATTTTGTTCCTAAAAATGGCATCTTCCAAGGGCTGGGATTACCACAGTGAGAGTGGCATGCCTGGGGAGGTAGCACTGGGCTCCCTCAGCAGCATTTTCCATCCCTAGCTGTGAGGTTTGCTGCTGTTTCCATTCCAGCTGGGAATGGCAACAGGATTTAAGAGAAGTGGGGGTTGTGTGTGTCCCTGTTCAAAATTGCAACTGACAGTTAATGAAAGATAAGAAACCATCCTTGTGTACAAGCAGAGGAAAGCCAGTAGGAAAGGTCAAATGATCTGTGGGCTTGGGGTTTGACAGTGCCTTAATTTTATGAGTTTTCCTCCCCTTCACTAGAAAACAGGAATTCTGCCTGATAGAATTCCACTGTCTGGTCCTGCAGATGCTGCTCTACTGGAACCTGATGTGTCACGAGCATGCATGAGACTCTAAATAAATGTTTTATGAGATGTCTGATCCAAGGGGAGCTTTGTTTTATAGAAGCCATCAACAAATAAAAATTGTAAAGTGACTCTGATTGTCCAATGGCACCTGAGGAAATCTGTGTGTTTGTTTTACCCTCCCCAGTCCCAGCGGCCACCCAGGAGCTCTGTGTCACCAGGACCTGGTGACGAAATTATTCTCATTGAAGAAGGAGATCAGACTTTATGTCCTACAGCTGTGCCTGAACATGTTATAAATGGAAATAACAGGGTAAAAGGTGTTTGTGGTGTTGTCCTCTGAGCAGCCATCCTCAGATTTCAGGGAAAGAAAGAAGGAAATTGATTCCTTTGGTGTTTATACCAGTTTTCTCTATTTTTCCTTTTGTCACCTACGAGGGAAGAGGGCATTAACCTGGGAGTGGTAAATGTACACACACTCACAACCACACACACAATTCCAGCATATTTATGTGGAGTATTGGTATTTAAAAATCTGAAAAAAAAATCCAAATTCCCTGCACGAGTGTGAATATTTAGCGTGGTCCTGTAGCTGCTGCTCTGCTCTCGGAGTGCAGAGGCTTTGATCTTCAGAGTCTTTGGACTCCGAATCAAATTGAACTGAGTCAAATCACAGCTTCTAACCAAGCACAGAGAGAAGAAATATCCAAAAGAGGTTAAAATTTAAGCTCTGTACAACTTCAGAGTACCCAACAGGAGTGGGATTAGTTTTGAGAAGACAACGGCCACAGAGGAGTCACAAGTTCCATTTTGTGAAGCCTTTCTCAGTGAGAGAGATGGAACCTGTCTTGAATTTCCATGGCTCAGCACTGACAGTCTGGTACAATTCCAGGCTGGTGTCCTTCATCCCAAGAAGCAAAATGGGCCTTTGAAAAGCAGCACCTTTTAACCGTGGCTGCAGGGAGACAGGGCTGCTCCAGCACCTCTGGGAAGCCCCACCTGACCTGTACAGATACTTCCTTCCTTCAGGCTCTGCTCCAAACAGAAAGAAAATGGGAGTGAGGTGTTTCCTAAGGGGATGGAGTAATTTGTTTCCACAGCTCAGAGCTGGAAGTGATGAGGAAAGCATGACACAGCCAGTCAAACAGGAATCTGCAAAGGCCTGTTTATATTTTGAAGGGTTTCTCTTGTCTCCCCCCAGATTTAACTCTTTTAAAATGTTTATAAACACCCCTTAATGTAAAGCAGATGAGAGTATCAGTTGCATTGGAAAAGGGAATTTCCATTGGTATGATCCACCAATGGAAGAGGTTGGTGTAAGTCTTACATTACAAAAACAACTCAAAAAATAAGGGATTACAATGTTTCAGGTGGTTTAACCATTCTCCTGCCCTGTGACATCCAGTTCGGGGTTATTTTGCTCAGGACCTGTAAATGAACAGGCTGATGAGAGCAGGTATTTCATGTCCTTTGAAGAATCCCACGATGTCTCTGGAGTGTCTGGCTCCACAGAACATTCCCAGCTCCCAACTCCACTGCAGCCCAGGGCAGGACAGGAGCCCGCCAGGGCTCAGGGGCTCAGACTTCCATGGGACAGACGTCATTCCCTCCAAAGATGTCCTGATCTGATAACTTCTGATACTGACTCCAGTGAGACCAGGCTAAATTTAGCAGTAGGTTTAATCCTCAAAGAGGCCCTGGGTGCCTGCTGGGAAAAGCAAATGTTTCAGTTGCTGTTTCAGCATTTCATGTGGATTGACAGGTTTCCCTTTCCTGCTGCAGAGCCAGACCCGATGCCTGCAGCTTTTTCATCGTGGCAGATCAGCTCCACAGACAGGGAAAGCTCTACAGGCCTTATGTATTTGTAATTTTAAAAACCCAAAAAACAACAACAAACAAACCCAGAGGATAGTTTTACACAGAGCACTAATAATTCTTCACAGTAAATGAAGTAACAAAAAGAGGAGGGCATAGGAAAGAATTCCTGAAGAGTTTGTGTGAGAAAGGGCAAAGCCAGTACAAGAGCACCAAGCCAGAGCAACCTGGGTTCTTGGTTTCTACTTTTCCTTTTGTTATTGATGCCAGTATTTACATTGTTGCACACTTTGTCCAAAGAATAAACAAATTATATAATCCAGTGAAGCAGAAAGACCCAGAGGATGAAGATGGATGTTACCTTGGCCGTCTCCCGAGCTGTACAGTTGTTCCTTTTAACACTTGCCAGGCGATCAGCTGCCAAACGCCTGCTCCTTCCTGCAGCCTGTTTCGTGGTGATTTAAGGGCACACAAAAGCACTAAAAATTAGAGCTTTATGTGTTTCACAGTAGCACAGCTTTACCTGGCCCTTAGCTATGATTCTCTGTTTTATGGTTCTTGTGCTGTTCTTAAGAGGATGTAACTGGCTCCTGCAAGGATGATAAGGAAGGTAAGGCTGGGATAACATGGCGTTTCCTATGACCTTGGATACCCAGGATTTTTGCTGCAGCAAAAATTTTTCTCTCAAGATATTTTAATTCTTTGCCCAAATAACGAGAAATCAGAATATACAACTATACAAGACTTTCCAGAAAGCTCCCAAAGATGGTTTGGATTTAGTGTGAGCTGCTTCCATCCAGGAAGACAGGACACAGACAAGGCAAACCACTCACAACGGAGAAATGATACTGTTGATGCCAGATCCACTGCACAGTGGGTTGATATTTTCCTCCTTACGATGCTCTTAGTATTGGCCCGAAGGCATCTGGTTCATCCTGCGTGCCCATCCACCACAAGGAAATGCCAATTAAAAGGGTTTGAATTTCATCAGACATCAACATGACTTGATAAACACACACAAAATTACCTCCCAGCTAAGAATTTAATCCTGCTCTGAACGCAGCAGTCTGTGAACAAGCTGTTGGGGGCTGATGGCTCAGGGAACAGGCAGAGAGTGAGAAATCGGTTCCCTGTCATGCCAGAGCCCACGCTGCCATCCTGAGTCACAGTTGCTACTCACTTCACCTCTGTGATGACATCTGTGACAAAAAGATGTTGATAGTGCTAAGATCAACAGTCATGAATACCTTGGAGTCTGGTCTCTCTTTCACACTTGTGCATTTGCATCTTTCACACATTATCCTTAGAAAAAGTGACATTTATGTTTCCTTATCTGCTTCCCTTACTTGCCAAAAGCGAATTTGGGGAGGGAAATTTTTAAAGAGCTTGTGAATGTCAGGAAGAATCGGTGTGAGACAGTGATTCCATCTTAGCCCTAGGGTACAGGTAGGCTATAGCCCTGGAATGCAGGCAGACAGGTCTGAGATGTTTAGAGGCTTCAACATTTTTATAGCCTGAGGAAATCCAGAATGTCCCTGGAAAAGATTTCGTTGGTTGACTCTGTTTGGTTTTGATTGGCAACGTACAGCGAGCTCCCCCGAACCCGTAACACAGACTCCGCATTCCTATAAAAGCAAGCTGCTGCTTCCCCAATTATCCCAGCCCCTGGTGCTCCTCAATGGAGCTGTCAGGTCCTGGCATTCCAAAAAAAGCTCTGCAGGCTGGGGGACTTCTGCTACCACTGCCACCAACTGCCTGAATCAGCGAGTGAGGCTGATTTTCTTTGTGCGTGACAAGAGCTGGTGCGATCAGTGACAATGGCAGGGAGATGCGGTGGGAGAAGCACTGAACACATCCCAGATTGCAGCGCCTTGAAACGCAGCCTAAAAATCCTAAAATGACTTCAGAATCCTGGTGTTGGCTTAAATTAGATTTAGAATAATGTAGGCTAAACCCTAATGTGGGCTCTGTGCTGTTTGTCTGCCTCTCGAGGTAAGGCTCCCTGCCTGTTTGATTTATGACAGATTAGGATGTCGGTTAATCTCTTCTTATTTGGGTAGATGACTGTGGGGAGTAATCAAGTATTGTCTGCAAAAGGAGCCCATAAATGCAGATTACTAATTTTTCATTAATTATTCCTCTGTATGCCAGAGGGATACAGCCAAGGATAGACACCAGCCTCTTAAACCTCATTTCATGAGAGAACCAGGAAAAGCACAGCAGCTGCTCTGGCTGATACTGGTTTTCTCTGACATGCTCAGTTCAGTTTCCTGGAAAAGGCAAAAATCCACAGAAATTGGAGATTATGGTCCCCTGTGAGAAGCAGAAAGTGGCCCTGAGGGGAGGAATCTGCTTGGCTGGTAGAGCACCATCCCTGGGTGCGCAGGACATGGAGAAAGCATTTCCTTATGGGAAGAGCTGTCCCAAACACCTACAGGAACACATATTGGAACAAAGTGAAGCAGCAGCGTGCTGGGAATGTTGGAAAACAGAGCAGCCTGGCAGAGTGACACCGGAGGATGCTCTGTGAGCACGACGGGAAGACGCCTGTTCTGTCAGGGCTTCTGCGGAGGGGGTTGCACCTTCTCTCCCTCTGCATTCCAAGGGCATTTGGACAAAGATGGGTTTTTTCCTCCTTGTTCTCTGCTGACAGCTGCAGTTTCCTGCCTTTGAGCTCAGGCACTGACCCTGGGGGTGAGAGCTGCAGCAGCAGCCACGGATCCCCCGGGCCAGGGATGCACACGTGGGGCATGGATGTTGTCCTGCCCTTCATGACAAAACCAGGAGCAGCAGCCAACCAGCTCCTGCCTCTGGAATTCTGCTGTCAGCTGCAGTATCCCTCCGGAAGCGGATTTTCTTCTCTCCTGATTTCTGTCTTGCTGGTTTTTTTGTGATTACATTTTTCTTTTCCGTCTTTCCCCACGTGCTGCTCTTTTGGGGGTTGTTCCCCACCCCAAATGTTGCCATGATTGCGCACAGTGTAAACACCTTTCAGTAAATTCACTCTTGCACAGCTTGCCAGGAGGCAGAGGCAGGACACGGGCATCCTCTGACTGCCTGGGTGTTAAGGAACCTGCTTTAAATGGCTGAGAGGGCCTGAACCATCAATGATACTGGTGCTAAAATATGGAAATTATTTCTAAACTATTTTTAAAATAGTCAAGGGTGGTGAACAAAGGGATCTCAGGTGTACAGCACCTGACAGGGAGCACACCCAGTGCCCCTGAGGATTCTGCCCAAGTGACAAACACTGGTTGCTATAGAGATATCTGTCCTCTTCAAATACAGATGGATCCTGCCAGGATGCAGTGAAGTTCCAGTCAACCATTTCCTATCAAAGTTGGAAAACATACCAATTAAAAAATTTTTTTTAATATATGACTTCAGCCAGGTTTATTCACCTTTGCCCCAGGGGAAGGGAACTGAAGCTTCTTTCCAGGGCATTGTTTCTCTAGGTGAGGCCTGAGATGGGCTTAGCATTTGAACAGACTGGGAGTGAACATCAGCGGCCATCTGTGAACATCTGCCCCAGACTCTGCCCCTGGCAGAGTTGGAGACATCTCCTCCGGAAAAGACTGCTAAGAAAATCAAGGAATGAAGATCTAATTAACATCAGAAGCGAAGAAATCCGGATCCAATCGGAGACCAAATACTAAGGACTACAAAACTTGAGACCAATGAACACTGACCCAATTCGTTTCTATGAGTTTTGACTGTATGAAATATCTGAAAAATCTAGTAAAGGTCATGTGTCATGGAATGATTCTCTCTGCACTCCCGGGCTATGTGTGGATGAGATGATTTCTGTGGTACATCCTGGCCAGAACAACATCCTGGCCAGAGAATAAAGCAATGCCTTGACTCTCTAACATTTACAATGTTGTTGGAGGGTTTTTGTTTTTCCCGCAGTTTCGGTGACATAAAAGTAGCTGAAATTTTCTCAGGCTCTCCTTAAAACCAGGAGCAGGCAGCATTCTGGAGAGAGGCACCACAGACTGGTGTTCATTGCCAGCACTCATCTCCCCTTTAAGGAGAAATCTGTGCTGAGGGAGCTCGGGGAGCTTCAGTTCAGACACACGCCGGGATCTCCTCTGTGGGAAGATGGTTCCTCTTCCTTTCCAGCCTTCAAGCCTGGTCCGAATCTTTATCAGCTCAGCTTTTTTCAGGTAAATCGGCTGAAAAGTCCCGGAGCTGCTGAAAGCATCAGGCGCTCCCTGCTCGTGTTGCACTGCGGTGAGACGGCTGCTCGGCAGAGCAGCTGCAAGTTTGCAGCTTCATTTGGGAATGAAGGCGCCTTAGGACGGGGCGGGGATGGCACAATTCTGCATTAGATCAGGAATTAATGGCACTGGTGGCAAAGCCGCCTTCAGTCCAGGCACTACTGTGCACTTCCAGCCTCTCCAGGCACAAGGCTTTCCCAAGACCCCGGACAACACACGCTCCGTTCCCGTCCGCTGCTGGAACAGCAAGAAGTGTTTGTGGAGAACTTCTCCTCTTGGACAATGCCCAAATATTTCCCACTTCCTCTGCCCACTGGGACACAGTTGCCAGACGGAGCTCCTAAAGTGGTAACTGGCAGTGGGTAGCAGTGACTCAGATTTTCGGGAATTACAAAACTCAGTTTCCCCCTTCTGAAAATCATTCCTTGAGACTCCATTTTTAAACAAGCTAGCACAGGCTTAGAGGGGCTCTCAATTCCACAAAAAGTGCTTCCCAAGGGAAGGAAACACTGCAGCATCTCCTGCAGCGGGTGCAAGGTGGTGAATGTGCTGTTTGGACAGGGAGGTGTCTCCAGCCCGAGCAGAGACCCGTGTTTGCAGAACAGTTGGAGCTGCAGCTTCTGGAAGGAATCCATGAGAACTGCAGAGAAGCTGAAATTTAAGGTTGAACTCGATGATCGTGGAGGTCTTTTCCAACCTTAATGATTCTATGATTAGTCGGCATTTAAGGACACAGACAGTGTTGGGGTTTTACCTACAGCACCTGTCCAAGGTGTGTTAGACCTCACGCATTTTTGGGAACAGTTTTGGGTTGAAAAATGTAACGTGATCGGATTTTCACCAAAAGACAAGAAGTTAAACCCACTCTCTCACTGTAAGGTTTGGAATTCCTGTGGGCTGGAGTGTAAAGTGACACAAGAATTTCCTTTAACTCCTGCAGTCTTGGTGAGAGCTAATGAATTATTCCGGGGCTTTGTGCTAAGCCTTGCTCCCTGTGGGACAGCAGTGCTGAGAGGAGAATTCCCACCCCGAGGGAGCTCTTTCCTCATCTGACACTGGCACGGGCTTCATCAGTGATCACTTTTCACTTAGGCCAGCCCCAAGGAAAGCTGCAGATAGAGCCATTCTCCCTCCTAATTTTAGCACTCCCTCTTGTACTACTTTACCACATGATTCAGTAGTGCCATGAATGTTTACATAATTTTGGGGAGAGAAGATGCCAGTTCTGAAGTAATTTTAATCTCATATGAAAAAACATACCTTTATCTTTTTAGTATAAAAATATCTATTTATTTATATTCCTGATATATTTTAATTTTGCAGGTATGAAGAGTATCCATGAATATAATACTGTGTATCATGAACAGGAGATGCTGGGAGAGAGCTCTCATGCTTGTGGTTGTGTGCCTGTATGTGCTTAATTTCTTTCTCTTTGCTTTGTCTTCTTAATTTATCTTAAATTTCCCTAGCTGGCTGTTTGATTTAATTCAGTGAACACATCACTTAAAAGGTGTCAAACAGATTTTTCTGGAAAGTGGGGATCTCTCTTGTAAAAGGCACAGCAGGGGAAGCAGTGTAAGAATTTCAGACTCGACTGTGTATGAAAAGCTTCCCTGGGAGCAGAATTGCCTTTTATTGGGGCTCTTTCTCACTGCTGAGCTGGCCAGCAGCACAGTAGGAGGGGGCTTAAAGTGGGATGGAGGATTTGCTGCAGCAAGGTGTAAGAAATGTGGTTTTCTGGATCAATGCTGCTGTACTGTATTCTGTAACTAAGCGATGCAAAATATCTTGCTCCTGAGTTTTCATAGTCTTTTTTTAATCATAGGATCCCTGATTGGTTTGGGTTGGAAGGGACCTTAAAATTCATCCAGTGCCACCCCCTGCCATGGGCAGGGGCACCTTCCACTGTCCCAGGGTGCTCCAAGCCCCATCCAGCCTGGCCTTGGGCACTGCCAGGGATCCAGGGGCAGCCCCAGCTGCTCTGGGTGACCTGTGTCACGCTCACAGGGAACAATTCTGTCCCAATATCCCATCTAAGCCTGCCCTCTGGCACTGGGAAGCCATTCCCCTTGTCCTGGCACTCCATCCCTTGTCCAAAAGGCTGCTTCCATCCAGCACCAGGCTGCTCTCTGTGACTCTCCCACGCACAGGGTGGGGTTGTTGGGGTGTCTGTGCAGGGCCAGCAGTTGGACTCCATGATCCCTGTGGGTCCCTTCCCATGCAGGACTTTCTTTGATTCTGTTTTATGTTTCTGTGATTCACATTCCTGACTTGAGGTGCTCTGCCCAAATCCTCCCATGCAGACCTGGCTGTGGAGAGAGATGCCCTCCTGGAGAAGGTGTATCCAGAGGCACAGGCCTAATGTTTGAGGTAAATCACTTCTCTCCTGTCTGTCCTGTCTAAAGGCCATCAAAATGCGTGTGATGGAGGAAAAAGTACTCCCAAAATACTCATAGATTTTCCATCTCCTTGGAAGTCAACTATTGCTGTACCGATTTCCTAGAACTTTTGAATACAGTATATTTTTATGATTGAGTTGTCTGGGTTTCAAGGCTGAGTTAGGTGGCTCATCACCTTCAAACACTTGGACATGAGGGTTTATATCATCCTTCAGTTTCTGTATTCAGTTGGAAAAAAAGTGCCATGTATAAATTCCACTGGATATACTTCAGGGGTAATTTAATCCTAATTAGACTAATTTGCACAGAATTTCTAGTATAAAAGAGGCTATTGAAACGTGGGGGATCCTTCTGTGGCAGAATATAGGCTTGAAATGTTGCAGCAAATAACCTACAGTCATGAGGTTCCTGAAAGACCAGGTTGTTTACTGTGTCATCCATGGTCCAAAATCCCCAAATTTTGCACACGAGAAATCCTTAGCAAGAGATTTTGAATATCTCAGTGTCTCTTGCAGAGTTCTGGCAATTAGAGTTGCATGTCCTTGCCCGTGTCAGGGGGTTGGAATTGGATGATCTTTAAGGTCCCTTCCAACCCAAGACCTTCCGCGATTCTCTACCACTGATATTCAGACTCATCTAAAAGTTTGAACAACCTAATTTTTCCCATATCACTGTTTTTACATTAGTATTGACCAGTCCTCCATACTGCCGAGGTTTGCTCAGTAACCAGGGAAAAACCACAAATCCCCCTTGCAAAGAACCAGAAATGAAAATGCCATAGCAACCAGCAGGGACAGAGCAGGGTGTCACACTGCAGGCTGGCACCAGCTCCCTGCTTCTGCCTTAAACCCTCTGCTCACTCCTCCTAAGCCCTGAGAGCTCCCAAGCCCAGCTCAGTGTCCTTGAAGCACTTTGGTGACAGCCCCGAAGAGAAATCCACACCCAGAGCTTTAAGCCTTGCACAAGGGGAGGCTCAGACACCTGCAGAAGTGCCAAGTGGCTTCCTCGGGTTGTTTTAGCTTTAGAAAGGGAGAAAGTTTTGCTGAACCAAGAGAGTAAACACACAAAGTCTTCAGGGGTATAACCGAAGGCACAAGTAAATAAATAACCCATTAAGTATTTGTGCAAGTCTGTCTGATTTCCCTTGAGTCACTTCCACCCGAGATCAGCAGCAGAGGGACAGAGACACGAGAGCTGAGCCAGCATTGCTGCAGCCTGAGCTCTCCGTGGCTGAGCTCTGCCCTCACGGCCCAGCAGAGCCGTGCCACTCGTGCAGGTGACACCCACAGGGGCACTGGGGCAGTGTGCTCCTCACACGGGTCCTCAGCGTGTGCCTGCAGCTTTCAGCAGAGCCACCCACCAAGGTTCCACTGCTCCCTGTCCCCTGACAGGCACTGCTCAAAGGTTACACTGTGGGTTTGCACTTTGAGCTCATTCTGTGCTACTGGGCTGCACGGACAGTGGATGCTGACCCTTCCCAGGATCTCACTCTTCCCCGATCCAGCCTTCAGTCCTAATCAAAGTTCCCAGGCTCAGCCCTGTTCCTGTGGTTCCTCTCCACCCTCTCACATCTCACAGCACCACTGGCCAGAGCCCCCAAACCAATTCTGCTTCCACTGCCTCACCTTCACCACTGGACATGCACGTCTCCCTGGGCACAGGGCAGGCTGGGCTCTGTCCCCATCCAACAGGGAAGCCACAAGGATGCTGTAATTACCAGCAAGTTTTCTGAGTCTCCCTGGCAATCCCAGGTGCACAGGCAGTATCCAGCCCCCACCCCAGCTGTGTTACCACAGTCCTTGGGATAAATAACCCCTCCTAACACTGCCTTTTTAGTGTCAGTGAGTCAGGAATTACTTTATTCCTGTCCAGGGTTTGTGTGTGTGGCTGACAAAGCCCCAACCTCCACACGACGCTGACACAAAATTTGGTCACTTACTTGTAGCAAACAAAGAAATCAATGTTCATTGGTTCCAAGTTACATAATTCTCTTTGTTAATCAGTATTCTATCCTCTATTGGTTATTGATTTCTCACTCTTGATGTTAATTTGGTCTACATTCTTTAGTCCTTGTATCATCTCTTTCTCACATGGGGAGTCCCCAGCTTTCCAGGCCTTAATCTCCTCTGTACCTTCTGGTTGCTCCAATGTCCTTGAAGGGTCATAAATTTAAGATCCCAGATGTCAAAGCTTCAACATCCTTTGGCTCTGTTTATTGAAGCTGGTCAGGGTTACTTTTAGCAACTTGAGGTTTCGGTGACTTAGTGATCAAAGTAACTCGAAGAGCCTGTGAAGAAATTTAACTAAGGAAAAAAGCTAAAAGTGGGTGCTGCTTTCAATTAATTAAAACAACTAATTAAAAATGAGTCAGGAAAGTTATATCATTTCCAACAACTGCAGCGGTGCATGAGCACCGGCCCTTGTCTTCCAGTTGCAAGGTCACCTGGGCAACCACTACGGACACCTGAGGATTCCAAGAGACAGACTGGACAAGGGATAACCAGTGAGCTGCTGGAAAAAGAGGATGGTTCAGACAGTGAAGCAGAACAGCTGCTCAGCAACCTTAAAGCAAGAATTGCAAGCCACTGTCCCCAGCACCTCAGTACAAACTGTGACCTGAAGTACAGACTCTGGCAACCCTCAGCACAAGGACAATAATAAATAGCTGAAACAACTTTGTCAGCAGTCCACTGCTGTCACAAATCACCAGGTTTTAGGGACTCTCCAATGCTGAGGACAGATCAGTGAGGAATCAGGGCAGCTTCTGCAAGAGCTGGGCCACCACACAGCTCTGGGCCTGAGGAACTCCAGGTTTTTCTGTGGCAGACAGAATTTGGATAACACTTTCCAGTGTATTAGGCAGGACAACGATAAACCCCACACAACCCTCATCCTTTATGGGCCACCAGGCTGTGGAATGTGCGAATTATCTGAGCAGGTGCAAACTGCTGTAGGGCAAGACAGTGTTGTGACTCTATTGCTGAGGACATCCCAGCTCAGTTCTGTCCTTCACAGCCTGCTGAGGGACATTTGTTTCCAAATCTGTTTAGCATTTGATTTGTCACCACCTCCACTCCAGACCAACCAGGCTTGCAGTGACTTAGTCCTGATCCTCAGCAAACTCCTACTCAGTCTTCCACTGTGGCACATGGACACTGGTGCTGCTCCTGGACTCTGGGGAGAGTTTGCTGCCTGGCCATGGGGCTCACAGATCCCACTGACTCCCATCAGATTGCCCTCCACAGGTCCACATTGTCATTTCCATTTCCACAGCAGAGCCCGATGCTCTGAACACCCCCCAGCAAGCTGTGCCTGAGGCTGGGGCACACTTTGAAGTAGGACTCTTATCCTGTGAGGAAGGTGGGAGATGCTGGAGGTACTCTTGGCATCAGACAGAAAACAGATAAGCCCAGCTCAATGGGCCTATTTCCATCAGAGCTTCCCTCATGAGGGGCAAGCCCTGCACTTCCAGCTGGCCTTCCAGGAGGCCAGAAATGGGCATCTTACAGCTCCCCTTCAGAGCTGCTGATTGCTGGCACAGCCCAGGATGCCATGCACCGTCTGTGTGGGGACTGGAAAAGTCCCACAGCACCGTCCTAGTGGCTCACGTGCTTGGCTGTTTTGCTCCCTCATGGTGGGTGCTGCTGGATCTGGTGGAACAGCCTGTATTTCCTGCTGTTCATAGGCAATCTGTCTAAACACAGTCAAAGCTCTCAGTTCTTTAAGCCTGTGAATGTGTTCTTACATATATTTAGCAAGGGTTACATTTCCCTCATGCCTGGCAGCCTATCTACACCAGAGCCTTGAAGGAGATGTTCTGGGATTACTTGAAGAAGGAAATTATCTCTGTGGCTTATCCAGGGTGTAAGCTCTCACCTGGGACTGCTATGTGGGCACATGAGCTAGCAGGATGTTCGGTGACTTGCTCTGGACAGCCAGAAAACCCCTCACCCTCCCTTTGTGGGTGTCAGTGCAAACAATGAGGAGAGGGATAAATAATTTCCTTTCTTATATCTCACTTTGCTTGCAGAAATGGGCTGTCAGACATGGAACTTCTTCCCAGGCAATTTGTTGAAGTGCTGCAGCATCGTTACCTGTCAAAACAAGACCAAATCAACAGGGATTTTCTTCTGGCAGGTTTCTACAAGGGGACCTGGAGCTAGGGAATGAAGAAACCTCTTATGTTGCCACATATTAGCAGGACCTTGAGTGCTGACACAAAGGTAAGGAATATCAGCAGGTATTTCCACATAAGCTCTGGACCAGAGCTCTGTATTCTCCAGGCTGTTGGACAGGGTCTGAAATCAAAAGACAGTGGAAATAATACTAAAGAACACTATTCAGTGCTTCCAATGATCAAGATATATACACGTTTTTTAAACTGGCATCTACAACCAAGGAGATCTAAAGAAGTTTTACAGACTGTCATTCACTCTTCACACATGTAAAATGCTACTGCAGCAAGGAAGGAAGTCATTTATTATTCCTCTGCAGAAAGGCAGCCTGCCTTAGATTGCAGCAAGAGAAATTTAGTCAGGAAAAACATTTCCTGCTAACAGGAAAACAATGGAAGCCCTGGAAGTGCTGTCTCCATACCAGGAGCTGGGTGTCTGGCACTGAAGCTGTGAAAACAAACAGATCAATCCACACACCACATCTCAAACCCACTGCTCTGGTTGCTCCCAGGCTGCCCCTCAGCCATTCTGGTTCTCTGACACTGCCCCAAACCTGAGGAAGTTGAGTGAATTGCCACTTCATTTACTTCATGCTGGAGGAACTGAGGAGCTGAAAAGGGATGTGCTGGATAAGGAGAGGGGTGTGCAGAGGTGTGCTTTGCTTCATGCCTACAGCCACGGGTAAGGGTCACACCCTTTCTGCTGTGCTGTGAGAAGGAAACTTGGAGAAGGGAAATAAGCTAACTTTACAAATTGTTATCCCAGAATTATCACTACACTCCTTTAGCAGCTGAAAGAAATCATCTAGATACTCCAAATGCCAGGAAGAAAACATACTAAAAAAATTACCAAATTTAGAAAAAACCCCAAACCACAGAGTGTTTAAAAGGTTACAGAAGGAACTGTGACAATGGGAGCCCTCCACATCCCCAGCAAAGCAGTCCTAGTTCCCCTGCAAGTGGCTGTTCATCCTTCCATCCCTTCCTTCCCCAAACCAGCATTTTTAAACCTCAGTCTTTTCAGAATAACTCAGGTGCATTCTCAGGGCTGATGTTCTTTGCTCTAATAGCATTTCTCCCTGCAGGGAATATAAAGTGGATCAGCTGTAAAATAACTGCCTCTGGAATGGAGAGTGTTGCTGATGGCTTTGCCATGTGTGCTGAACCTGAAGTCTCCTGTATAGCCCTGAAGGTAACACCCATCTCAGGGACACAGTGGGACACAAGAGTTTGCTGGGGAAAGAACGGGACTTTTCCTTTCCAAGTAAAAGTACTTTTATGAGGAATTAAAACCAGTGACTAATTTATCCATTCTGGGATCTGTAAAAAGATTCACACACTGTCAGCCATCTGGATTCCCTTGAAGCTTTAAAGCAAACTAGAGGGCAGGGCACAGAGTGCTGCTCCTGTCTTCTCCTTGGAATACCCACTCCTTCCTCAGGGAAGAATCCTGCCACACCGTTACATTTCCCAGGTTTTACACTGGAGCCATCCCTGTATTACCAGATAAGGCCAGCTCAGCTCATTTCACGTTGTACATCACAGAAATACAGCTATGGCTGCTCTCACAGGCTCACCACAGTCTTGTTCTAAAAGGTTTTTCTGTCTCTGCCCTCTCAGGGAGGAGTATAATCCACACAGAAATGCTGGCCAGGCTTCTTCCCCTGATGCCTTCCTGCCCAGAGCTCACGGGGCAGCTGTGCCAGCAGTGCCTGAGCTGCTGCAGGGTCTGTCCCTATCCCATGCTCATCCCACTGTGTGGATTTTTCCAGGTGGGGCTCTACACAAAAATCCCCATCAGAATCCTCAAAGGTAGGATCATTCCTGTGGCAGATACAGCCCAACGATATTTCTAATTATCCATCTGTTATGAATGAGATGCAAGAAACACAATAAACAGAGCAAGGAGGAGAAAACCTCTATTTCTGCAGGAACCCAGCTTGGAGACAAAGGCAGGAGGAAGGTCCTGTGCCTTTGTGCTCGGCCATGCCCCAGCCCCATTGGCAACTGCTTCCACAAATGAGGGGAAAGTGGGTCATTTTGTCGTCAGGACAACAAAAGCACACACTGACCTAGATATGTCTGCAGGAACCTAATCTTGCTCCTGGCACAGACCACGGGGTTCAGACAGGACCGGGGGTTCCAGCTGGGGAAACACCACACATAAACAAGCTCCAAAATGTTCCTTTTCTCTCTGTGGCAGTAAGAGCAGCCTCTCCCTCCTCTCTGTGTGTCATGGCAGGCGTCACAGCGATGGCACTTGGTCCTGATTGCCAGCTGCTGGTGGCAGCTTCCCAGGATGGCTCCATGATTGTCTGGAATATGGAAGTTTTTGAGATGCTGCACATCCTTCCTGGACACTCTGCTGAGCCTTCTCCACTTTTTGAGGCTGGAAAGCTGTTTGGATGCCTAAAAAGAGCTGTGACAGCTTGGCAGTCAGAGCTTTAGGCACACAGATATGTCCCAGCCATAAGCACTGAGAATCCCTCATTTTGTGAGCCCCTCTTATTTTATAGCTGAGGTGAGGTGTGTGGAAGTGTTTGGAAAAGGAACCCCTGCTTTTTCTGCTGCAATAGATCACAGTCTGCACATCTGGAATTTGATTTCTGGCAGAGCCAGGTTTATTATCCAGGATATGCATCCCAAAGAACAGTCCTCACATCACCTTCATGTGGATGAGAGGAACAGGATTGTATATTTTTCTTCAGGTACAAAGGTACAGTCAGTCTTTAGCTTAAAGGTGCTGAAAGAACCACAACATTGCAGCCACAGCCTTGAAGGCTGAGGACAGAAAAGCCACCTCAGGCCTTGCTATTCCTGTCTCCTTTGCCACCTCTTTCTTAGGTCAATGCTCGACACCTGGGGACAGCAGAACTCATCTTCCATATTTCTGGAGAGATGAGAGATGTGTGGATGTTTTCTGCAGTGCTCAGCCCCAGGCTGCTGCTTGTGACTGTGTCTGAGGGAGGAACTCTGAGTCTGTGAAGCAGCAGCACTGCTGAGCTGAGATCCCAAATGCACCTCTCAGGGCTGCAGGGAGAAACACCAACATCCAGTGTTCTGATCCAGAGGCAAGGGAGGATGACAGTGGGATTTAGTGGGGGATCTCTATCCATGGTACACATCTGTTTGTTCAACTTTTTAACTCTATTTCTTGTATTTCTTATAATATCCAAAGGTTTGATGAGCTGGACAACAGATCTGGTTGCCTGGCCTTCCTTCTCCATTCCAAACAGAGCATCCTCCTCAGACTTCACAGTTCCCAAATGGAAAAGCAAAACTCCATCCTGCTGCACTTCATAGCTTTGCAAGCAGCCAGAATGAATTTCACTGCTAATGCCTCTTTCTTTCACTCAGCTGTCCTGGCTTCATGTCTCACCCTTGCTTTTTTTGTGCAGATCTCTTCTGATGAGGGCAGTCTGCCTGAGAAGAGTTCTCTCTGTGGTGGTGGCAAAGATGAATCTGCTCTCACTGCAGGTTTAGCTCCCATTCCTTAGGGAAGTGCTGGCAATAGCTGCTCTCTCAATGCCAAGGGTCCTTTCCAAGGGGACAGCATGTGGAATTTCCTGTTGGCCTGGCTTTATTTAACTCTTGTGCTGAAGGGGTCACAAATTTTGGGTGACATTCTCTTTGTGAAGAGGCAGAACATGCCTGGGCACCAGGAGCCCTTTCTCTAGTGAAAGGGACTTAAGATGAGATGATTACTTTTCACTGTTTCTAAGCTTGCCTTTGGGCTTCTCTTGAAGGAAATAGAGGAATTAAATCATAAGGACATGTGGTTGAAGGGGATTGGAAACTTCCTTGGCTCAATAAATCAGTAACTAACATTTTATTGTTGTAGGCTCTAAGGAGTATGTGTGAGTATACCTGGCAGATCCAAAGGGATTCCACAGGTTCCTAGAGACAGATTTGGAACGTGAAGGAGTAGTTCCTATGGCTGTTATCTCTGCTGGCAACTGCAGCCCTGTCCCTGGCTCTCAGGCTGCATCTGTCCAGGGAGATGGCAGGGAGGCAGGGAGGAGGGAAGGGTGGGCAACTTCCCAACCAGGGGCATCTCACAAATCCAGCTCACAGAACATGCCCCTCATTCAGGAAAGGGGTTGGGTTGATCCCCAGCAACCTGTGTGGATTTGCAGGCCTGAACATGTTTCTAGTACTGCCACACTTCTAAAAAGATGATTCTTGTTTTTACTGCTTCAAGTCTTTCTGTTCCCCTTTTATTTTTGATCTTGAGTGGTGAGAACTTTATCCATTCATGGGCCCAGCCTCATGCCAGTGTGTGCCTGAGGCCTGAAATAAAGTTTCATTTCTGAAATGTTTTAAATGTGAACTCCTAGAAGCTGCCTTGCTACCCAGCTGTGGGCAGGAGCCAGATCTGGAGCACACACATCTGGAGCACCATCTCTTGCCAAAGCAACAAGTGAAAAGCCAGCTCAGCCCAAACTGGGCAGGATCTAATCAGGCACCTTTGAGAGCAGAGGAAGCCCACGGCTGAACAGCTCCAGGTGCTGCAAACAGAGTAAGAAGGCAATGTTTGGCCGTCTGGCCTTAGGCTGTTATCATCTGACAGAGACTGCTCCTTCCTGCTGCTTTAAAACAAGAGATTTTGGGAAAACTGAGGCACAGAGAGCTTTTAAATCTCACCTCCGGAGATTTTGTCTGGAACAGCTTGTGACAGGTGAAAATCTGAAATATGAATAATAAGGAATTTCATGAGTAAAGAAGCCAACCACGAGCCCCATTTGAGGGCAGACATTCAGAGTAGGAACAGTCTCTGACTGCCTTGTTTTACAGGTGAAGGGTATGACACACTGGACACATCTGCCCAAGTGAGATGCCCCAGCCAGATGCTGGCTGAGCAAAGCCAGCTCCTTTTCATGGGGCTGATCTCTGGGACAGTCCTTGCCTCCCCACTGAACTCCAGGCAGGATGTCGCTTGCATCCCACCTCCAGAGCCACAGAAACCAGTCAACCACATGGCAATGAGCAGGCAGGAAAAGCAGTTTGCCATAGCACACGATGATTCAGTCCTTGCAGATCCATGCCCAGTGATCCACAGGCCCACCCACACCATCAGAACTCAGATCCCTGATCTCCTTGGAGATTACAGAGTCATCTACAGCAAGGCCAGCAGGGATTCAGTCCTTCAGGACTGCCCTGGGGCCCAAGGGTTCCCTTTGGAAGGTCACAGAAGCAGATCTCCTGCTTGGCAAGCAGCCCCAGGGAGCAGCAGGCTGGCAGTGGATCCGATGATTCCCTGCAGTGTCTCTGGGACTTGGAGCTCTGTCAGCAGCAACTTGAGCTGAGCTATTCTGAGGCACCACAGCGTCCAGTGTCAATGGTCAGTTACTGCCCCGGGCTGCCAGGGAGGATGCAGCTGATTCCCAAGGAGAATACCCAAATCCTGTCAAACTGAGAGGCACAAGCTTTTCCCAGCATCCAGGGCTGGTTTGGAAGCATCCTTACAGCTGGATACACCACCCAGGTGTTGGTGCTGTCAGTGGCTGAGGGCTGCTAACTCTGCTCTGACAGAAAACTCAACTCACAGGAGTTCTTTGTCTACGGCTCTTTCTGCTCATGTCACCAGGGTGAGACTCATGGCACAAACCAGGGAACAGGAAGAGACTTCTCAAGTTAATAACAGTAATAGAAAACAGAAATTGGGCCAGCTCAGGAGAATCCAGGAGCAAAAAAAGAAAAGAAGTGGTGGAGGAGGTTGGATCAATGCTGATTTTCTTTCACACACCAAGGATACGTCTGAGCTACTCCTTTCCACAGGTGGAATAAAGGGCTTTACTCTGTCCTACCAGGTTCTCTTTCCTGCACAGCTATGAGTGCTTCACAACCTAGGAGCTGTACTTGGCTCCCATCATCCTTCCAGCATCACTACTGTAAAAATATCCATTTTTTATTTCTATTCTTAATCACTGAATACTCTAAAACATATCCACTTCAACCTGTATTTACCAGCACAACAATCAAATGCCAACCATCCATTTTCAGCTCACATCTCTCCTGAAAGGCCTTTGCTCTGCCTGCTTCTCCAAAGATGATAAATATGTGTATACTGGGTCACTGGATCAATCCATCACAGTCTGGGATGTTGCAAGTGGTGAGTAACTGTGAAAGAAAAAGTCTGTATTAATTTAATCCTTCCTGTATTAAACAGGCCTGTAGCATCCTTCACGTTGTCAGAAGGGAAACAGGCCAGAGGGCAGCAGTTTGTGCAAGTATCAGAACAGGGGATGGAATATCAAATCCAGAGGCAGTGTGTGACCATCCTGCCTGGAAGCTGCAAACAGCTGGAATATTCCAGCACAATACAGAGAAAAATATTCTGGGTTCAAATACCAGCAGCAACTTTAAAGGCAAAGCAAGAAAGACTTCCGCACGTCTCTCTTATGCAAATCATCTGTAATGCTTTAAGGAAAAACAAGCGGCACGGCATATTTTCCCCCCCCCCCTCTCCTCCTTGCTCTTCATGTAACTGTTTCACTGAGTTCAGATTGCCTGGTGACAGGGACCACTGGAGAAAGTGGCATATTTTAAGCCCACATTTATCCTGCTACCCCAGAGAAACCCTCGAGCAGTGAAGGGCTCCCCGAAGCCCCCCATGGCTCTTCCAACCCCGGCTCCTCCACACCCCCGGCTCTTCCAGCCCCTGGGGCTCCCCCAGCCCCCGTTCCTCCAACCCCCTCGGACCCCACCAGCCCTCCCGGGCTCCCCCAGCCACCCCATGGCTCCTTCAGCCCCATCTGAACCCCTCCAACACCCCCCGGCTCCCTCAGCCCCACAGAACCAGAGGCAGTTCCTCCAGCCCCGGCAGTTCCAGTTCTCAGCCCCCGGTTCCTCCAGACTCCCTACAATCCCACAGCCCCCTCAGGCTCTCGCAGACCCCCGCGGGGTCCTCCAGCTCGGGCCCCGCAGGCCCTGCTCCCCCTCAGGCTCCGCTGCGGCCCCGGCGCTCCCTGAGGCGCTCCCTGAGGCGCCGCTCCCGCCGCGGCGCTCGAACGGCCGGAAGCGGCGGCGGGGGGCGCGGCCTCAGGACGGGGGGCGTGGCCTCGCGGAGAGGGGCGGTGCAGAGGCGTGGCCAATCGGGGGCGCGGCCAATCGGGGGCGCGGCCAATCGGGGGCGTGGCCAATCGGGGGGCGGGCCGCGCCGCGGGGGCGTGCCCAGGGCCGTGCGCGCTGACGCAGCGGCCGCGCGCGCCGCCGGGGCCGTGCTCGCCCGCCCGATTCCAACATGGCGGCGGGGGGCGGCGGCGGCCGCGGGGCCGGCGGAGGCAGCGCCCCGCGCTGGGGCGGCGGCGGCGGCCGGGCCGCGCCGCACGAGAAGCTGCCGGTGCACGTGAGTGCGGGGACCGCCCCGGCGGCCGCGATCGCCCCTTTCCCACCCTCCCCGCCCCCGCGAAGGGCCGCTCCTCACCCCCCCGGGACGGCCCCGCCCGCCCCCACCTTGACCTGCCCGGCCCCGGCCGCGGTGCTGAACTCGTCCCCCGGGGCTTGTCTCTCGCCCGCCGGTATTGGGGGGTGTCCCTGGGGCTTGTCCCCTTCGCGCCAGGGGTTCCCCCGCCCTCCTCCGCTGGTTCCGTGGGGTCCCCTGGGGCCGCGTCCTGTTCCCCCGGTACCCTGAGGGCTCCCCGGGCCTGTTCCCCCTTCCCCTGGGCCGTGCCCCCCTCCTCGGCCCAGCTGTTCCTCTCTGGTGCTGCGGTCATCCTCCCCAGGGACCTGTTCCCGGCTCCCCGGTACCGTGCCCCGTCCGTGCCCTTACACCCAATTACGGGAAGCCCACTCTCCCCAGTACGTGGTGCCCACCGGGGCCTGCCCTCCTCCGGCCCCCTCACCTGGTACCGAGTGCCCTTCCCCAGTGCTGTGGGACTCCCTCGGGGCTGGTTCCCACCCGCTACAGTGTCTTGAGGTGCCCCCGCCCCAATTCTGGGGCCGTGGGGGGCTCCAGGGCCTGTTCCCCCTGCCTGGGCCTCACCGTGTTCTCACCCCACAGGTGGAAGATGCACTTTCCTACCTGGACCAGGTGAAGATCCGCTTTGGCAGCGACCCTGCCACCTACAACGGCTTCCTGGAAATCATGAAGGAGTTCAAAAGCCAGAGGTAAAGCCCAGGTCCTGCATCCTGGGGTGCTCTGGGGAGCTCCTCAACCTTTCACAGAATCCCAGAATATCCTGAGCTGGAAGGGACCCTCAGGGATCATCAGTGCAGCCCCTGGCCCTGCCCAGACACCCCAACAAGCCCACCCTGGGCATCCCTGAGAGCGCTGTCCAAACGCTCCTGCAGCTCTGGCAGCCTCGGGGCCGGGACCATTCCCTGGGGAGCCTGGGCAGTGCCCAGCAGCCTCGGGGGGAAGAACCTTTCCCTGAGCTCCATGCCCAGCCCTGACACAGCTCCAGCCATTCCCTTAGGTCTCAGCCTTTGTGGGGTCTCTCTGCCTGTGCAGGGCCCCCCAGCCTTCACCCCATCATTCCCCCTCTGCAACTTACTGGTCTGTCCCCCAGTGGTGCAGTCACACGGAGTTGGAGAACTTCTGCCCATCCCATAATTTTCCAGAGGTGAAATCCACAGAAGGGAAATCTATTTTTACTTTCCACTCTGAGATCTTGAAAATAAGTGAAGCAGCCTGAGCACAGAACCTCTGGCCTGGCAGCCCTGGAGGTGGTGGGTGTCCTACCCCTTTGCCAACCTGCACACTCATCTCTCCTCTCCATGGATAACATTCCTAGGGTGAGGCTGCAGTGGTCATTCCATCTAACTGGGCTATTTTTTTTTTTTTAAAGAATTGTATCCCTAAGTTACCAGATGCTTCACATCCCTCTGGCATTTTCTGGGCTTGTGTTTCTGATTTGGATGAAAGTAACAAGCCCCTCTCAATTTTAGCATTGACACACCTGGAGTCATCCGACGTGTTTCTCAGCTTTTCCATGAGCATCCTGACCTCATTGTAGGATTCAATGCCTTTCTTCCTCTGGGCTACAGGATAGAAATTCCAAAGAATGGGAAGTTAAGTATACAGTCACCTCTGAATAGTCAGGTAGGTCACAGAGCTCTTATTCTCTAAATAAACTGTTCCATGGGTCACTGGACACGTTTGCAAAGTTTAGGCTGTGGAGATTTATGTGTAGTGCATGTTGCTGAGGTGTTTAGGTGGTTTTCAAAGCCTGTGATAATGGGTGTAATATAAATTTAAATGTTTATTCAAAGAGTCATGGAGTGATTTGGATTGGAAGAGACCTTAAAGATCACCTAGTTCCAACTCCCAATTTATTCTCAAACCTGGTAGTTTGACTTACACAGGAATGATGATTCTGCATGAAAACCCCACTTCAAGACCAAATATTTCAGTCGGATTTGGAAACTGAAATTGTCATTGGCCTGACATTGTTAAATGGGTTCCCAATATGGGTTGTAGGCGGTGACAAATTTCAATGAGAGATCCTGGAAGAATTGCACTTCCAGTCTTCCACTGATAAACCAGGAGACTTGTTTTGGCAATAGGCAAAAGTACACAGAACAGGCATTGAATTGTTTAGGCTGGGAAAGGTCTTTAAAGATCATGGAATCCCCATCAGGTACTGTTGGTGAGAAACACATCTGCTGGGGTACAGATGGATGTTGCCCCTGCTTGTTTTTTGTTGTTGTGTGGTTGTGGAGCTGAAACAGAGCCATAAACTGAATTCTGCTGATAAACTTGTGGTTTAACTCCAGTTAGTAGCAGGAACTACCTTTTAGATCTCAGCTCCCTCAAATCTCTCTGCTGCTTAGGAATTAACATCTGTAAGGGCCTTATGTTTAATACACTGCTCAAAACTGCAGTTCCTCTGCAATAACCAGTGGTAGCAGGACCTGCAGTGGGGGGTGTTTGGTGCAGCCTCTCAGGTGAGGCCAATAAGGCTGTGACAGCCACAAGTCAGGTGGTTCCTACACCAGGGAGAACTTCGGGGGTTATTTTAAATGATGGAGTTAATAAACCAGGCAGGGAAATTGTTTAGTGACTGAAATGCTTTTTCTTCCTTCTTCGTGTGACAATATTTTTTAGCTGGAGATCTTGCCAGCACTGCTGCTGGGTTGTTGTGGAGCTGGTCCCTGATCCTTTTCCAACACATCTCGTGTGTCCTGTGCCCCCAGGTGCCCCCAGAGCCCGTTCCCAGCACGCTCCCTGGCAGTGGGCTGGTCTTGCACTACTCCCAGGAGAACTCCCACAACCACAGCGACTGCTCCGAGGAATTTCGGCAGCAGCTTCCCTACAAAGAAGATAAATCCCAAATTCCCTTGGAATCTGATTCCGTGGAGTTCAATAATGCCATCAGTTATGTGAATAAGATCAAAACACGTTTCCTTGACCATCCAGAGATTTACAGATCCTTTCTAGAAATTCTTCACACTTACCAGGTAAAAAGCCTTCCGTGGAAGAGGCGGTGGGTTGGCACTGGAGCTGTTGGAGTCGTAGTTGTCAAATTTAATCTCTGTCTATTAAACAGACTTAGAGTCCCAAGGACTGGTCTTTATCCAACAAATGCCTTGTAGATATTCACAGGAAATGACAAAGAGTGTGAAAATTGTGGAACTTTTCAGGGTGTAAAGAGGTTGTAGCCAGATCTGTCTTTACTCACTTTCAGCTGATTTTGTGATCCTGTGTGTGAAAGGAGGCCCTGTAACAACCTGGGGCTGGCTCAGAGTCCTTTCAAGTTCTGTGGCATTGGTGTTTCTGGCTCAGGATGAGTTTTCTGTCAGAGTGAGATATTTTTTGACTCTGTTGAACGTCTGTGTGTATCTTTTCAGAAAGAACAGCTGAACACCAAGGGCCGACCCTTCCGGGGCATGTCCGAGGAGGAAGTGTTCACTGAAGTGGCCAATCTGTTCCGGGGACAGGAGGATCTGCTCTCGGAATTTGGACAGTTCCTCCCAGAGGCAAAAAGGTCTTTGGTATGTGCTGAGAGCAGGGCAGGATATTGAATGCTCTGTCTGCATGTAGAATATGCAAAACGTGGGAAATCATACAGCCAGTAATGAGCATTGCTCCTCTTCATTGTTTGGATTTTCCCAGAACAGGTGACTTAACCACATGCTCTGTGTCCTGTTAGGATTCTTTATTTGAGAGAAGAATGTTGAAATCATTATTTATTTACTTCAGTTCACAGGAAATGGACCATGTGAAGTGAACAGTGTCCAGAAAACTGAGCATGAGAAGAATCTGGAGCACAGCAAAAAGCGATCCAGGCCACTGCTGCTGCGTCCTGTTTCTGGCCCAGCAAAGGTATCTTTCAGCAAGTAAAAACTTAGAATAACCTGATATTACTTGTGCTTAGTAATTGCTGAGATAAAGGTGTCATGAGTAGTGTCTTTGATGTATGTAGGTGTATGAAAAACAAAATTTTGAGTTATTTTAATTACTGTAGAAAAAGGGAATTTTTAATGCATGCTTAAATGTGTGTGGTAACATGTTTGATAGTAAATATCACAACCTTCTGTACTAAGTATTGGCCCTGGAAAGGGACAATTTATTGCTTCTGTGCAGAATCTCAAGTGATTCTCTTTTTTTGTTGTTTCTTCTTAGCTGGGAGACATTTGACAGAGATTGCTGTGAGGACGTGACACAGCAATGCCAGGTCACTGCTGGGGAAATGCAGGGTCTCAGCCTTTGCAGGGAGCTGTTCTGTGTCAACAGAGTGGAATTTGATGGCATTTGAGTCACAACATGTTAAATATAACTGCTTGTTCTTTTAACAGAAGAAAATGAAGCTGCGAGGTACCAAAGATCTGTCAGTTGCGACAGTGGGGAAATATGGGACGCTGCAAGAGTTTTCCTTCTTTGACAAGGTCAGTAACTGTTCTTTTCTCACATTTTTGGACTTATCTTCAGCCTTTTATGTGGTTGTTAATTGGTTGGTTTTGTGTATAATTTGTGTCAGCACTTAAGACGTTCCCTGACTTTTCAAGTGGTAGAGAAAGACCGACAAAAGTAAAAATAGGTGGGTTTGGAAGATGACTAGACAGATAATGAATAATTTTCTAAGTACAGGTGGCATTCAGGTGATGTGATCATCTCTCCAAACTGCTGTAGGTGCGCAGGGTGCTCAAGAGTCAGGAGGTCTATGAAAATTTTCTCCGTTGCATCGCTCTCTTCAACCAAGAGTTGGTCTCTGGCTCTGAGTTGCTCCAGCTTGTTACACCCTTTTTAGGGTAAGTTACTAACTTACTTCTCTGCCCTGTGGTACTTTGTAGGTCCTACTCTGTTATTTTTTGGACACATTGTGAACTTTGTTACAGAAGTTTCGGATTTAATTTAGAACTATGTCCTGGGTAGCGCACAAGAAATTGAACGGTAATCCAAAAGGAGGAGTAATAAAATCTGAACCTTTAAATTTATCTGTGCAGCTCTTAACGAGTATTTTGAGGAAACATTTTCCTCTCTCTGTTCACACTCCCTGTTTAATATCTCAAAGTGTAATAAAGGTATAAACATGAAATCTGAGAGCAGGGCTGTGAGAAGGATAAATAGCTCCAGCTCTGCTGTGAGCCTCCTGAGCTGTTTGGCTTGCAGCAGAAGAGGGAGAGTCAAATGGCAAGGATCAGTTTCTCCTCAGGCACTTTAGGGGAGCATTTGTGTAGTGAAGGGAAATCGTTTTCCTGCCTTAAGTAAAAAAACCCTTAAAGCAATTCAGAGAGAATGATAGCAGAGGTGAGATGTTGGTGAAAGATTTCTCCCTGTAACGCTGAGTTTGTTTAGATATTTCTGCCTCCCTTTTATGACACGCATTAACCACTCTAAAAGTGTCACAGTGAAATAACAAAATACTTGTGTTTTTGAAGGAAATTCCCAGAACTCTTTGCACAGTTCAAGTCCTTCCTTGGTGTGAAAGAGCTTTCCTTTGCTTCTCCGCTGAGCGACCGCTCCGGGGATGGAATGAGCCGGGAAATTGATTACGCTTCCTGCAAACGCATCGGATCCAGTTACCGAGCTCTCCCAAAAACCTACCAGCAGCCAAAGTGCAGTGGGAGAACAGCCATTTGCAAGGAGGTACTTTGGGATCAGGCTGTTCAATCCCTGAACACACAGAAATTGGAGCGCGGCCATTTGCTCCACAACTTCTGCATGTGGAGTCCCCTCTTCAGTGCTGATTCCCTTTACTCAGCCAATTTATTGAAATAGTACCCACATTTTACTAATTTTATCTAAACCCGTCTCAAATCACATCTTTAATACCTTTCGAGTCCGTGTGCAGACACAAATGTGTTCCTATAGACAGAAAAGAATATTAAATACCCTGGAATTAACTTTTTAGCAGTGGGCCAGTATGACCTTTGGGAACAATTTTTCTCTGGAAGAGCCCTGTGAGGCACTGCCTGAGGCCCCATTCCCACTGTTGTGGAGAGCTCTGTCTCCTTTTTTTTACAGTTGCTGATCACTTCAGAGTGATCTCTGTGTGTGAGGTGATAGTGAAGGTGTTTTTGAGTTTTCTGAGCAGCAGCCCAGCAGTTCCACACAGACCTCAAATCTGGGGAGCAGTGACCTGGGAATTAGGTCTGTAATGTCCTACAGAATCTCAGGGAAGAACTCTGCAAAGAGATGAGAGAGAAAACCCCATGAGAACAGCTCTGGGCTCACAAGGCCCTGCTCAATGTCGTGTCTTTGCACTGTTGCAGGTGTTAAATGATACTTGGGTTTCATTTCCATCCTGGTCTGAAGACTCCACTTTTGTGAGCTCCAAGAAGACTCCCTACGAGGAGCAGCTGCACCGCTGCGAGGACGAGCGCTTTGAGGTACCTGTGCTGCTGAGCTCCCTTTCTGCTTCCTCAGAAAGCAAAACCTCTGGATTTTGCTGAATTAATTGGTGGCCAGTTCCTGAAAGTTCTATTAGCGTTTATAGGTTTGAGATGGAGTTTGGTGTGTTGTGCTTGGAGTCTAATAGTTCTTCTTAGGCATGAGTCCAGTTCTAAATTGCATGTGACCTTTGGGAGAACTGGCAGAGGTCTGCTTTCCAGTAAAAACCTTCCTGATGCTTCCTGGCTCCACCCATGGGGCTGGAACACCTTCCACAAACGTGGGCTGCTGCTGCTCTCTGTGTTCCTGCTCTGCCTGTTCTGACCCTGTGTTTTCTGGGAACTCTCAACAGCTGGATGTTGTCCTGGAGACCAATTTAGCCACAATCCGTGTGCTGGAGAGTGTGCAGAAGAAATTGTCCCGCCTGACCCAGGAGGATCAGGAGAAGTTTCGCCTGGATGATTGTTTGGGGGGAACCTCAGAAGTGATCCAGCGCCGGGCCATCTATCGCATCTACGGTGACAAAGCACCAGAGATCATCGAGAGTCTTAAGAAAAACCCAGTTACTGCTGTTCCCGTTGTTCTTAAGAGGTAATTCCCACTGTTCTGTGTTCTTTAAGAAGCTGATAAGGGATTTTTAAAGCATTTTTAAACAACAGGACAAGAGGACATAGCTGCAGGCTGCTCTACTTGAAGTTCTGGTTGGACATCAGGGGGAATTTCTTCACAGAAAGGGTTGTTAAACACTGGAAGGGGCTGTCCAGGGAGGTGGTGGAGTTGCCATCCCTAAAGGTGTTCAAAAAACAGCTGGATGTGGCAGTCAGTGCTCTGGTCTGGTTGTCAAGGCAGTGACTGGTCAAAGGTTGGACTCAATGATCTCAGAGGTCTCTTCCAACCTAAATGATTCGGTGATTCTGTGAACTGTTTTTTGTTGGTGTTGTTTCAAAGGATAAGTTGTTATCAGCGTTGCTGCTTTTTCAAGTTTATTTATTGCTTCCGGGAATAAATTCCAGTTTTCCACTGAAAACTTCTTGCTGCACCACAGCTGGCTACATTAAAATGTTTGGGGTGTGTTTCTGTGCCTGTCTCCCTGAACTGACTGTTCATTTATGCAGATTGAAAGCAAAAGAGGAGGAATGGAGGGAGGCCCAGCAGGGCTTTAACAAGATTTGGAGGGAGCAGTATGAGAAGGCCTATCTGAAATCCCTGGACCACCAGGCCGTCAACTTCAAGCAGAACGACACCAAAGCTCTGCGCTCCAAGAGCTTGCTGAATGAAATTGAGAGTGTCTATGACGAGGTGTGTATGACAGGGAATGACCCCTCCTCCATGCCCTTCCTTGGCAGCGTGACCTAGATGTGTGCATGGCACCTGGGACCGTGTGGAAGTGGTTGGAAATCGGGAGATTTCTCGGTCAAAAACAGCTGTCCCAAGCACAGCGTTAATACTGGTTTATTTCTCCTGGCAGGAATGGCTCTTGAGCATGGATTGGAAGGATTTTAATCTATTTGTTTCTTGATTACAGCATCAGGAGCAGCATTCAGAGGGAAGGAGTTCATCCACGAATGAGCCTCATCTTATCTTTATCTATGAAGATAAACAGATTTTGGAAGATGCAGCATCTCTTATCAGCTATTACGTGAAGAGACAGCCCACCATCCAAAAGGAGGATCAGGCAACCATCAGGCAGATTGTGCATCACTTCATACCCGAGCTGTTCTTCTCTCAGCCACCTGAGCACAACATTTCTGAGGAATCAACCGATGAGGACAGAGAAAACCACCAGGGGCAGAACCTGGATACTCCTGAGCTGCGGAAAAAACACGTGCCTGGGCCTCCAAGCAGTCCTTTGGAGACCAAAGCAACCTTCTGTGATGTTACAGCTGCTGAGCCCCACAACACCCTGGATGATGTTTACAGCCTCTTCTTTGTCAATAATAATTGGTATTTCTTCCTCCGCCTTCACCAGACTCTGTGCTCCAGGCTCCTAAAGATTTATCGCCAGGCCCAGAAGCAGCTTCTGGAATATCGGACTGAGAAAGAGAGAGAGAAGCTCCTCTGTGAAGGGAGGAAAGAAAAAACCAATGATCCAGCCATGGAGCTAAGACTAAAGCAGCCAAGTAAGAATAATGCAGGTTAATGCCCTGGTTGCCAGTGCTCCATTGTTTATGTCTGGGTAACTGGGACCAGCAGGCAGCTCTGTGAGGGGTGTGGAGGTGCAGTCCTCGTATTTGTGAGTTGTGGACACAGCTCCTTTAGCAGGGCAGTCAGTGTGTCATGGGCTGGTTCACAGAGGCTTCCTGCCAGCCCACTGTGCTCAGGTGTTCTCAGGTAGGAATTGTAGGAATTCATTGTAGGAACCCATCACTTTGATTTACAATGTAAACAGCCCCACAAGGAAATAGTTATTGCCCAGGGCAGTCCTGGAAGTGCATGAGGGAAACTGTCCCAGCCTCTCAGGGCACCTGGCAGGGAACTGCCTGTCTGTAATGTCACTCTCTACTCTGGGTTTCGTGGTTCTTGAGCAGTGCTGCCTCTTGCACTGCTTGACTTCACTCTGCATTTTCTGTGCGTGAAATGAACGCCCTTTCCCCTGGCCAGGTGAGGTGGAGCTGGAGGAGTACTACCCAGCCTTCCTGGACATGGTGAGGAGCCTGCTGGACGGGAACATCGACCCCACGCAGTACGAGGACACCCTGCGGGAGATGTTCACCATCCACGCCTACATCGGCTTCACCATGGACAAGCTGGTGCAGAACATCGTGCGCCAGGTGAGGGCTGTGCTGGGGCTGCACATCACCCCTCACACACAGCCAGGCTTCTCCCAGTGCCCTGCAGAGCAACGGGGCACTGAGCTTGGAGCAAATTCAGGGAAATGTTCTATCTGACAGGGAAATGTCCCAGCAGAAGTTTAGTGAGAGAATTCAGCTTCCATCCAGGGACTACCTATGGGGATTTACTCTTTCTGGCCTTTCCCAACGTTTTTTGAGTTCCAGTCTTTTCAAAATTCTGCCATCCCCAAAATACATCTAAAGCAACACAAAAAATGTCCTGTTCTTCTTACTCAAATCAGTCTTCCAGCTGTAGTTTTCTAGTTAAGGCACATCAGCCCTTCACTCTCCTCTGTTCCTTTTATTGCAAACTCATGAAAAAGAGAGTGAAATGTGGGAAGTCTCTGGAGTTTTCTGCTTCAGCTGAGTGTGATGCCATGCTGAGTTTTACACTCCTTTCATGACACACTAGAGTTAACTCCTGGCCCAGGCCTGCTGACTGAATTCCCCCTTTTTTAATGGAAGCTTCACCATCTAGTGAGCGATGACATCTGCTTGAAGGTGGTTGAGCTCTACCTGAACGAGAGGAAGCGAGGAGCTGCTGGGGGTAATTTGTCATCCCGCTGTGTCCGGGCAGCAAAGGAGACCAGCTACCAGTGGAAGGCTGAACGGTGCATGGCAGATGAGAACTGCTTCAAGGTAAGACCTTGCTGCCAGGGAACTTCAGAAAATCACTGAAAAACTTCAGAAAATCTCCCAAGTGGCACTTGACCTGGGAGAAGTGGGTTTGGAAGCTCCAAGGTGAGAGTGAGCAATGTGGAAAGAAGGTACCAAAATCAGAGCACAGACAATGAGGGGATATTGTGGCTCACTGAGAAGCCTTGCTGCTTCTCTCCTAGCTTCTATTTGTTGTCCAAATGACTTGTGAATATGCAGCTTTTTATTGTCAACCCCTGCAGCAAATATTTTCTGTAACTTTATCACAGGTCATGTTTCTCCAGAGGAAAGGACAGGTGATCATGACCATTGAGCTGCTGGATACAGAAGAAACGCAGACAGAAGATCCTGTGGAGGTCCAGGTAATACCACAGTGACCATGGAGTCTGTGTACCACAAAGCAGATGTCTAAGAATGCTTTCCCTGCTTTCTTCTTCCAAAATGTGAGACTTTGCCAGGAGGACAAGTTTGCTTGGGAGGTGGGCAGGGGCTGTGGCCATTGACAGAAGTGGTGTATTAGCAAAAGAGTTTCAACATAAATCAGCCTCAGAATAAACAGCTTGGAAAGAAACAAGTTCTTTGCAGTGATGTTTGTCCTGATGAAGTGAAATCTCACTTGAATTGGTCTCCCTTGTGTAGCACCTGGCAAACTACATGGAGCAGTACGTTGGGGTGGAAGGAGCTCCCAACAACCAGAATGATGGCTTCCTCCTGAAACCGGTCTTTCTGCAAAGGTGAGCTGCTCCCTGCCCTGAGCCACACCTGCAGCAGCTGCTGCTGCCTCCTCGCTGCCCGTGTGCCAGTGGGTTTGGGTGATGTGCCAGTCCCGGGGAAATGCAGTCACTTTTGAGGGGCTGCTCCAGCCCAGTGAGCCACACAGCGATGCTGAAAGAGAAATTTATGACCACTGCACTGAGGTTTGCTCATGGAACTGTTTGGAATGGAGCGGGATGGATTCTGGATGGGATTCTGGGTCTACTTTGTTCCCATTTCACTAAATATTTGTCAGAGCTTACTGAGGAACATCCCAGAGAGAGCCTAAAAAACGAAACACGCGAATACAAGTTCCATACTTGTGCTGTGAGCCCTGTCATATGAGGAGAATGGATAACCAAGTGTGTGATACATGCTTTGTCATCCTTGTTTTGTTCCAGAAACCTGAAGAGGTTTCGCAAGTGGCAGTGCAAGCAGGTGAGGGCCCTGCGCAGCGAGGTCAAGAGCTCCTGGAAGCGGCTGATCGGGGTGGAGAGCGCCTGCAACGTCGACTGTCGCTTCAAGCTCAACACCCACAAGATGATGTTCATCATGAACTCCGAGGATTACATGTACAGGAGAGGAGCTCTCTGCAGAGCCAAGCAGGTACATCTCCCTTTTACTCCCTGTGCAGCCCAGGCAGTAGCAGAGGTTGAGGGTGGGAGCCAAAACGCAGGGACCAATAATTCTTGTGGCTGAATTCCTGCAAGCTACACCCAGAAGCTACTACTGTGTGTTGGGTGTAGCATGGAGGAGAGCTGGTAAATTCTCTGTGCTTTGGGTTAGCTTAGCAGTCTTTTCTTTACATGCAAATTTTAAGTGGGAGTGGCAAACATTAGGAAATAGAGATGGTTAAACGCAGGTCTGTGGTTTCCTGTTTGTGTGGTGCCCAAAGCATTGCACATCTCAGGTAGAGCTGAGGGCTTTGGCTTTTCCCCCAGGAACCTCTCAGTGATCTTCACTGTCCTGCTCTCAGGTCCAGCCCGTGGTGCTGCTGAAGCACCACCAGCAGTTTGAGGAGTGGCACAACCGGTGGCTGGAGGAGAACGTGTCCATGGAGGCCGTGGATGTGGTTCAAGACTGGCTGATGGGGGACGAGGACGAGGAGATGGTGCCCTGCAAAACCACGTGTGAGACAGTGAATGTCCACGGGGTGCCAGTGAACAGATACAGAGTGCAGTACAGCCGCCGTCCCGCTTCACCCTGAGCACCCAGACGAGTCAGAGCGTTGCTGGTGAAGCACATTTACTATGAGAATAGTGGTGGGAATGCAATGTATGTATTAATGATATTTATCCAAACAGCATTTTACTTTGGATTATCGTGTATTTTCCATATGGCATAGACTTGTCTCCTTGCAGTGTAATCCTCCAGCCATCATGAAGAGACTTCTAAAAGCTTTTATGGGAAGGGGGCTCTTGGCATTGCCACACACTTTTCAGTAGTTTCCTGGCTTTAGGCCACTGCTGACCAGCTCAGTGAGGGGGTGAGCTACCACTAGTGGCTTTGTTGGAGAGGTGGAGCTGGGCTGGTGCTTGAGCAGATGCTGGCAGCTGCTTCCACTTCGAAGGGTTTAATATTCTGTATCTTCCTGACTTTATGCCATCTTGGAGCCTGCAGAACTCTTCACCGTAACCTGGGAGTGCCAGCAGGGCTGAGAGCCCCTGGCACAAGGGGGGCTTTGTTATCCCTGTGAACCAATGAGGCAACAAATGACTCTTGTTCCTGGTGCTCTGGTGAGAAAAATGCCAAAACTGACACGGGCCAGCACTCCAGGCTCTGACCCTTCCTCATCAACCAAGTGTTCTGGAGCATGAACTGAGGGGAAGAACTCTGAGCTGTGGTGCTGGGATGGGAGCGATGCCCGGCTGAGGCCCCCCAGCTGCCGGTGTTGCTTTGGGTGCTGAGGACCTGCTGCAGACTCTGCCTTCTAGAATATGCACGGGGAGGAATATCCATGGGGAGGAATATCCATTGCGAGGTCTGGCCTGGTTTTTGGATTTGTGTTTTGCATGTTGGTGGGCAGCTCCGGAGCTGGGCGTTTCCCGGCGTTTCCCTGTGCATGCCCGGCCTCCGGCGCTCCACGGGGCTGCACCACGTCGGTGACATCGGCAGATGGAGCTCCCGGAGCACAGCTGGGAGCTGAGCTCTGGCCCTTGGACTCTCCTGTTTCTGCTGGGTCAGCACAGGCGCTGGGTTTGCAGGGACACAGGAACTCTGCGAGGAGCAGTGTGAGATCCAGCCGCAACCATCCCGGACGAGCTTTTCCACTGCAGCAGCCGTACTGCTATCGAAGCTTTTTTTGCCGTGAAGCCTAACACAGCCTGCCCTGATCTGTGCAGAGCACTACACCTGACTTAATCTAGTGAGAAATCAAGGAAATTTACTCGTGTCTGTCCTGCAGCCCCACTGTGACTTCACTCCTGTTTTACAGGGGCCAAGGGCAAGCACGCTGTCCGTGGAGTGTATTACAAACATAATGTTTTGAGGCATACCCAGCCTCCTTTCAGCTTTGCTTCCAACTTCTCCCTGGCTTTTGGGGCAATAAACCCCCACCCTGAAACTTTCTGTGGCTTTGATTTTTAGGTTATGATTTCTGCCAGACCTAAGGAGCAGCCTGTAGGATTTGTCCTGGGTTATTTCCACTGTACGACATTTGGTTTCGCAATTGTCTCACTTGACAGTAGAAAAATTGGCCTTTGGGGTACGTTTAATAGAAAACTGTCCTGAGTCTTTGTCTTTTCTGCAAAATAATCTGTGGGAGGGAAGGAGGGAGGCCACTCTCTGGCATTCGTGGCCACTTGCACAACCACTGCCAGCAGAGACTTTTCATCAAGAACCCATGTTCTCCTCATCTGGGTCTCTGCTAAACTTTGGTTCCTGAAATGATCTGAAGGTTCTTCCCCTGCCCTCGTTGCAGGGAGTGATAAGAGAGCACGTGGCTCTGCGAGGGCTGGGGGGAGCAGGGGGACAAGCCCAGTGCAAAGCACGGTGTCCCCCTTTCCCTTCCAGCCAGCTCACTAAAACACACCTCAGTCCTGCTCACCTCTCTGCTGTCTCCCAGTGGAGATGACAATTGTGCCAAATTTTATGGTTTTATGATACAGAAAACTGTTTACTAGAAAATAGGTGGCAACTTGTGGCTTAAAATGCGTTTGATTCCAGGTGTCCCAAGGTGGGCACCACACCTGGGCACCGTCCTGTTCCATCAACCCATTCTAAGTGTACTTCAGGTATTTTTAAGCATCCTTATTTTGTAAACCTTAATTTATAATCTGAACTGATTAAGCAAGACTTTTGCCCTTTGCAGTGCTATTGTCTCGAAGCTGAGAGTAGCAAGGGATGTGAAGGGAGTAATGGGCAGATTTGAGAGGGGCTTGTTCATATCTGAGGGTCTCAGCTGTGTATCTGCACGACCTTGAGTCAAGAGTTTGTTCTTCCATTTGTTTGAAGGATCTTTGCTTTTGGGCTTGTAATTGCTTTGCCAGCTCCTTGAATGTAGTTTTTTTTATATTTATTTGCACATTCAAGTAAAATAAAATACTGATTTTAAAAGTCTGCAGCTCTCACTGTTTTGTTTTTCTTTTCAACTAATTTAAACTTTGTGACAACCCTGAGAATTGATTGTCTTGTACCTGAAACTGGATTTTAAATGGTAGAAAAATGCAATTGAAAGGCTGAACGAGCAGTTCCTGGACAGGCTGCAGGATGTGCTGATGCAGCTGTGTGTCAGCAAGTGCTGCATGAGGGTGTGAGCAGTGCACTCGTTAATGGAAAAGGGAAATACATTTCCTGCAAGCAGCCCCCAGCAGTGATCCCACGCAGGAGCTGGGGCTGCACTCATGTGGGAGCTGCCAAAACCTCTCCTGGAGCCCGTGGCTGGAGGGGAGCAGGGAGTCCAGGGGGTGGCACAGTTGCTCTGCCACAGAGAGGTTTCAAAAGCAAACATTGGAACAGCTGGAGCTGGGTCAGGGCTGGGCATGGAGCTCAGGGAAAGGTTCTTCCCCCCGAGGCTGCTGGGCACTGCCCAGGCTCCCCAGGGAATGGTCCCGGCCCCGAGGCTGCCAGAGCTGCAGGAGCGTTTGGACAGCGCTCTCAGGGATGCCCAGGGTGGGCTTGTTGGGGTGTCTGTGCAGGGCCAGGGGTTGGATTTGATCCTTGTGGGATCCCAGCTCTAGGATTGTGTTGTGCCAGGCAGTGCCTTCTTGCAGCCTGGTTCCTTCCTAGCAGCACCTTTGCCAGAGGTGAGGCACAGCCCAGGCCTGGCCCCAGGAATCACACACTGAACACAACCAGGGCTCAAGAGAAGGGACTGATTCCAGTTCCCAACCCCACAAGCACATCTGCTACAGGTTAAGACAACACAACTGCAACCATGAAAATAACCCTCCACCCGCCTTTCCCTCAACCTCCCCAAATTCCTGGGTAATAACATGTTTAACTGTGCTCCCTGTGAGCTCTGCACAACAAATGAATGAGTGGATTTTGCAAATTGAGCCGTAGTGATGTGACCCAGAGCTGATAGGAGTTTCCTTTACATCATCCCCAACACTTCCGTTGCCATAACAAAAGGCAGCTCTGCTCTCTGTGCAGCCCCCTGGTCGCTCACAGGGAAACAAGCTGTTGTTCTCCCAATAACAATCCTCTGGTGCATCAATTGCACGGAATAATTTGATTAAAATGATGGCAGTGGGGTCTCAGAGGACACAGCCCACTTTGCACAAGTCTTCTCTTGGCCCTCTCATAAAGGGGATGCTCCCTGTGCTCGAGGCGAGGGCCAGCCAGATGTGACATAAGAGTGCTTGGAGATCTCAGCGAGGGGACAGCTCTGGCAACAGCAAACAGCTTAAAAATATCCTTCAGGTTTGCAGGATGGGATAGGTATCAATAGTAAATTCAGAGTTGCTAAAGGAAATACCTGACTTCAGCATTTAACATTCCAGGACTCTTTTTGTGTATTTCCACATCACAGGGATGCACCAGGAGAGTCAGGGCTGTGAACCAATGAGAGAGTCTAGAACTGTGTGTGAAAACATAATTAGAGGTTTTCTTCATGTTTTAGCCATTGCTCTGGATTAGAACTAACTCCATGTACCACCTGTTCAATTTGAAGACTAAATCAAAATCTAGCAGCTCTTAACCTGTGCTAAAGAATGAATCTAAAGAGGCCTGGTGCTGAAAAGGGATGATGATGATGATGGTGATGATGATGACAATGATGATGATGGCTGTGTCAGGCCAGGTAGCCCCCACCCCAGTGCCACTATCTTGCTGATAAAGGCCCCCAAAAAGCTATTCCAGAACACTGAGTGAGTTTTAGGGGTGTTGATAAGCTTCAACCATTCCTGGAAAATGCCTTCACATGGACTTTTACAGTGTGAAGTGAAAACTGCAGGCAAGCAGAAGAGCAGTTCTGAAAAACCTCCCTCCTCAGAAGCGCTGCAGCAGCGTGAGGCTGAGCAGAATGTGAGGAATCACCCAGGGAAAAGGTTGGGCGGAACCCCAGAGGAACAGGAGAGCCGTGGGACCAGCAGGAGGGAGAGGCAGGGGGATTCCCTGGAGAGTCTCAGGCAGGCCCAGGGACAAGGAGGGGACCCGGCAGTGTCTGAGATTCGAGGGAGCCTTGTACACACAGAGCCTGCAGGGACAGCTCCGAGCTGCTGCTCAGGAACCCTCTGGAGCTGCTGGAACGGAGCAGCAATAGCGAATCCCATCACTTACCCACCGCAGTTTGCTCTTCCAAGCCTCCAAGATGTATGGGACTGGCCAGGTGGTGTCCATACCCTCCCTCTGAGCTCTGAAATCCCCAGCCTGTTTCCAGCATTACATCTTCTGGGTTCAGAGCCCTGGAATAAAAGAACCCCTGCTCCCAGGAGATGATCTATTGCACAATTAATTACTTTAAAACCAAATTGTTACCCCACAGGGCAGGGATCACACGACTTAAAGAGATGTTAACAAGCCGTGACAAACCTCTGGCATGAGAATTTTCAGGCAAGCTGTTCTGCATCTAAGGCAGTCACTAAAGATCACACAGCATCTGAAAAATGAAGGATGCAGCGATGAGTAACCCCTCTCTGCTCCACTCCAGGGACCTGCCCATAGGAAGCAGGGCTGTGATTTGCACACTATCTGAACCTGATTATGGCTAATTTTTTGCATACAGAGCATGGAAAGGATCCTGGCTGAGGCATGGAAAATATGTGGCCACATGAGTCATTCTGTAATGGTTCATAAATCCTGAGAGAATCACAAAAGCAAAACATCTAACATTGCATCTTCCCTCTCCCTGCCAGTGGAACTCCACCTCTCGACATGCTCAGCACAAGGATGTGGGAATATGGTGAAAGCAAAGGAAATAGGATCATTTTCTCCTTGGAATAGAAGAATCTCATCAAACAGCAGCCAGGCTCAGATTTTCAACCTTCACAGAAGAGGCCATTCATAAGAGGAGGAGAAAGAAACGAGCTGCTCCTCAGGTTGCCAAACCAAATTTACAGTTCCTACTGCCTGGGCTCCAGCTCCTGTCCTTCCTCCCCTGCAGAGCCAGGCAAGGACTGCAGAGAAGAGCCCAAACCCCAGCACCCTCTCTAGCCATGACCTCCTGTCCCACTGGCCTACGCTCTTGATGGCCAGGGCCACGCTGAGCCTCTGACACGGGAGATGGGAGGGGATTTGGGAGCAGAGCAGAGCACAGAAGGGACCTGCCCAGGGGGTCAGAGAAGGGGGGACCAGGCAGCAAAGGATCTCAAAGGCTCAGGTAACATCTGCCAGTCCCTGTTACAGCATTATCTGAGTTGTCCTCTGGGCACAACCAGCAGCTCCACATGCTGCTCCGAGTTCTCATCCCAGGCAGAGTGGGGATTGTGCAGGGTGGGACTGCTCAGCTCTGGGAAAAGACAGCTTTTTGTGGGGCAGGAGTGGCTGGAACTCCCCGTAATCTCCCCAGCAGCAGGGACTTCCTGCGTGCCCTTTGCAGGCCCCTTTCCTGGTGGATGGAGCTGCTCTCCCTGTCCCAGTGGTTATCAGAGGAAGCAAAGCGTCTCCCTCACTTTGCCACTTGCCCTTGGTGTGCCACGGTGCTCCTGCTGGTGCTTTCAAGTGCAAAGAGCTTCAACCCAGAGGACTTTCAACCATCCTCTGCAGTAAAATCAAGAAGGTGCAGGAGCTTCATCCCCTGTTTAACCAGGAAGATGGAGCAGGAATAAAAGAGCAGAACTCCAAAGGGCCCAGCCTGATCTGGAGGCTGCAAGGCTGACACAAAAACCTTCCATTGCCAGAATATGAGTCTGCAAGAGCCCCATGTAATCCCTGGGAGGTCTGTGTGGTCTGCAGCTCTGATATCTGGGATATCTTCCTGTTTGTAGTACCAGAAAGTGTTGTGACTCAGGGTTTGGGAAAAGACCTCGGATCACCCACAGAGCCACTTGGGTCTCTGTAGTGGAAGGACGCCTGGCGCTCCCACGGGCAGAGGTGCGTGGGTTCTGTTTATGCCCAAAATGCATCAAACCCGACCACATTTGTTATTTCCAGGAATATTACGGAGCAGGAAGGAGACCCAGATGAGTCACTTGAGTCACCATCTCGCTCTGAGGACGAAGTGCAGCCCTGAAACACTTTGGGTCTGGATAAATAAGCCCCTCCCAGTCCCACATTCTGACGCTGGGCTTGTCCAGCCTGAGCTCGGGCAGCCCACGCTCGTGCCAGTGGTGACAGCCCCTCCATTCCCTCATCCTGCCCAGGATAAGCCCCGTTGCTTCCGAGAGTTAAGGACCAGCAGGAGGAAATGCGTAAGCAGGGTCACTGATGCTGCTGCTCCCACACAGCTCTGGCACTGTGGTGTGACACTGGACCCTGCGCTGGGATGGGGACCCTCGGGAACAGGCGGCTGCCACACAGACTCCTGCTCTGCTGTGCTTTCTGGGGACTCTGCCTGGCCTCGGACTACGATGGTGAGTGTGTGCCTTTGGGTGCAAAGCTGCTGCTTGTTAAAGTACGGGGTATTTGGGACCTTTGTAAGATCCCTGAAAACTCCTTTTTTTAATGAGTTCACACGGGAGGATGCTCGGATTGAACTTGGTGTGGGCTCCAGTTGAAGCAGGAGCTTGACAGAGGTGATATAGCAGAGAAAGAAGCTGGGGTGGAAGAAACTAGAAAGAGAAAGGAAAAATAGAGGAGCAGTAAACCAGAAAGGACTTGAAAGCCAAATCCTTAGCTAATTATACTCCCAGAGCCATGACTTTACACTGGAGTGGCTCCAGACCTTCACATTGTTGTGAGAGCCAGGCAGAGGAGTTGCTCCCTGGCTTCCCAAGCCTGTTCTTGGCTGTACAGGGGAATTGTTCTCTGGCTTCCCTGGCCTGCTGATGGCTGTAGAGCATCAAAGTCCATTGTGAGCTGCGAGAAACCACAGGGCAAAGGAATGGGGTATACTCTCAGAAAGGTGGCTGAGGGTGGCTCCTGCACACCTAATTCTGCCAGCCAGCTTTTTCTGCCCATCACACAACAGCTTTTCCAGAACACTGCCAGTTGCAGGGACCCCAGCAGAAAACAGCGAGCAGCCTTTGGGGTGAGCTGGGCGTGCAGCCTCCAGTCTCCAGCCTGCTCTGCTGAGTAACAGGCTGCCTTCCTCTCCCAGATTACTCTCAGAACAGCACCAATGAACAGGCCACCACCCCAGAGATCACCCCGTGTCCCCGAGCCATCCCGGGCCACCAGGCCACGGTGAACAATGTCACCTACCTGCTGATCCCCGAGGCCACGCGAGCCCAGCTGGGCAGCGCCGTCACCGTCCGGCTCATCCCCTGCCTCTACAGCCTGGTGTTCCTGCTGGGGCTGCCGGCCAACGGGCTGGCCCTCTGGGTGCTGGCCACCAGGGCCGAGCGCCTCACCTCCACCGTGTTCCTGATGAACCTGGCGGCCGCCGACCTGCTGCTCATCTCCGTGCTGCCCTTCAAGATCTCCTACTATTTCCTGGGCAACCACTGGCCCTTCGGGGAAGGGCTGTGCCGCCTCACCACGGCTTTCTTCTACGGGAACATGTACTGCTCCGTGCTGCTGCTCACCTGCATCAGCATCGACCGCTACCTGGCCGTGGCTCACCCCTTCTCTTCCCGTGCTTTCCGCACTCCCGCCCTGGCTGCCGGCACCTGCGCTGCCGTCTGGCTCTGCGCCGCTGCCCTCACGCTGCCCCTGACCCTGCAGCGGCAGTCGTACCCCCTGCTCGGGGCAGGGCTCACGCTGTGCCACGATGTCCTGCCCCGGCACGAGGACGACGGGTTCTACTTTTATTACTTCGTGGTGCTGATCGCCTGCGCCTTCCTGCTGCCGCTGCTGCTGCTGGGGCTGAGCTCGGGCGCGGTGCTGCGCGTCCTCCTGCGCGGGGGCAGCCGCTACTCCCACGCCGTGAAGCTCACGGCCCTCGTGGTGCTCACCCTCGTGGTTTTCTACACCCCCAGCAATGTCCTGCTGCTGGTTCACTACTCCAGCCCCTGCTCCAGGCTGCACGGCCGCCTGTACCTCAGCTACATGGTGAGCCTGGCCCTCAGCACCTGCAACAGCTGCGCCGACCCCTTCGTCTACTACTATGTGTCTGAGGATTTCCGCGAGAAGGTGAGGAGGAGAGTCTTCAGGAGCAGCAAAAAAACCACCACTTCCCTAAAGACCTCCAAGGAAACGCTGCCTCGTTCCAAACATTCGCTGGCGTGAGCCTCCAGCCCGGCTCGCTGCTCCCAGGGCACTCGTAACACGCAGTGGGGATAAGATGAAGGCGAGGCTGGAATTCCACAAGTTTCACCCAGAGCAGCATTTCCCAGGAGCTGAGTGCTTTTCCCTGTCTGCACAGGGATAAGGCTGAATAAACCCGAGCTGTGGGATTCTTTGCCCAGACAAGATGCTGAGTGCTGGACACATCCATCCTTTACTGGGACACTGCCTGCAGCTTCTCAGCTGGCTACACACCACCAGGGATGCTCCTACCCATACATCTGGGTCTGGTGTTCCTAATCTGACTACTCTCTGCCTGCTAGTCCTGCTCCTGACTTGCTCACTGTCCTTAAATGCATATTCCTTTCCCCTAAAACTGAAAAAGAATAGACATTGCAACCCCAAGTCTCTGAATGCTTCAGAAGATACTCTCCTGAACTAAACCAGTCTGTCAAGAAAGTGCAGAGCACTGGTTTGTGTAGCAAAAACATTCTTGGCTTGATTTGCACGCAACCCCACAGTAATGTCAGTCCATTGTTGGTAAAAGGTGCAAAAATCCCATTCACTCATCCTTGTATTTGCAAATCACCCTTGGCATCCATAATTTCTTTGAGGCAAAGGTTGTATTAATGGATTTTGTAAAAAAATGATGTCTCATGAAGGAAAATAGTAAAGTAGGAATGGAGCAAACCCTCTGGTACTCCACACTTCCTCCGTGTAATGTCACCCACAGCCAAAAGCTGTCTCTGATCAAAGAGGTGCTCAGGTTTGCTGCAAATCTGACAAAATGCAGCCAGCTCCTCTCTCAGACACAACTGGGGCACAGCCCTGTGAGCAGCCAGGTAGAAAACGAGCAATAAACCTCTTTAGAGCTCCTTAATTCTTTAGTTTTCCCAGCATAGGCTTGACAGCCTAAAGCGCGAATAAGAGGCAGAGAGGATTGTCTTAAAATCAGTTTTTAATAAAATATTTATCAGAATCTAAAACAAACACTTTTCTGGACTCAGACTTGCTAAGATGTGTGTGAACAAACCAACAGCTGGTCAGAGAGCTGTTTGTGTGTACCTGTGTGTGCGGGGGCAAAAGGCAGGCGAAACACAAAGCCGGGCTCTGGGCACTCAGTCAGAAACAGCAGGGACTAAAAAAACCCAAACCCCAACCCAGTCTGGTAGAGGTTTTCTAAATAGTTGCTCTATTCACAATAATGAAAACCAGGTTATTGTGCATTAAATGTCAACAGTCAGTGTGAGCAAAGCAAGTGCTGGTGTGTCGGGGATGTTCCTCAAGCAAGCTGAACATTCTTCTGGTATTTGCTTTCTACTGAGGCTGATTAAGAAGGAGGGGAAGAGGCAAGACCACACAGGACAAGAGAGAACAAGGGGAGCTATTGCTTTAAAATAAATACCATGGTAATGATTACTCTGCATAATGTACAGTTACAAATATATAAATATTCATTTCCTTGAAAGGATTGCAAGCATCAATCACTGATAACTAGCACTGCTGCAGCTATTCAGTCACACAACTCGATGGAAGAAGCAATTTCTGTGTCTTACAAACCCACTGGCACTTTTCTCCTTTTGCAATGAGGGACTGCCAGGAAAAGGAAAGGAGAAGCCTCTCTCTGACAGAGGGAGGCAAATGTCTTTAAGCCAGAAACAACCCAAAGCAGCAGCAGCTGCTGCTGGCCTTGCTGGCTTTGGCTTTCCAGCACCCAGCTGGTCTTTTCCTTGGTGGAAAAAAGAAATAAAATCAATCCTTCTCTCTAAACTGACTGGGCTGAGGTGCACAAAGCGGGAGCCTGAGATGTCCTTGTGCTCCCAGGGACAGGAAGGAGACTGACCAGCTTCAGAGCCAGAACTGGGCCAAAGCCTCTGAATGGTTTTGAGTCTGTACAGCTGTGCTGTGTCCAGTGGTGCTCAGGGATCCAGTTCTAAAGTCTCTGTATTCCAAGCAGGATGTTGAAGAGTGGAGGAAAAACAATCTACGATTTTTTTTAAACCTAGATAAGAATTAATGATGGTTACAAGAAACATGAACAGCAAATGTGGGACAGGGCAAAGCTCTGGACCCTCAGCTGGGGTGGAGAAGAGAGCAGAGACCTGCTCCTTTATCTCTGTGATAGGGGGGAAAAGGGCAACCACAGTGGTGTAACTGCAGGTTCCTTGATTCAGTTGCTTAAATAAAATTACCTTTTTTCTCTTTAGCTGCAAAGAGGAGCTGGTTTGGTGTAGCAAGAGTGGGGGGAGGCAGAGACTGCCAAGAGCAGATGGACTGGAAGTGCCAAGGCTGGGAAGAAGCACTGGAGGTGAAGTCAGGATCCAGAAATCCTGTCACATCACCTCCCACTGCCCTGCTCTGTCTGGCTCTGAGGACACTGAGGCTGCTCTGCCTTTGCCTTCTGAAGGTCCAGGGCTCTCTGGCTTTACTTTGAATTGGGAAACAGGAGCCAGACTCCTCTGCCTCAAACACTGGCATAGAGACCCCTCAGACAAGGCCCTGATTGATGGGCTGGCACCACCAGCAGGAATTATTTACCTGGCAGCAACAGGGGGATGTCTGCATCTGGAATTAGGACATTACATGTCCCAGAGCCTGGGGAAAGTGAAGAAAGACAGGTTTAATTCTTGGCTGGAACTCCCCACCCTCACCTCCTCATCCCCAGGGGGAGGTCTGAGTGCCCAAGGATCTGTGAGAGGACCAAGCAATACAAAATGACTTCAAATATCTCTCCAGAAGCATACAATGGCTACACAATGGGTGAGAGAGGGCAAGAAAGCAAAGCCAGAAAGGGACTGAGGACTGGAGACTGAGGAGCCCAGAACACAGGTCCCATCTCCTGGATGAAGCCAGCCACACAAACATTATCAGAGTGACCAAATGCCTCATTCTCCCAGCTCACAGCACTAAACAGCTGCAGCCTGAACCAGCCAACAGCAGGGTTTGTATTGTGCAGTTTTGAGTTTTAGAAAAGGGAAAAAAAAAAAAAAATCTTGTTGCAGTTCACACTAGGCCTGTTATTTACCCAGGGAAAAATATTGACTCAGTCCTGTGTGTGTACACAATAGCCAGTGCCTGCCAGGACAGTTGCTTACAGGAGGTGGAATTTAGTTTAAAGGCATTTATTTACCTGCCAGGCAGGAATGCAGCTGCCAGGGTGAGCACAGGATCTGCCCCTGCACACCCCAGACATGGGGCAGAACCCTCAGCCCATGGCAGGATCCTGGGAGCAGAGCTGGGAGCAGCCACGAGGGAAGGCTGGCAAAGCTGCCAACGAGGCAGTTCTGAAATTTCTGGGAACTTCAAGACCCAGACCTTCATCATGTCAACTACATTCTGCAAATGTCTGGCCCCAGACAAAAAGGACTGGAATCTACACATGCCCAACCTCTGGGGTACCTCCTGGTTTGTCCCCATGTGGACATTTTTCTGGAATAAACTTGCCTTTATTCTGGAATGGAATGTCTATACTGGGATATATTCTTGTCATGGTTCCTGTGTAAACAAGCCTTAAAAATGAATGGAGCTGGGCTTTTTTTTTCTGTTTCCATTCACCAATAAACACCCTCAAAAGGAGTTTCCACCCTGCTCTGGGTCCTGGTAACAATAGAAGTGGGAAGATAAAATATTAACACTATTTTGCAAGAGGCAATTGCATGTAACTCCTCCAAAGAGAACAATGCTGCTCCAGGCAGGAAGGAAAGCTCAAAAATCTTGGCTCCTGCACTTTTGGAAACACAAAGCTTTTCTTTTTAGTTTTGCCACGTTGCTTGGGGCAGGTCAGATCGAGGGAGTCCAGCCTGTGACACCAGGGATTGGTACTGGCCAGCAGAGCCAGGGCTTGGGCAGGGAGTACCAGGACCAGAACACACTGTACTGGATCCCAGTGGGAGCAGAATAAAAGGGATTGGTGAACTCAGGCAAACATTTCAAAGGGCTGTGCCTTGGCCAGGTTCATTTTCAGGCCAGGGTTTGGGGAGGAAAGGGGCTGAGAAGGCTGCAAGCAGCTCCTGTCAGCACGTAGTGCAACACAAAGAGGGCTCCCCCACCTCATCCTTGCCACTGCTGGGGCTGCAAACGCCCACCTGAGGCCTGCAGACAGCAGCAGACACAAAGCCTTTCAGCCCTGGCAGTAGATTTCAGTTTTCTCATGTAAAATGTACCTCCCAACAGCTTCCCTGAATGTGGAGCCACAGGGAAGTGTCTCTCTCATGGGTGCAGCAGATTGATGGGCTGGGGAAGATGAGTAGCCTCTTGCTATGTCATAATTGGCAAAACACACTGACTTTTATTATTATAATTTGAGCAAAAAACTTCTCAGCCATCTTTCCTCAAACAGCAGTTCAGCTAAGCACAAGGCCTGGACTTAGCTTCTAAGTGTAGCTAGGAAATGGCATTTGCAGAATATCCTGATAGCAGAGAAAGCACTTGGAAATGCTCTATGGGTTTGAATTCCAGCCCCTATTTTTCTCACCTAGAGGGCACAGCATATTGGTCTCCCATCACTGGAAGGGCTCCAAAGAGGATGCACAGAAGGCAGGAAAATGGAGAGAAAAATAACGCTGAGTGTCCCCCTTAGAGCTCCAGATCTGCCCCGTGGGGCAGCAAAGCCTACAGTTCTGAGGGCATCAGGAAGTAGTCATCATTCGGGTTCTGTTCTGCAGCAGGTCGTCTGGAGGAACAAACTCATACAGGAGTCGATTCTGAGCCTCTTCTCTTTACTTAAATTATGTATTTCTGTTGGAAAGAGAACACAGGGAAGAAAAGTCACCTTGCTGTGATGTACCTTTGTGAGACATCACTGAGCCTGGGCAGGGAAAAGCTGAAAAGGTCACAGAGTTGGAAGGGACCCTCAGGGATCATCAGTGCAGCCCCTGGCCCTGCACAGACACCCCAACAACCCCACCCTGGGCATCCCTGAGAGCGCTGTCCAAACGCTCCTGCAGCTCTGGCAGCCTCGGGGCCGGGACCATTCCCTGGGGAGCCTGGGCAGTGCCCAGCAGCCTCGGGGGGAAGAACCTTTCCCTGAGCTCCATGCCCAGCCCTGACCCAGCTCCAGCCGTTCCCTGGGCTCCTGTCCCTGTCCCAGAGCAGAGCTCAGCCCCTGCCCCTCCGCCTCCCCTCGGGAGGAGCTGCAGCCCCCAGGAGCCTCCCCTCAGTCTCCTCTGCTCCAGCTGAACGAGCCAAATGAAAGGGCCACTTGTTCCACTGGGGATGAAGCCACTGAGGTCACAAAGCCTTTTACAGCTGCCCCACCAAGATCCCATTCCCGGTGATCATAAACAGTTGCAAAAACACCCCTTTTTGGGGAACTGAACACCCTTGACCCAGCACAAGGACGCCACAGGCTGGCTCCAAGCAGATCCCTGACCCCACTGTGGGCTGGCTCACCATTCCACCGTGGTGGCCGCTCCCTGGCTCCTGTCCCCTTCCCGGAAGGTGCTGGCCGTGGTCAGCTCTGCCCCCACCTCGAACACGTCGGCCTCTGCGGCGAAGGCGTCGGGGTCGTACTCGTAGGAGTAGTAGGACAGGTCTGTGTGCAGGGGGGGCCCCTCCTCGGCTGTGGGGGGAACCAGAGCTGCAGGAGCTGCATTTCAGCATCACCACAGAGCAGGGCAAGGGCAGGAGAAGGAAGGGATTTTAGTCAGGGAGGCCGGACACGAGGGAAGGAGGCTGCAGGTGTCGGCTTGGATTCACAGGGGAGGGGAGAAGCTGCTGCAAAAGCAGAGTTTTCAATTTCCCAGTCTGACATCTGGGCACTGGAGTAAAAGGAAAGAGGGGGAACAAAAAGAGGGGTAAAAGTGAAACAAGGAGGAAAAGGGAAAACAAGGGGGGGAGCAAAAAAGGGTGGGAAAAGGAGGAGACAGGGGAAAGAGAAGGAAACAAGGGGGGGAAGAGGAGGAAACAAGGGGGGGGAAGGGAAATAAACAGAGGGAAAGGGCCATGTAGTTTGAAAAAAAATCTCAAAGTCTCCCTTTCCAGCATGGAATTAACTGAGGTGCTGAAGTTCAGACCCACGACCCTGAGGGCTGCACACAGTGAGGTAAAAGTGTCATGCAGAGGGCAGATGGCACAGGGGAGTCACTCTGCACCCTGAAAATCTGTCCTCTGACCGGGTCTAAATCGGGCACCTCAGGTAAGGATGTGTTCTGTGTGCCTTCAGCTGAGCATCATTTCATAAAACAAGTGACAAAGCTGGAGGGAGACCCTGAGGGAACAGCTCACTGGGTGACTGGTCAGTGAAGGCAGCCAAATTTCTTTTCAGCCCAACAAGGGTGAAGATTTTGAGGCCAGGAGCCCACAGCAGAGCCATTCACTGCAGCCTGAAAGAGGAGCTGAGATGCATCTGCCCCAGCACAGTCACACACCACTGAAACTTCCACCACTGTGTAGGGACAGATCCAGCGCAAGCAGGAGCAGGAATTTCTCCTCTTCCCACTCACTCCAGGCTGTGCTGACCCCGGCAGGTCCCTCTCACAGCACACACCCCACTCACACCAGGCTGTGCCTCTGTGCTGGGCTGCTGCTCCCTGTCCAGAGGGTGAAACCGCAGGACAGAACTTCTAGGAACAGCAGTAGATCCGTGTTTCCTAACCTGCTCCTCGAGCCAGCTCAGCTGTCCATCCTTCCTGTTTGCTCTCTGTGTACACTGCTCTAATCCAAACCAAAGCAAGCACTGAGGCAGAATTACTGCAGGGAGGAAAAGTCCCCCTCCCGCCCAAAGCTGGCTTTAGTTAAAGAGAACACTCATCAAGGCCTTTGAAAATGTTTGCTCTCTAGAAATAAAATATCTGAAGGATCTTCCCTGTTGCCTCCCACATCCTCCCAGCAATGGGCAGGGGAGGCAGGCTCTGTTCACTCCTTCTTGGCCTCCTCCCTGTGAGAACCTGCCAGATCATGAGCTCCCTCTATGAATGGGTGATTGCTGTCCACCAGGGATGGAATGAACATCACAGGCCTGACTCTTCCCGGGAATTGAGCACTGGAGTCACAGCAAAGAGCACAGGCCGACGTTTCCTGCTGCACACAAACCACTCCCCCCAGCCCCAAATGTTTGTGCCCAGGCCAATGTTTGCTGAGCAGCGATGGGGGGAGAGGAAAAATGGCCCTGTGCCAGTTCAATCAATCCTGAAAGAGCAGCAGCCCTGTGGGGAACATGCCAGCCAGGGAATTTTGGGGATGACTCCACCTGGAAGCACAGCTCAGGCTGATTTTCCTGGTAGGAGCTGGTGTGGGTGATGGCGTTTAATTTAAAAAACAAAACACCACCACCAATTCCACAATTCCACCTAGAATTTTCTTCCAGTTCCAGCCATGGGCCCTTCTAGTTGCTGGAGCAAAACTGTGCAAAGGACACGGCTGTGGGGAGAGGGCTGGGGGCCAGAGAGCTGAGCCTGGGGGGCTTCCTGCTCACAGCAGCACTGATACCCCCAGTAGTGCTACCTCACACACTTGGACATTGTTTTCCACCAAATCCATGCAGAATCACATCACTGTGATGTCAACATACTGTCCTCCAACATCGGTGGCTGTGCCTTGGCTGTGCCTTGAGTGCCTTTGGCAGAGGAGATGGAGGCAGTTTCAGAAGAGTTAATGATCTGTGGAAGCAATCAAAGCACCACCTCATCAGAGAGGTGCTATCAGAGCTACTGGGGATCCCACAGGCTCTGAAATCCACCCAGATTCTTGTGGCCAAGAGTGACAATGATCTCAGGAAAGCCACAGTCAGAAATTTAGTGAGATTTTGATACTCAAGATAATAACTCAGCTCCTCCTCCAGGGTTGTCAATCCAAACAAAGACTGCAGCAGGCTGTGAAGGCACAGGAGGACAGTTTCAATGCTGAGCCAGAGCTAGGTCCATGCTACTCATCAAAATCCTGGTCCACCCTTTTGAAACTCAGTAATTCACCTGTGAGAAGGAACAGCTGAGGAAGGGGATTCACACAGGAGTTATTTCAGCTGAGTCCTGTCACCCTGCAAGCTTCCCTCTCAATCACGAGGAGCTACAGGTGCAAAGAGGATCCCACCCATCTGTACAAAAAAAGCTGCAGTTTTAGGGTCAAACCTCAGCCACTCTGCCTCGCTGCAGGCTTTGGGAAGGCATCTTAAAATGTTCTGACAACAGCAACAGCACTGCATCTGGATCCTTCAGGGTTCTTTTCCTGTTCAATTGCTCACCTTGAACATGCTGTGGAGTTTATTCCAGCAAACCCACTGGCATGTGTGGAACTTCACTGTGGGTCTGTGTGTGCCAGAGGGAGCCCCGACACATCCTGAAATTCCTACTGATTGCTGGGAGGCAGCTGCTTGTTCCCACTGCTGGGTAACATGGACAAGACCTCAATTAAAGCATCCATCAGCCCAAGCTGAGCTGCACAAGTCTCATGGCAAACACAGGGGGCTTCCAGACAACACAAACACCACGCGCTTCTCTGAGAACGTGGCATTTCCTGCAGGTTAACACACCCAGGTGGTTTTACACCAACCTGCCCTAAGCTTGATTTGGCTCCTGGAGTTTTGCATCCTTTTAGGAAATCACAGATTTAGGCACGGCTCAGCAGAGCCCTCGCTGGAGCGCCTGAGCCGACTTAACCCGATCACATGCTCCAGCAGCACCGAGCCCAGGAGAGCGTGTGTGAGGAGGGGCTCATTCATCTGCTGCACTTTGATTCATGTCCCATGTGCTTGACCCGAGAGGAGCCCGGAGGATTAATGAAAATCACATGCTGGGCCCTTTTCCTGGTGCAGGATTTAGTCAGTTTTATTCCTGAATGCTCACTCTGCCATGGCTGCTCCCAGCTCAGCATCTTCCTGCCCGAAAATTTGGGCACTCCCAGATCCCAGGACAAAGCCAGCTCTAAGTGCTCCTGCTTCGAAGAACACCCTTATGGCACTTAGGGGTTTGTCAATGCCACACAAAATGATCAGGTTTTCCCCTTTTGCTCCTTCTGAGCCAGTGCTTTTTCTGTCCATTCAGAACAGAAACCCCAGGGGGATTTTCCTTTGACTTTAACATAGATAATTTCAGAAATTCTGTTCTGAACATTTTTTGGATTGTGAGTTGCCATCAAATTCCATAATTTTTTCCCCCCAGGTAATCATACTTTCACTATCACATTTTTATTTGAAAATAGCATAATGGCAGCCCCATTTTGTCGACCTCGGTACAGCCTCGCATTCCAGCGGTGCCCAAAAAGAACAGGTTGGGAATGCTGCTTGGAAGGGTTCAGATTGCAGAGTTTCCATGCTGAGCACATGGTGTGTGCATGGAATAAAAGGCAACAAGATATAGGTACAGATATATTCACAATATGTCCAGGAATAAAAAAGGGATGGAAAATAGTAGAGATGTTAAACACTAAGACTGAATGACCTATAGAAACTGTCATAATGGGATATCCACAGTGTTTGTACACCCTGATAAGAGAACTGTCCCTCAGCTGCTGCCCAGAAAGGAAAGAACAGGATGGTGTCTCATGCTGGACAAGTGTTAGTCTGACTCTGGTGCACAAGGAGGACATGAGGAGGCACAGAGGCTTCTCCTGAAGAATTAAACTGGTTTTACCGATTTGTTGGGAGAGTTGGCGACTGGGGGAAAATTAATGAGTGGAAAGCAGCCAGGAAAAATCTAGTCCAGTTTATTTACTAGAAACAGCATGAAACAAGCTATTCTATTGACCCTCCACTGCTTCTTGGTGAGATTCATTGTGAGCCATGAGCGAGTTCGACGTGAGTCTTGGAAAAAAGTGCATGAACATAAGCACCAAATAAAATGAGCAGCCAAATTCCTGGCTACTCCATCTACTGACCTTAATATTTTTGTTCACTAAGGCCCTTTATTCCAAACAGCAGCTCTGAGAGAACCAAGACTGCCAGCTCCATTTTTGCACAGAACTGCAGGGACAAAGTTAATCCACCTGGATTCGAGTCCTTGCAGTGGTTTGGGCTGTTGTCACGTCCTGCTCAGTTGTTTGTTGGAACACATTACATCAGCCTGGTTTGAAATGGGATCTTCCCAGCTTAACAGTGGAAGAAAAGATCACAGTGTGTGTTGTTCAAACACAGCAGGGCTGAGAAAATAGGAGGGTTGGTTACCCATTCCCACAAGCAATTATCTAAATCCTGCAGGTGCTGAACTGAGAAGGATTCTTTCAAGATTTCCTGAAAGGAAAAGGGCTAGGAGAGCTGTCTGCTACTGAATAGTTCTCATCCTCAGTTTCCTTGACTTCCTCATTTTTTTTCTGATTTCTGAATATTCTGTCTTTTCTATTAGATGGGAAAATTCAGCATCTTTGCTTAAAATGTGCTTGAGAGCCACCTGTACTTTTACAGGGACAGAACAAGCTTTAATGTTGCTAAAGAAAAAGCCTTTGGATAAATACAGAAATATTGCATTACCTGCTGGAGTCTGGGGAACACTGGGCTGCTCAGCTGTGTGGGAGTGTGTGTCCCTTTCTTCTGGCAAATTCTTGGCTGCAAATATAAAGAAAAAGGAACTCATTGGTCACATAATTTGTTAATGCATCTCTAGGAAACGTTTGCCTTTCCAGAAGTGGCATACTCAGTTCCCTGAGCTATTACACTACACACCTTGAAAGCCCATGCAGGATCTCCAGAGAATGCTACATTTCATGGATTTAATTTTTACCCAGGAGTATTCACTTCAGATCAAACAGTATCACTAATTTTCTCTTCAATTCATTCTGATTGGTAAAACTTGTATTAATAAGAACAGAAAACCAGTTATTCCAAGCTGAAAAGCAGCCGCTCTTACCACTTAACCTCCTGTAGTATGAACAGCAAAATAACACAGGGGAAGTTTGGAATTCCCCTCCTTTCCCTACCACAGGCACGGAATATTAACTTCCCCAGATGAGGATTTGTAACACTCTGCAGCTGGACCGTGACAGAAAAGGGAAGTGAATGAAACTTACAGGCAGAACACTGAGACATGGGCAGCTGCTCTATCCTGGTGTTGTTCCTGCACGATGCCACTTCCATCTGGCAGTGGTTGGGGTAGATGTGCCCGTCTGAGCCGCACACGGGCTCCCCGTCGTAGCCGCAGTCCCGCGAGCACAGGCACTGCTCAAAGTACTCGTCCTCCAGGCAGCCAAAGATGTTGTTGCAAGGGCCAGAGTGCACAAAGCCTGGGAATTAAACAAAACCAGTCAGTTTTGCATAGCACGGGGAAGGTGGAATGGAAACATTTCACTGATGTCAGTTTTCATGTTGGAATTCCCTGTGATTTCTATTATGAATTTACAGACTCAATAGAATTACAAGCTCTGGGAGCAAAGTTGCCTTTCTGAAAGAGCCATGGTGCAACAGCTTCCAGACTTGGGATAAAGCACCTATTTTTAGGCCACAGAGCACAGAAAGGAACATACAGTTTCTGGGGGAAAGTTATTCCTTTCACTGATGCATGAAATTGTTCAAACCCCCTACAGTTAATTGTGGAACCCCATTGCAAAATATTGGAGAGAAAGAAAACCAAATTGCATGGTAAAGAGTTTTCACCTCTTTTTTTACTGACACATCTCCCTTTGTGCAGGTTCTTCCAGAGTCAGACATTTTACCTTGCCTCTGAGGCAAATCACAGTCACTTCGGTGCCTGCAGAGCACCACTGGTCTTTATCATCACTTTAATACTGCAACCCCCCAAACCTTCGTGCAACTTCCACGAACACAGAGAGCAGAACAGAACGTTCCTGTCAACATAATTTTGGGTTCAGAACACCTGTGGGTCCCATTTTTCTGAAAGATCTGTGCGGCTTTGGGGTAACTCACCAACCCACTGGCTGGCTGAGCTTTCCACCTCGTTGCAGGTTGGGCCATCGCAGAGCTCCCGGGCCAAGGGGCTGTTCTCGCTCACGTTGTAGAAACGAGTTGCTTCAAAAGCTGCAGCAAGGAGGAGAAATCACAGCTGAGCCTCCTGCCTGGAGCTCCAGTGCCAGCAGGGATCAAAGGCAAGCAGGCACAAACCTGGCTCGTAGTAATCGTACACTTTGATAGGAACGGGGGCTGTTTTCCCAACTATGTGCTCTCTGAAAGCTTGGAACTTCACACAGGTCATGCACTGGCTGGGAATCTGTGTGAAACGGTGTGAAAGACTCAAAAATTACACTTGAAGTGAAGAGAGAGACAAATGAACGCAGCATGTGCCCCAAAGTAACACACCATGCACAAAGACACCTCCAGTACTCCAAGTGGAGGGACAGAGATAATGAATTAAAGCCAAACAGGATGAACTGAACCAGGATGCTTTGCTGACCTTTAAAACACATACTTGCCACAGAGCAATGGCAGACCTGGTGTTCCAGCTGTGTTCCCTGGCTTGCCCACAACCACCAGACAACTCCCTGCTGCTTGACCAAGCCAAGAGAAATCTCACTTTCCACTCTCAGGTCTGTGCTGTGAGACTTAATTATTCTGCTTTTAGCAATGCTAGTTGTACCTTCAAGTGACATTATTTTGAGGCAAAAAAACTAAGTGATATCTACCCAAAACCACTCCATGGGCTGAAGTGAATCCCCTGCTTCTATTAGACTTTGGTTTCCAACCAAAACCACAACAACACCTGCAGCAAAAGAGGCTCAGGCACTGGCCAGTTAAAGCTGCAGAGTGATCCTCACCCCTGAGGGACCCCAACACTCTGCCTGTGCCTCATCCCCTGATCATTTGCCTTTCAGTAAAATCCAATATAATTATAAGAAAAATAGTCATTACCTCATCAAAATAAAATAGGACTTTTCTTCCATCCACTTCATATCTTTTTAACCCAATCTGCTTGTTCATCAATAACTGGGGGTAAAAGAAAATAAGCCAACATGTTTAATCTCATCTTATAGAAAACAGGTAGACATGAGAGAGTAAGAAAGATTTCAGACTGCTTAGAAAACTGGTCAGGCACTAAACTCCAGGGATTTCTTCTGCTGGAAAAGGATGCAAAGAGATTGAAGTTACTGTCAGGGGGAAAAGCCACCTGTGTCCTTCCCTGTGTCCTGCTGAGGAATTCTTGCAAGGAGAATCAGCTGAGGGCTCTTCCTTGTCCCTGGGGCATTTATCCCCCTGGGGCTCTGCTGACACCTCATCCATAATCTCATCGAGCAGCTCCCAGATGGTTTTCAGTACCAAGGCAAGACCTCAGAGACCCCAAACCACTCAATAAAGTCTCTCAGTTACACCCCCTCAGACCACCAGGGAACCTCGCTGCTGGATCGCACCGGGTATTGGAGGTCCCCTCCTCCCACCAGCTGAAAAATCCAAAACATTCTTCTGCCAGGAAAATTAATCCTCACATTTGAAAAGAGCAGCCATTTGAAAGAGCCCCAGGCACCCTCCCTTTTGACAAATGGGGTCAGGCCAGGCCTCTGCTCCTCATCTTCTCTCCCTTCAAGGCCCAGGGATTTGGGATTTGCATTGTACCAGGCAGGCCTGCAGACTCACCTCTTCTGCTTTTTATCTGCACACCTAAGGAACATCTGGACACGATTCTAAGGGCACTTCCCACATCTCCAAACCTTTATTTTCAATTCTCCAAAAGTTCCTCCTATGATTTCTGCATTTGGAACATCTCAATACCATGACTGTCCTGCTTGATCAAGCATTACTATTTTGATAATTTGTATTTAGAATGCATCTGTCACGTGGAAAACATCTAATCCTAAAGCTGGGGAGGATGAGGGTCTGTGGAAAAGGACTTTAGTGTTTTAATCAAAGTTTGGGGAGCCAAGAAAGAGCCAGAGCACTCTATTCTATAATTCTACTCTCCAAACTGTCCCATTACTTCAACCTCTGTCAGACAATCCCATTTGCAATGTAGGGATATTCTTCTGGGGTTTTTGTTTGTTTTTTAACATTCTTAAGTTATTTTGAGATCTCAGGCTACAATCTCTGCGGAAAGGGGAACGAATCATTATTATTATCATCATCATCATCATTATAATAATAATTATTACTATTATTATTATTTAGAATGACATGAAACAAGCAGCATTCCCACTGACGTTTGCCCAAACCTGCCACCAGCAGCTTTAGCTGTGACTCCCCTCGGCAGAGTGCTCCTACTTGTAAAACCCTGCTCCCCAGCTTCCTGCTATTCCTGTAACAATCCAAGGAACATGTGTTTAAGTCCCACACAATATGGAAAGGGCCAATTTAATTTGTCCTTATAATTTTAGGGGCCTGATGGTGGCTGTTATTACTCAGCAGTCGATGGCTGCAGACAGTCCTTTTATGAGGGCTCGGAGACGCCGGCGCCACCGGGAACTGCTCAGCTCAGCTAAAGCCGCGTTTTTTCTGGTGAGGTTTGATATATCCCAGCCCGGGGTGACCTCCCGACCCTGTCGACACCCAGCATTATTAGGAGGATTTGTGGCCGGGCTGCCCGGGGTGTGCACAGAGCGCTCATTAAGCAGCGCTGCCCCGGGGCTGCACGTGGGGCTGCTCCCACCCTGTTCCCCTGGCAGGGAAAATCCTGATTTACAGCCCAGCCCCTCCACAGCAGGGCAGGGAACGGCTGGGGTGGCAGGGAAAAGGCAGCAGGGGCAAGGATGGGACTTGCCTCTGCTCAAGGTGGTGTCCAAAAATATATGGTGAAACTATCCTGGGGCTTCAGTGGGTGAGTTTCATGTTGGGTCCAAGGTTGGCAGCCGTGAAGAAAGCACAATGGTTTGGGTTAGAAAGGATCTCAAAGATCTTCTTGTTCCACCCCCTGCCATGAGCAGGGACACCTCCCACTGTCCCAGGCTGCTCCAAGCCCCAATGTCCAGCCTGGCCTTGGACACTGCCAGGGATCCAGGGGCAGCCCCAGCTGCTCTGGGCACCCTGTGCCAGGGCCTGCCCACCCTCCCAGGGAACAATTCTTTCCCAATCTCCCATCCAGCCCTGCCCTCTGGCACTGGGAAGCCATTCCCTGGGTCCTGTCCCTCCAGCCCTTGTCCCCAGTCTCTCTCCAGCTCTCCTGGAGCCCCTTTAGGGTCTGAAAGGGGCTCTGAGGTCCCCCCAGATCTTTCTCTTCTCCCCAGTCCCACAGCAGAGGTGAATGTGCAGGTGGGGTTGTATCTGCACCTTCACTGCCTGTCTACAGATGTGCTTGAGCTTTGTCACCACGTTTCATTTTTAGAGATGCAAAAGGGTTTCTGCAATAAAAACCCATGGAATTCAGCTCTTCAAGGGGAACATTCCCTCTTGAAGATGCAAAATCCTTCCCAATTTAGGAAAATCTCCCTCTTTCCAAAGGAGGCAATTCTGATCTGGTTATGGGAGCAGCAGAGCCCTCTGGGCTCACACACATATGACAGAAATTCTTGGCTGTGAGGTCCTGGCACGGAGTGCCCAGAGCAGCTGTGGCTGCCCCATCCCTGGAAGTGTCCAAGGCCAGGTTGGAGCACCCTGAGAAAGTGGAAGGTGTCCCTGCCCATGGCAGGGAGTGGCACTGGATGGGCTTTAAGGTCCCTTCCAACCCAAACCATTCTGGGATCTACTGCAAACAGAAGTGTTTGGAGACATCACACAGCCAGTTCAGTGGGGTACCAGAATCAGTGCCCCTTGAAGACAGCATATCCTCACACTGATCATTTATTCCCAATTATTCTCAGAGTTTCTCTGCTCAGAACACTCAAACCATCACACACAGCACAGGAGGGGCTGCACACAGCAGCCTCTGAGCAGTAACTCAACACAAACTGAGCCTGTTTGGTTCCCAAGTCCTTCCCTGGGACACCTGTGTCTGGCCCAGCCGTGGCACCAGCCCCAGAGCAGAGCTGCCCTGGCAAAGGGGAAAGTGTTCAGGGACAGTAACACAAAGGCATGTGGGACCTTCTCTGGTTCCTCAGCCTAGAAACCCTCAACTCTGTCCCCTGCTGACACCAGGAATGGAGACATTCACCCAAATTTGTCATTTCTTCTTAGCCCACTGCAGAGAAAAAAAAAAACCAAGGCATACAGGGATATGTTCCTTAACAACTTTCCTGTTCTTCTGCAATGAAAACCCCTTCATGCTCTCTCTTTCGACCCTTTCCCTCTGCTTGTAGAACATTCCATATGTTTAGCACCATAAAGATATCCTGTTGTTCTTCTCCTGGGCCATTTTGAGCTCTCTCTGGTTCTAAGCCAGGTTTTCATCCATATTTTTTCTGCTGTTTTTTACATGAATGACAATGAAAGAACTTCCTTGACAGCACTACACACGACTGTCACCCCAGCACCTTCAGCAGAGGAGAGAAAACAGGAACCAAGCCCACTGCAGGCCCCTTCACCTAATTTTCCCCCTTTCTCTTCCCATGGGGATACTGGAGAGCTCCTACTCCTGGCCTTGCCCCACCTGAACAGCCATATTCAGTTTGTTGCATGAGAGAAAATATCAGACTCAAAGGCAAATAAAAACCGATCTGTTTTACATGCTTGGATTTGAAAACAGATTTCTCCATGTGCAGCTTGTGAACTGATATAAATAACTTCAGTTTTTCTCTTTGTAGGAATAATTTCATATCTGATCCCCAGTTCTGAAAGGATGCAACTCCTTCTCAGGGACTGATACAGAAATTTCTGTGGCTTCAGGGACACCCCAGGAGACATCTTGACAGCAGCTTCTGACATGGACTGTAAACCCCTCCAGAGGGCTTTTTCCTCCAAGGATATGCAATGGTGTTTCAATTATAAAATAGCCAAATCAAGTGAAATCCTAGAGAAGATAAAGCAATGTACACTCCTCCTTGAACTAGGATATCAAATTAAACTTCACAATCATTTTACTTAAAAATTCTTTCCCCTTCCCAATATAATGAGATGAAGTTATTGACAGAAGAGATCTTTTAGAAGCAAAATATTTTTTAGCTCTTCACCAGCTCTCAAGGATGCAAAATTTTACACCTCTTTAGTTAAACAGCCTTTAAAAAAAAATAAAAATCTTTGCAGCACTCACCCCACCAGCAAATGCAATGTTCCATGAAATGTTATGGGTTGTAATGAATGCAATGCTTCCACAAACATAAAGCAAAGCTCAAGATTACAGTTCATCTGCCCTAAAGGGCTGGCTGGGCACGAGGCACATTCTGTCCACCTCAGCTTGGCTGCAGGAAACACGATGTTCTCCCAGAGAGAAGGGGGGAAAAAAAAAGGGCAAAAAATTCCAAGACACAGAGCCTCCAAAGAAATGGGATCCAGATGTTGGAGATAACACAGCCCACTAAGCAGCCATAAACAGCTCCTGTTAGAGCACATTTGCACTTCAGCTTTTCCGAAGGGTCTCAGTTAATTACTGTGCACTGGCTCAGGAAAACCTTGGCTTGGCCAGGCTGGGTTTGCTCAGCCTGCTCAGGACGTCTGTTCACTCATTTCAGAGACTTTTTGACATGTGAAATCTCTTCCTCCCCCTTCCCAGTTTTAATTGCATCTTTTCAGCAGTGCTCTGACATTCAGTGGCCTCCTCCTGTCCCTCGAAGGGAATCCCTCCCAGTTAAGGTCCATGTCCCAGCCCTGCACTCCCATTCCATCCCCTTACCTGCTCCAGGCTCTCAATATCTGCTCGAAACCCTGAGAACAAAGGCACCTCCAACACAGCCATGTTCGAGGATCCAGAGTGCAGCCATCTTCCCATGGGAACAAAAAGAGAGAAAATGGGAACAAAAAGAGAGAAAGTGGGAACAAGCTCAAGATCCAGCTCAACAAATGGACGACTTAGAATGGAGAAACCAGCTTCAGAAGAAAAAAAAAAACCTATTAAAAGACTCTCCTCGTTGAAGGGCTTGTGGAAAGCCAGATTATTTGGTTTTTTAAAATCCCCTTTTCTGCTTTTATTTAACAAAATTCTGTCCAGCTCACAGAGGGTAGAGGTGTAGGAGGTGTCCTGGCACACAGAGGCAGAAAAGCAGAGGGATGTAGCCCCTGTGGGACTCCTTGCTTTCTTTTTCAATTCATCACTGAGAAAATGCGCTTGGCAAGAGGAAATAAACCCTTGGAGTAGAGGAAACTTCTGTTCCACCCCAAGAGGAGGGCTGTAGATGGACTGTGGTGGGAGAGGGATGTTAATTCCCAACAGCAGGCAAGGTCATTCAGCCCTGGGGTTTCATAAACGGCTGTTTCACCCCTAATTGACTCTGAGAAAAGGGCTTTTGCTAAGGAGTCAGCAAAGTCACTGCCTCTTTACTGGTGTTAAAGAGTTCACTGCCTATGCCATCTTCCAGAGTATAACTGAAAACTCAGAAAACCCACTGGAACTGAGCTGTTGTAAGTGTGCACAGATAAAACCCCACACAGGAAAGGGAGAAAGTCTGCTGGGGCCATTGCAAAGGTCTTGTTTTTTGCAGCATGGCAGAGGAATCTCCATCCTGATGCAGCTCCTGGAATCCCAGAACAAGGCTCCTTTTCTCTGCCCTCCCAGCCCTCCCTCCTTGGCAGCTCACCTGTTTGCTGTGCACCACCTGAGCGTGGGCCCAGCAGGGCTCATTAGCTCATGCCCAGCACTGAAAAAACACAGTTCCACAGCTTCCAGGACCAAATTTGCCAGCTCTGAGCTGGCTCCAGCAGGGCCCCTCTCTCTGGAGCCCCCTCAGCTCAGGGGGTGGTGAACTGGCTGAGGCTGGGATGCCACACCCCAGCCCAACGCCCACAGTAGCATGAGGTGGCCTGGGGACAGAGCCAGCTGGCTCTGGGTGAGGCTCTTCAGGGCTCCCAGGCTCCCAGAGACATTAAGCCTTGTTAATTCCCACCTAACTCCATGCTCCACACTCCCTAATAAATCATACAGGATCCCTTTGCCTGCGTTTCCCCCATCCCTGTTATACATCACAGCTTTCTATTTTCCACCCTGTGTTCTCCCTAACCCTTCAGAAGTGCCCCAGGGACGTCACTGAGCATGACAACACTTCATTACATTCTGAGAACACCCTCAGCTCAAAATGTCTCAGTTGTCATCCTTAGCTGCACTCCTCTCTTCACATTGCCTGAGCAAGATGATGATGGAGCTGAGAGCGTCATTACAGGAAGGAGGGGAGGAAAGGAAGATTTCATTTGCTTTTGTTTCCTTTCCAAGCAATCCATCTCCTTGCACTGGGCTTCCTCTCAAATTTCTGTCTTAGCTCCAGCAATTCCCAGGGCAGAAGTTTCAGAACTATCAGCAGAGAGGTTGTGCTGATGCAGGGCAGCCTCCTCGGTTACAGGCACTGACAAGGCTGTAAGAAAGAAGTTTACCCTCTCCCCAAAACAGGCTGAGAGCCTGGGCAGGGGGAGAAGAGGTTGGCACAGTGACGTGGTGGCACTTGGGGGCAGTGCCTTTGCCACAGCACGGCCTCGTGGGCCAGGAGCAAGCGTGGGACAGGGAAAAGGTCTCATCCTCCCCTGGGGCACTGCAGCTCTGCAGTCTTGTGGCCTTGCCTCTGCAGGATGGAAGGGGACAGAAGCTGATAGGGGAGCCAGAATTTTCCATTAAACTGATAAGGGGGCCAGAGTTTCCCATTAAACCGAGAGAGGAGCCAGAATTTTCCATTTTCCCAAATCACACCTGGGCCACTCACTGGACTTCTCCTGCTGGAGGTCAGTGAAGCAGCAGCCCCCCCCCCCCCCCCCACCTGCCATGCTCCAGATCACAAACATACAGATTAGTTATTGATTTCTTGGGAATGGTTTCTCCTGTTGCACAGCAGGATGCTGTGAGCCCTCTTTATTTACTCTGCTTGTGGCTCTCTATCTCTCTCTCGGGTCAAATTCCCAACAAACTCCCTAAAAACCCAAACATTTTGTGAAGAGATCAGCAACCCCTGGTGATTGCAGCACTACCAGGGTGTTTAAGGGAAACGTCTAAGGGCATTTAATACAGGTCAGAAACCATTCTTGCTGCTGTTTGTCTATAGCCAAGCTGTTTTCTCTCAATGACTTGAGTTTTATAATCTACAAAATGTGACAGAACTGCTCATGTCTCTGTAAAGTGCTTTGAGAGCTAGAAAGGAAACTTCTGGATTACGGCATCTTTAGAAATTATTTTACATTTCTTTATATAGAAAAAGGAGATAAGGAATGAGCCTTTGAGAGCTTATTAACAAATACCTGCATGTATTGTGCCTTTACCATAGATTCCAAACTCGTACCATGGCAACAAACATCTTCTGTTAGGTTTTTGGTGTTCAAAACTGAACACTAAGGAGCTCAAATAATAAACTCAAGTCAGTCAGATTTATAAAACTATTGACACAATGAAGGTATTAGTTAACCAGCTGAATTTACCTTGCTCTTTGAGACTTTTAAGAAAATAATCCAGAACTTTTTCTTTTCATCCTTGTACAAGCAAATGACATCCCATTTGTCACCTTCAGGGTTTGGAGAGGCAATAATGAGACTCAGTGACAAAACCTCAAGGCATTGTTGTTATTTCTCTACCTTTGATGCACACTTAGCACTGAAATTATTGAGAATGACCATGGAATGACTCTGTCCCACAACCCACAGTGGTGGCTGAAAGTTCTGCCTCACCCTACGTGAGATCCAGACAGTGCAGCAAGAGAGAGCTCGGTGCTTTTCCTGGCACAGAGGGGCTGATCAGCAAACCAAACATTCTGTGGGGAGCAGGACTGGCATTTCCTACCTCGTGCAGGTCTCCAGGATGACTTTGTACTCGCGGTGGTCCTGGTCTGAGGCTGGGTCCTCGTCGTCCCCCAGAGCCCTGTCCCTGTGCAGGGCTTCGGAGCGGTTCTCGTCGACAGAGCCCGAGCGCAGCGGGTTTGGGGCTTGGAGGTGCTGCTCTGACTTGGGCTCCTTCAGGTTCACCAGGAGCTGGAAAGCTGGTTTGGCAATAGGATCAGGCACATTGTAAGTGACATCAATCTGCAGCAGGAAGAGGGAAAAGCAAAACGAATCAGGGAGGTTTATTAGAACTCCAGCATTTCAAAGCACCTGCAAATGTCCCATAAAGACCAGCACAGAGACACAAGATCTGTTCAGAGGGAGGGAGTGGCAGGTACAGAGGCAACAGAGGCTTTACCACACAGTTCTATCTCTATATAAGCTGTACCAGAGCTGGTACTATTGCATTCTCTTCCATAAATTAAAGCAACACCATGTCATAGAACTGTTTTGGGAGAAATTCCAAGTGTAAGTCCTTCCTCGCAGCAAACTGGGATTACAAAAGCAGCAAACAGGCTGTGAGTACAGAGATCATCTGCTCCCCTGCTTTCTCCAGCCCCACGGCAACCTTACCTGCATCAGACAGCAGCCTTCACCTTTGGCACTCACAAACAGCCCTGTTGGAATACTGGGGATCTGGGGAGAATCCACAGGTGAGACACACACAAGACATGGCACTCAGAATGGAAATCAATATTAGATTTAGCTCTGTTCTGTACAAAATATCTTTACAAAGGACACTGCAGAAATGAAATGAACATGGATTGGTCTCTTCACCCCCTGCACTTACAATGGCAGAGACAAACAGCAGCACAAAATAAACATCAGGCATTGGTTATGGTGAAAAATGCCTTTAATTTGGAGTGCTGTCTCCTTCATAGCAGAACCCAGCCACAAACCCAGAGAGCCCCACAGGTCTCAATGTTTAACTTTTGCTTTTACCATCACTGATCCAAGCCCTCATTCAGAACCCAGCTCACGTGCTTTGAAAATCTGCCTGCACAAATCCACCTACCACTGCAGTCTGAAGGACTTTTTTGTTCATCTTGTTGAGCTCAAATGTCTCCTGATAGTCCAGGTTAGTAGAAGCCAAGGAAATGGTCAGGTTGACTCCTCCAACGTAAGAAAGGATGGCATATTCAGCCAGAGCCTGCAGGGCCACACAGGTGTCCTGGGAGGTCAGAAGAAGGAGAAATCAGAACAGTGAAGAATACAGGAGCACAGTAAACTTCCAAACAACTGTGCTTGGCCCCGGGATGCAGAATATTCCTTGATAATTCATATGGCAAAAGAAACATCAGGTTTTGCTCACTTTTCCCATCAAAGGCACCTGTGAGGACAAAGTCTGGGTTCCTTTCAAATTACCAGTCCAGGAAGGAAGCAGTAAAGAGCACTGGAAAGTTTTTCTTCTTAGCAGAACACAAACAATTTCTGTCAGGAAGATGGAAACTCTGCATTGACACTGAACCATGCCATAAATCAAATCCCTCCTGATGGGAGAGAATTTTCTAAAAGTCCTTGCAAGGAGTTTCAAAGATAAACCAAGACTTTTCCTGGAGTTTCAATGCTTCCAGATAGTTGTTTATTAAGTCTTATCAGAGGAACAGAGCCACTAGCATGACCCAGGTATAGCATAGAGCACAGAAAAGCAGGAGTGGAGTCTCTCTATCAAGATTTACACAGCCTTTTAAAGATATTTTAACCAATAGTTACTAAAAACGTACATTATTTTCACTTTCCTACCAATTATTCAGTAACACGGGCAGGAACTGCAGAATTCTCTATCCAATCATTCCAAACTACTTTTACTGCAGAACATGGAGTGGTAGAAGAAGGAGAAGAAGGTTTAGAGAACAACAACAATCCTCCATTTTGATATTTTTTACTCTTATCTATTTACTACAAAGAGAAGCCCAAAACCTCTAAATTTTTCACCCTGTGACAATCTTACACTGTAGTCTATCACCTAATTCACACCACTGTATTTTCTAGTTCTTGTCTGATCGTTGGTAATTTTTTCCAAGGCTGGAGGTTAAAACAGTGTTGTTCAGGGGGGTAAGAACCCTTAAAAACAGGCAGAGAAATCCTCTCAGCACTCTGGGTGCTACACTGCATTCCTGAATCAATTGACAATGCAGGCATCCCAGCTACCTTTTCCAGAGGCAGCCCACCTGAGTAGATGAGAATCCTCCCAGTGCATTCCTTTGCTGTGAGAGCCATTTGACTACAGGGAGTGCAGAGGCCACGTCTCCCAGGAGTGTGTAGGTCAGAAGGGCATAAGATGTCATTTCCACTTCTGCAGAAACAACTGAAAGAAGGGGGGAAATTAAAAAAAAAATAACCTAAATACCACCTAGAAGTGGGAATCCAGATGGGTCTAGAGATAGTTCTATGAATATTTATTAACTGAAAAATAATTTTACCAAGTCAAGAGTCTGTAGAAATAAACACAGGAAAAGGGGAGTTAAAATGTCCGCACCCAAAATGCTTCACCTCCCTAAGATACCTCTGCTTTCAACATAAGCTTCCCTTCACACAATAGGTAACCAATAATAAAGATATTCACACAATAGATAAACCCCTTCTACCTGACTGTGTCCCACAACTAATTCCTCTCCCACTCCAGTTCTACTCTGCTGCTGCCCTGTCCTGAGGTTTTCATACAATATCCAGTCAGATCCCTCTTGAACCTTGCTGCACCTGCATCATATCCAAAGAGTCAGTGGCTTTAAGTGGCTTGAAAACTACAGCATCATTGCTGTGGCTTTGACAGTTAAAGTCTAGAAAAATCAGCTGAAGTGTCAGTGACTGGTGATACAATCCTTAGGTCCATTTAAAAACACAGCGATAAATAGCTCTGAAATTAAATATATTTGCATTCCCTCAGTTTTCCCTTTCAAATGACTACTCCCTGATAGAATCCCACATGGCTCTCACTCTTCTGTCTTTATAATGGCAGTGAAAGCTGACGAGACACTGGGCCTGAAAAGCCCCTCCTCTCTGCACCTGCTCTGTCTCTCATTTATTCCTTCAGAATAACATTACCTGCCTTTTCTGAGCTCTCTTTCCTCAGACAGTTCCAGAATTCCTTGTACTGTATAACCAATTCACTGCAATACATGCAGGCTGGTGTGGCAGCTCCTTCCCTTTTCCCTGCCTTTGCACCACAGGTTCCTGCCTGATTACCTGATTGAGAGAGTCCATCATTAAAGCCCATGAAGGTGTCTTCATCAGTGACAAGGGTTCCTGTGAGGCTCCAGTGTGTAAAGCCATCTAGGAGAAGAGGGCAGTGAAATATGTGTGTTATCAGAGCAGGAGTGCAGCTGAGCCTCTGTGCACAGGAAGGGTCAAGTTCCACTTTTGCCTCGGCTCAGAGGAGCTCCGTGCCCTGAGCTGTGCTGTCCCTCCTTTTGGGCAACCAGTCCCTGGGCAAGGGGCTCCCTTTGGAATGACAAAGATGATTCAATGTGACAAATCAAGTAATTCTTGGGTTTTTGGGTTAAAATACGCTGTCAGAGAACGTGAGGTGTGACAGGGCAAACTCTGTCACTGCGAGGAGAGCACTGCAGAGCCTCTGAACAACCTGAGATCACTCTGCTGGTTAGAGAATGGTGCTGCTGAACACCAAGGCTGTGGGGCTGATCTCTGTGTGGGCCATTCACTTATGAGTTGATCCCTCCCAGTTCAGGATATTCTGTGATTCTGCTGCACTTGCAGCAGAATCACAGAATCAGCATTAGCTGCACATGCGGAGCTGAGCTCTCAGCCCTCTCCAGAGAGAACCAGGAGCGCTCTTGCTTTACAAAGCCAAACTGTGCCGTGAGGAATCCCTCATCCCCCAGGCCCCATCCTCTCCAGGAGCTCAAATCCAGCATTCAGGCTGTGTTTGCTTGTTCCTGCAGGGGGACAGGCTCGGGGCTGGAGCTCGGTACCTTGGGTGATGGCCATGCTGTTCATCCTGCGCAGCGTCGCGGCCGCAGAGGGGCTGTGCAGCAGGGTCAGGGCGTAGGCAGTCAGTGCAGTCGTGTAGGGGTCTTCTGCTGAGTACAGGTTGGACTCCAGGAAGTGTTTTGCTTTGTCAACAGCTGTTCTTTCTTCCTACATTCAGGGGAAAGAGCCCAGATATATTTACCAGTCTCAGAAGATAGAATTGCTTTATTACTCGTTACATCATTCCCATAAAAACAAACAAACAACAACAACAAAAAGGCCAAACAAAAAAACAACAGCAAAACCTAATAACTTAGGAAAGATACATTTTGCTCTTTGCAGAATGACATTGATACTTACCCTAAGAAAACCATGCATCAAAAATTTAAAAAAAATAAAAGGAGCAAACAGCAGAGCAAGAATGATTTATGCTAACACTGAGACACGCTTTTCTCCCCCTAAAGCTGAAGAAATTCCACGTCCCTGCAAGGCAGCAGATGAACAGGGCAGAGGCGAGTTCGGTACTGTAGGTTTGATTGTGTTCCTGACACTCCGGAGCGTCTGGCAGACGCCAGAGGATAATAAAGGCCAAGGTTCCCAGGGGTCCCTGCAGCCAACAAACATGTTTTATTAACTCCCCCAATGACCTCACCATGCAGGAACGTGGCTCTGATAATTTATAGAAACAATTTAATTGGACTTGATGTAATTTGGTTTCCTTTGATTTCCCTGTGGCACTAACCTTCTCCTTCCTCATTTCCTAACTAAGATCATTAGGAACACTCACAAATCTCCTCTAGGAAAACCATTAGAATCCACAGAAACTGCACTTCTGGGGCTGCCTTGACACACAGCAGCCCAGAGAGAGCATCACATCACTGCTCAGAGGGGGACACTGCTGACAGGGAGGCAGGAAGTTACTCCGTGAGCTCTGCTTGCAACAGCAGCCTGGTCTCACTCTTCAGGCTCCACAGGGATGGATGAGGAGTGCTGAAGTTATCAGAGCTCCTGAATGGGCGCAGGCTGTTCTGACACCTCCACAAACTCATGGCAGTGTTGTGCCAGAATGGGCCCTTTTGTCTGAGAGCAGGTCACCAAGAGGTGCTGCAACACCCACTACCCCTCCTCTTCCCATCTTCCAGGCAGTTCTACCTGTGCACAGCCACCACTGCCCTCTCCCTTGGCTAAAGAGCAAGGGAACATCTGCAAGGGAACCTCTTCCCAGTCCTAGCTATTGGGAATGTGCAACTATAATCTTATCTAAACATCTCCATTCTAATGAAACTGCACGCTGGCAGAAACCCATCAGAGGGCAGGAGCACTGTTTTACCATGAGTTTAAGGAGGAATCCCTAAAATGCCAGCTGTACTGGAAGTTTGGGGTGTTTCTTCCAGCAGAATTGGCCATTCCCACAGAGCTGTTTCTCTTCTTTGCAGTGTTCCTGCTCCGTCTCACCGCAAAGAACAGAAACATTTTTCTGCAGAGCCCTCGATCCAGCTCATTGCAGCAGCTCAGCTCTCCAAAGGCACTGTAATCTAACAGCAGTAGCATTTTGGCCACTGAAGCCAAGCCAGACCACAAGAGTTCTCTGGATCCCCAAGTTAAACTGCTTTTAGCACCAAGCCAGGATTTTTGAGTCTCTACAGGCAAGAGCCCAGGATCTGCACAGGCAGCACTCACAGCTTGAAGCTACAAGGCAGAAAACACTTTTTGCAGTAATTTCTGGGAGAGGTTGAGGGATGGGGCTGCAGGGAGGTGTTTTGCTTGGTGAAATAATCATGAACTGATGGTTGAAGGGTGGGAGACCACCTTGAACAACTTCAGAACAGATCCCTTAACTTTAGAATAATCCCAAGGCTTTCCAGCAGCCTCTCTTCCCTGGATGTTCTCAGTCATTCTAGAAAGCACAGAACCTCTGAAGGCAAACAGCAGCAAAATGAAGTTTAAAAAATAGAGGAGAGAGAATTTTTAGAGCTGTTTAGCTGAGCTTTTGTTACCTCAGAAGTGACACCTGTTTCCAGAAGAGATGCAACCACATAAGCTGTCAGGGAGATCTTCCCATGGATCCCACCCTGGAAGGGCAAACAACACAAACCACTGGATGAAAACTAGAGAAAAGGACACTGGAGGAAAAAAAGGACTTTGAGGCAGTACAAAGGATGTGTTAGAACTAGAGGAGAAGCTGAAGCATCACCAAATTTCTTTTGCTTTGCACACAAGGAGTACAAGATTTAGGAACCCAAGCCCACACTGGTTGGACCCAGGACTCGGCTGTCCCTGGCAGTGACCTGAGGACACATTTAATGCAGTATTTGTAAGACTTCACATCTTGCTTTCCGTCCTCTGGGGGCACCCCACAGACACTTTCTGATAGACCTTTTTGAACTGAAGTCCCTGGTTCCCTCTATAGCATTCCAGCCTTTCAAGTGCAAAATTCATATTCAAACTGCATCGCTTTGTGCTTTGATAATAACTTCAAAAATGCTCTTGCTGCACATTGATCCTGTGTGGTTTTTACCTGAATGTCCTTGTTTAGTATCCTGCCCATAGCAGGGAAAGAGCCATCCTCTTTCTGGTGTTGGATGATCCAGTCTTTGGCAGCTGTGAGTTCTTTGGGGTCAATGAAAATAAACCCACGAGACTGAGCAAAGGACTTGAGGACAAAAGCTGTTAACCTGTAAAAATGAATTAATCATCTTTCCTGAGAAAACAAATTCAGAATAAAGTATCTGTAAGTGAAAATTAACGTTCTTAGAAAGCACAAATTTTTAAAAAAATGTTTTTGGAAACACTAAATATTTTTGTTTAAATGTTCATGGGACATAAAAGCACCTGAACACTGTTCAGGCTTTTGATAAGAAAAGGATTAAGGTTCAACAAACTAAATTGAAAAGTAGAACTCAAAGATGTGTTTATTATGATTATGGCACACTCTGAAATATAGCTCTTTTTTATAGGTGCTCATCTGCCCAAATGATTAAAGTTTTTAAGCTAAGAATTAATATTTTAAAATTAAGAATCAATATATTTCACATAAGAAACCCAGATCCTTTCCTAAAGCCTGAAGCTATGGTACACTTTATACAGAATTAAGACTTAAGAAAGCACCAGAAGTGTTTTTGGAATTCTAAACCTCTGACAACAAGTGTGAGCACTGGCCAGCTTTGGGGGATTGAGTCATTGCATTTACAAGCCCCTGAGGAATGGGAGGGTAGCAAACACTGCTGCCTGGCAGGAGATTTTTCGAGTGTTGAGTAATTCTGTGTCACCATATTTCACATCCAGGGACTGGGAGATGCCGGAGCTGAGATAAAAGTTCCCTATCTTAGGAAGAGGGAGGCAGCAGCAGCAGTGGTGCTTCCCTGGCCATGAGCTGGGGAGGGAAAGCAGTGAAAACCCAGACATGGAGCAGATGGAGGAGGCACCTGACAGCGCAGGCAGAGGAATGAGAAGCCCAGGATCTCCACAGCTGAGCCCTCGGGGCTGGGCTGATGTCACACAAACCTCACAGGCCGAGGGCTCCTGGGGGGACACAGCACTGACCCCGCAGGTTCAGAATCCTGGCTCTCCTGTTGTTGGACTCTGAAAGGTCCTGCACATATTCCCAGAGCATAAATCCATACTGTTCCATGCAGCAGGGGATGGAAAGCACACGGTATAAGGATGTCTTTGGGGGGTTTTGAGCTGGTTTTGATGGGTTTTTTACCCACCCTGATAGAAGCCTCTGCCACTTGCAGAGACAGCACATTTCCCTGTATGTGCTTCAGGTAAAACTCCATTCCCTAATGGAATTAGGTGCTTAAATACCTATAAATTGCTACTCCAGTTGCAGATATGATCCTTAACTACAGCTTTTGTGCCTGAAGCCTGGACCTGTTTGCAGATTTGACTCTCCTAACTGCTCCCGAGTCCTGAATCACCTACAGCACCTCTCCTAATGTAGCTAGAGCACTCAGCAGCTCTGTACAGCAGTTCTGCAGTCACTGAACATTATTGCACTATTTCTGTTCTCCACTGGGTGTGATACCACGAGAGAAGCTGGAAAATTACTCCTCTTTCCCAGCCAATTGTGTATTTTCCCCGTTTAGCAAACACTTAGCACTTTTCTAACTCAGTTTTAAATAGCCACTCACCACATGCTCCCTGATGAGTCCCTCTCCCCAAAAGCACTGTATGAGCCATCTTGCCTCTTGTAGGTCAGCTGGCGCTGGTAGCCTGGAAGTCACAAAAGAATTGGGGGAGTCCAAGATCTCCTCACACAGAGAAAAACGAGTGTTTAAAGTGAATGAAGACTCAGACCATCTGGCAACTTGTGTAAGGGATTCTGCTGCCCGAGGCAGCTTCTTATTCTGCTGTGAGCGAGAGCCAGCTCTGTGTGCAGTTTATCCAGCAATCTGCTCAGGATAACATCTGGGACACTGCAGCTCCTGCCTTTTTGACACTGGAAATGCTAAAAATCTGATACTTCTCTGAAAAAAAATGCACTGTCAAAAGGTTTTTACTTAAGCATACAGCCACTCTCCTTCCATTTTACTTCCATTTACAAATGAAAATGTTTTGCCTGTGACATTGCAGCTGGATTCAGACTTTTCCCAAAGCTGTTGCTTGGAACAACTTTACGTAACATAAAAACAACAGCTGTGATCTTAATGCACGTGAACACCTCCCAGGTGCAAGGGCTGACCCAAGGCTTGTTTTAGACATCTTTATTAAAAAGGTGAATGCTGAAGAGAAGAACTCTCTCCTGGAATGTCTTCTAAAGTTGAAAATGAAGAAAAAGTCAAAATGCTCTTTCTACTCAGGAAATAATTTGTTTCTCAAACCTGTTTGTCTATAACCATGAACTGCCCATCCTAACACAGCCTCCACATGGATGAATACACAAGGCACACTTGGATAAAGCTCTAAAACACCCATTGGAGTCACACACTCCAGGATGGATATTTCTGATAAGGAAAAGTCTGATCTGCAAGAAGATTGTGTCAAAAGACATTCAATGCCTGCTAAATGCTGCAGCACAGGAGAAGGTGTTTTATTCCACACCTCGTGACGTTTTTATGGGAATGGATCATTGCTTCATTTCCGGAGGTGGAGTTTCTCTGCTGACCCCTCTGGATACAGGCAGCTCCTCAATCCCTGAGGAAGGGCTGCCCATGACTCCCACACTTCCCAGTTGCTTTGTAGTCCCCCAGTGCTCACAGGGAATGGCCTGAAAAATGAGAGGAACGAAGACCTAGAGATTGATGATGCTCTTGGTGCCACCACATCTTTGTTTGGGGGTCGTGGGATAGGTACAGATGCGTGGCAGAAAGCCAAGTAACAGTATTATTTTTTCCTCTTCCAAAAAAATAGATGTTAAATTAAATTGCTTTTTTTTCCCCCCTGCAGGCCTCAGGTACAATTTACTACTGAGCACTTCCTGCTAAACAGTTCCTCAACGTTCATTTCCAGTGTGTATAAGGACACATTAAATCCTTATATTTTATATCACTCGTCTCATTGTTTCTGTTCTTCTCTTTTTGGGTGTTCATGGTGCCAATACTGCCCAGGCTGTGGGTTTGACCCCTGTATGGGCCATTAATTTCAGAGCTGGACTCAATGCTCACTGTGGGTCCCTTCCAACTCAGGAAAACTTTGTGATTCTGTGATTTTGAGCTGAATTATGCTTCATTACTCTTGCTCTTATTCTTCTTTGCTTGTTGGTGGGTAGTGGCGCAGACTTTATGCCTTGCTTGCTCTTCTGAAACCTCCTCTTTTCTAAACAATCCTCTGCATGCTGGGACTCACTGGAGAGGTTCCTCTTTCCAGTTTTCCCCTGTTCACCTGGGGTTTTTTTTGTGGGAAAGCAGAAAAAATACTGACTGGTTTAGCCCAGGCCACTTCTAAAGAAGAGGGAATACACGGGAATTGTTGGGTATCAGCACTTTCCATGATGGATGATTAAGGGATGAAGAAGTTTTCTGGCTTGGTAAATCACAAAAGCCTTCTGGAGTGAGCATTTCCCATCTAAACCTTATACTTGGCAGGGCTCCAGTAAACGCAGAAGGGTTTAAAACTCTTGGGGGTTTCTTCTGTAAGGGTTAATTAGCAAACAGAGTTTGGAGCCAAAAACCTGGAAGGTTTGCAGATTCATAAAAAGAAACAAAAGCAAATGATGTTGCAAAGGAAACACTGACTTGGGCCATTAACAAATTCCCTTTGCCTCACTGCTCTCAGCAAGCACAGAGAATTACAAGTGGAATGACTGGAGCCAGGCAAAGGAAGCAGCACTGGGCTTTTGCTGCTGAATACAAGAAATATCTCGCATATTACATTTTATATTTATATTTTCAGAGGAGAACCACCTAACCCTGTCACCTCTGATTTCATGACATGACTATTGTCTGACTCATACACAAGAGAGCTTTGTCCCTTTGGGTCACTCTTGTTTTTAATGATCTCTGAATTCTTACTTGTCCTGAGAATTGCACTTAGTTATAAAACTATTTTGCACGTGGCTCTTCTGAAAACAAATGCTGAGAAAAACAGTGCAAAAAACCCAAAAAGGTTGTTTTGAGCTGCTTAGTAAAGTAGGACAGGACACTGAAAGGACAGATAACCTAGAGCCATAAAATGAAGGTTTTTAACTACATTGGATGCTAAATTTTGATTTTTGGTATACTGTTACAAAGAAAATACTGTTAAAAAAAAGTCCAGAAAAGAGCCATAACTCTAGTGTCTAAAGGCTTGAAAAGACAATTTATGAATAAAGCAAAAACCCCAAAATATACAGATTTCTACTAAATTTCATTTTCCTTTACTTTTAAAAATTTTTAAGCATAGAAATCAGCAAAGGAAAAAAAGATAAAGATAAATCAATATGCATCTGAACTGGGAGTTACTGAAGGGAAACACAAGTTACATATCAAGGGAAAATATCTTGCCATTAAAATCTGTCAACTTGTGAGATTATCCTGCAAGAAATGATGAATTCTCATTGCTTGGGTTATTCTTGATGAAAATAAATGACATGACAAGTAAAACTTCTAACTCAAAGCCTTTTCTCCATCTATAAATTCACTTGCAATGAGTTACCTTGAACAAGGTAATCAGTAGCTTCAACCTCCACCTCATGACTGAGCTGTTTGGTTTTCTGCAGGTACTTCAGGACAAAAACATTGGGAGCAAAATGGATCATGTTCTGCTCCCCACAGCCAAAGGGCAACCTCAGCAGGTTGTCCAGGTTGTTCAGTGTAGGACCCATCACATCTCCTGTTTGAGAGAGAGGGGACATGCTCAGGATCAAGCAATTAAGGTTTACTTTTGGTGTTTTATGATTAAAACCTGACTGCTCTAATATCTCCTGGCTACCACAGAGTCAGCTTAAATAAACCATAAGTGGGAAGTCCTTCAGCTGTTGAGTCTCAGCCCTTCAATCTCTTGTGGGATTAAGGAAATTCCACATTTCAGCCTTTGATTATCCATGACTTCCCAGTTCAGACTAGTTTGGAACATGGCACAATCTGTGATGAGGATGATAATGAAAGAAATACTTTGAACTGTAACAGACAGTGCCCCTGCAAAGCCCCTCACAACTTTAAGCCGCTGAGAACCCAAAAAGGCTTCAAACAAGTGACAAAGAAACCCAAAAGAATTATCTGCCCCAGAATTAAGCAGGGATAAACCTCTCTTTAAGTGCCTGTGTCTATCTTATCTGGTGTGCATTACTCAAGTACTGGTCAGAAGTAACAGCTGGAGCATCTGTTCACATTTGATAACGGGTACCTAAGTGATACCTCCTGATAATTGATACCTATTATTGAAGCCGTAGCTCTTTCTGATCCTGGAATTATGTTGTGGGGAACTCCAAGAGTAAATGCTTCATTGTGATTTTCATCAGTCTCTTCTTTTCTCCAAATTTTAAACTCTCCCATTGACCCCCAGCCTGTGGAAAAGCCAATGTACTTCACCTCAAGCTGTTTGGGGACTGTCCACTCCACAATAATAGATTCGTTTAGCACCCGAGTACCGTGGCCAACCTGAAAGGGACAAGAGACCATGGAGTTCCAAGAGCCCACACACGTGGAGTCACTCTACCACGTGTGCTGGGACACCTCCTAACCCAGATGTGCATTGGAGATGGAGCAATACCCCTCTCTTCCCCACCCACAAAGCAATCCAAGGAAGTTCAATGAGAATTCCACAGGCTTGGCCTTCAAGGCTTTCATCACTAAAAACGTTGAGGACTGAGGTCCTGAGAACACAACGGTGGCAAAAGCAGGTTTGTTCTGATCAAAACAGCCTGATCAGGGCTTCAGAGGGAAAAGGCAACAGGAATGAAGCTCCCACCTTCTACACCAAGGAAAACCTGCTCTGTGTGTGCCCAAACTCTGTTTAGAAAGGGACTCCCAGACCATTGCACAGATGAATTCAGTACCTGGATAACTCCATTTTTCCAGCTGATCCAGAAGCTGCGGAATTCATCCCAGGAGAGGATACCAGGTGTGTCCCTGCTGGCCACAGGCTCTCCCATTTTGCTGATGGAAATCCAAGTTTTAGTGTTTTGATGTCCCCCGATAACAATCTCTGTCATCTCTGCCATGTCGTGGGGACCAGAGGACAGGGCCAGGTGAGCATCGTTGTGGGCCTTCACTGCGATGTCAAAGTGGCTCATCTGGGCAGGTTTCTGCATGTACTGGTACTCATATTTGTTAGGTGTGGAAATGTGTATTTTCTCTAGTCAGAAAAACGAGGGAATGTGGTTAAGAATTAGAGCTCGTCTTACAGACATCAAAAATAACCCTTGGCTGATAACTGAAATTCAAACAGACTTTTCCTAAGTACATGGGGTTTCTGCCAGCTTCTTTTAAAGTGTTAAAATACACACAGATGCTTCTTCTCATCTTTTATTTTTACCCCCTTCAAGGCAGAAGATCCTTCAAGTTGCTCAGCTGAATTTCTTATGAACTCAGCAAGCGATTTTTCAGTTCTAATCTAGTGGTCAAAAGCATCTCTGTTTAGCTACTGCAGCCAACTCTGAGCTATCCAAATCTCTGGCAGAAAGGACAGACTGATTCCAGAACTGAATTTTAAAACACCAGCTGAAAATAAAGTACAGTCCCAGTTACTGTCCACAGTGCTGAATACTTAAACTGTTCCATAAAGTAAAGGAATTTAATGGCCATTTCCAGAAATCACTTGGGCAGTTAGAGCAAATTCATAATTAGCCAGCCAGGTAAGAAAGACTCTTTATTCACAAGTTCTTCCTACACACCATAACTCATCAATCACAGAGAAATGGAAACAAAGATTTTTTTTAATTTTTTTTTTTTTTTAATGAGATGAAGCCGAATGTTTCTTTTCAAAACTGAATCAAACAAACTGAATATCTCATTCAGATCATGAACTTACCATTTGGGCAGAAGAACACACTGTAGGTGTATTCTCTGGACAGTCCCTCTGGCTATAGAAAGACAGAAATCCACACATAAACCACAGGGCTTGGATTAGCAGGAACAGATTCCAGTTTTACTTGGAAAATACAGAAATTATATTTGCTGCTGTACAGTGGTTTACATCCTTGATAGAAGAGTGATGGCACAGTGTTCTGTTAGCTAGAGATGTGCTAACCACTGCCAGAGAACCTTCCATTTGATCACATTTCTTAGATTAACCGGGCAAGTTTATCCCATAAAATTTCCATTCCTTCTTTTCCTGAGCAGTACTGAAGATTCACCAGAGGAGCTCTGAACCAAAAGGGCTCTTTCTGTCCAAGTTCCACTAAAGCTGATTATTTCCAATCTCTTGAACACGCCACAAATCAACCTGAGAATCTTTATAAACCTATTCATGTTTGATTTCACAATTTGCCCAAGCATTTTTTTTTTCCTGAATTACCATAAATTTGCATTTTCTCACCTCAATAATGACACTGCTTCGAACATAATCCACTCCCACGGGGATCCTTTTGTCCATGTAAGAGTCCTCTGAATGTTTGCCACTCTTTAGGGTCTGCATCCCCTCCTGACAGCAATTGGTCCCACCGTAGGCAAAAGCTTTTGCTAAGAAACAGAAGGGAAAAGCAGCAGAGATTTTGAGATAGGAAGATGTCTAGAAGTTAGAGATCTAAACTAATTAGAGACAGCTGATTAACAACACATCAAGTGCTGCAATTACAACTCTCCCATACTCCCTTGATCCATATTTGAGTGATCACATCTGAAACTAGGCAATACTTGGACAGTCATGGGGCAACAGAGAAACTCCTTCCTAGTTTTCAGTGTTGCACAGTTTTTGCTGGGATTATTTGTTGAAAGACACACAGAATTTGTTGCTTTTCTCTTGTTTAAAAATTTCCCCTGATTTCTTCAGGGAAATGTAACAGGTCCAGCCTTGCACGAGCAAATATCACAGCAGGAAAGCTGATGACCAGAGAATCTCCTGGCGTGTGTTTGTACATTCTGTGCATCACAGGCAGGGAGTTTGTTCCTACAATAAACAAGGTTGAAAGGCCAAGCTGGCAGCAAGTGGATCAGAGGAATTGGGGCAATAGGGAAATAAGAATTTTCTCCTGAGAGAGGAATCAAAAGAAACACTTGTAAAACCCCTTCAAGCACCAACAAGCTGGTTTTAGCTGTGTACTACCAGTGATGTTGCTCAGGCCCAGCTCGTTGAAGGACAGAACGATGGAGGTGGGTTTGGCTTCCCCAGGGGCCACACATTTCTTCCTGGTCAGGTGGTGCTTCCCAGGGTGCCCAACAAACTTGATGCCTTTTGGGACAGAAATCTTCACGTGGACCTGCGAAAGTTTTGGGAATGTCATTCGTTGGAAATGTCAGCTGCAAAGCCAAACTGATCCATGTGAAGGAGTGAAACCTGCAGAATGCTTCATAAAAATCACAGAATGCAGATTGTTCACTCTTCAGATAGCCATGGATTTGACTGAGAGCAGTACTTTCAGCTCAGCAATTCTACATGTATTTCTAGGAGATGCTGCTGGAGCTGGGCAGATGGGGAGTGTGAGAAGAAAACATCAAGGGAGAGAGGATTCCTTGGGAAAAAAAAAATCCCTTCAAAATAAATTCAAAATATTCCTTCAAAATATTTTTGGCAGCTTTTTGATTATGATGGAAATTCTCCTCTGTGGTTCAGCATGATCTCCCTTATTGTCTTCCCCGTATTTTTCAACATTTGTTTTCCTGAAGTGCTGCAAGACACTTCAGACTACTACACGTGTTACTATAAAGAAAGCAGTGACATTTATTTGAATTTAAAAAGCAATATTTATCTTTTCAAAGCACCTCTGCTGACCTCACCCCTGTGTTAGCCTGGCACCTTATCTACTGTGGCCTGTAGATCACCCACCAGCCGTGGTGATAACCCAGGATAGAGTCAGGAGGGAGAACTGAGCTGTTACCTCTGCACACAGGGCCAGGTAGTTGTAGACAGTGAGAGGGATCTTGGTCTGCTCGCCCCGGATGACGTGGTAGGGCAGAGTGAAGTCGATGAAGAAAGGTTTGAAGGTCTTCAGCTCGGTCTGGCTGGCAATTCCCAGCCCCTTCTCCTCAGACAGAGCCACGGCCTCCGTGATCCACGTGGTGATGGAGTCGGGCACCTCCACGTGCAGCTGGGCTTCCCCTGAGCTGTTACTGCCAAAAGAACGTGGAATGACTTGGGTTCATCACATTAATTACATGATTTTTAATGATGTTAAAGCACAGCTTAACATTTTGGGGAATTCCCTTATATTTGTAAGACAGGATCTTCTGCTTTGAGCCTTACAAAAGGCTCAGTATTTTTTATCAGTTTTGAGACCTGCAAAGATTTACAAGCAGCAGAACAGCAAATAGTTGCTTCTGCAAAGCACAGATTCTTCCTGGATGAAAAACTTCATTTGCAGCCTCATTTTAGAGTTACTTTTCTTAGAGGCAAATGTCTGCACTAAGTAAAAAAAAAAAAAAAATCTAAACAAAACTCTAAAACAAACCTCAAAACCTAAAAAGAAAGACAAGAAATAATCCCAGACTAAAGTCCTGGATAAAAACAGTTCAACATTAATTGATTTAACAGCTAGTGAAATAAAAGTGGTTTTTGTTGGAGCTCATTGTCCCTGTGTCCACTGCCACACTGCAGACTCTGCTTGAACCCAAGGACAAATGAGAAATTTTCTAAACATGGAGTTCAGCAACTGCTTGTTTTGATTCAGAAACATTTTGGTTTGCTGGGTTTTGGAATGACTGACTTAGAAAATTTCCAAACCTATCATTTTCTTCCAATGAGGATTGAAACTAATTATTAGCATTCAAATCTCTCCGTATGTAGCTTTCCTGTGCATACCACAACGTGCTGATATAAACCTGGTATCCTCTTCCATGTTTTATAATAATGGAAATTCAGTTTTGTTCTTCAGACTTTGCTAAGCAGCTTTGGCCCTGCCTGGAACAGAAAACATTTCCTCTAACACAAGAACAAAAGCTATTTCACGGCTCAGCTGGCAGGGTGATTGGTGCAGTTGTGAGTACACCCTAAGGTTGTTTTCTCTCAAGTTCTTATTTATTCCCCAGAGCTTGACACACATGCTGCCAGCTCTGTAAGCTTTTGGGGGCATGGAAAATGAGAATGGAAGGTCTTCAGAAGCAGCTCTGCAAGTGTCCAGCACGACACCCTGTCCTCATCCACAGAGGTGCCTGATGCACACCCAGAGCACACCCAAAAGCTGCACTTCCACTGCTTTTCACATGGAAGTTGTTCGCACTTGAGGCACCAGTGAAGCACCTTTGCTTTGCTCCTCTAAATCAACTGTTTGCAATCCTCAGTGAGCCAGGCAGCTCATCAGGGCTGATCTGTGTGCTTGTATCACAGAGGGGAAAGGATTAAATCAATAAAAAGTGGAGATCACTGTGCCTTTTTTGAGTTCAGTCAGACTCCAGGCACTGGCCAGTGAATGTGGTTCCCCCAGCTCGAATTCCAGAGGGAAAACCCTTGGGAAATACATAGAAATGTGGAATGGTTTGGCTTGGAAGACACCTTAAATCTCATCCCATCCCACCCCTGCCATGGGCAGGGACACCTCCCACTGTCCCAGGCTGCTCCAAGCCCCAATGTCCAGCCTGGCCTTGGACACTGCCAGGGATCCAGGGGCAGCCCCAGCTGCTCTGGGCACCCTGTGCCAGGGCCTGCCCACCCTCCCAGGGAGAAATTCCTTCCCAATACCTAATCTAAACCTTTTTAAAGGTTAAAATTATTTTAACTCCTTCTAAGCAGACTGGTTCCCTAATACTTAGGTCCTCACCCTGACTGGAGTAATGCAGCTGATACCTGCACTAATGTTCAGCCTGAGGAACAGGCAGAAGGGTGTCCTGGCTCCAGGACTGGCAGCATTCCAGCCTGTTTAACCGGACAATTTGTTGCAGCTGATGTTCTTTCCACTGGGATTTCAGCCCATAACCAGCATTAACATTATTTTCACACATGAGGGCACTTACTCTTCTGGGCAGGGGGCCAAAGTACACACTCATTTCCAGCCATTAGACCCTCCAGCCAGGCTCTAGGAATTTTTAGAATTGGTTTGGGAAGTTGACATTAGGCTTTTGTTTCTTTTTTTTTTTTTTGAGGATTGTATATTATAATTATAAATGGTAGAAGAAAAAAAATAAATTCTTCCTGTTCAAGAGAGTGGAAATTAAGGAATGCTCCAACTCAGTTGTTTCTAATGAAATGAAGTGGAGAAAATGCAATCTACAACTTTTTAGTCCACACTCTCCCACTTATAATTAACTGCCCCAGCTTGCTGAGGCCCAAACGGGCACTTCTGGAATTCTTTGTGTATTTCTACAAAGCATATTTCATGCTCAATTGAACAGATTTGAATACACTTGCTCCAAGTTCCTGTCAAATTTAATTTATAATCATTTATTAAGAACGAAGTTTACTTGCAAACCTGGAGAAGCCTTTTAATAATTGCTTCAAACTATCCTAGATGTGCTGTTGTGGGAGGGATTAGTTATCTCTTTAGTAATTTTTTTTAGTTCCAGCTGTACCCAGAGGAAACCACGATTTATGAGGCAGCAAATTGAGGTCTGGGGGAGATGTTCTTGCAGGAGATGACAGAGAAAGAAGGGATCTGAAATTTGAAAAGCAGAGAATCAACATAGACACACCTGGCAGGTTCAGCTTGAAGCAAGTGAACACACTTTAAGAGCAGAGGAAATGTTGCAAAGATTAAAGAGGTAATAAAGAAAAACAACAACAATAGGGGCAAAAAGACCAATTTAAAAATTAAAAAAAAAAAAAAAATCAGAAAATGCCAGTGTAACTCAGTAGATTTTAAAGAGCTTTGTTTTCTGCAGCTGAAGAGAGTACAACCCTCTGGATGTAATTAATGGCAATACCTGACGTTGAGGCAGTGCCAAATCCACGTCTCAGGGAAGAAGGTTCTTTTCCTCTTCTCTGCTCTGCTAGAACAAGAAATAAGTCCTTGCAAATGAATCCTTTTAATAAGATATTTTCAACAGTCACTGGTAAATCAGAGTTATCACCTGACTGTGGCTCACATGACCAAACCTCTGGCTGGTACAGACTCATTAAGGAGTGAATGGGTGATCACTCATAACACAAATTACACGGCCTTTTGAAGCAATCCCTTTGTGTGCACACACACTCTGCAGACAGAAATAAGAATCTAAGAAAATAGTACAAGTAAGACTACATTATTTCTGCTAGTTTCAAAGGTTATCTAAAAAAAAAAAAAAAATTGGTTTGTGATCCAAATTCTTTCCCCAAATGGAATCCAGGGGAATGCACACAACATGTGACTTCCCACAGCAGTTACTACAACCCCTACTCTACATCCTTCTCCATCCCTTCACTTCGAATTGTCTTGATTTCTAATATTTATTAATTTAAGTCAGCTTTTCTATGCCTGTGATGCTTCATTACCTATTTCTTAACTAACCCCAAAACTTCTTCTGCTACGAGAGGTTTCCAGGGGGTTCAGGATGCAGAGGGAAGGCCCATCCTCAGGTGCAGCATCACTTGTAGTACTTCACAACCTTTCTTCATGCAGACCCTCATTTCATTGATTTTGACCACCAGCTGAATGGTCCAAATCATGAGCAATGAGGGACTCTGCAAAAACAGCTGTAGCTTGCAAATATTGCAAGAAATTCACAGCAAATTGCAAAGAAATATTCTTCAAAATGATAACTTAAGACTCTTTGCATATGCCATTTTTCCAGAATTAAATTAAATTTAACAAAGCAGTGTCAATAAATTATTTTTTTACATCTACCAAGCCACCAGAAGGATTTCCCCACCACTGCCTTGTCTAAACCTGGGGGCATGGAGGTGGAAAACAGCTGAGAATAGAGAAAAAAACCAGCTAGGAGCATCACAGACAACAGATATTAAACACCAAATGTTACCTTGGTGCTATTTTGGAATGCACTGTGGCCACCAAGGTCCCAGTGTGTGGCTGGAAGGCTGGGACAGCCTCATCTGTGTACATCCCTCCGTTCTGCCTGTGGTTCAGGCTGACTATGTCAGTCATTACCACCAAGCCAGTTTCCTAGACAATAAAAATCAAGACCACAAAACAAAAACCAGCAAGGAGAAAAAGAAGTAAATAAAAAGAATGAAATAAAAATAATTAAATGTGCACTGATTTTTTTTTTTTTTAATAGGATCCCTCAACCTTATTTTAACATTTATGGGGTAAATCTCGATTGAATCTTGAGGATTTTTTAAAGCTTTGTATAAAAATGACTGTTAATGTGAAGATGCATGGGCAGAAGATTTATGGGAAAGCTCTTGTCTGATAGAAAATGCATTTAAATCAGTATCTAACATTACTGGGCAAGTGTGACAGGTAAAAAATCATTACACGTATTTTTCCCCTAGAATACAACATTACAGCTTTTTACCCTTCCTCAAAGTTTCCAGTGTGCTCTGCTGCAGGCAGCTCTCTCATCAGGCATCACCAGTTCTGCACTGCCAGGGATGCCAAGCAAAATGAAAACTGTCCACACAGGGAAAGCACAGAGCTCCTAAGGAAGCTGCCAGCTCTGTCCCCTAAATGCTCTTATTCATAAGAGACAGCAGCTCCCAGGCACCACTGGAGAATGAGCTTTGTTCTCTGCACACACCCCCAGCTCTTGCCCACCAGGTGTGCAGCCCCTGCATCCACACCAGCTCCCCAAAAATGAACCTTTTCCCCAGAGTTTACAGCTCTCAGGAAAAAAAAAAAAAAGCAACATCAGAACAAAACCCCCCTGAGACCCCAGAGGGAGAAGCAGCAGTGGCTCCTGCAGCAGTGGGCAGAAACGAGGATTTAGGGTTTGTGATTAAGAGATCGAGGCACTGGGGGAATGTGTGAAAGCCTCTGGGGTTTAAGGCAACACAATAAAACAATTTAGCTAAAATCACAGGAAGGACAAAGAACGAAGAGGTGGGGGAGCTGTGGGAAGCAAGGACCATCAGTATCAGCAGTTATGTGGATTAAAGAGGGAAAGAACATCAAACATCAGAGCTGTGACTCTGGCTCTCAAGGCCAGCCTGCATTTCAGAGGAACAAGTAGGAGAAGATGATGTAAAGAATATCAAAGTTACAGCTCAGCCTTTCATGCTGCATCTCCTTGTCTCAGGGAGCAGAGGCTACACCCTGCAGTGGGGTGGAAGGCAAAGAAGTGGGGTGTGAGCAGAGCCTGAAAGAGTGGATGGACTCTGCTGTGCAACTGCAGGAAGGGAAGGAAGAGGCAAACAAGCAGAACTTCTCAAACAGATGAGGTAACACCCATTTTAAACAAAAAGAAAGCAAAAAGCTCATGGAAATAGTAGCATGTCTTAAAAGCTACAAGTGGCTCTTTTTCAGCTTAAAAGACTGCACTGTTGATGTGTAAAGCAATGAAGAAATGAATTCCTTCATGAGTATATTTTAAAAACCCAACTTGTTTTAAATGCTCAACTTGAAAGTTGATTCAGATACACAGCACAGATCAAAGGAAATGAGATTTTTAAAATCTGGCCAGGTTTAACTATGGAAACACACCAAATAACTATAAATATATAGCATTTAAGTAGTAACCTGATCAAGGATATGAAGGTCTTTCATGCAGATGGCAACAGAAGCTGAGAGAAACGGGGCAGGAAAGAAATGGAAATGATTTCCAAAGGACAGTCCAAAAGGCTACAAGGAAAGACCCACATTCCACCTTCCTTCCCTGCTGGATCAGCTGCAGAAGAGATCTGCAAGCCCACCCATGCCTGGAGGAACCTTCTGGTCCCTGGTTCTCCAGAGCATCAGCATGAATTCCTTCACCCAGCAGGACAACTGGCCCTCCCAAGATTGGCCAAAATCAAACCATATTTCTCAAATACCCTTGCTAGAACAGTGTACTCTGATCTCAAAAATTGCTTTTCATCCTACCCCCCCCAGAAAAACAGCTCTGATGTGGAGAAGACCCCTGGCCTATGGAGCTGAAAATCACCCTGCAAACATGAAAGCAAAAAAGAGACACTGCAGAGAGAAGGGAGGCTGATTCTTCCTACTGTGAAGGCGAAGCGAGCGTCCTTGGTGATGTCCCAGTGCCAGGGAAAGACAGAAGACCTGCGGCGCCTGCGTGAGGACATGCCTGGCCACCAGAAGTGCCCTTCTTCCTTTGGAGCCCCAAAAGCATCAGATACATCATACTCTGCGAGCTCTTGGAACACCTGCAGGGAAAGGGCAGAGGCTGCTGTCTTTGGGGATTTTTGGAAACCCAAAAAGCTGCTTACTCAAGGTGGATCAGGGTCACAGGAATGAGAAAAGGACAGCAGTGCTTAAAGCTCCTTCTACCTGACTGGCTGTCAGCTGGAAGCCTGTCTTGAGCAGGTAGACACTCTTATCCACAGTGGCAATGCAGACACAGCTCGATTTGGCAGCTCTGACCTTGATGTTCACAACGTCACCGGGCCTGGTCTCGTTGGCCGAGAGTGCCACGGCAACCTGGGAAGGAAAAATCCCATTAAGCCCCGTTATCATCCCAAAAAACAAAGAGTAATGAGACACCAGCCCTTCCTCCCCACTAGAGAGCCCCTACCTGGTTCTCAAAGGAGGAGTTGACAGTGAACTGCAGGCTGTCTGTGACCCCCTCTCCGTTCTCCCTGACGTAGTACACGAGGAGCCGGCCCAAGGGAGCCATGGAGTGAACGACTGAGAACCTCAGGAAGGTCACACACACCTCAACCTCTGCTGCAGGAGTGCTGGGGGGTGCTGAAACAGGAATTGTGGAGAAAAACAGCTTTATTTATCCCAATCACTCCCTTCCTGCCCCATCCTAATGCTGTCAGGCACAGAACTTTCCAGCCAGGACTTGCATTCTTCCCTTGTTCCTGTTCCACACCTTCTTGAGTTCAGAATCTTTTCCCTTTTTGTCATCCTTATGATAGGTAATTAGCACTCATAACTTAATGAGCAGCATGGAGAAGGTGGTAGGGAAGGACTACTCAGTGCTTTTCCAGCCATAAAAAAATCAAGGAAATGCACAATTAAGTTATCAAGCCATTGAAAATAAACACAAAATATTATCTATTGCTGGACAATGGTGATGAGAGAAAAGGAATGAGTTTGAAAAAGGATTATGCAGTTTATAGAATCACTGAATGGTTTAGGTTAGAAGGGACCTTTAAAGGTCCCCTGCTGTGGACAAGGATGTCTTTCACCAGACCAGGTTGCCCAAAGTCCCACCCAACCTGGCCTTGAACTCTTCCAGTGACAGAAAAACCACAAAGCCTCTGAGCAAACTGCAAATGCAACAGCTCAGAACAAGCCTTCAGTGCAGAAAGTCCTCACAAATCCTGGATTACTGATGGCCAGAAGCTTGGTGGGTACATGGAGGGAGGTTCCTGTTACTCTTCCCCCAACTCCCAAACTGGTTACTAGGACAAGCCAGACTGTTCCTCTGGCAGCTGTTATATCCAGCTTTCCAATCCCACCATTCTTCACCCCCCTGCTCCCCAGATTCACCAGATTTGTATCTTTCTGTTATTTCTTGTACAAACCAGGAGTCTACATTTCATTTCCCTTCCCCCTATGGGCTGTGTGATCTCCTTTATCCTGATCCATGTTATCAGTCCATTTAATTTTCTCTTTCCATCTCATGTCCTCTTCTCAGTTTAAGCTCAACCAATTTAACCAACTGCCCCAGCCCTGCCATGCACTTCCCTGCCACTCCACTCCAAGCAAATATTGGAGTTTTCTCAACTGAGAAAGACTGCAGAAAGACCAAAGAAAATTTTCCAAGAGTTCTCCAAGAGGGATATTTTTTTTTACATGGCTATGAGGGCAATGGATTTATGGATTTCACTATCTTTCTTGCACAAAATTTATCTATATCCTTTAAGGAGCATCACATTAAAAACAAAGGTTGTGGAAAGGTTGTTTTTCCCTGAAAATAAGGGTGAGTTGCATTTCTGGTGCTGGCTACCTGTTCCTGGGAAACGTGTGAGGTCAATGTTCTTCTCAAAAGGTGTGGTGGCTCTTTTGCTCCTCTGCTGGGTGACATTGCTGGGCTGCAGCCCTGACAGGACAATGTTCCCTCGTGATGCCACTTCATAATGGAGAGTGAAGTTGCAAGGACACGTGGACTTCACTGCAATCCAGGCCTCCTCTCCCACCTGCAGCCAGGGACAGAAAAGCCAAAGATCTGCTCTGTTACGATGCTTTTCTGGTTGATAAAGCACAGAAACCTGTTTGGGTTCCAGGCCACAGGAGGTGTGAGCCCTCTCCCAACAAATGTGTGTGTTGGAAAGTGTATTATTACATTAGCACTGCTCTCAGGGAGTTTCTCCACAAGAAAAAGGGGCCAGTGTTCAGCTCTCCACTCGCTGCAAATCTACAGGAGAATGAGGTGGGGGTTGTATGCATTAATGAAACAATAAAGGAATCTCTGGAATCCTGAAAGTTAAGCCTTTTGGCACAGAGCAGCTGTCAGAATTGGTTGAATTTTAGACACCCCTTCAGTAGCCCAGCCCAAAAAAGGAAAGAGGTAGGTTGGGGGTGGGAAGAGATGCGTGTTTGATAATCTTTGCAGTTTAATTGTGATTACATTCACGTGGCAAATTCCAATTCAAACATAACCATGAAATGACTGGGAAGAGATCCGAGGGAAAATGCTTTCAAATTACACAAAGTCTTGATAACAATTTGTAAGTCTGGCACTCAGGGAGGTGTCAAACACACAAATAAATGAGAAGAAAGTTTCTTTCTTGTCTGGATAAACTCATCTGATGCCTGCAATAGGCTCCAGAGCAGCACACCTGGGCACTGAAGCCCTGCGCCCAGAGGGGCTCACCGAGTACTGAACACCCCCAAGACAAAATCCCACAAATCCCACCAATCCCAACAGAACAGACATCAGTCATGGGATTAGCACTGGTCGTGTCTGGCTGAGCAATAATCACTCTGTGCAGCAGCAGACTTTCCTAGGAACACAAACTCCTTCCCTCTGGGATCTGAGGAGCAGCTAACACTTGTGTTCAGTAGGATTTCTTCAGCACCTTCCCCTCCTCACCCCCCTGCTACTTAAAGCAGAGCAATTCCCAAATAAAACCGTTCAGGCTGGATAGAAAATCCCCAAGAAATCTTTTGAAAAAGCTCTTCCTTCAGCACCAAGTGTTCTCCCTGCAGAACGTACACGTGGCACAAACCTAAAGGGCACAACTGGAATACAAGGAGCTGCTAATGGTTAAATACAGTGAGAATGCCACAGAGTCCAAGAGGTGCCTCGTGACATTAAATATTTGAAGTATTAAGAATTCCCCAGTGCAAATGATGAAACAATTCATTAAAAAATGAATGTAGCTAATTGGAACACCCAGTAAGAGCTGGCAATGCACGGAAACAGTTCCCACATCAGCTGGGCATCCAGCTCCAAGCTTTCCCACAGAAGAATTAGTTCTAATCAGGTTATAATAAGAACAATGTGTTCAGATTAGCAGTGTATAATCCCCTTTCCATACCTCAGGAAACTTGTAAAAGATTAATTAGCCATTAAACTTTCATGAAATGTAATGATAAAAAAAATGCTCTTATTCGGATACAAAGAGTCTGAAACCAACCTGATGGACCTGCTGATAACAAATCTCAGTGTGTTTATTGCCAAAACCCACTTTTTTTTTCCACTAAGCAATATGCAGACCCTCAGAACATCATCTTGGGTAAGAAGAAACCCTCAACTCTCAGAAAATATTAAGCAACAGAAATCGTGATTAAATCAGATCTTTGCTTTAGGAGAGAAATCACAACAACTTTTATAGGGCAGGATTACATTTATAGAGAGGCTCCTACAAAAACTACTAAAGAAGCCAAGGCAATCATGTTCACAGTTCAATAACTGGAAGATTGAACAGATCCACTGGAGATTTAAACTGGAAGTTCCAGTGAGACTGCACAGCCTTAATCTTGATCTTCAGTAATTCAGCCACTCCCACTAACATCACTTCCACTCATTTTCAGCAAACAATCCATGTCTGAGTGTTGCTGGAGGTGCACAGAACGCACAGTCAAACGTGGAAAACTGAAATGTTTTCCATGCCTACACCCACCCCTCTCTGAGCAGCAAGGATTGGAAATGAGGTGCTGCACAGAGCAGCACCAAGGGTGCTTTGCTTAGCACCGAGTGTAGCCCACATTCAACAATTATTTGGTGGCTGAAGTGCAGCTCCTTCACCCTTTGTGGTAGAAACAATAACAGTTCAGGATCTCAGGAATGTCCAGAAATATCTAATTAGAACAAAGTACTTTAAGCCAAGCAATGCAGTTGTTGCCATGATGGAATGTGAAGCCAGCATACCTGGAAAGGTTTATCTGGTGCCTGGAGCTGGATGTGACACTTGCTGGGCGAGTACCAGCTGCTGATGGACAAGTAGTTGGGCAGATATTGATCCCCAGAGGGCTTCCCATCAATTGCTGTCACTTTGGTCTTAAGAAAAAAAAAATTACATCTGAATGTTATGCATAGAAAGCCCATTTTGTTCTTTCCTAATCTCTATTCCCTTCTCCCATTTTACACCTTCCAGCTTTCGTCTCTTGACATCTTTACTCCCCAAATATTGGGCCCCTACTACCATGTTAAGCTGTATTTGAAGAAGCATCTTTTCATGGTGGTTATCAACATCAGTTCTCCTGGCAGCACGAAACAAGCCAGTGTTTACTGTGTTGAAATCCAGAAGCTGAAGCTAAAAGGCACTGATTTCCTGTTTGTAGCACTGATTTATAAAGTGCAGGTTTGACAAGATTAGTTACATTAAAGCCTGCTAATCCTATAAAGAGCTTTTACCCACCTCCAGCCAGACATATTGGGCAGCTGTGGGGATGGAGGGGATTTCAAATTCCACCAGGCCATTCCTTGAGACCAGCTCACTCGTGTAAACGTTGTCCTTTGGTGTGAGCTCAGCTTTAATTCGGATGGTGACTCTGTCAGCTGGACTTCCATCAGGGTAAGTGACTTCTACCTGCACAGTGGGGCATTTATAGAACAATGGGCTTTAAATTATCAGCCATTCCACTCAATGACAGCTGGGGAAAATCGCTGGGATCAAGTGAGTACGACTTTAAATTAGCCACACATCCGTGGCTCTACTTTTAATCTCACCTTCCCTTTGTAAGGCAGCCCCGGTTTGAACTGTTTTCGGGTGTCCTTGGAGTACTTGATATCAATCAGCTGTTTCTGGACAGGTGTGGAGTCATCAAAGGTCACCTGCTTGCTGCCATCAGAGCTGATCACCGTGGCCCAGATGTTCACTGTGCCTCGGAAGTGCTCGGGGACATCTGCTGGCATCATGTCTCTGACACACACATCGAACACAGCAGAGCCATCGATCTGGGGTGTGTGGGGCAACAGAAAGGGAAGCTCTCATTTCACACCCAGACAGGGCCTAGAAGCCAAATCTAAAGCACAGGCACGTGATAGGAGTTTGCAGCAGTGTTTTGGAAGGATTAGGATTGGAGGGAATTAATGGGGGAAGGAAGGAAGGAAGGAAGTTAATTTCATTTTCCTCCCTTACCCATGGTCTGGACTAACTGTCACAGTCCCTCGGTATCCTGCTCTCCTCAGCCCCATGTGCTCTAAAGACAGATTAATACCATGCCAACAAATTCTTATCCCACCAAATCCCAGAATATCCTGAGCAGGGAGGGACCCTCAGGGATCATCAGTGCAGCCCCTGGCCCTGCACAGACACCCCAACAACCCCACTCTGGGCATCCCTGAGAGCGCTGTCCAGATGCTCTTCAGTGCCCCCCTCACTCTGAGAACAGAACCTCTTCCTAATATCTAAAAATCATATACCTGCCATGGAAAATTAAGCAACATTTTTATTATGCTGGCCCCAGTTATAATATTTACTCCTTTACTTTCTGATTTCCCATCAGCAACAAAACAGAGCTGTGGGATTAATGTAAAAGGAGACAGATCAGGCATTTTATCACAGGTGAGTCCATGGTCTCCCTCACCTGGGTGGTCTTGAGGACAGGATGTCCCACTTCATGTCTGTAGTACCCCACACCATTTATAGTCATATTGACAATTAACTTCCCTGTCACTGGTTTTCCAAAAGTGTATCTGAAATGCAAAGAAGATGATTAATAACTTCCAGCTGGTTTCTGTTTTTGTGGATGTATAGAGACAATTACCACACTACCTGCACCTCTAGGAAACAGTATCACAGGAAGTTTTCCAGATTATTATTTTTACAGAGTTTTTGAAGGCTCTTACATCAGAAAGCACCTGATGATGATTAGAAATCATCTGAAAAGTCTGCAGCAGGTGGGATCCAAGCTCCAGTGACTGCACTACAATCCACAGCAATGACACCTGGTTTGGGACACATTCCTACCTGGCGTGGACAGTTCCTTTTTCACACAGTGAGAGGTCACGAATGTAGCGAGGGGGGTCGATCAGCAGCTCAAACTTGGGCAATACTACAATGAAAAGAAATACAACAGAATCTTTTCAAGCAGATCTCTTTGCCTGGGTTACAGAGAAGCCCCCACAGCTCTGACAGGACCCTGGTTGTGGCCCATGAGGGTTACACCAGCACCCAGCAGAGGATCAATCAACAACAGCAGCAAACTTTGGCAAGGTGACCTTAGCAAAGCTCCCAGTTACCAGTGTCTGCATCCCTGAAGTACATGGCTCTAAAGAATTTTTCCTCATGGCATTTTAAATGCATTACTTCAGGTGTTTCATCTCAAGGGAGAGCATTTCAGAGTGTTCTGTTCTTCCAAAAGCACCTGGGTTACGAAGGACTCACCGTATTTCTGCACTTCAAAGGATTTGTTGTAAGTGTGCCCCTGCATCTCAGCAAAGATGAGCCATTCTCCAAACACTGGCTGATCAGACAGAGGGAAAGTCATATTGACAATACCTGAAAAAGGAAACAACACCCTGTGAACTCTGCCACTCTCCAGCCCTTGCCAAGCCTTACTGAACACAACTCAGCAGAAGCAAAGGCAAAACACAGTACACAGAGGAAAAAAAGAAATAATCTGGAACTTACCACAACAAAATGGCTTCAAGTTTTTCCATTCTATCATCCGAGACCCCCGAGGATCCTGCAGGGTGGTTTAGGGATGAGAAACATCGCAATGAAAATGAGTATCACAAATAGATTTAACTCAGTTTGCAACAAAGAACTCCCTTTTGTAACGTGCACACTTCACCAACAGCTCAAATGTAACAAATACCTGTCAAAAATGTCCTGTAGTACTTTACCAGGGGTATTTGCTTTTTAGAATTATTTAAGAGCTCTGCTCGTGTAAGCAATGCACACAAATAAAGGCTGTCAAGCAGCAGATCTTTCCCCTGCCTTAAGACACCTGTCCTGGATGGGATGAACTGACCTCTGAAGACACTTTCTCTCTGTTCCTAAAGGGAGCTGTACAGCCAGCAGGACAAATTTTAGATGACTAACTCGGGTGAAATGAATCCTGCTGGTTTTGCCAGCATTAAATCTGTGCTGAATGCAAACAAGAGTGAATCCTTCTGCTTTCTGACAGCTAAACACGTGGTTAAAAACAAAAAAAAAAAAAAAAAAAGGAAAATTGAGACTAAACACAGAAGGAACCTCTCATTCACCTCGTAAGGAAGAAGGCAGAAGCACCCTTCCCTTGCCATGAATTTCTACTGTCCACTATCCCAATGTTTGGGTGCAGAGATGAGGGTGGCCCTGCTCTATCAGCCCAGCAGATGAAGGATAGGAGTGGCTGGGCATCGAAAAGAAGGGAGAGGGAGTGGGGCTGCCACAGTTATAAGTCCCAGTGAATCAAGCCAATTCTTCTCAGGCTGAAAAATGGGAATGGATTTCTGAAACTGAAGTAGAAAACAGGGATTTTTGCTGGTGACAATAAAAAAAAAATCAAGACACAAAGACCAGTTAAAGACACAGGGATAGAGATAATTGCACAGGTTAGGGGTGGAAATGGCCATAATGGGCTGGAAAAGCACAAATTTGTTCCTTTAAAGGCTACACAAACTTTGAACCTCTACAGGACATGCTAGATGGGCACACAGATACTCACCACCACATAAGCTTCAATCTGGAAGAAAAAAGAAAAATAAAAGGCTTTATGAAACAACTTTTCTGCTTTTTGTGATGAACTGTTGAGTCAACATAAGCAAGGTGTGAGACCCAAAGTGCCAGAGTTTAAAACTCTCTTCTTTGCTAAGAGTAACCTGAGAAACGCACATTTAATTCAGACATCTAACTGGAAAAAATAATGATTTACATATCTGTGCACTACCTAAATAAGGTGCAAGTCTCTGAAAAATTCTTGTCTCTGCTCTGGCAGAGCTGCCTCCTACTTGCCAGCACTCCAGAAGTTTGTATTCTCCTCCAGTAGGAATGTGACCAAGTGAAAAAAGCTAAATTACAAATAAAACAAGCTGTCACAAGCTATGCCTAAATAGGTTAAAAATCCAGTTCTATTTCTGCATAAATGTACATTTGAATAAAATGCAGGCTACCAAGTATTCCATCATATTTCACAGTGTGAAAGAAAACAGTTTTCTTTACCCTGTCGTTGACCGGCCTCAGGTCAGAAGTCACCATAAAGAGATTTATCAACACTAAAAAAGGAAAAGAGGGAATTTATTAGTCACCACAGCTGAGACTGAACAGAAGAGCTCATCCTTAAGCTACCCTTGAAAGCAGCCCTAGCAACTGGCAAATTGTCCAAGGTCACTTTACCTTTCTGCTTGGGTTTGTAGACAGGTTTGTCAGTCTGGATGAACACTGAGGAGCCCTTGCTGTCGATGGTGACTGTGGTGTAATTGTGGAAAATGTAACCTTCCTCTGCCAGGTGCCTGTTGCCCCAAACTTTCAGATGTGCTTGTCCACGAAGCCCTGAAGGCACCTAGAAAACAGACCAGGAGGTGAGGAAGACACTGAAAAGCCTTTGAGCTTTTGGGGAATATAATTGACACTGAAGTGAGCAAGAAGAGCCACCTGCTGTGTTTTGGTGTCAATCTGTGTTAGTAGTGAAAAGAAAATGAAGAACATACTAGATTTTCTACAATATATAAACTTCAAAGGAGGTAAATTCATGCTGAAAACATGGCAGGAAATCCTCTTCTGCCCTTTCTCTCTCAAGCAAAGTGATGGTTGATCCATGATCTACATGTGCAGCTGCCAGTACAGAAGGTGTGTTACATGGGGAAATCAACCCACAGTTCTGCCAACAGAGGGAAAAACCCCAACAACCAACACAAAAAAGTCCCCAAAACAAAAAGTGCATGCATGTGCATGTTCAACCAGTTGCTCAGAGAAATAGGAATTTAAAATTACATCCAGTTAAAAATGACAAAGTAAAAAACCTGATAACACAATTCCAGGTGCAGATCACAACTGAATATTTTGTTCCACCACCCCCCTTTAACATCCCAAGGATGACAAGCCCAAATGAAGTCCTAAGTTAAGAAAGCCAACACTTCTAAGGGCTTGTTCTTCTAGTCCAGCTCCATTCTGCCCACATTTGAAGTCATAACCCCATTTCACTCACACAGCATTCTGTACTGCCATTCTTATCAAATAACCCCAACCTGGAACTTTACGTTGAGCCACGAGGCACTGATTTTCTTCAGTGGTGTAAGGGCCTGGCAGGTGAGCTGTGATGGGTTGAGTTTTGTTGTTTTCACTCTCCACTGTTCCTCTGGTGAAGGCTGTGTCCTCCTCAGTGTGTGCCCCAGAATGTGACATTTATTTGTGCCAGAGAGCCATGCTTGATGTGGCTGAGGGAAAGTCCCTTATACTTTCACCAGAAACATCTTAAAATAATTGACACTCACCTTCAGTTTAATTGTTCCTTTATCTAAAATATGAGAGAGAGAGAGAGAGAAAGAGTTATTCTCAAGGTAAGGCACTAAGATTTTAGACATTTGCAGCTGAGTGAAAGAAGACCCCACACCCCAGAGCTGCTCCCTGCAGTATCCCTTTGTTATGATTCCACCTGAAGTAATTTTCCTGCTCTGTGTAAAACAATCTGCAGGGTGAGCAAGTCAGACCCAGCAGAGCTCTCCAAAACAAACCTGGTTCACATTTATTTACAATTTTTGCCCAAGGTAAACTGCAAAGTGCTCTGTGATTGAAGAGCACCCCCAAGGCTGAGCTTTCAGCACAGGGCAGCCTGTGCCTACAGAAGTGTTTTGCTGTAAAAAGGACCTGGCCTCTTTTGGGACTTAGACAATTCTCAAAACAAACACTCGTAGGATCTGTTTTGATTTCTGGATACAGCCATACCTTGGAGTTCTCTTGAGCATGTGCTGTCCACATGTGTAAGCATCACTCCCTTTGAATGGCTTTGCAATTGTCAGCCCATTTCAAAGACAACAAGGGGAGGACACAACCAGAGACAAACTGTTTCAAGAAAGGGAATGGCTTTCATAGAACTCCCCTTTTTAACACACAGAAGGGTTAAAACTGGAGGATTAAAGAGCCTGATTACCTTGTCTACACTACAGCTTCCACCACTACTGACAGTGGTACAGCAGGGCTACTGGACTTCACTTTCACCTCTGTAAATTCACTCAGTATTAAGCTGGACATAATCAAGACACATCTTTACTCACAGGACAGAGGTATCTGGCTTGGATTTTAAAGGCTTATCCAACTACACAAACATTACCACCTCTCTCAGCAACACTCAGTCCTGAAGATGGGGAGATTCCCAGCACTCATTTTGGAGAGAAGAAATTGATGATGATGTAGATCTTATATTTTTCTTCAAAATGAACTTATCTTACTCCTTATACAGTCCCCCACTGATAAATATTCAGGGACCAAAAGGAAGTATATTCACCATAAAACTCAAGAGTATTAATTATCAAGGGTCTCTGTATGTCTTGGTGTTCCAAAGTTATCAGCCTTACATGTTTGAGATCACACACATCAAAACCACATTAGCACAATCGACTGAGAGGGTGCAGCAGTAGCAAATCAATTAAATATTACTTTGATTCCATTATCACCTAAAGCAATTCTTTAGGAGATACCAACGTGCTCCCACAGCACCTCAACTCGTAAATCAGTTCTCAAGTTCAGAACTACAGGAGCTCACCCAGGACTGTTCCATGGCTCCGTGACACAGTCTCTCCTTTGACCACCAGCTGGATCTGCACAGTTGTCTCCTTGACAGAGTTGAAGATGGTCACACTTATGGCTTCCTCCACCCCAGAGCGGAAAACAGAAGGTGCTGCAATCAAATAACCCCTGAGGAGCACAATTGGAAGTGGTCAGTTGAGACACAGCAACGAGAGCATTACCTTCATTTGTGAGCCCCTTTTTGTGTGGCAAAAGGAAAAGAACAAACTTCTCTGTGACATATTTGCCCTTGTATGGTCACATTTGTGGCCACCAGCAGTCTAAGCCTGTATCTGATATGTATAAATGAACAAACAGAGCCTAAGTGCCTAACAAATCCATAGGATTTAAATAAAAACAGTAATATCTGTGTTTATTGCATCTATGTAATAAATACATTCATTTATTTGTTATAGGTAACAAACTAAACATACAACCAGCTAACCATAAAAGAGCTGAAGTTTGTGAAGGAATAAGGAGGTACCTGAACCTCCTTAGAGCTTTGTAGCCAATGCTTTCTTTGAAACAACTTAGATGTTTTTGACTCAATCATATGGCTCCATTTTCATAGTTCAGCTTCATATAGAAGAAGAGAAGGGACTCAGAGCTGATTTTTGGAGCTTCTTAAACATCAGACTCAATGCATGTAACACACCTGAACTTCCAGTTTATACAGAAGCAGCCCAGAAACTGCAGCTACAGAACTGGGCTGGAATTCCCAGCTCTACTACCACATTCTTGTTCAAACAATTAGATCCTGCCAGTTTACAAAAGGCATTATTTTAGAAGGCACACAGAGAGCTTTAAAGCCACCCAAAACGACCTCCCGTAGATGCTGCAATGCAAGAGTTTCTGAATGGAATCTGCACCACTCCTCTGTGAATGGCACCGTGCCATGAACTTGTCAGCTAAAAGCATTGCAGGCTCTGAGCTCTTTGATGCATTGGGCTGGAAGCAACACATTTATATTCTCTTCATGACACACCTTTCTGGGGTTTTTTCTCCTACCCCAAAGGACTTTTTTTAACACGAGGCAATTCCTCAGATGCCTTTTCAAGCCAAATTTCTCAGCCCATGCCTTTCTACAGTCCCATGAGCCAGGTTGCTTTAGCTCATGATTAATTATCACTTTGGGATGAGGATGATGGTGTTTTACAGCCCCCAAGTAATCTTTTATCAAATTCCAAGCCCATGTTTCTCTCTCAGCAGGCCTCATTGCCATGGAGATCCCATTACCCCCAAAGGAAGTTCAGAACTCTGTGGCATTCGAGTTAAATTGCACAGGGTACTTGCAGATTCAAAACCTTATGGCTGCCAGGTTTGCAAATTCATCAGAATGGTAATAAATAACAATAAAAAGTTACTACCGAGCCTGCAAATCCTTGGTAAGAGAGATAGCTGATCTAGCTGCAGAGGGAGAAAGAGTACCAGCTGCATTCAGGGTGAAATGATCAGATTTAAACTGTCATAAGCCCAGCACTGCAGTGCCATATGTGAAGCACATGTACTCATATTGTTCTGAATTGCTGAAACTCTTTCTGAAGTATCAGTCCCTTGATGCAACTATTTAAATGACTTAATAAGCGGCATTTGAAAATTAAATATTTAACTTGGCAACCAAAGAGTTAACTTGACAGGGACTGGACAGATCCTTTAAGCACACTTAACTAACAGCTCTGTCAGGTTACACCAAAAACTTGGCAGGACGTGAAATATTTTCTAGTAAGCAAGTGAAAATAAGTTCTCCATGGCACTCAGTTAATGCAGCTATTCACGATGCTGACGGGCTATAATAAGCCAGGGATAAAGAACAAAGCAAACCTTAATCAAAATTAACCTAAACACACTGGAAAAGAGCTGCGGATTCAATTTCTAAAAGTCAGAGAACTTTCCCCGCACTTTCTCCCCGGCTGATGTTCCCCACAAAAAAATCTTCACACGCCGCTCGGGAGCGCCCAGCGCTACCTTCAACCACCCCCAGCACCGCAGCAGCCGGATTCCTTAAATAATTGTTTGCAGATAAAAGCTCCGCAGCCGCTCTCCGGAGCGGCTGGAGGCAGGTATCGCATGGGAGCTTTCTTCTCTCGTCCCCCTTTCCCCGCGCTCCGCACTTTCGCACCGGCGGCCGCTGCCGGGGACGCGCCGCGCTCGATCCGCGACCCCTCCGGGGCGCTCCGCGGGCTTTGTTCCGCGGCTGCTGCAGCCCCCCCGGAGCCCTGGCCGAGCAGAGCCGCTTCTCCTCCCGCCGCCCTGCCCTGGGATGCTGCCGCGGGGACCCCAGGCTGGCCCCGGTACTTACTGGCGCTGGCGGGGCTGGGCAGCGCTCAGGCTGCCGAGGGCGAGCAGCAGCAGCGCCCAGGCGCGGCGGGGCTCGCAGCGGGACATGGTGCCGCGGAGCCCGGGCCACGGCGCTCTGCGCGGGCAGCAGGAGCCTTTTGTTCCTGGCGAGCGCAGCCCGAGGCTCCGCCGCCCCGCGCCCGGGCTCGGCTCCCCGGTGCCTCTGGCCACCGCCCCCGCCGCGTCCCCGCCCCCGGGCCGCCCCCTCCTGGCCCCGGTGCCCGCTCGCCTCCGGCCCCGGCTCTTTGTCTGCGGCTCCCCGCCCGCTCCTGACAGCGCGCACCGGGGAGGGAGGGAGGGAGGGAGGGGAGAGGAGGGGAGGGGGCCGCGCCCCGCCCGCCTCCCCGCCCGGCCTCAGGTGCGCTCAGCCCGGCCCCGGCCGCTCCTCACCTCAGCGCGCCCCTGGCAGCACCGCCCGCCCGGCTCTGCTCGCCTTGCCCAGGGCTGCTGAGGCACCGGCGCCGCTGCTGCCGAGCACAAACAGCCCCGGGAGAGCTGCCCGAGCTCCTCGCCTTCCTCCTGAGCCTCACAGATGGGAGAGCTGCGAAAGCCAAGGTCCCATGAAACAGGACCGGGGCACGGCACCCCTGGCACCGTCCAGTCCCCGTAACTGAGCCTCTGTGCACTCAGGGACTCCACGGAGCGCTGCCCAGGAACTGCTTTCCAACCCAAAACCCAGCGCCAGCACTGATGCTCCTCCATCCTCCTCATACCCTAGGCCCTAATCTATCCATCTCCATCCCTCTGTCCCGCGGTTCCAGGGGCTTGGGACAGGAGAGGGAGCTCTCACTGCACCAGTCTGAGGAAGAGCTGTAGCCTAAGAGTAGAGCTCACTCAAACCGAGAAAAGCAAACTCAAGGCAAGAGCTGAGAGTCGAGATTACAGAACAAATGCCATCTCCCACTGCATAGAGATATCGAGGAACGATTCCTCTAATCCCCGCCGGAGAGAACCCAGGCGCACCAGGACCCCAGACGTGCTTCAGAGTGGAATTCTTGCCCCAGCAATAAATGAAAACCCCCAGTGTAGGTAGTTTGAAGCATTTTTTCCCCCCAATACACCTGGCTTACACACACAAATAGTGCTTAGATTTTTATCGTGTGTGAACTTACACTCATTTTAATATGTCTTCTCTTAAACATAAAGTCACTAACTCAGCAGCTTTTTTATAAATTCAGATTATCTTTAGTAATGGATAACACTGCGAGATGTGGTTACATTTTCCTACTTAAATCTATCCCAAACCAGCATTGTCTCATTTTTGTGGAGAGGCAGAACAAATCTAGAAAAAGAACAAACACTTTTTGACAAATTAGACAAGATCAGACTCTAGAACGACAGCGGTCACTTCCCAAGGAAATTATGAGCTAGGAACTATGAGAAGGAACTTATTTGAGAGTACATTAAAGTGGAATGGTTTAGGTTTTGTTTGTTTGTTTGGGTTTTTTTTTTTTTTTGAGACAAACTGAATCAGGCAAAGAAAAATCCGGTAACTCCAAATTATTTTCCAGCTTCTTTATATTCTCATCTACAAACACAGAACTGTGTGTGCCTCAGTGTTCCCCTGTCTGCCCCAGCCATACTGATGCCAGCCTCTCCCCAGGCTGACACTTCAGGGGATGTTGGGATCCTTTGATTAAAGATTAAAGGAGGCAAAGTGAAAATGAAGCACCTTTGCTGTTCCCATGGCATGGCAGAGATCAGGTATGTTTAGGCTGAAACAGCATAACACTTTCAAAAATATTAATTAATTACCTCCACACTTATTCCATAGCTTTCTAGAGCAAACCACAAAGGGTTCATTACAGACTCGTGCTTGAGATCTATGGGGAATGTACAAAAAAAATATCACAGAGTGACACTAAACACCCATCCTGTCAACCACAGGAAAAAGCTTTGAAAAATTCTGGGCAAGGGCTTTGAAGAAGCAAAAGGATTCAGCAATGAACTGATGAATGCAGCAAAGTGTAGTTCTAAAATGGAGCTCCATCATCTTCAGAATAACACACAAATGTGTATTTCTGCATTTCAAAAAGCACAGACAGAAATCTCCCTTATGTGGAGTATAGCCCTTTTGAATTGCTCACTCTTCTAAAGGAGAGATTTCTCCTAAATTGAAGATTTTCCATTTGATATTTACTACAAGAAATCTCAGGCAATTAGAGCCTCTGAAGACTGCAAACCATCTTCTAATTATAAAGGTATGTGCAAGCCTGTAAATAAGGCTGGAATCAACTCGGTCTGAAAAAAAAAAAATGAGGCTTTAGATATAATTTCAAACTATTTACTTACTGAAATGGAATTTTCTGTTCTTGCCAAAATGAATCCCATTCAGTGTGATGCAACAGGTGTTGGAATTCCAGCAGCCGCCTGCAGCCCACATCTGGTAATGGTTAGGAGTTAAAAGGAAGTTCTGTAAGAACTGCTCATGTATAAAAACTATTCATCAGTCAGATCTATGGGCCATATTCACCCACCCGCTTGCACTGTGCATAGTTCGGATTTTTATTTTGTTTACAGAAAACGTAATTCTGCTCCTCATAAAGTCTTAGGAATCTCAGGCACTTGAGAGCATGTGGGGGATTGGTGTTGGCCATGCTGGTGGCAGAAAGGTGAGGGAGGGACAGGGGTTTAGAGAACAAGGTGTGAATACATCTGTATTGGTTCTGACCAGATCTAATTGACATCCTGATCGCTTGTATGGCCTCATCATTACTCTGCAGGAGAAGGAATCCTTCCCCATGTCCCAGCTACCTCATAGACAAACTGTGTGCAATGTGAAAATTATCAGACAGCTATGTGTCAAACAAAAAATAATAATTCTCAAGTACTGCTACTCTCAGCTGGGAATCTTTTTTGCTTTTTCCCCCCACCTCAATTGCAAAGCTGAAATCAGTAGGACAGCTCACAGGAAACAAGTGGTGAGACCATGCCATCAGTAATTAGCTCTCGCTAACTGCCTCAGCATGAGTGGTGTCACTAACTTGTCACTCAATTGATCAGATCCAAAGGTATAAGAGGTAATTCTCACTTATTTAAAGATTTTAATATGTGTAAATTGTGCACATAAAAGGTACTGTGCTAAAACCCAAGGCTATTAATCATTTAGTTTTGTGTTAAGTCCCGTACACCCTAGATTTCAGTAGAAGGTGCATGAAAAACAAAAAAAGTCATCAATTTCCAGAACAATTTCTCCCCCCTTCCCAATGGAAAAACATTCACCTCAGTCATTACACACCACCAGACAAGAACAAGGCCTTAGTTAATTTTTACAGCACAATATTCATGGTAAAAAAGCCACACCTATACTTTAACTCTGAGTTTTGTTCCCCCTTCGTGTTTCTGTGACAGCCAAACAGAGATAGCAAAAGCAGAAACTGCTAACTGCAAAACAAGTGTCCCAGGCTTTGCCACACTCCTGCAACTCACCCAGGAAAATGGTTTAACAGAGACTACATCAGTCCAGACAGAGTGGCAGAAACCAGACTGATTCTGCCCCCAGGAATACAAACATCTCTAGAAGAAATTATAAGGAAAGGATAATTAAAGAGCACTTTTCAAATAAGACTGTAATCTAAGTAGCATATAACAGGATAATGATATTGAGAACATAATTATTAAATAGTTCTGTCAAAAATGGTTATTACTCATCTACAGAACAGGAGAGTCTGATCATTCACAGTAATAGAACATTTTAATTCCTGACAAAAGTGACTGAAATAGTACTAGGAAAGCATTCAAATGAAGGACTTTGAATGATTTAGAAGGAAGAGCGCTGTGCTTATCAGAAGGGGCTGCCATTCAGACATTTAGTCAGAAATAACTTCCCAGTTCTCTTCTCAGCTCCTAGATGACTGGTGAAATATAATTTGTACATAGTCACTGAACAGTAGACCCACCTCCCATATGCAAGAGACATTAAACAAAGGAATTAAGTTTTTATATCCTACAGGCCATCTCCAAACATACATTGTCTGTATAAATTAAAAATTTAGTTACATCTGAAGGGGCAACCATAACAAAGAAAATTTAAGATCTTGAATTTGCAGGAAACTCAGTTCTTGCATATACATTATCACAGAATTATTTTAAAAGAAACTGGTCAGAGGCATTTGGTCAGAGGCCATTCTGCAAACCGTGTGCTTGCTTTACAGACCACACACAAATGCAGCGGAAGAAACAACCTAAAATAATTTCTGTGAGTTGAACAGGAATGCTCACATAATCACTGGAAATGCTCTTAATTGGTGTGGCTCAGTGGTGCATTTCAGAGCTGTTAGATCTTCTGCCGCTCTGGAACTCTTTTCATGTCCTGGCAATCCCAGCCCAGCCAGCAGTTTGTTTATCATATTCAGTATGAATTTCCGGATCTCCAACAAAGTGGTATTTACTCCGAGGCAGGGAAGACTGCAGTAATCCAATAAGTTCTCATTAGCCTAAAATGCAGAAACATCTGCTGGGGTCATGAGCTGCTTTGCTGGCTGTTGATGAGCACAGACTCAGCTCCGTTTGCAGCTCTTGTGAACAAAGAGTTGGGGGGTTTGGGGTGTGGTGAGGGGACAAACGAGCCTCGGTGATTTCCAGGGCTGCAGCCCCATCCCAGGGCACCCCGGGCAGGAGGGATCCTGCCTTACCTTGACCCCGGAGAGCCCCCATCGCAGGGAGCACAGGAATTACAGCAAAAAATGCCTTGACTCAGCCCTCCTGAGCTGGTGGTCAGGGTCTGGCAGCAGCAGAGGCACTGAGGAGAATGTGGTCACAGCTCCCCCAGACACACCAGCACCAGGCAGGGCAAGCTGCAGGGCAAACCCAGCTTAAAAGCTTTGCCAATCTCTTTTTAAACAACCAAGAATTTTGCAGGGGACAAATACTTCCATTTCTGGGCTCCCCCTTCCTCCCAGGCTCTCACCCACCTGGCTCATTTCAGAATTGCTTTCAATTTTCAGAGGAAAAAAAAAAATCCCTTCCCCCAAAAAAGCACCTTAACACACATGAATGCTAACAATTGGTCAAGAACTTCTGGCCTAAAAAATGAATAAATAGGTTATAAGTACTGCACATGTGCAGACAGAACACAACTAAATCTACATTGATACAACTTACAGAGGGAGAGCATTATTAGTTCTACAGGGGGAAAAAGACACATAACCTGAATAAAAAGAGCCCTTGATTTGTTTAGGATTCCAACCGATTTAGAGCACGTGACATTGTCAGAAAATAAGTGGAAAATACAAAATAAGTGGTGTCACATCTGTTTAGTTCCTGCTCCAGTGATTCTGCAGTTCTTTGTTGTTGTTGTTTGTACAGTGTTAAATGACAGCAGCCAATTCTGTGGCTATTTCAAGGTGGAGGAGCCTAAAACACTTCTGCAAAGAGCCAAAACCGGACCACTTAGAAAGAACATTCATGAAAATCAAGAAGGAAGTGCCTCAGTTCAAACTAAAAACCCTTTCCTAGAGAGGCCAAGCTGCTTTAACTAACACTTGTTGTACCATTTATACAAAGAATTACACAAGTGTTCAGTTTAAAGAAAAGAATGGCCAGAATGCTGAAATTAATGCCTCTGATTCTTCTGAAACAATGAGTGCACATCCCCGGGCACAGAATTGTTCTGTAGCAGCAGTCTGGCTTCAGCCCCAGGACTCCCCTTTGCCTTGTGGGAGGATAACGAGTGCAGCGAGTGCCGCCTGCAGCAGCAGGGCTGAACTACTGCCCCCGAAAGATTTACAGCCTTTAATTGTGCTCACAGCGAGCACCTCCCCAGGGGGAGAACCAGCAGCATTCCACTGCTTTTAAGAGGGAAAATCTGCATTGCTGGCTGTTGCTTAAGTAACGTTTGGGTGTAGGTATACACATCCAGTAGTATCTCAAAGGTAAAAAGTCACTTGACTGAAAAGAAAGGGTTTAATTTAAAAGTATTTCTTGAAAGAAAAATACTTTTTCAGACCATCAGTGATGTGCACCATTAGGAAATCCTAGGAAAGGCATTCTGATATGCCTGTGCAGAGAGAGACATTATTATCAATTACAATACTGATTTCAATTTCATCCCTCCCCTCTCATATTTAAGATGACCCTTCCCAACAACTTTCAGTCTCAGAATTGACACACTGATCATAAAGAGGTTAAAGGTGTGAAGACACACAGCCCAGCAATAATCCAAACCCAACAAAACCAGTTTCATCATATTGGAGCCTTTCTACCCCCATCTCCATCCACCGAAACGAACCAGCCCACACATTTACAGCCAAGCTGACTTTGCTGGGCAAAGTTCCCCATCCAGTGGCCAAATTCATGGCTGCAGCTCATGCTCCTGGCCCCAGAGCTCGATCCAGCACCTATTGTTGATGTGCTGAATTGCAGCCACACAGGTGAACTACCAGGTGCAGATCATCTGTGAAGAAAAAGAAATAACAGATGGATATCCTAAAATAACACTGGTTGACAGAGAAGCTGCTGCCAAAAAAAAATGACACTGACATTGTAAGCAAGGAGGGTCTGAACAGCTTGTTTTATGGGTGTGGCACATCTACTGATGCAGTTACTTAATTTACTCCCAATTTTTAACAAAAGGAGACAAGAATCTAGTTAGACCCCCAGTAGTGCCAGGAAGAAAGCCTGAGCAGCACCTGAAGGAGTGCAACGATAATACTCCAGGTCTCCTAGGAGTAGGCCAAAAAGCCTTATAGACACAGCTTAAGCTAGAAATGTGAAAAACCACCACAGAATGAGGTTCCACAGTTTAAATACAGGTTACAGCACGTCTTCCAGAGAAAAATGCATTCCATGTACAAAAAGGAAATTATGAAGAAACATGCCAGATGTGGCTTGTATGTTCACAGCACAGCACACTTGCTCAGTAATAAGGTTTGTGGTTTCTTTTCACATTTCCAATCCTCTGGCCCCAGCACTTGGGGTGCTCACAGCTGACCACCGGGACCACTTTGTGTGTAGTCCATCACTGGCCTGTGTAGTATTAGTCCTAAGTAAGCCCAGATGGAAACAAAAGCTGCTGTAGGATATCAGTGAACATATTAAAACTTGAAGGCTACCGATAGAGCAGTGGAAAACAGTCTTTATTATTAAAAATAATAAAGTCCTTAAAGAGGAGTCAGGTTTATACAAAAGCATTTATGATTTCAATAATTTATTTACAAGGCAATTAGGCAACCAGTTTACAAATCTTCTCACTTATTAAAAGTGACCAGGCACCTTCCAAGCAAGTACTTTGTACCCACACAGCACATCCAGAAATATGGGACAATTCAGAGTTCCTGCAGAGGTTGTTCAGTGAGCAACCCAATGTTCAGGCTGAACATTAACACACAGGTCAGATTTGCCAGGAATAGCACTTTTTATCATTTACCTTTCAGTAATGTCAAGGCAGAAAGTGATGGAAAATCTGTCAGAGAAATCCATGTTAAAAGAGAGCGGTGATGTCTCCCTGTGGGACAGCCTGCAGAACAACCCTCCAATTTCTGTCAGTGAGCACCCCTGCTGCTGGCTTCAGTGAAAATCTGGGCAAGTTGTGTGTCCACACAAGAAGTAAAAGGATAAAAAGTCTGCTGGCATTGAGTTAGTACCTACGCAGTAGTAAAACACTACAGAAACTTAGTCGAAATACCAGCGTTTCACAACATCTACTCCATGATTCTCTTCACACACGTATTGGTTATGCAGAGAAACTTCTTTACAGGCTTCAAACGACAGATTCTGCACATCTGTGAAGCTCCTGGAACACATGAAGCTAAATCAGTGACTCTGAAGGACAGTAAGCCTGGACATTTGCATCTTTCTCCTACTATGGCCCCACCAGAAGAAAAAAAAATGTAAGATGTGAATTTTCTTCTCAAAAGCAAGAATTGGGAGGAGAGATGGGGCAGTTTGCAGGAAGGGGAGATGAGTGGCTTAATGGTCTAATGATCTTCAGACTAACTCTAATCTCTTCTGGGGCAATGAAGGAAGGAAAGTACATTAGTCATGCTTTATCTCTTCCTCATCCTCCAGAGATGCTTTGTATTTGTTGTCACAATAGTTGAGGAGAAAACCCTTCTCTGTGCTCCTTGTGCCTTCTCAAGGATGATACATTTGCAGGGTTGTTACCTAAGACAGTTTCCAGCTCACTGTTCTGCCTCCTGGGTTTCTCCACTCCTACAGATCTGCACTTACCAAGTCTATTCTTGCTCACTGAAATTCTCAGCTGAAGTGTCAGAGAATGGCACACTGAAGTGGCTCACTTGGAGTACAAAACCAATCCCAAACATGCTACTTTGACTGTAGGCAGGGCAGGGACAGAAACACAGATGACTGCTACAAAGAGCATTACACTTAGTGCTACCAAACCCTCAGTTAATCCTCCTACAGACTGTGTTCTGGATATATTCTGGCAAGGTCTATAGATTTTCCTCTGAACATTTAATCAACAAGTCTTTTCACCCAATTGTTGCAATTACCTTTGAAGCCCTTTATTCAGTTGCTGAGACACTTCTTTAAGCTCTTGCAGTGCACTAAGTGCTTTTGCACTATCTTCTGAGTGGTTTGGCATTACTTCTGTCAGAAGCTCCTGTGTGATCGTTAATTGCTTTCCCAGTTCATCTGGAAGATGAGATGTTAAAGGTATTATTAAAAATGCAGTGGGCACCAGTTAACACAAGATATTAACAGCTGGAGTAACCCAGAGACAGGAGCACTAGATGGCAAAAAACTACTGTTCAGCTTTCACAAAAACACTGTGAAAGCCAAATTATTTTTCACTATTGTGACTAGCACCAGCAACAGGCTACTAAAATTGCTAATCAAGCTCTCATTTGGAGTACTCAAAGATTTTTAAAACAAATGTAAGAGAAAAAACCAAGTTTTAGACACTCAAAACTCCCTGGCCAGTTTCACGTATTGCTGTTGGCATGTACCCCCCTATGAAATTTATTCAGTCATTTCCTTCAACAATCACAAACAAAAAAATGGAGCTATTCCTTTCTAGTCTTCTTACAAGAATTCTAAGTTCTTCAATAAACTTTTTGCATTCGTCTTAAAGTGCAAGATTATTGTAAATGGTTTAAGAATCTTGGTTTTTTGCGCACCAGCAGCTTTTTGTTCAGACTTCAATAAAAAATGCATGTACTGATTTATTAAACATTCTCTGATTCAAGACAGCACACAACAGTATTTAAGCTCCAGTTCTGCAAGAAACATGAGCAAGAAGTCTACCCAGGAGACTCTGTCCCCAAAAACACAGAAGCAAGAAGAGATCACAGCATTCCTTCAACTTGTTTACACAGCAGGAACGAGAGAAGAAAAGGAATGCCATGAATACAGTTAAAATATATAGAAACCTGCTAAAGAAGGTGTATATGAAGACTGAGCTAACTTAGAAAGTTAATTTCTTCTCTGCTGCAAGATAAAAAACAGTGTAGTTAAGTGGTTAAACAGAGGTAAGAATTACACATCACACAACATGTGACTATTGCTGTAGCCCAGTGTCCACACAAGCTCTAAGAGCACACAAAGCTCCTCCAGCGGCCAAAGAGAGATGGAGCAATAACAGTGTGAGAAGCTTTTTTAGCATAAACCCACTATATCTGAAAGCAAATCTGATAAATCAAATTTTCATACCAAGGTAGGTTTGCTTATCTCCTTCTATGTGAATGTTCTTTATGGGTAATTCATGTCTCGTAGCATCCAGGGAAGCTGCAAAGCTTTTATATTGCTCTTTAAACTGTTCACAGACAGCAACAAGGGGAGAGAGCACTTCTATCTGAAAGAGACACACACGGAACCAACACTTATCCAAAAGCACATCTTTTTTAATTGCACACCTGGCTCACTACAGAAAAATACATTCATTAATTATTCATTAGAAACCCGTCTTCTTACAACTAGGCCAGAACTACTTGTGGCTAACACATACAAACAAGACAAATAAACATCAGAAGATGCTCACTTCTCATTAAGGGGTGGCATCTCAGCTCTAACTGTAACTGGAGTTGCCTAAGTGCAGGATGTTCACGTGGTTTTGGGTACTTTCATCTCCTGTGCATCACCCAGACCCTGCCCTGGTGGCCACTGCAATCTCTGCCCTTGCCCAAGAGCTCCAGCTTCTCCTTCCTGCCTGTCCACGAGGGACAACAGTGACAAAGGCACCTGCTCAGGTACTGCAGAGCATTACAGGTCTCAACAGGAAGGAGATACTTGTTTCCTTTAAGATGCATAAAATTGTACCCCTGCAAGCCATAGAAGCAGAGAAATTTCCTCTGGATAAAGGACTACTTCATAAATGAGTTTGTGTAAGAAAAGTATCAGAAGTATTTGTATCAGAGAAGCATAAATCCTACTAAAACTTACCTGTTTGTCTAATGTTTCATTGAGCTTCTGCTCTCTCTCCTCGAGCAGAATTTCACGTTTCAGCTCCCAGAGCTTCTCCTGTTGTCTCTGCTTTTCTTCACACAACATTAGCAAGTTTTTTTCTGCTTTTTCCTCCATTTCGGCAACTTTTTTTTCCGCCTATTACATCCCAAAAATATTCACAATTAAAGCAATGCTACATTCAAGCAATTAACGTATTCTGAATAAACAAATGCAAGCTTCAGACCAGGCCAAAGAGTTTCAATTAATGAACAGGAGACCTCACACAGTAAGCACAGAACATCAGACCCCCCTCAACACCCCTGCTCCTTTTTGTAAAGGAAAATACACACACACACAGCACTGAGGGAACAAAGTCACTGCTACAACCTTGAACTCCAGACAGACTCACAGTTTTCCCAAAACTTCTGCATCCCCCTAATTCCTAAGAACCAGCAGTAGCTTAATAAACTGGCACTGAATTCACTCTAACAACTTTCATAGCAAGTCTTATGATTTTACAAACCATAAACATATACAGTCACAAAAACTTTTAACTTTTACAGGTCAGGAAGCATTCAAGAAATTAAACACTATTGAGTTCTATCTGAAACACCAAATACTTGACTAACTCTCACCCTTATTCTTAGGTAAGTTAAAAGCAGTGTCTCAGATTCCAGCTCTTCTATCGGATCCCAAAAATCAGTTTCCTTCAGAAAAGAAAAGAATATTCTACATCAATTGTTTTTTCAGCGATCAAATTAATTACCAAATAAATTAACAACAGTCCAATTCGTGCCTGGAAGCAACACCAACAACAGGCAGCTTTATGAGACAAGTTCGTGGGTTCAAACACTCATATTAATTAAAAAAACCTCCTTGTTCCACCACCTTTTATAATATTTTCAGCAGACTTACATAATTCTGATTAAGAATTTGAAGTTTCAGTGCTACACTGAATGAGATCCCTAAATAAGGCACTAGATTGAACCAGTGTTAGTTCTCAGAACAAAAATGCCAGGAAATACTTAAAGACAACATGATACAATTAAAGAGTATGGGCAGGAATGCAAGAAGAATTCACCTGAGGAGATGTAATAATTGGAACAGATTCTTTACCACAAGAAATGGAAGGAAAGCTCTGGTCAGTGTCCAGATATCTGATAAACACACCAAACACTGCCAGCAGTAGAACTGACTTCTGCAGGGAGGCTTTAGATCATCCCAGGACCTTAGCTGTAACTCGGGTTGAAGAGAAACAGAAAATCTTTGTTTCAAAATAAATATCCTTACCAGTGAAAGCAGTGAGACTCACCTCATCAGTCCCTTCGGTTACTTTCTGTGTCTCTGAATCTCCTTCTGAAGGAGATTCTGAATGAGAACTCTTCTTGGGGTCAGTTTTACCTGTATCACAACAAACAAGTTAGTGGGCTCTTCTGCCAAGGTCTATAGACCATCAGGTTCTTTAAAGGCACAGATAATTTCAAAATTATTGTGTATCAGTAAAGAAGATCTGAGCTCTATTTCTGGCTCTAATATACTCATGAGCAGGTGTGGATCACATGAGCATTAGCTTTAAGTGACAAACAGGTGTGATCCACTTTTCAGAAGGGCTGACACCCGCCTGTTATAGGAACAAAGACTCAAGAGTACTTTATTCTTTACTTTTTGACTATAAACAAAACCAGAGCACCCAAAAGATACTACAATCGAGAGGTTAATTTAAACTCCAAAGGTCTTAGTACCTCTGCTTAAAATCCTTTTGTGACTATACAAGAATACAACAATTTCTTATCCCCAGGTTTCAGCACATGTATTAAAAGTAAAAAAAACCCAGAAATTGAGTATGAATGGAAATTTACCATTAATAGCAGAAATATCAAGGTCGGGTAGCTTCATTTTTCCTTCATCTAATAAAGTGGACTGCAAGTTACCCTTCTCAAAACTACTCTGATTTAATGAGCTATGGTCAACACCTGTAGAAAGAAGCTGTTATCAGACTAAAAGAATTAGAACAGGTTCAGAACAAGTTTACAATTCCAGGCTGTAGAGGCCCAGAGAAGCTGATTTGGTTGCATCCCCCCACTGACACCCCACTATGACCTGAGGAATGCTTGTTGGGCCTCGGCCTTGATGAGCTGCACCTGGACAAGGCCCCCTTGAGCTAATCAGAAACACCCTCTGTTCCCAGGAATGTCTAATGAGCACTTGTTTTTTAAGGAACAGCATTAAAGACTTATTTTTCTTGAACCTCCAAAGAAAGTTACCAACTGGAATTGCAGCCAGAATGGAAAATTATGATGACTAAAGCCCACTCTCTAATGATCCCATAAACAGCAGTTCAAAGTGAGACCCTTTGAAGAGGTCCCACTTCACAGAAAACAATGGGAATAATTTGTCTCAAACACCAACAACTGGATGTCTGTGGAGACAACCAAGGACTGTCAGTAATACCAGACAGGAACTGTTGGTAATAACAAAAGAAATAAAAATGGGCGGTTTGGCAGACAGAGATTTCCAGTCACTCACACTTGGTTTAACAGAAAGATTAAATTTAAAAAGGCGGCATAATGGTGAGGGCATAGGAAAAGAACAGTTCAAAACCTGGTGCAGAAGGCAGGAAAGATGTTAATTTTAGACAACCCAATCACTCAATTCCAGATCCAGGACCAGGTTTCTCTTAGTCTCACATCAAGTTTCTTAATTTCCTTTGCATACAAATAATAACTATCAGTGATGCAAATAATACAAAATATCAATATCTTAGAGTTGCTAAGAGTTTCATAGGCTGGAAATACAAAAGAATTAGCTTTCAAACACTGGTAAAACCTACCAGCAGAAGTTTTGTGTTTCTGAGAAACAACCGATCTTGCTTCAGTTCTAGAAGACTTCAGAGAAGCATTTGATGAAGAGGAACTTGATGAAGCATCCTGACAATAAAGAAACAGCTAAGACAGAACATAATCAGCAATATATCTTACCTCCAACTTAATTGCTGACAATAAACAACTAAATCCCAGGGCATCTTGGTGCTCTGCAAGTCACCGAGCACAGTCCCAAGCTCCTACCTAGTAACACACCACAACTCACTCCCTCATAACCCCAGCAGACTCGGTTTTCCCCCAGGTCTCGCTGCCACACGTCCAAGCCGATCTCACACCTTTTCTGCCTTTCGCTGAGCGACGCCTGAGCTCGGCAGTCCTGGCGCCTTCTTGCTGTCCTTCTTACCGAACTGCAGGTAGCGAGACTGCACGATTCTTCCTCCTGAAAGAACGGCAAAGAGAGCTCAGCCGGGCCCACCGCGGTGCTTCCCGCCTCAGGTCGGATCCCCACTTCGGCCTAAGTGGCCAGGCCGGGCTCCCGCCTCAGGCAGAGCGGGTTCGCCCTCACCCCATGCTACCTTTCCGCTTAGTTTTAGGCGCTTCTTCGCCTGCCACCGTGCCGCTTCCCTCCGCGGACATCGTGCCAAGGCAGCGGCGGGCGGACGAGGGGCCGGGCGGGGGTCACTCGCCCTCAGCCCTGAGGCGCCCCAGCCGCCATCGCGTTTGAATCACTGCGGGTGCGCGCGCCGCCGGGGGGAGCCGTGAGGGGTGGCAGCGCGCCCCCTGGCGGCGCGGAGGAATGGAACGAGCCCCGGCCCAGGGACTCAAGCCCGCGGGGGCTGCGCTGCCTTTCAAATAAAGCGATAAAGGAGAGTCTGGCAACTCTCGCAGCACGGCTGGCCCTAAAAGTGCTTCTTGCCTCACGCCTTTGGCGGGAGGTAGCTTCAGCTAGTGAAGTCTGTTCTGGGCTCCTCAGTACAAGAAAGACAAGGAGCGACTGGAGAGGATCGAGCAGACGCCACAAAGATGATGAGGAGTCGGGAGCATCTCAGACGAGGAGAGACTGTGGGAGCTGAGCCTGGTTAGTCCAGAGAAGAGAAGGCTGAGAGAGGATCCCATCAATGCATATAAAATATCTCCAAGGCGGGTGCAAAGAGGATGGTGCCACTGCTCGGTCGTGCCCAGTGACAGGACGAGGAGTAATGGGCACAAACTGAAACACAAGACAAACACCTCAACATGAGGAAGGACTTTACGTTGAGGGTGGCTGAGCACTGGAACAGCTGCCCAGAGAGGTTGTGGAGTCTCCCTCTCTGGAGACATCCCAAACCCATCTCGGCGCGTTCCTGTGTCACCTGCTCCGGGTGACCCCGCTTTGGCAGGGGGGTTGAACTGGGTGATCTCCACAGGTCCTATCCTACCCAAACAATTCTGTGATTCTGTGAACCCAGGCACGCCAGCCTGCAGTCTCGGGAGGCTCTGTATTGCCCCAGCTCTGGCAGACCGAGCACGAGCCACCTCAGCACCCCCGCACCGGGAGCTCTCACAGCGGCGGGCGGCGAGCTCCCGGCCCAGCACGGCACCGCGGTTCTTTGGTTTTGACAAGAATCCACCCCCGCTGCCTCAGACAGACAGCACCTGGCTGCCGCCGCCCAGCTGCGCCGGGAGCCGCGGCGGGGGCGAGCAGCGGGCTCGGGGCTCGAACCCGGGCTCCCTGGGGCTCCCTCGGGCTCCCTGGGGCTCCCTCGAGCACCGCCCGCCACACCCCCTCCATTGCCCCCCAGTCCGTGGGCGCTGCTCCGCGCCCCCGCCCCGACCCTGCCGCGGCACGGCGCATGCGCGAGGCCTGTGGCAGCGCTGAATGGGCGCGCCCCGGCCCCCCCCACCCGGAAGTGGCGCGCGCGCGGGGCCTGTGGCGGTGGCGGGGCCGGGCGGCCGCGCTTCGACACCGGCGCAGGTAACGGGCCCCGCGTTCCTCTTCCCCCTGCTCCACATCCTTCCCAAGCTCCCCTGCCTCCTGCTCCTTCCCTATGGGATACCCAGCGCTGTGGTGGCGGTGCCTCGCAGGGACTGGGTTTCGCACCGAGCCCTGTGGGGCGGCCGGGGCAGTTCTGAGGGGGCGTGTGGGGGTCGGCCCTGAGAGGATCTGTGAGAGTCGGCGCCTGGGAGCAGATCTGAGGGAGCGTGTGAGGGTCGGCTCTGAGGAGGTTTCTGGGGTTTAGTACCCGGCCGGGGCAGCCGCGGGGCTCCGCCGCCGCCCTCAGGAGCTCGGGGCCGGAGCGGTTCCCCGGGACGCCCTCAGGAGCTCGGGGCCAGGGGCTGTGCCCGGCGCGGGGCAGATGCGGTGCTGGTGGCTGACTTTGTGTCAGCTGTGCCCTCAGGAGCTCGGGGCCAGGGGCTGTGCCCGGCGCGGGGCAGATGCGGTGCTGGTGGCTGACTTTGTGTCAGCTGTGCCCAAGGAGCTGGAGGTGCCCAGGGGAAGGGAAGTATCTGACGCCCGGCTGTGCCTCCCATCTCTCAGGCAGAGCCTGCCCGCTGAGCAAGGCACGGTGTTACTTCCATCTCCTGTTTCTTCCGTCTCCTGCTTGTGATCTTTCAGCCACACAGTGTTCTGCTTTTTCCTGTGATGTCTCTCACTCTCGGTATGAACAGCCTGTAATCTTTCAGACAAGTGTCTAATGATCTTTCAAAAATTTTGTTAAAACTCTCAGGGTTCTTTTGTTTCTTTGTGTTATCTTTGGGCATCTCTTGATAGTTGATGCTGCTGCTGTGCTGAGTCGTGCTTTATCGTGATTACTGTCGTTGTCCAACTGAGTCATGCCTCTGTGTGTATGCCGATAGTGCTCTGTCTTTTTTGGCAAGCTTGGTTTTGCAATCTCTGGGAAGTAAAACTTTTGCAAGCTAGGAACATCCTTTGTTACATGTTTCTAGACTAAAAGTATCAGACTACTGTCTTGACTCCTGGCTTTCGTGGCCATAGGGTTGATACAGGTATGTGCGATCCTAGTGGAAGATGAATTCCCAGTATCATTTTAGCTTTGTTTTCTATTAGTCCGTGTGTGTTTTGGCAAAATTCTTACCCAGCTTTATTTGCAATTCGTGTTTGTGAAAAGCGAGAAGCACTTTGGATGCAAATGAGCTCAGCATTCTTTGATTTCACCTTCTGGAAATGGGTCGCAGTGGAGCAAAGGGCTGGAGATGATCTCAAGCTCCTGGCAGATGCAATTAGCCTTTCAAAGATGTCATCAGCATCCTCCCACGGTACTCCTAGAGGTGGATCGGTATCGGTGTGTCTGCCAAGCTGTTTGCAAATAAGTTTGTCATGGGTAATTAGGAGCTCTTTGATTTCAGGCCTGTTAGCTGGAATCCATTGCTGAAGAACTTGCCCTAAAGTAACAGCGTGGGGTAACCCTGCATTCCAGTTTAGGATGTTGGTGTCACGCCCAGCAAGTTTTAGTCAGCCCTGGGTGTCTTTAGCTCAGAATCTTGTCAGGAACAAATCCATTTTAAGTAGGGGAAGCAGCTTGGGGAGCTTTTAATGCATATTCATGTTAGCTCCAAGATTCAATTTGGCTTTTTTTAGGAAAGAGTTCATCTTGATTATTTTTGTCTTTGCACTGCTGTGGGGTTCTCTGCCTACCCTACATCTGAAGTCCAGTAATGTTGTGCTTTTCAGGATGATGCATCCGAGGCCACTTCCTCAATCTTTAGTTCTTACTTAGTTACAAAACTCGGGAGTTACTGCAGTACTGCAAAGTATTTTGTAGAGCTGTACAGTTTGGGGGTTGTTTTTTTTTTTTTTTTTGTTACTCTGCTTGAACGTTTGTCTCAACAAAAAGCTTTTACACAAGTTGAATGTTGCAGCTCCTGCAGTGACAGCTGCCTGCACAAACTGTCCATTCCCAGTGGGAAGACTCCCAGGTTTTGGGCTCTTCTGTGGAACCCAAAACCTCTGTGGAACTGAATAATTCAGGAAGAGTAAACGCAACTGATGAAAGATTTAAACAAGGTTCATCTAGAAAGGAGTACTCTGTGCAGACAGTTTTCTGACCCATAGTGATTCAAACATTAGACCTCTTGAGTAATCCTGTGCATGAATAACATGTTTGACTCAGATGCACACTGGGGCTAAGTATGGCCTCTCCTCAGCTAGAAGGTCAAAGGGCAGGATTTGCATATCCTAGGCATTCAAAAAGGAAGAATTCCTAAAAAATGCAACAGTATTGGCTATCTCTACAGTCAAGGAAAAGAGTGAAAGACTCTGATTCAACAAAAAGTTTGTGGCTCAGTGCTTTTTTTTTTAGTTTGAAGGCTGAAGGTGTTTATCACATTTCTAAGAAACAAGGCCTGTTTACGCTAATATCAAGAAGGAAAGCCTGAGATGCTGATAAGGGTTTATTTTTCTAATAGAAGGACTGGGAATGTCTTTATTTCACAAAATGAAAATTCAAAGGTTTTGTCTGTAGTATATTGTGTTTTCTTGGTGTATCAAGTGACTTAAGCATGGCTTGTGCTTTTATCAAGGCTTTATTGTGTTGGGTGTCTCTGATTACCAAATGAAACTCAATGCAGATTCCAGAAAAATCTGCCCTTTCTATTAAGACCAATGATACTAAACAATAAAAGTGTTTTTAAAGATATTTTTGACATGTGTACATTCTGTTCACACAAAAGTTCAACCTAAAGTTTCTTTAAAAAGTTTCTCATTGCTGTAAATGCAGCATTAGAGCAGTGAGACTTTTATTTCCTTTGTTGACAGCTGTAGTGCTGTTAAGGAAAAAATTAAGAAAAGTACAAAAGGTAGTAGAATGGTCCCCAAGGCTTTTTTGGCTTACATTCTTTACCTCTGACCCTTTCAGTTGTTTTGCTTTGATTCCTCAACAGGGCCACATTTTCTGAATCATACTCCCATGTGCATCTGTAACTCTGTGACAACACACTTTTCATAAGGTGATAACATTTATAAGGTAATGACATCTAATGTCACTGTAAAGCCTGATAAGGTATCTGTATTTTGAGGTGAGTTTGTGCATTTGAGTCATTCAGAGGAAGTGAAGTCTGCATTAGGGGTGGTTTAGGGTGTGAAGTGGGGTCAGGGTCCCAGGAGCAGGTAACTGAGAAAGAACTGCCTGTAACAAAAGTAATTTCTTTTCTTTTTTCCTGTGTTACACTGCATTACAGTCCTGCTTCTCCTTTGTCAGGCACTCTGGGGCAGTAACTTCCCTGGCAGGGGTGATTGCAAAGTGTAGTAACAAATGTGTTGTAATTTTTGTGTGGTCCATTCAGAACTCCCTCTTTTGGAGTAGAAAATCCAAGGGTTTTTAGTTAAAGAAAACCGAGGATCTAAAGTCATTTAGTCTAGCTGAATTTTCCATAACCAAGGAAAACATTCAAGTGTGACTAGAATGCGAAGTGATTTTTAGGTAATCTACCAAATGCCTGGAATACTGAAAAAAATTAAAATCAATTATGCTCAATTAACAGCACCTGTCCTTACGACATGAGGTAGGACAAGGGTCTTTGCCTTACCTGTTAATTGTGCAGTTAATTGTGGAAACTTTGAGGTGTCTCTGTAGTTTTGCTAGAAATTCCTTGCATTGGAAATCAAGGTCAGCAACAGCTGACTGTTTTTGAAATTGCTAAATGTTTTCAATTTGACCAGACAGATTGGTCCCTTTTGGGGATGGTCACTGGCAGTTCTGGTGTTTAAGAATATTAGAGGTCAAGAACCTGTGATACATTTCCACTTCTGTGTTAAGAATTGCTTGGTGAGCAGTGGGAGAAGCTTGAATCTTTCCCTTTGAGGAATGCAGCAGTGCAAATGCATATGAAAATGCGAGGAACTGGAATATTATAAAGTTCATCCTCAACATTTTTGCTGTAATGGTAGCTTTCCCTTTTTAGCTTCACCATGATTCATTGACTAAATATGTGGCTTCAAATTATGGCCTTATTTAAACTAAAGAGATGCCCTGCACTGATTGGGGCGAAGCTCTCTGCTGGAGTTCCACTCTGTTACCAATTGGACACTGTTGGCTTTAAAACCTATTAAAAAATTAATTTGTTTAATGGAGTCCAGAAAACCCTTACCAAATACCATCAAAATTACCATCTAGAATTGGAATTTTTTTGGTTTTTTTTAACTAAAGTTGTCTGAGCAAAAAGTAAAGTTACAGATCTTTTCCTCATGTTGAAAAGGGATTTCTTATAAGAAAGGGTATTGAAAGAACTTTAGGTAACTGCAGAATTTCCACCTCCAGACAGAACCCAGCAGTGGTATTTGGGCTGCAGGGTTTGCATGCTGACCTGTATGGTTTCAGTATTATCGTCTTTCTTGTATTTCTCCTTTCTCTTCCAGTATTCTCTTCACCTGAATTCAGGATTGTGCTTCCTTGATGAGCCAAATCACACTGAATAAATATTTAAATTGCTTAAAAATTGTGTAAATAATTGGAGGTCATAAAATGGGAAGGAATCATTCCAATCATCTCTTCAGGCTGCTCTTGACAAAAACAAGAGTGTGTTACCTAATTAACTTTTCTAATTATGAGGCACATTGGTTACTGGGAACTGGCTGATTTTCTCAAAAGAGCTTTGGCAACCAGGCCTCATCGTTAGTGTCAGTTAAGTTTTTGCAGTGCAGTTTAACCTTCTGGTGATGTTTATGTCTTATGTTTGCCTGAGTTTTTTAGCTTCAAATTCCAGCCTCTGGCTTGTGTTGTGGCTTTTTCCTCCAGCCTGGTGATTGCACCCAACTGCAGGTCCTGTACAAGGACTGCCACTGATAACTGTGCTCCTCACAGACAAAGCTTGCAGAGTGTTTTGGCTTTAAGGGGGGTATTTTCTAACAGATTTGGGTTTGTTCTTGTTGCTGCTACTCTGAGCTCCTTAACTGAAATTCGGATTTATTCTAGATGCTGGTAATGTATCTTCTGAGTGCAAGGGTCATATGGCTACCTAAGGAAATATTAATTTATGTTTATTTGGAGATTACATTTACTGTCATGCTTGTGGTGCTATGGTAGAGCACCATGTTGAAATGATTCCTTGCTATGGTTTTCAGACCTATTTCAGGATAGCTCCCATTCCATCCCTCTGATATGGATTGTTTCTTGGATAAATTTGAAGTTTTATATGTCTGTAAACTCAGCTGAAATTTGTTTAGCAGTTGTTTTCTTGCTCCTGTATTACGGAACTATATAATGGATATAACTTCTTGCTCACTTGCTGCCTTCTCAATCTCTCTATGACATGTTCTTTATCAGTAACTCTTTTCTCTCTTTTAGAACCATCATGAAAATGTTTACTTTGATGTCAGAAATCCAACTTCACTAGGAACTCATCCTCCAATTGCTTGAAGATACCCTGTCCTTAGTTGAATACTGGGACTCATTAGGTAACCAATTTATAATCTGTCCAGTGAATGCTCTTTTGCTTTTATGTTCTAATTTGTGGCTTGAAATACTGTTTAGTGGGAAGTCAGAGGTCTTTCTCTTTTAAAGCAGTATTGTCATCAAATAAAACTGGATATCCTTTCTAAGAAAATCACATGTTATAGGAGACCATCAGGTTTTCCTCGAACCTCTGCAATATTTGGACATTCTCAGAAGGAAAAATTGAATTTTCCAGTCGTACCTACCTGAGCAGATCCTACTGGCTCTAGTGGCCTTGGGTTTGTCACTCATAGAGAAGTGGCATCTGTACTCTGGCTTCCCCTTTGGAAAGTGTGAGCTGGGATCTTGAGCAATGTCCCACATTTTGGTGGCTGACATGAGACAAGGTTAGGAAATGTGTGTTAGTAAAGTCACAGGTCAGTGCTGAGGTTCAGTTCTTCTGTGTTGGCAAAAAGCTGGTGCCACATTTTTTAGGGAGCTGTTTTGGCCAAAATGCTTACTGAGGGGACTTCCTCTAACTTAGCAGACTGTGTGTCTGAAACTAATTGCTGGGGGGTGAAAAAAGGAAGTCTGCAAAAGGCTGTCTCCCTTGAACTGACTGAGTAGCTTGAGAGGAAAATGGTCACTGTTGTTCCATTTTTCTGTCTCTGCTCAGATTGATCTTCCCCATGAGCAACAGTCTGCTGTACATTCTACTGTGTGGCAAGGTTTGAGCTTTTATGTATTAAGAATGCTTAACACTTAGTTACTTCAAAGGTACTTCAGGCTTCTTTACTGGTCAGTGATAATTACAGGAAATGGAGAGGGGACTTGGAGTTCACTGCTCCAGCCTTTTGTATGACCAGGTTCTTGGAACCAGTCCTCCTTAGTGAACGAAGAATGACATTTAATGGGGGAAAAACATTCTTGGGTGGATCATACAGTTTGATCAGAGATGTACTGTGGTTTGTCTTGCCATCTGTGGCTTATTCAGCCTTCCTTTTGATGAGTAGCCACTACAAATGATCCAGCTTGTGTGGCAGTGTCTGCTGTAAGCTGTCTGTGCAGAGTCCCTCAAAGCACAGCTCCTTCCTCGGAGGCTGTTCATGAGCCACAGCTATGTCATGTTTTGTGAAGTGATTCATTACTTGCAGTGGAAGTGGCAGCTAAAAGCCTCCAACTCTACTGATTTTAATTTGAAATGATTACTCTCTGTGGCCTTGTGCAAGTTCCTGTGCAGTTGTTCAGTGGCAAAAAGTTACTTCTTTGGCATTTCTCTGCCTCTTTCCTCTTTTTTTTTTTTTAAATGTATTTGGAATGTCAGTGTATAATTAGAACACTTTGTTCTTGAAACAAAAATTGAGCTGCTATTCTCAGTATGAAGTTTTAAAGACTGCTAAAACAAAGGGGTACTTCATTATCCTTCTTTTAGTACCCCTTGATAAGCAAATGAACTGTGGAGCTAAAGCAACATGGGCAAACTTAGTCCTGGTGATCTGGGAGCACCAAATTGCATATGAGAGAAAAATCACCGGTGAAGGCACAGACAGTAACAAAGTCTAGAGACTTTTAACTTGGCACTGAGGAAGAGGTTGGCTTCTGAGGTTGTTGATAGGCTGGAGTTACGTGTCTGGCCTGCACCAAGGCTGAAAGGAGGAAAAAGCAGTCATAGTGAATGATTTTTGGAGATTTGTCAGTGAGGATCTGAACCCAGTGAGGAAGGAGTTGATGTGATGGGTATAAAGGCTTGGGAATGAAGTGGGTTATTTAGGATCTTGTTTACTGCTGAAAAGTAGTTGCAATAAGACTGAACTTTACTTTGTTGCCTAAAATGGAAGATAAAAGTCATGTTCAAGCCCTCTGTAGCAAGGATGTGGTTCACTCAGTGAAACGAGCAGGCTCTTGTCTGTGTAAATGATGCATGCTAAGAAATCCCTGCGTTGTGTTAGAGGGAACCGAGAGCAGTGTCTGCTCCAGTCAGCTGGGGGCTCTGCTTCGTGAAAGCTCGGTGGGGTAAATGCTGTACCTACCTTGTACCTCTCATGAAAAGAGGTCAGCTGGGGGAAATGAAGAGAAAAAGAAGTGGATCTCAGTGTCAGAACCATTTTCCTCCTTGCATCTATGTGCTGATCCCGCTGCCATAGCTCATGGCTGCTCTAAACTGTCACTGCTGAATTAAGTGACCAATCCCTGTTTTTTACCTCAAGCTGCTGGTGCAGCTTTAAGGAAGAGTTTCTGTGGGAGGGTGGATAAATGTTTATGTGGACCAGGTCAAGGAAAGCATCTGGGCTAAAACTAACCTGGACAAACAAGGAAGTTTTAATTTGGACATTGGCCCTAGTTTATTTTGCTTTGGCTCTGTGAATTCTTGTGTGCCATGACAGGGAGAAAAGGTGGCATGGGAATAGAAGGAAAAGTGAAAGGAGGCTGGGTACTTTGGCAGCTCTCCATTCCACAGGATATGCCAAGCAGGCTGTTAGAAATAATACCACTGATAGTTAAATTATTAACAAACAAATGCACTATGTGATATTCTTTGTATTCTCATCCTGCAGAAAATAACACCTTGCCCTGATACCTCTTGTACACATTTCTTAACACTTGTTTTTTTTTCATTTTTCTTTTTTTTTTCAGACAATGGGCACTGCATATTAAGCAGGGGTGGAAGACTGAAGCCCATCTGGGGACAGAATGAGTTTAAAAGATGCTGACAGTGCAGTTTGCCAGGCAAAGGCAGCCTATAATCTTCATATTTACCCCCAACTCTCAACAGAAAGTGCTCCCTGCTGCAAAGTGACAGCAACCAAGGACAGCACGTCATCAGATGTCATCAAGGATGTGATTAATATCTTAAACTTGGATGTCTCCAAACATTATGTGCTTGTGGAGGTGAAAGAATCGGGTGGAGAAGAATGGGTACTTGACATAAATGATTCTCCTGTGCACAGGGTTTTGCTTTGGCCTCGCCGCGCTCAGGATGAGCACCCGCAGAAGGATGGGTACTACTTCCTCCTGCAGGAAAGGAACACTGATGGCACCATCAAGTACGTGCAGATGCAGCTGCTTTCCAAGGAGACGGATGCTCGGCGCTTGGTGGAGAGGGGTTTTCTGCCCTGGCACCAGGAGGACTTTGATGACTTGTGCAATCTCCCCAACCTGACGGAGACAACGCTCCTGGAGAATCTCAAGTGCCGCTTCCTAAAGCACAGAATCTACACTTATGCAGGAAGTATCCTGATTGCAATTAACCCCTTCAAGTTCCTGCCCATTTATAATCCCAAGTATGTCAAGATGTATGAGAACCATCAGCTTGGGAAGTTGGAGCCTCATATTTTTGCCATTGCTGATGTGGCCTATCACACAATGCTTAAAAAACATGTTAATCAGTGCATTGTTATATCAGGTGAAAGTGGGTCTGGAAAAACCCAAAGCACAAACTTCTTAATTCACTGCCTCACGGCACTGAGCCAGAAAGGGTACGCGAGTGGTGTGGAGAGAACCATTCTGGGAGCTGGACCAGTTCTGGAGGTAAATTTATGCTCAAGTCACCTTCTGTGCAAATTGTTTTTTAAAAGCTTGAAGTAACTGCTGTTGAATGCTGCTTTTGAGTCACCTACTTGGTTTAAGCTTAAAATGTCACTGCTTTAGGCTTATCACTTGGTTTAGGTTTAAATGTCACTGGGCTGCAGTGGTGCTTGGCAGCGTTACCTGACTGCTTCTAATTGATTTTCCTTATTATGTTCACTTGACTTCCTGTTGCTTGTCATTTATATATGACTTAACTTTCCACCACTACACACCAATAGTCTGGGGCAAAGGTTACCTGTGTTTTCCATCTGAAAGTTTTGATGGCATTTGAATAAAATCATAAGCAAACTTTTCATAACTATTGTTCCACTGAAACATCAACTCTTTGGTGTGATCCTGCCTTTATGTGTAAGCATTTTACTGAACTCACTTTTTGAGGGAGTTATTTCCTTTCTACAGCTGTTTGTGGAAGAGACCAACATTGTTAGTTGGGGAGAAAGTGGGAGTCTGTTTTGGCTTTTAATTATTACAGCATTTCCAACAGAAAGCAAAACTAAACATGTTTAATTCTAAAAAACTGAACGTTTTTAATTCTCCTTTAGAGAAGGAGGGGTTACAGTTGGTATTCTATTAGGTATTGTCAGGATAAACTTAAACTGGTATGTTAGGCCTCTCTTTTTTACTCTCTGAAAGGAAAAACTCTGGAAGTGTGGATGAATGTAATGCTCACCTGTATCAAAATTTTCAATAGCAAAGAGCTTGAACACCATTTTAATTTTTAGGTTTAGTTTCAAATGTAGTAACACTTTCATTAAAAAAGTTCAAGCTTTTTTTAAAGCTCTTCTGTAAAGAATGAGGATTATATGCAAGTTCTTTTTTGCCTTGCTTTCTGCTGCTTGAAAGAAGAAGTAAAATTGAGGCTTGTTGGTTGCTGGAGTTCAAGTTTGCAGTTCTAAACAGAAAACAGGAAGGGGTCACAGTGGAAAGCCCTGTTTGATCAGCTGATTTCTCTGCCTTTGATAAATTTAAGTGTTTCATATCCTCGTCTACAGACCTGATACAGCTGTGTCAAACCAGGCAGAGATGTAATGTCCTGTGTGCCTGTTGGTCTGCTGAGTGGCAAATGCACGTATTCCTGGGGTCAGAACTAAAATTCATAACTTTGCTGGAGTCACAGGTCAATGTTGTATAAAGCTGGGCATGTTCATAAAGAGGTACTTGTGTTTTTCTATGCTAAGATTGGTTGTCTTAAGTACCACAATTTCTTCAGACTTCTACTGAGCATTTAGTAATACTTTTCATGAGAAAATATTCTTTCAGAATTGAATATATGTTCATGTAAATTCACTGTGCATCAGAAAGGTAGGCTTAGAACATAAGAGGTAAAATCAAGTTATCCTGCTTTGATGCATCAGAGTTGATTCAGCTGACAGTGAAGCTTCCATGTTTCCCAATTTCAGTCACTAAGCCTAATTAAAAAAAAAGTCAACTCTTGGTCCTGGGGAGGGATGCACAGCACAGAAAGCTTACGTTGCTTTGTGGAAGTTAAACTGACTGCAAGCTCCTCTTAGAGCTGGTCACTTCTAAATCCATCCCTGGTGACTCATTTTGGGTTTTTACTAAAGGGAACTAAAATGCTACAAGGGAATTTTTCTTAAATGGATGTTTCTGGGGATTTTTTGCACAAACGGTTTTGCCATATGCCCAGACTATTTGAGAATGTTTAACTTTGAAGTTTTATTCTGAGTCTTCATCGAAGTTGAAAATGTGCTCTTGACTAAAAACTTCCATGATGTAGAAATGAGTTGCATTTTGGGTGAGAACTTCCTCATTGTAGGGATCTCTTATTTCTCTGCCACCTAAGTAAAATGGGTCTATTTGTAGGCTGACCTTCTGTAAAAGTTCAAGGGGTTAAAGCAGCTGTTTCTAGCACAGAGGAGTGAGCACAATTAGGGTGTTATGGAGGTGGATTTATAATTTTATCTTTTCATGCTTAGGGAATTGGAAACATTTCTTAGTGAATCCTGTGTCTGAGTTGGCTGATTAACCTGAGTTCAAATCTCTAAACAATTTACAGATACACTATTGTTAATATTTTTGCTCCTTGTTTACAATTTCTAGACTGAGGAATGGAGTTACAGCTGGGCCATGAAAGATTTGACATTAAATGTTCCTTGATGTTGCCTTGTCAAACATCTGAGAGATAAAAGCCCTGATGCTGAGACGGTGTAGTTAAAAATTAAACATGGTATCAGCACAACTGCTGTCACATGGGCTGGTGAGAAGAGAGTGGTCATGAGGCAGCTCTGAGCCTCTGATGCTTCCTGCTCAATCCCAGCACCCGTCTGAGCTGTTTAAAAGGTTCCTTGTAGGGGATCTAATAAGCAGAGGTCAATTCCAATAATTTTGATTGTTTGGCACTGCTTGCAGCTTTCCAGAGAAAAAGGATCAGAGAGGGAAGCTGCTTCCATGGACAGTGGTGCCTAAAGCTGAGCTTTGTGCTGTTTTATAACAGTTCATGGACATTCAGTTGCCTTTCCTGTGTAGGAATTGCTCTCAGATTATAGTTTGTTGTTTTCTTTTTTTCTTCAATTGTATTTCCAGGCTAAGGGAGATCATCTCTAGTGAAGAGCAGTTTCTTTAAAACTGGTGGGGAGATAAATATAAGCTCTGTTTTAATATATTCCTGACTTTTTAAACCTTTTCTAAATTTAGTAATTAAAATACAGTTCCATGACTTGAAGCTTTTCTTGTATTGACTTGAGTTCAAGTTACTTATGATTGAAATCCTAAGAAGGAATTTACACTTGGGAACTATTTGGGTCAAATTTGGAATAGTGAATCAAACCTTGGGGAACTGTTGTTTGGGTCAAATTGGGAATAATGAATCAAACCTTTGTTTATTTTATAGTCTCAAACAAGACAATTAAACCTTTCCATATACACTGAAGAAGTTTCCAATAGATTTATATTTTCCTTTTATCAGGGAAAAACGCTTAACTGCATGTTTCAGCTATAAAATGCACAGACTGCTATCTAAGACTTTGAATTTATTTTGGAAACCTAAAGTTAACTTATTCTTCAAACCAGTTAATTGAGTAAAGTGGCAGAAAATTGAGTTAGGGGATGGGAGCATGTGGTGAGAGAAGTGAGGGAATGGGAGCTTTGTCTTCTGGCAGCAGAGCTCCCCTTGGCTTTCTGTCTGTTGTTAAATTGTAACCCTCAGTGTTCCGTGTTTATTACACAATTTCAGTTCCTTTTTGAGCGTACTGAAAGTTCATTTCCCTCTGAAGCAGGAGCTGAGGAGAGTTGGGACAGATGAAAATATTGGAGTGTCATAATTCTTCATGTATTATTTTGAAAATAATTGCTTATTCCCATTTGGATGTGTTCTTGATTTCTCAATGATGCTGAACCAGTCTTTGGAAAGAATTAATGCCAAATAAAATGGAAATTCCAACAGGAATCTTTTATTAACTGGCCTTCTAAAGAAGAATTATTATTGATAGCACAAGCATGTGAGAGGGATCATTTTTTAGAACTCAAGGTATTTAAAATCTTCTAAAATTTAATCGTAGCAAGTTTTATGCTTTACGATTCTGTGGAGAAGAGCAGAGCAGTTTGCTGTCAGCTCTGTTTTCTTCATGACAGTCCTGCTGTGCTCGTGCCTTTGGTCTGAGATGGGCTGAAGCTCAGTGGAGCTTCAGCTCTGGTTTTCATTTGTATTTGCCATCAAAGCCTGCACGTGCATTTCATGGGTGTAGCCTGTTCTATTCCAGGGAAGGTGCTCGTTTTAAGGCCATTATCTGAATGTGTTTGTTTTAAGAATCGTAATCAAAGGAGGAATGGAACTTCCTTTTTGCATTTGCATGCATGTCACTGTTTTTTCTGGTAGAAATATGATGTTGCCTGCTTTTCCCTGCTGCACACAACTCTGGGGGAAAAAATCACCTTGTCCTTCATTCAGTGGGGATTGCTTGGAGTACCTGGGGTGTCCCCCAGCAGGAGGAATTGCAGAATTACCCTGAGCACTGCAAGTTCCTGTTGGTGAGTGGATACTTCACAGCATGGTTGTGAGGACCACTGTTAAACCAAGTTCAGCTCTGAAGAAATCATTTCCTCTGCCAGGATGTGGAATTTGAGTCTCCCATGTCCTTTGGCACAGTAGAAGATGGGTCTGTGTGTGGTGATGGCTCTGCCATGGAGCTGAGTGGTTTACGTGGAAACTCCCAATAGCTTTATCAGATCTTGGCAGTTCTTATGAAAGAATTAAATGAGACTTTTGTTGTGTTCCTGAGGTAGATACTGGGAGCACGTGTGTGGGGTTTTGGGTTTTGTTTGGGTTGGTTTTTTAGCAAATAAAAGGAGAATTCAGTGGTTTTCTGAATACTTTTATATCTGTCCCTGTTTGTAAGAGTTTTAAGTGTCAGGCTCCAGTTTATGCCTCTCACATTCCAAGGTAAGAGGATGGGTTGAATGACTTCCTGCCTCCCAGAATAGGCGATCCCAGCTCAGATTCCTGCTGGCATTGGTCTGCTATTTTTGACTCACCCTGTTTTATGCAGCTGGTGTTGTGCATTGGGGTGATTTAGTTTTAGTTTTTTGGTTCTATTTGTCTTCTCATGGACTCACAAGGGAAAACAGTGAATGGGTTTGCTTATATAAAGGGTTAATTTTCTTTAGCTGAAATTTTCTTGTCCCTTCAGATCTTCTGACTTTATTTTGTACTCACCAAAGTATTTTGAAGAACATGGTAACAGTAATTAAAGTTAAATATTACAAAAGAAAAAATCTCCACCCAAAATGTTAACTGACTTGGAATGTTCTTTAAAAAGTTGTAGATGTTAAAGTCTCTTCTGAGGAAACCAGTACATGAAAACTTTCCTAAAAACTGTTAATATTAGATCAGCTTTTAAGAATTTGCTGTATGCTTTGACTAAATACCAGACACATGAGATCATAAGAGCCTTTAGTTTTAAACTGTATTCATTGCTTACATGAGTAATCACTAAGAAAGGTTTTTCAGGAAGCCCCAGTGATGGGATTTCTTAACTCTATAATGCCAAAAATATTTATTAATAAGAAATAATGTTGCAAATGTATTGTGGTTTGGCTTCTTGGACAAAACTGGTGAACTGATTGTTCACTGGTGGCTTAAGTTAGAAAACTTCACAGAAACTTTTCCTGGGATCATCTTGCAAGTCCGTTAGTCTGCAGCCTGGCAAAGCTCACAGATTTCCCAAAGCCCAGAATGGGAAGTTGGATGGTGTTTTGCAGAGAGCAGGAGCTGAGCCACTGTCCTGGAGAGGAACGGGGCTTTAATTGACTGACAATTCACTGTGCTGATGTCACAGGACTTTCACTTCTGGTTTGGTAACTGCAAGGAGCTGACCTGGATTTGATGCCTCTGTTATTACGCATAGGCATGCAAAATGGGCTCTACAAAAAGAAATCTGGGTGATACGTTGGTGGATAAGTGGTGCAAAGAGATATTGATGGCTGGTCAATGCTTGCTTTGAAAAATCAGAGTGGGGCTGCTGTTGGCATTGTATAGCGTGGTCTCAGAAAATCCAAAGCTGGGGCTCAGCCTCAGCAATCTGTGACCACTTCTGGATACAAATCCTCTCCCTGCTGAAGCCTGTTGATTTTTATGGAGCTGGAGCACAGTCACTCTGCACAGGAGGAGTCCATTGAGCTTATTCCTTTAGGTCAGGAATAACAGTTGCCTGAAGAATTATGGACATTCTCCCAGTTTATAGGAAGCTTTTCAGATTCTCTGAATGCAACTAGTGGTGGAAATGTGCTTGTGGGAGAGCTTGGAGAACCTGGTTTGGAGTTAGTGGTCCAAAAGTTCCACTGCAGCATTGCTGACACCCTTAAGGTACTTTGAAAAAAACCCTCAAAACCAGAAGAGAAGGGAAGACTTTCAACATACAGATAGTGACTGTCATGAAAACGTTTTCCATGGAAGTACCCCCTAACTGGATGTGTACACCATGGCTGGATGTATAAACAGTTCTGTGCTGTGGGCAGTGCATTCACACATCCGTTGTGCTCCGGATGTGGGAGCGCGCGTGTGTGGAGGAAGAGATTACACAGCTCTGTGCAATCATTTCACAAGGGTTCTCTATTAGGGAGGAGGATTTCCTAATGGAGGACTTCATTGCTTGGAGCTTTAAGAGGAAATATCTGGGGGAGGAGATGCTGGGATAGTCTACCCCGAGCAGGGTATTTTGCAAATAACTGCATTGTGCAGAGGTTTCCTTCTTTAGATGCTGTGTGGTAGAAGAGTGACAAGTTTTCCTTGCCCTTGGAACATGTAGTTAAGAGTTGATAAAGTTGAAGACATTCCCAATAACTGAATCTACTGGACTTCTACATGTAATAAGTTTTCTTTGTAGTTCTTAAGTGTGGCTCATGCAGAGGATTTTGTGTTATGTGTGTATTAGCACTGTCAGAGGACTCGTGATCTGATAGAAGAATTAGAGATGCACAGTTAGGGTTTGTGCCATAGGTATTTTTTCTTTCCCAACACCTCGTCATAAAACTTCACTCTTCAGTGTTGTGTAGCAGAGTAGCTGCCCAATGATTTGTTCTGTAAACCAAAGTTTTTCTGTTTGTGTTTTTCCTGTTTTTTGAATACACAACTTTGAAAATTCCTGGGCTAACTGTATAAATGAGATATTAATGTTCTGTCTCACTTGAAGAAAAGTTGTGTTTAATGTGAATTTTTTTCAGTGGTAGCAGTACATTGGGGAATAGGAATTGGTTTGTGACTTTTGTATGGGAGAGGTAATTTCATGGTGGTTGTGCTGTCTTCATCCTGCTCAATGTCTTCTCTAAGGTCCTAATTGTTATTGATTGAGGCTGATTTGCACTCTCCAGCTGTGGCTACCTGTCCTGTACTCCTAAAATATCTAGAAGTATTATTCCCTTCCCTCAGTCCCTCAAATATTACTGCATGGGTCAAATAATAAACATATATAGTTCTGTGAGGAACATGGGGGCTTCCTAGGCTGCCTTTTTGGTGTTTGTGTGTTGCAATTCCCACAGTATTCCGAGTTTTTTCTGGAAGCTGACAGGAATCTGAACAATGAACAGAAGAGCTTGGAAAGCTGTGTGTTGACGTATTTAGTTTGATTGAAAATTAACTCATTTTGCTTTATTGCAGGCATTTGGAAATGCAAAAACAGCACATAACAATAACTCCAGTCGTTTTGGGAAGTTCATTCAAGTCAACTATTTAGAGAATGGTATTGTCCGGGGGTAAGTACGGAGTGAGCTGGTTCTGGGGGTGATCTCTGTGCTTTTCGGAACTGGGAAGCCTCTGTTGTACATAAAATGCTGCCTTGTTGAAGCTCTGCTCATGTGAGAATAGCTTGGTGCTGTGGAGTTCAAAATTCTATAACTGAGCTTTGTGGAACTGTCAGGTGATGTGTAATACTCTGACTTCGCTGTACAGCTGGCTCAGGTTAAGAATCTGCTGCTGCATCTTTGCCTTCAGGCTAAATGAAGGCTTGTGCATAACACCCCCTGCCCTCTCCATTTTGCATTTCAAAACAGAAGATCTGAATTTTTAAGAGGAGTGGAGAGAAGTGAAATACATTTGAGGAAGCCATTTTAAAGAAACAGTTTAAACATCAGTTAGAGAAATAAAGAAAGCTATTATCAAATGTGTGTGCTTATATCTGAAGGTCTTAGAACATGAGATATTTAATGCCTACATTTGCTGGTTCTGATGGACTGTGAAGCGTCATGAGCAATCCCTGACCTTTATGCTCCAGTGTTTCTTTTCTTTGGCTTTTCTTCTCATTTGCAATAACATGAGTGACTGGGAACTCTGTGCCACGTGTGCTTTGAGTGTTATTCTGAAGGAATTTGACATACTTTCAGACCCAGTCACACTAGCTCCGGAGATGGGTACAATTTGAATACACTTGTTTTGTCTTCAGCGTGAGAAAAAGATGCTCAAACTTTGTCCTCAATCATTGTACCCCTTGTCAAGGACTTGGAATTATCATGTAGGAGGTTACTTTGTCACCTGTAGGGCGTTTTCTGGCTGGCTGGCTTCCATTCCAGGCTGACGTCTACTCTGACATCAAAATCCAGCAAATTTGTTGGGATGACACTCAGACAGCTACCTGGTGTATTTTTGGGGTCTTGCCTTGGCATGCCTTATCAGATATGTGGTAATCTCACAGGATAACACATTGTTACCACTCTGTGGGTTTTGTTTCTGTTGGCAATTTTCATCAGCACTTTCCTTGCTTGGTCTGTCTGTTTTAAGTTATCTCCACTAAACCCAAGCACAGCAAAGAGGTGTTCCTTGGGTATTTCTTTGTTCCAATTATAATACAGGGCCTACTGATGTTCTTGATTTAGATTTAAGGTAGTGGCCTAAGCTGTTCTCCTGCACATTTTAGTGCAGATCTCATTATTTGAACTCTCTTGGCAGTTGCTGTCTGATGTTTTATGAGGTCTTTTCTCTGTGCCCTCATGCTTGTTTTATTTTCTGTGCCTCCTTAGGGCTGTGGTTGAAAAATACCTGCTTGAAAAATCTCGTCTGGTTTCTCAAGAAAAAGATGAAAGGTAAGAGAGAAATACAGTTTTCCAAGAGAGTTAAAATCAATGGAAGAGTTTAAGAGCACCTGATTTAGATAGAGTAAAAGAAAACCCACTATATTTTCACGAGAGAAATGTATTGACTTTGCAGGAACTACCATGTCTTTTATTATTTGCTACTTGGAGTCAATGAAGAAGAGCGTAAAGAATTTCACCTCAAGCAACCTGAAGATTATTTCTACCTCAACCAGGTAATGTGTGATTTACCAATGCATTGATAAGGGTTGTCTGTGTGTTGTGTCAAAGATGAAAGGAAGCAGAATAGATTATACTTGGCTTTTTGTGATGTTAGGGTTTTGCTCTTTGCCTTTAATTTTGGATTTCTCTTCGCAGCATAACTTGAAAATTGAAGACGGGGAAGACCTCCGACATGAATTTGAGAGGTTAAAACAAGCCATGGAGATGGTTGGCTTCCTTTCAGCAACAAAGAAACAGTAAGTGGAATTCTGTTAGCTTTTGTTACTGGCAGTTCTTGTTCATGGGGTGCAGTGAGCAGTTGGGATCACACGTAGTTCTGTAGGGAACGAGGAGAGTTGAGTGTTTTGCACTTAGGGACTAATTCTTGAAGTAGAATTAGGTCTGCTAGCCTGTTATAATGAACTTTCTTAAGAAAAATTCTTACATAATTCAATTTTTCTTCCTTAGGATTTTTTCAATACTTTCAGCTATTCTTTATTTGGGCAACGTCACGTACAAGAAGAAAGCCACAGGTCGGGATGAAGGGTTGGACGTGGGACCTCCTGAAGTGTTGGACATTCTTTCGCAGCTGTTGAAAGTAAAGTATTTCTCTTTAGCATTAATGTTTGATACACCTGTTTGTCATGTTCTACCTCAGCATTTCACTTGGATATCCCAGTTTCTGTGTCTGAATCTCCTTTGTGATACTTCCACAATATTTTTCTTATGGGAGGGGGAACGTGAAATCGGTGAAATTATTTGGATTAGAGATGGAAAATAACCTTTAGCATGGAAATAGAATTTATTGACTCACCAATCCCAGAGCTGAGCAAGAATAGATTCAGTGTAGGTGTGTTCTTTCCCACCACAGGGAAACATCTGAACGAATGTAAACAGAATAATTTAAACAAGTTGTAGGACTTGTAAAGCTACTGATGGATGATAAATGTGGCTGTTGTCAAAGAGCTTGGGCTTCTCTGAGGAAGTTGTATGCCCACTGCTGCAGTCAGATAACTCATTCGGAAGCTTGATGGTGACAGCAACTCTTTTTCTCTCTCATTTTGAAGGTTAAACGAGAAATCCTGGTAGAAGTGCTAACAAAAAGAAAAACTGTGACTGCTAATGATAAGCTTATATTGCCATATAGTCTCAATGAGGTGAGTAAAAGAGCACTTGTAGAGTGGCTTTAAATAACTGAGACTTGCTTTTTTGGATTAAAAAAGCTATTATGGTACACTTTCACATTTTGTGAGGAATGGTTGGAAAGTTACAAGTTTGAATTAAAGGCAAATTGTGGTTTTGTTTGTCTCTGCTGGGGTTGTAACCTGTGAGTGACACTGGTTTGAAACGGAAATGATTATTTTTTTAAGTAAAGTTCTGAAGATTGTTTGATCTGCAGGCAATAACAGCTCGTGATTCCATGGCAAAGTCCTTGTACAGTGCTCTGTTTGATTGGATTGTTCTGCGAATCAATCACGCACTCCTTAACAAGAAGGACATGGAGGAATCTGTTACAGTAAGTCTCTCACTAAACCAAGTCTTTGCAGGCAGCTATGTGTTTAGACTTAACAGTCAAAGCTATAGGTGATGTGTTTTGATACCTGGGATAAATTTTAGTACTTCTCAAGCCCATGCTAAATTTCCTGGTAGTATTTAATCATCTCTATTTGCACAGTAGATAGAACTATTAAATACTTTAAAACTTTTCTGCACAGACTGCAGTGCTTTCTGGACTGTTTATCTGTTGGGGGTTAAGGCACTGTATGACAGATTGGTAACTAGATTTCCACATCTTCTTTTAGTGTCTGTCCATTGGTGTACTTGATATTTTTGGATTTGAAGATTTCGAAACCAACAGTTTTGAGCAGTTCTGTATAAATTATGCAAATGAGCAACTTCAGTATTATTTCAATCAGCACATTTTCAAATTGGAGCAGGTAAGAAATGAGAGTCACTGAAGTGAAACCTGTTTTTATCAGGTGTTTATATATTATGCAAACTTAGCCTCTAGTCTGCAATACCCCATGGCATAATTGCTGGAATATTTCTGAAAAGTCTTTACATTTTAAATTTCTTCTTTCACTATTGCTTGTTATTGTACTAATGGTAGTGGGGTCTTTCTTCAGAGGAGTGGCACTAAGTTGCTGCTTGACTGCAAAAACTAATGCAACATTCAGGTGATCCCAGACAGAAGTCAGCTAAAACTGTGAACTTTGGTATTGGAAGTCTATAGGCGAGGGGTTGGATTCAGGTGTTTTTGTTTTAATGGCTGGGAAACAGTTTCTCTTACTTCTATCAGTCTGTAAGTATTTAATAACCAGTCTTTGCTGCTTCTCCCACCCAACAGCATTTAGGGGATACAACTGTGTTTTGGTACTGGCAGTAGTTCTGAAATCCTAGTATTACTGGCATGTGTTGATTAACTTGTTTGCAGATGGTATCATCTGACAGAGCACTTTGAGTGCTGCAGGAGCCAACAGATCCTGTTTCTGGACTGGGCTTTGGAGTGGGGTTTGCTCTAGACTTGGGTTTTTTCTGCTTTGTGCAAAAGTGTGGTTCTCAGGTCACTGCTGAAAGGAGTCATTCTGTAGTATGTGGTACTTTGTCAACAACTTCAGGCAAGCATTTTAAGAAAATAAAATTACTAAATATCCAAACTTTGTGTGTAAACATAATGTTGAGGTCCCTGTTTAGTAACTCAGGACAGAATTGGCTATCCAGGCTGGTCAGAGTAAATAGTTACATTGTCTTCTTTTTTTTTTTCTAATGCCATTTTTCCAAATAAGATTAATCCTTGAATGACCCATTTCCTGTACCTCTTGCAGCCTGAGGGCCCTCAGGGGGGTCTCTATATCTTTTCAAAGAAAGGCTTTTTTGTCTGTGGAAAATGGCATTTCAGTTCTGTAACACGGTGTGCACTGAGCAGTCTGTGTTGGGCAGACTGAATTCCACCTACTTAAAAATAATGCATTTATCATCATCATCTAGAACATGAGAGGTGCTCTTTGTCCTTTGTTGAACATAAAACTTACTTAATTTTCTGTGTGATTCTTTTTTTTACTTTAATACCTTATCATTATCTTGTTTCCTGTGGGTATTTACAGCATTAAGAAAATCTAGTATTTTGCTTCTGTATCTTAGTGGGAAGCTTGTCCTGTCGACCATTTGAGGGATTGTCACTTCAGCAGAAGAGCTTCATGTTCTCTTGACAGGGAGCTCCAAATTTTCTGAGCCTAAGCAATATCCATTGCTTCCTTATGGAAGTTCTGATGCTGCTCTTGTGTAGGCCTTAACTGCCTGTTTTGAAACTTCTGTTACTTCTTCTGACAGTGCAATATGAAAATTCTGGAACTTGATATTTAACTATTTCTCATTTCCCATAATACAAAAATCATGGAAGAGAAAAATAGACTTGAACTCCTCTATGTCTGCCCAGTTTTACTGGAGTGCTGTAGATGTAATGTCTAACTCCAGGGTCGTAGGCTGCTGATTGCTGGGAAGGCAGAGCACAGCAGAACGTTCCTTTCACAGCTTTGATTTTGAAATAGTTTTACCCCAAACATGCCCTGCTGAGTGACGTGCCTGAGTGGACCTTTGATCTGTGCCTCTATGCTTGTTCTTCTGTTCCTATTTATAAATTCTCCTTATTTTTGTCTCTGCTGCCTGAACTAACAAACTCTACTTGCTGTAGCTGTTCAAGGCTGTGTTTTAAGCACTTAGGCCACAGGACATCAAAGGCCAGAGCACTGTATTGATAAGGGAATTTTCTTGAGCTACACAGGAGGAATATAAGAGTGAAGGGATCACTTGGCACAATATTGACTATACTGATAATGTGGCCTGCATTCACTTAATCAGCAAGAAGCCCACTGGCCTCTTCTATCTTCTGGATGAAGAAAGCAAGTAAGCAACAAACATCTGCAAAAATATGTGTGGCAGAGGGGAGGGAAGGACTGTGAAAGGGAACAGAAATACAGCACTTGAAAAAGGAGTGGAATGTTGTGGGAAGCAAAGGGTTGTTTATGACTATGATTTACCCTGTAGTTTGCTTCTAATGACTCCAGTATGGTGGTGATATAAATTGATGCTAAAAGTGAACTTTGGCTTAACCAAATTTAGAAACTTCCATGTTTGTGGCTTACCATGGAACTCCAATTAAAGTAAAATGCATGTCTGTAAGTCTTTGGAGCATTAAGTAGCAAATGTGGTAAATAGTTAATGTGCTGCTAACTAAAGTTGGCTGGTGAAGTGGGAGGAAACACTGACGTACACTTGAAACCTCACAATATTCTGCCGTGTGTGGAGCTGCTTGGTTTGGATCCAGAAATTGAGCCCACCTTTAAAATTCAAAGCAGGTGTAGAGATCTTGGACAATTAATATTTTCCACAAGGATCAATAAGTGTTCATTCTGTCACCCTAATAAGCATATCTGTATTTGAGAAACAGCTGACCACTTTTGTCTTGCCTTCCCAGTTTTCCACATGCCACCAACCAAACTCTACTGGCAAAATTCAAACAGCAGCATGAGGAGAACAAATTTTTTGTTGGAACCCCAGTGATGGAGCCTGCTTTTATTATTCGCCACTTTGCTGGCAAAGTGAAGTACCAGATCAAAGTAGGTGATAGGTTTGATGGCCACAAAAAAGAATATCCTTGCCTTTCTGGGAGCTTTTTGTGAGGGTGTAGAAAATGTTCTGGGAATGGGCTGGATCAAAAGGGTTCTCAGAGGTACTTCGGGTTTGTTTTTTGGGTGGTGGTGTTGGCTGGAGGGTAACACATTTATTCCAAATGAACAGAACACAGGGAGCTTTCCTGACAGCTTGCAGCTCAGTGTGCCTGTTTTGTGCAGGATTTCAGGGAGAAGAACATGGATTACATGAGGCCTGACATCGTGGCTCTGCTGCGCAGCAGCGACAGCGCCTTCGTGCGGGAGCTGATCGGGATGGACCCGGTGGCCGTGTTCCGCTGGGCCGTGCTGCGCGCGGCCATCCGCGCCATGGCCGTGTTCGCCCAGGCTGGGCGGGAGAGGGCCCAGAAAACGGCAGGTAGGGCACGGGAAACGGCAGGGAGGGCATGGGAAACGGCAGGGAGGGCCCGGGAAATGGCAGGGAGGGCACGGGAAATGGCAGGGAGGGCACGGGAAATGGCAGGGAGGGCACGGGAAACGGCAGGGAGGGCACGGGAAACGGCAGGGAGGGCACGGGAAATGGCAGGGAGGGCACGGGAAATGGCAGGGAGGGCACGGGAAATGGCAGGGAGGGCACGGGAAACGGCAGGTATGGCTTGGAAAATTGCAGCTAGGGCACGGGAAACGGCAGGGAGGGCATGGGAAACGGCAGGTAGGGCACGGGAAATGGCAGGGAGGGCCCGGGAAATGGCAGGGAGGGCCCGGGAAACGGCAGGGAGGGCATGGGAAATGGCAGGGAGGGCCCGGGAAATGGCAGGGAGGGCCCGGGAAACGGCAGGGAGGGCCCGGGAAACGGCAGGGAGGGCCCGGGAAACGGCAGGTAAGGCTTGGAAAATTGCAGCTAGGGCACGGGAAACGGCAGGGAGGGCACGGGAAACGGCAGGTATGGCTTGGAAAATTGCAGCTAGGGCACGGGAAACGGCAGGGAGGGCATGGGAAACGGCAGGGGAGGGCATGGGAAACGGCAGGTAGGGCACGGGAAACGGCAGGTAGGGCACGGGAAATGGCAGGGAGGGCACGGGAAATGGCAGGGAGGGCCCGGGAAACGGCAGGTAAGGCTTGGAAAATTGCAGCTAGGGCACGGGAAACGGCAGGGAGGGCACGGGAAACGGCAGGTATGGCTTGGAAAATTGCAGCTAGGGCACGGGAAACGGCAGGGAGGGCATGGGAAACGGCAGGGAGGGCATGGGAAACGGCAGGTAGGGCACGGGAAATGGCAGGGAGGGCACGGGAAATGGCAGGGAGGGCATGGGAAATGGCAGGGAGGGCATGGGAAATGGCAGGGAGGGCACGGGAAACGGCAGGGAGGGCATGGGAAATGGCAGGGAGGGCACGGGAAATGGCAGGGAGGGCATGGGAAATGGCAGGTAGGGCCCAGAAAACGGCAGGTAGGGCATGGGAAATGGCAGGTAAGGCTTGGAAAATTGCAGGTAGGGCAGGGGGAACTGCAGGTAGGGCACGGGAGACAGCAGGGAGGGCATGGGAAACGGCAGGTAAGGCTTGGAAAATTGCAGGTAGGGCACGGGAAACGGCAGGTAGGGCATGGGAAACGGCAGGTATGGCCTGGAAAATTGCAGGTAGGGCAGGGGGAACTGCAGGTAGGGCTGGGAAAACTGCTCTGAAAATGCTCAATGCTCTACAATTGCTCTGCTGGCAGAACAAGTTTGTGGCAAAACCTCATCAGGCAGACACCAGCTTTGGTACTAAGGGCAAACTGAGTGGTGAAAGTGGTTTAACATTCACAAATGGAGGAGGTTGTCACTGTTTTTGCCTGAGGTCATTCAGCTTTCCTCCTCCAGTCAGTGCAGCATTTCCAGCAGGATGGGACAGATTTGAAGGCCTATTTGTAAAAGTTGGGAGTGATAGTTCTGGTGTTCATTCCCATCTTATCACTAATTTTGATCTTCTTAGACCTCTGTGAAGTATCAAATAAGTATTCAGGATTAACTACTAAATTTGAGCAGCTGCAACTTCCTTTCTAGTTTGAGCAAGCAAAGTGCTGTAGCTTGAAAAAGTACTGGATAAGAACTCCAGACCCTTGAATAGACATTTTGCTTGCTAAAGTTGGTGGTTTCTGGGGGTTTTTTTGCCTGCTCATATCTTTGTCAAAATGCAATTTTTTTGGTTATTTCCTAACAGGAGTGGTACGTCAAGGACCCAGAGTTCCCCTTGGAGAACTCCAGAGATCAAATACGCCGGTAGAAAAAGTTTATCGGTGAGAAACGCATCCTTAACCCCTACAGGGAAAAGAGCTGAATTGCTGAGTTGGATTTTCATATATCAAATCTCAACTAGATCTTTCCACAAGGAAAGCAAGTTTTATTTCTCCTGTCTTCTCTTCTTTGGCCTTTTTAATACTATCAAAACAACACTCTAGCTTATTTTATGTAAGACCTAATGCCACCACATGTTGGGGACAGCCTCAGTTCCATTTACCTCTGGGTTTTTGAGTTTTGTGTAGTTGGTGTGTGCAGCTTTTAGCATTGTGTGCTCCTCTGCAGCCAGTCTGGGTTACTGCAGGGGGCAGAGGCTGGTTTTTCAGCTTTATGATGAGTAGGAGGCAGGGCCAGTCCTACAGAACTGTATCTCTATAGGGAGATTTGCCTTTCCATGGATATTTAGGCTTTGTACGTGTTCCTTTTGCAGCCGCTCAGTGCTCGATTTCTCATTTGATTGTTCTGAGGATTTCCATATAAATGCTTTTCAAGACATCATTTCTTTTTGTGAGAACAAGAAGTAAGTAGCAAAAGGCCTGAACTCCCAGGCCAGGGAGGCACATTTCCAGGACACACCGACTTTCTGAGCGTGCTCTGGGTGACAGTGAAGCCATGGGGCACCTAAAGGAGTGACTTCATGCTGCTTCCTAATTACTGCATCCTGGACAGCCTCTGCCACTTGGGGCAACAAAGAACTAAATATCCAATTTGGGTGAAAGGATTGGTCACAGCTTAACAGATCTGTTTCCTTGGGATATCTTAAATCTTGATATTCAGAAAAGTTCAGAGGTACCCAGGGAAGCAACAACCCTGTGTAATAATGTTGCTGCCTCTGTGAGCAGCTCAGAATGGGGAGAGCATCTGAGAGTCAGAAGTGATTCTTACACTTCTGTTATTTTTGGTTTGTGCCTCTCTGGAGAGTAAAGAAGGTAAGTTCTGTGCCAGGACACAGCACTTCACAAGCACAGTGCATGCTTGAATGGCACCTACCACGAATTAAGGACCATCCCAGGCTTACTTTGAAAAGCTAAACGTGAATAAGTTTGAAATGGAAATGAAACCCAAAATTTCTTCAAGTATCCCTCTAACAGCTTGTTTATAACTTGCTTTTCTGATGTAAGTCCAAGTACCCTCATTTTAGTAGTCAAACCTCATATAAAAATGTTTACTCTTGGTTATAAAGAAGCTTGTATCTATCTGAAAAGGTTACTTGGCTTAACCAGAAGGGTTCACTGCCCATTAAGTACATTTTGCTAAATTTCTCTCAATTTTTTGAATTAGTGACTCAAGAACTTACATTAAAAGGTAGAGAGTAAGTTGAGTGTAAGACCCTGGCAATTAAATTTTACAGCACTGATGGAGTAAAAAGTGCTGACTTGTCATCAAAATCATTCATGTTTAGGAAAAAGTAGTCTGGGATTGACCTGCAACAGTTTGGAGCACACTTGGTGATGGAACCTTTTGGGGTTTTAACTCCTTTTTTCCCCCTCTCTCATGGCTGTGTATCTCTGTTTGCCACCTTTGTTTTGCTGTGGATCATTTTAGAGACATGCATGAACAAATCATCGCCAGTATTAAAGGACTGCCCTGGCAGGGTGATGATCCCTGTGAGCTGCTTCGGTCCCTCAGTCAGCTTCAACACCGCTCCCACCTCCTGTGAGTGCTCTGAGTATTGCTTTGAAAGTGCAACAAGAACCAAGCAGTTACTCCAGTCCCTAAAAATGATGCTTGTCCCAAGTTTGTCTTTTGAAAAACACTAAACAAGACAATTAAAAATAAAACAACCCTTCTGCAAATAGGCTACGGAGAACACCTTGTTGCTTCATTGCGTTAGCTGAAAGTTAAACCTACTTCTCATGTAAACTTGCTTAAAACCCTAAGTATGTGGTATGAGTTTGTTGTTGCGAAATATTCAACAGTGAGATCTCTCACAAGGTATAACAAATGTTTCCTGACATTCAGGGTGCTGATGCTGGATGTATTTCTGGGTTTAAGGTCTCTACGTGTGCAGTTCTGTGCATGTGTAAGGAAATGGATCTGTGCTCTGTTGTATAATAAGTAAATGTAAGCTGGGTGGCACAGAGCAGGAACCTGCCCTGTATCACAGAGTTAACATGCTTAGAACCAGGAGGATGTGAACTGCAGCCTTGTTTCTGAGAGTTTCCACTTCTCCCCCTTCTGTGTGTGGATGAGAGCTGTGCCTGAGGTGTGTGTCCTGCTCAGACATTCCAGAATTCCTGGTGCTGGGATGTGCATTGTCCTCCTGGGAGCAGTTGGGTGCTTTCACAGAGGTTCTGATGCAAGCAGCTGTAACTCGTGAATCAAGTATCTTTATTTCATAGTGCCTTCATGTTATGATGAATTTAATGACCATACAGTTGCTAAAGAGAATAACTCACACTACAGTAGTCTGTACAACGGTGCAATTTTGAATAGCTTTAACTTCAGAGAAAATGTTTCACTTTTGAAAGCTTCCAATACCTTCAGAGTTTATTTAAAAAAAAAAAAAAGTTCTTGTTGCAGAGCAGTTTGCATTTCTTGCATTGATCATTTGTAAGAGACGTGCATGAACACACCCTGGTGCTGTTGTGCTCATTTTCTTCTGTCCTTCATCTTGCCTCATAAATTGCACCAACTTATGGCTTGCTGAAATAATCAAAAATCACATGTACTTTTTTTTCTTAAATGATCTTTAATATTTTAACAGGAAAAGTAGAGGTGTCAAGCAAAAGCAGATCATTCCCAAGGTAATCAGAAAATTTAGATTTCTCTTGGGTTTGGGCTTTGTTGCACTGTGAATTTCATTTTGATTGACACAGCTCACTTCAGAACTGTTTTATAGTGTAGGAAAGTTGTTTTATTTATCCTGACAAGCTCAAAAATAGATAAATGTTCACTTTAATAAGAATTGTTTAATTAGACTGGAGATGCCGTAAATGTATGATGTCACTTCCAAGTCAGGGAAGGCAAATGCAATGATTGTGTGATTCCCCTTGTTCACCTTACACTCTTGGGTTAGGGCAGTGGAACAATTTCACTCTTAAGAATTGCTTTGGCCCTAAATAGAAATAATCATGAAATGTAACATGCCATTGAATGTGGAACTCTGGGTAGCTGGTTTCATTCTGACTTGTTTCAGATAAATATTTCCCTTTTAGTTGAGAGACTTGCACTTTGTTGATTATGAAAACTTCCTTGTAGAACTTGCTGGATTCCAAATCTCTGAAGCTCATAATGAGCATGACGCTGCACGATCGGACTACGAAGTCCCTTTTGCACTTGCACAAGAAGAAGAAACCCCCCAGCATAAGTGCCCAGTTCCAGGTAGGGGACACACCTCAGGGAACAGGCCCTCCTGGGCTGATGTAGGCTGGTCTGGCATGGAAAACCAAGTGGGTTTTATTCTTGGGATTTGTTTGAAGCGGAGTTTATTACTTGATTAAAGTCAGAGTACATTTTGAGATTGTCATTTATGCCATGAAATGTGTCAGTTCTCTGTACTGATCATCCTAGTATGCAGATCTAGTGCTCCTGCTAGAGCATATGCAAACCCTGCTTTGAATTCTTTTGAGAAGAGCTAACAGCACATACCAAATACAGGGATGTGTGTGCAGTATGGGAAAATTTTGTATAGCCATCAGACCTGAAACAATCTGATTCTTAAGGCAGAAGCTGTCCTGCTGTCAAAAACCACCAAAATGCTGATACCTGAAGAAAAACCTTTCTGAATGTTTCATTTCAGACTTCACTTAACAAGTTGCTGGAGACACTGGGCAGAGCTGAGCCATTCTTCATCCGCTGCATCCGCTCCAATGCAGAGAAGGTAAGGCTGCCTCAGAGCAGCGCTGGCTGCTGAGACCCAGGGCTTGAGCCTTGTAATCTCTTTATTTCAACTTGTTCACTGTCACTCTGTGTGCAGGTGAAAGTTAACCAAGGTGTGGAAGGAAAGTGTGCTGTCCCTACGACAGCAGTTGGGCTCCTCAGGCTCTCACTGGCTGTTTCCTGCTGTCTTTTACAGAAAGAGATGCTCTTTGATGAGAGCTTGGTGCTGCAGCAGTTACGGTACACGGGCATGCTGGAAACTGTGCGGATCAGGAGGTCTGGCTACAGTGCCAAATACACATTCCAGGTATGGTGGGAACTCCAGGTGGATTGTGCTTTCAGGAATATCTGCTCTCTGCAGAAAACACGTCTTGTGTGTCTCTTCATGTGAAGCTCATGACCACTTGGGATGAGCTGTGAAAATGCACTGCAGTTTTGAGAGAGCCTGCATGGTAAAAAGTTGTAGTTAAACTGTTGTGTGAGTCATCTGCCAGTAAATTCTTCCTGGTTGCATGAAGGAAAACGTTCTGAGTGCACTCAGTCAGTGCTGCACAATGCTGTCTCCATGTGGGAATTAGTTTTCTGTAAAACACTCTGAGTAGGTTTAGAAATCATGCACAGGTGATCTTTCCCATTAACACGAGGCTGACTGAAGCCTGCATTTTACATGGAAAAATAGCTCAGTTTGGAGTAAGAGATAAGTACTTTCAGTTCCCTGTAGCTTAAGTGTCTTAAATAGATTTCTATTTTAAAGCTAAAACACTAAACTTGGGAGTTGCCTTCTAACTTTGGTCTCTTGCTGTCTCTGCTTTTTACAGGAATTCATCGACCAGTTTCAGGTGTTACTCCCCAAAAATGCCAAAGCCTCCAAGGAAGACATTTGTGCTTATTTGAATAAACTAAAACTGAATGAAAACTACTATCAAATAGGGAAGACCAAGGTCTGTGAAACTTTCTGTAAGGCAGTAAGAAACACTGATGTACACTGCAAAATTCAGTGCATTTACAAGTGTTACTCTTCTCTGCATTTTGTACCTAAATTGGCTATTTTAACTCTTGCAAGTGGTGACAGAGGTTATACTTGGCTCCTTGGTTTTGATGCCAGCCTGGTTTCTTGACTACAGTACAAGTCCATGTTATATAGATACTGTTTGGGAAATCGTTGCTATTGGCATTGTCAAACAGGTCAATGTTTTCATTTTAGAAGGGTTCTGTGATTTGAAGGCTGTAAGGATAGATGTAAGTTTTAGAATCCAAACTCTGAAATTTAAAAGGACTTCAATTTTTTGGGCAAGCTGTCAGCCAGTAAGTTTTGGTGCAGTGATACCAAACCATTATCTTAACCATTATCATCTTATACCTCCAGTGGGGGCTGAAAGGCTCCTGTTAACTGCTTCTTGATGAACTTTTCTTTAACTGAACAGGTTTTTATGAAAGAGGCTGAACGGCAGATACTACAGGATACACTACACAAAGAAGTGATCAGGAAAATCATCCTCCTTCAGAGCTGGCTCAGGATGGTTTTGGAAAGGAGACGCTTTCTCAGGATGCGGCAGGCGGCTGTTGTTTTACAGGTATCTCTGGGACTTGCCAACCTTATTTTCCTAACAAACAAACAAACAAACAAACTCTGTTATGTAACACTCCCCACCTTGAAGCAGCCCTCCCTTACTTCAGAAACCTCCCTTCCCAGGCGTGCTGGCGCTCCCGCAGTGTCAGGATGGCTCTGCAGAGGAACAATGCTGCCATCGAGATCCAGGCGGCCTGGAGGCGGCACCGGCAGCGGAAACGCTTCCTGCAGCACAGGAGGAGAGTTTGTCTCCTGCAGGCCCTGGTCAGGGGGCACCTGCAGCGTAAGAGGTAAAGGGGAAGGAGCAGTGTGACATGAAAACATCCATTGAATCACCTGGCTTCACCTGCCAAGCTCAGTTTGTGTGATGGGTTGACTTAGTAAGCAGCTTAATAAATTGTTGCCCAAGGAAGCTGTGGCTGCCCCTGGATCCCTAGAAGTGCCCAAGGCCAGGTTGGATGGGGCATGGAACACCCTGGGATAGTGGAAGGTGTCCCTGCCTGTGGCAAGGGGATGGGAATGAGACAATCTTTAAGGTCCCTCCCAACCCAAACCATTCTGGGATTGTATGAACTTAAAGGTAGTTATTGCCATGTGATATTTCAGTCAGTATCGAGTGGTCAGTGGAGTGTGGACAGTGGGTAAGTGCTCAGGACTTGAGCTTTATTCAGCTGAGTTGCACTGATGCTGCCAGTCCTGACAAGCAGACTCCACTGGGACTGTAGGTGTACTTTGGGTCTTATTGCTATTTGGACTGCATTTAAGCAGCTGAGGTTTTTTTTGACCTCTGGGCATTAAGGGTTTCATCTTAAAGTGTTTTCATCTTAAAAATGCATAACAGATACCAGAAAATGGTTCTGGAAAGGCAGACAGCTGAAGAAAAGCAGAGAGAAATGCAGGAAGATAAAGAGAAAGAGGATGATACGAGCAAGGATGAGCAGAGCGAGCCAGCAGCAGATGAGCTGCCTGTGAAACACGAGTCAGAGCCGGATCAAGCTATTGAGGATGAAGATCAAGCTCAAAATGAACAAGCTGAAAACCTGAACTCATCTGAGAAAGCCACATTACCCCAGAAGAGCACAGTGGAGGGCTCAGAGAAAGTAACCAACAGCCGGGAGAAGCGGGAATCCCGTCGGCAGAGGGGGCTGGAACACAATGACTTGCAGAACAAACATGTGCTCTTGTCCTTTGAAGGACCATCTTCGTTGTGCCACGAGGAGCAAACTGTTTCTGAAGAGGCCCTGGAAGCTGCTCCAGTGCCAGAGAAATCCACAACACAAGAAGATAATGTCCTTCAGGGAAGCAGCGAGAGAGAGAAAAGTCCAAGTGAAGAAAAAACTCTTTCAGACATTCCACCATCAAGTGAGGTAAAAGGAAGTGGTTCTGTTCCTGAGCAACCACCTGGATCAGAAGCAGAGGACACGGCAGCTGATAGAACAAAACCACAAAGAAATCAAAATAACCAAATAAAAGGCAGCCAAAGCTTTAACTGCCCTGAAAGGCCAACAGATCTTGCACTGAGTGTTCGTAACACACTGTCTGCTACTGGCAGCTTTCAGAGCCCTGCTGACTGCTGGGCAGATAAAAGCAGGTGGCAGAAGGCAACCAAAGACCTGGACAGCCCCACTTCTTCTGCAATCCAGAGATATGTGGATGACCCAGAGAAGCTAAAGTACAAGAGAGAGAAGTGGAAAGGAAAGAGACAGTCTGATGCTGGCCAGAATGATGTGCTGAGTCAGTCTTTGGATGGAAGGATACGTGTGGATAAGTCTCCTCAGGATCAGCTAGAGTAAGGGCAGCTTCCTTTTTTTTGATTTATTTTACAGAAAACAAATATCTGTAATATCTAAAACAGAGAACTCCTGAGAGCCTGTACATTTGGGCCGTGTTATGGGAGCAAATGGAGCTGTGAACAACTCCAGCTTTTCCTTGGCTCCCAGTCCTGCAGTGAATCTGTATGGGCAGAATGTTTGCAGAAGCTCACAAAAGATGCAAAGCCTGCCTGGCTGAATTAAATGGAAAGTCAGGGCTTTAGCTGAAGTAGTGTCTGGAGTTTATTTTCATGTGTCTTTCACCCATTGAAAACAAGGTTTTTGTGACCTGCAGTTTGCAAGCATCATCCCTCTCATATGACAGGAAATCTGACATTCCCATGCTTTTTTACTTCTCCAGTACATTTTGCATTTAAAAGTGAATTGCAAGAGCTGATCAGGGCTCTGTCTCAGATGTAGTATTGATATGTGGGTTATTTAAAAAATGTGAAGAGGCCACAGATGTTATTAAAATATTCTTATGTATTAAAATGTACCCATCTTACTACAGGAAGAAGGGGAGTTCAGCTTCATTAAGTGACCTCTCAACACTGGCCCAGACTATTGCCATGAACCAGGTACTGATGCTATTGTGCATATTTATACTTAATCATTGTTTATAAATATTAAAGATTTGTGAATAATTGGCTGTAGTGTATTTCTGTGTTCCATCAGGTTCATTTTTTATTTTGGCTTGATATCCGTGAAAAACAATCACCAGCAAATATTATGCAGTATTCTGGAAACTTAATTTTTAATAAATGGATCCTTGATCAAAGCATTAAATATACTTGGCTCTTGCATTAATAAGCTAATATCTATTGAGTAAAGTGTTTTGTCTTGATAGAGAAAACTTCACCATTCTGATTTTTAAGGCCGTTAAAGGATCTATGTCACTCAAAATGCAGTTTTTGACTCCTCCTCTCTCCTGTAGCAATCACCAGATCCAATTGAAGAAGAAAAAGGCAACAAGAAATACCCTGTGCAGAAGAAGCCCAGTGACCACTTCCTTACTTCGGACATGGCCATTCCCGTGCAGCCAGCGAGTCAGCAAGTGGATGCCAAGTACGGGTTGTGTGTGTGACTGGCCTGTCTTTGAGAAAATGAAAAAAAAAGATTTTCCATTGGTATTTGGATTGGGCACCTTGAGACTGGGATTGTGGAGAGGCTACCTGAGTGGCTGTGTCACTGCTTCATGTTGCTCTGAGCATATCTGACCCTGCTGAGGAACAGATTCTCTGCTTCTTGCATAACACTTTCTTTGAACTGGTTCTTTTTAAAATAAGAACCAACTTACAGCTTGGATCAAAGGTTCCTGTAGTGTAATACAACACCAAGAGAAAAGCTGAAGAACCCAGCAAGCATGTAATGCTGCTTCCCTGGCCTGCTGCAGCCTCTGGCATTCTGCAGTCCAGGGACTTCCTGAGCCAGAACCGATGTTTTGGATATGTGAGGTGTTGTCTCTGTGTCTGCTGAAGGTAGTGCTCTGATCTTGTAAATACCAGGAAGTCCAGATGTGCTTTCACATTGTCTTTCTTTTTTTTGTGCTGCTCAGTTTTTCTGCAGGTTGGGCCTTAAATATTCCCCATAGTTGTGAATCCTGTTGTGGATTATTGTTAAGAGCCTGTTCTTGTAGCAGAGCCATCTTCCTTTACTAATGGGACAGACTTGTATCTGCTTTTGCATTCAGGTCTGCTTTCAAAAGCCCTTTGCGTAGACTTTTGGGGAAAAAGCCAGACAAGAAAATTGCAAAGGAGAGTTCTGATGTGATTGAGGAAGGAGATGGCCTCTCTCTCGTGTCTTGTGTCCTCTTTACAGACACAGGAGGAGCCCAGAAAGTTTCTGAAGGTGAGTTTGGTGTTAACCCTCAGCACGGTGCATCTTTTCTGCGAAAACAAATCCTGCAGAATTCCCTCACCCTGCTTGAATGTACAAATCCATGTCTTTGCCAGGTTCTTCGGGGCAGCCGGGCCGGCCCCAGGCCGGGGAGCGCCACGGGAAGGAGAGCAGCAAAGCAAAGAAGAACAGAACCATAAAGATCAGCAAGATCTCGAGCGTGTCCCAGAACTGGCGCGCGTCCATGGTCCGGGAGATTGCAAATGCCAATGAGCTGAAACACCTGGATGAGTTCCTCCTAAACAAGGTGAGAGGCTCTCAGCCACGATAAAATTCAAGTCTTTGTTCTCTCTTTATGTGGAGTTTTAAAGCCTACTGTTCTAGGTGCAAGTTTGTGTTATAACCTAAGCAAAGGGGAATTTGATTGGATGGTTTGACTGAGTTAGGTCTGTGTAAGGGCCCTTCCTATTCTTTTCTTCAAGTCTCTGAATGCATTATATTGCATTAAATACTCACAGCATTCATGTTAGTTCTTTGTTTACAAATGAGTGGGCAGCAAAAGTTGTATTAAAAAAAGCAAGAGTTGTAAGTAAAGAGAGAGTTCTCTAAAGCCAAACTATGTGACTCTCCTATTTTGTATCATCAGCACAGTGTATTAGAAAAATGTTGTTTTAAATAATTGGAATGGTCACAAATGACCAAGCCCAGCCACTGAAGCTTAACTCTGTTCAGATGTGCTTTTTTTAACAAAATCTGATGCAGATGTATTTTTTTCTAGATCAATGACTTACGCTCCCAGAAGTCTGGTGTTGAATGTTTGTTTTTTGAAGCCACAGAGAAGTTCAGAGGAAACATCAAGACCATGTACTCTGCTCCTGTAAGTAGTAAGTCTCAATAAAGGAAAGTTGGCAGGCAATAAATGAATTGAGTGTGCAGGTTAAAGGCTTGGCCTGCAGCTCTTCCACAAAGCAGTTCAGCAATTCTCAGCATAGAATTCAGAGCTGAATGTTAGACTCATTTTACAGTTCTGCTCTAATCTCAAGCAGCCTGCTTTGTTTTCCTTCTCTCATTCACTCAGCCATAAATTTATTTTTAGAAATGGATGGATTTTGCTGTCTTCAGCCTCTTAATGCTGCTGTGTTTAAACACCAAAGAGAGGAGCCAACAGCTTTTCCAATATTCTTCTGACACTGCCTTGTCTCAGCCAAGTGCTGTTGGACAGTGCAGGAGGGAAGTGTGTTCACTTGTTTCTGTCATGGGCTGTTATCTTCGACTTTGATCATGGCTGTGCTTTTTCACCTCTGAACTTAAAGATGTGAAAATATGAAACTGTCTCAACAGTATCAAAACCGAATTTTTTGACAAGTATTTTTCCTTCTTTAGAATGGACAAATCCATGTTGGCTACAAAGATCTGGTGGAAAATTACCAGCTCCTAGTTACAAACCTGGCCAAAAAAAGGGAAGAGAAAGAAGTCAAGCTGGTTTTGAATCTCTTTCTATCCCTTCTGGATGAATTCATCAGAGGGTATACAAAGAAAGAGGAACCTGAGCAGCCCAAGGTATAGAAGTTATTCTGTTACTGGTTTATGGGATGATGAAACATTGTGTTCTCTTAACATAAGGGACCTGTGTTACCTCAGAAACCATTTCCATGGCATTCTTCATTATTTGGGAAACACTTGCTGTACACACATCATGTGGGTAACAAATTCTGATTGCTGATACACCTTTTTGGAATTGTTAATTTTTTAACTTAATATTTTCAGAATCTGAAAGTGTGCATTTTCTTTGATAAAAACTCTGGAGGTTTGAGACATGGAGTTGCTTTGTCATCAGGCAGTGAGCTCAGTTGGTTTTTAGGAAGTTGATAGTGTGAGCTCAGACAACCCTCAAATCAAGCTGAAGCTGCAGGATAGTGTCTCGAATGTCTGGAGGTGGAGTAAAGTCAGGGAAACTCAATAGAGAAAAGAAAAAGGACTGGAATGTCTGAATTTCAAAGACTAAGGCCAGTTTTGTTTTCCATTGCAGCAAACCAAAGCCCAGAAGAAGAAACGAAAACAAGATCGTGCAGTAAGTGCTTTCTTTTTGCAATAATCCAAGTCCTCAGGTGCACTCACAGAACACAAACACCCTTTGAAGAGCTTGATTTTGTACTGATGTTCTGGTTTGTTTTGCATGCTCATTCACTTACCTCTTTTATGAAGATATGACAATATAAAACTGGTTTTTACAAACCAGAGAAATTGCTCATGCAGTGGTAGGTGGTACTCAAGCATTTACTTATTTGTCCAGAAGGTCTTTTAGAGTCTAAAGGCTTTGTCAAGCATGGACTGTTTAAAAGAAAACAACTACTAAATATTAATAACGAAACTGTAGCTCTTGTACTGATGAACTTTAAGGCAGCAAGTCAATTATGAAATGTTCCAGCAAACCCAGCTGCCTTAAGATAGGGTGAAATTTGGTTTCAGGGTGAAATCTTTCAGCTGTAATTGTAAAATAAAAGTGGCAAATCTGAAATGGGGTAGATGTTTTTTTTTAAAATAATTATAATTTTTTAAAGGCAAAAAGACTTCACTGATTCCTTGCTGTCTCTCACCAGATTGAAGAGCACAACGGCCACGTGTTCACAAACTACCAAGTGAGCATCCGGCAGTCGTGTGAGCACTGCTCCTCCTACATCTGGCCCATGGAGAAGGCCTGTCTGTGCAGTGGTGAGTGAACAGACCTCAGATGTGCAGAGTGCTTGTAGCTCTGGCTGCCACAGGTGGGCCTTGGTGGACAGGCCACATAGAAAGTGGGTAGTTCAAGATGCAAAGTGTTTCAGTGTGATTTGGCTGCCTGTAACAATTGCTCCTTTCTCTAGTTTGCAAGCTGACTTGTCACAAGAAGTGCATGTCCAAAATCCAGAGCAGCTGTACCTCCTGTGGGAAAAAGGTAAGGCCCATGGATGTGGGATGGTGTTCTGTGGTACCATAAGTGGTGCATGCAGAATGCTGCCTTCATTTCTCAGTAAATGAACAATGAATGTCCAGGCACTGAATAAAAATTGCTTAAACAGTTCCCTCCTCTGTCTGTATGTAATCAGAGAGGGGCCCTGCAATTGCAGAAACAGAGCATTCTCCTAAGAGGTGATGCTTGAGCTAATTTAGGAACCCTTCTCTCAGAGTGTGTGTGCAGTGTTGGACAAACTGATAAAGAAATCTGCAGTGTGAACCATAAAGGCTCTTTATTGCTGCAGCTCAGGAAATCTGCTTTATGATCAAAGGCGTGTAGCAAGCCAGAATAAAACACTCAGCTGTAGTCTCTGGAAGCATAAGGTAATTGTAGCAGGAAGCTGTGGCATCCTCTAGCTTGGGAACAGGAATTCACAGTGAGATCACACCTGTGTCACCTCCAGAGCGAGCAGGACGCAGAGCCCCGGCACTTCGGGGTGTGTGTGAGCGCCCTGACCAGCGACGGGAACTCGGTCCCCGTGGTCATGGAGAAGTTGCTGGAGTACGTGGAGATGCACGGGCTCTACACAGAAGGCATCTACAGGAAATCAGGATCAGCAAATCGGATGAAGGAGCTGAAACAGTTGCTGCAAGAAGGTCAGGCAGTGTTGTCCACTCTGCATGATATCAGTTTTCCCTGCCATTCTCTTCTAGCTGTAACTCTGTCACTTCTTAGTGTTTAAAAACCAGCTTTTTGCTGACTGTGCAGGCTGTATTATTTTTGTTGGCTGACAAAAGCTGTTTAGTACCTTAAAATTACTATCTTGTGCCTTTTTTCCCCTTCTGAATTGCCATTTGGATTCTGTGAACAGGAGATTTGAATGTTTCTAATCTTATTTCTATGGGGTCTCATTGTGTGCATCAAAGAATTCAACTGCTCTAAATAAAACATTTCTTTTCAGACCCAAACTCGGTGAAACTGGAGAATTACCCTATTCACACCATCACAGGGATCCTTAAGCAGTGGCTGAGGGAATTGCCAGACCCACTGATGACCTCAGCACAGTACAATGATTTTCTCAGAGCTGTAGGTAGGTTTTAAAACCATTCTTCAAACATTTCTTCTTTAACTCATTGTGTCCTTGGGAAAAGAAATTCTTAAGACGCTCATGCTGACTAAACAGCTCCTTCCAGTGCACTTACAGCAATGATTTTGGACGTTTTACATAAAACACTTCTCAGGGAATTTCTCCTCTAGCTTACTTGATCTTGCTTCAAGATTCTTTTTTTACTTTTAATGTGTCACAGCTGCTCTTTCTAAAAACTGAATAAGCATGTGACTAAGTTTCCTTTCAGGCAGGGTTTTTCTTCTTGTTATTCTGAACTAGATCTGGATATACAGATACTTTAAATCCCTAGATTGTTTTAACTTCAGTGGGATTAAGGCACCTAGATAGTGTTGGAGGTCTTAGTATGTCACCTGATGATTGCTAACAGCAGCAGCATCTGAAAATGCAGGATAATTGCAGTGCCATGAGGGGTACTTTAACATTCAGTTATAACACTTGGTAAATGAAATGGTAGTAAGTCTTACCAGAATTTAGGTATTTTTAGCTTTCCACTAGCCTTGCACAGCAATTACAATCTTGTGTTTTCTCCCTTTGTGCAGAACTGCCAGAGAAACAGGAGCAACTCTGTGCCATTTACAGTGTCCTGGAACAGCTCCCACAAGCCAATCATAATACCTTGGAACGACTCATCTTCCATCTTGTCAAGTAATGAGTTTAATTTCTTCATTTGTAGAGAAACTGTGATTCTGAATGCTTCTTGGAAGCTTCCTAAAGTGTTAAACACCTTCAGTGTCAGTATAGGGGATTGTGCTGCTGGTTTAGAAGTGAAAGAATTGAAGCTGGTAGTTGTGCTCACAAACAGGTGTGTGGTTACTTCTACCACCTGATGTATTTGGATCAAACCAGGTAAGAACAACTTTGAAGACAAAGTAGATCTCAGAGCCTTGGTGAATCATCTGAGCACCAGGATTTAGACAGAGGGGCTTGTAGAGAATGGAAGATGAACATATGCAAGTCCAGGTGCAGGAATAAATGGTGCTGGTAAAGGGGCTGCTCTTACCCAAGGAACCTGAGGATTTTCCAAGCAGCCCTCTGAACAGGGGCAAAAGGGATTTTTGAAGAGAAGATGCTGAATCACCAGACATACTTTTGAGAGGCTACCAGATTAGCTTAACCTGGGTGACTCCCTGGTCCTTTGATACATGAAGTGTTGTCTACTTAGTAGGTATGAAATAATTCTCAAGTTTCTTTGGACTGCTGTACTTACTGAGTGTCCAAGAGGCCTCCTTATTTGTTATTTGGGAACTCTGGCAAGGTGTGATCAGGGTGTTTGTATTCTAGCAAGGTCTGCTTAAACTCTCTTTCCCTGGATGTTGAATTTCAGAGTGGCTTTGATAGAAGATGTGAACCGCATGTCCCCCAACGCCTTGGCCATCGTGTTTGCTCCGTGCCTCTTGCGCTGTCCTGATACCTCTGACCCCTTGACCAGCATGAAGGATGTTTCAAAAACAACCATGTAAGTTTTGGCAGAATGCTGAGAAGCAGTGTTTTGGAATGGGATGGAAGGTCAGTACCACTGCCTGTGTTTGTTACAACTTTATTCGGATCAAACTGTGAAACTGAGGTTCAAGAGATGTTGAATTCTAGCTCTGCCAGTGCTGCGAGTTTATAAACCCCTCTCAGACCTTCCACCTGTCTCCATTTTACTAAGCATAAAGTAGGATGATCTATAAGTCTTAAATATCAGGTTTGTGTTTTTACATCAAGATAATCTTTTGGGGGGCTTGTACGCTAATCATTTATTTTGCTGAGATACAAGGCATAATAAACAATATAATACAGAATTAAGCTGTCTCCTGCATACTTGGAACCCCCTGATGATCTCTTCTGCATTGTTCCTTGAATTGAAGAAGGTTCTGTCCTTGACCCTCTCTGTTTTCCTCACCCTCCAGCAACTCTGGCTGTGAGAGCCCCTCACCATCCTCACTGCATGGCTGGCCTTGCCTCTGCCTCCAATGAAAACAGAGTTTGAAAAATGACAGCTTTTTGTAACTTCTTACTGACCCCCGGGGCCATAGAGGTGGAGAAGGGCAGTTGCAGGCTCGTTGTGTCTCTGCCAGCCTGTGCCAGCACAGGGACAACAGGTAGAAGCAGCAGGAGCTGTTGGCAGCCGTGGTAATGTGTGCTCACCACTATGTACAGCCAGCATGGGAGGCTCTGGTTATCCCAGGAGGAACATGTGCCATTAGCTGTCACCATTACCTGTCCTGTTGTGCCTGCTGTGTTGGACTCTTCACCCTGTTACCTGTGCTGCCTGTGAGGGATGGGCTGGGACACTGTGGTCACACTCCAGCCACGTGTGTGTGACAAACACCCCCAGGCCAGGAGCAGCACCTCATCCCACCGTGGTTGTTTCAGAACTTTTGTGGTATGAGGCAGCTCAATAAGCTGTTGCCTTTCTCACAGGTGTGTAGAGATGCTCATAAAGGAACAGATAAGGAAGTACAAGATAAAAATGGAAGAAATCAATCAGCTGGAAGCAGCAGAGAGCTTTGCTGTCCGACGGCTCTCGTTGCTTCGGCAGAACACGGTAAGTGTTGAAATAAAACACCAACTTCTTGGGGAGGGAGTGTTAGTTACCCTGTCCATCCATTCAGTAAGTCAAAAATCAATTGGAAAAAAACAACTGCCCAAAGCTGTAGGTAGGAGCTAAATATACAGCTGCACCAAAGTTCTGATAAATAAAGGGTACAGGGGTGGGAATCTGCTTTTGTACTGGTCAAAATCTATTCCCATATAATTTTGGCAGTGGAACTGAGAGTGTCTGACATGGCAAAGGAGTTCCTTCACTCCAGAGATGGCTGGTGTGCAAAAATATGCTGTGTTCTAGTAGGGCAAATACACTTAATTCTTTGTTTTTGTTGTACTGATTAATACAAACCAAACTGTGTGTGATCAGAGGCTGCATATAGTGAATTTGGTCTCATTTCTCTCTAGCTCTGGCCTATAAAACTTGGGTTCTCTTCCCCTTACGAGGGGAAACTGGTATGTACAACTGCCTGGCTCCAGTGCATGAGTTTTTCTTAGGGTAGTATTGCATGACTAAAATACTTACATGGGTTGTAACTCAGTTTTAAACACTCTTTTGATCAATCAAGACTGCATGTACTGGTGCAACTTCCTCCCCAGACTGCATGCAGGACTGCTTGCCTGTTCTGTCATCACCTGGTATTTTATAGACACTGTATGTAACTTACATTGGATGTAATAATATTACTTATAAGGGACTACTAAAACTAAGCTGAGCCTGACAGATCAAAAAAAAGGTAATAAAATCTTGGAAATCAGGTGAATAGGAAATTTCCTCTTACTTTTTGAAACATTTGTATGGATAACTAACAGCTCTTCATCAATTCCATCAGCCTCTCCTTTGACCTACTCATTTGTCTTCCACTCTGAAACTTGCAGACTGGTGTAGCTGCTTGTGACTGACAAGTGTTACGTGTGAATCTGTCTTGCAGAGTAAAAGCTCTCAGGTCAAAGGAAACGACAGTGGCACCTCAGAGCTGGACTCGGTGCGTGAAGAGGAGGACGTTTGTGAAGCCAATAACCGGGAGAAGGAGATTCTCATCAATCGCATACAGTCAATAAAAGAAGAAAAGTAAGCCCCCCTTTACCTGGGTAGGCCGTGCCCTTTGCACTTGGAGGCAACACAGGGAGTAAAGCAGGATACCTTTTGTCCAAAAGGATCTAATTCTGTTCTGTAGGCCTTTATGAGGGGAAAAAGGAAAATACAAAGCACTAGCTGAGAGAAAATACCATCAACATTATTATTTTTTAATGACTACATGCTTTACCTCTGAACATGAGCTGCATAAAGTTGCTTGTGCCAGAGGTGCTGTCCCAGCTGAGTGCTGCAGCCTTTGTTTGATGCAGGGAGGACATCACTTACCGCTTACCTGAGCTCGATCAGCGAGGTTCCGACGAGGAGAACGTGGACTCAGAGACCTCTGCGAGCACAGAGAGCCTGCTGGAGGACAAACCAGGCCGGATGGATACCGAAGGTCAGTATTAAGGTAGTATGTGCTTTTTTTTATTCTACATCTTTCAGTGCATACAGCCAGGTGACCAAACATTGTCTGGTCACAGTGGCTCGTATCGAGTTACATTTTAGGCCTGCTATCAGTCTCTAAGCATCTTGTTTCTTTAAAGCAATTATTGGATTACACTGCCGTGCTCAGAGCTCCAGCGTGCCTGCCAAAGACATTTGCAAAGTGCCTTCTCTCCCCCAAACCTCTTCAAATTCTTACTCTGCATCCCTGGCTTCAAGGCGCAGATACTCCTTAACACTGTCCAAGATTAAAGTGCCCCGTCGAACTCCAGTGATGCCAACAGCAAACATAAAACTTCCTCCCGGGATGTTCAAATGTACAGAATCCCAGGATGAGGTTTTCCCTAAGGAAGAGTCTCAGATGGTGCAACGGAGGGAGCAGCCAGCAAGGCGGACTGACAGCATCCACTCGGTGTACATTGCACAAGGGTCTGCACTGGCCCACGCTCAGGAACTCGTGGATGAATACGAACCAACAGCAAAACTCAAACGCAGGTTCTCAGACCCTTACTCTCACATTCCCTGTGTGGAGAAGTGAAATTCTTCAGCTCTCTGGACTCTTCTTGAAGTTGACCACAGCTTTGGCTTTAACCCTTTGAAGGCTGTGAACTTGTTCATGGTCTTTTAAGTGGCTGCGGGGAAGGCAGCCTGGAAATGTACAGTACTGTAAGGGTTAAGCAAGGTTGTTTAAAGCAAATACTCTCCACTTTAAATTAAAACCTTGCAAAGAAAGTAAAACTTAATGTTGAATAAATACATGGGTTGAGTGTACAGGAAACAAGCCCCCCCATTCCACTGCTGTGCCTTTTCCATTTGCCTTACAATGGACTCTCATGGGACCAACAGTGAGTTTAGGTCAATGTGTGTTGCCTTAATTTTTTTGTATGGTTTTATGACAATTTTCTCTGTGGTTTACGGAGCTGTTAATGTGGTAATAGCCTTAACTGAGACCAATATGTATAAAAACGTTTATTAAAACATTGCACTTTTAAAAAATACGTCTGGTAGTTTATCGATGTTTGTCTAACAAGCAATTTATTCCGAAGGACGCCTTTACTCGGGTTACTGTTTTTATGAAGTACTGAGAAAGGACGGGGAAAGGGGAAGCACAAACGAGGCTCACGCGGGAGGCTTTTGGAGCTATCGGAGCAAAGCCGGAGCTCCCGTGCTGGGTGTGCTGTGCGGAGCCGCCTCACCTCTGTGCGGGGACACACCTGAGGGCGAGGTGCGAGTCCCCATCAGCGCCTTGAAGCCGCGGCCGTGCCTCGGCCCCTCACGGCGCTGCGCCACGTTGGAGTGAGGGAAGAGCTCAGCTCGGCCACATCAGCCGCCACAGCCCTGCCCCAGCGGCCCCGAGCCGCAGCAACCTCTGTGCCCGTGTGCGGGCGTTGGCTTTGGGGTGCTTTCGGGGTGTTTATTTTAAATAAACCGGGGCTGTCACGGCCCGCCCGGCGCTTCTCGCCCCTCCCCGCGCCCCGCCCCAAGATGGCGCGCAGCGCTGAGGCGAGTTCCGGTGCCGCCATGGCCGCGACGCGGCTGGAGCTGAACCTGATGCGGCTCCTGAGCCGGTGCGAGGCGCTGGCGGCGGAGCGGCGGGACCCTGAGGAGTGGCGGCTGGAGAAGGTGAGGCCGCCGCGCCCCTCCCGCCGCTCTGCCCGCAGCACCGCGTCCGGCCCCTCAGTAACCAAGACGGGGAGCGCTGTGGTGTTAAACCCACGGCCTTTGCCAGACAGGGTATTTCTCCTTAATGCTGTCGCTTAAAGTGTTGTTTTTTGCCCTCAGTATGTGGCTGCTCTGGAGGACATGCTCCGGGAGCTGAAGAAGCAGTCCAGGTGAGCGCTCTGAGCCCCTGGGTGCCCGATGTGGGTTTGTGCTTCAGGTTGTGCCAGGGGAGGTTTAGGTTGAATACCAGGAAAAATTCGTTCACTGAAAGAGTGGTTAAGCATTGAAACGGGCTGCCCGGGAAGTGGGGGAGTCACCGTCCCTGCAAGTGTTCAGAAAGAGAGCAGATGTGGCACTTTGCAATATGGTTTAGTGGAAATGGAGGGATTCAGTGGAAGATTGGACTTGATGATCTTGGAGGTCCTTTCCAACGTTAGTGACACTGTGATTCGGTAATATCTTACATGTAAGTCAGCCATAGTCCACAAACACCGTAGCAGTGTGTATGCTTCCCTGTGGAAATACCTGTGCCCCGAGCCCTCCCTGCCTTGGAAAAGGTGATTTTCAGGTGGTTGCAAGTGTATTTCCAACCTGAGGCTATTTCTGCTTTTTCAAAGAACCATGTGGGGTTTTTAAAAAATTTTATTTGGAAAGTAGAACAGTAGAAAATGCTGGTAACTTTTGGCTTTCATCTTGCTACCTTTCGATTCCAATAGCAAGCCAGCCCCCGAACTGCTCAATGAATACTCTCGCAAAGTGGACTTCCTAAAGGGACTCCTAGAAGCTGAAAAATTGGTAAGATCTACTAGTTCAGCTTGAAAAGACTTCAGTATTCTCTGTTTATATTCACCTATTGCCTGGTTCCTATGTTTACTTTTATCTTGCATCTCAAAATAACAGTTGTTAAAATCTTATTAGCCAGTCTTCGTAAAAACTTGAATAAATATGTTGGATTCATATTTTGTTAAAAGGAGGTATTGTATGAAACTTCTTTTCAAAACCAAAGTACACTTTTGCCTACATCTTTCTCGCTCCTTTGCTATGGGAGGCAAAGGCAGGTACTGTCCCTCAGGCCTGACACTGCTCTTGGATGGTCCCAGGTGCACCTGGAGAGCTGTGAAATGCCAATAAGATGGGTTTTAGTCAGTGGGGTGCAGTCAGTGCTGCTGTTCAGGCTGATTCACTGTTGGGAAGCAGCTGTGGGATTGCACCCCCATCCTTGTGGGTCACACTCCAGGTGACTCTCACTGCAGAATGTGATATCCATGACTGTTCATTGCTTCTTCCCATTCCCAGTCTTCATCGATGGAAAAGGCTCTGGCAAACCAGTTCTTGGCCCCTGGGCGCACCCCTACGACAGCCAAGGAGAGAACCCCAGCCACCAAAACCGTCCATCTGCAGACCAAGGCGCGGTGCACGGGCCAGATGAGGAGTGAGCTGCTTGGCACAGTACGTTCGGTGCTGCTTCTGCTTTGCTGCTGCTTTACAGATTGTCCTGGTTGTGTTCAGCTGCCCTGGGTGGCTGCGTTTGAGAAGTGTCCCAGGCTGGGTAGGGAGTCACGTCTTTATCTCTAAATCCTGGGCACTGGCACTGTGCCAGGCCTGCAGGGCTGTCCTTTATCACTGACCCTTTGTAATCTGCTGTTTTGGTTCTCTTTCTCCTCCCAGGACCCCCTGGCTACTGATGGTAAGTTTGATCTGTTGTTTCTTCTGACTGTAGTCAACCTGAGTCTTACAGGGAGGGGAAGAGGGAGGTCAGGTGTTCAAGATTTCCCAAAGTGTGCTTTTAATTTAGTGGTTCACTTCTTTTCAAGACAGCAGATTTTAAAAACAAACTAAACCAAAAGCCCTGACAGATGAAAGCACAAGTGTCGTTATCAATGGTGGGAGGGACTTGCAGGAACCTCTTTTTGTAGCATTCATGCAAAACCAGACATTCTAATTACAGAATTAGCAGGGACAATTTATTGTTGCTCCTTCTGCTCTGAGCAGATCATGTGATTCTGGGTGCTTTGAGTAGGTGTTGTTCAGTTCCTCTGGAATACACGGCCATGTTATTCACGTAGGGAGCTGGGAGGAATTAATTTGAGGTTTCCATGGCTACCGGTAGAGCAGCTGGAGCTGGGCCAATCTAACGTGTCCTGAAAGAACACCGAGACACATGGGCTGAAACCCTGCCCTCAGGGATATGATTCAGCTGGGGTTTTTCCTCTCTTTTGATGCTGGATGTCCTCTTTTCCCTGCAGAAAGCAGGTAGGCCTTTGACACCCATATTCCTTGGGATAGAGGCTAAGTACGATTTGGATATCCAAAAATCCCTTACAGGAGACTTGTTTTTTCAGCCTATGATTGCTTAGGAATTTATAACACGCTAAACACTTTTTTTTTTTCAGATTCTGAGGAATTGAGCATAAGGAAACGAAAGTAAGTCAAAATTTCTCATTCCAGTGCTCAGTGTTTTGGGAACTGTTTTCCCAATGACCTTTAAATCCCAGACATGCTTTAAATTGGATGAAGTGTCTGCTGCTAGAAACCAAAATATAATGGCTTCACTGACTTAATGTACCTTGTTGTCTTGTAGAGATGTAAAACCTGGGGAAAACTTGTGAGATTGACCCACAAGGAAGTGCAAATCCCTTTTTTTCCCTTGTGCTCTTGCAGAGGCCTCGCATCAGATGAGAAGCAGTCAGCAGTGGAGCTGGATGCTGTGCTGCAGCACCACCAGGACATGCAGGAGAAGCTGGCTGAGGAAATGCTCAGCTTGGCTCGAAGCCTCAAAAACAACACTCTGGCTGCTCAGAACGTGATCAAACAGGACAACCAGGTAGCGCTTGTTGAGCTGTGACCCCTTGGTTTTGCAACCCACAAGGTTCAAGTGCTGATGTGTGAAATCCTGTAGCTCGATTCCATGTGGGATTGGACTGGGGAGACTCGGGGGGAAATACCTCTCTGCAGTTGAATCTTTTCTCTGTTAGAGGAAGCTGCCAGAAGTGGCAGCTCTGAGCCTGACACTGTTTGCTCTCTTTGCTCCACAGACACTGTCACACTCCCTCAGGATGGCAGACCAGAGTTTCGAGAAGCTCAAGGATGAGTCTGACCGCCTGGAACAGCACGCCAAGAAATCCGTTGACTGGCTGCTTTGGATAATGTTAATTGTAGTTTGTTTTATATTCATCAGCATGATTCTCTTCATCAGGATTTTCCCCAAACTGAAATGATTCTGTTTCATTTTATTCAAAGCTGCCTGCAGTGCAGAGGGAAAGCTCAGCTGGTGTGAGAACTGTCACGGTCAGTGTCCTTAAAGAGGCTGTCCGAGGTCTACCTTGCATCTCCTCCTTGTGCAGGCAGGGTTTCCTGAGGAAGGCTTTCCACACTTGGATACTTGTTTACTTGGTGACTATTGTTGCCTCTTGAGGGGAGAGCTGAGGTAACAATGAGAATTTACACTGAGCTGCTAAGAAGTTCTTTAGTGGATAAATACAGTCATTTTTAATGTGGTTGTGACAAATGTTATGACTCCTAAAAGGCATTTAGTCAATAGAAATTTAAATAACAGTTCAAGTCTTAACACTCTTTCCTGTCTTCACAGCTTTTCTGTACTGACCTAGCTGCTTGCTGCCAACAGGATGTTTAATTAATATTTAATTTCAGTTCTGTACATACACAGCTGCAGGTGTAGGAAGAGAATTCTGCTGTTCAGAATTCTTGCCTGGCTCAGATTCAGAGTACCAACAGGTAAAACTCTTCTCAGGCTCACCTTTTTCCCAGATGGGTATTTGGGGCTTTGGACTTTACAATCTTCTCCAGTTTAGACTTATTACAGAACTGGAGTTGCTTTTTGTGCAGGGTTTGTTTTCCTTTTTTATGTGCAAATGTTCTCACTTCTCATTGTTGTGTTGATGCCGTTGCATGAAGGAAACACCGTGACCCTGCCCCTTAGAACTGTACACACAGTGCTGCAGGTGGCACAGACCTCACCTGTGCAAACATGTTTGCACTGTAAGATGAGGGCAAAGGAAGGTGGTGTCTTCAAGATGGAAATAATTATTTAAAAAATATTCAGCCTTTCTTTTTGAGCAAATTATTCATGTTAAGTGTTGTCTTAAGAGTTCACTAAAACAAAACAGAAAAAATAAACTAATACTTTTAAAACAGTGTGCTGCTGCTAGAAAAACCTGGAGACTTCAGTAAAGCAGGTTTTGTGTGACAGCCTGAGAGTCTTTGTAGGTGCTTGTGATAAGCTGAAAGCAAACCCTTGTGTTTTCAGCATCCCTGCTGGTGTTTGTGGAGTTGTACTCTGGAAAGTGATGGTGTTCAGGGGTGAGGGACAGCAGGTGACCCTGGCTGTGCTTTGGTTTGGAACCAAACCATGGGCTGTGCCAGGCCTGGCTGCTGACCCCAGCACCCACGGGCCTGAGGAAGGTGGGGGAAGAGCTGTTTGTCACAACTGGGTTCTTTAGGAAAATCCAGCTTTGCTTTGAACACATCTCAAAGCACCAGGCTCTGTGTCAGAGCTGTGCTCTCTTCTGTACAAACCCATCTCTGGTGATGAAGACAGTTAACATTTTTTATGCAAAGAATTGTGGTTCATTTAACAGGATGTCTGCAATTTAGTATGCCACTCACTTACGGATTAGCAAAAGAATAATTATATTATGAGGTACAGCTTTTAATTCCAGCTACTCAGATATCTGTGATATGCTCCTTCTGCTCAAACTTGGTACTTACCTTGAACTTTTTAGAAATTTATAGTTGTAGCAATCCATTTATGGACATTTCTACTTTTCCCAGTTGTTTTTCTTCATCTGTATGTAACATTTGACATTTCACTGTGCTTCATTAGTCAATGCTGTGTCACCAAATTATTTTTCAATTCTAATTGTTTACTAGTTTCCCTGGAGGCATTTCAGTGCTGAGCTCTTTGCTTAGAGGCTGAATGTGGTGCTGGAATGGTTTTTGTGTGTGAGATTTTGGGATGCAGCAGTAATGCTTCGTTGTCCATAACATTTTCCTCTTTATTACTTGAAATAAATTATTTTTTCCTAGCTTGCAAAAGATTTGGTGCATCGTTACAGACAAGTTTGAAGCTGAATTTTGCTATCAGCAAAATGGGTTGCCTATAACTTTTTGGCACTTAGAAATTAGGAAATTTTCAATTGGAAAGACATGAAAGGGAACTGCTAGTGATAGCTTGCCTCCAAGAAAACATCTACCCCTCCAAGTCACAGCAGTTGATTTACAAAGAAGCCTGCATGGAGTGAGTTCAGAAACCACTTAACTTTTGACCATTGACATTTGGTGGGTGTTTGTTACTTGGAATGAAGGGCCAGGATTGAACCCTGTAACACCTTTTGTTATCACCAGTGGCCGTTGAGCACTGAGCCTCTGCTTCCCGGCGGTTCTCTCCCAGGTGGAAGAATGTTCCATCCTCCCCCCCGACCCAACGGATCCCCTGCCTCAGCACACAAAGGCTCTGTTGTTGTCTTTGCTTTTCTCGAGATCATTTAGCAATTGGAGTCATTCAACACCACTTTGAAGGTGGGAGCTGGTGCTATTTAGAATAAACAATGACTCAGGGCTTTGTGACATTTCCCAGATGAATGACAGTTTTTATTTTTGACTAACCTCTGGGGGGTGGTGGGTGCTCTGCTGCTCCAGCCCTCAGCTCCACTTCGTGGCACAGGGCTCCGATGTGCAGCTCTCTACAGAATAACATCATGTATAGAAATCGCCTTCTATGAGAGTTGCTTAACTTTCCCAAAAGCTTGGGAAATCCAGATGGGGAGATGTTTATCAGGCACAGGGCTGGGCCTTGCTTGGCTTCTTGGCAGACTACCTACTTTGAGACAGCAAAGAAAATTAAACCAAAAATCTTCTGGAGGCTTGGGTCATGTCAGGCCAGTGGATGCACCGATTCAGAGTCTGGTAGCAGCAGTGACTAGGTCAGTCTAAGCTTTTCTGGCAAACACCGTTGGTGGCAGAGACTCCATGTGTTAAAATGCTCAGTGTTTAAGCAGTGTCCTCATCACAGCCAGATGGAATGTGCTGGAAGGATTGTTTACCGGCTTTTGGTGAGGGTGCAGAGTGGCAGGAGCAGAACACTGGGTACGATGGCTCCTGTGGCTGGGCAGTCCCAGGTTTTGGGCACGTGTTCCCTTGGGTTTTCTTTGCAGTTTGTGCATCAGACTTGAGAGGCTGTGAACAGCTTCCCCAAACTGGCAGCACTTCTGCCAAAAGGGAATATCCTGTAAAGAGTGAAAAGGAGGGAGTGGGCAGAGCAGGCTTCTGCTCCTGGCTGTTCCCTGTGTGACACCAAGCATCACCTCCCTTCTCGCTGTCTGCTGTAAACTTGCCATGAAACCTCAGAATCGGGTCTTATGATTTGTAGTTGCAACCTAGACTCTCGTGAAAGAAATTCTTCCCTGGGAGGGTGGGCAGGCCCTGGCACAGGGTGCCCAGAGCAGCTGTGGCTGCCCCTGGATCCCTGGCAGTGTCCAAGGCCAGGTTGGACGGGACTTGGAGCAGCCTGGGACAGTGGGAGGTGTCCCTGCCCATGGCAGGGGTGGCACTGGATGGGCTTTTAAGATCCTTCCAACCCAAACCATTCTGTGAGTCTATGAATAATAAAAACTGTAATGACAGTGCTGTAGCAGCTCAGAGCAGGTACTCAAATGTCTGCAGCAGAATTCCTGATGTAATTCCAAAGTCCCAGCACCTGGCATGGGGCTGGCTGGGAGCTCCTGTCCTGACCTGCCTCACTGCTGGGAATCCGTGTGCACTCGCCGTGTGTCCCACTGAACGAGAGTGACATTAAACCCCCAGGGCGCTAAATCAATACCACCTGTCACATGGTGCCACCGTGACATTTCTGGCACGAGCGCTCCCTCTAATAGGGGCTGGAAGTGGGAAGCAGCAGCAGTTAGTGAATAATGGATCAGATACGCCTGATCTGTAACATTTACAGAGGGAGGGCGTGTCTCCCAGCGACAGAACAAACCGGTTATCAAACGGGAACTGGGAGTTCTGGCTCGTCCAAAACGCAAACCCTGAGCAGCGCAGAGCACAGAGCCGGGGTTTGTGAACCCCTGGTGCTTCCCAGAGCACCAGTGCTCCCTCCAAATTAGCCTCTGGATCAACAAAAACAGGCATTAGTGTCAGGAAATAACCACAGAAGGAGGGGCTGGGGGTGAGCTGTGGATCAGAACCGGTGTAGCTGGTGGCTGGGCTGGAAGCCGGCATGGCCAAGCTGGGGGCAGTGACGCGGCTGCGGCCGCTGCCCTGCACGTGGTGGCTGATGGAGAGCAGCGTGCCTGGCTGCAGCTTGTGCAAAACACACCTGGGGCTGGCTGAGGCGAGCAGCAGAAGCTGTCGAGAAGGATGGAGGGTGAGGAGGCTCAGGGGGCTGAAGGCCACATCTGTCTGGCTGTCACATCTGGGCCCTGCTCACCAGACTCAGGTTGGGAACGCTGACAGTACTTTGGTTCTTTCAAGTTGAAAACTTTGGTGCTGGATTAGAACAAAAGTATTCTGACAAGGAACTGAAAGTAACTCGAATATTGCATCTGCCTCTGTGACATCCAAAGCTCAAACTGCACAAAACCAGAAACTGGACAAAGAAAGCTAAAGTGACATTTAGGCATTAAGTGACACAGGCAGTGCTGCAGTTGGCCAGGGAGAGCTGGAATTTGCATCCTTCATTTCCAGGGTCTTTGACCTGCATGTAATGGAGAGATGCCCTCTGCCATTTTCACCCTGGCCAAAATTTGTATTTGCTCATGTAACAATAGAATTCTCCAGAAGGATCCGACAGTGTTTCCTGTTTCAACAGTAAAAAGCTGAGACTTCTGTCCTTAGCACATAAAGTGACCGGATCTCCATCCTCTGAGCCTTCTCACTGAGAAAAGTCACTTATCGGATTTGGTGTGGACGGAAGGAAGGGTAAGAAAGGAACTCTGTCAATCCATGACGTGAAATATTTTATATTAAGAGATTTGGCAAATGGTTCTGTGTGACTCTAAACAGGATGAGATAATTTTCCAAGGTCAGCTCTCCTGTACTCTCAGCTTTAGGTTTAGTCACTGAGAAGTCAATCCCGTAAACCTCCGCAGCAACATCCTGCCAGTGATGCAGAGACTTGGCTGTTGTTGGCTTCAACAGCAGCTCTGCTGCATCTTCAAAGGGCAGGAGGCTGCATAACGTGCAGATTGCCTGGTGAGAAATGTGTGAGCAGGAAAGAGTGCCTGGCAAATCAATGAGAACAGAGCAACGTGAGCCATGGGGTAACTCTTCACCCAGGCAGTTGCAACCTGTTTTTAAGAGAAGGCCACGCTGAACTGGTGCAGCAGAAAGTGGGAATTCTGACCTCAGCTCAGCCTCCAGGCTGCTGTGTGGCTTTGGCTCATGAGCTGGTTTTCAAGCAGTTTAGTTCTTAAAACAGAATTGGTACCAATGAACTTTCTTGGTGAGTCAACTACTCCAAAGCTCCTTTTGGGCACTAAGTTTGTGTTCCTTGACTACTCCCAGGCTGGTTAATTAGTGAGGAACTTTAATTTCTATGGCTAATGACACACAGCCTAAAACCCACACATGTGTTCCAGTGAATAGAGAGAAAGATATATTTAGTTTTCAAGGTGTGAAGCTTTCAGCAAGCTCCATGTGTTGGTGGTTGGGAGCTGAGCCGGGTTCTCTCTCTGTGTGCACTTGTGTCAGTACAAGGATGTCACTGCTGCAACATTCAAGCTGCTGTACAAAGTCATTGTCCCTACCTGTTTGTGCAAACGTGGTTCCTGATCCAGGGATGGACTTCCAAGGACTTCAGTTCTGAGCAGTGTTGATCTGGAGGAGGGATCTGTTGGGAAGCTGGCACACTTAGGTTGGTTTGATGTGGAGGCATCTGTAGGACAGAGCGGTAGGACTTGGGAAAAGGCCCTGGAGTGACAGGACAAGGGGGAATGGCTTCCCATTGCCAGAGGGCTGGGTTAGATGGAATATTGGGAAGGAATTGTTCCCTGGGAGGGTGGGCAGGCCCTGGCACAGCGTGCCCAGAGAAGCTGTGGCTGCCCCATCCCTAGAAGTGCCCAAGGCCAGGTTGGCTGGGGCTTGGAGCAGCCTGGGATAGTGGGGGACATCCCTGCCCATGGCAGAGGTGGGATGGGATGGTCTCTAAGGCCACTTCCAACCCAAACCATTCTATGATTTAAGTAAGGAATGGATCAAACCAAAATAAGTAAGTTTTTTTAGGGTCAAATAGATGAATACACTCTATTGCAAGTCTCTCTGTACTTGTTTTATTAGGAGGATTCAGATCTGAACCCCCATGGTTTGTGATTGTCACAGTTCATAGCAGACACTTATCCCTGCTTATTTCCAAGTTATTTTAACTAAACCATGAAACATCTGTAGAGGAGAGAAAGAAATGTGACTATTGCCAATATTTAATAGATCAAACTGGTGATTTTTGTAGCCTCTTGAATCAGGAATTAAAGAAGAGCCTGCATTGCAGCTATTGGAAAAAAAAAACAGAGTAAGCAGGTGTTGGCTTAGTTTCTTAGCGCCCACATTGCTCCTGTTGGTTTATCTGATTGCAAACCAAGTGCACTGTAGCATGATGAATATGTAGCAGTGAATGTATGGGAAAGATGCTGGAAAGGTTGCACCCCGATGTTCTTAATCAGTAATTAGAAACTAAAAATAGCATTTTAAGGAAAGATAATAAATCTGTAGCCTTTAATCCTCATGTGCCAATGTGTAAGCTGATATCATTATTACATGAAAGGCAATGAGAACATAAGTGAGTAAGCAAGAGCAGGTTGCTGTTACAGTATAAATTCCACATAGCCCAAGCTGTCCAGGTGATGTTTGGCTCTGTCTGTTTTATGCAAAGTCTACAGTCATAAAGCAGGTTAATTTGCAAGCAGAGAATGCATACTTTTGTTGTTTATTTCCATTCCTTAACTGCCCTTACTTCCTGAAGTATTCTGGAATGAGTGGGGTTCTGAGTCTCTCTGCACTTGTCAGCTTGAGGGAAGCAGCATGGATTTGGGAAAAAAGGACAGAAAGGAGGGAAATGTCTTCCCATGGTGGTGGTTCTGGCACACCAGTGGGCTGAATCAACAGCTCCTGTGCTGTGCAGACACATCTGCTGTGCTGATGACAGAGAAAGCATCCCCACTTAAGCAGAGCCTTTCATCTCATCATTTAAATAGTCTGCAAATGCCAAGATGTAGTTATTGTTGCATAGGTACCATCCCAGCTAATCCTGCTTACGCTGGTCGAATCAGGCCACCAGCCTTACCCTGTCCAACAGGGAAACCTCAAACAACGTCAGGGAGTGAATCACACCAACAGAGCCATGATTTCACTGACCAGTCCTCCCCTCATTCGCACTGTCGTGTCCCTGGGACAACTGTAGTGATTCTTTACCTGGAAAAGCAACACAAAGTGTTTTATATAGGGTTTTATATAGTGTCCAGACAAAGGGACTGAGGCACAGTGACCTGCTGGTCACCACTGGCCTGCCCAGGGGCCCTTAATGTCATGCAGAAGTGAGAGCTCTGTTGTAAGCTAAAGATGGTGGGGTAAAAAATTTAAAGAATGTCTATTTGCCAAGCATTTTTGAATTAAAAAAGGCTTTATTCCAGCAGTTTATAACTCATTTGTCTCGCAGAAATGGCTGAAAGCAAGAGCCAGATAAAATTACTGGAAGTTGCCAGGAAACGTACTGTCATGGCTTAGTGTGAGTGCAGCACAGAGATGATTAAAAAAGGCACCAAATGGTGAATCCCACTGGAAAAAGAACCAGAAATCTGCAATGGCTGTTTGGGTTCCATGATACTGAAAGCAGTGGCAGTGATAGACAGTATCCTCATCATCCTCATCCCAAGCTCTGTCCAGCTCCAGGGCAATTCATGCTTTCCGAGAGGAGGAGGAGGGACACGGGCACAGCCAGGGCAGCAGCCCCGCTCTCAGCCTAGGCTGTCAGCACCGGGGACAGTGGGACAGAATCACAGAATGGTTTGGGTTGGAAGGGACCCTTGGGGACCATCTCGTTCCACCCCTGCCATGAGCAGGGACACCTTCCACTATCCCAGGCTGCTCCAAGCCCCGGCCAACCTGGCCTTGGGCACTTCCAGGGATAGGACAGCCACAGCTGCTCTGGGCACCCTGTGCCAGGGCCTCCCCATCCTCCCAGTAAAAATATTTTCCCTAATCTCTAACCTAACCCAACTCCCTTTCCATTTGAACCCACGGTGAGGTGAGGCTGCTGAACTCCTGCGTTTTACTCGCTGAACGCTACCGAGGCCACAGCGGCTCCTTGGGCAGCGCCAGCAGGGCTCACAGGCGGCCTGGATGGGTGGGTGGACGGACGGACGGATAGAAGGATGGATGGACGAACGGATGGCTGGACGCATGGATGGATGATGGGTGGATGGATGCTTCCGCTGCTCCTCCCCCGGCCCGTCCCGTCCCGTGCCCGCGCTCCGCGCCGCCTCTTGCGGCCGCCCCGCTCGGCTCCCAGCTGACGGGGGCAGCCCCTTGTTTACTGGCCGGGGCGCCGCCGCCAGCCCGGCCTGCGCTGGAAGGGGCCGCCGGGCCGGGGCCGACACCGCGGGCAGGGAGGGGCCCGGCGCTATAAAGGGGCTCCGCGGGGGCTCCACCGGCGATGCTCGGCCGGGCCCGGCCCCCGCGCCCGCCCCGTGGGCTCTGATTCGCGCCGGGCGGCGGCGGCCGCGGCAGAGGCGCGGGATGGGACCGAGAGCGGCGGCGGCGGCGGCGGCGCTGGCCGTGGCCATGGTGCTGGGAGCCTGGTGCGGCCGCGGCCGGGGCGAGAGTGAGTCGGGGCCCGGCCGGGAGGGTTGGGGGCGGCGGCGGCGGCGCGGGCCCGGCCCCGCCGTGCCCTTTGTACCTGCGCGGGGCCCGCGGGCAGCGCGGCCGCGGCCCGGAGCGCTCCCGGGTCACCTTCACCCCCGGCCCGGGGCCGGCGGGGAGGGCCCGGCGGCGGCCGAGATTGCAGCGGGGACGGCCGCGGGGAGGGCAGCGGCTGCCCCGGCGCGCTCAGCGGCGCGTCCCGGCCCGCGGGGCCCCGCGCGGGCGAGCGCTGGGCCGGGGGTCAGCGGGGGCCGCGCCCGGGGCAGCCGCGGGGAAGGGCACGGGCTCCTCTCCCGTCCCCCTCCCCGGACCCCTCCCCGATCCCTTCCCGCGGCCCGATTCCACCCCGGGTCCCCTGCCCAGTCCCCTCCCCGCGCCCTCCCAGGGTCTCTTCCTCGGTCCCTCTCTCGGATCCCTCTCCGGCCCCTTCCCTGGGTCCCCTCCCCCGATCCACTCGCCGGTCCTTCCCCGATTCTTTCCCGTGTCCCTTTCCCGGGTCCCTTCCTGGTTGCCCTCCCCGGTCCCTTCCCCAGTTCCTTCTCGGGTCCCTTCTCTGATTCCTCCCCGGGTCCCCTCCCCGGTGCCCTCCCCAGCCCTCTGCCCCTGCCGCTCCTCGGCTGCCTCAGAACCGGCTCCGGTTTCAGGAGGGTTTAGTGTGGCCAGACACGGAGGTTTTGTCTTTAACCACTTTTAGGTAGTGTGCCAAATCCACAGGTATTAAGATGGGAGAGCTCCCGGGGGAGGCTCTGTGTGTACACAGGGGCTTGTAAAATACAAGACAGGGGTATAAAGATGTTGTGTTGGAGGTCACAAGCTTGTTAAACCCACGGCTGGCTTGAGGTTAAGCCTTACGAGCTGTTTTGATGGGTTACGTTAAATAAACTTGCTCAGGAAATCCTTTTAATGAGAGGTTCTTTAATTTTGGGCGATTCTTACAAATTTTTTTGACAAAAGGAAAATATTTATTTAAAGACAGCTAACTGGATCTGTGGATCGTGTCTCCTATAGACAATCTGCCTGTTGGCTTTCCCATCTGAAAAAGCGAGAGCAAGAGAATCAGTTCAAGTGTAGACAATACAGAGGTGGACATTATCGGGATATGTATGGGATTGGGGAATAAAGCAGGAGGTTCCTGTAAGACAGCCTCTTTTTCCAGCAATAGGATAAGTCACATCTTTCAGTTTCTTCCCTCATACATATTTTTTATGTTTGAAACTTTACAAGGGGCCGGTGACACTGTGTTACCTTGGGAGGGTCAGTCCCAGCTGCTGTGGGCAAACCTGCCTGCCTCCAACAGAGATGGAAAAGGCAGTTGACATATAGCACTAATAATAAATAAATATGTGTGCCACTGGAGTCCAGCAGTTCCTAATTTGAAAACACTATTATTACTGCTACAGCGAAGCCTGTGATTTGGTTATTTATTTAAATCATATTTGCTTTTTGGGGTTCAAGCATGTTTATGTCCTAAACTCCCTAAGCTTTGCTGTGTTACAGTGTGGTAGGAAAATGTACTCTTGAGTTCATGGATGGAGGAACAAGACAGCAAAGCAAAGCCTGGGCTGGAACGATTCCATATAATTTTTACAGTGCAAATACTTTATGAAGTATTTTACAGACAATTCAGACCATCAAGTCCCTAATTTGAAAGGTTTTCAGCTGCTGGGGTGTTTGATTCTATTTTCTGGGTGCTTGACTCTGTTTTCTGGGAATGGTGAGGTCATGGAGCACCACGGTGGGGATGGAAAACAACGCGGGGCCGGCACCGGCCTGGCTTGGAGGGGGGGAAATGCACGTACGAGAGTTGCATAAGCAAACAAATTGTTCCCTGAGCAACGGGTCTGATGGAGGCAGCTTTCTTGGAGATCTGTGCCCTGTGTTCCCACAGACAGGCCCCGAGGTAACGCTGCTCTCCAGTGACAATATTCCCCCCATCCGTGGTTTTCCTTGTGCCCCATAAATTTCTCTTCCCCTTGGTGCCTTTAGGCAGCATTGGGGAAGAGTTGAGGGCAAGCAGCAGGTAGATGCAGGTGGTTCAGGAGACAAATGGGTGGATGGCAAAGTTCACATTTTCATCCATATTATGAGTTTTTCCTCCTCAATCCATCCCATTTTCCTAAATATTTTAGGAGTACTTCATGTGAGAGCACTCTTCCTCTCTTACATGTGGCTAAAGGTAGTTGGTGAGTTCAGAAATCACTGACAGGAGTACAAGCAAGGGTTAAGGAAAGAAGGCCTGACCTGTGTGTAAAATGAAGATCCATATATCTTGTTTTGGGAAGGAAGACAGGTTTGTGTATTTTTTTTTAATCATGTGTAAACATAATGCAACTTCTTGAAATAAGTCTCGCACATGACTCATGCCTGTCAGTTCATTAGCTCTGGTATTTGGGGTGGGATTTACCTCACCTAGTTTTAGGCTTCTGCTAATGGAGCAGCTTACTTTGGGCTCCTTTTCTGGTTAATAGAAAACTGATCAAAGCAGTCACTGGAGTTTAAAGGATGTTTCCTCCTCTTTGGAACTCTTCCTCTAAATTTGGGAGCTGCACATGTGCTCCATTGCCTGCTGCTGATGTGGGAGTTGGGAATCTGGCTGAGAGATCTCTACCTAAATTGTCATGTGGGACAAATTTCACTGTGTATTGCTGTAGTAACACACTTACAAAATAGGTTGCTTCTTAGTTAGTATTATATCTGGCTGATACAGATTATTTTGTGCTCGTAAACTCATTAAGAATCTGTTCCCTTGTCCCACCTCAAGCCTGTGTTAATTTTTGATGTTCAGAGACTCGATCTAGAATGAAATTTTGTTCCCAGGAGAATAAAGTAGAAAAAGTGAGTGCAGAAGGGCAGGGCTGTACCAAACCCAGGCCCCAGTGTGTCCTGTCCCTTTTTTGGGGAGAGGCAGCACAGTGGCTGTCTGTGAGCTGTGTAAAACCCCAGAGCTTTCTGGAGGTCAGTTTTGGGGTGACTGCCTTGTGGAATATGAATGATGTTGATATGGGCAAGGTGTAGAACCTGTTCCTGCTGCCTTTGGAGCAGGGAGGATCTCCAGGTGTGTCAGCACCAACACCGACCCTGGCCACTACCCTGAGTGATCCCAGAGCTCCTGGGATGCTGTCGCTCCAGTGCTGGTTATCTCTGCGTGGAAACAGGGCAGGATGAGTCGTGTTTGCTGTTCAGGGTTTGAATCAAAGGAGGGGAGCATAAAGACAGCCCAAACCAGGCTTTAAAGGCCAGACTGTGAGGGGTTTGCCCTCGGTTCAGCGGCACCGAGTTGAGCAGTGAGAGGTAACAGGCGCCCGAGATGTTCCCTGAGGGGCTGGGGCTTTATAGGGGCTCACTTAGGAGTCCATATCCAGTTTGCTCAGATTGAGGTAACTGAGGTGCAGAACTGAAGCTTAAAAATCCGTATGTCACAGTTGATGGTTTTAATGTTTATTAAACGATTGCTGCAGTAGGCTAGGAGCTGTCCCACAGTCCTTCCCACTAATCTGTCTCCAGGATGTTTTCCTGTCTTAGCAGTTACCCCAAGAAACACCCAAAAGTCCTTTTCCCAGTTTCCTAAAGCCACTTCTAAAAATCAGCCTTGTGCAGAATTGCAACGCTTTTGACCCAACCCAAGCGAGTGTAATTTTTCTGCAATAGTTTGTTTATTCAGTAGGCAGCAAACACTACAAGAAAAGCAGAATTAACTAATAGTTACCTCAAATGGTTTGTGATCCTTCTGTGCCAGATTACGCTGGTCTTGATTGTTAAAGGCCGGAGCTCTGCAGCAGTGAATCATTCAGGTTTGGTATCCACATGATTTACTATAAACAAGGTTTAAGTTCCAGCTATTCCCCTGGTTAGACTCTATCTTGAAAACTTAACCTCTGACATCAGACCTGGTTTTTTCATTCAGGACTTGAAGGTTGTTACCAAACCAGTTTGTCCAAGAGGTTTTGGCATCTTGGGATTTGTTTGTTTGTTTGTTTTTTAAAAAGCATGGCTTCAGCTTGGTTTTCTGGGGGGGCTGATGGAACATGTCTAAAATGAATTAGTAGTTTTTTGAGTGAGTAGCTTGGTAGCAGGGATGGAGCAGTGCTTCCTCTGGCAGCTCAGAGCTGTGCTGCTGTTTCTGCTGAAATTTAGGAATTTATGTGTAGGGGAGGTTTTGCCAGTAGTTTGCACAGGGGCAGGTTTGGGTCTACTACTGGAGAATCAATTTGTGAGTTTTTTATTTCCCTGAAAGCTGATTTATGTGTTTTTTGAAACCTGGTTGTCTGTGTTATAATTGATGGCTCAACTTTGCTGTCCTTCTTCTGGGATCAAACCTGCCTTGCCTTCCTACTGAATGGTTGATTAATTCCCCTGTCCCTGCAGAAGAAATACTATCAAGAGAAGCTGTGGAAAAACACTTATTACTTTGCTTAAAACTGCTTCTTGTTGTCTTGGTAACAATAAATTTATGGGGTGACTTAAGCTGCTACTGCATGAACAGGAGATATAAACTGCTGAAAATTCAAAGGCATGAAAAGATGGAGAAACCTTCAACTAAAAAGCGTATTTCATTTCAGATGTTCTTAATTCCTTATTATTCTCTTTGATCCTTGAGGTGTTAAAAAAAGGGAGCTTAGATACCTTTTATCACTTAAAAACTAAATTGAAGGAGAACCTGAAAAATAATTAAGTGTGATTTTTCTCTAAATGTGGGAAAAAGTAGCTGATGGACCATGGGTGTTGTACTTCCAGCTCTGGTAGATTTATATTTTTAACTCTTCAAAAGCTTCACTCATCTCTTTTTAGATTCAGCTTTGGCTAACCTTTGTTCCTTAACACATCTTTTCAAAATATTTGGAGTTGTTAGCCTTTGGTCACCTTTTCTGCAGCCTCCAGTGGGGAATCTGTGTCAGGATGGGGAGAGCTGGAAGCGAGGGAGGTTTGTACCCTGCAGGGGTGTTTAGATGGTTGCATTTTTTGTGGAGGTTGGAAGATCTTTGAGCAGCTTTCGGGCCGTTTGGACCAGGAGCAGCATGGCTCGTGTCAGTGGTGATCTCCAGAAGTCTGAAAGCTTCAGGAGCAGAGTGATTTAACTGGTTTTGAGTGTTTAAGGAAAGGGGTGAGAGCTGTGAACTCCAGGGCTGCAGAGACCAGGAGTGCCAGGAGTGCTTCCCAGTGCCAGAGGGCAGGGCTGGATGGGATCTTGGGCAGGAATTGTTCCCTGGGAGGGTGGGCAGGCCCTGGCACAGGGTGCCCAGAGCAGCTGGGGCTGCCCCTGGATCCCTGGCAGTGTCCAAGGCCAGGCTGGACATTGGGGCTGGGAGCAGCCTGGGACAGTGGGAGGTGTCCCTCCCCATGGCAGGGGTGGCACTGGATGGGCTTTGAGGTCCCCCCAGCCCACATCATTCTGGGATTCAGATCATCCTCTCTGAATCCCTGCTGGCTGTGGATCTGTTCCTCAGACACTGGTGTGATGCAGCAGCTGCCCACCCAGGTAGCTCCTCCAGACCAAGCTCCTTAGCTCTGTTCCTGCACAAAAGGAAGATTTCCACAGCCTGAAATGCAGCCACAGCACTCAGAGAGCTTCGTCCTGACCGTACCTAACTGCAGATCTTTTCACCTGTGCTCGAGGTGCTCTGTCCATGGAGCTGGGCAGGGATAGTGTGGTTGAAGGGCTTGTGTCCTGCCCCGGCTGACTCACCTCATTCTACCCAAAATGGTGAAAGACAGAGGCAATTGTGCTCAGGGTATTCATGCATCTCGTGGCCTTCAGCCACAGCAATAGCCTGGAGCTCTGACTCTCAGAAGTAATTCCTGGTCTGTATTTTTTGACCTTTCCTTTCACTTAAGGTCAGCTGTCCATTCCAACAGGCAGTACTTTGTCCTGTGGTACAGCAGCTGGTGGTGGGTACCACCCCAGCATTGCCACTGTGCCCCACGATAATGAGAACCAAGAATAAATAAGAACCAAGATGCTGGATTTTGAATTTATCAGGTAATTTTAGGTGCCCTGGTGACTTGGATGTTGAATTCAGTCTTTCAGTTTCTTACGTGTCCTTCTGTTACTTCTCCTTTCATGGAGGAGCCACTGTCCTGACTTGCCACGCACTTGCATCCTTGGAAATACCAATGTTATTTATTGCAAATAAATATTCAGAGTGTTTAAGCTGAATCTGTTGCTTTCCCAGTTCCTTTAGCCCAGGTTGGGATGTGCAGCAATACAGTTTGGGGCAGAGAGGTTGCTGCTGGCTGGTCATCAGGTTCCTTTTCCCACTTTTTCCAAGTACATCCTTAATCCTTGAGGCACTGTGTGCGTTGGCTTTTTTCTTCCAGAAGGCAATTTATGAAACAACTTGGATATAGTGCCAAAAAATCCCATTGGGCAATAGCATTGCTTCAAATCCCATGTTAGTATTGCCAATTTTTTTTTTCTTGCAGTCAGTGGAGCAAATTTTTGAATAATCATTAAGATATTTGCATAGAATTTGGTTTTAACCCCTACAGCAGTGGTCTGTGTTAAACCTTGAGGAGTCAGACAATTCTAGCTGTGAAATATTTGTGTCCACATCAGTTTTTTGAGGCTGGGTGATCCCTTGTAGCTGTGATGTGGTGGTTTTTTAGTTGGTGAACTTTACATACAGTGACAAAAAGAGGAAAGAGTGTTTTTTGTTCTTAAGTGGGGAGGGAAGAGACTGGCCCAGCTGCAGACAAAAGGGAAAATCCTTTGAGTGGATGCAGTCTTCAAAAAGGAAAAATTCATAAAGAATCCACCTGGATTTGAACATTAAGGTCTGGCTGATGTTTCTATGAAGTTGCTTTCAAAAGGGTTGTCACAGGGAGTTTTGTTGTGCTGTACAGGTGTGGGACTCCAAATTTTCTTCTTGATTTCTTACCTGTGCTTAGAGTTAAACAAATATTCCCCTATTCAAACTTTTTCCTTTTGCTGGTGCCTGGATTCCTATTATTTGCTTTACCTTCTAATTTATGCTTCATGTATTTGTTCACTTTGCCAGTTCTTTGGTTACTGGTTCTGTGAAATAAACTGCCCCGATAGTCAAGACAGGGAGATTTGCACGCTTGAGAAAATAATAACAAAAAAAGCCCCAACACCTCATCTGAAAAGAATGCTCAGGGCAAAAATTACTAATGTGGTAAATTACTCCTGTCAGCAGAGTCTGGGCAGGAGCGTGGGCTGTGCTCTTGTGCATTTCCAGGTTTTGCTGCTTTCTTCCCAAGCACTACCATCTCTGGCCATTACTCTTTTCCTATCTTCCCCTCCCTGCAACCATTCTAAATGACTCCCTCTAATCCCCTGGCATTAATTGCATGATCTGAGATGAAGTAGGTGTGTTGCTGGCAGCTACCTAAAGAAAACAGCCCAGACATCTCTTCCCTTTGTGAGCGCCAAGTGATGTTCCAGGACTGGTGTTACCACTGCAGTCGTGATAGAGGCAACAGGCAGGGACTCAAGATGGCAGAAAAAATGATGAAATACTCATGTTTTGTAACCATATACCAGGGAACGTTCCCCACAGTGTATTTCTTAACACTTGAAGCCTGCTTTGCTGAGAGGGCCACGTGTCCCGAGCGGAGCTCGGTGCGGTTGGACAAAACTGAACGTTTAGAAAACTACAACAATTAACCTTTTGTTAAATAAATAAATTGTCCTTTGCCTCCCAGTTTGCAGAAGCATGGACATCCGCAACAACCTGACCCGGCTGAACATGCTGGAGAACTGCACTGTGATCGAGGGCCACTTGCAGATCTTGCTGATGTTCAAAACCAAGCCCGAAGATTTCCGCGAACTCAGCTTCCCCAAGCTGACCATGATCACAGACTACCTGCTGCTGTTCCGTGTGTACGGCCTGGAGAGCTTGAAGGGCCTCTTCCCCAACCTCACTGTGATCCGAGGGACTCGCCTGTTCTTCAACTACGCCCTGGTGATCTTTGAGATGGTTCACCTGAAGGAGATCGGCCTCTACAACCTGATGAACATCACCCGGGGCGCCGTGCGCATCGAGAAGAACAACGAGCTCTGCTACCTGTCCACCATCGACTGGTCCAGGATTTTGGATTCTGTAGAAGACAATTACATCGTGGCCAACAAGGATGACAAAGAAGAGTGTGGAGATGTGTGCCCGGGCACTGTGAAAGGGAAGAGCAACTGTCCCCCGACGGTGATAAACGGGATTTTCATCGAGCGCTGCTGGACGCATGATCGCTGCCAGAGAGGTGAGTGCACAGTTAGGGGTCTCAGCTGGGGCTTTGCTGTCAAGGTCTGACCTGTCAGGACCTGTGAGGCCCTGGCTCAGGTTGCCCAGAGCAGCTGTGGCTGCCCCATCCCTGGAAGTGTCCGAGGCTGGGCTGGACGGGGCTGGGAGCACCCTGGGACAGTGGAAGAGGTCTCTGCCCATGGCAGGGGTAGCACTGGATGGGCTTTAGATCCCTTCCAACCCAAACCATTCTGGGATTCTTGGAGGGCTGGTAGGTGCCTATTGATTGCTACCTGTAAGCACAGATTCCTAAATCAGGGCTCAAAATTGACATTAGGAGGTGAAGAGAAAACCTTTGGGATGGGGCTGTGTGGGCAGTTCTTTCACCTGTGTTTATAGGTATCCAGAATTCTGTGTTTGGTTCCTCTGGAGAGTCAGGAACTGCCCAGAGCTCACAATTTTAATGGACTTTGAGTGTCTTGTATAATAGTTGGTACTCTGAGTATCTTTGTTAGGGTTTGGGTAGGGAATGAAAGTCCAGACTGACTGGAAGGGTGCAGCAGGTGGAAGCACAACAGTGGGGAAAAGTCTCTGTGGAATAAACCCCATTCTGGGAAGGTGCAATTCCATTTTTACCAAAACCTTCCTGCCATAAAAAGGTGTAAGATCTGTGGATGAGTGAGCAGTGTTTGCTCAGAGAAGAAGCTGGAAGCTGAGTCAGACCTGAAGGGGAAAGGGAGAAGGAGGAGAAAGGACCTGGGTGGGGTTAGGGGGTGAAATAACAGGGCTTTGAGCCCGGGGCTTTGGTTCAGGGGAGAAGCTGTGTTCAAAAAATCTCACTGCTGTTACCACGTCAGTCCTCAAATGTATTAAAGTTGCTTTTAATTTTATACAGATTTGTTTTTTCCAAACTTGGAACTGACCTTAAGCTTAGCTTTAATTATATATTTGCTTTGATTTATGTTAAATCTGACTTGACGGGGGGAGCAAAGTGAATTGAGGTGAGAGTGACACATTTAGGGTTGTCTGCCTTTCTGGAGGTCGTGCATCCAAATGAACCAGTGTGTCCTGAGACGAAATTAGGAAACTTGTGGGCTGGAGAGAATTTCTTGCCAAGCTTTAAAGGGCAGCTCTGAGTGCTAAGTGCCAAATTTGAGGAGGAATTCCTACCAGTATGCACAAACTAATGCAATTAATGTGGTTTCCCCTCTGCTACTCCTCACCCCAAAATTGTCCAGCTTCCTTTTAAAGAAAGTGCTTATTTTTTGTGGCCAGAATAACAGTGTATGAGCAAGAAGATGCAAGTGTGTACGTGTGTTCCTTTTTTAAAATGAAAAATAAGATTGTAAAGCATTTTATTTATAAACTTTCAGGTATGCAGTTACATCAGCACTGAAACCTGGTTTCTCATGTGTTTCACGTGCTGTGTTTTCTGCTATTTCATAAGGTTAAAGCTCTGCTTGGCACTTTTTTAGTGCCTAGACCATAATGCCCCTCATTCCTGTGAATTTTCTGGGGCTGTGCTGCAGCAGACTGGAATGGATGGTTTTCTCCTTTAAACAACTGCCTGTTTCCATGAAACCTGGAGAAATCTAATATTGTAATGATAATATTTTACCATTGGGACAGAAATCTCAGCTCCTGAGCCTCTGGTGCAGGAGTTTGTTGGAGGACACCTGTCCAGTACCTGCCTCAGCTCAGTCACCACGCCCGTTTGACCCAGAAATTGAGATTTTAATCAGAAAATGGTTTCAAAAGTTACCATACACACATGCTCCCATCTGGTTTTCCATGTCCCTCGCAGGAGGAACAGTGGGGAAGCAGTGCTCCTGCATATTTGGGCAGTGACTGGAATGCACTTCCCAAACCACTTAACAAGCCGAGCTTATCTTTGTTTTGAACGTTCGGATTTGGACTTTAAATTTTTGGTAGCCACTGATTTGCACAAGCTGGGATCTGTGTGATCCCGTGCCTTGTGACACCTGCCCCTGTGCTTCTGCAGTTGTTTTGACAGCCTGAGAGGTCTTTTGGACCTTTCTGTCTGTTTGTGAGTAGCCTTTAGACTCCGAGCACACGCCGATGGTGGAGATTAAGTGGCATTTATTTAGCGAACCTGCCGGTGCAATCGCTGCGTCCTCTGTTCTCGTGCCAGCCCTAATGTATCTTTAGCATGTGTAATTGTTTTGTCAAGATTATTAAAAGCTTGTGTGAATTGTATTTTGGCTTTCCTTAGCCTGAAGAGCCTCGCAGCAGCTCCCAGTACCCGGGGTATTAATGTCATGAAATCTTTCCCTCTGCGTTTCTGCAGCTTATCTGGGAATCTTCAGCAGCTAATGCAGTGTTGAAGTCTCCTGGCTCTCTGGTTTTAAGTGTTTTCTCTTCTATTTTTTCTCTTTATCTTCTAACCAGAATGAAATGTAGCAATTTCGGTATCATTTTCACGGGGAAGTTTGGGTTTTTGTGGAATTTTTAACCCAGGTTTTTTGCACCCCTGGTTTGTTTCGTGAAACTCGGTGTAGAATCTTCTGGTTCCTTTTTCTTTTTTTTATTTTTATTTTTTGCATCTCTGGATGGGAAGTTGTTGCTGTCTAAACTGCTGCCCTGGGACTGGGAAAAACCCTTAAAGGATATGTAAATATTGATTGTTTTGATTTTACAAGAGTGAGTGTCAATTGACAGAGACAAGTCCCAAGCTGACTGGCTTTTCCAGCCTGCTAAGCTTGGAGTCTTGCTGGAAAATATTAGGAGATGGGCAAGAAATTTGGGAGAGCACATGTGGGAAGGATGGAAGATATCACAGAAAATGAACTCCCTGACAGGAGGGTGCAGCCAGGTGGAGATTGGCTTCTTCTCCCAGGGAAAAAGGGACAGGATGAGAGGAAATAGCCTCAAGTTGCCCCAGGGGAGGTTTAGATGGGAGACTGGGGAAAATTTCTTCGTAGAAAAGGTTGTAAAGTGTTGGAAGCATTGGAGTCACCATCCCTCAAAAGCAGTGAGGCTGTGGCACTTGGGGACAGGGGTTAGGGATGAACACGGTGGTGCTGATGGTTGGACTTGATCTTAAAGGTCTTTTCCAGCCTTAAGGATTCTGTGATTTTCTGAAAGGTCTTATGTGTGTGGGAAGTGGCAAAGTTGGGGCTGGAGTGGAGTCCTGGTGTCCCCCATCTCTTCCACACCATTCCCTGCCCTTCCCCTGCCAGCTCCCTGTGGTTGCTTCACATTATCCCTGTTTTATTTAATTGTTCCTTTATTTAATCAGTGCAAATATCCCAGTTGACTCCAAAACTAACTTTTCAGTTATAGCATGGAATTATCTCCAAGGCACACATCCAAGCCTCTGAATCATCCCTGGAGCTACAATTCCAGCCCAGAATTTTTTTTTTTTTTCAGTTGGTGATAACGTGTTCAGGACAACAAAGTAAAGGATCTTCTTACAGACGTTGGAGCAAAGGTTGGGGATGAAACCAGTGGGGAGGAACTGCAATCATTTGTGGGCTGCTGCACCCTTGGAAAAACCAGTTGCAGTATTGAGGACTCTGTGTCTGAGTGCAGGGATGTGTAGGTGGATGCACCATGGATTGAGATCCGTCGGGATGTGCTTCCTCAGAGTTCTCTTTTTTTTTTTTTCCTAAATCACTCATGTTGGTGTGAAAACCAAGTCGGTTCAGTTAAGGCCAACTCATGTTATATTTTGGGTAGGCAGGGAGGGAAATGTGTAGTCTGTTTGGAATTTGGGTCTAGCCTGATGCTGTTTATGGCAGCCAAGTGCTGTTCCTGTTCTGGGGGTTTTGTATCTCTGCACTGACATTTTTAACAGGGTTTTCTTTTCACATACACAGTTATTTTATTGCCATCAAAATGTACTTCTTGGTCCTGCACTGCAGAGAGCGTCTTTGCTGAAGAATGCAGACAACAAAAATGCTGGAAATGCCACGTCCTAGACCTCGGTCTGGATCTGCCAAACATGATTTTCATATTTCGCATTTTTTCCACATCTTTTTTTTTTTTTTTTTTTCTATATGTCTGTCACTCCTCTTGCAGAAGGAACAATTCCCTCTGAAATAGGATTTCCTGCCAATTCTCCCTGCAGTCAGGCTGCTCTGTCCATACAGAACTTGGAGCAGTCTGATGGGTTTGACAGTCTAATTACAAAGGCGGGTTGAGCCTTTTATTGCACGTCGGGTCATGTGGAAGTGGAGTAAGGCAATAGGAAGGAAAAGTGGAATGCCCAAATAAAAGTTACCAGCAGAATTATCTGCAATATCAGACAGTCCCTTGGTGAACACTGAAGGGCCACATTCCTGGAATATAAGGATGGATATCTGAAATAGTTTTAACGGGGCCAAATAGTGATAGGAAAAGGGGGAACGGTTTTAAACTGAAAGAGGAAATATTTAGGCCAGATGTTAGGGAGAAATTCTCTACTCAGAGGGTGGGCAGGCCCTGGCACAGGGTGCCCAGAGCAGCTGTGGCTGCCCCTGGATCCCTGGCAGTGTCCAAGGCCAGGCTGGACGGGGCTTGGAGCAACCTGGGACAGTGGGAGGTGTCCCTCCCCATGGCAGGGGTGGCACTGGATGGGCTTTAAGGTCCCTTCCAACCCACACCATTCTGGGATTAATTCTATAATTCTGTGAACTATAGACTTCATTACTTAGAAGATAAGATATAATTCAGGTTTCCTTGTTCATCCTGAATGAAACCTTTGTAGGAATCTATTATCTACTTGATCTTGGGGCTTCTTGCTACCAGGAAATTTGAGTTATTAAGAGTGTGGGCTGTTTCAGGTCTGTCAGTAGGCTCCTTTTTTCCATCTGTTATCTTGTTTTCTGTGATAAAAACAAAAGTTGCTTCTCAACTAGTGCAATTTAGAATTTGTGGCAAAATATTGACTTTGTGGAAAGTATATGAAACAATTTGGGTCCACTGAAGAGGACGTAAAGCAGCAGATGGAAAGGATGACAGTCTGGAATAACTGACATGCAAAGAGCTGCTAAAGAAAGGTTCTGTGTGGAAATAATAAATTTCCACTGTTTTGGGTGTGATTTTTGGGGTTGTCCTGTGCAGAGCCAAGAGCTGGACTCGATGATCCGTGTGAGTCCCTTCCAAATCAGGACATTCTGTGATTTTTTTTTTTTCCCCCTGTCATGTTGGGAAGCAGGTCTAGAGACAAAGGGATAAAACAGGATCTCTCTTTAATTTCCCTGTGATTTATCTGAGGATAATTCTGGGACAGATAAGGGACAGGTAAGGAACTGAGGAGTTGCTTTGTTCCCAAGTACAAGCAGCACAACAAAGCCCTGAGAAAAACATTGCTCAGCCTGAAATGTCTTTCAACTGCTGTGAAACAGCACCGAGCGCTCTCAGAGAGACCAGTGCCAGCAGAAATTCTGCAACTCTGAACATCTTCAAGGCAGGTTTGAATAACAAAGTTCAGAGGTGTGTGTGGGAAACGCTTTGTGATGTTTACTTAGGTAGAAATATTACTTAGCAACAGCTTCCTGTAATTTTTATGTGCTGGGAATTTCTGTAACCATAGCTTGGTTTTATTACCTTTGTATGGGAAAGGGGTCTCGAAGTGCTGAGCAGACTCAGCCAACCTCAAGGGCAAGATATTTTTAAAGCTTCAAACACAAAGGAAATTCTTCCAGTTGCTACTACATGAAGTGGAAGTGCTCCTTTTATTTGGAGATCTGATAAGGGGTGCCTTTTTTTCTTTTCCCTTGCTCTGACAAATGCCAGATGGAAGCTGACACCGGATAATCTCACTGGGGTGTCTCTGCTGACCCTGCCAAGCTACAGCTTTATTGAGGGCCCGTAGCTGGGGCAGTGGTGACACTTTGCCAGCACTGAGACATCCTAAACTAATTCACTTGAGCTTATGAAGAGTAGTTAAGAGATTTATGCTGCTTGGGGTTGTGGTACAGCCCAGAATTGGGGGAGAAGGGGTGGAAACAATCCCTCTTTACAAATGACTGTTTAAGGATATGCTCCTTAGGAAACACCAAACAAAACTGGGGAAGAAGCATCTGGAGCAGCTTTTCTCCACTGGGGTGGGGTGATGCAGGGCTGTAGGATTTCAATACAAAGGGTCTCAACTTGCTCAGAAATTCCCACATGTGCAGCTGAGCTGATGTTTCTTCAGGTTCTTCACTGCTGCACCTTTAATTAAATTCAGGGTCGGAAAGTGAAGATTTGTTGCTCCTGCCCCAAATCCCAACCAGCACTTCAGAAGCAGCTGTCTGACCCATGTCATCTTTAGAAATGTAAATACACAGTAAATTCAGAGAATTCCTCCCCATAGTTAAGAGATCTGCATTCCTCTACAAATATCTTGTCAAGGCAAAGGTTTTTGACGAGTTAAAAAGGACAGTGAGGTATTTTGCTGCTGATACGGTGAAAACTGAAAAAGTTTTCACCTTGTTTGGTTCAAGCTGCTGTTTTAATTCTTTCACCCTTAGCCTTTCCCCAAAACACTTGTTATTTGAGTTGGTGTCTGGGCCCTGGAGGAGGTGAGAGGAGTGCAGTGCCTCCCGTGCCATGGTCCAGCACTGGAGATACTCAAGGTGTTCTTAAACCTCGGTTTGATCCTCAGCGCTGACGTCGGCTCCTTGGGAGCTCCAAGGGTGCTTCAGGTAGAACTCTTCCCTCTTCAAGGACAGTTCCAAGTTACCTTTTTTTGCTTGAACAAGGGAGCCTGCACTACCCCTTGTTAGTTAAAAACCAGGAGACTTGGCAGACACATTCTTCGGAAAATGCTGCTGTCTGGGTGTGCAAGGGGGAAGTCTGAGAATGTAAAAAAACAAACAAACAAATAGTGGGTGACAGAGTTAACATGTGGTGGTAATGTATGAATGAGAGAGCAGGAAATGGTTTACCTGGTGTGATGTGTTTGTTCAAGGAGGAGGAGGAGATGTGTTTCATTCAGAGGAAATCCTGCTGGATGTTCAGGGTGCTTGGGTGCTGTAAGCAAGGATGAGGAATTAGCCAGCTTGTATATTCTGTATGTTTTCCTCCCTTTACACCTCCTTCATAAAGTCAGGACAATGAAGTTCTGCCTTTTAAATCTTTTAATTAATTGTAAAAGTATCCTAAATCGAGTGCAATTCCGATGCCCCTTCCCGGATTTAGGCAAAATGAGCAGAATGAATGTAAGCTATGTGATGGGACAACAGTCTTTGATTTTACAGGGGAGGAACTGGAAATCTTTGTTATTCAAGGCTGTGAAGGGATTGTGAACTGTTGGGTCTGTACAAAGAAGTGCATTCAGAGTGTGTGAGCAGACCAACTGAAATATGTCACTTGGCAAAGCTCTCCAAAACATCTCTCCCTATCAGGAATTGGATTTGACAGGGATTGCCTCTGTAAATAATTGCTGTGCTTAAAAAAAATCCCAGCAAAACACAAAAGAAGGTCAAAACCCCCCAGGTGTGACCAGCACAAAGATTGTTTCTAACTGAAAGGTTGAGGATTTCAGGACCTTTTGATTAATGACAGAGCTGGGGAATAACCAGCCGTGTCCTGGAGGAAGCAACACTCACCCTCCTCTCAGCTCGTAACAATAGCTGGGTACAAGTTCAATGATTAGGCTTCCCAATTATATCCTATAATTGTCTGCAAATTCCCACTGAGGGATGTGAATGAACTTGCTGGGATGTTTATGCTGCTTAATTAAGGCTGTTGGTTAGGTGGGAAAGAAAATATGTTCAGAAAAAAAACAAAATGAAAGAAAAAACGTTGGGTCAGGGGAAGTTGTGGGGGTCCTGGCTGGGATTGCCTGCTTGGGACGAGCCTGTAGTTACTGCAGTTCCTGCTTTGATCCCAAGCTTTTGTCTGGCATTGCATAAGTGTGCAGGGAGATACTGGATCACAGCCATTGCCTTCGTCTTTATCTCAGTTTTGTAGGTGAGGGTACTGAGGGGCACCGGGCTGACGTCGCTGGAGCGTTGTCGGCCTGGCTTTTCTTTTGGCTTGTGACACATAAAACAAACAGAGAATTAATTTTGGCTCCGTGCAGTGCTTAAATGCTGGCTGAGTACTTTAATGGTTTCATGTGAAGAGTCTGGATACCTTGTGAATCTGGGTTTAAACTGACCCAGGCAGGACGCTCAGCACCTGCTCGTGTCCAGAAAGTTTTATAATTGGAATTAGATGCTCTGTACTAAAAAGGAGTTTCTGTACCCTCAATAGGAATTCCTTAATTTGAGATTGTGTTTATTTTCCTGCCTCCTGGGCACCCTGAGAGATGAAGGCTCTGAGGAAGAAGATGTTTTGAAGGAAATGCCAGCAAAGGGTTGGAAAGAAAGTCCAGTTAGAATAGCATTCAGCAGAATGTTGGGATTAATTCTCTTCAGCGTGTTTCTAAAGAACTCAGGGTGTGTGTGGTTTTGTGCACTCCAGGAAAAAGAAATGCGGCCTTAATCTTGTGTATCAGGTCAGAGGTGCCCTTTTCCAAGGATGCCAAGAGCTGCTGCTCCATTGGAATTATAACTTGGGCAGTTTCAGCTTTTGCAGAGCTCAGCTCCCACACAGCAGTCACTGAAGCACTGGCAGGTGCTGGACAGGTGAACTGCCAGGAATTGTGACCCTTCTCAGGAATTATGCCTTTTTCATAGGCATAAAGAGGCTGACAAGATTGATCTGATGAAGAGTGTATAACTTGCAAGGCCTTTTTAGTCTGTTTTCAGACTTCTGGAGGCTTCTGGAGTTGCACACGTCGGACTCTGGTCACTTGGGACTCCCACAGGATCTGTGCTGGTGTGTGGCCACAGTGGAATTTCAGGGCCCTGATGTGATGAGCTGAGCCTGAGCTCGTCTTACAGCACAAGACTGATGGTTTTTAAGTCAGAGTTAAGGCAACTTAGGGAGCAGGTTTGTCAGAGATCAGAGAAAACACCTGCAAGCTGAGCAGCAGCATCTGCAGTTCTGCCTTTCTGCTCCCTCGTGCTCCTCTCAGCTCACTTTGGTCTGATGCCTGGGCACAATTCCTCATTTAGAGGGTTTTAAAATGTGGATTGTCTGGGGCAGGGAGGGAGGAGGCTGGTCCCAGTGTGTTCATCAAAACAAAGCCTGCTGGACTGTAGGGTGTGAGGAAGGGAAGGTTCATGGGTCAAGGGAGCAGGCAGGGTTTGGAGCTGTGAAGCCATAATTTCCAGCCCAATTTTTGATGTTTTTCTCTGGTTTTGTAGCTGTAGGCGTTTTAATTATGCTGAGAGCACAGGGCATTATTGCAGTGCAAGGCTCTAACCCCGTGGGCAGGGGTCCCAGGGCAGGAGCTTGGGCTCTCCACAGCGTTCCAGAGGTGCAGGAGCAGACGCTCCTTCCCTGCCGAGAGGAAGGAGTTGGGTGCTGGGATGTGACATTCTCATGTGGCACTTTGATGACACAAAATGGGGCTGTCTGTTTGCTGGCTGATTTTCCCCCATTGATGTGAAGAGCCCAAGCCTGACACTGGGTGTTCCAGGGATGGATTATTTGGTGTCTGTGGCAGAGCTGCTGAACTTGGCAGTGTCACTTCCGATAACATGAGTGAGACGCCGTCAGCTTCTGAGTTGTTTGCTCTGAAATATCTGCAGGAACTGGGAGTTCACTCAGCAACCTGCAGCAAAAAAGTCAAGTTCCAGCTATTGCACTGACCTGGGCACCGGGAAATCCCTCACACAGAGACTCTAGACAAACTCTGTTGTATCAGCAGCATTTTATGATTGATAAAGTACATAAAGAATGTTTGCACTTGAAGGTGGGCTTGATTAGAAAATCTCAGGAATTATGCAGGAAGCCTTAGCCCTGTGTGTTGGTTTCCCAGGAGTAAGGCATGTGCAATTCCACAGACATCACAGGATAACAAAGCATTTTTCTGTTTCCATTTTCAACTTCATTAAGCACATCCATGTTGCGTTACGGCACTGCAAGGATTTTAATACTTCATGAGCAATGAAAAGATTCATTAAAATTTGAGTATCAGACAAATGTTCTTCTTGTCTTTTCTGCGAAGACAATCCAATTATATTCTCTGGGTAGTGCAAACATAGAGCAGTGATTTAATGAAATGAACAGGGTTGTTGTTTTCTGGTCTTCAGTCTTTTCTGAATGTCATCTTTCTGAAGTCGGGCTGATCGCACTGATGTGTTTACACAGCTTCAGTTCAGGATGGAGGAGTTCAAGAGCTCCCTCTAAGTACCCCTCAAAAGCTCCCAAAAGCCAGAGAGGAAATGGAGCTCCTCAGTGTGATGTCTGACTGTCTGAAAGTCTCGCCCATTGGAGCCTTAACAGGGCTTAAAGGAATAAGGCTTTTGTTTTAAAACAGTACTTGAAGTGAAGCCTTTAAAGCTCAACAAACTATTTCTCTGTTCATTCAATTCTGTGGATTTTAGGCTGTGGGAATCTGCGTGCTCTGTTTCTGGCAGAGGGGAGCATAGCACATGGGACAGTCTTACCTGGAGACTTAAGGAAAAAGCAATTTATGTAGAAACTGGTGCTTTGTCTGAAACAACTTCTTACCTCATTAGCATCTCCACAATTATTAAATAGGCTAAAGAAATGCCATGTGTAGATTTTCCTTAAGCTTCTCTTCCACACTCCAATAACCTTATCTCCAGAGCTGCTTAAATAATTTGTGTAGTGTTTGGCTGCTCTCTCAGTGCTTGGATATCGAGTTTCTGGTCCACAAAACCAGTCCATTCAAACTGGGTATCTGCACTGAGCGTCAGTTTTTGTTCTGGGAAATATGAAATGTTCTCCTTTGAGCCTGTACAGTGTGTGAATTTGGTGGGTGTGATAAGAAAAACGTCCCCGTGTTTTGCATGGCTCCGGCGGCGAAAGGAGGAGCAGCCGCGTGATGCTTCTTGCTCATCAGCAGCAGGGAAGAGCCTGTTGTTTTTCCACATGCTCTAATCTGTGATAACAAAAAGAACTTCAGATTGTGTTTTTCAAACACGCTGCGGGTCTCTTGGTGCTCAGATTTGCCAGTGACTCTCTCTGCTGTGGGAACACGTCCGTCCACCCAGAGCCTGATTTGAAGTGGCTCGGGTTCAAATCCGCGCCTTGTTTTGGTGCTGGAGGAGGCTGAGCAGGTCTCAGCAATGAGCTGAAACCAAGTGTTTTGCTTTGCTCTGGGTGTTCTGCAGAGGGCTGAGTGCTGGATGTGGACTGGGGTATTGCCAGTCTCTTCCTGGCCCCTCTTTGTGACTTCCATCAACTTCGGCTGGCCAGTGAAGGAAGTGCCTCGAGGCAGAATTTAACTTATGGCTGGGTTTAGACAAACAGCCATCAGAAATGTCATAGGTAGAGTATTCGAGGTGGCCTCAGACAGGTGGATGGACTGGGTGGCATCTCCAAAGCTCCCTGGGCTCCCTTCCATTGGCACATTGATTCCAGTGCTGGCAGCTCCGAGCTGAGACCCGAAACCTCCAGAGTTTGATGAAGAAAAAGACTCTTTTGTCCCTGGAGAAACTGATACGGCTTCAGGTTACTTGTAGAGGAGAATCCCATCTCTTTTTCTTGCTAGATAATGCTGGTTTGTGTCATTTTTTTCCCCAGAGGGCTCTCTCCATTGTAAGGTGATTTGCACACTGGTTTCCCCAGTAAGATGGGAAGGTGTGTGGCTGTGCATTAGTTAGAGAGCTCTGAATAGTCCTAATTGCTCTGCAGTGGACAATGCTGATGGCAGCTGGTGATTAGACCATATCTGAGTCTTGTGCTGATAAAGTGAAGGTTTTTAGCACCGTGGCACACGCCTGCAGGGGTGGGGGATGTCAGCAGATCCTGTTCCTGCCTGGCCCAGCACAGCTTCACCGATGGATAATGGGACTTCAGCTATTCCTGCACTTCCCTGTGACCTCAGTGACAGTCAGTTTTATTTTAAGAGCTTACCATGATATGAAATAAAGCAGAATTTTCACAATTCTGACCATTGACAGTTGGAGCCATCAAGTATTGTGGAAAAAGGATTGAGAATCCAAGATCTCCCCTGAGTTCAGTGTAACTTTGAATGATTCAGTTCCCCTGTCTCTGGCCTTGTTGAGATGGCACAACTAGTTTGGCATTAAATACCTTCAGATTACAACTTTCTCTTGCACAATTTACAAGGAGAAATAAATTAACGGCCTCCAAGGGTGGCTTGTGCAATGTAGTTAATGGGTTTTGTACTCATCTCCAGCCATTTGGTTTTCCTTAGGGTTGTGTTTGTGTGACTTTTGGTCATTTTTATCATTTCTCATTTGGCATCTGGGTTAGAGCAGCAGAGGGATGTGGCACAGTCACAAAAAACTCCAGGGATCAGTGTGTTTGTAAGGAGAAGCTGTTAAGCCAGTGGATATCTGGATAACTGGGAAGAGCCAAGCTGGATAATTTGTGCAGTGCCACATATTCATATACAGTGAATTACTTGAAAATGGGCATTGCTGGTATGCCAAGGATGACGAGGGCGAGTAGTAAATAAAAATACATTGCACATTGCTTGGCTCTGCAGGCAAACAGTATCTATTTCAGTCCTGCTAAGGAAATTCTTCTGCCTCGAAATAAACCGTGGCGAGCGTGTGTAGAGCTTTGGGCAAACTGGGGAGGGTGTGCAAAGGAATGGGCAGGAGCTGAGGAGGCCACAATGGCTCGAGGGGTTGAGAGAACTTTATGTGGGGGCACAGAATTGATGGGTTGGATACTGGTAACGAGATACTGCATCCATTTCTCCTTTCCACAGTTCAGATATTGCTTTGGGAAAAATTACTGTATGTTCAGGGAAAACTGAAGTGACACCTGTTAAGTGAAGGAAGGCGCAGTATGGTGTGGAGCTCGGGGTGTATCCATGTGGGAAATAAGTGGAGGATGGATGGGTCAGTGCTCCTGGTGAGCCTGGATTTGGGCAGCTTGTTAAGTGACTGTGCACTGAGCAGTTTGTGCACCTTGGTAATTTCAGGAAAATAAATAAATCAGGTTGGTAGAGCCAGTTAGCTCTGCTTCCTGGGAAAATCCACCATTCTTTGCACAACTGGCCTTCAGGTGATGCTTTGCCTTGCTCTCTCTCCTCATCCTCTCTGGGAGGTGAGGCAGGAAGGGGGATCTGGAGTAAGAAAGGGGGATCTGGAGTGAACCCCATTCCCTTTTTCTCTCTGTTTTCAGTCTCGTCACCCACAAACACAAAGTCGGTTTCAGTATCGATGTTTACAATTCATGACTGCGCCGTGAAATCTGCCCAGATTAAAATCTTAACCTCTGCCTGACATTTCTGTGTAGATCATTAGTTATCAGCATAATCTCCTTGTGGTTAATCTTATACTTCCGCCCATTCCATTGCCTTTCTGAGTTATGGAGAGCTCCATTTTTGCTGTAAACTGTGCCTCTGTTTTGGTGTAGTTGTTGTTTTCTGTGTCCGGATTACATTTATGTAACGTATCTAAAATTCCATCTTTCCTCATCCCCACGTGTCAGCATAGCTTTCGTTCTTTCATGCCTTGTTTACTACAACATCCTTCCCCGTGGCCTTGAGGAAAGGAATCTTGTCCCTCCCTTATCTCTGCAGAAAGCAGAGCTTGGACGTTTTGCCTCGTGCCTTGATTGTATCATCGCTCCTCATTTACAGGACGGGCTTTGTAGGTAAAATGACTTGTGTTTGGAAAAAGCAGATGGACTTTGGTTTTAAACCATCACCAAGTCCTTGTGTGTATCTCCACTTGTCTCTGTTTCTTACATACCAGCTCCTAGAATCATAGAATCATGGAATATCCTGAGCTGGAAGGGACCCACAAGGACCATCACTTATTTTTAGGACATGCCTGGACCACTTTCCTGTGATTTGGGTATCTGGGGTTGCAGTGAGCGAGCAGGTTTGGCAGGAGGAGGTTAAAGGGAACAGGGATGTTTACAAGATGCTGTACGTTGGAGAGTAATAAATAGTTAAATATTAACATGAAGCTTTCATGAGGCTCCCAGGTGGCATCAACTGTTGAATGATAACACCAAATCCTTGGGTTGTAATAAAGATTGAAATTTAACAAACCATAACAACAGGAAAACAACCTTATTTTTGTGAGTAAAATTATGATCAAAGCTTTACAGGGAAGTGCCCCAAATTAACGTTAAAGATTCTGGTCTTGGTCTAAATTACAAATTGTCTCTTCTGCTGTACAGAATGAGATACAATCTTTTGCCTGAAGATGTGGTGTCAGTTTTGGGGCTGGCATATTAAGAAAGCCCAGCTGCCAAGCAGAGGTGGGTGGTTATTTCTGATCCCTGACACTAAGCTCCCGTGTAATTTTGAACACAAAGTACAAGGAGCAGGCTTGACCTGCTTGCCAGAGAATGGCACAACAGCACTGTTGTAGACACTGGGTAAAGTATTTACAGCTTCTGGTCGCTATCCTGGTGTGCACTTTGTGACACTTGTCCCACCTTTAACAGTTGCTGCTGTGTTTTCAAATCAAGCTCGGTGTTTTGGTAGTTTGAGCTCTATGGCCAACAGCTTTGCTTGATTTCTGCAAGTTGTTTGTACCTGTGTGGGGAATCAGCTCAATTGAAAGGTGCCAGGAGGATGAAAACAGACCTAGTCTTGAGTTTTAATTTCTTTATTAATTCTTCTTTTTTTCAGCGTGAGGTGCTTTGCTCTGTAAGTTCAGTTCCCGAGGGGCTTGCAGTCCTGGTGTGAGCACCACTGCTTAAAATGCACAAAAGGAAAATGTTTATTTGATCTTTGTTGTGTCTGGGCAGTATTAGGGATACTTGGGTGGGAAACATCCAGTCCTCTGTGTAAATAGTTGGGGCGACGGAGGAGAGCAGGAGTGAAAACCTTCAAGGGAGAGCAACAGAAAGGTCTAAAAAATACATGAAAAGGAGAGCCTGTCCTGAGGGTTCAGTGGAAGAAAATGAGGGCCTTCCATAACTGAGGTTTGTAGCCCAAGAACTCCTGTCCCCAAAAATAAGAGATGATACTGGGCTGTTGAACTCCATCCATGGGATCTGAATTTACACAGGACTTTGTACACCTGGGCACAGGCCCTGCCTTGTGCCTCAGTGTGGAGCTGGAGAAGCTCGTTTGCAAAGGTTGTCACTTCCTAAGAAGATGAAGAACGAGTGACCAAAGGCATTGTGGGTCCATTGAGGTTGATGTCTTCTCCAGGTTTCACCACATTAAGATGACTTACATATATTTGGTATGTTACATAAGTAAAATGTGTGTGTATACATATGTGCGAGCTCCTCTTAGCATGTTTCCCATATTCCTTGGCATAATTCACCCAGGAGTAAATATTTGCAGGGAAATGCCCCACTAGCAGGTGTAGTGCAGAAGATAATGAATTACTCCTCAGTTTACACAGCAGAAGGTTGGCACAGAGGAGGCTGTTTCTGGAGAGATCTCCTGTTATCTGCCCCTTTCCTCTGTAAACAGCTGAGCTCAACCTTTCTCATATCTCCATTCAACAACTTCTTCCACAGACTTCCACTATCACAGCTGGACAAGGTGGCACACGACTCCAAACTCTTTTATCTTGTCTAAACTCACATTTGCTGATCCTCCCAGGTCCAGCATCACCGTGGGCTTCAGCTGTTCCTGGCGGGAAGCGGCCGAACCCCGGCCCCGGTTTGGAATATCTGAGCCATTCCGTGTAGCTCCACTTGAGCACGTAATTTGTGGAAGGGTTGGGAGGAGAAACAGTTTTTTTTCTTATCCTTACTGATAGATGAGATAAGAGGTGTAATGTTGTCCTGAGAAATGTCAATGGGAAGAGTTTCCTTGACGTTGTAGTAAGTGTGTTGTTTTTGGAAGTCACTGTCCATGGGAAGGGAGGCACCTGCAGTTAATTTTATCTGTTCCTGTGTAAATACAGACCTCCTAACGTTCCCAGCTCGCAGTTCAGAGGGGTCATGGCATTATGTACTGTAATATCTTATTTTATAAATAACACTTTATTTTAGTGCTGGTTGTAAAATCTGGGATTTATTTGGCACTTGCTCTTTCCCGAGCTGGTGGTGAGAACTGCAGCCCTTTGTTGTGGGTTGCAGCACTTGAGTCGATGCCTCTTGGAAGGGTTGTTCCTTGGTTGTCTTTGGGGAAAAGGGAGGGATGAGTGTTGTTAGAGCAGCTGAGCTCTGGGAATAAGTGACATCAAATTTGCTTGAGCATCTTGTGATTATTTCCTGAATTTTGCTTGACCACTGCGGCCGACGCTGGGCGTTGCTGGCAGGATTTTGGTATCACCGTGTTAACTTCTTATTTTTTATTCTCTTCTAGTTACTCCATTTATTTTGTAGATTCAGGAAGGGCTGGGGGAGCTGCTGTTGTTTGTCCCCAAGGAGATCAAAAGTCCTTGTGCTTTTTACAGTCCACTGGACCTCTCCAACTCTGTCCCTCCCAGGCATGTTTCTGCCTGTGTGGTGCCCTGGCAGCAGTATGTCCAGTGCAGCCCAGAACTGCTGCTGGTGGGGTTTGGGGTTTAGGTTTCTGCCTCTCTGGTCCCCGTGACATGAAGAAATAACTGAAGGAATAAGCCAGAGTGCGGTGGGGTTTGCAGCACATTGGGTTTTTTGCAGTCATCCTCTGTCCACACACTCTGCTGTGGGTTTTAGATTTATTTTTTACTTAGTCTTCACCAGACACAGTTTTGCTTAATTTAATAGCTCTTTTCAGCCTTATGATACATTAATGCACTGGGATTAGGTGTTGTCTTGATGTGTTCAGATCAAATAAATGCTCACAAGAAAATAGATGATCATGAGTGAAAAAAATAAAAATTGGTTTAGGGATAAAAATTACGTTTACAGGACAAATGGCATTTAACAACTTACTGAATTAGGGGTCTTCTTGACCAGAAGGGAATGAGTGAAAGAGCAAAAGCGATCAAGTCAAAAATACTGTGTGTGTACAACAGGATTTCATACATCATTATATAGGGAGTAAGACCCATATGGATTTCCATAGCAGCAATGCTGCTCAGCACTTGCAGCAGGAAACAAGCCCAGGCTCTGTAGTACTAAATTAAGATCACATGCTTGCAACACACTGAGGAGTTACTGCCGGGGGCGATTAGTCCTTGGGTTTCCTTTTTTTTCTTTCCCCTTTCCTTGTTGGTTTTGTTTTTGTTTAGAACCACAAGAACCCATTGCTGTGGAGGGCACTGTACCGTTAGGAAATGAAATTACAGTTCCCTCTGCAGCTGTAACTCAAGTAGGACTCTGTGTGGATAAATTTATATGTCACATCTCGCAGCCATTTACAGTAAGAGGGGGAAAAAAGCCACGGGGACGTGCAGAGCGCTGCGATCCTGTTTCTGTGGGGCTCTGGCTTTGGGTTCTGTGCGTGTGCCCGTCATCTAACATGACACCAGCCCAGCCCTGGCACCAGGGCAGCCGTGTCACGGCCAAAACAAGCCATTTTCAGCCGTGGCAACGCCGGCTTCATGCTGGCTCCCTCCTGCCTTCCCCTCCCGCTTATAAACACCCCGCGCGAATCAAATGCTGAAAAACCCATGGCAGCCCTTCAATTGCATTAAATTGCATTAGGCTGATGAGGTTTCTGCGTGGTGGTGGGAGGCCAGGGCTGGCTGGGGAGCTGGCAGGGTTAAGGCTGTTTGCCTTGTGCAGATAGCGGGCGGTTGGGTTGGATGCCTCCCCTGCGCAGGCAGCAAATGCATTGGCTGAGGTTGAGGGCGGTTCTCCTGCCACAGTTGTTTTGTGTCCTGGACTCCGTTGGATCTGGAGCCTCCTAATTGCCTTGTCTGTAATCAAAATAGAGTTTGTGTAAGCCAGGGGAGAGGAGCTGATGGTGTGAGGGGAGCTTGCTGCTCGTCATCGGCTGGGCACTGGACACCCGTGGTGGCCGAGGGGGACCCGTGGTGGCCCAGGCTGCCTCCGCTGACCCCCGTCCACACACACAGGCCTTGTTACTGCACTGTAAAAAGATCACATTTATTCACAACAGATCAGTCCCAAACCCATGTGGTGCCTGGACAGCACACGTGCAGCATTTTGATGTTTGTATGTGTGGTTTAGAATTTGTCCTTAATGAACTGTGTTCCTCTTACCCAACCCAAACCACCACCTCTGTGAACACCCAGTTCAGCTCACCCAGGATGTTGCTATTTAAACCCACCCAGTGGCAGAGAATCCCAAAGGAACAGCAAAACTTAATCCTGAGTGGTGTTTTTCTCCTTCTTTCTCGGACAATTCACCGTTTTATTAACAGAAAACAAGAAAAAAGACCTAACACCGAAGTTTTTAACAGCTTAATGCTTAATTGACTTGCCTGTTAAATACGGATCTCCTGGTTACCTGTGCTGGCTCGGGAATGTGTTTACAGTATCAGTGTGTTTAGTTTCCACCTGGAGCACGGGGAAGTGGTGAAACACGGGAGCGATCCACGGAGGTAGGAATTCCTTTGCGCTGACTCCGCGGCCGCCTGTCCCCCCCAGCTGGGCCTCAGCAGCACGAAGAAATGTCCGTTTGAATCTCTAATCAGAGAGGTTTGGAAAAGGCATTGTTTCCTCAGTCTTGGGAGCCACGCTAGCAGCGAGTTAAATATTTATTCGCCCCTGGAACAACAGGTTTGAGCCTCTTGTGTCGCTGCGCTTCTCCCCGGGTTCGTGAACGTTGGGCTCTTTGTCAGCTTTGGGACGGGGATTTTAAACACCCTGTTCCTACAGATCTGCTGAGGAGGTGTCGTGGCTGTGCTGGGCAGCTTTGTCCTGGTGCTGGTGCTGAAGCCATGGCCCTGCAGCAGCTTTTGTGGTGCAGTGTGGTGGCTTCTGCCCCTACCCAGAGTGGCTGTTCCTTTGTCTCTCGCTTGGGTTTGTGGAGCTCCCTTTGGACTTTCTGTGAGGAATGGAGAGAGTCACTTTTTTCCCTGTGCTGAGAGCAGGGCCCTGCATTGTCCCAAAGTCTCACACAGCCTTAACAGAGGCTGGGGGGTGTGGGTGTCATGTCTGAACCTTCCCTGAGCCTCCCCACATGTTGCAGACTGAGCCACAGCTCCCAAAAGTGCCATCTGAGAGTCACAGAATGCCCTGAGTTGGGAGGAACCCACAAGAATCATCAAGTACAAACACACCAACAGTCCCACCCTGTGCCCCCCTGAGAGCCTTGTCCAGACTCTCCTGGAGCTCTGGCAGCCTTGGGACCCTGACCATTCCCTGGGGAGACAATCTTTTCATGCAAGAAGGCAAATCTCTGTGGGCCATGGCAATTACTGGGGTCTGCAGACGTGGGTGGAGAAGGGTAACGAGGTGCACAAAGCTATGCAGTGTTGACCTGCTGTGAAAGCACAACGTGGCAGTGAAAAACCCAAACAAAACCCGTATTTCTGGCCCATCTGAATCACATAACCTGGAGTACCAGTTGTAGGAAGACGTAGTGAAGATACTCTGGAGAGGTTTTACACGACTTGAGGTGCTCTCTAAAATGCAGACTTTGATAATGTCATGACATCTGTTCAGGGTCTTGGGTAATGAGGATTTGGACAAAATGGTGATTGACAATTTCTGGTCTTGAGTGCTTAATGGAAAAAGAGCTGTTGCCTTGGGGCTTTGCTTTCTTCGAGCTGTCTTTGAGACATCAAAAGCTCGTGGAACAGGAAAAAGAGAAACGTTAAGAACGGTTTAAAAATAGTTTAATTGTATCTTCTGAAAACCTTTGGAGTGGAGACTTTAGGCGGTTTCTGCCCTGTGAATACTTGCAGCTGAGTTCAAAATGTGTAAATAAGCACAGGGCTTTGAAGATTAGTTTCCATAACAAATTAAATAAAAATATTGTGTGACAGAATGTTAAGTAGGTGCCATGTGTCACCAGGTGCTTTGCATCAGGGCTGGCTTTTCCCAATTACCTGTCTGCTCCGCCGACTCCTTGGGAAACAAATGCTGTCCTTTGGGTTCTTGAAACTTTGTAGTTCTTGAGCATGAAAGAGACACGGGAAAACTCCCCTGTGGAGGAAATGCTGGTGAGGAACACTGGGAATTGTGCTGGCAGCACTCGCCCTCCAGCTCCCACAAACCATTCCTGCATTTGCCTCAGCATTTGCTTCCCAGCTGGAAGCTGACCCTGCTCCAGGGAGGAACCAAGCAGTGCAGGATTCCTTGCAGGACATCTCTGTGTCAGGGGAGGTGTGGGAGAAGCAGCCCAAGCTTTCCCCCTGCTCATAAACCTTGATATTTCAGGCTGGAATTAGTAAGTTTGATAGTGTTTTGGACTGAATTCTGGAATTTTCTGTTGTAAATATTTCTAATAAACGGCAGCCAGGACACCTGTTCCTAGACTGTGCTCATCTATGGCCTGGTAAGGAATGCATAACAATTTAAAACATCCGTGTATAACCTGGCTTCTCATTTTGTATTTAGTCTAATGCAAGGTGTTATCTGCTGCTGTTTGGTGTTGAATTTCAATCAGGTACTATTTGTGACAGGTTCACAAAATAAGACCTGTTGCTAGAAAAGGACAAAAAGTTGCTCAGCCTGAAAGGAAATTATTTTGAATGGATTTTTTTGCAATGGATGAGTGGTGCACAGAGAAAACACCTGCAGTGAAGGGCTAACACGGAAGCAGTAAGATATTGGAGATTAAATTGTCCTTGTGGTAGAATTCCAACGTTATCCATTTCATATTTCTTCAAGGGACTTTATCAGGCTGGAGCAGACCAGAGGTTGCTCATCTTTACTACCTCATCTACTGCTGCTTATTCCAAGAATGGCATTAACAGCTTTAACACACTTAATTCTGCAATCCCTTAACATGGGGCGGAGGAGGATTTTCTTCCTAACACAGCTGGGGATTGGATCATCCAAACATGTTGTGCTGTGGATCCCACATGCTGCTCCTTTAGCCGGATAAAACCAGACCATGTTCCACTGCTGGGCTGCTCAAATGCCTTAACCAGAAATTAAAGACAACATTTCACCTCTGGACATCGCTGTGTCCAGGACCTCCCAAATAAAGCCCCTCCTGCCTTGACACTGAGTATTGGACAGAAAGCTGGGGAAATTTTGAGGCAGATGGTGTTAATTCAGGATTTATTGCTGTCTCCCTTCACCAAGGAGCTGCTCAGGTGCTCCCTCAGACACAACACTGGTTTGGTGAGGACAAGGGGATGTCTTGATCTGCATCTTGGCAATTCACAGCTGGATCCCAAAGGCTGTGAGGATAAATCCAGGTCCCTGTCTCCCATCTAAAGCCCTTCCTCCTCTTCTAAAGCCCTGCTTGGCATTGGGTGTTTGCTCTTGGAGTGCTGATTTCAGCTCTGTTCTCTTCCCTGATGGGAAGTTCTGTGGCGTGTTCTGGATTACAGAGTTGGATTTAACCAGTTCAGCCTCGTTTGAACAGCTCAGACTGAGCGTGGAGGTGCTGAGGGGCAGGACTGACCTTCCCCCTAGAGCTTCTCTGGGTTTGTTCATCCTGCCCTCCCGCTCCTCCCCGAGTTACTCACGGTGTTTGCTCCTAGCTGTGCCCGCTTGGTTTCCAGTTCAAAGCCCAAACCGCTCGTTAGAGGTGTTGTGGGGTGCTAGGTAATGAGTAATTAAAAAGAAAACCATAAAAACCTCAAGCAATAACACTTGTGGGTGCCCTTCTTTGTGGACTTGTTGGGAGAGTCACTGAGAAGCTCATGTTGGTGCCAGGGCTTCCTCCAGGAAGCCAGGGACAGGGTGATAGATGGGAAGCAAATCCTGATGAAGCCGAAGGGTTGTGTAAAAGTGCTGTTGGATGTGTTATTTGCAGTTCTGCTGTAGGAAACTTCAGATTCTTAAACTGAGAAGCAAGAATCTTCTGGCTGAAACTGCCTGTGCCAGGCTGGGAAGCTCTTGCTGTGGAGTCTCATCACTCCTGAGCTTGAGAAATAACATTGGAGTCACCAAGGCTCTCCTCGAGGCTCTTAGTGCCAGACCGAGGGAACAGGAAAACTCAGTTTTCTTCTTTTGAAGATGGGCATTGATGAGTTATGAGGGTGAATGATAACACTCCTCAAAAACGTTCTTAAAACGTGAAATTTCCACTGAAAGGCAGCGATGAGGCAGAATTTACACTGCCAAGTGGCGATGAGGCAGATGCCTGCGCTCCGCGGTTGCCCCTTTGCAAAGGGAGTTCCCAAGGCGAGCAGGACCAGGTGTCACAAGCTCTCAGGGTCACACACGGCCAGGCTCTCCTGTGACACTCACCTGCCTTTGCTGTTTTCCCTTGCCAGTCTGTCCCCCTGCCTGCAAGTCGCAGGGCTGCACCTCGGAGGGGCAGTGCTGCCACAGCGAGTGCCTCGGGGACTGCACGGAGCCCAACGACCCCGACAAGTGCGTGGCCTGTCGCAACTTCTACCTGGACGGGAGGTGTGTGGACAACTGCCCCCCCGGGCACTACCGCTTCGAGGGCTGGCGCTGCGTCACCTTCAGCTTCTGCCAGGAGCTGCACAACAAGTGCAAGAACGCCCGGGAGTCGGGGTGTCACGTCATCCACAACAACGAGTGTGTGCACGAGTGCCCCTCGGGCTACATCATGAATTCCAGCAAGTGAGTAGCTGCTCTGCAGGGCACAAAACTGGGGGGGGGGGGCTGGGCTGGGCTTTCCTCCCCCTTGGACATGGGGTTTGGGTGCTGTGTCATGGCCAGGAGAAGTTTCTGGCGTTGGAGCGTCTGTGGCAATCACCTGGCCGACTTTAATATGATTTACAAAGTAATACCTTGCTAATTCAAGCCATTGAAAGCTCTCCCTGTCATGAGCTGGTAGTTTATTCTTCCCTTGGCTTCCCTTGCTTCCTCTCAAGTCTGGAAAAAGGGGGAAAGGGAGATGGAGAGAGGACAAGGAAGAGCATCCTCAAGCTGGAAGGGTCTCTCTGTAATGGCGTGGGAGGAGGGAGGTGGGCAGTGGAGAGGCTTTAGCAGCCCTGCTTCCCTCCCCTCTGGAGCAGCCTCAGGCCAGGGAGCCAGGCTGGAAAGGCACAACAGGGAGAGGTCATGGCTAATGAGGAGAGCGCAGCGTCCTCTGAGTGCTCGTTCTCAGAATATCTGTCCCTCATGCCTGTAATTACTTTCATTGAGCAGGTTCAAGCTGTGCCAGACATAAATGCACAATGTAACAAACAAGTGTAGCACGAATCGGAGCAGGGAGCAGCCATTCTGTCTGTTCCCAGGGGGTTTTGACAAAGGAATAAGGAATTAAATAATTTATGTTGCTGAGCTGTTTATCACTGCAAACTTGGTTGTTTGTCCCACAATACCATTCCATATTGTGATGAGTCAGATTTCCTACGAATATTGGTCACTTTGTGCTCACGTGTGTTTGCTCCTGCCATAATAATTTCAGGGAATTCACTGTCAATGAGACTTTTTATGCCATTTCCTGTTTTGCTTTTCCACAGAATGAACAAGCAGCCCCCAAAGTAGCTATGCTGCTTGTGCAACAGCCCCGTGGCCTCTCCTGTGCTGTTCCAGGCTGCTGCCAGTGGGACCTCACAGCTCTGCTCCCTGCTTTTCCTAGAGCATTTCTCTCTCTGAACTAGTTGGGAACACATTCTTGTGGTGGTGTGACAAGGGCAAGCCATCAGCTCGTACTATTTAAGCAGTATTTCCCCAGAGCACAAAGCACATTCTTGCCTTTTTTAAAGCAACATTGTGTGCAGTCCTCACTCAGAGGATTCCCAGATGAAGGGCCAGCTCTCCACTCATCAATTACATGTTTGGTTAACAATCTTGGGATGAAGACTGGGCTGGAGTTTGTTATCTTGAAACCCCTGGGATAGAGAGCACCGGGCAGCATTGTGGCCAGTTTCATCTTCAAAATAATTCAGGTCACTTCATTTTGTTATGTAGGAAGAGATGGAGTGATTCATGTTTGAAGTGTGGAAATGACAATTTAAGACAATTTAAATTTATCAGCAGTTATTTTCAAGGCCAGGTTGGATGGGGCTTGGAGCAACCTGGTCTAGTGGAAGGTGTGGAAAGGGGTTGGAATGGGATGAGCTTTAAGGTCCCTTCCAACCTAAACCATTCCATGATTCTGTGACTCTCTTTGGAGTTCCTAAGTGCTGCTCACAGCAAGTGAATCCCATGGCTTATTGTCACTTGAGATTCATGGCTCTGCTTTTGGGAAGTGCTGGGGCCATCCTGCCTCACCCCTGCACTCCTCCTCTCCTGTTTTGCAGCCTGCACTGCACGCCCTGCGCGGGGCCCTGTCCCAAGGTGTGTGACTTTGGCAAGGAGAAGACGATCGACTCGGTGACGTCGGCGCAGGAGCTGCGGGGCTGCACGGTCGTGAACGGCAGCTTGGTCATCAACATCCGGGGAGGAAGTAAGTGGGGCATGGGCGAGGAGTGGGCAGCACGGGGTGGCAGCCAGGGAATGGGGCACTGCCCTGAGCTGGGGCTCTTCCCTTGGCTGTGACCACCCTCAGTCTCAGAGGGACCCAGAAGAATAAGCACTGCCTTTGCTGTTGGCTGACATATGCCTTAAAACAGAGGGAAAAATGAACTGTTTCTTGTTAATCTTCATAGCAGAAATGGGTAATAAAATCCTTCAATGGAAAGGAATATCAATAAAACAACCAAACCTGATGTATTGTAGAACTGTATGTCTAGAACTGTTTGGCTCTGCTATTGGTGCTGAATGGATTAGTCAAGAAATACCATTCACAGACTTCAATTATGCTGCTCTTAAGCATGCAGCACTATAAATTCGAGGGTCTGGAAGAGTTCACGATTACAGAAGGTATTCACTATATGAATTTCTCATATTTGGCATGATAAATACATGTATTTTGGAGAATATTTAAAAACAAACATTATACAAATTTATCTTGGAAATTAATAGCAAAATAATGTTCTGAACAAGGTGCAGATATTAGAGTTTCATCATAGTGCTTTGAAATGCTTCATAAATTTTAGAGTATTTAAAATAAGCAAGGGCTCGACGTGCTCATTTGGCGTTTTTTTGTTAATGGATTTTTGTGAGTTCTCATGAATTAACATAAAGCAATCGTTTAATACATTCGGGCTCCGATGTGGGTGTTCCTCTCTGTGATACCAGAAAACTCTTCCCAATGTTCTCCTCTCTGTAGATAACATAGCAGCTGAGCTGGAAGCGAATCTTGGCTTGATAGAAGAAATCTCAGGTTACCTAAAAATTCGCCGCTCTTATGCCTTGGTTTCTCTTTCTTTTTTTCGGAAACTCCATCTGATTAGAGGAGAGACACTCGAAGCTGGGTGAGTTCTCTCAAAAGATGCTTTATTTGAATGCTTTGAAGTACAAGGAGTGCCAGTTCTATGAGGGTGATTTGTATTGGGAAACAATTCCTAAGTTATTTTTAAATGTTCCTCTGCCTGTGGCTTGTACCCTACCAGGGCAGACAATTTGCATTCATTTTTCTTTGGTGTGAGGGTTAGTGCAAGAAGAGTTTTCCATTCATCCCCTCCCAACCCACGTTTTCATTCCTCTGATTTCAGAAATTACTCCTTTTATGCCTTGGACAACCAGAATCTTCGCCAGCTCTGGGACTGGAGCAAACACAACCTCACTATTGCACGAGGCAAACTCTTCTTCCATTACAATCCCAAGCTGTGCTTGTCAGAAATCCACAAGATGGAAGAGATCTCCGGGACTAAGGGGCGTCAGGAGAGGAATGACATAGCCCTGAAAACCAACGGGGATCAAGCCTCATGTAAGAGTCTCAGAATGCAGCCTTGCTTCCCTTTCCTGTCCCTCTGCCTTGCTCTCCTCATACCCCTCTTTCTCCCAGCCCAGCCCATGATGTTTTTCCGTGGCCTGTCCTTGTCCCTTTGGTAAAGCAGCAGATTTGCCCCTTGCCTGTGCACTCAGTGCCACTGTCACTGTGCCACCAGTAAAAGTCCCCACGGGATCTCCCTCTGGCAGCCTTGGGTCCCACAAAGCCCTGGGAGGTTTTTGGAGCTGGGAGTGTATTTATTGTGTCTTTTTGAAGAGTTTAGCACAATGTATCCTCGGCCTGGGCTGGGACTTTGTGTTACTTCTGAGTACCTGATTAATAGTCATAATCTGCTTTTCCCATGTCATGAGGCGACGGTGCGCACACGGAATAAACATGGGAGAAACGGGATTTCCACCCATCCCTGTGGCCACGTGAGGCAATTGCCATGACAGCAGTCAGAGAAAATTTTCCAACAATTTTTGCAATGCCTCTCTGAGGTTTTTCACCTACCAGCTTTCTTCAGGAGCAACGATTAGACAGTGCCTGTGTCAGCAAGCAGCGTGGGGTTGGCTTTACGCTGGCGCTGAAGTCGTGCTGCTGAAGATGGACTTTTGCAGACACTTATTTTGGCAGCAGTACTGCAATAAATGCAGTCCTTCTGCACCCCCAGCCCCACTGTTTGCTCTCTTTCTGTGCCACACAATCCCCTTCCCCTGTTTGTACCAGGGCTGTGTGGTGAGCCAGATTGTGGAAGTGATCAGGGGTAGGAAATACCCAGCTTTGTTCTGAGCTGGTGACATCTCTTTGCTCTGATTCAGTGCTCAGCCCCACAGAGATTCACCAGACAGGAACAGGAGCATGTGCAGGTGGATGTGGGCCCCTTGCAAGTATTCTGTGAAGGACAGATGACGTGGGGACAGAGGCAGTGACCCATCCATGCAGTATTCCAGCAATTGTGCTGTGATCCTGGGAGATGCTTAGGCAGGAATTGCCACCAAAAAGCCCAGCATTAACTGAACTGGGATTTCAGATGCTGGCTCACAGCCTGCAGGGCAGCTTGGGTCATCCTGTGGCTTCACTGTCCCTCTGCTTTTGGGGACAGCACTGCCAGAAGAGCCCAAGGTACCTTCTCACCCAAAACATTTCATGATTCTGTGACCCTCCTGTCCTGCCCTCATTGCCCTGATGTAGCTGTTTGTGAACAGACCTAAAAAGTGAAGATCTTTCAGTTGACTCGGTTTCCTGGTCTGGTTTCCCACATATCAACAGATGCAGTCAGGCCAGCACAGTGGGAGAAGGGAATGCTATGGCTGTGACCTAAAAACTGGCGGGACCAGTGAAAAACACACACGGAGCCTCTGGGGCACCACAGCTCCAGCCTGGGCAGAGGGAAGGAGCACAAGGAATCAGCTGTCTGTAAAGTTCATCTCCTCCCATGAGACACTGAAAAGCTCTTCCCACATTGGGGATGAACCTGGATTTGGGCAGATCCATCTCTGCCTGTGGCTGTGAGCAGCTCCTGCATTGGTGTTCGGTGTGAAAGCAGCTGGAGGAGACAGTTGCATTTCTCTTTGCCAGCTATACCCCCACCCTGCTGAGCTGGTGTCTGTGCCACCCCCACCTCAAACCACAGCTTGCCAGGGTGTTTGGCTTTTTGTTTGCTTTTACATTTCAAGCTCAGCTTTCACACTGGCAGCATCCTGTTTACTAAAAAAAAAAAAATAGAAAGGGAAGAAAAAAAAAAAAGCCCTTGTTTGTTCTGGATGTGGTGCCAGTGAAATGAATGTTCTTCCTCCCATTGCAGCTACTGCAGGAATAACAAATTCAGTCAGAGCCACTTGGGCTGGGGGCACAAAACATATTGTACCATGTCCCTTGAGCTCCATCCTCCTGCAAACACCCTCCCCCTTGCAGAGGGACCACACTACTCCTGGCAAGGCTGGGAATTCTTCTCCTTCATTTTTGTGGCCTGTTGTCTTCTCTGCAAACCATAGTGCTGGGTTCAGCTGTGCAGATCATCATAAACTGTGAAATACGTCACCTTTAGATTTCCCACTTTTTAGAATTTAGTTCAGCTCTTCTACTGAGTCATTTTCATGAAGTCACAGAAAAATTTAACCTTAGGAGGGCATCAATTCCAACCCCTGATTTGGGGTAGGAATGGCTTTGAAGTAAGATAAGGTTTTACTGGGCAACTCTTCTCAGTGCCAACATTCTCACATTTATCTTAAACTTCTAAGATAATTAAACCCAAAAACTTTCATTTTTTAGCATTAATGAAACTGTTGTCATTTCTCATTTGTTACAGGTGAAAACGAACTGCTGAAATTTTCTTCCATTAGAACTTCTCATGACAAGATCCTTCTGAAGTGGGAGCCCTACTGGCCCCCTGATTTCCGTGACCTCCTGGGGTTTATGCTGTTCTACAAAGAGGCGTAAGTGATCCCCCTCAGGTCACAGATAAATGGCCTTGTTGGGCTGCCACGAGCAGCTGCTGGCACTGGAAGGTGGATGTTAAACCTGCTGGATGTTTTTGCTGTAGGCAAAGCTGTTTAGTCTCTGATTTTGTGGCTCCTACACTAAAGTTCCCAGCGATACCCTTCTTTAAAAGTGTTCATTAAGATCCCTGACTTGTGCACAGGCACAATTCCTCTTTTAAGAACAATCCAAACTTTAGTTATTCCTGCTGTTCTAGACACACGTGCTCGAACCATGGAGGTCCTCATCTCCTCACTATCTCCATGGGATGCTGAGGGTTTTATCCCCTTTGAGGTGGGAAAGATTCTTTTAGAATCGAGGTAACCAAGCTGATTTTCATAAAGCTGGCAATAATCAGTCTGGATTTAGTTGTTGGGGTCTTGTGTGGCACCTGCAGGACCTGCTCTGTGATGCTGTCAGAGGCCCAGGCAGCAAAGGTCCCACAATGGCTCCCTTTCCGAATAAATACAATGAGATAATTTTACTTTCTCTGAAGGGTAAAGGGTGGTAACTTTCAGTGATGTCTTTAGAAATGGTTTTAAGAGCCTGAATGAGGATTCTGTTAATTGGAGCCATCTCTTTCACAAAGTCCCTACCAAAACGTGACAGAGTTCGATGGCCAGGACGCCTGTGGCTCCAACAGCTGGACAGTTGTGGATGTTGACCCCCCACCACGCTCAAACGAGCCCAAAGCCCAGGCCCAGCCAGGATGGCTCCTGAGGGGCCTGAAGCCCTGGACACAATATGCAGTGTTTGTGAAAACCCTGGTCACCTTCTCTGACGAGCGGCGGACGTACGGCGCCAAGAGCGAGATCATCTACGTGCAGACCAACGCCACGGGTCAGTGCAGCACATTCCTGGGGTAAAAACAGGCCTAAATAATTCTGCCTGGGTGGGGGTTGTGGTAGTCCCATATCCAGGAAGCTTTCCACTGCCCTCCTTTGGTAGGAAGGAATTCCTAAACCAGTGGTGTGATTCCAGATGGTCCCAATGGGCACCTGTCCAGTTTGTGTGGCCTCATGTAAGAATCACTAAGGCTGGAAGAGACCTCCAGGATCATCCAGCCCAGCCTGGAAGAGCCTGCTGGGTGCCAGGGAATGCTTGATTCCCACAGAAATGGAAATTTGCCTGTGCTGGTCCCTGCTTTGCCAGGCCCTGGCAGGGCAGTGCAGTGACCTCTGCCTCTTCCCACACAGTTCCGTCGGTCCCGTTAGATCCGATATCCGTTTCCAACTCTTCATCCCAAATCATCCTGAAGTGGAAGCCGCCCTCGGAGCCCAACGGGAACATCACACACTACCTGGTGTACTGGCAGCAGCAGGCAGAGGACAGTGAGCTCTATGAACTCGATTACTGCCTGAAAGGTGAGTGGGTGCTTCTCCCTCCAGGCCTTTCCTTCAGTCTCTCCCAGGACTTCCTGGAGTTTCTGCCTTGGAGGTGCTCTGGGGGCCCAATTCTGCTGGATTCAGGACTGTTCTAGGAACAGCTCTGTCCCTCCCTGTTCCTGTTACATTAGGTGCCAAGGTATGTGCAAAAGGTCTAAAGCCGTTTTTTGCAAAGTAATCACATGTTTTTTCCTTTGGGGATCTCCCTTCTGCCCTTATTCCTTTTAAACTGACTTATAAGTTTAATAGCAGCAATGGAGATGGTAAAGTTAAAAATTTCAGTGCTCAGGGCCACGTTAATTTTTGAAGGCAGCTGGTGTCTGGTTTGGAATTCCCTGAGAACACAGAATTTCACTGAGGACTTCCAAAATCTCACCTGCTGCTCTGTCACCAGGACTGGGATAAAACAGCATCCAAGCTCCATTTCAAAAACAGCATTTTTGAATCAAAGGCCTGTCAGAAAAGAGGGAACTGCTCAGCCCTGGATGTGAAGTACAGGATCCCCAAATATGCCATGAGTCCTGTGTACACTGGTTTGGGATCTTTGTAGGATCAAACATCTTCCGCCAAGTCAGGCATGAGTGACACTGAAACGGTTTTGTCCCCAGGATTAAAGCTGCCCTCAAGGACGTGGTCTCCTCCTTTTGAATCTGAAGACCCCCAGAAGTATAACCAGAGTGAAGCTGAGGATGTCAGTGGGGAATGTTGTTCCTGTCCTAAAACAGACTCCCAGATCCAGAAGGAGCTGGAGGAGTCTGCTTTCCGCAAGACCTTCGAGAATTATCTCCACAACGAGGTTTTTGTGCCCAGGTGAGAACATCAAACAGGACTGTCCAGGGGTCAGGAGGAGAAAAATGTAATTGAGGATTAAATAAAAATACCAGGTTGGACACAGCCACACTGCCAGGCTTCCAGGAGCCTGTCTAGTCCAGCTGGATATGGGTGTTGGAATGGGGAGAGCTGAGCACCTACCACAGATGTTCCTGAAGATTGGGAAGATCCCGCTTTCATTTCCTTCCCCTGAATTCTCTTCAGCTCAAGAATAAAGTGAGAATCCTTAACAAACAGCCTGCAGCTCATCTGGCATCAGATGATGCCAAAAATAGCGATTTTTTTTTTCCTGTCTTGAAATTTTGTGGTCAAGTTTTTCATTGAGTTGAAAAGAAAGGAAAAGGGCAGTTTACCAGGCCACAGCCTCGTCCTTCAGCATGGTATTTGTGGCCTTCCTTCACTTAGTCTGGGAAATACCTCCAATACCATGAGGAATGTGAGTGCTGTGGGTGGTGAATGTCCTGTTTGGAGTGGCACACACAGTGTCACATTAAGTGGTGTTGAATGTCTTCACACTTCATCTGCAGCTCGGGGAGGAAGTGCTGGGGAGCAGGGTAGAATCTGTGGTGATTTACCCTCTTCCCTGTCACGCATTTTGTGCTCTAAATGTATTCTCTGCTTGCTGCCCTCAGCCAACAAACCTGAATTTGCAGCTGCCTGACAAAAGCTGGGCCACTGCACTGACCATTTTCCCTGTTGAAAGCATCCCTGGTGTTCCCTGCCCTGGTACCTGCAGTCCTCACCTGGAAGCTTGGGCAGAACCCCTCGTTCTGCTGTTCCCTGGCTGTTGGTGCCCATCAGGATGAGTTCCAGTGTGCCAGGACATGACATATTCCAAAGCAGAGAACCAAGCCATGTGCAAAAGCCAAACTTCTGATGTAGGCAGACAATTCTGACAGTCTGATCGCTTTTATTTTTCCTTTTTTCCCCCTCAATTTTATTGTGCAGCCAGCCCAGGATGCTTCTCAGGCCACCTTCTGGGGTATGTGTTTTAGGAAGAAACCAATCACCAGGATGGGCCACCTTGTCAGCCTCCTGAGGAAGAAATCCCCACATCCCATGGCCAACTAATCCTTTAAAACAAGCCAGTGGTAAAGAGACCTCCCTGGTGCCACGTGCCCTGCTCGTCTTCCCTGGCAGGCTCCAGGCTGTCGCCACATAAATCAGATTTTTTTTCCTGTGAATACTGTGCTATCATGGGCTCACAGAGCCTGGCAGAGAGCTGGGAGTGTGGTTTACTTCAGGTGCTTTTTTTGTGGCTCTTGAGGGTTCAGTGATCTCTCCTGAGGTGCTGTGTGGCCTGTCCTGGAGAGAAGGAACTTGCCAGTCACGGGAGGAATCCCAGGGATGAGGCCAGCAGGGAGCACGACATGCCAGGGCAGCAGAGTCACAGCAGTTTCTCCCTGATGTCTCCTTGTTTTCCATGTGCCATTTCTCCCCTCCTGCCCTGTTCCCAGCCATCTGATCTCTGGGCAGGATCCAGCCTTAAGCCAGGGCTGATCTCACCCCTCTGGAAATCACAGTTCCTTCCCCCTGGTCATGTTGATTCCCCACTCCAGGAGCCACTGTCACAACTCCTGAGGGTCAGTTTGCTCTGGCACTGACAAAAAAGCCAAACTAGAAGTTCAGGAATGTTCCTCTGCGCAGGCAGAGTTGGCAGGGTCTTCACACCAGGTCGCCTTTGGAGCTGAACAGTGACCATGAGAAGCTGATGCTTTGTTTCTTCTTTCCTGTGTTATTTGCTCTCATTTTGGAGGAGTTTGGCACAGACTGGAGCTCAGGGGTGGTTACACCCTGGACCAGGCTGCCCAGGGATGTGTGTGGGGTCTCCATCCCTGGAAATGGTCAAACATGGTCCTGAGCCACCTGCTGCAGCTGCCCCTGCTTTGGGCCAGGGGCTCGGGTGAGACAATCCCCAGAGGTGCTTTCCAGCCTCACCCCTCCATGATTCTGTGGAAAACAGGGAAAGATTTCAAAAAAAGTCCTGAGAGGCAGAGGAGAAGTCAGTGGCTGCTGTTCAGGGTGTCATTCCATGTATTCCCTCCATCACCACTGCAGCAAGAGCAGGAGCAGTCCCAGCTCTGTCTCTGTTGCTCTCTGTCACACACATTTGTGCCATTCCCAAAATTCTTGGGGAGCAAGATCTGAGCAATGAGTCACATTCAAAGTTACTGTTTTCCCCTGCGTTTCCCAATTCAGTTAATTGCACAGACAAATCTAAAACACTTTTGCCAGCCCAGCTGACCTGGGGTAGTTTCAGGTGTGTGGAAAAGCTTGGCTTAAGGTACCAAAGGTGTTTTTGGAATCCCCCAGCACAGGCCATACTGTGTGTGCTGAGGTGTCACTTCCAGCCCCCTCACACCCCCTGGGCATCTGTGAGAGCAGGAGGAACCTGGAGCTGAGGGTTTCACTGGAGCTGCTGAGATGGCCCCAATGCAAATTACACTGGAACAACCCTGAGAAGAATCAGATGTTTGAAAATACAGAGAATTTGGCAAGAAAATTGCTGTAAATCCAGGATAATAAATATGGGAAAATGGGGGATTTACAGCTTTAGAAGGTTTTCTTAACTTTCTGTGATTTGAGAAGGAAGGAATTCTTGCATTTTACTCTGTGTTGCATCAGTGGTCAAATTACTGTTTACTTGTGAAAAACAAAATTCCCTTGAACACGAGGATCGGCTGAATTCACACTTGATAAACAGAGGGTGGAGCTTTGCTTTTATGCAAACCAGGTTCTGTTTGACCATAAGGAATCCTTCCCAAGGAGGGAGGTGGCATGACCCAGATCTGGGTCCCTGACCTCTGCCCCATCCTGAGGGGACACTGCTCACAACACCACACAGGCTGAGGGGACAGCAGCTCCAAAAGGAGTTAATTAGTAATTAAGAAAGAGAAAACTTAAAACTGGAATGTGCTTGCTGAACCTGCTGTTTGACATCGTGTTTTGTCATCAGGTGGATGAATATTCTGTAGGAAGGAATTGTTCCCTGGGAGGGTGGGCAGGCCCTGGCACAGGGTGCCCAGAGCAGCTGGGGCTGCCCCTGGATCCCTGGCAGTGCCCAAGGCCAGGCTGGACATTGGGGCTTGGAGCAGCCTGGGACAGTGGGAGGTGTCCCTGCCCATGGCAGGGGTGGCACTGGATGGGCTTTAAGGTCCCTCCAACCCAAACCATTCTGCGATGGTGACTCTGTGAATGTTTGTGTTGTGTTGTGTACAGCCCAGTGTTAAGTTTGAGGACATCTCAAACTCTGCTTTTTGGCTGGTGGCTTTTGCTGTAGGAGGAGAAACAGCACCAGGGAAGGCAGAGGGAAGCAGGGAAGGTGGCAGAGACCTGTCAGAGCAGTCCCTGTTGGGGCTGGGGCTGGTCATGTCCTGGTGGTCAGAGGTGGCAGTGGAAAGTTCAGTTCAGCAGCAAAGATTTGCTTCAACAGCTTGTTACATTTTTAGAGCCTGGAGATGCCTCAAGTGTGGGTTCAGTTCAGGTCACTCTTTGTACCCTTTAATAGCTGCACACACATGCACACACACACAAAAAGATCATCACTCCCTTAAAATACATGGTCTGGATTTCAACTGGCATTAATTCCTTTTGTGTAACTGAATACAGTTACTGATTCACCACCTTGGTTAGTTCCTGACCTGGAATTCCCCATGGCAAATGTGTGGCAGGACATAAGAGTGTTAGATTGAGCACTTTTGGTTTGGTACTGATCCTTTTTTTTTTTTTTTTGGCCAAGAAAATGAAATTTTCGAATGGTTCTTAATTCTGTTGAATTTATTCTGTTTATTTGCTGACAAAACCTGACATTAAAGCTGGCTGGTGGCACTCAGGTGCAGACAGGGAACGTGACAGGGTCACACTGCAGGTGCTGGTTTTACAAGTGAAAAAATTGGATTTTCAGACTGAAATGCAGTAACTTGAGGAGCAACGTTTGGTTAACAAAACCACCCAATGAATATGTAATCAGAATCATGAGTTTTAAATGCATGCCTTGAAAAGGACTTAATAGATTTGATCTCTTGGGAAAAGGTTAAAATGCTTTGTGTATCCATCGAGGTTCAGCCTTAGGGATGAGAGTGGCAAATGTATTGCAGAGAGCTGGGAGAGTGGCTTTATGCTTTATAAATGCAAGTTAGTGACACTTGGGATATGTGGCACATCTGAGGTCACCGAGTCGGGGCCGTGGCGTGACCTCGTTTGCTCAGAGCTGCAGCGTGTGGGAGCTGAACTCCAAAGCATTGCAACCCTGCCCGAGGCATCCGTGAGGCAACCTGGTAAAGTTAGACTCAGCTGAGAGATCCAGGGGAACCTGAATTCTCAAGCAAATACTTGAGGCTTGGATTGGTTTATTTTTATTTTATCTCCCTGTATGCAGTTGTGTGGGGAGAAGTCTGGGGGGATACAGAATTTTATAAAGATGCATTGCTTGGTTAAAAAAAAAAATCCTGAATTTCTTCGTTGCATTGCAAATGCCAGGCTTCAATTTGAGTTTCCAGTGACAATCTGAGCTCTCCCATTTTAACTCTTCCTTTTCAGCTGGATGTGTTGACATTGACTGTAACAAATAACGTGGTGACCCGTGTTGTTTAACAGGCCATCAAGAAAACGAAGAGACCTCAGCTCTGTGGCAAACTCCACCGTGGTGTTACCCACCATCCCATCCTCCCCCAACAACTCAGCAGCAGCTGAGGGTGCAGAGGAGCAGAAACCTTTTGAGAAAGTGCTGTCGAAGGAGTCGCTGGTGATCTCGGGGCTGCGGCACTTCACCGGGTACCGCATCGAGCTCCACGCCTGCAACCACGATGCTCAGGAGTCCCGCTGCAGCGTGGCAGCTTATGTCAGTGCCAGGACCATGCCAGAAGGTGATTCTCTCCCTGAGCTCTGCTGTGGCTTGGTGGCTGTTCCCAAATGCTGTTTTTCCTATGGGAGCCAGCTGCAGTATGTAAGACTGGGGCTATCCGTATGTCCCGGTGGGAAAGGAGGATGGATGACATATTGGCAGGTGTGAATTTTGCCCTAAGACATGAAACTAAGCCTAATCTTGAACTTGGTTCTAGCTAAGGCTGATGACATCGTTGGCCCAGTTTCCCATGAGCTGGTGGAAAAGAACACAGTGCATTTGAAGTGGCAGGAGCCAAAGGAGCCCAACGGCCTCATCGTGCTCTATGAGGTGAACTACGGGCGGCTCGGGGAGACAGAGGTGAGAAGTTCTGCTTTCACTGCACCTTTGGAGAAGTGGCTCCCCCTGAGAGCCCAGGGCTCTTTAGGATTTCTCTAGTTGGGTGTCCTGGTGAGGGAACCAATGGGATACAAAATTTCACTGGTGAATTTATGTCCTCTGGAAGCCTGGGGTGACGTCAGGAAATAATCTGCCTCTGTGGTGCCTGTTTGCCCAGCAAGTTTAGCTGATTTGCCAACTTTCTGCATGGAGCTTTTTTAGAAATGTTATTTCACAGAAGGACAGAAACCCCACATTGCTGTGTCTCAGATGAAAAGCCTTAAGTTGCACCAGGGAGGTCCAGATTCGATACCAGAAAAAAGTTCCCTGCAGGAGAGCTCAGGCATTGGAATAAGTCACCCAGTGAGGTGGTGGAGTCACCATCTCTGGAAGTGTTCAAGAGGTGTCTGAATGTGGCACTTGGGGACATGTTTCAGGGCTGATAATGGTGGTGCTTGGTTGATGGTGGGACTTGTTGACTTTGAAGGTCTCTTCCAACCTTGACGTTTCTGTCATTCTGTGAAATTTAAGTTGCTCAGAGGAATTAGGATGGCGTTGAGCAGCCCTCGAGCTCTTGGGGACAGAGCTGGTGTCAGTGTGACAGGGGCAGGGCTGGTGTCAGTGCCACGGGAACAGAGCTGTTGTCAGTGTAACAGGGGCAGGGCTGGTGTCAGTGCCACGGGAACAGTGGCACTCACCAGTGCAGGGCCAGTGTCAGGGCTGAGGACCAGGGCAGCACATGGCACTTGCTCTCTGTAACCTGATCTAGTGCCCTGCAAAACACAAACCCAGCACAAACCACTAACGTGGAGCAGACTGAGAGCCTTTGGGTGTGTGTTTGCCAGCTGGGGAGGTGCTGCAGGAGCCCCAGGGAGCTGTCAGGGAGCTCTGGGTGCTGCAGGAGTCCCAGGGAAGAACTCCCAGGGAGCTCTGGGTGCTGCAGGAGCCTCAAGGAACTCTCAGGGAGCTCTGGGTGCTGCAGGAGTCCCAGGGAGGAACACTCAGGGAGCTCTGGGTGCGCAGCAGGAGTCCCAGGGAAGAACTCTCAGGGAGCTCTGGGTGCTGCAGGAATCCCAGGGAGGAACACTCAGGGAGCTCTGGGTGCGCAGCAGGAGTCCCAGGGAGGAACTCTCAGGGAGCTCTGGGTGCTGCAGGAGTCCCAGGGAAGAACTCTCAGGGAGCTCTGGGTGCTGCAGGAGCCTCAAGGAACACTCAGGGAGCTCTGGGTGCTGCAGGAGTCCCAGGGAGGAACTCTCAGGGAGCTCTGGGTGCTGCAGGAGCCTCAAGGAACTCTCAGGGAGCTCTGGGTGCTGCAGGAATCCCAGGGAGGAACACTCAGGGAGCTCTGGGTGCTGCAGGAGTCCCAGGGAGGAACTCTCAGGGAGCTCTGGGTGCTGCAGGATGAGCCTGCCACAGCCCCTGTCCCCACAGGAAGCCCATTTCTGCGTGTCCCGTAAGCACTTTGCCAGCGAGAGCGGCTGCAAGCTCCGGGGACTCCAGCCTGGGAACTACAGCGTGCGGATCCGGGCCACCTCCCTGGCTGGAAATGGCTCCTGGACAGAACCCACCTATTTTTACGTGGCTGATTATTGTGAGTTCATTTTATTTTCGACATTTAATCCCTGAAAGAAACATAGGTTATTTCTGGAGGATGGGGTGTAGCAAGCAGTGCACAGAGAACCACAGGGAGTCATTAAATATTTACCAAATACATCTGTTGTCAAGAACCTGAAATTACTTGGAAACGCGTGGCTTTTCTTTATTAGTCCTCATTCTGACCAGCCCCACATTTTGTATCTGAAATAGCCTCTAGTTTTGTATTTGTTCCAATTTATTGAAGGGGGAGATTTATTGAGGGAAAAAAATTGTATTTTGTTCCTGTGTAATACCTCCAACTCTCTCTTTCTCTCCTAGTGAATGCTCAGCCAAATATTGCTGTTATCATTGTTCCAATTATTTTTGCCATAATAATTGCTGGAATTATTGGAGCTGCTTATGTGCTTGTGAAAAAGAGGTGAGTGCAATTTTATCTTGTTTTCACCAGAAACACCAAAACTTACATCCATACAAAAGTTTCGTTGCTTTGTTGGGAGTCAGTTTTTGTTTAGTTTCTGATTTCCATAGTGATTGCAGCATTAATTTAAGTTTGTGGAAACAGTTTGTGCCTTATGGGGACAGTTTATTTGCTGCATGCTTCGGGGATTAATCAAACTGCCCTCACCTCGACGGTGTAAAAAGCTGCAAAGTGCTGAGGAATTTGTGTCTCTTCCAGACAAACCGAAGGACCAACAGGACCCCTGTATGCATCCTCCAACCCTGAGTACATCAGTGCCAGTGATGGTGAGAGCAACCAGGGCTTGTTTCTTGTGTAATCACTCAGTCAGTGCAGCTGGATGGGGTTGGAATTGTCTTTGTGGAGTTTTTTTGTAGAATCTACCCCCAGGGTGCCCTGTGGCAGCACTGAGCAAGGCTGCTGCAGGAGCATCTTTCAAAAGACGCTTGCTCAGCTCAGAGCTGTTCCCCTCTGCCCAACAGTTTATGTCCCTGACGAATGGGAGGTGCCACGGGACAAGATCACCCTCCTGAGAGAGCTGGGCCAGGGCTCCTTTGGGATGGTGTACGAGGGCATTGCCAAGGACATCGTGAAGGGAGAGCCCGAGACGCGCGTGGCCGTGAAGACGGTGAACGAGTCCGCCAGCCTGCGCGAGCGCATCGAGTTCCTCAACGAGGCCTCTGTGATGAAAGGCTTCAGCTGCCATCATGTGGTAAGTGCTGGGTGCCTCAGCAGGCAGCTCAGCTCTTCAGTGCCTTCAGAGCCCGACCCTCAGCTCGCCAAAGCAGCAGAGGCTGGGATCCATCAGAGCTGTGATCTTTCCCTGCTGGATTCCACAGAACCCGTTCTGCCCAAGTCGTTCCACTCCTGCTCTTTCTAAACCTCTCAGCCTGACAAGGCCTTGTGGGGCTGTTCTCAGCTGTTTCAGGGGGTGTTGGCTTTGCCCAGTCTGTTTGGACACAGCCTGGAGGGAATTTCTCACTCATTTTCCAGGTTCGCCTCCTCGGAGTGGTCTCCAAGGGACAACCTACTCTGGTGGTCATGGAGCTGATGGCACATGGGGATCTGAAAAGTTACCTCCGCTCTTTGAGACCTGAGGCTGAGGTAAAGACAGGAGAGAGGGAGTCTGTTGTGGAACAGAGCGACTTGATTTGGGGTTTAATACTTCTTTATTTAATGGCTTTAAGCTGAAAGAGGGTAAATTTGATTTGCTATTGGAAAGAAATTCTTGGCTATGAGTGTGAGGAGGGCCTGGCACAGGTTGCCCAGAGAAGCTGGAAGTGTCCAAGGCCAGGTTGGAAGGTGTCCCTGCCCATGGCAGGGGGTTAGAGTGAATGATCTTTAAGGTCACTTCTAACCCAGACCATTCTGTGACCCCGTGGTTTTTCATTGCAGAATAACCCCGGCCGGCCGCCCCCGACGCTGAGGGAGATGATCCAGATGGCCGCGGAGATCGCCGACGGCATGGCCTACCTGAACGCCAAGAAGTTCGTGCACAGGGACCTGGCGGCTCGGAACTGCATGGTGGCAGAGGACTTCACTGTGAAAATCGGGGGTAGGTACTGCTGGATCAGAAAATGATCCCTAAGGGCCCTTCCAACCCAGGCCATTCTGTGAGCAGAGCTGGTTCTGTGCATCGTGGTCGTTGTAAAGGCAAACTGATGAAACCAACGTGTCAAACACAGGTGATTCTCGCTGTCTGCCTTGGGGAAATTGCAGCACTTCCCTCTCTTTCTTCCCTGTGACAGAATTGTGGGGATGTCAGGATGAGCAACATCTCCTGTAGAACCCCAGAGCAGCTTTTCTCACCTTCTCTATTTCCAAACCTCTGTCCTAAAAGTTCGTTGCTCTTCCAGCCTAAACTACCTGGGTTTGTCTCACTGGTCTTCACTTCCATGAGAATTATGACAAAGAAGGTGTTGGGTACAACAAACCCAGTGCTGATAATCCTGTCATTGGGTCAGGTGGCTTTTAAAAGTAATTTAACCCAGTTTTTAACCCAAACTCTTTTAGAAATAAGTAAATACAACATTTAAAAATAACCTGAAACCCCACAGTATGGTGATTTTTTAGAGTTCTCTGGAGTTAAAGCCAGGGTAGTGGGATTTCAGGCAAAGGGAGCTCTGTTTTACTTACAGAGGATGAATAAAATAATGTTTAGAATAGAAGCTGTCACCAAAAGATTTAACTCTGGAGTCTCTGTTGTGGCTCTGTAGAAAAAATGCAGGAAAAGGGAAATGTTTTGAACGTTAATCACGAGGTGACAGATGAGTGCAGGCTGGGCTTTGGCAGTGAGGGAAAGGCAACATCCATCTGGAGATGTTGCACAGGAAAAGCAGGGTGGAGGGAGAGGCATTTAACACATCCCAATTGCTTCTTGCAGACTTTGGGATGACCAGGGACATCTACGAGACGGATTATTACCGCAAGGGAGGCAAAGGGTTGCTGCCCGTGCGCTGGATGGCCCCGGAGTCGCTGAAGGATGGGGTGTTCACCACATACTCTGACGTGTGGTAAGTTGTTCTCTGCAATCCCAGATGGATTCCAGCTCAGGAGCTCCTTGTTTTAGCACACACAGTTTAAACTGACTTGTTCAGAGCACAGACAAAACAAAGCTGTTGTTTTGAAGCGCTTCCATAAAAATATAGTGGTGTTCTTTTGAAGTGTGTTTTCCAAAGTAACTCTGTCACTGGGAGGGCCCCAGGATGTTTGTTCTCACCAGGAGTCTTCTCTCTCCCTTAGGTCATTTGGTGTTGTCCTTTGGGAAATAAGCAGCTTGGCAGAGCAGCCGTACCAGGGACTCTCCAATGAACAGGTGCTAAAGTTTGTCATGGATGGAGGATACCTGGATCAGCCGGACAACTGCCCGGAGAGGCTGTAAGTGGGGAAGCAGGGACAACCAGCCGAGCTGCACTCTTTGCCTGAAGTGTGGCCAACAAAGATGGCCTGGCCTGTGGCACCTCTTAACCCCTCCTCGGCTGGGGAGGAGCAAAACAGACTTTAGTGAAGCACCTTCCACAGAAATTCCACCAAAGCATCCTTAGTGATCCAGGGAAGGGGCTGCCCAGGGTTTGGAGTTCCCATCCCTGGAGGTGTCCAAGGAATGACTGGACGTGGCACTCAGTGCTCTGGGCTGGGTGACAGGGTGGGGATTGGTCAAAAGTTGGACTCAATGATATTGGGAGGTCTTTTACAACCTCAGTGATCCCGGGATTCTGTGTGAGGAGTCACCCTGGAGGAGCTGTGAGGGAAAGCAGCTCTGGCTGGAAAAGGGAGCACAGATGGTAACTCTCTGGTTCTGGTAGCCTCTTCCCCCAGCTGCTTCTGGCCAAAACAGCACTTCCAGAGTCATAAAAGAAACATGTTTTGTGAGTATCCCTATGAAAAAAGCCTGCTGTGCTGGACATTTGTCTGATGGCCAGTTACAAACTCCAGTTTGAAACTCTATTTGTATTTGTAAGTTCTTTCTCCATGGTGTCTGATAACATGTGACCTCTTGCTGCAGCCTTTCTTTTGGGTGGGATGTTTACAGGACCTCTGTCCTCTGCCCAGCCTCCCATTTTCCTTGAAGTTTTTGGAGCTTTGTTATCTTTCAGGCTGAGTTAAAATTAAAAGGGAATTAATTAAAACATGATGACCTGGCTGTAAGTGCATGTGCACACACACACAAAGAGTCTGTGAACCACAGCCCTGTTTCTTTCGGGAGCCAAGTTAAGAACAATTGAAGGAATTGGAAGGAATTTTTCATCTAGACAGAAATAGAGAAAAAGGAGTGTCAGGATCTACAGGCAAATGTGGAGGCTGGAAAGAGAACAACCAACCTGGGGTGTCAGAGGCATAGTGGGTGGAGGGGGGGTGTGCCATGGGTACCAGCCTTGGTCTGCATGTGGAATTGTTCCTCCTGCCCCTAACTCCTCTCTGTCCTGCTGCAGGCACAGCCTGATGCAGATGTGCTGGCAGTACAACCCGAAGATGCGCCCCACCTTCATCGAGATCATCGAGATGCTGAAGGAGGACTTGCACCCCAGCTTCCAAGAGGTCTCCTTCTTCTACAGCGAGGAGAACAAACCTCTGGAGACGGAGGAGTACGAGATGGACTTCGAGAACATGGAGAGCATTCCCCTCGACCCCTCCTCGTACTCCCAGAGGGACAAAGCGCTGGGGAGGGACAATGGACCCTCCATGGCCCTCAAGGGGAACTATGAGGAGCACATCCCTTACACTCACATGAACGGTGGCAAGAAAAACGGGCGGATTCTCTCCATGCCCAGGTCAAGTCCTTCCTAACACTTCCTGTTTGGCCCAAGGGTTGTGTCTGCTTTTTTCCCCCCTCCACAAATCTCAGGACTCTTGTTATTGCTGCCACAGTGTATGACACACATCTACAAACTCTTCAGATTTTTAATCATCTTACGATTAATTTTTTTTTTTGCCAAGTTGACTGGTTGTCAGTGGACTTATCTGTGAACATAAATGGAAGAGGTTTCCATGGCTGCTGTCCCTTCTGTAACCATGGTTTCACAACAGGAAGCGACCGTGTGAGTTCAACTGAAGGAGAAGCATTCACGTTTGCCAACAGAAGACGTGAAGTTCTCTGGTGCCTGAGCTACAGCCCAGCAGTGCGGAACAAGAGCATTTCCAGTAGAATTCCAGGCTTTCAGGCAGGCTCTCCACTACAGCTGAAGGATTCACCACATCAGTCGGACGCGCCAGATCCTCAGATTGACCAATAGCTGCTGCTTTCATACTTTGTTTTCAAGGGGTGAAACCCCCCGGGTGCGTGCGTGGGCGTGTGTGTGCGTGTGTGCAGTATCGACGTGTGGGGTGTAACCTACAGCTAAAGAGACACTTCTGGTTTTGTACACAACCTACAGCGCTTTCAGGCACATGGGGGGATTCTCGGGGTGTCCTGCACAGGGCCAGGAGTTGGACTCGATGATCCCGGTGGGTCCCTTCCAACTCAGCATATTCTATGGTTCTCTGTTCTCACAGGAGCTTTCTTCTTCTTCTTGGAAGTGTGTACTTCTCTTTTTTCCCTGTTTCCCTGGAGGGACTGAATCCTAAACAGATTATTTTTATACTGAGGACTCTTGGGAGCAGGTTTTCTCTCATTAACAAATGAGGAGAACGTGCTGGGAGCTAAATGAGCAGAACTCTGAGATTTGTGGGTACTTTTAAGACCAAACGAAATAGGAGTCCCCTGACCTGAGACACGGAGTTTTCTGTCCTTACAGCATTGAGTATATATATTGTTTGTTGTAACATATTTAAAGATGTCTTTAGTTTAAATTTTAACTTCATATAAATTATTGACTGTTTATGATCCTTTTGGGGTGGGGAGAGTTTTGGGGGATTGTTTGGTCTTAAAGTGGTCCAAAGATTTCAGAATGAACTAATTTTAGCCTTGCAGGAGTGATGAAGCACATGTTCAGTTCATACTGGACAAGGCTCTGTAATAGTTTCATGATTTATACAACACAGTCAGCTGGCTCCAGTTGAAGCCCTGTCTTGGGTGTTGGGAGCTGAAGGACACAGAACATTCTGGCCTCGAGTCCTGCTCCTGCTCTGCCCCCGTGTCCCTCGCTTTGCCTTCCGCGCCGCAGACGCAGCCAGCGGGAGAGGATGAGCACGAACTGGAGCTGAGAAAGGGACGCTGGAGGGGGGAGCACAAAGCTCTGGGCTCTGCACGCCGGAGGTGACCGTGGCTCGCTGCCTGTCTGCTGCTCCCAGGCATCCAGCCTTGTGTTCCCCGAGATTCCTGCTGCAGAACTTCTGGGACGCCGCTCGTCGGGATGTCAGCGCTCGCCATCAGGACTGTGCTTTGTTGTGCTGCTGTTTGCAAAGACAGAGCTGATGGGCACCTGATGTTGGAGAATAATGGTGAAACTCAGCTGGGGCTGGTGGTGCAGAGGGAGCGAGCTGGCGGGAGCAGCGCGGGAGCAGGGAAGGAAGATGATGGATGTCGCAGGCCCGTGTCATGCAGGAGGTGCTTGAACAGCAGGGAGAGATGCTCAGTCCTTTGCTTCTCCTCCTGGAGAAGTCCAAGATGTGTTTGGTGCTCTCTACCAGGAGAAAGCGAGGTGCCCTGGCTCGGGGGAGTGCTGAACTGGTCTGTGACTCCAGCCCGGGCAGTGCTGCTGTGAGCGAAGCAGAGGGGCTGGAGTCCATAGGGAAGAGCCCTCCGAGCCCACACCCAGGGGTGCAGCTGGTTCTGGTAACCTCTGCCCCAGCTGCTTCTGGCCAAAACAGCCCTGCCAGAGTCATAAAAGGGGGACGGCGGACTCGGGGCAGCGCCGGGAGCTGTCGGGCCCTTTGCTGATGGAGGCTGCTCGGTTCGGCCCAGGTGGAGGGTACAGGTTGCTCCACAAATTTGGGTGGAAAACACAGTCCAGACATGGGTAAGAACCTTTGGATTTCAAAAGGCCTCGTTTACATTTCTTCTGCTTTACAAAGTCGTAACTGTTTAGCAGCTCTATACTACACTGCAGGAAAGAAGACATATTCTCACACTTTTCTAAGGAAGAGAAGTTTTTCTTATTAGAATTTTTTTATTTATTTTAATATATAAAACACTGTAAAAAAAAAAAGCAACAAACAATTTGTTTTCTTAAACACACAGAACATGTAAATTTGTATCTGCAAAATCTTGGCAGGTGGATGTGGTGGGATTATTTTTGCCCTGTTCTGGTGCAGTCTACCTCAGTGTTTCTTAAGGATATTTTTTAATACTACGCACCTCTAAACCTGTTGAAATATTCTGGTCTGGACCTATTGTGGATCAGGGAAAATCAGTATCAGCTGATTCCAATACCAGGGACCATTCATGAAGGGAATGGGAAGGAGAATGGCTCGTCACTGTTGATCCCTAATCTGAACAGTAGTGGCCAATGAGCCCATTTACAAAATTGAATCTAATCTCATCCCTTAGTTCTGTTGTGATTTAAAAAAAAAAAAAAAAACCGAGAACAAAAGAGCCATTTAAATGTTTGGACTTCAGTGAACTCACAACCTAAAAGGAGCAGGCTGCTTCCTCCTGGAGCAGCATGTGCCAGCATGGAGCAGGGACTGGGACCTGCCCTTGCTGTTGGGGTTGCATTGGGGTGGCTTGGTCACTGCTCTTCTCACTGTGCACAAGTGACCCCAGATCCTGCCAGTGACCTCCTGAAACAAACCTTTCCCAGCATGCCCTTGCTTGGATAACATTTCCAACGGCAGCGATCATAACTGTGGGAATAGAAGATCTTTTAGCTGAAGGAACATTGGAACCTCGTATTGGGTCTGGCTTTTCCATGCAGTTGATACTGGTTGGCCCTGTGAGTACACATGGTTTGCAACACTTGGATGGCCGAGCCAGGGAGTGTGTGCTGCTCCGTGGACAGGCAGTCCCTTCCCATGGCTCATCGTGTCACCTTCACTCTGCACCGAACGGAGCAGTTGTTTGTACCCAGCACTGTGTGTAAGGTTACTCATCCTTCCTACCTTGTGCCCAGGGGGAGGGAAGGCGTGTGGTACCAGTGGTGAGGGTATCGGATTTCTCCTCTGTAAAACAAACAACACTAGTGGTTGCTGCTCGTGGCTGTTACAGATCACACTCAGCTGTAGAATTAGGAGGAATAAATGAACATCACCCGCAAAGCCCAGCTCTCACTGCTGGAAAATCCTTCCTTGGCTCACAGCCGACACTTCGGTCTCTGCTGCTGGAAGATCCTCGCCCCAGGGATGCCCAAATGCCTCACTCAGATCTTGCTGATTCCTGCTCAGAGAATTCCTGCAAGTGGAGACTCACGTGCTATTGAAACCTCTGCTGCCAGGGACCCCAGCCCAGGCAGGGGTGCTGTGCTGAGCCTTCCTCGGGGGAGCTGCTGCTCTTTGCCCCAGCTGGATCCTTATGGGGCAGAATTCCCCAGCTGCAGTGGAAGCACAACACTCGCTGGTGCTGCTGCTGCTGCTTTAGGAGGAACCAAATGCTGGTGCAGGAGAGCAGGTGGGATGGCTGGAGGAGGGCAGCCAGCAGTGGGAAGCTCTTTCCTTGCATTAGGATTTGTTGGAGGGTTGGCTCCTGCCCTTTGTGGGCAGAGAACACCCTGCTTGCAGCACAGAGCAGCAGGACAGACCCCTCAGCCTGTCCAACAGCAGCTGGAGCCTCCTGGGCGCAGTCGGGCACCACCAGATAGCCAGAAATTCACTCTGGTGAATCAGGAGGAGCAAGAAGCTGAGCTCTGCTGAGCTTTCACTGAGAAAATGTCTGAGGTGCGAGGCTGGAGAGGTTTCTCAGAAAGGTTTCCACATTAAACTCAATTGCCACTTCCCGAACGACTCTTGCCAATCTGGAACTTCTCTCGTGGGCCAGCGCAGCGCTGCAGAGCTTGGCTGCTGGGTTAGGAACGTGTCTGTCTTGGCTGCTTGTAAATAGTCTATTGTGTTGTAAAATAGAAGAGCTCAGACATAAACTCTGTGCCAGCACTGGGTTGGGAAAGGTGATGGGAACTAGACCACGCTGCAGCGATGATGGTAAAGCAGCTGTGTGGGTATGAAGAGGCTGCTTTTAGGTTGCTAAAGGGTACTCTTAATTTATGGGTAGTTTATCTCTTTCCTCCTAAATTTGTATTATAGCGATGGGACACTTTGCTTAATTTTAGTCTGTTGCCTATAGTGTTGGTATCTCTTTGGAAAAAAAAAATCTCGAAGTTGCTTCTTGTGTTACTGAGCTGACTGTGCTGAAGGCAAATAGGAAATGACAGGAGCAAGAAGGGTGCTGAGCCTCTGCTTTAGAGGAGGGAGGGAGGCAGTCGAGTTCCCTCTCAATGCCACTGTGACACGAAAACGGACCCTGGGGTGTCCTGGGCCCTTCCTGCTACCGAGACTGGAACCTTGTTTTAGAAGCCAGAACATAAAATGTCTTTGTGCCATAAAACCTTACTGTCAAGGCTGTGCCAGGTGCTCCCGTGATCCGTGTGGGGTTGGCTCAGAGCCTGGAGGGAGCACGGAACTGCAGATGAACCCTGTGATCCTCTTGGAGCCGGGGACTCGCAGGAACCCCGGCCCTGCCCAAAGAGCCGCCGCCCCTCGGAGTGTCCTGTGGTCCAGGGAAAGGAACTGCTGAATGGGTTGGAATCAAGAAATAGTTACTTCATGAAATTCAACATAAGATTTAGTTTGGTATTTGTATGAACTTAATGGAATTTGGCCTTTTTATTACCTTCTGCTTGGCTCTGTGTTCCCTCTGCTTGGATTCTGTCCATGAGTGTTGGTGTAAAGCCTTGACGTGTTCAGCCTTGTTAGGAGCATCACAAGAGTGAAGCCAATCATCCAGCTGACTTTTGGAGGAACCTGACTGTTGAAAAGCAACTCTAAAATTACCGTTTTTAGCAAATCTGCTGTCATTAAATGTGTATTTCTTTTTAAAATGAATTTGTTTGTCCTTCTCAGAAGGAAGCACTTATTCTTGCAGTTTGGGCAAATTCACTGCAGCACAATGCAAGCTGTAAGGGGACAGGTAGAGAAATGACTTTTTAAATATTGTATAATAAAGTTAGTATTAACTCCTATGGTGTTGTTATTTTTTTGCCAACAGATTTGCAATCAGACAGAAATTCTGTTCCTGGTAGTGGTTTTGTTCCCACTCGAGTGTTCCAACTGGTGGAGTTAAATAATTCCCTTTCTCAGCCCAGAAGGGTTCCTTGGGAACAGGGTCCAGTGGCTGGGAGGACCTGGAATAGTCCTGGCAGCTAAGGAGGAGCCATCAGTAGAGGTTAAATGTGGGCTCTTGCTTAGCTGAGCCCCAGCCTCTGGTCAGTCCCAGCAGCACCAGTAAATCTTGAGCTGAGGACTCTTTACCTGAGAGCTCCGAGCTGGACTCGACACCAAAGCTTTGTAAATCCCGACTCTCCCAGCAGCATTCCAACGCTTCCACCATCCCCACTTCCAAGTCTTTTCCCATAACTGAGTCCCATGAAAACTGAAGGAGAATTTTAGAAAGGCCACTTCTAAATCTGCAAAGGTAGAGTGTTCTTTACGCAGGAAAAGTGCCACCTTTTGCTTTAGTTTGGGGAAGGATTTTATTCTTGGGAGTATCAAAACTGGTTTGTATTTGAGGACCCTCATGGATGGGGGAACTGGACATCAGCTTCATCCAACACAGCCCAAAGCAAACCCTCTCTGCTTCACTTAAATAAGCCACAGACAGTTTCAGTTACATGTTAAGTGATATTCTGTGAAGTCCTGGGTTTTTTTTTTCCCCAGTTCATTCTTGCTGCTCCCACCTTTCCCTCTTCATATCTAAGGCTCCAGAATACAAGTAGTACTGCAGATACCTCTTGTTTGAAATAAAGGATCAAATGTGCCATGATTTTTTTAAAAAGGAAGAAAGAAAAGAACCTTCCCCCTTGATTTATTTTTTCAGTGTTTTCATATCTAAGAGCCAAGCAGTGACATGTACAGAAAATCTTTGAATAGTAAAAAAAACTCTTGCTGTGTGTCAGAATATTGAACAATTAACTGTTTATATTAAAATTCTGAATAAATTATCCAAGAATAACTGTTCATTTTGTGTCTGCTGTCTGTGCAGCACTGAAGGCTGCTTTGCCATGGAGAAAGTACTAAATTCATACCTTGGAATAAGTTGCAAAATAAATGGTTTTAAGGAAAAACCAAAACCCACAGCTCAACCAACTCAAGGCTTGTGGTGTGAAGCCAGTGGAACTCCTCTGCCTAATGGCTCTGGTGGTCCCTGTCCTCACCTTGGGGTCTTGGGTGATGCCTCTGATGCCATCAGGTGAACTTGGGTACCAGGATTCCTTGTGGAGCATCGAGAGCTCTGTGATGTAATTCTGTTATTTCCCAGGCATGGCCCAGGTGTTCCCTCATTGGAGGGGACAAGCTCCTCACTGGTGGTTTTAAAGTATCAAAGGCAGAGGATCAGCCCTGTCCTGCGGTGGAGCTGCTGTAACCGGGTGTGCACCAGGAACCTCCTGTCCCTCCTGTCCTGTCCAGGCCCTTCTGGATTGGGTTTCTAACTCAAACCTGGTTTTGTTTCACCAGAGCCAAGACTTCCCTCCTGATCGGCTGCACCGATGAGGTGAGGGCTGCCCCCTCCTGTCAGGGACTTGTGCAGAGCCACAAGATCCCCCCTGAGCCTCCTTTGCTCCAGCCTGAGCCCCTTTCCCAGCTCCCTCACAGGACTGATTCTTCAGACCCTCCCCCAGCTCTGCTCCCTTCTCTGGACACCCTCCTGCCCCTCAATGTCTTTCTTGCAGTGAGAGGGCCAGAACTGGACACAGCACTCAAGGCCTCCCCAGTGCCATATTTTTTTCTAAGGCTGTCCAGAATGCTCTCACTGTGAGAATGATCATATACAAACTGGTATTTTAAGATGTTTTGTAGTTGCTTCTTCTGGCACAGGCTTGTTCTCTGGGGATCCTAAAATGCAAAAATAAGCAAAGCCACAAAATGAACTTGCTGTCCCAGGAGGTTTGCTTCCCACTGGGCTCTCTGGGATGCTGTGGGGAGGCTGCTGAGGCTTGGACAGCCCTTGTGCCATTATCCCTCATCACTTCCAGGTTGCTTTGGCACCCCCCAAGCCGTGTCAGACACGTGGCAGGAGGAAAAGAGCTCATCTTGTTTGAGCCAAGGACAACTCACCATCCCATCAGCCAGAGCAGCTGCCTGGTGTTTAGGAGCTGCCCTGATCTCTGATGCTAATCGAGCTCTTGTGGACTTCAGAGAAATTAAACCATAATTCCTCTTTGCTCTTGTGGTTTCCTGGAGCACAGGGTAATTGCCATTCTAAGTGCTGCCAAAGCTGCGGTCTCTGAGTAATTGGCGTGTGAGTGGTTCTTGTTCTGATTAGGGTTTGGCTGGGGCTAGTGAGTGCTCGGGGCTCTGGGATGAGGAGCATGTGTGCATCAGCCCACGGGGCTTGTTGGGAAGGAGGGAATGCCTGGGCCAACATACTCGAGGCTGGACCCGAGGGTCTCTGTCTGCTGTACCAAGGGCTGGGCAGGGGCACTGCCTTGGAGCTGAAGTCTTTGTCTCTCCTGTACAGGTGAATGAGGTCAGTACAGGCATTTCTGTGCCTTGTTCACCCTGCACAAGACAGACCTGCTGGGCTTTGGGGTGGCTGTTGCTCCACAAGGTCAAACCATGACAGCAAAGACCAGGGACTCGTTAAGAGGAGCCCTGTGTATGTAGGAGGCTAACGAGCCATGGTGCAAGGAGCCCACGGGCTGGGCCAGGCGTGTGGGGTTCAGGGCCCACACAGCGGTTTTTCTCTGAAGGGAACAGGAAGCAGTTGCGGCAATAGCTGCTCCTCGCAGCCATCATGGCTTCGGGGCTCCCAGGGCTCCTGCACCGGCCGCTTCAGGGTCCACGACCCCCCTGGTGACCCTGCTGGACCCTCCCGGAGCCCAGACCCCCGCGAGGGTGGGAGTGAGCAGCACTGGGGCCGCTGCGGTGGGAAGCGCAGCATGGGAGAGGTGGGTTTGTTTGTGCCGTCGGAAAGGGGAAGCGGTGAGAGGGTTGAGCCAGCGGTCCCCGTGAGCAAACCGCCCTCATGGCCGCTGCTTCCCCGCTGAGGCTCCGCTTCTCGCTCTGCTCCAGCGGCTGGAGAAGAAGCCAGGGCTGTCAGATCTGAGCGTGCACGAGGAACCCTCCGCAGAGATGCCTCCAGCCTTCAGGGTAAGTCTCTCTCTGCACAAGCTCCATCCCACAACAGCGGCGTTGTCACTCACCATCCTCAAGGCCTTGTGAGGAAGCAGCTTGTCTTGAAGCCAAAAGTCCCAGTGCTGGGTTTGTGCAGCTTCCCTCCTGCACGAGCTTCAATGCAAAACATGGACTGGGGAGGCTCAGCCTACACGGGGTTTTGCTCTGCTGTGAGTGAAGAGGAGGAGATGAGGTCAGGGTTTAACCCCCATGTGTCCCCGTGGTGGGCTCTGGGGCAGTGCTGGGCTGGCTGGGCACCCTTCAGGTGCTGCTCTCAGCTCCTGCTGCTGCTGTGCCACAGCTGAATGTTTGCAAAAACATCCTGGCACTGCCCACAGCAGGGTTTGGGCTGTGCACAAGAGGGGTCCATGCCCCGGACCCCCAAATTCCACTCTGGACTGCCCACTTGAGGTCTATCAGGGAGATGGAAGCAGAGGGGATGTAGACAGGGCTGTAGTGGGGCAGGGGACACTTTGGGGTTTGTGGTCAGGAAAGAAAAAAGTTTTTTGACACCTGCTTTTTGGGCTCTAAGCCATGGAAGTAGCTGTGGTCATTCCCAAACTGGCTGGGCTCTGCTCAGTGAGGCCACAGGCATCAGCTGAACAGCAAGGAGGAGTTTTGGTCTGGCCCCAGAGCCCAGCAGCTGCACTGGGGTAAAACTTGGCTCCTTCAGCCTAATGGAAGGGTTGGGAGGTAAGTTTGGAGCCTGTCTGGGCTGTGGGGCTGATGCCAGCTGGGAGCAGTGGGCTTGGAAGGTGAGGAGTTGGGTGTCTTGGGGCAGTTTGGCGTTAGCTGAGATTGCTCCCACCTTCCTCCCTGTGTGGGAGACCTGAGGAGAGCTTGGAGAAAGGCCCTTGCCAGGGGACTGGGATTTGCTGTGAGTTGCAGGATGATGCTGATGTTGCGGAGAGATGGGGTCTCTTGCAGTCCCTTGCAGAGGCTCTGCCACAGCATTTGAAAGTGAGAAAAAAGTGTAAAAAGCGAGGCTTCATAAACATCTTGTAAAGACATCAAGCCTTGTAAGTATCAAGTCTGACCCTTCACTGAAGGTGAAGGTGACTCTTACCTAGGTGAGAAGAAGTGCCTGAAAGTTGATGGTCTGTCACGCTCACAGCCATGAACGGAGCAGAGAGGTTTTGGCAGAGGGCAGGGGGGCTGTGGTGTGTTAACAGCTTGTTTTCTGTTTCTGTCTGCAAGCCTCAAGCAGCACTCAGGGGCTGTGTGTGCTCCGAGGCCACTAATCCTCAGGCCCAGCTGTAGGAAGTCACTGACCTGTCACACAGGTGGGAACGCCAGGGACCAGGAATTTCTCTCTGGCTACAGCTTCCATCAGCTGATACTTCTGACAAAACACTTGGCTTCTCCACTCCCCCCTTGGCAGCCCCTGGGCTGCAGCCTGCAGCGCTGCCTTAGAGCGCGCTGAGCTCTGCCGTGCTCCGTGCCGGCGTCTCCTGCTCGGGGTCGTACCTTGCACGGGGCTCCCAAATGTCAGACTCGCTGCTCAACCACTCCTGGCCATCGTTTTCCAAGCGCTGGAAGAAGAGATGGTCCTTTAAGCGAGGTAATGGCCTGTGGGGACAGGGGGCTGAGTGTGTGGTGGGAGCTGGGTTGTGGAAGGGACAGCCTGTCCTGGACTGAGCAGGTACCAAAGAACCCCGGGGGCCCCAGGCAGAGCTTGTTCCGAGGTGCCCCCCGCTCCTCCCTGCAGGGGACACTGGCTTAATGGTGGTTAACGCTTTTCCTTCCATTTAATCTTCTTTTCAAGGCACATAATTGCCTCCAGGAGCTGGGTAATGGGTTAAATATCAGCCTTCTGGTTTTGTAATAAGTTTGTTTCGTGGCTGGCAGTGAGCTGGAGGTCCCGGTGCTTGCAGACAGCTGTCTCTGCACGCTGCCTGGCCAGAGTTTGGTGTTTGAGGAGATGTGGGGGAAAAGATTCCTCCGGTCTTTCAGTGAAGGCTGACGAGCAGACCCCCCATGTCCGGAGCCCTGGCGGTTTGGGTGGCCCTGGCTGGGCTTCACTTTGTCCAGCAGCAGGGGTGGGAAATGGCAGCAGTTGGTGTGAAGTGGCCTCATTTCTGCATGCAGTGCCGTGACTTGGAAAGAGGGAAGTGAGAGCCCTGGGAAGCAGGACATTTGCAGTCCTGGAGGAGCCAGACACTGCTTGTGTCCTTGTGAGCAAACACTACCTTCAGGCTGATGCTTTTGGGTACCTTTTCCTGCAGCACCAGAGCTCCTGCTACTCTTTCTCCTTCATTATTCCCCACCCACTCCCAGTTCTCTTCTGGAGTGGATGTGCTGGAGACCAAGATCCAGACTGAACAGTTGAGGAAAGGTTAATTCAGAGCAGGAGGCAGAGTCCTGCAGGCTCTGATGTGTGGTGAGCCCCAAGCAGCTCCCCCAAGCCCCAGCTGGACACCCCGCTCCAGCCTCCCCAGTGCCATGCCTGCTGGGGGGTTATGGGCTCGCTGGGAAGGCACAGGTGGGCTGATTTCTGTAAGGAATGAATCAGCCTCACGGTGCTCCCAAGCACTGACTGCTTTGGAGAGGGCCTGGGTACAGCCAGCTCCCTTCAGCAGGTGCTTGCAGAGCAGTTTGTCCCACTGGGGCTCGTGCTTGGGCACAAAATGCTCGGGTCTCACTCAGCCCCTCTCCCACGCTGATGTTCTGTAGTGTGGCACTCGCTGGTCCATGTGGGACAAACCCTCAGTGCCCTGCAGAGCCACTGCAGGAACCTGCACAGTGACTTGGAGGGACTCAGAGGGGCTGCAAACCCCCCTGAGCCCTGCTGAGACCCTTCGGCTGAGAGACAGCAGAGAACAGTCCTGGCTCCCTGCTCCTCTGCGCTCTGTGCCCAAGAGCCCGGCCCCAGGCACGGTGATAAGGCAGCAGCTCTGTACAGTGTGTTACAGTGTGGGACAGCTTATCTTCCCCTGCTCCTGCCCACAGCCAATCCCCACCGCTGCCAGTTCTGGCCACGAGGGGCCCACGCCAGGCGAGGGACTGCACTTCAGCTGATCTTGGCACAGGGAGTTCAACACTTGCTTTCCAGAGGTTTTTCCCTATAGCTCTGGACACCCTGCAACAGGATATGTGAAGGGCAGCTGGTGCGGGGCAAGCAGGGCAGGGGTGGATCAGGGGAAGATGGAATCATTTTTGTTTCTTGTCCATGATGCTCTCCATGATTTCCCAACAGTCTCTACCCCTGACTGCTGGGAAATGCCCAGACGTTCTCATCTTTCCTTCCTCCTGGGATTGTTTCGTGGAGCAGAACTGCCCAGTGCCTTTGTCCTGCCACATTTGGTGTGGCCTTTCCCCGGTGGGAATGCAGACAGGGTTTGATGTCGGAGGATGTGACTGGTGTTTTCCTCTGACATGTCCCCTGTTTTCCTCTGACATGTCCCCTCCCAGCGCCAGCCTGACTCCAGGGTCACTCGGGGACATGCAGCATCCTGCACCAAGCCAAGGGACAGGCAGGTGAGGAAGGGACACTGCTGGCAGGGCTTGTTCCAGTGCTGGCTGCTCTGGTGCTGTCACCTGCTGTGACACCTGTGGGTGCAGCTCCAGTGACCGGCCTGTCCCACGGAAACCAGCAGAGCCACTTACAGGAGGGAGGGTTTGAGTGGAGGTCTGAATTGGAATGATGAAAATCTCTGTTGGGATCCCAGTGGCCTTGGGCACAGTTGCAGCAGCATGAAGCCTTCTTCCTTGAGCCAGAGCAGCTCAGCCAGCTGATCCTGCTGTCCCCACAGCATCAAACCCCCTGAGACCAGCCCAGACTGTCACATGCCGTGGATGCCTGTTACTGCTTCCTTCCTCCCCACGCAGCAGCCCGGAGTCATCATGTTTCACCCGTGGGAAGCTCTGGCAAAGTGCAGGAACCATCCCAGCCCAGCTAGCAATGCTTCCTCCCCAGCTCTGCCCTGGGAATTCCTCTGAGGAGGCTGCTCCCTGCAGCAATAACCTTTTATGGTTTCCAGCCAGAGATGAATTAAGCAACTGCAATACCTAATCTGCTTAATGTTCTCCTAAAGCAAACAGCATTTGTTCTTGAAAGTGTCATTTTGTTATCCCATCTCCAGCTTCAGCTGAGGAAAGGTGACTGCTGCTGTTTGCCAGAGCCTGGGGGGGCCGAGATTCCCTGTCCCCTTGCCACCATGCCGGAGCCTGGGTCCTTCCAAACAGGCAGAGTGCGGGACACAAGGGGCTCCAGATTTTGCCACACTTGCTGACACATTGGTGACCACCTTAATCATTGATACAGGGATGTTCACAACCCCCCAGACCTGCCTCCTTCCTATGTGAGCTCCACGCTGGTCCTTCCTTGCCCATCATCCCACAACCTGATGCCGAAGGTGTATTTTCCCTGTGAGCCCCTCTGTCACCCCCTCGCCCAAGCGCCTGCTCCATGCTCGGTGCCAGCCCAGCCTCTGCAGTGGGAGCCTGGCACTGCCGTGGCTGGTGCTCACGCATTGCCTAAAATGGCGTCCCCAAGGCCGCCGCCGCCGTGTGCCGCTGCCTCGACCCCGAGCTCTGATTTATCGCGTGTTGAACCGAGTGTCTGAAGCCTCCAAGGAGGATTTAAGTCCTTTGGTGGGTCTGGACGGGGTCTGTTGACTGCAGCCCATGCCTTGGCCAAATCCTGAGCCCTGCATGGCACAGGCACAGCACAGGGAATATTTTCCAGGCCTCTGAGGAGCTGACTCTGTTCCAGGGATCCACTTTAGGGCTGCATGGAGCCTGGTGCAGGCCCAGAGTAACCTTGGCGGGATGACTGGATGCTGCTTGGGAGGAAAAACTCTGTGTTTTAGTTAAACCTTCAGGCCAGGGCCCTGGCCTCTGTCAGGCCACAGCCCTTGTCAGCTCCTGCTGCCTCCCAGGGCTTTGCTGCCTTCCCTGTGGGTAGTTCGCTGCTGAAGGGATGGCGAGAGCAAGGAATCTCCTTTTTCTTCCTTCCTTGGACTGGTATGAGGGGAAGCACCATTTGTCCTGGTCTCCCTGGGATGCTCCCCACATCCTGGTTGCTGCCCCTGGGTCCATTCTACCTTAGCCTTCATTCCAGCCTGTTTGGGGGGTTCAATGGCTTTCACTGCCTGCTCAGAGCTTTGGCTGCTGTTTCCTACAAGCTCATGCCAAAACCTGCGCTGGTTCAAGGGTGTATTCACTTCATAATGCTGATTTTTGATTGCAAGCTGAATCCAGGTGCACTGAGGAAAGCAAAAGGTGACGTTTAATAGCTCACTAAATCTCTGCCAGTTGCAGATGTGGCTCACGGACATCCTGGGCAAGAATTGTTCTGTTCATTAAAAACGTCATGTGAAGTAAATTTTACAGCCTTGCTAGAAAGCCTGCTTCAAATTTTCCCTGGTCTTGTAGCTAGAAACCCCTTCATTAAAATAATGCCTTCAGAAGTGTTTTCTTTCTATATTATTTATAGTCCTTCATTTGAAACCATCCCAGACATTTGAACACACCAACTGCTCCTTAAAACAGAAAATCTGGCATCTACAGCATGCAGTGGGATCCAAGGAACAAACCTCCAAACTCTCCCTCACGTTTGCTGCTTTTTTCTAGTTGGCACCATGCAATTCCTGGCTGAATTGTGTAGCTTTATAACCCACAGCAGGACACAAGCTTTCCAAGAGTGTGTTTTTTAACAATGTCTTACTCATATTAATGTTTTTATGCTTGGCTTTCCCGGGGTGTGATGGGTTTCTAGCAGTTTCCTGCTGGTTTTTCCCATTGCAGAGATATGGCTGCTTACAGTCTTGCTGTTGTTCTCTGCATCTTCAGAGATCCACCACGGTGCTTCAACCAACAGCCTGGCTTTTTTCCTTTGCCTCAGCTGTGTGTGTCTCGAAGGAATAAAAAGCCTCCATGAGTCATGCGATGGTTCAGGGATTGTGGCTAAGGTTTACACAGTGTCTCGCTCCATAGGAATGTGCTTCAGTCAGCTGGACCAGCTATTGTATCACAAAACACATCCAGACCTTGGTTTTGTTTCTCAATGAGTTATCAGGTGGTGTACATACACTCAGGTTCACACTCCTGCCTGGGGAGAATCCACAGGAGTGGTCTGGAACCAGGAGAATTTTGTGCTCCCAGTAGTGCTCTGCATATTCTGTGTTGCCTGGAGCCACTAATGTGTCTCCAGTTTGCCTCCCAATATCCTTTATTACCCACCCAGGCATCCTTTATTCCTTAGGGATGAAAATAAAATCACTGCCAGTATTTTTATTCCTAGACTTCTGATTTAAATGTCCATAATGTCAGTAACAGATATCAAAATATGCTTAATTCTTTTACTGTGGAAAAAGCCTCTGCAGCATAGGACACCTTATGAAGGTCTGGCTAGGACAGTACAAGCCTGCTCTGTCCCCTTGCACATGCTGCAGGGATGAGGTTTCTGCTGCCAGGAAATCCCTGCACCAGGTTCCTACAGGATCAAGGCTGCTGTGGTCTGGAGATTGCCCAGCACTGACTGTCTGTGAAGGAGCAGAGGGCACATGAAGCACTTCAGCACTGCCTGATGTCACCTGTGGGTGTGCAGCTGGTTTTCCATCCCTCACAGATGTCTGGTTACCTGCTGAGACCTTCTCTGTCTTGCAGGGTCTGACTGCAAGCCGTGCTTACAGGAATTCACTGACCACCACAGCCCTGCCTTGGAATATCCCACCCCCAAAAGCTTCCTCCCATCCCTGATCACTGAGGATGATTCCTTCTGCACCAGCATGGCTGAAGAGAAGGCAAGTGTCCTCTTTCCTGCTGCTACCACCATGCAAGGCAGAGGCCAGGGGCAGCAAACTGGGTGGTCAGCACCATATCCAGAGGGGTTTGTGGTGGAGTAGGAATGGGGGAGAGGGATACTGATCCAAACTGTGAAGGAATACAATATTATATTGCTTCTGCTGCTGGGAAAAATCATATCTACGTGCTTTGCATTGGTGTTGGGGGGAATAAGGCACAGAGGGACCCTGAGGTGGTCGGGCTGGGGCAAGTCTGGCTGTGAGGGGCAGTAGGGGAGGGTGACTATTAGAAAGTCTGGCCCTGCTCTGCACCCCAAGATCTGCACAGGAGGCGTCCCCTTTGCAGGACTGGTGCAAGGCTCTCAGGCAGGATTTGTGCTGCCTTTGCAGGAGGACTCATCTTCCACAGAGCTGGATGTCCCAGCAGCAGACTTGCACGGCAGCACGGAGGATCTCCTCTCAGACTCTGCTCTCCACGGCACAGAGTATTACAAAGATCTGGGACTCCTGAGCCTGCCGACTGCCAAAACAGTGCCAGACACAGCAGCACAGCCAGAACAAGTACCCCAGACTGGGTCTGCCCTTCGCTCATTGGAAGAGAGACCAAGGGCTCTGAGCAAACTGTCTGTGGATGTTGCTTTTTCCAATCCCATTTCCTGCTTGGCCAACTGTCGTTTTCTGAACAAAGGCCACCTGTGCTCCTGTGCAGCGGTGCCAGGTGATGGTACCAGCACTTCTGAGCATCCTGCAGAGACAGACAACGAGCTGGACATGCAGGAGGCCCAGGATTCCTTCCCCACGCTGGTGAGATCTATGTCCACCTCCCGGAGGCACAGCTGGGAGAGCCCTCTGTCACCCGTGGACTGCAGGCGCAGGTACGGAGGGACTGTGAGTGATATTTGATGTACACAATGCAATGGAGGTGTGAGGCTGGAGACATCACACTGCCCGCAGCTCCAGCTGCTGCTGGGTGGTCTCCCTCGCCTGTCAGCATCTGCCAGAGCAGCTGGACACCCACTGCTCATGTTAGGTGGGATGTGGAAGAGGAAGTGCTAGGGCAGCAAGAGGCTTTAATGTCTCCTTGGAAGTAGGAAGACCCTCTTTTCCTGCTGTTGGGGCTGGGAAGAGAATCTCTCATTTCTGTCTGGAAGGAATCTTGAACAGCATCAGTTGCCCCGATGACCTCCATCCTCTGGCTCAAAGGGAATTTTTCCCATCAAAGAGGGATTAAGAGAGCTTTGTTAAATTCGTTTTCTTCTTGTCTGTGAGTTGGTGTGGTAGGGCCTGTGCCTGAAAGCACTGTGCTGTCCTCCAGCCCTCTGCCCTCCACGTGGCTGTAGAGGAGATTGTATTTGTAGCATGATGCTGAGCTCTGGCCGGGAGCAGAGTCAGGCCTGGCATTCCTGCCATCCTCTGCTCCTGCCACATGAATGCCTTGAGCTCCAGGTTCCTCCATGAATGCTTTCCCTGCTGACAAATGTATTGATCTCCCAGCTGACTGGGATTTAGGTGCAAGCCAGCAAGGACTAATTTTATCTCTCCTCCTTATATGGTACCCTAAAATTATCTCAGCCTGAAATCTTGGCAGTTCTTTATCAAGCTCAGACTTTGGTTCTCAGACCTATTGTTGTCCCATGTGCCATGGATCATTCACAGTTTATGCTGTAACAGGCACATGAGTAACAGTGGCATGGAGTGGCTGTTGGTGTCAGGGACACGTTCTGTCCCCTCGATGGGTGATGAAGCACATGTGAGCAGGAGGCCAGGGAAGGGGAATACACCCCACTGTTCCCTAAGCAAATGCTTCCTGAAGCCTGCCTGTGGCAGCAGGAATGAAGTGACAGTGATCTGCAGACAGAACCCATGTAGAGACTAAGATTTTCCACTGAGCTTTATCCATCATTTTGCTTCTGTGTTGTTGTCACTGCAACAGCACTTGGTGGGCAGGACACTGTGGGGCACTGGGGGAGCTGGTTCACCCCTCATTTCCCAGAAAATAATTTTTTTCCTTTCTCAAAGCTGGGCCCTGGTGGGAGCAGGATTTATGGCATGATGCCACAGTGGTGATGTGATAAACATCATCTGCCACTTCTAAATACCCAGAGGGACTTTTCTGGATGGCAGCTGACAGGGCAGCAGCTCCAGGGCAGGCAGGACAGACTGCTGCCAGGGTGGCTGCACAGTCTCAGGGGTTGCTAAGAGATCAGTGTGAGCCGTCCAGCACTAAACATCCCGGGTGACCAAGGAGCTGGGGACGCACTGGTGGCAGCCAGAGAAGCTGTTTTTAACAGGCTCAGGACTTGGTGTCCAGGCTGACGCTTCCTGTCATTTCCTTTCCCACGTGCCTGCTCTGGTGAGCCTCCTTGGCCCAGTTGCATGAGCTCGCTAGGACCACCCAGCCAAGGACATTGCAGGGGCTGTGCCATGCCGGGCACAGTGGGTCAGGTCTGCTCAACTGGCTTGTTCCTCTCCCCTGATTAGGTTCAGCCTGGATGTCACAGAGCTGGGCAGTGACCCAGAGCAGGACGATGTGGAGAAGAGGAGCCAGTCCTGCCTCCAGCCTCATGTGTCCCTTCAGCTGCCCAAAGGGGAACTGGGAGCCTGGAGCAGCAGGCGGGGTGGCACAGTGATCAAAGTGGAGATAGAGCCACTGCGCCCAGACCTCGTGGCCAGCCCTGGCTTGCAGCAGGTGGTGAGTGGGGAGCGCTGTGCACGGGGGCAGCAGGGCAAACTGGGGGTAAAGAAAGCAACACACACAGGTGTCAGCTGCAGGCTGGACTCCTTCAATGCCAGTGTGGAACCAGGAGGTCTGCAGGAATCTCAGCAAGGATGGGCTTTCTCAGATAAACTGCCCCATCTTGTGGGATAAAGGCCCTGGGAGCTGCCTGTAGTACAGCCCTCTTTTCCTATATATTTAGCTGGAATTTCCCTTGTGCAATCTGTGCCTGTTGCCTCTTGTCCTGTTACTGCAGCTCTAAGAAGAGTCTGGCCCTATCTTCTCTCTAATCCTCTGTCAGGTAGTTGAAGACAGCAGTGTCACACTCCCTCACACACTGCTTTGCTCTGGGGAATACCTTTAGACTCAATTAATATTAAAAGGACAATTGCATCACGGTGCTACATGTCCAGTAAAAGTGAGAAGTGCCTAAGAAGGTTTCAGGCATGAGTGCCACTTACTCCAGCCTTCCTGGAGCCAACAAACAGCTGGGCCTAATGGTGTCCCTGCATCATAACCCTGCCAAAACAAGAGGGAAAGGGTGAGCAATCACCTGTGATGGAGGCTTCCTTGGTGCACAAAGCACCAATGATTTCTGTGACTTTTTACTTCTCCAGAAATGTGTCAGCAGTGAAAAGAGATTGAGGTCCAAGTCTGTCCCATCAGCCTGTGAGACCATTGCCTCCCCCCAGATACCTCAGGGTTTCAACACTCCTCTTCCAGCTGTGGAAGGTTGGTATAGACTCTATGCCATTAAATGGGTTCAAGGTGTGATTAAGAAGATAAAAAACAGGAGCCGTAGCCTCCAGAAGTGTGGACAGCCTCTGCTTTCCCTTCTGCATGGTCCCAGGAGCTCCTGAAATACAAAGCCAAGCTGGTTGTGAGTCTGGCCCTGGCTAGCAGGGCAGTCTCAGTTCAGACATGCCCATCCCCAGTGACACACTGCCACATAACCTCCCTGTGGCCGGTGCATTGGTCGCTCCCTACTCAAGTCCCACCCGTGAGGATTGCCATGGAGCAAAATGTACAGGTTTCAGAGCCTGGGAAGTGGAGGGGAGGCTGGCTGTCATGGGGAAGGGCTCTGGGGTGGTACCAGCTCCTACCCTACTGCGAGCAGGACCCTCAGCAGCAAATATAATACAGACTGTGGAGAGGAAGGGTAACACAGAAAAGTGATGCAGCCTTCGCTTCCCTCACAGAAATGTGGAGCAGAATCTCCCTCCCTAACTGCTCCTGGAATTTCTTCCTTACCCATCAAGACAGAGTGGGAGCCCAGCAAGATTAACAGGGTCCAGTTGCATAGATTGCAACGTGGTGCTCTGCAAAGACAAACCAGAATCCCTGCTGAGAAGGTTTTGTGTTCCAGGTGTTGAACCCCCTGCTCTGGAGATGCTGGAGAAGGACCACGTGTCCCCAGACCACGTGTAGGTATTGTCAGTCCTGGCTGGTTTGAGATGCAGGAGATTTTTTTGAGTGTATCTGAGCTACTGCGCATGCAACAGCAAAGGAGATCCCACTCCCTGCTGGGGCATAGCTGAGCAGCTGGTCATAAACCAGTGCCTGAGGCTTTGTGCGGGGCAGAATGTCTGTGCAATGATATTTTTTAATCCCTTGCCTTTCTCTTGCCCCATCCTTGTAGGTTAATTGTCCAGAAGGTACTTCAGGAGCTGAAACATTACCATGGGTAAGTGTGTCTGGGAGAGGGACGTGTGGGCAGGTCACAGGTCTGCCTAAGGCCCACCTGGTAAAGGACTCTTGGTCCCTTGAGGGGCAAATCCCCAGGGTACCAGAATCACTGATTTATTCCAGTGAAACCAGGGTAGAATTGCAAGGAGAAGGGGCATTTCACGTAGCTCCTCAGTAACTCTAAAAGTGTTCCTGCCCCATCTAGAAGATGAGTTTCAGCTGACCCAGAAACTCTGCTCTTGTGTTCTTTGCTGTATCTGATGCCTTTTCCCTGCCCAGGGTGAAGCAGAGAGCTTGTGTGCAAGAAGGCAGCGATTCTTCCCAGCAGAACCTCACTTGGTTTGAGTTCCTGTCTAATGAGTAAGTGAGACAGCAGGTGACACACCCTTTGTGTTCTGAGAGCAGACTGATTTTGAGTCCCATTCCATCAAAGCTCTACTGCCCTGCTAATCCTGTGTGCAGGACACTGGTATCTGCAGGGGTTCAGACAGGAGTGTGGCACTGAATAAAACTTGCACACATAGTCTGAAAGTTCAGCTCCTTATTTGCAAGTGTCTCATTAATAAATGACATGGTCAAAACAGATCCTCCAGGAGATGGAAAGCTCACACTTGGGGTCCTAAAGTAATGCTTCAATGAACTTCATCAGTGATCTCCCTAAGATGGGCTTGGTCAGTGAATTTCCCCCTTTTTAAGATGTTTTGGTCTCCTTTCAGAAATGAGGACAGTGGGAAGAGCGATAAAGCAGAGAAAGGCACAAAGGTGATGCGACGTCTGAGTTCCCTGCGGAGCCGAGTCACCGGATCCTGGCAGAAGGATAAGGTGAGAGAGAGATGTTGAATTTGTGGAAGGAATTGTTAAATTCGTCAAGTAGAAAAGGCAATCTGACCGTAGTTAACAGTTAGCTGGATTGCTTTTGGATGGCTGAGGCCTCTATGTTGGTCAGCAGATGCACTGTGACCCCTAAAGTAGTGGTAGTGCATGGAACTGAGTGCATGGATCCCTGAATTCCAGCCCACCTTGCTCCAGGGCATGTTCTGGATGCTCTTATGCTGCCTTGGTGCATAGCAAGAGGAGTGCCTTGGCTAGGTGACTGCCTGGATCACTCTTCGTGGCAGGAGGAGCTTGCAGAGGGACAGCAAAGTGTGTCCTGCCCTTCATCACAAATAGACTTAGACTAGAGGGACTGGCCCAAGCCTTGGGAAGGCATTTGGGAAAAGCCATCCCACTGTACCTGCTGCCCACCACCTTTCTGCTCGTTTGTACCAGTGGGGAAAGGAACGTGTGGGCAGTGCAAGGCCTGTGACTGAGCTGTGTTCTTCTCTCCTTCCAGGGTAAGAACAAAGATCAGCCCAAGGAGAGAGAGAAGGAGAAAGAGGCAAAGGAGACAAAAGAGAGGTGTAAAGATATCAATGGGCACCAGCTCGTGCCAGGGGTTTTCTCCAGTTGCACCAGCTGCTCACTGTGTGCCAAACCTCTTGGGAATAAAAGTGGTCTGCAGTGCCTGAGTGAGTATGGCTGTCACTGCCTGGCTCTGCCCCAGCCTGCGCTCCCCGCCTGCCCTCCAGCCCAGGCTGTTCTCCTGCCTAAACCAGCCCCCTGGATTGCTTCACTTCTCTGCCTGGCTCGACTCTACCCCACCACCCTGCTTGGCCTGGCTTGGTTGTTTCTCCAAATAGTCTAAATGATCTCTGAATCCTGCCTGGCAATAATTTATCCTCATTTTCTTTGGCCACTTGACCATTTCCTGCCCCTTTCCCCCAAGGAGGGTTCTAGGTCAACTTCTCTCTTTTTTTTTTATTATTATGAAGTTCTGCTTTGCCTGAACAAATATCCCAACGGCCTGAGTGTAGCTGGATCTTTCAGGCTGTTTTTCACAGCTGCAGTGATGTTTCAGCTCAGCATCTGCCCTATGCACGGGCACAGGGATTTCTAGAGCATCCAAAACTTTATTAACTAACAAAAAGTCAAATCTTGCCTCCCAGAACCTGCATGGGTGAGACTGTTGCTTTTCAGCTCTAAGTAGTGCCAGCATGCATGGGCCTCTGTGCTCCCACTGCATCCACTGTGGCATGGCTTTGGCTGACAACCCTGTCCCTCCTCTTTGGGGCAGGTACTCAGGGCACTGAAGAACATTTTAATTCCCAAGGGATTGTCTGTGGGCAGAGAAAATTTTCTGGAAATGAAAGGATTGCTCTCTTTCTCCACCCTGTACCCTCAAGCAATTCTTGCTCTCCAGTGAGCATCTCTCAGAGGCTCCTAAGGTCAGTAAAACCTTTCTGGGGCATAATGGGACTGACTGCCCTCGGACATGTGTGGTGAGAAATATAATTTCCCTTCAGGGAAGCTGGAGGGAAATTGAAAAGGGGCACAGACCTGGCTATTAGTGAGCATTTTTCAGGCACCACAGCAAAAAGTAGGAAGCAGGGAGCTGAATAAGAGCTTTGTGGATATTTAGAGAGAACCTAAATATTATGGGAGGAAGCAGAGTTGTGCCTTGTCATTCCTGTGTGAGGAACCTCCCAGCCAGAGGCTCTGTTTGCAGTCCTGCACACTGCTTTACAGAAATACCTTAACCTGGAAGGATACAGACTGTCCTTGATCCCCATGAGTGTGGAGCCATGCTCTGTATGGTCTTGGGAACTCTGAGGGCATTGTTACTGTGAGTGATTCTCCCTTGGACAGCCGTATGGAGATCTGTGATTTGGAGTTGAAGCTAGCTGTTAAAATGAGAGTGTGGCTCAGCATGGCTTGTCCATCATAAATACACAGGGATTGGACATGAGTTAGAGTAACTTTCACCTTGTTTCCCAGCCCTTCCATGAGGAATGTGTTCTGTCTTGTGAACATTCAGGAGAAAAACTCCAAGGTGGCTGAGGTACTGGTTTATGTTTGGGACTCTGTGACATCTCCTTTGGCTCTTGGCTGCCCAGGCTAACGCAGGTGGCAGAGCAGCACAGCTTGTTTTATAATGCTCTGTTTGCAGTGGCTTGAACTGAGGCTGAACAATTGGGCAGGATTCTGAGATGTCCATTACAATTAATGGCCTGCCTGTGGTGAGAGCTGAGCTGGGACTTGTGGTGAGACAGCTGACAGCCTGAGAGTGCCTATATTTGGATGATGCTGGGCTGAAACCTTTGCAAGCTGCTGCTGAGCTGGTAGTTGATATCAGCAGCTCCCGTTACTGCAGCTCGGAGCAGTGTGTGGTCTCCTGACTAGTCCGTGATAGAGCTATGGAACAGCAAGCTCCGGGGCCACCGGGAAGCCGGAGCAGCAGGCCTACTTTTTAGAAGTGTGAGCAGCTCTGTCAGGCTCAGTCTAAGCCGTGGCTGCTGCCAGGATGTGAGGATATTTGGCTGCGCCTCTTGTTTTCTCCTCATGAGCTCACATTTGACTATCCCTACGCCTTGGCCCCCAGCCAGCCCTCGGCCCGTCGCTGGTCAGGTGCTGCTGGTGCTGTTGTTGTCCCCGTTGTATTTTTAACTGCAGCACCACCACGTGGTCCAAGGAAAAACGGGCTCGTGGAAAACACGGGAAAAGATGGTGGTTAAAGAAGGGGATAAGCTGGAGGGGGAGGAAGGATGGGGGAATGATTACAAGCCTGAGGTCTTTTCACTGTCCAGTAGACACAAAAAGTCCGGTGACTTCCATGGCTGTGATGAGCTAGAGGAGGAAAAGCTTTCTTATTAGAGACACTAACAGCAGGAGGAATTCTGCGTTTAAGTCAGAACAAAAAAACAGTGTTCTGCTGGAAACGTGTGTGAGCTGTGAAGAAAGTGGGCAGCTCGGATAGCCTGGTACACTGTAACTCGTTTCTCTCTCCCACTGATTCCTCCCATCTATCCTCACCCCACACAACACAGAGTCTCCCAGGGGAGGAGGCTGTGCTGTGTGTCGAGGGTAGAGATGTAGGAGAGTCTCTGCAGCTCACAGATGTGCAGTTAGGAGCCTGGCAGGGATGAAAAACAAAGAGGAATGATTGCAGTCACAGGGATCTCGACAACAGCGGCCACCCAAACTCTGCCGTTATGTAAACTATGAGCTGTGAGTCCCTAGGTTTATTGTTCACCTGGAAATGAGAAAGCTCCTCTTGAGCCTTTGCTATCATGGGTAGAGAAGGTTCTGTGCCTAAATTAATCCTCTCTTATAAACATGCTTCCAGAGTTTATGCAACAAGAGTTAGATGAGTCCCAGGGAAGCCCTGACAGGAGGAGAGCTCTCCAAGCAGGCTGTGCCATGGAGGCGAGCCAGGGATATGCTGTGGAATACAGATGGAAGGAGGATTGCTTCCCTTGAGCTTGAGCACTGGGGTAGAGGTGGGTCTTCTACATCTTTAGCTGACAGTCAGTCACTATTACTTCATGAGAAAGACAGAGCCCAGGCCCCCACAGGGGTGTCAGATTGACCATCCTCTCCCAAGGAAACTGATAGCTGCAACTAAAATTTGGCAAGCTTCAGACAAACTCCTTTAAGAGAAGGTGCTCATTTTAATGAATCTTCCTGAACAATACAGGCTGTGCTGGACTGTCCACCTGTCCTAGGCTGACCCTTGCTGGCTGCTTCAGTGCACTGGCTGATCTCTAACTGGTTGCTGTAACAACTGGTCTCCAGGATTTATTTAAGGCATGTTGTGAAAGAGGTTTGGAGAACCATTTCCTTTCTCACAATGAGTAAGGGAGAGGACACGGATTTCCACAGTTTGTCAGGCAAACATCCTCCACCCATGGCCAAGGAGAGGCCAGAATAGCTTTTGGTTTAGACCTGAAATTTGGTATGAAATTCACCTCTCATTCAGCTCTTGCACCTGCATGGTTTTGCTTTTGGATTCCCAGTGCAGTACCAATAAGCTAATAGGTGAAGGATAGTTTTGGCTTATGATAAGGAGGAATTACTTGATTTTCTATCTTGAAATTTCTGTTCATAGCCCACACAGAGTCCTGAGAAATCTGAAAAACAGCAGGCAACCTGGAACTCTGCATTTCCAGAGAGAGACACAGCTGCCAAAAATCTTCTGTTTTGGGGGGGGAAAAGGAGGTTTGGCTGCTGTAACATGATGACAGTGATAAATGGACTGGGAGTCCCACTTGGAATAAACTATTACTGATAGGAGTCCTGAGCAGCTGCATCAGGCTGTGGGTTAAGGTGTTCTGAGCCAATGGAGCAAATGTAAAAGCGGCTGCAGCACTGGTTGCAGAGGAAACACTGGCTGAGCTGAGTGTCCTGACACAGAACTGGCTCAGCCAGCTCAAGAGGGCTTAGAAAAGGAAACCAAAGTACATCCTATTCTCAGTGCTTCTCCTTTTCTGCTTTTCACTTTCTTTTTGTATCTGGAACATCTCCGAGTGCTGCTCCTTCCATTCCCTGATAAATGAGGATCTTGTACATTTGGGCTGACAAATGCATAAGGACAGTAATCAACCTGAGACACATTCAGCAAGAAATCTTTTGTTATTACAGAATTACACAGGATTAGACAGTTGGTGCTCTTCTCTTCTTTGCAATCCAAACCTTAGCTCCAAGCTACAGAGTCTTGGAGCTGGCTGCTGTGCCAGATTTTGCACTGATTTTGTGGCGATGCCCTGAGGCCGCACAAGCACAGCACGTTCTCTCCATGACAGCTGCAGTTGGGCAATCTGCAACGCTTTACTTTTATATTACAGCAAAGCACGAAGTTTGAAGTGCCTAAGGATTAATCAGTCACCAAGTGACATCCAGCTGTTTACCACCAAACCGCTTTATTTAATGGTCATTTCTCTGTAGTGCTGACAGGCCCCAATCCCCAACTGGGATCTCAGTGTACTCAGTCTTGTAGAGAAGCAGCACAAAAGTGAACATTTTGAAAAAGCTTGCAACTATGAGACAAAGATAAAAATAAAATCGATTAAACAGGTGGCAGTGTGGAAATCAGAGACCACATTGGCCCCATGGCAGGATTTCATCACATTTCCAGCCCAGACAGTGGCAGGTTCTTTCAAAGCAGCATGGGAAAGCTGCAGGGTGGATTTTGAGAGGGAAGTTTGTTCTGTAATCATGTATGTTGTGTTTTCAAGCTCAACAGGCAAGTAGGATATGTGTGGTTTAAAATATGACAAACTTTTGATCAGGACTGTAAATCCTCAGATTGAAATCGGGAGGTGAGGTTGGGTGGTTAGCTCTTCTCAGTTTTCCTCCCTGCACCGAGTACCCCAGCAGCCCAGTGCTAGTTACATCAAACCGTATTGGTGGCAGGGAAAAGGTGTTTTTTCCAGCAAGCAGTTTGGTTCTAGGAGTCAGTGCATGGATTTACTGCTAGGGAAGATAATTCCCCTTTGCTCTCGTCGTTTGCCTGTGCAGGGGTCACTGACAAAGGCCGGGCAGGCACTCGCTGTTGAGGGGCGGATAGGGAAAGCCAGTGCTTGCCAACATCTCCAGGCACTGCAGCCTTGCCTTGGCAGGGTGTTTGTAAACACTCCAGCACATTGGGATGGCAAATCCCACCAGCCTTTTAATAATAAACTATGTATTTCAAGTCCCAGGCACTGTGCAAACACATGAAGTGCCATGCTGACGGTGTCACTGGGGTGGCACATCTCATCTGTTAGGGGCCTCTTTAGTCTGGGAGGAGCCATGTGCTCTCCCTGAGGGGAAAGTATGGGCTAAGGGTGGCCATGTGCCCTCCCTGAGAGGAAAACAGGGGTTGGGGGGCCCATGTGTCCTCCCTCAGAGAAGTCATGGGTTCTGGGCAGCCATGTGTCCTCCCTGAGGAAAAAGTGCAGGCTTGGGGGGTGGCCATGTCCTCCCTGAGGGGAAAGCACAGGCTGAGGATGCTCATGCTGTCCCTGAGGGGGACATGCAGGTTGGGGGCCCTGTGCCCTTCCTGAGAGAAAATGCAGGCGATGGGCGGCCATGTCCTCCCTGCAAGAGGAAGGAGCAGACAATGTGTGGTTGTGTGCCCTCCCTGAGAATGAAGCACAGGCTGAGGATGCTCATGCCCTCTGTGAGGGAGACATGCGTGTTGGGGGCCCTGTGCCCTCCCTCCAGGAGGAAGGAACAGGCCGTGAGTGGCCATGTGCCCTCCCTGAAGGAAAGTGAGGGTTGTGGGTGGCTCTGCTTTCCCTGATGGAAAGCGCGGGGCTAGAGGGACCGCGTGCCCTCCCTGAGGGGCAAGTGACGGCTGTGGATGGCTCTGCCCTCCCTGAGAGGCAGGAGCAGCTGGAGTGGCTGTGTCCTCCATGAGGGGAACAAGGTGGGCCAAGGGATGGCGTGGAGGGAGGCGCTCCACCCTGAGGAGTGCCCTCCCTCACGGAAGGCACAGGCTGTGGGTAGTCGTACCCTTTCTGAAAACGCAGGCTTAGGGTGGCCATGTGCCCTCCTTGAAGGGCAAGTGTGGGTCGCAGGTGCTTGTGCACTCCCTGAGGGGAAAGCGTGGGTCAGGGCTGGGTGTGCTCTTCCCGAGGAAGGAGCAAGCTAAGGGTGGCCGTGTTCTCTCTCTGGGGAGTGGGCATGAGCTGTAGGTGCTCATGGGGATGATACCCCTGAAGGGCGGAGGATGTTTATGTGCCTTCCTTGAGAGGAGCGTGCGGGCTAAGGATGCTCATGCCCTCCCTGAGGGAAAAACATGGGCTAAGAATGTCTGCGTGCCCTCCTTGAGGGGAAGGTGCAAGGTATGAGTGCTCTCCCTGAGGGGAAAACACGGGTTAAGGGTGTCCGTGTGCCCTCCCTGAGGGGAAAACACGGGTTAACGGTGTCCGTGTGCCCTCCCTGAGGGGAAAACACGGGTTAAGGGTGTCCGTGTGCCCTCCTTGAGCGAAACGTCCGGGCTGCGTGTGCTCGTGCGCTCTCCCTGACGGCAAAGCGCGGGCTAATGGTGTCCGTGTGCTGTCCCTGAGAGGAAAGCAGGTGCTCAGAGTGTCCCTGTGCTGTCCCTAAGGGGCCAGGACGGGCTCGGCCGTACCGCGGCGCGCAGGCGCACCCTCGTCCCCATTTTCCCTTCCGGGACACGGGGGCGTTTCCTGTTGCTGTGGCGGCGGCTCCCGGGACCGAGAGGGAACCGGCGGCTCCCCGGGGAGTCCGGTAAGAGACCGGGCTGTCAGCGCGCCCGCCGGCCCCCGGCTCCGCTCCCCCCCCGGCCCTAGCGAGCCCCCGGGCACCGGCACCCCCTCCCCGCGGCCGCGGCGCGGGCACCGCTCGGCCCCGGTCCCTGTGCGGGCAGCGGGGGCTCAGAGGGCTCCACGGGGTCCCGGCGTTTGGCCGGGGCAGCGGGTTGATCTTCGCTTTGCCCCAGTCCCGCAGGTTTACAGCCGTCCCGACCTTTGCAGCTCGGGGCTTCAGCTGCAGGACGGGACGCAGCTTGAAAGATGCAGTGTTTACATTAGAAAGCGCTTTTAAGGGCTACCAAAGGAGTGGGAAATGTTGCTGTGTGCGGTAAGGAGGTGAGCGGCTGTAGCCTGTGTGAAACCGGCTCTCTTTATGCCACGGCTTGAGTCTGAGCATCCTTGTGATCATTAAATCCCGCACCTCGTCCTTTCCGTTCTTACACGCATTGGATGTACTGGTGCTGAGAAAAGTGTGGGATGTGCGTGAAAAGACCTTAAATGCGTTAGGAAAAAAATGGTGAAAACTTCCCCTTATCCACAATTGCGAAGACTGACCCATTTTAAATATTCCACGGCCCTGGCTCCTTGGGGAGAGGAGCGGGTGATGATATCAGCTTAGCTTGTGTGTGCTGAAAGGAAACGCCAGCAGGAGCTAGGAGTGGTGATGGATTTTGTAGGAGGAGCGGGGAAACAGGCAGTGATTCGAACGAATAGCTTTCTGAATGTTTCTGGTATTATATTTGGTGTCGCTGCTCTAATAAATAAGCTTAATTTCTGAATATTGTTTGAAGATTTGGTGTATCACCGAGAGAAAAAAGGGCTGCTTCTTAGTTCCTTTGCACTCCCCTCTTAAGGGGGTTTTATGGGAAGCTTTTTTATTTGGCACTTTTTTGTTTAAATTTATAAAAGTAATAGTTTCTCTTTGGCACGGTGAAATAAAAGAAACCCACGGAACATGGCTCTCAAACAGGAGCCATTGGACATTATGTGTTGTAGTTCCACCTACTGTTTACCTATGAAATATTTTAAATACCTTTTATGATTGTCATAGTTGCTGCTTCAGTTCTGTAGTGTTGACTGGGGGAAGGGTTCAGCGTGAGAGAATTGAATTGGGACTCCTGTTTCTTTTAGGATAATATGCAGATTTTATTTGGCATTGTTTAAAAAACAGAACTATTGGTTGTTTATGTGTTTCTGTGCCTAAAGAAAACCCTGTGGCTGCCAGGACTTGCAGTGTTGGGAATCACACAACCCCTCTTTTGCTTCATCCAACTGATATTTTGGCAATAAAACCAGGTACAGTGAGTAAGTAATTTTAGGTTGTTCTGGAGACAAAGAGGAATGCTCTAACAGGGAGGCTGAAACTTGATAATTTAGTGCTGTTGCTGTCTGGCATGGACTGTCTCTGTTTCAGAATGTGAATATCTCATCTCCCTGCACCCTTCCCGTTTTTGGTTTCTGCCTCTGCCTAATTAGGCAAGTGAGAAAACAAGTAAACACCGGCCACCAGAGCCACTAGGACAAAGTTAAATCTGCTCCAAGTTCCTCAAGATACCTGACCTGGATTTACCCGATACAGAAACTTCCTCGTGTTCCACTGAAACTCCTCCTCTTTTCTGAGAAGTTTTATCACTGACACTCTGCTCTTTCTGGAATGCTGTGGTGGTTTGAAATGTTTCTTGGCCATTGTGTTGTGTATATCTCTGTATAAATGCAGAATTTATATTCTGTGTTAATCATTCATATGTGGGTTGTTTCCTTTGTCAGTTCAAGAGGGAGGAGTTCCCTCGCTGTGGTGTAAGGGTGAGGAAGGAGGGAAGAGATTCTCTTTGATCCCTGAAGCACTGGACAGTTGAAAACAGGAAAAAATATTAAAATTATTAATTTTACAAGGAAGCTAATTTGTCCTTGGCTTTCTTCAGCTGCTTGGATTTCACAGGTAGTGAATATTTCCTTAGTTCTGAAGAGAGTTCTTGAACTCCTTGTATCATTAGAATCACTGTTAAAATCTGTCCCTGTTTGAACTTAGCTGCCTTAAAGTATTTTTTTAATCAGTTATTTAAAAAATAAACAGAAAAAAATTCTTGAGATAAGGAAAGTCAATAGTTCAATTTTAGATTAATCACAGCATTTTTGTCTGTTAGTTGTTGTTTGCAAGTGGCCTTTTAAGAGTTATTTTATTGGGCAGTACCGTTCCAGACCAAAGGTCAGGGTCATAGTGCTCATAATGTCTGGTGAGTCATAGATTTGTCCTGGAATCCAATTCTGGAAGACATTTATAGGACATTGGCAGTGTCTGATCCCCTGGAAGGTATTCCAGCTGAGGAAAAAAATGTCTTTGCCTGTCCCTTTCCAGCCAGGTTTGTTGCCCTCTCATACTGTGAACAGGGTGATGCTTTTGAGTGTTGTAATATGTTGTCCAATAAAATGCTCCTAGGTTGTAAATTACTTTCTGTGAGCCATTGGGACAACATCTCATTAATAAGGGAAGGATTTTTATTATACCAGATAGTAAATTCATTACCCTCAGTCATGAACAGGATCTTTTCTGATGTGTATGAGCCTTTTAGTCTTAAATATTTCTTTGCTGGTTGAGGTCCTTGCTTTAGTCACTCATGAGGTCATCTTTGGCACAGGCCCCTGCAAGATGCTTCAAGGGAGTGACAGTCCCTGTAGTAAGCAGATCTGGGATAATGTGATGCTCCCAAAATTCTCAGCCTTAATTCCAAACCCACTGATTAAACCCCAGGAGCAGCCCTGGTGGGTTTACTCAGTTTCCACACTCTGTGTGGTTCAGTTGCTCTGGTACCCTTAGCTGTAGTAGTGGTGCTGCTGTCCCCATCCAGTTGAGGTGACCCAAATCCTTGGGCCTTTTTGGTGTGTTGGCACTTTGTCTGGTGTCGTCAGCACTGGCCAGAGTTGCAGCCCTTCTGCATAGTCTGTATCAAGATGAAATCCTTTGGAGGGTCTGTTTTTCCCCTGCCAAATTAATCTTCTTGCTGTTCAGTGAGTGATTGAGGGAGGAGAAGACAAGGAAGAGCCTGGGTGCAGCCTTCTGAGTTTTTATCTCTGCCTTTCTCAGGAATATCTTCTGTGCCTCTCTTGTTTGGGAAGAGCTCGCTGACAGAACTGTCCTTTTTTTTTTTTTTGGACCTTCCCAAATTCTTGATCTGAATAAGACCAAATGCTACCGATGGTAAATGCAAAAATAATTTTCTTTGTCAGTTTGAGCTTACTGATGCTGCTTTGCTCTGGATGGCTGGAAAAGATAGAAATCTGGTATTTCTCCACACCTGTCAACAACCCTTCATATGTATCTCTGCTCTTAAACATCAGCCTTCATGTGTACAGGTTCCTGTCCCTTCTTCACTGTCCCCTGTCCCTCATTTTTCTCTTTGCTGACCCCTGCAGTTCTCTGATACCATTTTCAGAGAGGCTTAATAAGAATGCAGAATAATAAGAATAAATGCAGAAATCTTACATGCATAGAAAGGAAACCATAGTCACTAGTGTTCAAAAGCTCCTTCTCCTCCTGAATAAGTGTCCTTCCTTCAGCACTGCAAAAGTGTGTTGAACAGAGGAAGCTGGAGCATGTTCTATAAAATGAAATATGCTTATAAAACAGTCTTCTGACAGGTTTCAGATTTCTCTTATGTGGGCAAAAATAATGCCACTTTGAAGTCATTAAGTAAATGCCTTTTAAATTGTCTCATGGAGAATCAGGTCCTTGGATTCAGCTGCAGTTTCCTGCGGCTTTTTTGTAGCATTTTCCTGTTTTCTAGTATGTTCTCCAGTGTTGTGTAAAGAACCTTTCAGCGGTGTAAGGAAGTCATACACAGCACTATTAGATATGTCAGCTGATTAAGTGAAAAATACCTACTGAGAGCGCCACAAGCTGTTCTCTTTAACAGAGCAAGGGCATGATTTTAAAATTGAAATACATTTTTAAGTGAGATCCCTTTTACAGTTACCTTAACAAGGAACCCAAGCTTTTCAAGTAGGAATTGGTCCTACTAATCATTGATAGGAAAAGAATTACTGAATGTAATCGCTGAAAATGAGTAAATGTCAGGGAATATGAATATCTAGCTGAAGTTTGATGTTTCTGGATGACTACATGACAGAATTCTAGATGAGTTAACGTGGATTTCAGGACCGTGTGGGAAGGCAGTGGCTGTAGGAACATCGGGCATCCATCAGACTGCCTGTTCTTCCCTGAAGGGAATCCATCTGTGAGCAGGACTTGAGGCCAACCCAGCCTGACGTAATGGAGAATTTTCTCTATTTCCTTTTGTGCGGTGATTTTTGTCCTACAGTTTGTTTCTTTGTCTCAGGAGAAAAGGGGTTTCCATTGTCAACTACTTGTTTGTTGTTGAGGCATATTTTCTAACAAGTTCTTCGTTCCCTCGTGGTAGGTGGAGGCCTTATCACTGCTGAAATAATGAATATATTTGTTATTCTCTACACAGTTTTAATAAGTGAATAACTTTGATACATTTTTCTCGTGCATTTGCAGAGGCACATACATTTGAAATTAGTTGCGGTGCCTTTTGGTTTGTGGCGTGGGGTGTGGTAGTGGTAGGAATATCCCAAATAAGAGAAGTTGTGGGAGGTGACAGTTTTTGTGGATTTTTTTTGTGGCAGGCACTTGGGAGCAGAACTCTGCACTTCATTTCCCACATTTGGGGAAGTTGTATAACATGTAGGCATCTTGCAGGTCTGTACACTCAGTCTTTCTCTCAGTCTTGTTTTTATATCTTTATTAATTTACTTGTGTTTAAAGCCAAGTAAGTATTTTGGTCCTGTTCTCAGGCTTTTGCTGAAATCATGAAAAACACAAGTGAGCATCTCTCTAGGTTAGCCAGGAGCCTTAAAGCAGATCCCTAGTCCTGCTGCCAGGCGGGGGTGGTTCTGAAGAAACCTTGAATAGTTTTTCCTCCGTGCTTTAAACATAAACTGGCTTTTCTCTAGCAGGTATGGTGTTCATCTTTCCAGTTTTGTTCTATTTCTCTTTTAACAGGCATGTCTGGGAAAAGGCAAATCCTGGTGTCCTTTACTGACTTGTTGGTATCCTGCTTTGCTTTTTATGAAGGATCTTGTTTTATAGATGGGCAGAAAGGCTGCAGAAAATATTTGGCACTATCAGTTCCCCTCCTGTTTTCTCAAGAAGTAGTTATCAGAAGGGAAAAAAACCAGAGATTGGATTTTATTATACTGTTAATAGTTTTATGGCTTTTGGGTGAGAGGACTGCTTTAGCTCCTGTATCTGGGAACAATTCTTTTGTGCAGCTGGAAGGGTGGTACTGCTGTGGTGCTGGTAATGCTCTGATGATTCTGGAGAGTGTTTTGATCTTTAATTTACTGTGGTTACTGCAGCTCCCAGCAATAGTCCGTGCAGAAAGGCAGCTATTCCTGTGGAGTCAAAGAATTGCTGCCCTCTTGACTGGTATCAATTTTGAATGGAGAGACATGGAAATGGCCTTTGCAAAGATGAGGAAAACTGTGCTCCACTGAGTGGAGGTTGGGCAGAAAACTGGTCGTGCATTCCAGAGTGGCTCTTGGTTCTTGCATGTGTGAATTGCACTCAGTTGTTCAGTCTTACTGAAAAAAACTCGAGGGTTTGGTATAAAATCAAGACCAGAACATGCACAACAAGGATGCTTGCCACAACACCTGAGCTTACTCTGCATCTCTTTCAAAATTAAGATCCTTTATGTGTCATTATTCCTTTCCCTGCACAGGAAAGAAGAACAATTAAAACTTTTTTTTGTGTGTGTGCATTTCAGATTGTGCAGTGAATGTCCACAAGAACTGCAAGAGTTTGCTGACTGAATGCAGCAGCATCAGACCCAAGGTGGGCTTTACCATTTGTTCTTCTTTTATAATAACAAGGCTTGATATAGTAAGTTTAATTTATGTGAGTGGTTTAATTTACATCAGTAGAGAATCTTGCTCTACATCTTTGAGACATCAAGTAGTTATTAACCTGTCATTATGGTAATCAATGATAACTTATGGAGGGGAAATAAAGTGAAATGTTTTATTGCTATACTGTAAATTACTTAGCCTGTGTCCCAGAACTGTGACTAACCCTAAGAATGCTCCAAACTATCATTTTTTGGGGGAATATAGTTGAATTTTGTGCCATCTCAAAGCTGATGGAAGAGCATGAGGGGTGGAGGGGAATTTGGTCATAACAGTTGCATACTATTTCTAAGCTGGAAAATGCAGAATAAATTATTTCATTTGGGAACTGTGATGAACTTTGTGTTGCTGTTTATTTTTTATCTCTGTCACCCTGGTGCCTGTGATTGCATGTAAGGTCACAGGTTGTTTCACATAGATGTCTATCTGTTGGGGTTTTTTGTTCTGGTATTGGTTTTGAAAATCATTTCCTCCTCCTTATAACTAATAATACTTGAGGGAGTTTTAGTTTGTTTTAACCTGCAAGTGCTGATGATTTCAGAGACTGATAGCAGATTAGGGAGTACTGTGAGGAGGAAAAGTGAGAGCAGAGCAGCTCAGACCTGAGCAATTAGAGGTTAGAGGAAGTGTGTTCAGCCATTGGTGATGTAGAATGTAACTCTTCTGAGGGCAGAAATGTTCTTGTGGGGGTTTTGATATATAATTTTAAACATCTCAGGGCATTGTGCATTTTCCTTTTAAACCGAAAAATTCACTTGCTCTGATGCTTTCATTTCTCTTCACCACCACTTCACTTCTTTTCTTTCATTCCAGTCTTCACCACCACCCAAAACTTCATGGTTGAATCAGCCCTGACAAACCACTCCTGAAGAGAGCAGAGAGGGAGTGGTGGCACAAAATGGGGTGAAGAATTCAGGCAGAAGTGGGAACCCCAAAGGGAAGCTCCCCAAAAGCCATTTGTTACAGCCTGTATGATTTATTTAATTTCCTTGCATCTTTGATAACTTGTTTTAATATCCTAGTGTTGCAAGAAGGATGAAGTGTAGCAAGAGTACCAAAGGTGCAATTTGAAATGGACAGTCTAAATTTTTGGCTGGATTTGTTTAGTCAGGATTGCTAGGAGCTAAACAACAGCGAAGTGTCGGTGAAGACTGTCAGCATGAAGGGGTTGCTTTCATCTCATAAATTAATTAGCATGGCTTTAATTTAGTTGTAGCTTCACTTTTGGTTCTGTTTCAGCCTGATTTATACCTTGTGGAATTTAATACAAAGGGTTAATGTCTATATGTCATTCGTCTGCCACATGAAAAAATCAAAGCTGTTATTGTGTTAAATCTTTTTATATTCTCAGTGAACATCTTCACTTACAGTTAGTGCTATAGGATAGGAAAAATCTGATTCATTTTGGACTGAAAGTTTGGTCTGTATGTGTAAGAATATTGTATTTTTTCCTATAGCAGAAAGATTTGCAGCACAGACCTTCTGGATCTCCACAAAGTTCGCCCCAGTGCATTTCCCCAGGTTTGTACTAAAGAATGATTTCTGTGCTCAAGGCTTATCTGTTCGATTGTATTTTTTTTCTTTAATATGTTTTAAAGGCTATACACAGTGTATTATTGAAGTATAGAGAAGGTCTCTTTTAATAAGATGGTTTCATTTTTTTTTCTATTGGGAATGGCTTAGAGGCTCCTAGCAATCTCCTGTGTGTTTTTATCTTTTTATCTTTTTATTTTTCTTTATACCTTCTTGCTGTGTAACCTCAAAATATCATGGTGAAAAGGGATCAATAAGCTCGTTTTTCATTGATTGTCTATTCTCTGGCCTCTGAAAAGACTAGAACTGTGAACTTTGTTTTACATCAGATTTTCATAATTGTCTATTTAAAACTTGCCTGCAGCTAGTGGTTGCTAGAAATCTCTAAGACAAGCTAGCACTAATGGTCTGAACATAAGTCTTTGTTGAAACAAAGTGAGGAAAAAGGATCTGGGAGGAAAAAAAAAGCAAGAAGAAAGAACATCTGTATTGCAGCATAGGCTTTGAAATATCTTTTTGCTCCTGGAAAAGACCATCCCAGTCACAGGTGTATTAAATGGCATTTTAATTTGTAGATGGTACAAGGTCTGCATTAACAGAACAGGTGAGTGTCAGAACACAGCTGACTTGGGTGTCTGAGCATCACTCTGGGTGTTCCAGGTACCATTTGCATTGCAAGGTGTCTTCTTCATGCAATGATTCTTCCCAAGAGGCAGCACAGGGGATAATTGTTACAAGGAGATAAGTGGCTGTTTGCATTACCAAGAATGGGTCAGTGCATTTAGGAGACAGTGCAGAGACTAAAATAGGAAGCAATAAGGGCTAATGAAAATGGGAGAAGTTGTCTGTAGGGCTGGTCGGCGAGGAGCTCTGTGGTACCCAGGCTGGCCTGTGTGAGGGGAGCAGCGATCGATGTGGGGCACAGCAGTGTGCAGACAGTGCTAATTGAACTCAGAAAATGGCTTTTGGGCCATGCAGGCTCTGCTAGGCAGACAGTACTCATTTTCCTTAGTCAAAAGCAGAAGCTGGAAATTAAAGGAACAGCTAATAGCCTGGGCATTGTATGTTCTTAGCCACAGCATAATCCTGCAGACTGTAGTGCCCAGCAAAAAATCCCAAAGATACTGTATCAATGTAAAAGAAAAATTCATTTTAAGAGGGGTATAAACTGTGTTGTGTGTTCCCATCCCTCTCCCCTTGTTTCGCCTCTGGAGATTTTTTAGATCTGGCCTATCCTTGTGTAACAGAACTTTATGTTCCTGCTTTGTGGAGCACAGAAAGAGAACTTGATGGCCAATAATTTCGATGCTTCCCCAAATGGAAACAGAGGGACATTGGTTATTAAGCCTTTGTTTAAGAAATCTGACTTGGCAAATCTTGCAAATATCTAATTAGTCTCCTTTTGGGGGTTGGAGGTGATGGAAAGGACTCAGTTTACCCAGTCTCTTGTAGACTGACAGTGCACTGTGTGTGTAGCCAGGAGGTTTTCAAACCCAAACAGGTGTTGGGAAAGGTGTTTTCAGCAGCAAAAGATGTGGTGAAATAATTTCTATTAAATGTCATTGATGAAGCCTCCCTTGCAGCCCCAAAACATCTTCGTCAATGAAGATTAAATGAGAGACAAGCAGGCATAGAGCAAAGGATATGAAAAAATGTGGAAAAACCTGTTTCATGACAAGAACCACAAATACCTTGATTTAACTGCTTCACTGAGCAAGGCAGAAGTGGGAGAGACAATTATTAGTGAAGGTACACTAAGGAGGGCAGGCTGAAAAAGGGAAACTTTTAGGGATGGGTGGGCACCAGTGTTTTTACTAGCAAAGTGATGCATACACCTTGTCTGGGAATTGGAGACCCCCTTGAACTGCTACAGCAGCAGCCCCCTGGTCCTGGAGCAGCCTCCTGGACATGGGACTGGGAGGGGGCTGGGTCTGTCCCTGCAGTGACAGAGCCCTGGGTTCAGGATATCCGTGAGATAGCTCCCACTCCCATGTCCTTAAAAGCTCTTTGAAAAAGGGCAGCTACAGACCTTGTCAGGGATCAGTTCTAAAGATTGTCTGGCTGAGTCTTCATCTTTGACTTCCCTGAAGTTCCTTTTTTAAAAGGATGTATTTTGTCTCCCGTTCCTTATCATTTATTACAGACATTAGTACTAAATAATTGTATCCATTTTTTATAAGTCTATTACAGGCTTCCACGTATTGTCTAATAGTGATTAAAGTTTCAAATATCTTTCCAGTTCACAGTCTGTCTAGATTTAAAAAGCATTAAAAAGCTGCAGTATTAAAATTAAATTTAGCTCTGGTATCTATTATGTGCAGTGTGTGTGCATGCAGATATAAATCGCTGTGAGCAGTAAGCATTGCAAAGAACTTGTGGGTTTTTTTCTGTGATCTCTGATTTTTCTTGTTTGCCATGAAATGTTCTGTGCCCTTATACGGTGGGGTGTGAATAATTGTGTGTAGGTTCTGGTGTTTTACTAAAGGAGAAGATACTTTGCAATTTCCACACTAAATGGGCACAGTAGGGACCAATTTCCTGCACTTCAGACCTGCTGATTTAGCCAATACAGTAAGTTAAGTGGCAGCTTTACATTTCTAGAAGGATCACAGGTAGTATAAAAACAGAGCATCTCTGGGGCCACTTTACTGTGCCAGGTCTGAGGGCAGCCAGTGCTGAGCATGGGGAATACAAATTCAAAAAGCAGCGGCAGAAGCAATGCGATACCAGCTCACCCCGAGCTGTCTTTTTGTGGTTCCTTTTCAAGAAAATGGAATGAGAATGTTTTTTTGGACAATGAGCTCCTGACATCCAAGATCCTGTCAGTTCTCCGTCCGCATTCCGAGCGAGGGCTGAGAGCAGGCGAGCTGCAGTGCACGCCTCATTTTCTGAGTACCAATTCCATTTTTGCCTCTTTAGCCACTTCTCTGAAGGAGCAGCCCCGAAGTCTTCTCCTGGGACCGGATGGCACCCCAGCACTGTCCCGGAACCTCGGGATGACTATCGCCCAAAGAGGACATTCCCAGCCTTCACTGAACACTGCTGGAGCTGTTAATAAATTTGGGTGAGTAAAATGCTTCTTTTCTAATCCAGTAGCCTCAGCTGCCCCGCACGTCCGCAGCGTGAAAAGAAAAACGAGAACTCACCTTGTGTTTCCAAGCTCAGAAGAGTTTTATTGAGCTTTTAATGCTGAAAGTTATTTCCCTGAACAATATGCTTTTATTTTTTGTCTTTAGTGCCTCTGTCCTGTGTCACAAAAGATATTGTATAAAATAGTGCAGTATTTGAGTGTTTCTGTATAGATTATGGTTTTCATGGATATATTTGTCTTGAGAATTGTTGTGAAATTCAGTGATCACGTCTGAGTTCAGCTATTCTAGGTTGGGCTGGTGCTGACTGGTGTAGGAGGCAGCAGTGTTTTAAATTGCAGAATACCTTCATTAAAATAGTAGGCAAACTCAAAGCTATCTGCTATTTTAAGTAGCTGTTTACTTTTGATGTGCCCCAGTTATGTTCCCTTCCCAGTGAAAGTGCCCTTTGTACTCTGAACTGGCTGTGGCTTCTCACCAGGTGATGTCCTTGTAAACTGTCATACCAGAAGTTACAAGCTTTGCTCATGCTGCTCTAATTAAACTGCAGTATTTCAGTGTTGGAGTTGCTAAATTGATTTAACTGTTTATAGAGTGAAGTGATATCTTTTATTTATTTATTGTAAGATAATTGTACTATAGTTTAGGAAAGATGTTTGTTAAAGAAGTCGGATTTTAAAAAAAAAATTATTGTTCTGGTCTAATTTCTTTGGCCATTTAGGCTAATTTCAGGAGACATGGATGAAGGGGATTCAGGCTTTATAAAATTTAAGCAGACTTCAGATGACGTTGTCTCACTTGCACCTTCAACAGCAGACTCCATTTTTCTGGAAGGTATGGAATTTTTGTGCTTTTCAGGATTGTTATGCAACTTCTCCCATGGCTTTTAAGGCAGCACCGAGGTGTTTTTACTCTTGTTGTTGTTACTGATGGTAAAGAGGGATATGGTGAGACAATTTAATGATAGTTGAAATTGAATGTGCTTTTGCTCTAGATGCATATTCTGTGTCCCTCCGGAGTGAAATAGAAACAGATGCTCATGAGTTTGAGGCAGAGTCTTGGAGTGTTGCAGTGGAACAGCCTTATGCAAAAAGGCAAAGGAAAGACGTTATAAAGAGGCAAGATGTCATTTATGGTAAGAGTATTTGTTATTCTTAAAACTTCTTCTGTGTCATAGTGCCACTGTTGTGAAACAAAGCAGAAATAATTTTTGTTGGTTTCCATTTTGACTTGTGCTTGAAAACTAAAACTGAGTGAAGGTTTTCGCGTCTGTTACCTGCATTAGTGTGTGTAATTCCTTGTGTGAATGCCTTTAAGCATCCCACGGGTTTCAGTAGGGCTCCCTAAGCAGCAAAGCCCAGCTGTACAATTAGGGAACAGCTCAACTGCTACTGGGAGATGTCCTTAAATAAGTAGGGTCAGTCACTGCTGGGTTGGGACATTAGCAAGGCAAATTTAAGAGCTTCACATGAGTGATGCAAAGACTGTGGTGCAGAAGATGATCATGGCTTTCAGAGCCTGCTATTCAGTCTCACTGCACAGCATATAAATGACTTTTGATTTTATTTTTGTATTTCCCCTTGCCCAGAGCTAATGCAGACTGAAATGCACCATGTTAGGACACTGAAAATAATGCTGAAGGTGTACTCCAAAGCCATGAGAGAGGAACTGCAGTTCCCAAATGCTATCATCAACAAGCTCTTTCCCTGTGTGGATGAGCTGCTGGAGATGCATGGGCAATTCCTGCTCCAGTTAAAGGAGAGACGAAAGGAATCCTTGGAAGAAGGCAGTGACCGAAATTATATAATCCAGAACATTGGAGACCTCTTGGTAAAACAGGTGTGAATTAAATCCTACCAATCATGTTGACACTATAAAGCTTCTAAAAAGCTACCTGTAAGGGTAGAGTTATGTGATGTAAAGATTGATTTCATCCTGGGTTTGTGGTTATCTTCCCAGTTAATGTGAGAGCTTGACTCCCAGGAATATATCTAGTCACAAATAACATGAAATGGTCATTCAATGTTCTTTGGGCATGTACATATACATGTTGTGGGATATGTGACTTGTTTGGTTCTATTTTTCATCTATTCCAAGAGTAAAGTAACATGTTCCTGGTGTCCATTCCAAACTTGGCTCTCCTTCAGATAATGCCAAACTTCTTAATTCTGATCTTTTAAAAATACAGTCAGGATCCTTTGAACTCATGGCAGCTTTAGCACCATTCTGGCATGGAGTGGATGCAACAATTTCTATCACATATCATGACCTTTTTTTTGCCCTTCAACTTTTACAGTTCACAGACTTTTTAAGTGCAGAGGTCCAGAAATGCTTTTTAAAAATTCTCATAATGACAACCATCATTTAATATTTGGTTATCTTGTGGTATTCCAAGCCCCCACATGTCACACTGCATAAATCTCTCATTTCTGGTACAGAAGAAATTGAAATACAGGAGAGATGTCTCCTGTATTCCAAAAAATCATGTTAAACTTGGGGTTGATAGTGGAGTTAGGTTTACTCTGAATGATTCATGTCTTTCATTCTTATATTTCCAATTAGTTTTCAGGTGAAAATGGGGAGAGAATGAAAGAAAAATATGGTGTGTTCTGTTGTGGACACAATGAAGCTGTTAGCCATTACAAAGACCTGCTCCAAAGCAATAAGAAGTTCCAAAATTTAATAAAGGTAAACAGTAACCAGAAGTCTTCTATTCTGACTGTGCAAAATATACTTCACTGCTTTGGGCTTTGTTTTGTACTTGAGGATCCCTCAAATGTGAATGAGCAGGGTTAGAGGCATATTCTCATTATTTGGTGGGTTGTGAGCTTCTTGTATTTTAGATCTTTTGAGCTATGTGGAGACAAAACCACAATTAGCAAGTGTTACATTTGAGGCAGGCTCTTGAGAGCACCTAGGACTGGGGAATAGAGTATTTGTTCTATTCAGGGCTCTGTCCTGCTGTGTGGCCATCAGGGTAAATTGGTTTGTTAATAAATTAAATCAATGGTAAGTGCTGTTGATGAGCTACTGTAGAAAAAGCAGGCACTCTTAGGTTTTGCTCACACCATCATCTTTCCAAACCCAGAAGATTGGCTCCAGGCTGGTTTGCTGGTCTGCTGCACACTCTAACGTGTGGTTAATAGGAAGGGCTGAAGAGACACGGCCCAAGTGGAAGCTGTAACCTGAATCTCAGATGGCTTTGCAGAGGCCTAAATATTCTCATTTTCCAGTCACCAGTAAGTGATACTGTGTGAACTTTCCAGCATAGCTCTGTACTTATAGCTTGTCTTAGCCAGGCGCCTTTAAAGTTAGAGCCCTTCACTTTCAAGGAACTAAATAAGTGACCAGAGTTTTAAAATATGTAGTCTCAATCCCTGTAGAGAAAGATCTTGGTACTGTGTTCTCCTGCTCTCACACACCAGGTGTGTGCTGTAGCTGCAGTCAGATTAACTTTACAGTCCTCCATTTCTAAACAGGGATGGGTTTCTGTAGGCCAGGCTACTGGGGAACATACAATGGTAAAATAAACATGTAATTTCTTCATTACTGACCTAATTTGACTGGTAGATGTTTGGGTCTAGTTTTAAAAACACAGTACTTTTCTATGTATTTAAGGTCTGACCCTGTTGTAAAGGTCAGTCAGTTAGCAGCAGGCAGTCACACAGTTCAGATTTGGAAGTTTCCCTGATTGACTCCACATTTATTTAACAGTAGTTGAAAACAATACCTAAGATATTTTCCAGTAATAAAAGCAATTTTTTGAATGCTGTCAGCAGTTTTGCTTTGGTAGAAGAGTGCAGCTAATTTCATGGTGCTGTGTCTAGTCTGCAGAAGTGCTTTGGGACAGAAAATACATGAATGGAGAGGGAGTTAGAAGCACTCTAACCCACTAGATGCACATGTTAGATGCACAGTGGGTGTGATGAGTTTGTCTTGTTTTCTAGAAAATTGGGAACTGTTCCATTGTGAGGAGATTGGGTGTTCAGGAGTGCATCCTCCTGGTCACCCAGCGCATCACCAAGTACCCGGTCCTGGTGGAACGGATCATTCAGAACACAGAAGGTGGGATGGTTCCTGGAAGCCTCACATTTGTCTGTTAATCCTTATTCTGCCATGTTTTGCATGTTCTTACCTCAGACAGGCTGGTACCTGCTTTCTCACTTCTCTGGTGGCTGATGATGCTAAATCAGTCTCACCTCAGAGGGTCAGGAGAAGCACAGAATCACAGAATGGTGTGGGTTGGAAGGGACCTTAAAGCCCATCCAGTCCCACCTCCTGCCATGGGCAGGGACACCTTCCACTGTCCCAGGTTGCTCCAAACCCCAGTGTCCAGCCTGGCCTTGGACACTCCCAGGGATCCAGGGGCACCCCCTCCTGCTCTGGGTAACTTGTGCCAGGGCCTCCCCACTCTCACAGGGAACAATTTCTTCCCAATATCCCATCTAACTCTGCCCTCCTTCAGCTTAAAGCCATTCCCCCTTGTCCTGTCACTCTAGGCCCTTGTAAATAGTCTCTCTCCATCTTTCCTGTAGGCTCCCTTCAGGCCACAATTAGGTCATCCTGAAACTTCTCTCCTCCAGACTGAACAATGCCAGCCTTTTCTCCCAGCCTTTCCTCAGAGGAGAAGAGCAGCATTTAAAGTCTGCAGCCACAAACCCATAGTAGTTAAACCTGTTGGTTCATTAGGTTTTCAGAGCTTTAGGTTATTATATTTCATTTTTAAACTTAAGCTCTTAGGAAATACTGTTAGATCATCAGTGTGGAACCCTCATGCTAAAATATGTTTGGATGTCTCATGTCTTCCAGAGTTGAAAATGTGACTGACTGCTTCTCTTTTCCCTTAGCTGGAACTAGAGATTATGAAGAGCTGACCCAGGCCCTTGGTTTAATTAAGGACACCATCACCCATGTAGATGCCATGGTAAATGAGTGTGAGAAGGGGCAGCGACTCAAGGAGATCATGCACAAAATGGAGCTGAAATCATCTGGGAAATGCAAGAATGGGCTTTTGTTCCGGAAAGATGACATGAGCCAGAGGCGGCTCCTCCTGGATGGGATGCTGTACTGGAAAGCTGCATCAGGGCGGCTCAAAGGTAAAGCACCAGCAAGGGGAAAAACACAACTGGGAAACAAGATTTATGTTGGTTTTGGTTTTTTTTAGTAACTGTTTATTACTGATCGATTGGGTATAAAATAAGATGACAATAACCTGCTTGTTTAATAGGATATTGGAGGAAATAGCACTTGTTCTATTCTTGGCTTGTCCAATAAGCATCTCTGTAATGGTGCATGATAAGTTCCTTATGCTGTTCGCTTATTATCTGGCTGATCTGCTTCCCAATTCAAGAGGGAGGTCTTCAGATGGATGACAAAGCTTTGAGTCATCCTGACTTAGTCTCCTGTGGAAAGGCATTATCTTGTGCGAGCTCTCCTTCACACTTTGCAAAACCTGTGTCGTGTCAGCCCCATGACACTTAATTCTGCATTTGCCAGAAAATCAAAGCAGTGGCCATCAGGGAATATTTGAGCCGCTTCATTGCTCAGGTTTTCAAGGAGAAGCTTCAGTGGCACAGAAAACACAGCCAAGAGTGGGTGGGAACGTGAATGGCTGCAGTTCCAGAAGAATCTGCTGTTGAGGGAGGCATGTTCCCTCTGGAGTGCTGGAGTCCTTGTGTAGGATGTCTGTGTGGGTGTTTTCAAGCTTTAAATGAGCTCTGTTTAAATCAGCTGGTTCTGCATGGTGCAGTCTGGTTGGGGACAGCCCAAGTGGAAGGCAGTAGCAGACCCAATATTGCAAATGTTGACGTGCTATTCCCTGGCCTGCAGGAAACATAAGTTAAGGGATTTTTGCATCTGGACCAGTCTTTCTGCTTTAAAATACGACTTATTTTCTTTTTTTTTTTTTTGTCTCTTTTGTTACTGTAGATATTCTGGCAGTCCTGCTCACTGACGTACTTTTGCTCTTACAAGAAAAGGACCAAAAATACACATTTGCCTCAGTGGTAGGTATTGTTCTCCTTGTTTAACACATGCACTTAGAGGATTTTTGAAAGTGACAGTAACTACAGAAGAAGCATGATTAGGGATGTTAGATACTTGTTACAGGAGCTTCAGAAAGAAAATTAGGTGAATAAACCAGCCAGTTATTATAGAATCACTTTTTCTGAAGCCATTCTGGTACTTGTTGAATGAATCTCTTTCTCACTCTCCCAGTGCAAACCAGTATTTCCTTGCACTGGCCAGTTGTAGCTGCCACATCTCCCATGGTTTTCCCTGTTTCTCTTCTTGTGCTGTGGCTTTGCCTTTCACTGAACTGTTAGGCTGAGATTTTATACAAGTCATGGACATTGCACATGTTAGAACTGTGCTTTGAAAAACGTTTGCAAATAAATGGAATAATCAAACACTTCTGTTTGATGTGCAGGGAAAGAATCTGCCATCTTGGTTAGGGACGTGGTAACTGTGGTCATAGTGCCCTGAGATTTTCTGGGGGCAGAGAACTTTCCTGAAATACATGGAATAAGCACTAAATGCACATGTTATTACTGCAGCACTCTAGAACATTCAGTGGATTCACTTGCTTTTCTAGGGTATTTCCACAGGTGTCCTCAGAGAAGTTAATTTGTACATTTTGTCCTGATCTAGTTCACTGATGGCTGCAGTAGAACCTGTAACAGAGAAACTCTTTTATGTAATTGTTTTCTTGGATGTATTTTTTTTTTCAAGACATTAATATTAGAGCTGAATTCTAATTGCAAAAGCTATTTTGGTGACCTCAGGGCTGTACAAACAACTGCTTTTCAAATTACCCTTCTAATGCAGAACGGAGTGCTGTGTGGTGGATTTTTTTCCCTCTGGAAACGTGCTCTACACTTAAGAGTCGGACCAATTTTTTTGCATCTTTGTATGTATACAGCTCATTTGAAATTTAATATCACTTCTCCATAAATAAATCAAGTGAGAGGAGCAAATGGATCTGCTCAGTGATTCTGTTTTTCCAGTGACCTCTGTTCGTGGCTGGAATTGCAGTACAGCTGCTCAGAGAAGCTGGCAGAAGTGATGTTCCTGGTGTTTGCTTCTTATCATGGCTCTAGATTATTCTGTGAAGGTTCAGCAGTCATGAAGAGCTGCTTTATCCTGGGAAGGAACTTTCTAGGCTGCATATGTTGGAGCTATGCTGTAGGAAGCCTAGAGAGGTTTTTAGTAACTAATACCCCTCCTGTAAATGTGTTTTCACTGCAAAGGCTGACAGCTAATCCTCATTATACAATACACTACCTGTCATTTTTATCAGGGCCTGACACTCTCTAACACCTCTGTTTTATTTCTTTGGTAGTCAACTTAAAACCTCTAACACTTCCTCTTGTTCTCTCCTTTCACTTCACTATGTGTCATTAAGGTTTTTGTTTTCTTTTTCAAATTTTGGGTTTGCCTCCTTTTGAGAAAAATTTTTTAAACCTGTTCTTGACTTCTGGGGCCCAGTGGGAATCTTTAAATTGACACAGGTTTTAATATTCAATCAGGTATCCAGACCTCTTGGTTTTGACATGTATATTCTTCATTCCATGTTTTCATTGATGGTAAAAAAATAACAACATCAGAAGTGTCATGTCAAAAGGTCAGAGTTATCTCATGATGTAACAGCTCCTAGTGGCTCTGGATGAATAGGAAGTGGGGGGAGCTAGGAAACACAATTGCTAAAATACACATATAATGTCCTGCAATAAATGGTATTTTATTTTACAGGACTCTAAGCCACCAGTTATCTCACTGCAAAAATTGATTGTGAGAGAGGTAGCTAATGAGGAAAAGGCGATGTTCTTAATTAGCGCTTCCTTAAAAGGACCAGAAATGTATGAAATTCACACCAGCTCCAAAGAGGAGAGGAATTCCTGGATGGCACACATCCGCAGGGCTGTGGAGAGGTAAGGGAGAAGGGAAACCAGGGGGGCCTGACTTCTTGCTTGTCTTCTCTTCACAGGACTCAGAAATGTAAATTTGTCTTAAAAATCCTTTTGACTCTCCCTAAACTTTCTTTGTAAGACTTCAGTGTGCAATTCTGTTTGTGTTCATTGGGAAGAAGCCACTAATAAAGATGAAATAAAAACCAGTCAAAGACTTTGTTCTGCTTTTATTAAAAAAGAAAGGTTCACTGATGTCAAATGCAACAGGGCTTTGGAAAAGGGAGGAAGATTGACACCCAGGATAAACCACAACTGAGGCAAAAGCTTCAGGTTGAATCCTGAGATGGTTTTAAATTATCCAACATGCAAATCAAACATAGATCTGTCTTTCCCTTTGGACAGCTGTCCTGATGAAGAAGGAGGAACATTTAATGAACCTGAAGCAGAGAGGAGGCTGGCTGAAGCAAGAGCTGCGAAGTTAAAAGATTTTCAAGGTAATGACTTAGTTATATATTCCACAAGCTGCTTCCCAGCATTATTTGTGATTTATGACTGTCAGATTCTTTATCAAGATAGGACCGAGTTTCTCCTTAAGTCTTTCAAGGTGTTGTAAGACTCTGTAGAAATAGTGGCTAAAGAAGTCTAATAAGCTTTGTCTGCTCCATAAGTTTCTCCTTAACTGTTAATTATATCTCTGCATTTGATGCTCTGACCATAAAATGAATGATAATCTCCCAAATTGAACATGGTTCTATGACAGTGACAAGGAAGGCAGGACTGAATTTGTTTCTTCCTTCAGAGCGTTTGAACATGAAAGATGACCTGATTCTGCAAAGTCTCACTGAGAAGCAGCAGATTTATCTGGAAATGTCTGAAGTGAATGGCTTTGAAGACCATTCCCAAGGATCCCGAGCCAGGCTGCTTCTCCGGGGGGATATCTCAGAGAATCTGCAAGGAGAGGCGATTTTGAAGTCTGCAGTGACTGAAGGTGAATGGAATGTGGGAATGTGTGGGCATTCACTCAGGTGCTGGGGTGGGGATAAGCACCCAGGATCTAAGTACAGGCCCTGAAAATCATCCTGTAATAACATAATGCCTTTATGTAACACAGTTCAGACTTCCTCGTTCTCAGAACCAATCTGCAACAAAGGTGAAGTGCTTTTGTGGGTTAGGTGGAAGACCTGCACAGCTTGGATTGCTTTATTTTTAAGGATCAACCAGTGGAATCTTAGGATGAGTCTGTTCAGAAAGGGTAACAGAGTGCTCTAATAATACACAGTCCTGAAATGTAATATTATAGGAGGGTTATCTATTAAAAACAGCCTATCTAAAGATAGCATGTTTAGAAAGAAAGTAAGCCCAAACATAATTCCTATTTAAAAAAAAGAGAAAACAAACACTCAAGGCTTGATAATCAAACTTGCAATTAAGAAAGAGCTCATCTTTATATGAAGAGCCTGTCATCCAGAGCTACTCACAGGAAAATTCATCTGTACTGCAGGACATCTCTCAGACTGCCTGAACTTTTAGTGGACTTGATGGTTGAAATGTTTTTTTAAACTCAGTAGTGTGATAACTTGTATTGCTGCATAGACATGGCTGTTGACATGACGTGTTCTCCTCTTCCCCAGCTGAAAATCTCCAGAACTTTATCTTCACTCACTTTGGCAGTGCATCCTGTCAGCCTGAGGATGGCTCTGGGTCAGGACTGCCCCGGAGAGGAGAGACCTTTGGAGGATATGACAGTAGTCCCTCAGTTTCAAGTAAAAGTAAGAAAGGGAACATTCAGCATTTTTATGAGCTTTTTACTGTACAGAGAATAAGAACAAGGAATTGAGGCTCTCATATAAGGAAGCTTCAGAAGGAAGATCAGAGCAAATCTCCAGCATGTGGTAGTAGCATGTTGGATCTTTTGCTCCTGATACCAACACTAGAGAGCAGAGTAGGGCTCTCAGTGTTATGCTAAGGGCACTACTTTAAGCTGTTCTTTATAATTACCACAATTCCACACAGATTCCTAATTTTGTTTAAAAAAATAAGCTTGACCTGAAAGCTCAGAACATCTGAATTCAGCTGTCTGCTTTCGTTATTGAGTCATGAACACTTTTTTCCTCTTTGTATCTGCAGTCACTAGAGGTTTGCTGAATCCTTAGATAATAGAAATTGTCCTCTTGGCACAGATGATTTATCAGTTAATTAATGAAATAAGAGGGAAAACCAGATACTATTTATCTCCATTTTTGCTTCAGGCATTAATTGAAAAAGTGAATGGCCTTTATTTCACTGGTTGTTAATCTCTAGAATACTTTCTGTTGTCTCTGAAGGCTCCATACATCTGTCATGTACTTTTTACAACAGGGGGTCCCTCTCCCCTTACCTCCTTCCACACTCACAGTGATGCTGCTGTGACTGGAATATTCCTGCTGACCAGTATTCCATGTCATGAGCTTGCAGTTCTGGGAGCTGATTATTTTCATGCAGACGTTGTGGTTGCTTCACTTAAAATAGTGTAAAGTAATTTGAACTTACCCTCCCTATTTATCTTAACCCGGTCTTCTCAAGTTTTTAAACTTTTTTGAGCAGCCCTATGTGTCACTGTTGCCTGATCATCCACTTGGGATCAGCATGGAGAAGCCATGCAGTTGCATTTTGGTTCAAAATCACCATGTTTTTCTGCTTGCTGTGTCACTCACTGAGTTATCCCAGGCCCTGTGCTGATGTGGGCTCCTCATATTCCTCTCCTCTTTCAGGTGGCAGGAAGAACAGTAGTGGTGACCAGAGGCAGTGGGACTGGAGGGGCCCTGCATTGAGTTCAGATGTGCAACTCCATGACCTCTCTTCTGATGCAGAAGAAGGATCTCAAACCGTATGTTGAGCTTATGAGGGATTTAAATGCTTTTCCTTGTGTTCCTCATCATGATAGTGGTGCAGAACAAATCTCACAGAAGTTGTAATAGCTGGCAGGGCTGGACTGAACACTTTTGTCTGTAAAATTACTTGACTCTATTAAGGATGTATTGTGGGGTGAGTTGGTAGCTCAGCATTTGAGAGGCAAGATAATTCAGTTTTCCATTTGCTCATTTGCTGCTGTACCATTAACACAGGCTTTAATCACCACACTCCTATTTCAGCTTGGCTTATGAATTCAGTATTTTTGATGTATGTCCTTCAGTGCATGAGAGCAATCCCAGCTTGTTCTGGCAGCACTGCCAGTGCCCAACAAGTGTCCCTAGCACAAATGTTGGTTTTGTCTCCCTTACAGAGTGATGGGACAAGGCTGGATGACAGCAGTGGTTTTCAGCCCACCATAGAGTCTCAGGTACGTTATTTCTGCTGTTAAGAAATCCAGTGGCAGATAGCCATAGTATAATAATAGCAAACCAAACCAAACCACCAAAAACTCAGTGTTTGTAATGTCTCTGGAACCCAGCACATGAACAGCTCACTGGCCAAACTTGCCTCTGAATCCCTGTGAGGGCTGTACCTGTGTAGTGATTCAGTGCTGGGGCATGGGAGGAAGTGATGGTTAAATAGCTCAGGTGAAGAGAAGATGATGAGGACTTCTCTGTGGAATCCCAGGGAGATTTGCTGGGCACTGATTCACATCTGCACAAGGATAACATGCTGAAATTCCTTGTGCCTGCATATTGGCTTTTGCTATGTTAGAGTACTCTGGTGGTCATGCTTCCTTTGTGTGTGTTTTTGTACAGATACCATGGATTATTTTCACTGCTTAAAAATTAAAAAAAACAGTCTAATGCCTCAAAACAGAGCTCTGCTCAAGTGCCTAATTTTTTTTTTCTCCTCTTCAGCTTGTCCAAAGGATACAGACACTGTTACAGTTGCTCTTCAGTCTTCAGGTAAACCCCTGTTTACTATCCAAGAGATTTGTTAGGCGGTAAACATAATAAAATTTAGACAGGTGTGGAGAGGAGCTATCTTGAGAATATCCCCTAAAGCTGGAGTGAAGTGCAGAATTTAGACCTGAGACTCAAGGAAACTGTGCCTGGTATTTTGGAGGAAGTGTTAGAGCTGTTGCCTTAAGTTATGATTTCCTTTTTCCTGCTCACTTAATTCTTTTGCTGCTTTGAGCTCCATCTGCTCTCTGTGCTCATTGTTCATACACATGTGTATATGAATTAGTTGTTTTTGCTTTTACCTTGTAATCAGCAGTATTTTGACTGTTTTGATTCAGGGTAATAATTCTAGGTATAAGAAATGTCCAGTTTGACACACATAAACATAATTTATTTCCTTGACCATCTTCAATGTCATGTCAGTCACCATAGGCTGTACGAGCTGGAATTTAGATCTGCTCTGGAAAACAAAAGACTCTGTGACATAACCTGGTAGATGCTGTTGTCTCCTGCTTAGCTGTGCATGTCTTTTGAACCTGGGTGCCTCATGCTGGACTTTTCCCCCCTGCAGGCCGTGATATCTCAGCAGGACAGCTACATCGAGGTGCAGCGAGCCACCATGGCAGACCGGGAGAAGCAGTACCGGCTGCAGTCCACCCGAGGGAATCTGCTGCTGGAGCAGGAGAAGCAGCGGAACTTCGAAAAGCAGAGAGAAGAACTGATGAATGTCCAGAAGCTCCAGAGCCAGCTGAAGCTGGAGCAGCAGCGCCTGGAGCGGGAGAGGAGCCGGCAGCAGAGGGAATTTGAGCTCACGGAAGCGCGGCTGCAGGAGCGCGCGGAGGAGATGCGGCAGCTGCAGGAGAGGCTGAGCCAGGACAGGGAAGAGCTGGAGAGGCAGAGGGAGGCCTATCAGCATGACCTGGAGAGGCTGCGGGAAGCCCAGAGAGCTGTTGAGAAGGAGAAGGAGCGCCTAGATCAGCAAAAGAAGCTGAAAAAGCAGAACACGGTGTCAGGCACCTTCTCCCCAGAAATGGGACAGGTGAGGGATTGGCTTTCTCAGAGTTTTAGTCCTATTAATCCTCTTGCTTCTGGATGAAGGTTGCTCTTGTTGCAGCACCAACCTGTTTTTGCCTTTTCACTGGGCTCCTCGAACCATCAGCTGAAGTAGCTGGTGATGGCTACTCTGAAAGATCGGAGCTTGGCAGTTTTCCAGTGTCTGTGAAGTTCCACCCAGGTGTCTGGCAATGAGAATACTTCTAAAAAAGATAGAAATGGAGTATAACGAGAATAATTATTCTCCAATAAATGGAGAATATTTTCAGTTGTGGCTGACTGAGCAGTTTTCAAATTCAGGAACTGTCCTGTTGCAGGCAAGTGATTGCAGAAGCTGTGCTTCATCAACAGCATTTTGTACAGTTGATTTCTAAAAACATTTCTTGTATTTGAAAATGGAAATTTGGAGGTCTGATTAAATTGGTTCACTGAAACTTTCTGAAAGTCCTGCTTTCTCTCTGCACTGTTACCACCCAGTGCAGTCTGCTCTTTCCTAGGTGCAATATTAAACAGTTTGGAGCTCCTGAGGTTCTTTTCCATGTCCAAGGACTTACACTCTTGCTCTTCTTTCTGTTCCCCAGCAAGCTTTAAGCTTTGTCTGCCCTGTTCTGCTTTGCACTAGGAAGTGCTTCATGCTCTTAGGGCTGGGGGTGCTCTCTCCTCATTTTGCTGGAGAGGATGAAAATCCCTCTTTGACTTAGAATGCCTTTTTTCCTCCTGCAGAGCCAGATGATCAGTCATTCCATCAGCTTCAACGGAGAAGGGGTGGAACCATCTCCAGCTGGCTCCAAGTCCTCAGTGAGAGTGAGCTCAGTGGCCGGGCTGGAGTACCTGGAGCGGCCGGACCTGGTCCGCAGGGACAGCACCACCCTGGAGAACCGGCCCTCCCTGAAGAACGAAGTGCCAATACATCTCCTGAGTGCAACCAACCAGATACAGAAACCAGCTGCAGTCCAGCAGCAGATCCCCACCAAGCTGGCCACCTTCACAAAAGGAAGCAAGGAGAAAGGTGGCAAGAGCAAAGCATCTCATAGGACAGACAGTTCAGGTATGTGTGATTTTAAGTCTGTTTAAATGCATTTCTGATCTCCACCAGGATCACAGGGAGACAGAACACTGCAGTTAAACCTCTGTATGGAACCCAGAAATTAATATGCTACAAGTTATTAGTGTGTTTGCTGCAGTTAAAATCTCTTAACCCTTTAAAATCCTGTTAGGAGTTAACATGTCTGTACTATTTAAACTGGAAACATAACCCAAAGGGATGGTGGTGAGAGGTTCTAAACCTGGATGTAAAATCTTCTTGTCTAACTGTAGTGTTAAAGGAAAAGAGCAAAACCAAAAAAAAAAAAAAAGCTGTTGTTCATGAGTAAAATGTTTTGAGGCTGGCTTAGCCTTTTCTTACTGTCTGTCCAGGGTTGTAGTGACATCGAATGCAGTGCTTTTCTTAGCACCAGTCAGTCATTAAATACAGGTCTCCAGGCCAAAACTGAGATGCTGTGTGTGTTGTAGACTTAAAAGGGGATAATTTTGTCACAAATAGAAGCAAGTAAAAATGCAGTCACCCTGTCCTGGTGTAAATTCTGCTTCTAACTGCTGGGTACTGGAGTAGTGATCTTTGCCAATGACAGACACACTAAAAGCCACTTTATCTCTACCACTTAAAGTAGCCCCACTGCCAGCTTAGGGGAATGGCCTGTAATTTTAAGTTACAAAATTATCTTTTTAGCATTTTGCTGGATTCAGACTTGGCAGGCTTGTCCATCACTCTGCACTGCTGCAAAGGGCTCGGGGCCAAACCTGACAGAGAGAGCAGGGGGAGTGGTTTTGGCACTTTGCAGAAACATCTGTCTCTGTCGTGCTTAAAGTTTAGTGCCTTTGCAAACTTGCTTATGGTTTTGCACATAAATGAAGCCTGTTTCCTCTTACCCTGCATACCAAATGCTGGTAAAATAAAGTTCTAATACCACATCTCCCCATGTTTATTTTTAATAGCTCTTACATAATGGTCTCTGCAGTGGAAATGGACTTGATAGTGTTTTTCTGTAATTTATATGAAAGGTATAAACCACAAATATATTGGTTTCTATTCTCTTGTGAGCATTAGTGGGCTTCATGCTTGTTATGCCCATGTGTAGATCTTAGAATAAAATGGAACAAAACTTTCTGTACCAGAGGCAAAATGCTGTGTATTGAATTTGGGGTTTGTGACATGTAAGGAATGTGTACTGAAGGAGAGTTCTTTAGATCCAGAATAGCCATTTCATGAACTGCTTTTATTGTTGAAACTAAGAAACTGAGAGGCTGTAACACCAGAATCAGTGGGCTGTGCTGCTGAGCAGCTGTGAGACAGATGGAGAGCAGAGACAAAAGTTCATCACAACTCTGCGTGTTAGAAGTAGCACAAATGGTCATTTGCTATTTGAATGCTACAGACAAAGATTTATTTTTTCTCTCTGCTGTGCTTGATACTGGGTTTTAAATCTGAGATTGTCAGGGTCTGCCAGTAACTGAGCTAGAAGTCTCAAGGAAGAAAAAAGTATTCATAGCTTAAACAGCTGAAGAGAAAATTTAAGTAGGACCAGCTCTTTGTGGTTTTGCAGCTTTCTTGAGTGTGTAAAGGTGTCAGTACAGTGGCCCCAGCATGAAATAGTGATGTTTGTGAAGTGCTGCTCACTTCAAATACTAATTTATAAAATATTTTCTTTAGCCTCTGTTGATCAGAAGCAGCTGCTTCCCCCCAGGCTTGTTGGACGAGAGGAGGCTGTCCTGAGAGGCAGGCGGTCAGCAAGCCCATCCCTCCCAAGCAGCCAGACCCCTGCATTCCAGCCAGGTATGCCTTGGCCAACTTGCCTATCCATGGGTATGCCTCAGGCTCTCTCTGCAGTGTCATGAATATGTCTTCTTCCATTTTTTTCCCCTCTAGAATTGTATGGCCCTACAGATGCTCAGCCAGAAGCACTTTCATCTGCCTCAGTGAACCTCTTCAAGCCCAATAACGTTCAGGTTCAGCCCCTGGTGCCCTCTCAGCCCAGTCTGTTGAATGTGCAAGATGATACCAGCAAAGAAGATGTCATTTTCTTCTGATTGTTTCCATTTGAAGATGAATCTCCTGACACACTGTTTCAAGAACTCAGGCCCCAGTGTGCACCGTGATGGAGACCCGACATGGATGTCTTCTGATCCCTGCCCAGTTACTACTAGCAAGGACCAGACCAGGAGTACTGTCCTATTTTGTTGGCTTCTCTGCCAACAGCTCAGAATGAGGGCACAGTAGTAACAATTTGCTTTTAAATTCTCCAGTGTGTTGACACATGGCATGGGTGTATCAATTCAGAGCATGTTAAAATTCTGACATTTATTGTAATGTGCTCTTTTTGGAGAATGTAACTGTTCATGGGCACCATCTTGTAAATTGTTATTGGTGATGTTGAACCACCCAGATTTTTATGTAAAAAGTTTTAGTAGTAGGCCCAAAAATGGCTGCAAATTTTTAAATCTGTTTTCCCAGGTCCAGGTCAGTAATGGGTTGTGTGTTGGTAACCAGGTGACAGCGAGCCAATCCCCTCCCAGCCAGGTGTGCCAGGCACTGTGAACCCAGTGGCACAAGCCCCGTGGCCAGGTACAGTGGAAGAGAAGGTAAGGTGAGCTTCTGACAGTGTCTTCAAGGGGCAGGAGCTCCACCTTTTCGTGAAGGAGAAGGGTTGGACGTGTGAGAATTCACAATGATGAGGAAGAAGTGGACTGAATGCACATTTCATTGGCCACCAGCGTCACTGGGATCCTGTCTCCTTGTTGGGGACAGCAGTACAGGTTCCCAAACTCATGAGTTGGTTCAGAATGAACTTAGAGACTTGGATTTTGTTCTTTGCTGAAGACATGTCTAAGAAACGTTTGAATGCAGTAATTTATTGTCTTTTTTAATCCTGTTTTCTGCATCTTTTGTTCGTCTGTTAATCTGTTGGGACTTTACTCCCAGTACCAGAAGATATCAAAGCTGCTGTTACTGCAGAGACTTCTCTGCAGCATTGTGTTAGGAATGAAGGGAATAAGAACTGTTTGGTTTTAAAATTAAAAATAACTATTAAAAAAAAATACTCTTAGCTAAACCTGTGTTCAGCTGCTTTCAGCTAAACCAGCTTTGATACCTCTTGTGAAATGGGTCAGTTCTTGATCATGGAATGGTGATGACATTAAGTGTTCTGCTGAAAAGGCATTATTTCCCTTTGTAGTAATTTGCACAGTTGTTTTGTGTTGTGTTTTTCACTCTGTGTCTCGGATTCTTTTCCCACCCTCACCCAAGGATGTGTGTTCTGGTGTATGTTGAATGTGACTGGTCAGGTAATGATGCACAGGAGAGATTGTTTAGGGGTATTGTTACAGAATTAAGGAAATCAGGATCTTGAAGCTTAAAAACTTGGATTGATACCTTTCAGAACATGATTGATAATAGCTTTTTTTAATATGTTGAACTGATTTAAAGTGATTTTAGAAGCAGTGGATGGAAGGCCTGTTCAGTTCTCCATCCAGTCTCATGGCAATGGATCCAGTGGCTGTTTGCCAGTCTCCTCAAATCACTGAGTTGTCCCTGTGATTAGGCCCTGTGTGATGTTAGTGTAACTTCTCTTTGCTTGAGAGTTTTAAAATTACTTCAGTAGTTACAGTGCAAGAAACTTTATCAATTCTCAGCAGAAAACATAGCAGTTTATATTTTCAAGTGGTGATAATTTGGGTTATTGCTTTCAGATGAGAAATTAAAAAACCCAAATTTACTGGTTGGGAAATATAAGCTACAAAATACTGAATAGGTCTTGGGGACAAGCAGTCCTCCTGGAACAGTTCTTGGATTTAAGGGTCTTTTTCTTAGCTGAGTGGTGCTGGTGCAAACCTGAGGCAGTGGCACTGAGTTCAGTGAGAGGAAACTCTGAACTATCTGGCTCGTTACCAGATTGGGGATGCTCTCCCAGCCCCCAACAAGTGAAATTGGACACATTTCACTTTAATACCAAAGGACTGCTTGGTAAATCATCAGCATTGCAGAACCTGGAGTGATTGTCAGCAGGAAACAGCGTGGGACTGTTCCACGTGGTGATTTGGTGGTGTTGGGATACCTTATCTTCAGTGGTTAGAACAGAGTTCCACTCCATATTCAGTTTTTGCATTCCAAAAAGTTAGTTTGGAATGGAGGGGACTTCTTAAAATCAGTGTAATTCCTGATCAGTGCAGCAGTGTGGGATCCAGCAGCTCTGTGGGACTGGCACTGATTTTTCCATCGGGTGATGTGCAGACTCCAGCCACCTCTGAGCCCCTGTAATTTCCCCTGGAAGCATGCAGCGAAGCAGCAGGAATGCACAGTATGTTCCCTCTTTTGTGCTGTGGTTTGGGCCACTCCTCATGAAAACTATGCCCCCATTGCCTTAAATTACCAGGTTTTTAGGAGTTTTAGCCTAAAGCTAAGTTGCATCAGTGGAGTAAACCATCTCGGCCAAAAAGGGATGTCAGTTGGGGTACTCGGAAGCAATTTTTGGAAACATTTATTTGGGTTTATTTTGTGCCTGTCCTAAAGTATGGGAGGGAGTGTTGGAAGGGCTGGAGCAGTTTGTTGGCTGCTTTCTTCTTCTGTGCAATGGACGAATTTGAATATAGAACAGTGACATGTGGAAAGTAAAGGCTGCAGTGAGGTCCCATTTATTTTAATGTTTTAACTTAAACATAACTTTTTTAATACTTCTTGTCAGCAGTGCTTGAAATAAGTTTTGGCTGTTAACAAGTGGACCCAAGCCCGTGACAGGCCAGGCTGTTGGTCCAACACCCCAAAAAGCTCCTTGGAATATGGGTCTTCAGTCTGTAACTGAGAAATGACCTTAGAAGTCCTTCTCTGTCCTCAATACACGTGTCTGGCTGCAGCTGCCTTTATGAAACCTGTTTGCACCCTGAGTAGAGACGGTGTCTTCTGTCACTTGGGTCAGCCTGGAGAAGGTTTTGGAATTAGCAGGTGCTGTGATACCTCATTGCTAGTGCAGGGTCACCCTACCAGAGTGTGGGCAGGGGATCTGTAGAAGGCTGAGGGAAGCAAGTGAATTATTTTCTTTTAATGAATATGACTTTCTTTAAATGAATCATGGGTCTCTTCACTTGTGCAAAGCTGAATCTGTGAAATTGTTACTGAATCACTCCAGTTGAGTGAACTGGTTTTGGACTCTTCACTCAAATCTTGTTCCTAGAAAAATAACTCTTCTAGGTGAATTAGTTTGCAAAGTACTGCTGTGTCCTAAGTAACCTGCTCTTGATTCTGAGTCACATCCTTCCTATTGGACTTTTTGATCACTCCAGATAAAACTTTCCTTTTAAGTGATTTCTGAGGATTAGACAGTTCAAAATTCTGTGCCTCCCAGGTGCCTTTTGGCTTCTCTCTGAGCTGGGGTGTGGAGGAAATGCCAGCACGAGCTTTGAACTGCCGCCGTGTTTGCTTGGTGTCACAGCCTTAAAATTATCAGCATGTTTGTCCTTCAATATTGTGATGTTGCAATGTAGAGGCTGTTTCTATGGTTCTGATTTCAATTTGAACTCTGCTGTTAAGGAGGCTTCCTCTTTCTCTTCCCATCTGGAATGTGGTCACTCCATACTCCAGGCTGAGGATGCCTCCGTGGCCACTAGTGCTGAGCACAGCTGCCCTGTGTGTGTTGTGGATGCTTCCCTAGTTTTTAACTGTGCTGTCTGTGGGTTGTAGCTGTGGCATGTCCCACGAATTGAGATCGCTGATCATCCCCCAACGTGAGGCAGAAGAATTGGTGTTCCTAGAGACGCTTGCTCATCCAGGTACTCGCCTTCCTGCCCAGCTAGGAGTCATTCTAAATAATTTGCAGGCAGTTTTGTCTTTCTGAGTAGTAGTCAGATGATTCTGCATACATGGAGCTTGGTGTTTGTCATTTGCATTTACAATGAGAGTCGAAACTTAAACTAGGAAAGGGTTAAAAATACTTATTTCATTTTAATTCTAACTCTGCGGAATGGGAGCTGAGGCTCCCCGGTGCTGCTCAGTGGAGTCCCTGTGTGTTGTGCCCCCCCATGCAAGGGAGTTTGGAGATTTTGTTGTCTTCCCCAGCAGTTCTCACATTTACCAGGAAACAGATCTGCATGCCAGGTTACACAAGTGCTGTAGGCAAAGCAAAGCCTTTCCCCTGCTCTCTCTTCGAGACCAGACCCAACATCTTCGTAACCACTGGCGACTTCATCATCCACCATCAGCACGTTCCTCTTCAGACAGCATCTGTGCGAGCTCTGGTTCATAACATTTGTGCCATGTTTATAAATCAGTTTTTTATATTTTTGTACTGAAAGAAATTGGAGCACTTTAGAAAAGTTGATTTCAAATTCCATTTCTGTCTGTACCCAGAAGGAGATCTCTCATGGGTGTAGATCCTGTTGGCATAACTGCGTGCATCTCACTCAGAGCTGTGAACTCTCTTGACACTCTTTAGTCTTAGGTCTGGTTTCTAGGCCCACCTTGCACTGTAAAGATTTAATAAATAATCATGGTCCATGGTTAAATTGACCATTTTGTTGGGGAAGAGTTTGGTTTTGTTTTTCGTTAGGGTGTAAACATTGTAAATATTTCCTTTACTGTTGATACTGCAGTAGCAACATCTTTGTAGTCTTTATTTTATTTGTAAAGTTGATGGTTAAATGTTAATATTCTGTTGAATTGTGCACTCTTGATTAATTGTAAACATGATCTTAGCACACCAAATGATGATTTTTACAATGATTGCAATGTTTCTCCACTGAAGGATTTCAGAGCTGCAATAGGACTGAAACCAACTTCTAGCAATAAAAAAAAAGAACATTTAAAAGCTGTCTACATTTATATCTATATAATTATTTACTGTTTTCTATTTGAATGAAGATCAAAGCAGCTGCCACTTCTCACGTGCTGCTCATTTTCTAGCCTGGACAGAAATATGTGCCACAGGAACAAAACTCTGACAGCTTTCCAAAGGAGAGGACGGAGCACAGGAGCTGTTCAGTGCAGAATACAAATAGCTGCAGCCCTTGGCAGTGAGTGAGGTGAACACCTGAGGGAAAGATCAGCTGCTCCCAAACATCTGAACTCTGCTGGTGAGAGCAAGAACTTGGCTAAGTTGCTTTCATTAACATGGAGGTGCTTTGCATGGTGCCAGCCTGAGACATGCCTGGCTCTGTCCCAGGCAGTATCGGTTCCCACTTGGAACAAGGATAACAAAAATAGAAACTTTCTCCCTAGTGCTTGTGCCAGTTTGGCAGCCCTCGCTGCCAGCACCATCCCATAGCCTCTGGCTGGGGCTGCTCTTCCCAGCTCTGCAGCAGGCTGAGCTTCCTGGTGAAATCCCCACTGCTGGCACAGCTGGCAAGTGAATCCAAGAGCTGCAACCTCCAGTCATTTCTAGAGAGGAGAACAGATGCAAAAACAGGGAGACAGTGGGAGAACTGGGCCTTGGATTGGTGCTCTCAAGGAAGAGGGGAGGGTTTTATCATCGGAATCCTGCGCTGCTGCCAGGGGTGAGGAGAACCCTGAGCCAGGGCTGGTGGCAGTGCCAGTGGTGTGGTCTGCCTGTCACTGCCTTTGGGGCTTATCAAAGCAGCTTGGGGGGACCCTGGGTCTTTGTGTGCAGGAGTCAGTAAAGGAAGCCAGCATTTGTCAGGCTCTGAAGTGCATGTGACATCTGGGTTGCGACACAAACTGGAACTCCACTGGAAAAACAAAATTTTTTCTACTTTTCCACATACATAAATAATCAAAGACTTCTAGGCAGACCAGTGTTTAGAATTTGGTCTTTATGGGAACTAACAGGCTGTCATGTGAGAGAATGACGTCTCAAAGTGTGTGTGTGTGTAGAAGCTTTTGCTTGTGCTCCTTTTAGGAAAATATTTCTTCCATCTGTGGAGCTCCCAGGAGCCAAGCCACAGTGCCCGCTGGAGATCAGTCACTGCCTCTGTGCTTCCAGACCTCGTGTCTGTCACCACAGCAAGGCCAGTCACTCCAGGTCCATTTCTAAATACTTTTTGGCAGCAAGAAATGGAATCAAAGTGGTTTTGTGGGGGACAGCAGAGGGGAACAGTCTAGAAGAAAAGCTAAGAGGAGCTGCCTTTTTCATGTCAGACCTGTAGGAATTGTTTCTAGGAAGACAAGAAGAGCCTGGACCAGGGAGATCCAGGGTTAACATGGCCAAGAGGGATCCCTGCAGCACAGATTCCCACTGGGAACTACCCAGCTGCAGCAGCCCAGAGCTCAGCAGAGGCAAGTTTAAATCATGGGCAGAATTTGAATCTGTTAGAAGTTTGGTGCTGCTGCAGCTATCAGCGTTCAAAGGTGTGTAGGTGTTGCTGTGTTCAGTTTTTGCCACAATAGCAGGGCAGACATTCCTTGGGGATTGCAAACACCTTGCCTGGCACTGGCACTGATAACGCTGTCACTCCTGTGTGAGACACGGAGGGTGTGATTTCAGGGAGGGTGTGACTTCAGGACATGGCTGGCGGTGCCTTCAGAGCTGGTTACTTGCTCACACCAATATTCCAGCAGCTCCGCCCTGCCTTGTCTCTCTCTCCAATCTGTAGCTAATTAACCCGAAACCCAAACCACATTCTTTCTGTGGATGAATCACGACGAGGCCATCGGCAATGACCAGCTTTATGCTAAACCTCCCTCTTTCATGTGGGTGAGACAAGGCTGATGGTTCCCATAAGTGCATCTGAGATTCATCTGTGAGCCAGATGCTCGAGGACAAACATGCACAAAGGATATTGGCTCCACAGTGTGCGCCGGCAGTGGGAATGTGCTGCCTGCTGCCTTTCCCTTTCCTCAGCCCTGTGACTCAAATCCGGTTTCATTTCTCATCCCAACAATGGGGCCAGCCCAAGGCTCAACAGGCAAGGGATGTGGGGCCTGTTCTACATTGTTTGCTCCTGCTGTGCCCGTGGGATCTGGCAGAGGATAAAAGCCAAACCCTCCAGGAGCTGGCAGGGCTGGCGCATGTGACACAGGGTCCCCAGTTCTGGGACTGACACCGACACTCAGACAGGGCAGGATCACTTTGTTATGGGGCTCCTTGACTTTGCACAAGGGCCTGGAGGGACAGGACACAGGGAATGGCTTCCCAGTGCCAGAGGGCAGGGCTGGATGGGATCTTGGGCAGGAATTGTTCCCTGGGAGGGTGGGCAGGCCCTGGCACAGGGTGCCCAGAGCAGCTGGGGCTGCCCCTGGATCCCTGGCAGTGTCCAAGGCCAGGCTGGACACTGGAGCTTGGAGCAGCCTGGGACAGTGGAAGGTGTCCCTGCCATGGCAGGGGTGGCACTGGGTGGGCTTTAATGTCCCTTCCAACCCAAGCAATTCCATGATTCCCTGTGCACAGGACCATGAAAACTCCTCGCTGACAGCAAATGTGGACGTGCCTCCCCCGTGTCAGAGCAGCAGCTGATATCATTTCACTGTGTGGAGCACAGTGTCTTGCTAGACCTGAAGCCATCCCAGATGACTGCACGTGAAATGCAGATCTGCCAGGGAATTTCAGGTGTGCAATGTCCCTTTTCCCTTCTGGAACATTGGAAGTCATGAACAAAATCACACTGGGTGTAGTTAAAACTTTGTTTTTCCTAGGCTGCCATGAATTACCATTGTAACAGTTCCTTGCTAGATGTGTGGTGGGTGTGCTGCAGATCATTTGAATGATCCATGTTCCATCTTAACCAGAAAGGGGAATTTCTCAGCCACTGCTGTGCTTGGAAGGAAGAAAGGCCATGTGTTCTCTTGGTGCTCCGGCAGCAGGAGTTGCTGAGCAGGAGGCACCGACGAACCCAAGCAATAATTCTCTTAAAATCAACCCTGACTGTCTTGTGGCCAGGAGGGAGGTTGATCAGTCTGATCCCAAACTTCTCTGGATGTGGTGGCTTGCAGGCTTTGTGGGAGAAGAGCAACATCCCATGGGACAGCGATGTCTCACTTGGATTGTCTTGCCTTTGAGCCTAGTGATGTCTTTGAGCCACGTGTGTTGCCTCTTCCAGATGTGATTGTGAGCTGGGGTCTGATTCCTGCAGCAGGAGGTGCAGACACGAAGTGGGGGTCTGGGCTAGGAGAGGCCTAGGTTTGAGCTACGCTGAGATTCCAAATTAATTCTATTAATTCACGAGGATTTCTACCCCAGCAACCAAATTCACCTCTAAACCAAATTCACCTACAGCTCAGTTGGCCTGAACCTTCTGGCCCTGGCGCTGAAGCAGCGAGTGGATCCAGGCATGGAAATGTCAAACTGGGAAAACAGGTCTGCTGGGACGAGTCAGGCACGCACCAGGGAAGCGCTCTCTTCTCCCCAGGGTACTCCGGGAGCTGGGAGCTGGCTCCTGCCAGGAGGAGGTGGAGCTGGAGGGGCAGCACGGGGCTCTCTGCCAGGTGAAGGAGGATGAACCGATGCCATGCAGCCCGGGCTGGCTTTGTTGCTGGCTTTGTTGCCGGCAGCAGGGAGCCACCGCGGAGCAGCCCAGCCCAGGTGCGCTTGGAGTGCCGGCTCTCCCGGAGAGGGGGCTGGCTTGAAAGGAGGGAACAGTGCCCAGCCCCTGCAAAGGCTGCAGCAGCAGCAGAGCTGGGGCTCGCTCCCCAGCTGAGAACACACCGAGCCTGGCTCAGATAACACCCCGGCAGACGGATCCGTGCTGCTGGAAGCTGCTCCATCCCTGGAGTGGGAGGCGGATGTGGCGGGGAGCCAGCGTTTATTGCTTGGCAGCATAAACAAAACAGCTGCTGCTGCTCAAACGGCCCTGAATGAAACCTCCGCTCCTCTGACTCGCTGAGCACAGTCGGACTCTGTCCAGCCCTCAGGAGTACCTGGAGATGTAACAAAGGTGAAGCAGCTCCTGGCTGGATAACAGGGCTGGAGACACTTCCAGGCAGCTGCTGGTGCCAGCAGAGTCCTGTGCAGTGACTTTCCCCTGCTTGCGAGGCACAGCCAGTCTGGGAGCTGCTGGATGGTTGGATCCCATCATCTTAACAGCCTTTTCCCATCAAAACGAGTCTGTCTCCCTGCTGCTGCCTGTGGGCTCCTCTCCCTGCAGCCTGATGAGCTCCTGTTGGGCTCAGCCAGCGATGGAGAGGAGGCACAAAAAGGGTGTATGAAAAAAGGCCCAGCCTGGGGGCTGAAAATGGCAAAAGCATCAGAAAAGGGGGTGGAAAGGACGCTGGTGCATCTGCTCCAGCCCCCAGAAGCAGGGCAGCTCCCTTCCTTCCCATCCTGCCAGCTCTTGCCTGTGCAAGCAGCTCGGAAGAGTTGTGACATTGATTTATTTAATTCTGAAGTAATGGATCACACCCAAACCATGCTTCTGTGGTGAGACAGTTGGTTGTACCTTTGGTGCCTGTTTCCTCTGACCATGCTGGTTCCTGTCTCACCTCTGCTCCTTAACAGAGCTTTTCTTTCCCAGGCACTGCCTCTCCTCACCTGGAGCAGGGCATGGAGCACACAGCCCTTCGGGAGAGAAGGGCCAGCACTTTATCCCATTTTTTTGCATAGTGAGGAAACCCAACTCCATGGAGAGTGACCAGGTAAGGGTAGAGAATACCTTAATCTTTAAAGTTTTGAAGAGATTTGTGTCTCCTTCAAAGCTAGAAGGCAGTGTGAGATCTGAGCTTTCCTCAGTCCCAAGTTACAAAGATACAGGAAGATCTGAGCCCTCGATTTGGACTCAAGCAGGGAATGCTCCTCACTATTCTGCTAAATATGGTCTCAAGAGTGGGCTGGGAAAACCTGTACCTTAAGCACACAGAGCAGGCAATGGACACGGTGGATTTTACTCAGATTTATTGAAGCAGCTCCAGGCTGAGTAATAAACACACAAAACTGCTGTATAAAAAAAGAAATAAATGTACAGAACCAGCCCGTGGGCAAAGTACTGTCACATGTTCTGACAGTCCAGGCAACTGCTTGGGTGCTGCGAGTCCCAGCAGTGCAGTCCAGAGCCTGCAGCCGGTCAGGAGTGTCCTTCCTCCTTTCTAGTAAGTATCACTGAAACCAAAATAATCCCTCTGGTTCCTGCTCTGAGATCACACAAGTTAGGAGGAAACCTGGAAACCTTCTGCTGTCTCAAGGGACAGCACAAGCTGTCAGCCCAAGGAGGTCCCTCTGTGCCTGTCCCCTCCCTGGCCTGACCAAGGGGATGGATTTGCAGAAGCGATTCAAAGCCAAAACCGTGCTGCCTTGAGCCCTGTTGGTGCTGATGGGATCCACGCTGGCACCCAGCTCACGGATTTGCCAGGGGGGAGGAGGAGGTTCTCCTGCTGCCTGCGTGTTCCATCTGGATCCTCAGTCAAGGGAGGCACTGGCAAAATCAGGTGTGAAGCCTGTGGTGCAGAGCAGAGTATTGTGAGACCAGTGCACAGCAACCCCAACCCCACTCCTCAGGCCTCAAATCCCAGAGAAATCAGCAATGCCTGCTGATTTCCCTCTACAGACAGGAATTTTCTAAAGGTATCCCTGGCTATTTTATTACAGTATATAATTTTATTTAGACAGTACAACTCTTGCAAGGAGAAAAGAAAAACCCTGCAGGGTCTGTGATTCACTGGCGTCGTTTCTGCCAAAAGCTTTTAGAAAGGTTTAATTCCAGTTGCAAATGTTGAAAGTCAATCTCTGTGTAGCAGCAAAGCAATGGCATGAAAGGGACACCAGGGAATAATTAGAAGCAGAGAAACCCTGTGTTTATACATAGACAAGGCTTGTCTTATAAATGCAATTACCCACCATTCTGGGACTAAATCCCAGCTATAATCTTGTTCTGGCACCAGCTCACAGCCCTGGCGTCCCACAAGACATTTGGGTGCCACTGGCAGATTAAGCGTGGCACCAGGAGGAGGAGGCTGTGCTAAAAGCAGCAACCAGAGCCAGTGGCACCACAGGGTCTGTCCCAGCTCCTGCAGACAGCCTGCCTGCAAAAACATCGACTCCTCCAGCCTCCTGACCCAGGGACGACACCCAATCCTCACACACAGCATTCCCCAAAATCTTTGCACGGGCCAAGATGCCAGGTTAAGAGTCTTGTTATTTATACTAATCTTCTCCCTGCAGCGTTTCAGCACCTACAGAGACCTTCTCTCTCCTGAAGGGCTTTAGATCCCAAACTACCAGCCTGGAAGTTCTGGAGCTGATGTTCTCTAGGACAACTCCAGTCCAGAGCCACGTGCATCTGCCCCTCGAGGTTTAACCTGATGCAAAGGAGCTCTGGGTCGACCCACAACTATTTACCTTCCAGATCCACCACCACACTCAGGCTGACAGGTACTTCCAGGTGCTGACAAAGGCGGTGGGGATGAGGGAATAAGGCACCGTGGTGACACTGCTCCAGGTGTCGGACGAGGGGTCGTAGCAGTCCAGGGTCTTGCAGCGCTGAGCCCCACAGTAGCCCCCCACCACGTAGAGCCTGTTCCCCGAGGTAACAGCGCGGCAGCTGATGCGCTTGGCGGTGACATCCCCAAACTTGGACCACTGGAAGGTGTCACTGTGGAAGCGGTAAGCGGAACTGGCGGAGAACTCCGTGTCCCCACCAATGACGATGACGTGGCTGCCCACCACGGCGGCAGCCGTGTAGCGCCAGGGCTGGGGGCAGCTGGCGGGCACCGTCCAGCGGTTCTGGCAGGGGTCGAAGCACTGCACCTTGGGCAGCTTGTTCTGGTTGGCGCTGGTGCCCCCGAAAACAAACAGCTTCATCTTGGCTCCCACCACAGCAGCGTTGCTCACGCCTTCCCGGAGAGGAGCCACCAGGGACCACTTGTCCAGCTGAGGGTCATAGTGCTCCACTTGCTTGAGGGACACGGAGGGAGAGGCCGGGAAGGCTCCGCTCATGGCCGTGTGACCGCCCACCACGTACAGGCAGTGGTCCAGCTCGGCGGAGCCGTGGCCAAACCGTGCCACCAGCATGGGAGCAGCTTTGGCCCACTCGTCGTGGAGGGTGTCGTACACCCAGACGTCCCTGGAAGCGCCGTTCTCGGAGCCCTTGCCGCCGGTGATGTAGACCTTGCAGCCGATGGCGCAGGCACTGCACTCCTTGCGGGGGCTGGGGATGTCAGCACGAGGGATGATCTCGCTGGTTTTGTGGTCCAGCATGTAAATCTTGTCGCACATGAAGGTCTGGCCCCCGAGCAGCAGCAGGGCCTGACTGACCTTGCGGGGCCGGGCACAGCACCCCGTCACCAGGCCGTCGTTCTGCAGGATCTTCATTTTGCATCGGACGGCGTCGGCCACGATCTCCTCCCCCAGCTTGTGGCTGGTCACTAGCTTCTCACAGGCCACCTGCTTCCGCAGGTAGGACTCGGGCAGCAGGGCCAGGCGGACAGAGCGCAGCAGCTCAGGTAGGACTTCGTGGCGTCGGGGCAAGTCATAGCGGATCCAGCCTATAACAGCTTCATAGACCAGCGTCTCATCCTCCACCTCCAGCTCCTCGCTCTCCACCAGCTCCAGCAGCTTGTCTTTGGGCAGTCGGAGGAAATCTTCAGTCTTGCAGAGCGAGGTGAAGTTGGCCAAGGCCATCCTCCAGGACAGCTCCAGCAGCCGCTCGCAGCAGTGGGCATCGGACAGCAGCAGCATGTTCAGGCAATTCCCAGGGTAGAGATTCTTCTCCAGAAAGTCAGCCGAAGCATCCCGGATATCCTGGAACTGCAGCATGTCCCCGGCCTCCAGCAGGGACTCTGCGTTCTCCTCGTTGATCAGCACCCGGGCTGAGTAGGCATAGTCCAGCAGCAGCTCCAGCACCTCGGGGTGCAGGGAGTCGTGGAAGTTGACCTCGGCATCTCTGCTCTCCTTCAGGCCCCCGCTGAACATGGCGTTGAAGTAGCGGCTGCAGGCGGCCAGGACGGCTCGGTGGCAGGGGAAGCTCTGGTTGCCCGCCCGCAGCACCACGTCGGTGAAGAGGTTCTGCTGGCGGAGCAGGTTCAGCTGGGTGAGGAGGCTGTCGGCGTGGCCCGGTTTGTGGAAGAGGTGGATGTTCATGGAGCCGGAGCTCGAGCGGGATTTCCGGTTCTCGTGGCTGCTGACGGACATAGTGCTGAGGCCGCTCTGCGAAGCAAAACCGGCGAGTCAGCACGGGCAGCGCGGTCCCGGGCCCGGCACGGCCGGGCTGCAGCGCCGGGACGGCGGCCGCGGAGAGGAGCCGGTAACGGGAGCGCGGTGAGGGCGTCCCGCGTTCTGGGGCACTGACCAGAACGGAGCACCGGGAGCTCCCGGACCAAGCTCCGGTGCAGCGCACGGCTCCGCCGGGCCTCACGTAGTACCGGGGAGGGGGCGATGTGCGCTCCCGGTGATGCCCGCTCCCAGCCCGCCCCGCGGTCCCGCACCCAGTTCAGGGGTCGCGCACGCCGTCCCCCACCCGGCTCCTCGGTCCCGCACCCTGCCCGTGGTCCCCTACTCGGCTCCGCTGTCCCGCACCCAGCTCAGAGGTCCCGCATCCGGCTCCGCGGTTTCCCACCTGGCTCAGAGGTCCCGCATCCAGACCCGCGGTGTCCCACCCGGCTCCGCTGCCCCGCGCCTCGCTCAGCTATTCTGCACCCGGTCCCGCGGTCCCACACCTGGTCCCGCACCTGCCCCCCACGGTCCCGCACCTGGCACAGTTGTCCCACACGTGCCCCCGCGGTCCCGCACCTGCCCCCGTTATCCCGTACCCGGTCCCGTACCCGGTCCCGTACTCGGTGTCGCACCCGGTCCCGCACCCGGTTCCGCACCCGGTCCCGCACCCGGTCCCGCACGGCCCCGCTCCGCTCCGGCTCTGCCGCCGCCCCGCCGCCGCCGCGTGGCCGCCCCGTGCCGGCCCCGCCCCCTCCCTCCCCGCAGCCAATCAGCGGCCGCGGCGCCCGGCGCTCGCTCTTTGTGAATGGGAGGCGGGGCCAGCCGCGCGCATGCGCCGCCCATTGACCCCGCCCTGCCCGGGGGCGGCGTGGCCGTGCCCCCTCCCCACGTGTGCGGGTGTCCCCCGGTCCCCCCGGTGTCCCCCGGTGTCCCCCGGTCCCCCCCGGTCCGGACATCGCAGCACGGCCCGGACCGCGGCCAGCCCCGCTATGGGGCCGGGACGGCGGATCTGAGGCTCCCGAGCGCGGCGGAGCTTTGCCGACGGAGTCACCCCGCCATAAAGGGCCATAAACGGGGCAGCCGGGCTGGGATCAGCAGCGCCTGCCCGCGGCCTTTGGATCCCGGCCTGCTGACACAGGCAGGTCGCGACCGAACAAACCAGCCCTGCTCAGCAAATGTTTTCCTGCATGGAGCCCACCTCAGAAATTTGGAGCCCAGCCCATCATCTGCACCACCAACACCGGAGCAGGGTGCTTTCCTTGCCAAGGAAAGGAACTATCACCCTCTCTCAGGAGCAAGAGATGAGTTGGGCTGATGGCCACATCAGAAAAGACAAGAAAAACACCAAGTTTTGGGAGGATTGGGTCTGCCTGCACAAGGTCTTGTGCTAAAATCGAGTGAGTGCTGCCCTGGAGAGGCAGCAGCAGCCGCCACAGGTGGTTAAACACGGTGTGTCAGCAGGGATCAAAACCACCTCAAGAAAAAATACAGATTCCAGAAATTCTGAATAACCCAATTTTGATTTATCTCTGCACATTCCAGCTTTACCAGCTGCAGTTTAAGGTCATATGTTGAGGAACTGAAGCAAATGCACTTACAGCAGTTTACAGCGTCCTTTCTTTACATTAAAATTAATGCATGGGTAAGAGGTTTATTCACTTGGCATCAGAGGTTGTGTAGGGCTTTTTGTTTTGTTTTTTTAAAATTGGTAGAGCTACACCTTGTCCTGTGCTGAGCAGTACAGTGAGAACTGAAGGAATGATTTACTGGGGTTACGAATACAAAATAAATCTGTTTTATTATTAAAAACCACTAAACTGCAGCAGGTGGGTGACTAAACCCACAGTGGGTGACAGGACACAGTTGTCCCTAAGCAGAAGGACCTGGGTGCTCCCCCTGTTCAAGGACAGGACTGAGAAACTTAGAGAAAAAACAAGAGTCTCCTCCAGGTAAGCCCTGAGTTGTACCAAAGCCTGTCAATCTGGCAGCAAATTCCCAGCACAGCCAGGAAGGCATCCTCAGGGACACTCTGCAGGGTGAAGGTCCAGATAAACACCAAGGACAGAGCAAAGGACAAGGAGTACCCAGACCTCATTCTGCTCTTTGAACACAGCCAGGACACACAACTCCCCGTGTCCAGGCCAAAAACAACAAAAACCAAGGTCAAACCTCCTGGAAATGCAGCATGTGCCGTGCTGGGGGGCAGGGACACGCAGACTAAGCAGAACTGTTTTCAAAGGATGCATTTCCATGGGCAGTCAGGCAGGGGCTGGGAATTATTTCAGCAGGAGAAAGGCTGGTGACACATGTGGAGCTGCAGCTCACACAGCACTAACGCTTTGGAGCTTTCCAGAACCAAAGATAAAGAACTTCTCCCTGTTATCAGAAGGAATGATCACTCAAGGGCACCTTTGAAGCATTTGTGTCGTTTATTATTGGCAACGCCCAGAACTGTAACTGCAAACCCCATCTCGGCATTGGTTTGATTGCTCCTTTGAAAGGTGGTTAATAAATTTCCTGCCCTTTTTTTTTTTTTTTAATAATAAAAAAAGGTCCGTTGGCAGCTGCCAAAGCCTGGTGGAAGAGCTCCACCCGGTGGCATTCCACAAAGGCACAGCTGGAGCCTCAGCTCTGTGGGAAGTCTCGACTTCCAACATTTCTCCTTAAATGAGCAAGGCAGGCTAGGAAGGTTCACGCTGCTTCCAGTTGCAATTTCCTGCCCCTCTCGCCTCTAAGGAAACATAACTGTCACAAACAACACCACTGCTCGCTCCTGTCTGAGCTCTGGGCATCAGCTCTGAGCCCAAACCCCAAAATACCTGGGGAACTCCCAGGATAGGGGTCCCATCCCTGGCTCAGATGCAGCACCAAGCACCAAGCCCGGAGTGTGAACTCGCAGGGTTCATCCCTTACCCGTTCTGTGAGACAGAACTGTGGCCATTGTGCTCTTTTAAGTGACAGAAAACACTGGGAGGTTGCATTTCTCTTTTGGGACACATGGAAGCAGCTCTTTTCCCCTCAGTTTTACCCATGGTAGGAGATTCTCGATTTTCAGAGGATTCACCTGAATTATTTCTCTGATGAAGAGTGATAAAAATTGTCAACTACAAACAATCCCCTCTGCAACAGGCATCTTGATTCCAGTCCCGATTATGGGATATCTGGAATGACAATCATCGACCCAAGAAAGTTAAAATACACCCTGCCTCACTAAAGGCACTTCTACCACATGATAACTGGGCTCCTGAAGCTCAGTTATGGTTTAAGCACCTTCAGAATTTGCTCCTCTTGATGCCTGGTAGATTCCAATCAGGGAGGAGATGGTCCCCAGGAGCCCTACTAACCATGGAGGGAACCTTCCTGCCCAGAGGAATCCTGGAGGCAGCCAGTGGATTGCGTTGGAGAGATCTGCTGTGTCCATGAGGATGCTCAGAACTTCAGCCTTCACCTGGGCTCTTAGCTTCTGCTGGCTCTGAGGTGAAGAAGTGCTGCTGGAAGAAAAGGTGATATTAGTGACAGCCCAGAATGTCCTAATAATGTGATGGCTACAAGTGACAACTGACAGATGTGGGTGGATTACAGGAGAGGGGCTTTGGACAAGGGCTGGAGGGACAGGACACAGGGAATGGCTTCCCAGTGCCAGAGGGCAGGGCTGGATGGGATCTTGGGAAGGAATTGTTCCCTGGGAGGGTGGGCAGGCCCTGGCACAGGGTGCCCAGAGCAGCTGTGGCTGCCCCTGGATCCCTGGCAGTGCCCAAGGCCAGGCTGGACATTGGGGCTTGGAGCAGCCTGGGACAGTGGAAGGTGTCCCTGCCCATGGCAGGGGTGGCACTGGATGGGCTTTAAGGTCCCTCCAACCCAAACCATTCTGGGATTGCATGACTAGCTGCACAGCCACGGAGGGAAATCCTACCACTTGTGCTGGCTCAGTTTTCTTCTTAACTGGAACAAGATTCTCAGGGACCTGCAAAAGAACAGAATTATTTCTCCTACAGCACCAAACAGGAGGGTTTTTTTCCTCATGCACTAACTGCCTCAATGAGGAAGAGCACCTCCTACAGCTTTGTAGTATCCCGGTGCCAGGGCACTGGGGTCATGCCCGCCCCTCCCGTGCCCATCCCGGCCGTACCGCAGGATGCCCAGGAGCAGGGCACAGCCCCACAGCGCCGTGCTCCGCGTCCACCACTTCTGGGAGCCGGCGCGGACGATGCCGACATCCGCCGCCCACGCCAGGTGCTCGCAGGGGTAGTAGAGCTGGTTGGCCACGTTGCAGAGCACCGAGAGCCCCCGCACCAGCGCGTCCTCGCCCTGCGGGGAGCCGCACATGGGGCACGCCCGCGGCGGGGCCGGGGGGGGCTGGCGGGGACCCCCGGCCCCCCGCTCACCTCGGGGCCCAGCCCGTAGCTGCAGCTGTGCCGGAGCATGGCCAGGTCGTCGAAGAGGCGCAGGGCGGTGCGGCAGGAGCTGAGCTGGGCAGAGGCGGCCAGGAGCCCCCCGGGCAGCCCCGCGGGCCCGGGCAGCGCTCCCCCCGCCAGCTGGCAGCCGTAGGACAGCGCCCGGACCTGCGGGGCACGGCCCGGTCAGCGCCCGGCCCGGCCAGCGCCGGAACCACCGGGTGCAGAGCGGGGGAAGGCGATGCTGGAACCAGGGCTGATTACCTCTTTTTCTCTCTTTCTCCTCTCTTTTTCTCCCTCTTTTCTTCTTTCTTTCTTTCTCCCTCCCTCCCTCCTTCCTTCCTTCCTTCCTTCCTTCCTTCCTTCCTTCCTTCCTTCCTTCCTTCCTTCCTTCCTTTCTTTCTTCCTTTCTTCCTTTCTTCCTTTCTTCCTTTCTTCCTTCCTTCCTTCCTTCCTTCCTTCCTTCCTTCCTTCCTTCCTTCCTTCCTTCCTTCCTTCCTTCCTTCCTTCCTCTTTTCCTTTCCCTAATTCACCTCTCCCTCTTCACCTCTCCCTCTTCACCTTCTTTTCCCTTTACCCAAACTCCATTGCCCTGTGCTCAAGGACACTCCCATACCCATTTCCATCCCAAGGGCGAATACTTTACCGATAAAACTCTGATTGTTTGTGGACCCTCTGCCTTTGTCCTTCCTTACCACCAACGAACACTCACGAATCTCTCAGGTGCTTCCTTCCCCTTTAGGGTGGGTCGCCACAACAGAGTCGGGCCTCGTCGTTCACTGCCCGGGACCGGAGGGCTCAGACCCTCCCTCCTGTCACTCACCACCCAGTGCGGGTGGGTTCAGACCCCCACTCACCGCCCGGTACCGGAGGGCTCAGACCCCTCACTCACCGCCCGATCGCGGCCCCGGTGCGTCTCCAGAGCGCCCACGAGCCCGCGGAGCGCGCCCGCCGCCATGGCAACACTTCCGGGTGTGGCGTCAGGTGCGGGCGCGGGGCACGCCGGGAAGGAGGCGGACCCGTCGCCATGGCAACGCGGCCTGGCTGCCCCGCGGCCCGGCCGGGCCCTGCAGGGGATGGTGCCCGCCCGGGGATGGGTCCCGCTGTCCGTGCCCCTCACGGCCTCCGCATCCCTCCACCGAGTCCCCCGTCAGCCCTTCTCTCACCCCCGGTTTCCCCGTTCTGAGGGGTTCTAGGCCGGCCCCGCCACTGGGGTGGTGCTGGGCCCGGCCGGGGTTGATTCAAAGAAATTTCAGAAACCCAACTTTAAGAGGCCCTTGTGGACGGCGGTCCCTGTTGTGCCCCGACTGTCCTCTGTCCACTTGCACACAGGTCACCACGTCCCCGTTGTCACCTGGGAGACAGGGAGATCTTCCCTGTCCCACCTTTAGAGACCTCCCAGCCCCCGGCTGAGTGATGGAAGAGGAACATTCTGTGTGGAGACAGATGGAAATCGGGCTCTCTCCATCCTCCTGCACCTTCCCGTATCCAGCACCTGGATCCCACCCGCTTCCTCCCGGGCTCCAGTAGGTCCAGTGGCTTGGGACAGAGTTGCACTCACACTGCTGTTAATTAAAGCTGTTAGAACTACTTGGATATTTTGCTTTCTCTTTTTATAGCCGAGTATCACAGAATCCCAGAATATCCTGAGCTGGAAGGGACCCTCAGGGGTCATCAGTGCAGCCCCTGGCCCTGCACAGACACCCCAACAACCCCACCCTGGGCATCCCTGAGAGCGCTGTCCAAACGCTCCTGCAGCTCTGGCAGCCTCGGGGCCGGGACCATTCCCTGGGGAGCCTGGGCAGTGCCCAGCAGCCTCGGGGGGAAGAACCTTTTGAGTAAATCAAGCTTTTGAGTAAATCATCCTTTGTAAATCAATCTGATTTCATAAAACAGGTTCATAGCACTAAGCAGAGCCTCTCCCAGCTAAGTTTTTGCTGTGCAGCCTCAGTCTGGGAGCTGGACTGGAGATCCGTGTGGGTGCCTTCCCACTGGGGACATTCAGTGATTCTGATTGTTCTACACTTGCTGTATCCTCAGATGCTGCAGTTATCCCACCTGATGCACCACATCCGTGTTCCACAGTCTCGTGAGTCACCTCACTGCAATCTGCTGTCAATCCCTTTGGCATTCCATTACGTAAAAGGAATAAAATGAATGATTTCTGGGACATGAACCAGTGTCTTGATCTTTCTCCATCGCTACGTTTGTTTTTAGAAGTTGTTTTTCATTTATTTTTGGGAGGAAGGAGAGGATTTTGATCAAAAGCTGTGCTTGTGCAACCTCAGGAAGGGATGTGGTCAGAGCTGGTCATGGAAGGCATTAAGAAAATCCTCCTCTGACGCTGCCTCCTGTTTCTCCAGCAGTTAAGAGAGGTCCCTTCATGCCATGGATCTGTGTTCAAGCTATTTGATTTCCTAAATGTGGAATAGATCACAGCTGAATTGGTCTTTTGCTTGGCCCTAAACTTCTGGAGCAGCTCCATAACTACCACATGGAGTGATATTCCCGTAACTGCCATGTGAATTTCTTAATTTGCCTCCTCACCCCGAGAGCTGTTTTCTGTTTGGGCGAAGCTTTTGAGCAAAGTGCTGACGGCAGAGCCGGCCTTTTCCTGTCTTCAGGGGAAATATACACAGATACCTGTGACTGCAGAGCTTTTCTGGTATTGCCTCCTAATTTACTGCCTCAAATTTAATTTTTATTTTGATTTCCATCTGTCAGCAGATGAAAGTTCTGTCACAACCACGCAAGCCATGCTGGTGCCACACAGGCAGCAGAGTGACTCCCTAAAGATGTGCTATAGCAGATCCAGCCGTAATAGGCTTGGATTAACCACAGGGGAAGTGGGTTTATACCCAGCAAAGCTCCAGCCTCCCCTTAACTCCCCTGGGAGTGTGCCCTTGAGCCACTTGAGATGGGCCAGTGAGCACCAAACCCTGTCTGCTCCAGCCTAAGGTGGGAGCAGAGTCATAGATGAGAAATATCTTGAAGGGAGAGGAAGGACAGGCAACCAAATCCCTAAGCAAAGGAAGGTCGGAGGGAGGTTGAAGGTGATTGAAGTCCCGCACAGAGGGTCAGAGGAGGAATATTGTCATGGCTAGAGGTGTTCCAGCCATGGTAAACATCTCTGCAGCACCAGCAGAGAGGGCTGAGCATCTGCCAGAGACAGAAGCTGCTGCAGCTGCCCAGGGTGGGGTGACCCTTCAGGTAACAACACAGGGCTCAGATGTTGGGGCTGCCAGTTCAGTGGTGCCACCTGCCCTTTTCTAAGCCCCATCCCAGTGAGCTGAAAGCGTTTTGTCTTCTCAGATGAAATGCTCACACTGGGGACGGCCCAGGAGGGAACAGAACCTCTGCCGGACTGAGCAGAGAGGCGAGTTCACGTCCAAGCCCAGAAGCCCAGCTGAAATCCAAAAGGCAAACTCCCAAGTGGGCCGTGTCCCCATGGAGACCCTGGAAGGGTCCTGTCCCCAGAGGAAGGTGATGTCCTCCCTTCTCCAGCAACTGCTGACGCACTCTGAGCTGCCTACACGGCGTGGGATCTCGGAGCCGTCCTTGTGCTCTGCTCTTGGCCCGTCTGCGTGTTGTCACAGGGAACATCTATTTCTCAGATTGAATGAGGACACAAGGAGGTGTTGTGACAGCAAGAATAAACACTAGGAGATTAGCCCAAAGGCGTGGGTGACACATCCCTCAGGATTGCAGGACCCACGGAGCGCCTCTGGGCAGGCACTGGGGTGGAACAAAGCAGGTGGGGTAGGGGGAAGCACAGAGGAAGGGCAGGAGATCAGAGTGAGAGGCAGCATCAGGGCTGTGTGGGGGATGGAATATTCCCTTATTATCTGTTTGGATTTTGGTGTCAAGGCCTGCAACCAAAGGTCAGCAAACAGTAGGACAGCGAGGCAGCTCTGCCCAGCTTGTGATGAGTGGGCTGTTTTCCTAGAGGTGAGCCCTGTGTTTTTGTTGAGTTGGTCACTCACGTGGGTTTCCTGACTGCTGAGCTTGCAATAACTCTGTTTGGGATCTAGGTGTGTTCCAGAGGGATCAGTGGGGGCTGGTCAGCCCCCTCCCTTGGGGTTTGAGCGAGCAGGGTGGCACAGCTGCCACTTCAGAAGCTCTTCTCAGCCTTTTCATGCAGATGGGTTTGATTCCTTGGGAGCCAGCCCTGAAGCCTTTGAGCACGGGGCTAGTGGAGTTTCACAACAGCTTCAGTCTGTGTGTGAGCAGTGCCTGGGCCCACGAGCCTCGTGCTTTCCTTTATGGATTTGACTCTGTATTTCTCAGGAATGGGATGGTCTCTGCTCCACACGTGCTTCAAAGAAGCCGTGCACTCACATCTTCCAAGTGCACACAGCCACTCACATCAGTCCCTCATGCCAGCACGTTGTTAAACACCTCCAGTCAAACACCTCAATTGCATCATTTGGTGGAGTATCAGGGACTTGCACCTGCTCCAGGTCTGCCCCATTACTTTGATGTGACCCTGAGGTGGCACTGCCACCTGTGCTGCTGCAAGAACAGCCACATCACAGGGATAAGTGGTGGAATCACCTTTGGAGGCACCAGCTGGCTGGGAGAGCTGTTGCCGGGACTCACTGTGATTATTCACTTTCTTTTTCATGTGGATTTTGGTGCAACTTCAGACAGGGAAAACAAAACTGGCTTTGGAGTGAGTATCTCTACTTTCTGAACTCTTCTCCCACCCCTTCCAGCAGTGCCCCAGGAATGCCTGAACCGGGAAGGCCGAACAGGCTTCCTTTGATTTCCCCTCTGTGTGAAATCTGCCAGCGCGGTTGGTGGTGTGTGACACCCCTCCCTGCCAGCGGAGCCACGTCCCGGTGTCACGTCGCCAGTGTCTGTGACTCAGAGATAAGATGAAGTCACGTTTTTTCTCGGTCGGTTTAAAAACACGTCCCCGTCCCGGGCATGTCGTCAGCCTCACGCACATGGGGTCAACGCTAAAGCATCGCTGCAAAACAGGGGCTCAGTCCAACCCCTGGGAAGGCCTGCAGGGTGGGGCCAGCTAGGAGCCAGGATAAATCCAGGGATTTTGGTGTAGCCTTTGCTCTTCCTCCTTTCCCTGGCAAGCTCCAGGCAGGCACCAGCCTCCTGGAGCAGCGGGGTCAGTGTGGGCAGCAGCCATGCAGCCCCTGGGGCGGGTACGGAGGTTGGTGGTGAGGCTGGAGGATGGCCAGGCCCACGGCAGCGGGGAGCTGCTGCACGGGCGGGTGCAGCTGGAGCTGCGCGGGGCACTGCGGGTGCGGGCGCTGGAGGTGTGTGCCCGGGGCTTGGCCACCGTGCACTGGCGGGAGAGCCGCAGCATGGGCCTCAACGTCGTCTACCGGGACTACACGGCCTGCCAGACCTTCCTGTACCGCCGCTGCCAGCTCATCCATGGTAAGGCCGCACCATGGGGCGCGTCTGTGTGCCAGGGCGTGGGGTTGGGACCCCGTTGGATGGGTCTGTGTGCCAGGGTGTGGGGTTGGGACCCCGTTGGATGGGTCTGTGTGCCAGGGCGTGGGGTTGGGACCCCCTTGGATAGGTCTGTGTGCCAGGGTTAGGGGTTAGGACCCCCTTGGATAGGTCTGTGTGCCAGGGCGTGGGGTTGGGACCCCCTTGGATGGGTCTGTGTGCCAGGGCGTGGGGTTGGGACCCCCTTGGATAGGTCTGTGTGCCAGGGCGTGGGGTTGGAACCTCCTTGGATAGGTCTGTGTGCCAGGGCGTGGGGTTGGGACCCCCTTGGATGGGTCTGTGTGCCAGGGTGTGGGGTTGGGACCCCCTCAGGCTGCAGGCATCCCCTCTGAGGAGCCTCTGACCTGGTGGGTGTTGCTGACCCACGCAGGGCTGTTTGCCCCTCTTCTCACCTTGGCCGAGGGTTTCTCTCTCTGCTGCTGGTTTCCAGGAGGCTGCTGGCACACCCGGGGCTGCAGAGCACCAGAGATTTGTGGTTTTTGTTGTGTTTGCACAGGGAAGAGCAAACACGGGTGTCTGTCAGCAAGTGTGGAAAGAGCTCTTAGTGCTTCAGTCAATGTTTGTTTTCAGGTCCCTGATGCTGGGACTGTGTGCCCAGCTGGCACGTTGCTTAGATCTGCTGTAAGAGGACAAGCCACTTGCATGCCACAAGCCATTCTTTGTGTGCTTGGGATGAAATGATCCAGAGCCGAGGGATATGGGATGTCTCAACTGTCCATCCACTCATTAACTCTGGTTTTTCTTAGGAACATGCATGTCTTTTATCCTCCCCTCCAATAACAGTGTCACAGCCATTCCCCTGTTGCTTTTCCTCCCCCTTTCCCTGTTTCTGATGGCCTTGTTACTATCCAGCCCTGGAGATGGCTGTAGGACTTATGCTGAGGGCATTTAATTGTGTCAATGGCCAGGTGCAACCCAGAGTGTGGTGCCAGACCAATCTGGCAAACGTAGAGGTTGCAGGAATAAACTGGAGGGATGGAAAGAGGACCTGAGTTGCCTTCCTGGAGGTGTTCCTGTCTCTGGACTGCAATGGGGGGTCATTTTCTCTATTTCTGGACAACTGTACCCTGCCATCTGCTCCAAACACCTGCACTGCTCTGGAGTTCCTGTCTTTTGGCAGCAGCTCTTCCGTGCTGTGCCTAAGGATGTCCCCTTGGCAGCTGCGCCTCTACAAAGTGTCCAAATTACAATTAAGCCCTTGCCCTGGAGTGAAGCAGCACAGGTCCTGAGCACTTGGTTGTGCAGTACTTGGTCCGTGTCCCGTTGGCCCTGAGGTGACAGGGTGAGTTTTATCCCCCATTATCCCCACAGGGAATGTCTGTAGGGAAGGCACAAGCTGCTGCCAGCATGTTTGGATTCTGCTGCTGGGATTGTGTGCGTTAGGAGCCCCTGGAGGCATCTGGGGAAGGGCACTTGGCCAAGGGCTGCAGGAACTGCACGAGCTGCTCGGCCTCTCTGGCACCCTGCACACCTGTAGCTCGGAGCTGATGGTTCCTGGCCCTCGCTTACTGTGCAGGGAGTGCTGAGCTGGGCTGCCTGGGGGGCAGAGAGCCTCGCCAGAACAGGGGGGATGGGATTTTATTGTCTCTGTCCGTACACAGATTCCTTTTCTGCCTTGTGAGTGGGACACGTGTGATCACCAGGGCGTTTTAAGGCAGCGAACAGCAGAAATAACTTCCTTTGGATCCCGCTGTCCCCTGTTCTGTCCCCAACAGCAGCGTGAGGGCCTTCCTGATGTCAGCTGGTGAGAAACGTGCCACCATCCGACAGTCCCTGTGACTGCTCCTTTCTTGTTGCTTCTCCATGAGATCAGCTGTGTCTGCGTGGTGTTTAAAAAATGCAGGTTTTGTCATGGTAACAAGGCAGTGCAGAGGAGGGAAGCCGGGCACAGATAAGCGCCCTCCCTTCTGCTCTCCCCTCAGCTGAGTTTATCTGCAGTTTCCTGGCAGGGTGGTGAGTGCTGGCACTGGGGTGCTGCGCTGAAAGACAAGAAAAAAGTGTGCAAGAAGGATGTTCAGGCAGGGCCTTGAAACGTGTGTTGTGTAATCATCTGAGAAGAGGGAGCAGGAGGAGAGGAAAAGACAGGGGGTTCATGGGCAAAGGCAGCACAAGGAGAGCCCTGGACTCTTCTGCGTGAGGTGACGGGAAGGTGCCCTAGGAAACATAAACAATTGGTGTGCAGTGTTGTTTTTTGTCCAAGGATCCTGCAGCACTTCCCAAAGGTGTAAGTTCCTGCCCTGGTGAGAGGCAAACATCCAGAAGCCATTTTATTTTCATGGAGACATCCAGGAGAGTTATAGCATCAGGGCTCTCCTTCCATTGCGGGGTGGCCCTCAGTCAGCCCCTTAATCCACGTCCATACACAACAGTCCCAAATCTGGCAGGGATGTAGCTGGTTCCTCAGTCTGGGAGCACGAGCTTGTGCCAGGCTCTGTGTTGTCCCATCTCATCCCCATACTGGGCTGCTACTTTACCTATTTACCTACTGCATTCGCTTCTCTCTGGCGTTCCAGGGCCCCTCGTGTGACTCCAGGGTCGGTGGGGAGAAGCCACCAGGTCCCAGCAGCGGGTCAGGGAAGCAGCAGCCTCCCCATGAGCCGGACAGGGTGTCAGCTCCTGCTTGGAGCAGTTCCAGCCTGGCCAGACTCTAGATGGGGCTGAAGAGTTGGAGATCGTGCCCTGTGTGCTGTGCTCGGCCTGGCCGGGGCTTTCCTTGGGCACCCAGGACCATTCCTGAATGGAAAACCCTTGGCTGTGCTCCCACAGCCCCTGCACCTGGAGATCCCAGGAGAGAGGAGGGACCCTCTCCGGGCGCTGGGGTCCCAGAGGGGTCGGAGAGGGGCTGCCCTCCCTCCACACTTGGAGGCAGCGAGGGACAGCCGAGGGCATCGCGTGCGCTGCCACGGGAGGGAGGTTCGAAGGGAGCCGCATCCCGTGGGCGAGGGCTGAGTCACGGCCCAGGGGTGTGTGCGAGGGGCGGGAGGAGGAGGAGAAGGATGCCAAGCAAAGAGAGGGGCCCGGCCAAGGCTCCAGCCCCTCTCACGAGCCTCCCCACCTCTAATGTCACTGCAGGGACACCAGGCGCCTTCCCAGAGCCGGTGTCACCAGTTAACTCGTGCTGTGACGTGCCTTCCTTCCTCCTTTCCCTCTCCCTCTGTAGTGTTTGCTATGATTCATGTTTGCCCGTTGCAGCAAATGGTCGTGCACATAAAACAAACCACAGTCCCCTTCCCCTGGGGAGGGAGACAGACAATTCCAGTCCAGCCTTGGAAACAACTAAAGCAGTGCCAGGCTTCAGCCCAGCTCATTTTTTAAGTGGCTGCCATCAACCGAGTTCACCACAGCAGGTCCTGCCCGGCATGGCTGGGAGCAACTCAAAAATCCCCAAAACTTAAGCGGCCAAATGCTGAGTAACATTTTTAATGCCTGTTCTGTCTTATCCCCTGCCTGTGCCGGGGCTGCAGGGCTCTGGTGCTCCGCAAACGTGACAACCATCACTAAAGTGGAAGTTTCTATGGCTGCATTAACCCTTTTGGGGGGCATAGATTCCTTTCTCCTCCCTTTTACAACATCTTGGGGCGCTGCTAATGGTGATGTCCACCCTGGGAATCAGCAGTTCCCAGTTTCCACGCTTTCACCCCGGCTGAGCACCGGCAATCACGGATGCTGCCAACGGAGCGAGCCCCTGTGCTATTCCTGGCCTTGCAGGTGGAATTTATCACTGGGTTTTGGACACCAATCCCAGCAGGAGCTGGTGGAAAACTGGCGCTCGCCTGGTTAACAGGCACAGGGAAGAGGATTGCTCACCCTGTCATTGCACAAGCTGAACTCCAGCCAGTTCTTGATTTCTTAGAACTAAGTGAAGTGATGTCCCAGACATCACCGCGTTGCCAGTTGGCCGGGCCGTGCTGTGTCAGGAGCCCAGATCCAGTTGTGGCCTGTTCCGAGCCCTGGGAACGGCTCTTGGGAAAGGAAGGATGTGGGTCAATGTGTGGCGTGGCCCCCGGCTCTGGTCTGCAGGCACTGGAATGAGAGGGGCTGCAACTCCAAGTGAGGAATCCCCCCTGGCCACAGCCAGTGGTCGTGACCCTGGGAACGGGGATTCTGGACAAAGATGGGGTGGGGTGTCAGGATTGGAGCTGCAAGAGGAGTTTGAGGGGCAAGGAATGGGATTTGGGGGGGCAAGGATAAAGCTGGAGAGGGGGCTTTGAAGGGCAAGGATGGGAGGTGGAAGGGAGACAAGGGTGGAGCTGGAGGGGAAATTTGGGGGTCAAGGATGGAAGTTAGAGGAGGGCTTGGGGGTCAAGGATGGGGATTTTGGGAGGCAAGGTTAGGAGCTGGAGGGGGAGTTTGAGGGGCAAGGATGGGAGCTGGAAGGGGATTTTTGAGGGGCAAGGAGGGGAGCTGGAAGGGAATTTTTGAGGGTCAAGAATAGGAGCTGGGAGTTTTGGGGAGCAAGGATGGAGCTGGAAGGGAAATCTGGGGGGTGAGGATGGAGCTGGAAGGGAAATTTGTGGGGCAAGGACAGAAGCTAGAGAAGGCTTGGGGGTCAAGGACGAGAGGCGCAGGGAGTCTTGGGGGGCACTGAGCCACCCGGCAGCAGACAGGGGGTCACCACCCGAGCACCGGCAGCGCTCAGCCCCGTGCCCAGCACACGTTCCCGCGGCGATGTCCCGGTGCGGCACCGGGAAGGCTCTGAGCAGTCCCACTGGGGCTGAACGCGGCACCCCACGCTCCAGCCCCCCCGGGGTCCGTGCGGAGGGGCCGATCTGCACATGCTCCCTGCCTTGTTTTGCAGGGCCCGGCGGGGCCGCCCCGTCCCGGCCCGTCCCGCCCCGCCGGGGCCGCCCCCGGCCGCGCCGGGCGCTTAAAGCGGGGTCGAGCCGCGCCGGGCCGGGTTGAGCCGCATCGCGCCGGTTGGGGCTGAGCCGCGCCATGATTTTCGACCGCCTCAAACGCTTCTCGATCGTGCTGGAGGGCGCGGAGCGGGACGGCCCGGCCGCTTTCAGCCCCGGGCAGGCGGTGTCGGGCCGCGTGGTGCTGGAGCTGGCGGCGGCGGCGCGGCTCGGGGCGCTGCGGCTGCGGGCGATGGGCGCTGCCCGCGTCCACTGGACCGAGTCCCGCAGCGCCGGCTCCAGCACCGCCTACACGCAGAGCTACAGCGACCAGGTGGAGTTTCTGAGCCACCGCGACACGCTGATGGCACCCCCAGGTACGGCATCCCCGGCCCCAGGGGCACCGCCTGGGTGCGGCACCGACAGCGGGAGCGTGGGGGGCACCGGGGGGCTGAAACAACGGGGGTGTGGGGCAGCCTGGACACCCCGGCTGTTGGGTGCTCCAGACACCCCAACCGGCTGAAATCTGGGTGCCTGAGGCAACCGCCGATGCTGGATGCGTGGCACCCCGAAACTGCAGAAATCTGAGTGCCAGGGACAGCTTGGCTGCTGAGTGCATGACACGCCAACAAAGCTGAAATCGGGGTGCCTGGGGTGCCTTAGGGTCTGAGCGCTCTGGGGACGGGCTGTGTAGGTCCCTGCAGACACCTCACGTTCTGGGTGCACCCCGAAATCTTGGGGTGCCCAGCTGGACTCTGCTGCTGTGCGGGGCAGCTCGGTTAGGGACGGCTTCCCGCAAGACTCCCCCTTTTCTCAGAGCTATTTGTGGTAGGGAAGCAGTGTTGGAAAACTGGAGGTTTAGGAGCTTGTTTTGAGCAGGAGGAAGGGATTGGCCTAAATGATCCCCAGAGGTCCCCGCCAGCCCTGGGGTGCAAAGTCTCGAGGGGCACGGGGGCTTGGCTGGCCACTCTCCCCCCAGCTGGGCATCTTGGGCTCTCGCACCAAAGCTGTGGAGCAGGGTGGCTGCAGGATGGAGCAGAGCCCACCTGGGGAAGCTGCCCGGCTCTCCAAGGAGGTGCCCCTGGGTCGAGTTCGTGTCTGCAGACACATGGAATGCAGACAGTGCCCAGCTCCTGTGTCACAGCTGCTGCAGCTCAGCCCTGGCAGAAACATTGCTGTGCCCTCGTGCTGCTCCTTGCTGGGTGCTGCACATACATCTCTGTGACTCTCGTGGGGAGGCTGCAGGAGGGAGCTAATCCTCCTCAATCTGTTTTGCCCACAGACAATGGTGAAGCCACCGTCCTGCAGGCAGGAAGGCATGAGTTCCCTTTCACCTTCCAGCTCCCCGAGTAAGTTGGCGTTTTTGGGGGAAAGAGGACAAAATGAAAATGGTTTTTTTTTAAGCAAAACCCTTCTAAAATTGTTTGTTGCTCATGCCTAGGACCCTGGCCACCTCCTTCGAGGGGAAGCACGGCAGTGTGCGCTACTGGGTGAAGGCCAAGCTGCACAGACCCTGGTCGACAGTGAAGAAAGCAAAGAAGGAGTTCACTGTGATTGAACCCATCGACATAAACACCCCTGCACTGCTGGTGAGCTCCCCCTGCTCCACCCCGGGGCTCTGACATCCAAAACTTACCCAGGAAGCCCATGGGGAAGGTGTCTGCCTCCCCTTCAGGATTACAATGCAGGCCTGGTTTCCAGAAGGAATATTTTCCATCATGTAACTTGTGCCCTCCAGCATTACCTGGGCTGGGCAGAGGTCAGCTGTGCCTCTTTTTTTTTTTTTGGAAACTTTAATGCATTGCAACAGCTTCTTGCATCAGATACCTGAGAAGTTGCTGATGCTCCCCGGCAGGTTCTTGGTGCCAGGGAGGCGATTGCTTTGAGTTTCATCCTTAGTTACTAAACAGCTTAAATATTTCCCTTTCTCCAGGCTCCCCAGGCAGGTGCTAAGGAGAAACTTGCTCGTGCCTGGTACTGCAGCCGTGGCCAGGTCTCTGTGACTGCCAAGATTGACCGAAAAGGCTACACCCCAGGTGAGACCAGGTGCTGGGGCCCTTGAACCTCGGTGGGCCCTGGGGTAGAGCCCAGAGGAGGGGGTTTGGGTGACTGTGAGCTGGCATGAAATCAGAGAGCTTTAGTGTGCGCACATGATGTGGGCAGCATCCTTGGGACGCTCCTCCTGGATGAACCTGTGTGCCTGCCCTGTCAGACAGCGTGGCCAGCCCTCGGTGGGCCTGTGCAGCAATCCCTCGAGGCAGGACTGGGCTCTGCCTCCCCTCCTCCAACGTGTGTGTCTGTTCTGGCAGGTGAGGTCATCCCCATCTTTGCTGAGATCGACAATTGCACGAGCCGTGCCGTGGTGCCCAAGGCAGCCATAATCCAGACCCAGACCTTCATTGCCCGTGGCACCAAGAAGCAGAAGAAGTCAGTGGTGACCAGCATCACTGGGGACCCCATTCCGGCTGGGAAGCGGGAGGTGTGGCACGGGCGGGCGCTGAAGATCCCGCCCGTGGGGCCGTCCATCCTCCAGTGCCGCATCATCCAGGTGGAATACTCCCTGAAGGTGAGCGAGCTCTGCAGGAATTTCCTCCTGCCCAGCTCAGACTGGGAAAACACCACCAGCTGAGCTTCCCTGCTGTTCTCTGTCTCTGCAGGTTTGTGTGGATATTCCTGGGACGTCCAAGCTGCTCCTTGAACTGCCTCTTGTCATCGGGACCATCCCGCTGCATCCCTTTGGGAGCCGCACCTCCAGTGTCAGCAGCCAGTACAGCGTCAACCTGGACTGGCTCAGCGCCATCCCGGAGCAGCTGGAGGGTGAGCATCTCCTTCTCCTTAGGATAAACCCCCTGCTCAGGACGTTCAAAGTTCTTGACTGGGCCAGTTTTGCTTTGTTTTAATTTAATTTTTTGGTTGTGGTGCTGGATCTCCTGGGTTCCTTCCTAAGGGAACTGGGAGGGTTTGGGAAATAATGGGTTTGAAGCCCTTTTATGTGTGTGTCCCCCATTTATAGAGAGTGTTTCCTATTCCCTGATGGTTCTGCTTTCTCTTCAGCCCCCCCTGAGTACTCAGCAGTCGTGTCCAGCCCAGAGGCGGAGCAGAGCCTGGCTCCTCCGTGCCGCAGTGAGCTCGGGGACATCCTGGAGGGTCCCTTCTTCGCCTACATCCAGGAATTCCGCTTCCGACCACCTCCTCTGTATTCAGAGGTGATTAATCCCTCTGGGCTGGGAGGCTGGTGGAGATGGTTGGGGTGTGCCACTGTGGAGGTTTTTGACTCTGAACTTGGCTGTGCAGGTGGATCCAAACCCCGCGTCGGACAGCATCCGCCCACGCTGCATGACCTGCTGAGAGAAGCACATCGGCTGCGTGTGACAGAGTGACCATCCCTTGGGATGGCAGCTTGCACCCTCACAGCACTTTGGTCTGGGAACGGGGATGTGAGACCCTGACTCGGCTCATCGCCCTCGGCCACTCCTGTCGTGATTGACCCACGGGCCCAGAGCCAGCACGGTGCCGTGGCCCCGGGCAGGGTAGGAGAACACAAGGGGCTGGTGGTGTGGAGCAGCTCTGTGTGTGGCTGGGCAGGACACAGAGGGTTCATAACTGCCCTGGGATTTAGGGATTAGAACAGGGAATACAAGCCGAGATTGCTCTCCCCTTGCCTGCAGTGCCGCGCTCCGAAAATTTGTCAGCTCCTGGTGTGGAAAACGGGAGCTGGAAGGCGTTTCTCAGGATTACTGGAGAATGTTTAGACGGTGCTCAGGGTTGGGCCCCGGGGCAATGCAGGTGCAGCCCTTTGCCTATGGCTCACCAGGACTGTAGGGTCCCCAAGGCAGTGAAAGGTTCTTTTCTGGCTGGATGAAGCAGAGGCCTCAGCCACTGCTGATAATCTTTGCCACAAGCCTGTGGGTGCCTGCGGGGGGAATGGTTTGAGCCACTTAACCAAACTCTGAAGGCCTCCAAGGACTGAGACAAGGACTTGGGGAATTAATTTATGGTCTGTGTTTTGGTGCCATTTACCAAGAAAGGAAAGCTGGTTCCTGAGTGTCAGCAGCGACCCTGCACAACCAGCAAACCAGCCCCCAAACTGGTACCAGCACAGAGGGTTGGAGCTGTGGCTGGTGGCCAAGGAAGAGAGAGGGGAGCCCAGTCCGAGGCTGGTGGCAGCCACAGGTGCTGATGGGAGATGTGGAGTTGGGATGAATCCTTCAGGGCTGGGAGTCCTTGATGCTGTGCCCATGGAGGGCTCGGGGGCCCTGGTGGGGTGAGGACACAGCAGCAACCTGTGCTCACTGGGGTGGGAGCCAGTGTGGGAATGGTGAGCTGGACGTTGTGAGGAGCCTCAAGAGTGTGCCAGGGGCTGACCCCGCTCGCTGCAGGGGGACCTGAGCAGAGTTTGGGGGCTGAGGACCTTTGCATTCCCTCACTGAGAATCCCTGGCTGTGCACAACCAAAGCCAGCGCACCTTGGGCTCTCTGCTGGGGTTGCTCAGATGAGTCTTTTCTATCTGTGAACACTTTTGTAATGACCACTCTTTGTCTCTACTCTTTTTGTACGACTTTTTGGTGGGGAATTTTTTGTCTGAAATAAATTCTTTAAACCAAACTGTTGCCTGGATAGTTTTCTGTTCCTCTTCCTGCTTCCCGTTGTCTGGAGCCATACTCTGGCTGCTGGGATGTGGGAGTGTTCCCTGCCCTCTGTTCACTGCCCTGCAGGTACCCAGCTCCACCCTGGGCCCAGTCCTGCACTGGCATTAACTGGGTCACTCGGCCAGCACTGCTCCCCAGCAGGATTGTCCCTTGAGCCTCCAGCTCCTCCACATCCTTGCACTTCTGGCACTTTCCCCTTACCTGGCATGCAGGGCTGCAAGCAAACCTGTTGTATTTTTCCACACTTGCTTCTCATTTGTGTCCAGGCTCTGGGAGGACAGACACATTCTTCTCCATCCTGGAAGCCTGGCAGGGACCCAGCAGGTCCAGCTGGGAGCTGGGACACTCCTGAGCTGGCTCAGCCAGTCCCGAGGAGCGTTGGGATCAGCCCCATGCTGTGCTGGCTGGGAACTGCTGCTGTGTGGGAAGAGCAGGGGAGGCTCCTTCACCTGCTTCCTGGGGCTGGAATTTGGTTTTTCACAACATTTCTGTGCTCCACATCTCTGTTGGGTGCGGCAAATCTTGATGCATGCGAGGCAGGGCTTGAATCAGGGCTTTAATTTTACCTTCCACTGACTGTGCTGCTTAAAAATATTGCCACTGGAATGTGATTCCCCCCCCTTACTTATTTTTTTTTTTGTTTGCTGAGCTGCTCAGCCCCACAGCTGCATCAGAGCACATGCTCCTGCCCTGGGCCATGGGAGAGAACTTGCCCCTGTGTTTGCCTGCGAGAACCTGGTGCTCCTGCAACCTTTATTCAAATCTGGTTTTTATTTGGCAGCCCCGGTGCTCTGATTAATTTTTCCTGGGGGAGGATTAACCAGCCTCACAGGGAATTTGTTTGGGGGGATCGTGTCTGGATCTGCCGCTGGCAGCAGCAGCAGTGGCCGGTGCTGCGTGGCCCCTTGGAGATTTTTTGGTGACATCAAAGGGTACAGGAAGCACAGCGCTGCACCCCTGTGACCAGGCTGATCCTAGCCAGCTCCAGCCTGGCACAAGGGAGCTATTCTGTGCTGAGCAGCAGGGATGGCCGGGGGCTGCTGGTCAGCCCCGGATCATCTGCCCCGGCTGCACAAGGGGGTGTTTACTCCCCGGGCCGGAGGGGGAGGTGAGTGCCCGGCACCCCGTGTCTGTTCTGCTGCGTCTTTCTGGGAAACCACGTTACCCAGTGACGGGGACAGGCCATGCCGGGCCCGGGGACCCAGCGCCGGTGGGCAGCGCTCCCGGTGCCCATGTGGGAGCGATCTCTCCAGCAGGGACTCTTGTAGACACCTCCAGGTTTTTCTTGTACAGTCGGGCAGTAGCGCAGCGAGGTGGGGAGGGCGGGGGGGGACATGGCCAGGCTGGGGCTCCTGCCAGGAAAGGGCTGCACTCCTGAATCCCGGAGGGGCTAAAAATACCTCGTCTGGACATTTGGAGCCGGGGCACGGTGCAGACCCTTGCAGGCAGTGCTTTCACAACTGCTGGCAGCGCTGCCGGTGCTCCCTCCAACCTTCTGTTGTTTATCTGCCCCGGCTCCAAAGTCCTGATTGAACAGCCCGGGCTGTTTCCCCGGGCACGGGGGGTTTGGGGCTCCCTGGGGGTCCGCTGAGCCGGAACAGCCCCGTGCCCTGCGCGGCGATGCCGCGGCAGCACCGAGACCCGACCCCGGGCAGGAGGCGCGTGATGCAATTACAGTGCCGGGATTATTTATAGCTCTTGGCTCCGTGCGCTGGAAAATGCTGCCCAGACCGCTCGGCAGAGTCTGCTCCTTGCGAGGGGCACGGAAACCCACCCCCACCCCCTGCTCTGCTCCTCTGTCCTGTCATTTTTGCCTTTCAGTCCCAAAGTGGTGGGACCCCTCTGCCCCGGTCGCAGGCGTGCTGGGAACTCCCTCCCCACTGCAGCTCAGGGCTCTGCAGGGCGCTGGGACACCCCGCTCCTGCGGCCCCTTTCTGCAGCATTTTGGGGGGCTCTCCCCATCCCTGGATGATGGTCGGTGCCATCACGGTGGCCACAGCCTTCAGCCGAGGCTGTTGTCCTGTGGCCTGGGGGTCAGTGGCGGGGGCCAGCGCGGCCGTGCCACGGGGAGGGTGACACGCGAACCTTGTGGCCGTCCCGGCGCTGGCAGGGACAGAATGTGCCGGGGCTGGCGCAGCCCTGCGAGGGCCGGGATTAGCTGCGCCGCTGCTGCCTCCGGCCCGGGCGCCCGTCCAGCTCCCAAAACAAGCACTGCCTTTCCCCAGCCCAGCTGGGCTGAGCCCTGCGGGGTGCAGCTCGCCCCAGAACCTGCCGAGGGGCACCCGCCAGGGGCTGCTCTGTTGGCACGGTTGGTGATGATAAATCTGGATTTTGGCCGAAGGGGGATGCCCCACTCTGTCTGTGTGCTGGGGTTGGGGTTCAGGCACTGCCCAAATTCAGCATCTTTGTGCCGGTGGAGTGCTGGGCTCGCAGCGCTCGCACCCTGAAGAGCAGCAGTCGGGGCTGATGGGGGCTCAGGGACACGGCAACCTGCCCAGCCCCAGGTCACAGGGTCCCTGAGCACCGCGGGGACACTTACAGTCCCCAGCAGCACCAGGCCTTGCTTTGGGTTTGCTCCAACCTCCGGCCCTGCAGAAGCACCAGGGCTGGGGGCGGCATGGCTTGGCCCTGGCAGCATCTTTGGCATCTGGGACTCTGAGGTTCCCATTCATGCGGCAGAGCTGTGCCAGGGCTCCGGGAAGCAGCCGTGCACCCCGACATGCCGGGGCGGCATCGCGGCCGCCCTCCGCCCGCTGACTCAGCCGCCTGTTTGCCGGAGCTGCTCCCGCCCACGGAAACCGCAGGCAAAGTCCCCGCATCCCTGCACCGGGGCTTTCCCCGCCGGCTCGACAGGAATCGCAGCTTTTCCCCTGCCTGGTACGGGCAGCGAGCCCCTCCGGGTGCGGGGGAAAACTGCAGAGAAACCTCAGGTTTCTTTATTCCAAACCAGATTTTTTTAATGCCAAAACCCGGGATCTGGAGCAGCCGGATGGCCGTGTTGTACGTGCCACATGTCCCCTCCCCTGTAAGCATCGTGCCAGCAACATGGTGACATCACCGGGACACCCCACAAACCCCGATGGTGGCCGGTGCTGCTGGTGTTGTCTTTGCAGCAAACCACCACCTTTTATTCACTATATCAAACCCAACCCCTTGTTTTTTCGGGTCTGACCCCTCATCTGGGGTCCCTCGCTGTTGGCACTGCCTGGCCCCTTGCACAGTTATTCCTCGCTCCCTCCCTTCCTCGGGCAATGGAAAATTTTTATGACTTTTTGACTTTTCTCCAGTTGTTTGGGAGCGAGGAAGGGGCCGGTGCCGCGCACAAACATGTCTATGTATAAACATTGGGGACCGCGCCAGGGATGGAGCCGCCGGCACCGGACCCTCCCCACGGAGCCGGGTGTCCCCTCTCCCGCCGGGACCCCAGTGCGGCGTTCCATGCCCGGTGACCCGGAGCCGTCCCCGTGGGGACGCAAATATTTTGGCTTTGTTCAAAAAAAAAAAAAACAACAACACCATAAAGAAAAATAAAAATCCCCCCCTCCCGGATCATCCAGCGGCCGCACGTGATGTGTTGGCACACAAACAGGGGAGCTTGAGGACAGCCGGGGACGGGGCACGGCTCCCACGCCACGCGGGTGACACGGCCGTGCCCTGTGCCAGGGATGGGGCGCGATGGGACTTTGCTCCCAGCGCCGCTCCACGCCCCGGCCGGGTTTGCCGTCACTCCCAGGCGCCGCTTCACAAATCGCAGAGAAGTCCCCGTCCAGCCCCGGGTGGGTGCGCGGTCCCCACCACGTCCAGGGGGATGTGGCACGGTGACATCGCACGCCCTGAGCCCCGCAGACAAAACCTTGTTGGTGTGGCATTTGGCTCAGGGAGGAGCGAGTGGCACCGCGGTCACTGGTGAGCTGCTCTGGGTGTCAGTGGGGACCCAGCTGAGAGACGAGGAGTGCGGGGCTGTTACCCTCACTGCTCCCTGTCACCTCAGCCCTGCTCCAGGGCAGGAGTGATGGGGCAGCCCTGTCAAGCCCTACGGTTCTGATCCCTCCTCCCACGCCCCAACCGCAAAGTCTTCAGAAACCTCGTTGTGCTGCTTTTTTTCCCCCCCTATCACCCTGCAAGAAGCAGCAAATTTGAGCTGATTTCAACAACAACAAAAAACCAACCCAGACCAAGCTCAGTTTGGGGGGAGGTCGGTCCAAGCCAGCTCGCAGGGATGCCCACACATCACCAGGAGCCTGCAGTGAACCCCCTCCCCATTTCCCAACCTCATTAGCAAGCCCGAACGCGGTTATATTTAAATGCAAGGGGTTATGTGGAGCAGGGAGAGGGATTTTCCTGCTGAGCAGCTGTGTAAATGCCACCGCATCCCGGCCCAGCGATGGAGGCAGCGATAGCCCGGGGGTCCCGGCTGGTTGGAGGTGGCTGCGCCGGGCAGTGCCGGTGGGGAGGGCGGCGGCGGCGCTGCCGGACGGTCCCGGAGGGGCTCGAGCCGGTTCCCTCCGCTTTCCCGGCGGTTTTGGCGTGTGAAAAAATGAGGGAGAGTCAATCTGCCTGCAAAGAGCCGGTAAACACCCTGGGAGCGGATCTGGGAGAAGGGGGGTTGTTCTTGGTCCGTATTTATCGCTGCAAAGCCGGCCTGGCGGCTTGCTCTGGGATGAGACAGATGGGGGGAGGCTGCTGCAAAAAGGCGATTTTTGGGGGGCTCTCTGGTTATCGAGTTGTCCTTAGCTCAACTCTGGCCGCCTGCTTGAGCAAAATATGTTTATGCTGCAAAACGTCCGGCCGGCTCCGCTGCCAAGGGGGCAGGGAACGCGTGTGCCGATAAGGACTCAGCGTCCTCCCCTTCCTGATCACCCGATACCCAGGCACGGAGGCGGCCGCCCGCCTCCCGACACCCTCAGTTTATGATTTCTTTTGCTATTATTATAAAGTTTCCGTTGAAATAAAAACCAAAACAAGAAAAAAAAAAAAAAAACCCCAAACAAGCAAACAACAAAAAAACCCCAAACTACCCCATAATTCAATAGCTGTGGCTTTGCAGCTGCCAAAGCCTGGAAAGCTCCGGCCGTGCCAGCGGCTGAGCTGCCCCTGGGGCTGCCGGCCCTGAGCGCAGCCATCCGAGAACATTCAAACTGCAGGGAGGAAAATGCCTCCTGCCACGGCCCGGCCGTTCCGGGCAGCGAGAAGATGGATTTTCAACCATTTCTCCCGGCTGGCGTGCTGGGGCTCGCAGCGCCCGGCGGGGTTTTGCAGTGATCTGAGCATCCAGTGCCGCCCCGAGGGCTGCTCCGAGCCCCTCTTGGTGGGGAAAAAATAGGAAATATTCACTTTCGCTGCTGCTTCAAGTCCTTTTCCGTGGCTGGGTTTGGAAATAGCCCTGGCCCGGGTGAGGCTGTTGCAGCTGACGTGAGCAGGAAAGAGCCGGGGCGGCCTCGGGGCCTGTTTGAGAAGTCAGAACCGAGTTGTTGTTGTTGTTGTGACACCGAATGGTTGCAAAACGCCGGCACTGAAACACCCGTGACTTTCAAAACAAGCTGAGCCCAGCTGTGGCCGGCGGCTCTCTGTCCACGTGTCCATCTGTCCATCTGTGGGCCCTGCAGCCCCTTCCCCGCGGGGATGCTTGTACCAGCAATGCTTGGGGGTTTTTTTGGGGGGGGGAGGAGAAGAATCCCAGAAGCTTCTTTTAGGGAGGAAAAGCCCCAGTTCCCCAGCTGCAGAGGTTTCCTACCACAGGAACCGCCAGGTATCCTGCCCACGGGGGCTTTGCAGTGCTTGGGGGGGTGGATGAGATGACCTGTCTGCAGCCCTTGAATTCTGCTTAAAATATAATAATAAGAAAAAAAATCCCAGGGATCAGTTTGTTTGCCTAGGGATTAAGTCACCTAATCTGCCTGGCAGCGGGTGGCATTGAGGAGGTGGTGGCAGCGATGGCTTTTTGCCCAGCAAATAATCCTGCTCCTGGCCACGGCCGGTGGTCGGGCTGGGCTCAAACTTCCTGCTGGCGTCAGCTCTTCTCTGGGATGGGGTTTAGGGAGCAGGAAATGGTGCTGGGTGCAGGGAAAGGGTTGGGTGAGGGATGTACGGATGAGGGAACGGGCTGGGAAAGGGATGGATGAATGAGGGAGGGGATTGCAGAGTTGTGACCTTCTCCTCTGCCCGTGTTAAAGCCAGGCTGTGGCTCTGCAGGGCTGTTTCCCTGAGGCCGGGAAACAGGTTAGGCTTCTCAAACTGGGAGCAAAACACCTTAATCTGGTGTTAAAATATTAGTCTGGACCTGCAGGGATGGACTTTTCCTTCTGCAGGGGCTCGGACCCCCCAAGAGCTGATATTGATGGGGCCATAGCCGCTGTTTTATGTTTTATCTCTGAGCTCACATCCCCAAAATCAAGAAGAAATGGCTTCAAGTCGCACCAGGGGAGGTTTAGGTTAGATATCAGGAAAAATTTCTTAATGGAAATGGTTGTCAAGCACCTGGCATAGGCTGCCCTGGGCAGTGGTGGAGTCGCCAGCCCTGGAGGGATGCAAACGCTGTGTGGCTGTGGCACTTGGGGACATGGGTTAGTGGTGGGCTTGGCAGTGCTGGATTAGTGGTTGGGCTCGATGATCTTAGAGGGCTTTTCCAACCTTAATGATTCTGTCAAATCAGGGAGCCAAGAGCAAATCCCCAGGCTGCTGGCACCTCCCTGCAGCTCCTTCTGGCTGCCCCACCTGCTTCCTTGGGATGCAGTGCTGAATTTTCCACTCCACAAGAGCAAGCGGAGCCAGGTCAATCCATGTGCACATCGCCAGTGCCATTTGCTTTTGGGGACACAGCACTGGGACCCTGTGAGAATAGGGAGAGTAGGGGTTTTTCCCTTGAGGGCAGGGGTGCTCCACACTTGTGCCAGCAAATGGCATTGTCACCGGTGGTGTGTGGGCAGTGCTGGCACCCTTGGGTGTGAACAGGGGACCCCATGGGGTGACTTTGGGATCATAATGGCACTGGGCTGACCTTTATCTTCCCTGCTGGGAGGGATTTTGGCTGCTTACCCCAGAGCTGTCCTGGAAGGAGTCCCCTGCTGGGTGTAATGAGTTGTCCTCGGGCTGTGGGTGGCAGTGGCTCTTGCCAGGCATAACCAATGCCCTGTGGCACGTCTGGGTGCTGTGCTGGGACAGAGGAGTAGGGAAGGTCACATCCTGGCTGCAAAAGCTGGCCTAGCGGCTGTCCTTGGGTCACCAAGCTCAGCGTGGCGCCTGGGGACTCATTTGGGAACCAGTCCTGTGAAATTTAAACTAATTAGCAAGTCCTGAGTTGCTCACTCACACTAATTGGCAAGCCTGGCTTGATTAATTTTCCCCAGCATGTCCATGGGCTTCACATGGCGCAGTGTTCCTGGCAGAGCACTGGCCAACTCGGGACACGCGTGGGGAAAAATGCATGGGGCCATTGGTGGGGACAGAGCCATCGGTGGGGACAAGGCCATCCCTGAAGGTGTCAGGGGGGATGTGGGGATGTGAGTGACGCCGTGGGTGGGATGGATCCCTGGGGAGTGACCCCATGGGGGCAGTGAGGGGGGTTTCATGTCCCCTGCCTGCCCAGGGTGTTTTTAATGCAGCGGCCAGGCCTGGCTGTCCTGCTGTGAACTCGTTCCATGGGCTGGAATGATTAACTGGCATCAGCGCTGGCCCCGAGCCGGACCATGTGTTTACCGCTGCTACCCAACCGTGCTGAGCTGTGACCCTCAGAGCTTTCCCTCATCGCTCTGACCCCAAAAACCAGCTGTAAACAGGGGCCGGGGCTGAAACCCGAGTGTGCCTCCACGCCCGTAACCAGATACTTCCTCCACATGTGCCTCTGAAGTGAGCCTGGCACCGCCCAAATCCCAACAAATTCCCTATATCTGATCTCTGCGCTGGGCTCCTGCGTGGCAGGATGCCGGATATTCCCCCTCCAGCCCATCCCCAGGGATTTGGGGGGCTGGAGGAGCAAAGCTGCCGGGCACAGGGGCCTGACACACACTCCTGCCACATGCAGGGAGGCAGCGATGGATTTGCTCTGCCAGGAGGTTGGGAATCGCCGTGGGGACGTGGGGCTGGTGCCACCTCGTGGCTCCACCAGCAGCTGAGCCGGGCTGGACGCGCGGTGCCGGACGGCGGTGGGACGGCTCCGGTGGTGGGGGTCCTGCACGAGCCCATCTGGGTGAGACCCCCAACCTGGTGTCTGGGAGCGACACCACGGCAGCCACCTCATCCCTGGAGCGCTGGGAATGGCCATAAATCCCACCGCAGCCGTCACTGGCCGAGGTCGGGGTGAAGGTGCGGCCCTGGAGCGCTGTCTCCGCTCGGCATCGCCGCGGTTTCCGCCCGCGGGTGCCGCTGCTGCGAGCGCACTTTGAGCGAAATACTTTGCAAAACGCGAGTGGAGCCAAGAGCAGCAGAGAGAAGGCCGGGTGTCAATGGCTGAGACATCGCGGTTGTGCACCTGGATTTCCCCGTGTTACTAACCTCGCTCAGCTTTTTGGTTTTTTAAGATTCTTTTTTGCCCTCTCAGCAAATAAACACCACCGCGCCAGGCAGAGAAAACCACAAATTGCTTTTCATCTCTAGTTCTGTCCCAGATAAGGCCCGAGGCGGCGGCGTGGCCCCACGGGAAGGGGCTGGGGGGGCCCTCACGGATCACCCCCGGCCCGGCTGCCTGGCTGCGTCCTCCACAGCGCCGTGGATTGAACCTCGGCTCTAAATCCTTGCTGTAATCTGCCCGGGTCAGGCGAGGAAAAACCATCTCAGCCCTGCTGCTTTGTGCAGTTATTTTATTTTTTTTAGATGTTTGTGTTTATTTTTTAAATCTGGTTGTTCTTTTTTTTTCCTTTCTTTCTTTCTTTTTTGAACTTTTTTTTTTTTTTTCTCCCAGGTGTTTGGTGCTGGGGCTTTTTGTGTCCCCGCCAGGATATTGGTTCCAGGAGTAGCAGCCGGCTGGGATGAAGCTCTGCCTCTCCTCCCAATCCAGGCACGGAAATACCCTCGGTCCTGGCCAGACTCTGCAGCCGCCTTCGCTCGGGTTTTATCGCCGGTGAAAGGTTGAGGCTGGGAATTGCATGGCCAAAACCTGTCCCGGCGCAACGCTGCACCCAGAGGGGTCGCCTTCCGTGCCCTGGAAACCAGAAACCCCCCTGAAAGTGCCGGTGTGACCGTGAAGCCACGGGCTGGGCGCTCAGCATCGCACACAGACACTCCGCATTCCATGGGACACCCCCGTCCCCCTCCTGCCGTCCATCCCCGCTGCTCCAGCCTTGGTCATGGCTACGGCACCGACTTCTCCGGCGAGGGATCCCATCCTTCCTCCTCCCTGATGATGATGGGTTTGTCAGAGATGAGCAGGGCAATGGGGATCAGAGGCTGGTGCAGCCCCTGCCTTTCCTCCTCTTCCTCCTCCTCCTCCTCTTCCTCCTCCTCCTCCTCTCCGAGTTGGTGCCCGGTGCAGCTGGCGCTGCCAGAGAGTGGAGATCCCACCGGGCTCAGCATCTCCTGCCTGCGGTAGGCGAAGGGCAGCTCCCCCCCATAGCCCGGGGGGGACACCACCGCTGCCGCCGGCTTTTCCAGCGCGGGGCCGGGCTGCGACACGTCGGGGTGTGGCACCGCAGTCTGTGTGTCCGTGTCAGCCGTCTCCTCGCTGGGATCCGGCTCCGTCAGCAGCAGCTCGGCTGGGTTGAACCTCTCCGAGGGCTCCAGGAGGCCTGTCCGGGGCTGGCCCTAAGGGTTGGGTGGGTTTGGGGTGGAACGTCCCGTGCCACGGCTGCGCATGGGCGTTTGGGGCTGTGGGATCTGGCCCCTCCTGCACCTTACACCTCACCTGGCTCATCTCACCGGCAGAGAACTGGATGGCTTTGGTGCCCACGGGCTTGGGAAGGGGTGGGAAGAGGAGGCGGCGAGCCCTGGGAAGGGAGTGGTTGGTGAGGGGGTGGGCAGTGATGGGGTGGCCTGAGCGGCTTTGGGGACGAGGGTGCTCTGTCACCTCTTTTTGCTCAGGTAGTAGATGACAGCTGCGACAGGGAGACCAAGCGAGATGCCCAGGTACTTCAGGTTGCCTCTCCACGCTGCTCCCTGAGGACCTGAGGGTGGACATGGCTGGGTGGTGGCGTTCCTGCCCCCAACAGGGACACAGGAGACGTTTTAGGGTGAGGGCGAGCACTCAGTGGAGAGAGCACCCCATGGGGAGTGGGGAGGGCGCGGGGTCTCAGCCGTTACCCAGCGCCTTGGTCTGGAAGTGCCACCAAGCTCTGCAGGTCCCCTCGCTGTCCTCTGTCACTTCCCAGACACCCACCCTGTGGGCTGTGCCAGGCTGGAGGTTTTGGAGGGTGTAGTTTGATGCCGTGGCATCCACTTCGCTGTCTGGGCAAACAAAACCGAGTGTGGGGCAGGCTGGCAGCTGCCTGCGGGCAGCAGCACCCTCCTGCTGCCCCACGGGGATCGGGGTGTCCCACTCACAGGTCACGTTGCTCCCCTCGGCCGCGTGGCAGATGCGGTACTTGGCCAGCGCGCCGGGACAGGCGGCTCGTGGGGACGGTTTCCACTGGAGGACAGCGGCGGCGTCTGCGGCGCTGATGTTGATGGGCACGGCCAGCGAGTCTGTGCGCAAAAAACCGGGGGATTATTTCAGGAACGCCCCTTCTGGAGTGAAACCAGGCGCGGATGCGCAGCTCCCACACGCACCGTTGCTGGCGTAGTGGTGCCACAGGGCGAAGGTGGCCCAGCCCCGCTTCTCGTCCCAGCCGTGCACGGCGAGGCGGTGACACCCCGGCGCTGCCAGCGATCCTGAGGAGGAACCGGGGGGGCTGGTTAGACCCTCTGACCTCGGGTGGGGGAACAGCGGGGGGCTTGGGGCGCTCCCTGCCTCTCTCCACGTGGATGCTGTTGGCAGGGAATTCCTGCCGGATGCAGACGCCCTGTTTCGGGGTTTTTGGCGGTGTCTGCTGCTCGAAGCAGAAGGCGCCGCCAGCCACCGGAGCTTCCCACTGCGCAGTGAAGGTGCTGCGGGCCACACTGATCTCCTTGAAGCTGAGATCTGGGAGGAAACGGAGGAAATTCGGGGTAGCCGGAAAAAAAACAACGCCCTGAGGGCTGCCAGGGGAGCTCGGCACTCCTAGAGGGGCAGGTACCTGCGTGCTGCTCTGCCGGCACACGGAGCTGCTGCGCTGGCCCCGGCCCCGCGGTGTTGACCGCGGTCAGCAGGATTTCATATTCAGCCCCGGAGAGGGTGAGGTTGTGCTCTGTCACCTCCCAGCCCAGCACAGTGTCCTTCTCATCTGACTCTGCACAGCCACAAGCCAACATGTGGACGTCCAGCTTGTAGGTGACATTCCTTTGCTCCTTGAGGACTGGCTGGGGAGGAAAAGGGGGTGACTCGGGGCATGACAGGGTGGCGGACACCCGGGAGGGCCCCCAGGGATGCCACTGTACCTGCCAGCTCAGCCTCAGCACCCGCTGCCCATCTCTCCCCAGTTTGCCCAGTTGATGGCTCAGCACTGGGCTTGCCAGGATTTCTGCAGGAGGAGCAAACCTGACTGAGCTATCAATGTTTTTGGGAGCTGTTGGGATCTCACCAGGCTCCTCTCCTGTTCCTCACCCTCGGGAACAGAGATGTTGCTGCTCCAGTCACTCCAGTAGCTGCTCCAGTGGTGAGGCTTGTGCCGGAGCTGGACCACGAAGGTGCCGTTTACCCCCAGGGCACAGGTCACTAGAGAGGGGTGGCAGGGTCAGGGGGGGGTGACCCCTCTTTTCCCCAGCTTTTGGCCATCATGGGGTGCTGGGCAGGGAGCACAGGGCAGAGCACCCCACCAGGATATGGGAGAACCCCTGGGAGATGCTTGTCCCCAACACTCCCACAGGATAAACCAACCTGAGTCATCTTCACCTGTCACCGTCACAGTCTCACATGTCACCTGCAGAGACAACCGGGGATGGAGACACCCACCCAGTAAAACCAGTATTTTACTGGGACAGCAGTGCTGCCCTGTGATCCCCAAATATCCCAGGGGCTGGGAGAGCCAAAAGGAATGTAGAGGACATGGTGGCCAGGGGGCCCCCTCAATGCTGGGACCCTCCTGGCAGCAACTGAAAGGGGTGGGGGGTCCCCAGCTCTGAGAGCTTCTCTGGGGACAAGCATCCGGATTTGATCCGTTGTCGTCATTAGTATAATCTGGGGTTTTGTCTGTGTAATCCCTGAGAATCATGGCGTGATCCTGTTATGGGCAGCAGCAGGATCCCATGGCCAGAGGACAAGGCAGAGTTGATAACGCAGAGAAACAGATGGGACACAGCTGGGTTTGGGGGGGGTGACAGTGACATCACTGGGCCCCCACACTCCCTGGGCTGTCGTGATGCTCCTGACTGTCCTGTCAGTCGCTGCCAGCTCCAGAAAACAGCACTTTTACCTGTGTCCAGCTGCTGTCTCCCACCCTCCAGAAGCGAGCCTCCCGCTGTGGCGGCTGCTCCAGGCCGTGGCACTGTGGCTGTGGCACCCGCACCCTCAGCTGGCCACCGGTCTTGGAGAAGGACATTCCACTAGGAAGTGGATCCAGTTTGACTGGAAAGATGAGGCAGTTTTGGGTGATCTGGCTGTTCCTAGTGCTGTTGCTGGCTGCCAGCCAGGTCCCCGGGGCACTCACCAGCCTTGTCAAGGTAAAGGGTGTGGTTGGGGGTCCTGTGGACCTGGTCCCCCCAGCGTGCCTCCACCCAGGCCGTGGTGTTCTCGAAGATGTACACTTCGCGATGCGGGGGGCTATAGCTGGTCGCCGTGCCCACCTTAAGCCGGCGGCACAGGTTTTGTTTCTCAAAGCTGGGGAGGGAGCAGGCACAAGGTGGAATTTGGGACACATCCCCTGGGTTCCCTCTCCCCGCCGCGCTGCCCAACTCACCAGAAGTTCAGGGTGTAGAAGGTGCTGCCGGCGGGACCGAGGGGTGGCCAGGAGCAGCGGAAAAGCTTGGGGGTGTTGCATTTCTTCCAGCAGGAGACTCCGTGGGCTGCGATGGTGCCTGCGGGACAGGGCAGTGGCTGGAGGCTCCCGCATGCCAAACTCCATCCCGTGCATGGAGGGAGCAGCGGTGTGGCTGCTGCCTGCTTGCCGTGTTGCTCAAATGGGGAATCAGAGCAGCTGCACCCCAGCTGGTGCGACTTGGGTGGCGACTCTCACCCCAAAGCCCCTGTGGTCCCCCTCCCCAGTGAGGCAGCGCTGGCTTATGCCACTCGCCCCAACTCCTGCCCGCTGCCAGAGGGGATTCACCGTCTTTACTCCGTCCCTGTGGTTTTGGGTGAGTATCTCCATCTCTCTCCGGGAGCTCCCCAGGTCTTATCGTCCCCGAATCATTCATTGAAAGTCTTCTGAAGTTATCTCTCATCTCGCAGCACCGCAGGAGCACTTACCGCCCTGCGCCAGCGCCGCCAGCGCTGCCAGCAGCCACCCCAGCATCGCCCACCCGGGATGTCCCACACCGGATCCGGGGCTCCGCTGCCCTTCCTGGCTCCCAATCCCCCGGCACCCCACGGGTGCCCCCTCGGGCGTGGCGGCGGTCCCTGTGCTCAGCTCGGCTTCCCGCGCTTGGGGTTTCCTCTTCTGCTCAGAGTGTGCCGTTCCCACGCAGGGCAGAGCCCCAGACGTGAGTGCGTGCCCCACTTTTACCAAAAACAAAAGAGAAAGCAACCAAAATATCCCCCCTTTTCTTTTGCCGGCACGGCTGCCGGGATGAGGCCACCCCTGCCCCGCGGCTGCACCGCATGTCCCGGCCGCGCCACGTGCTCCGGCACGGCCAGAAGCGCAAGGTAAGCGAAAGATGAGTCTTGGGGTTTTTGGTTGTGTTTTTTTTCTATGCACACAGCATGTTTCTGGACCTCTGCCCGTAACTGGGTGCACCTCCAGCGGCTGCTCCGAGGTTGGGGTTCTCTGGGTAATTTTTTTTTTTTTTTGGGGGGGGTGTCTGTTGTGTTTGTCCCCAGAGCCACTCATTCCCTGCGCCGCGAGAACAAAGCCCCAGTGAGGCGGGAGAGCGCGGTGGCACCGGGACACCAGAGCCGTGTGACGGGGCGGGTGACCCGGGACGGTGGAGCCGGGTGGCACCGGAGGCCGTGCACAGAGTGCCCTTGTTCCCGCAGAAAGCGGCCCCTTGTGCGGCCCCTCCTCGGGGCCGGAGGGCGGCGGTGGCGGGAGTGTCCCTGTGCTGGGACAGCGTGGGCACGGCTGGGCTGGGGGCACAGAGGGTCCCCTGGCACCTCCTGACTCCCCTGTTTGTCCTCCCTGTGTGTCCCCTCTCCTGCCCGCCGGGGTGGGCGGACACACCAAGCCATGCTGTGCCAAACTGAGCCGTGCTGCGCTTTGCTGTGCCACGACAGACTGGACTGGACTGGATTGGACTGGACTGGGCCGGACTGGGCTGTGCCATGCTGAACCAGGCCATGCTGCGTCACGCCAGGCTATGCCTTGCTGGACCATGCTGTGCTAGACTGGGCTGTGCCGTGCCATGCTGGACTGTACTGGGCAGTGCTGCCCCAGGCCATAAGCAGCTCTGTGATGCGCTGTGCCAACCAGGACAGACCCGGACTGCACCACACCAAGCTCCCACTCCATGCCCTGCTGTGCCACCCCCAGGCGCTGCCATGCGGGGCTGTACCATGCCAGGCAGACTGTGCCAGCTCCAGGCCATCCTGTGTGTGCCAGAGCTGTTACGCTGGGCTGTGTCAAGCCAGAAAGGCTGTGCCAGGCCTGGGCTGTCCCATGCTGTGCTGTGCAGGCCCCATGCCATGCTGTGCCATGCTATGCTGTGCCATGACGCGGCAGACTCCGCAGTGCTGGGATGTGCTGAGCCAGGCAGACTGTACCAGCCCTTTGCCAGCCCTAGGATGTGCTATACTGTGCTATGCCATGCCAGAATATGCCATACTGGGCTGCACTGAGCCAGGCAGACTGTGCCAAACCCAGAATGTTCTGTGCTCTGTCAGCCCCACACCCTGCCATGCCACACCAGTCCTGTCCCATACCAGCCCCGTGCCATATGCTGTGCCAGCCCCATGTTGTGCCAGCCCTATGCCATTTCAGCCCCATGCCATGCCAGCCTCATGCTGTTCCCATGCTGTGCTGTGTCATTCCAGCCCTGTGCCATGTGGGTCTCATGCCATGCTGTGCCATCCCCAGGCCATGCCAGCTCCACGCTGTGTCATGCCTTCATGCTGTGCCATGCAAACCACACGCCGTGATGTGTTGGCCCCGTGCCATGCTAGACTCATGCCAAGCTGTGCCAGCCCCATGCCATGCCATGCCATGCTATGCCATTTCTGTGCTGTGCCAGCCCTGTGCCATGCCAGCCCCATGCTGTGTTGTGCCAGCCCTGCGCCGTGCCAGCCCCATGCCATGTCAGCCCCATGCCGTGCTGTGCCGTGCCATGCCAGCCCCATGCTATGCCAGCCCCATGCTGTGCCAGCCCCATGCTGTGCTGTGCTGTGCTGTTCCAGCACTGTGCCATGTGGGTCCCATGCTATGCTGTGCCAGCCCCATGCCATGTCAGCCCTGTGCCATGCCAACCCCATGCTGTGTTGTGCCAGCCCCGTGCCGTGCCAGCCCCATGCTGTGCCGTGCTGTGCCATGCTGTGCCGTGCCAGCCCCATGCCATGGCAGCCCCATGCCATGGCAGCCCCGTGCCGTGCCAGCCCCATGCCGTGCTGTGCTGTGCCGTGCCGTGCCAGCCCCATGCCATGGCAGCCCCGTGCCGTGCCGTGCCGTGCCGTGCCGTGCCGTGCCAGCCCCATGCTCTGCCAGCCCCATGCCATGGCAGCCCCGTGCCGTGCCGTGCTGTGCTGTGCTGTGCCATGCCAGCCCCATGCCATGGCAGCCCCATGCCGTGCCAGCCCCATGCCATGCCGTGCCAGCCTCATGCTCTGCCAGCCCCATGCCATGGCAGCCCCATGCCGTGCCGTGCCGTGCCGTGCCGTGCCGTGCCAGCCCCGGGCTCGGTGCTGATGCGCGTCCGGTGACGCGGCAGGGCCGCTGGGCGGCGCCCCGGGCGCACCGGCGGGGCGGACCGGGCGCACCGGGCGGAGCGGGCGCAGAGGGAGGCGGCGGCGGCGGCGGCGCGGCGGGATGGACGAGCCCAGCATCCTGCGGCGCCGGGGCCTCCAGGTGAGCGCCGGGCACGGGCAGCGGGCACCGGCACCGCAGCCAGGCAGGGCGGGGGCGGGAGGGAGCGCGGGGAGCCCGCTCCCGGTGAGCCCGGGCTGGGGGTGCTCGGGGTGCGGGTCCGCAAGGGGTGGGCGCTGCGGGGGCGCGGGGGGCGGGCGCTGTGGGTGAGAGGTGGGTGCTGTGAGTGAGAGGTGGGTGATCCGGGCGGGAGGTGGGTGTTCGGGGTGAGCGGTGGGTGTTCCGGATGCGGGGCTGCGAGGGGTGGGTGCTGTAAGTTGAGAGGTGGGTGCTCCGGGGGTGGGTGTGCGAAGGGTGGGTGCTGTAGGTGAGCAGTGGGTGCTCTGGGTGCGTGTGAAGTGGGTGCTGCGTGTGCAAGAGGTGGGTGCTGCGGGTGAGAGGGGGGTGCTCTCGGTGTGCAAGAGGTGGGTGCTGTGAGGGGGAGTTGGGTGCTCGGCGTGTGTGTGCGAGAAGCGGGTGCTGCATGTGGGAGTGGGGTGCTCTGCGTGGGTGTGTGAGAGGTGGGTGCTGTGGGTGCCGGAGGGGTGCTGCGGGGGCCGGAGGTGGGTGCTGTGTGTGACAGGTGGGACAGGAGCCGGGCACCACCTGGGATCAGGGCAGGGTCTGAGCCCCAGCCCTGCCACGGGATGTTGGTGGGGGGTACCCAACTGTGTGGAGGCTCCCGTGGGAGCACCGTGGTGCCTCCAGCTCAGCTCCCGATGCCGGTTCGTGTCGAACCGCCGTGCCAGCCCCCCCCCCGAGCCCCTCTATTACCTTGCGCTCCTGCTCCCTTAGGCAGAGGGACACCCATCCTCCTGCCCACCCTGCACCCGCTCCCGCAGGAGCCCGGCACTCGCTGCCATGCTCGGAGGGGTGATGACCGGGGACCCCCCGGCTCGCAGAATTGAGTGCCGAGCCGGATTTTCCGTGTGACCTGACGCCTCCATCCCCATCTGCAGTATCCGGGGGGCCCGGGCGGAGCTGTCGGGGCGGTTGGAGGATGGCACGGCGCTGCCTTCATCCGAGCTGGCAGCTCCGCGGGCAGCTGCGCTCCGCTGCACGCTCAGCCCGGGAGAGAGCCCTGCGCGGGAGCTGCCTCCCCGCAGATGCGGATGGACAGAGCCACGGCCGTGGGCTTCGGGGCTCTTGACTGTGGGTGTCGTTCCTGGCAGTCCCGGGAAGGGCAGAGCCGTGGGACTCGCTGAGTGCCCATGTCCCCGTGGCGGAGGGGTGGGAAGGGGCTCCCACCAGGGACTCAATCCCAAAGCGCTGAGCAGCAATGCTGTCCCCGATGCTGTCCCCATGCCATCCCTGATGCCATCCCTAATGCCATCACTGGTGCCATCCTCGGTGCTGTCCCCAGTGCGGTCCCTAATGGTGTCCTCTCAGGGATAAGCCGATGGTTAATCCTGGCTCCCACCGGGACTTGCTGATGGGAGATGAACCATGCTGGACAGGCGTATCAGGCACCCTGTGGGCACTGGCTCTGTGACACTGCCCCACATGGGTCCTCAGGGCCGCCGGGGGATGCTCTGGGTGTCCCTGTGGACACAGCGTGGCCGGAGAGCCCCTGGCAGTGAAGGGTGTTGGGTTCTCTGTGCTCTTGTACCCATAGATGGGTGGGGGTGACCATGGGGAACAGTCCTCTGTCCCACTGTCCCATCTGCACACAGCTGAGCAGTAAAACCCTCAGCGTGACCCTCCTCTGCCTCCTCCCCTGCGCAGGGCCTGGTGGCCGGGGGCACAGCTCCGGGTGTGGGTGGGGATCCGGGCTGGGTGACAGCGGGGATGGCTTAGGGTGCTGGGGGTCTCCCTCTCCATGTAAGGACCCCTATCCCCTTGCCCAGCCCGGGCCTGGGGTCACCCCGTGCTGGGTGCACAGGGACACCCACACCCACGCCGTGTCCCCTGTCCCTGCACCCACGCCACCCCGGGGCAGACACGCACCCGTGGGCCCCGGGGCTGCCGAGTCCCTGTGCACCCAGGCATGATGTCACCCGTTGCCATGGCAATGCTGCTGCATCACTGCGTTGCAGTGCGCCCCAATCCCGGGATTTCCACAGGGGCCGCGTGGCGTGGGCAGCGGGATGGGGCATGGGTACCCCGGGGATTGGGGGGTGGGTACGGGTGCTGCTGGGGGTCCCCACATCTGTGGCAGCAGTCCCTGCCCACAGGGAGCTCTGTGCTTGTGCCGTAAATGGGTCTGAGCTGCTCAGGGGTACGGGACCAGTGGGCACAGGATCAGGGCAATGGTGGGGCATTAACCAGCACTTGCAGCTGCCACATGGCCGTGCATCCCACGGTGTGCCAGGGTACACAGCAGCCTGTCCACATCGTGCCACTCACAGTGTGCTGTCAGAAGCTGTGACACTCTCTGGGGCGGCAGGTGGCACACGGGTGGGCACCAGAGCGGTGCTGGAGCCGGATTGTGCCCAACACACCAGGAGGATGGCACTGGCCTGGGTTCCTGTCCCCAGCTGCCCTTTGGCCTGTTGCACCACCTGTGAGCAAACAGCTCTCACAAGAAATATTCCCAGAGTTCGGAAAAATAAATAACGTAGGGGCTGCTGCATCCGGGTGGGGGGGATGGGGTGGGGGACAGGGTGCAGCCACCACCCTGGGGCCATGCTCCAGCTGGGCATATGGGTGCTGCTCCCACTCCACTGCCCTTGTGCCATCGCTCCTGGGCCTGGCCATGGGGCCACCAGCCTTGGGGACACTGGAAGATGTCCCCTTGTGCTGGCTCAGGGTGGGTGATTTGTCACCCTCACCATTGGCACTGTGAGTGGGGATCGATCCTGAGGTGACAGCCTGGTGTGGCAGTGGGGGTGCTGCCAGGTGTGTGGGTGTGGCTGGCAGGAGTGGGGCTCCTGCAGGTGGGCACCCCCTGACTCCCAGGGCCACGCTCTGACCCCACCTCTTGCTTGTCTTGTTGCAGAAGGAGCTGAGCCTGCCACGCCGAGGAAGAGCGTAAGTCCCCGAGCTGGGTCACCCAGGGCATGGGGTGGGGTGTCACCGGGAGGGTCACACTTGGGGACACAGCACTGGCACCGTGGGTGGCAGCAGGGATGGCTGTTGAATGGCACCAGGCCTTGTTGTCCCCAAATCTGGAGTGGCATCATCATCTTCTCTGGTACCGTAGGGACCCGACTGCGCATCTCCTGGGGTGTACTGGGTGTACTGGGATGTACTGGGGTGTGCTGTGCCCTGCTGTCGGTGTGTTGGGGTGTTCAAAGCAGTGTTGGAGTGTACTGCGGTGTGATGAGGTGTTCTGAGCAGTACTGGGGTGTACTGGGGTACACTGGGGTGTGGTAGGACGCTGCTGCAGAGCTGCCCTGGGTTTTTGTGCTGGGGATGCACGGGAGGAGCACTGGGGCTGTGTCAGGGACGCACTGCAGCCATACCGGCACTGTCAGGGATGCGCTGGGGCTGTACTGGGGCTGTGCTGGGCTTGCGGTGTCTCAGCAGCGGCAGCGCCCCGGCACATCCCAGGAGCGGTCCGGATCGGGGCCGCCGCTGGACCGGGAGGGCCGGGTCGGGTGCGCGGGGGCCCGGGGACTGCCGTGCCGTGCCGTGCCGTGCCGAGCCGCGGGGGCGGGCCCGGGCCCGGCGGGCCGAGCAGGGAGCTCCGTCGGGGCCGCCGGTGCCGCCCGCCCGCGGGAGCCGCCCAGCGCGGGGGCAGCCGGTGCGGCGGGAGCGGAGCGGGAGCGGGAGCGGGGCGGCGGCGGCATGAAGTCGCGTCGGGACAGGCTGAAGATCCCCTCGCTGACCTTGGAGTGAGTCGGAGCCGGGGCGGGGCGCGCCGGTACCGGCATCGGCATCGGCACCGGCACCGGGGGAGGGCGGCGGGACCCCGGGCCATCCCCGTCCCGCTGCTTCCCCGTCCCGGCGCATCGCCTGTCCCGGTCCATTCCTATCCCGCTGCATCCCCACCCCCGGGCCACAGGTCCTGGTCCTTTCTCCTGCAGTCACAGCCCCGGGCCCTCCCGGTGACAGCCCCCGCGACAGCGCCAGACCTCCCGCTGTCTGTCCCCGCCACAGCCTTAGACCCTGCAGTGTCCCTGCTGTCCTCTGCGCTCCCCCTCCAGCTCTGCCTCACTCCCCTTGCCTGACCCCCCAGCCCACGTCCCCTCCGCTCTGGGCCCCCGGCCCACTCCGGACCCAGGGGACTGTGCCACCGAGGGGCCACCAGCGCCATCCATCACCCACTGACACCGCGCCGGCACGTCTTGCCTTGCAGCTTGTCTCCGAGCAGCCAGAGCCCGACGCTGCTGAGCCCCTGCAGCCCCTGCAGCCCCAGCAGCCCCTTACTAACCCTGCACCCCTGGAGGTAAGACCCGCCCCCCCCAACCCCTCCCTGGGAACCGTGGCCACCTGCTCCAGGGAATGAGGGGGGGAGAGGTGGAGATGGGGACAGAAAGGTGGGTCCCCTCCACCAGGGATGTCCTGGGGCGCCCCAAAAGGGGTACTACTGTCTTTGATGGGGCACATGGGGTGATGTGGCCGGGGTCTGTGCCCAGCCCTGCATGCCTGGCTGTGCTGCTGGCTTTGTTCTGCTGCTGACTGGTCCGTTTTGGGAAGCCCCAATGGGAACGTTGTGGCAGCAGCTCAAGCTCAGGCTCTGAGCACCCCTGTTGTGAAGGGAGACTTCAAGAACGGGCCAGGGCAGGGCACTGTGGTGGGAGCGGGGTGGGAGTGGGGATGGCGCCTGGGAAACCTCCTTTGTCACCCTTTTCTGCTCCGCCGTGAGTTGAAGGTGAGGAGGGGCTGCTCTGGGGGGTGGGTGCCCTCCCTTTCCCTCCCCCAAAATGCCACAAGCCCCTTGTGGTGCCCCACTGGTGGAGGTGGTGGCCAGGCCCTGCTCCGTGTGCCAGCTGCGCTCTGCCCTGGGGACAAGGTGCACCAGGTGTGCTGGCACCGGCGGGCACACCCCGCCCTGTGCCCCGTGGCACCCGCGGCACGGAGCTGCACCTGCCCGGCACCCGGGGGTGACGCCGGTGCCTCCGTCCGCCTGCCGGGGAGAGCAGCTGGTGCCGGCAGAGCGGGATCCGCTGGGGAGCTCTGCCGCTGCTCAGCAACAGGCAGAGCCATTTGCTGCGGGCAGGGAGGCAGGAGCCTGGTGCTTCCTGTGCCCTGCCTGCAGCCGGGGGCCCTGCCCGCTGTCCCCCTCTGCTAGCCCTGCCTGGCCACTGCTTGCGCCGTAGTGATTGCAGCATGTGGGAAAACCAGCGTGGCCTTGTGAATGCTCAGCTGAGACCTTGGGGAGAGAGGTTTTGGGATGCTCACGGTGGGGATGAGATGGGGATGAGGACGGGGATGAGGATGGGGACAAGGACAAGCAGTCTGTGCTGGTGTCTCATGGCTGCTGGGCAGGAGCTGAGGGGAAATGTGCTGAACCCCTGCCCAAGGCAGCAGCACCAGGATTTCTGGCCGTGGCGCTGGCCCGGTGAGTGTGGCGATGCCATCCCACACAGCTCGGGAGGTTCCAGTGGCCATGGTGTGCCACCACACAGGGGGCTGGGTGTCACTGGGTCTATGCTGGGATCTCCCCAGTTGAGCAGGAAAGCCGGTGTGGGCAGGAGGTTGCAGGGCACTGCCAGGATGCTGCTGGGTGGGTGCCCTCGGAGGTGCTCCCAGGAAGCCCCAGGTTTAGGGGATGATATTTGTGCCCCTCGAATGCATCAGTAGCGGATGTTGCATTTCCATGGTAACCCTGACCCCATTTTGGGGTGCTGCCCTGTCTCTGTGGTAACCTGAAGCCCATTTTGGGGTGCTGCCCCATCTCTGGGCTAACCCTGACCCCATTTTGGGGTGCTGCCCTGTCTCTGTGGTAATCCCGATCTCATCTTGGGGTGCTGCCCCACCTCCAGGCCAACCCTTACCTTATTTTGGTGTGATGCCCCATCCCTACCATAACCCCGACCTCGTTTTGTACCACTGCCTCCTTTCCGTGGCAAACCCCTCCCCCCCCCACCACTTCCTCTCCTTTTGGGGGTGATCCCCCCCATCTCCATGGAAACCCCGACCCCGTTTCGGGGCGCTGCCCGTTCCCATGGTAACGCCGTCGCCGCCGGGCGGGAAGGGGCGGGCGGCAGCGGGAGGCGGCGGCGGCGGGAGGCGGCGGGAGCCCGGCCCCGCTCCCGGCCCCGCTCCCGGCCCCGCTCCGGGCCCCGCTCCGGGCCCCGCTCCGGGCCCCCGCCGCGGCCCCGCACGGTCCCGGGGGCTCCGCTCGGTGCCGGGGGAGCCGCTCGGTGCCGGAGGACGCGGCCGGGCCCAGGCGGGGCCGCGATGTCGGACCCGAGCTGCTGGGGAGCTGCCCCGCCCGGTTACCGGGGCCAGCGGGCGGCCGGCGCCCTCCTCCAGCGCTCCAAGAGGTACCGGCGGCCGCCACCGGCACCGGCGGGGCACCGGCGGGACGGGCTCGGGGTGGGAGCCGCGCCGGGGTGCGTGGCTTGGGGGGGTTTCACCGGGGGTGATCGGGGCGCGTGGTTTGGGGGGGACAGGACACGGCACCGTGCGTGGGGGGTGGGCAGCGCTGTGCGTGGCTGGGCGGGGGGGCTGTGTCTCTGCACCGGGGGGACACGCGGTGCGTGGGCTGGGGGGTCTGTACCCCGCGGGGGCTCCCTGGGGTGCGTGTTTTGGGGGGTCTGTGTGCAGCGGAGGATGCGGTGATGTGTTCAGGGTGGAGGAGGGCGGAGTGTATGGTCTGGGGGGGGCCACGTGTGGGGTTTGGGGTGGTGTCTTAGCACTTGGGAGGCACAATGGGGTGTGTGGTTGGGGGGGGTCCGTGTGTATCGTGGGGTGCAGCAGGGTGGGGTTTGGGAAGGGCAGCAATGCATGGGGGGTGAGAAACAGATTGTGTGATATGGGGGGGCTGTGCACCAGGGTGTGTGGTTTTGGGGGAGTATCAGCACCGGGGGGTCACATGTGGGTGTGAGGGTTTGGGGGGTGCTGTGCATTGAGGCAACACCCTCCAGATCCCGAGTGTGGCGGGGTGGGGTGAGCTGTGCAGCGTTGGGTGGGTTGGTTGGAAGCCCAGTGCCATGGCGGATGTGGGGTTTAGAGTCCCAGGGCATTAGGGGGTGTTTTGGGGTGTGTGTGGGTTGGGGAGGGGGAGTATCCTACATGTATGAGGCAGGAAATACCCCTGTGACCCCCTGTGCCAAGGTGGACAGTGCTGATGGAGTGGATCCCATGTGGCACATGGCCTGAACCGGGGTGAGGGTCCCCAGGGTGCCTGGAGGGGTGGGAAGGGGCCAAGGCTCCAGGAGGGAAAATAACTCCCACCCCCTTTGGCAGCAGGGCTGGGACAGTGGTGGGGTGGTGCATAAATGGGGTGCAAGGGGGGCTACCCCGGGTCTCCAGCTGCAAGGCCAGGCCTGACCCAGGCAGGCTGGTGGGATGTGTCCCCGAGGAGGGGGACAGAGCACCCGCTGAGCCCCCCAGGCTGGGACCTCCATCCAGCAGGTTTGGGGTGCTGTAGCTGGCCCAGGCATAAAACCCTCCCAAGGCTTTGTGTAACAGAGGTGTTGAAGCCAGTGCGGAGGCAGAGCAGAGAGATTCCCATTGTTGGTGTCTGTCAGTGTCAGTGTGAGCTGGCACAAAGCAACACGGTTGCTTAGCAAATGTATCCATCCCATCCCAGCTCGGGAAGGCGCCTGCCTCACCTGGGCTGTGGGAATTCCTGCTGCCAGTGTGCGAGGATGGGCGAAGAGGACCCTTAATTATTAAGAAAAGGAACTGGATGGGGTTTTCCAGTCTGGGGTGGCCAAGCCGGGGGGGCTCTGGGAGAGATGTGTAATTGGAAAGATGATCTAGGCAGTCATCTGTCTCCAGCTGAGCATGATGAGGCTGTAATTCTCATGAAGGGCAGAGGATTTGCTCTTCTTTCATTGGTATTCCTAGAATCCATGGTGAGGACTATGGTCTGGCCTATTTAACAGAAAGCATATGATGTTATTTAGTGGGATTAAGAGGTTTGAGGGATCCTAATTTCCTGTGGGGGGATGCGGAGATGGCCGGCGCAGGGCAGGAGAGCTGGTGGGTCGATGCTGACGGGGTTCTCCTTCTCCGTGGATGCTGCCCGTGGCTGTTCACACCTCAAACACCACAGGAAAACAGCTCCAAACACCACAGGGAAACAGCCCAGCAAACCTAACAGGTACAATTTCCTACCCACCACCGGGAACCCGCGGGACAGGGACGTGCAGGGATGCACCCCAGGGTGCTGGGCAGTTTCTTGAGGCTTTTTTGCAGTGCAAAGAAATAAATAAGTCTATACCCAACTTGTTACCCTGTGATTCCCTTTGAGGATTTGGGATTTTGCTTTTGGGAGGTGCCTGATGTGTTGCTTGGTGCTCCAGGGTGGGTTCCTAACAGTGCCAGGCTTTTGGCTGGGGTGGGATGAGGGGTCAGAGTGAGGATGTGGTGGGGTCTGTGCCAGGCAGAGTGTTGCATTTCACCACCCAGACCCTGATCCTCATCCCAGCCCCATTCCAGCCCTCTCCCAGCCCCATCCCTGGGCGCAGCCGAGTTCAGCGGTGTCACAAGTCGTGGAGGACAAATGTCATGGAGAAACTTGGGATGCAGCTGCCGGGTTCAGCGGGTTTCAAAGTTAAACATGAATTTATCCCACTGGAAAGCAGGTTTTTTTTCCAGGACGTGGTGATCCATGGCACTTCCCCAAATCTCCAGGCACATTAGAGCTGTTGGGGGACATGAAGCCAGCAAGGAAGGGAGCTGGGAGCACAGACACGTGCTCTCAGTCACGCAGCAGGAGCGGAGCCGCCTGCTCTGCCCTTTGAGATTGAGCCTGTTCCCTTATCACGGCCCGACCCCGCCCTGCTCCCCCACCCCGCACCCACTTTGTCCCAAACCGGCTGTTTTCTGCCTCGGATTCACCTGGCTGCAGTGTCCGACACCGCGCTGGCATCGGGCTCTGCTGTCCTGGGAGGTTTTAGGGTCGGATCCCGCGGGAGAGGAGCGGGAGCTGCAGCCCCTTTGTGCACTTCCCTGCCTGACCCTCGGTGCTCCACAGTGCTGACCCCGAGCCACCCAACCCCGCCAGATCCTGGCAGAGCCATTTGCCGGTTGAGACCTCAGCGTTGTGCAGCCGCATCCTGCCCTTCCCCGAGCTCCAGGGAAGCTCCCCAGGGAACTGATCGTGGTACCCAGCCTGAGTTCAAGGAATGTTTGGACAGCGCTCTCAGGGATGCACAGGGCGGGATTGTTGGGGTGTCCTGTGCAGGGCCAGGAGTTGGACTCGATGATCCTTGTAGATCCCTTCCAACTTCAGGATATTCTAGGATTCTATGGAGCTGCCAGGTTCTGCTCCATCTCCTTCCCCTGGACATCCCGTGCCGAGGCCGGGTGCTGGTGTGGTGCCAGCAGGCGCTGGGAGATGCCGGTTCCTCCTCACAGGCAGCCTCCCGACAGGTGACACACGATTTTGCTCCAGCCTTTGGGGTCACACTGGCTGTCACACACTTTCCACATCCCTTGAAACAAGTGCTGGATGGCAGCGGCAGCGCCACAGCCAAGGCAGCCTCAGCACGAGCAGCGCGGGAGATGCTGACAGCGATTTTCCACTCCATTTTTGGTACCAAACGCGCAATTAGGTGATGGAGGCAGAGCGGGCAGCAGCCCCAGCGCCTTCCATCGGGTCTCAGCAGCTCGTCTGTGCCCTGGGGCTTGTTTCTAGCCCAAGGTTTCCGTGCGGGAAGGATGGGAACCAGCTGTAGATGATGTGTCAGGCGGAGGGGGGTTACAGTGGCGCAAGATGGTTGTGGGAGCCGAGGGTGGAGCGCGCGGAAACAGGAAACGTCGGGCTCGCTCCGTGTCACCATTACTGGAACTTGCTTCACGGAAGGTTTGTTTTCACTTCCAAAATGAAACCGAGGGAGGAGAGGTGAGCCCCTCGTCCCCCGGGCTGTCCGCTCTTCAGGACACGGAAGCACGCGTGCCCCGGTCCCTGTGGCGGGGCTGGCAGTGAAGCAATGCCAGAGCTGGCAGCTCTTTGCAGCCCTCCTGGTTCCTAAACCTCTTCCTGTGCCGCTGCGGTGGCGGAGCAGGGCTGCTCACGCTGCCTCAGTTTCCCATCCGGCACACGAAGCTGGCAGCAGCCGAGGCTGTGGGTGCTGGGCTGTGAGTTTGCAGCTCTAACTGGGGTTCAAGCCTGTGTTTAAGTGAGAAAATCAAACACCGGAGGCAGGAAAGAGAGTAGGGTTAGATGCGATATTGGGAAGGAATTGTTCCCTGTGGGGGTGGGCAGGCCCTGGCACAGGGTGCCCAGAGCAGCTGTGGCTGCCCCTGGATCCCTGGAAGAAATGTCCAAGGGCAGAAATGTCCAGGGCCGGGTTGGACATTGGGGCTTGGAGCCTGCCGGGATGGTGGAAGGTGCCCCTGCCCATGACAGGGGTGGAACAAGACCATGTTGAAGTTCCCTCCCAACCCAAACCGTTCTGGGATTCTGCGATTCCAGGAAGGGATAGATGTTCAGGGAGGGAAAGGTTTCTGTCTCCCCCCAGCATCTCAGCTCAGCCCAGGTGCTGAGGGGAATGTTCTGAGCCCTCCAGGGTCACTGCAGCTCCAGGTGAGCTCAGAGCAGTCACAGGATGTGTGTCCCAGGGGGACACCCAGAGACCCCTCCTCCTGGATGCAGGGAGGGGCAGAGGAGGGGTCTGGGGACCTCAAGCAGCCTCCCTGGTGGCTGAGACCTTCAAAAGAGTTGGGGCTCCTGGTTTTAGCCCCACTAAAACCAGAGCAGGAGGAGCCCCACAGGGAGGAGATGCCAGAGGGAGGTGAGGGGTGCTGGATGTCAGGTGTGGAGCTCTGACCACGCGTGTAGGGCTTTGTCCATGCGTGTGGAGCTCTGTCCATGTGTTTGGAGCTCTGACCACACTTGTAGAGCTCTGACCACGCCTTGCTGGCGTTGGCTGTTCGTCAGTGCCTTGTACATCCACCTGCAGGGACCTGTTGTGAATCATTGTCCTTTACACCCTCATGCCACATCTGCCACTCGCGTCTGTTTTTGGGATCCGTGGAGAATCCCTTCGCTTCCAGTTCATCCCCTCCGTGCTGTGGGTGTTTGTGGCCGTGGTATGGTGTTAAACGATGTCCTTTAATTAGCAGCATCTGTGTGGGCTCCTGTTCCCAGCTTGGTGAGGAAACTCGGTGTCTTTGCAGAATCCGCAGCCTGAGGAAGCGGAAATAGAGGAAGGGGAGGGTTGTCCTCGTGCTTGAGCTTCTGCTCTGTGCCGTGGATATTTGCAGTTTCCTCTTGGCAGAGTGAAGGAGAACTTAAATGAGCCCATCGTGTTTTAAAAGGGGTTGAAATGTGGGAGTGGGGTACGACAGGAGTGGGGCTGCAGCATCCCTGGGGGAATTTTCGAGGCTGAGCCACCCTTGCAAGGCAGCCTTGGACTCGGGGCTGAAAGGAAAGGAAAAACAAAATTCCTGTGAGGATTGAAACCTTGTGAGTTGGGAGGGTGGGAATGGAGACAGGGATATGAGGACTCAGTGCTTGTGGATGTGGCCTTGCCGAGGTGTTCTGTGGGATGTGGTACCAGGATGGGATTTTTTGTGGAGTTTTGGGGTGTCAGGGTGCTGGGGCTGCTTTTCACCTGGTGCTGGTGCACGTGGCTCCCTCCTGCTGCTGGACAGAGCACGGCCCAGCCGGGGCAAAATTCCCACCACTTCCCGGTGACACTGCAAAGTCTCAGGGGGTTGGGACTGTCCTCTCTGCTGTGACATGGGGACCACCAAGGGTAGGGAGATTTATAGGAACTAGGGGCATTTTCCACACAATGGAGCAGCTCAGGTTGTGGCCACTTGGCATTTCCACCGCTTCCTCCTTTTACATCCCTTTTTCTCTTCCTGCCCTGGGGCTGTTGCCCAAGGGGCCTCCTGTCTCTGTCCTCCCCCATGAGCCAAAACTAGAAGTGGGACCTTGACGAGACAGTTCTTTGTTAAAAATAACCCCGTCAGCCCATCTCCAGCAGCGCCAGGCCTGGGGATGGATCTTTCCCATGGCAGGAGATCTGTAATCAATGGGGTGACAGCAGCCGTGCTCCCTGGCACAGGAATTCACGTGCAGGCAGATCCTTCCATGTCTGAGCCCGTGCAGCTCTGGCTGTCATTGATTCCCTAAATTAATTCCCTCTTTTCCTTCCCCAGTTGCCGAAGCAGCAATAGGAAGAGCTTAGTGGTGGGCACCCCCTCTCCGACCCTCTCGCGGCCTCTCTCCCCGCTCTCCGTGCCAACAGGTAAGGGATGGGTTCAGCATCTCCCAACCCAACCCAGCAGATGGGTGCAGCATCTCCCAAAATTACCCGAATGTCTTGGAGGGCTTCAGCACCTTGTTAGCAGCAGTGGACTGGCTCCTGGCTGCTGGGTGCCTTTTCCAGGGGGAAATAGGTTGGGAAGTGACTTAAACACTCTTTCCCTGAAGGAGCAACCCCAAGCACCCCTGGATGTGGTATTGGGGTGGGTTTCAGGATGAATTTTCCCCCTTTCTCCCTGCAGCTGGGAGCAGTCCCTTGGACAGCCCACGGAACTTCTCTGCCAGCACCTCCATCAACTTCCCCTTCGCTCGCAGGTGAGCTCCCAACCCCAGTCCCAGAGCAGTAAATATTCACTAGCAAAGATCATTCCCCCACCAGGGAACTGTTCTGTTGATCTCAAGTGACTTGTTTTGCTTTTATTTTTGCTTTCCTTCTGCCTGGTTTCTGGCCTGGTGGTGTTTGCTCTGCTGTGACTGGTTCCTCCCACCACCCAGCCATGCTCCTCGGACTGACAGGCAAGTACCCAGACTGGGCAGGGGCTGCATTTTGGGGAGGTGTCTGCTCCACATCACCAGGGACCTTCTTTTCTAAGTGTTCAAGGCCAAGTTGGGCAAGGCTTGGAGCAACCTGGTCAAGTGGAAGGTGTCTCTGCACATGGCAGGGACTGGGACTGGCTCTTTGAGGTCCTTTCCAATGCAAGCCCATCTAGGACTCTGTGATTCTTTGTCTGCATCCCTGGGGGGGAAGTTTTGCACCAGGACTGGGCTCCCTTCAGCTCTGGGAGCAGAAATATCTCTGTTCCCATCACATCACCCCTGGCTATGTGTTCAGCCCCATCTCGGGCTCTGAGTGCTCCTGATGGATTCGCAGCAGAGCCTGGGGACGGATGCTCATCCAGGTCCCCACAGAGGCAGATCCTGCTGAATCCCCTCCCCAGCCCACGCTGCTCCAGATGCAGCCACCAAAACCCCGTTTAACTAATTAATTAATTGCACACATGGAGGCGGGTGGCTGATTTTAACCCATCGATCGTGGCATGGAAAAACGCCGGGGGCTCTGGGGTGGTTTGCACACTTGTAACAGAGGGAGCAGCCAGGCTGTGGGGTCAGGAGTTTGTGAGTGCTGGAGCTGCATGTGGCACCTTGCCAGCTCCTGGTGTCCTTGACCCCACACGGGAAATGGCAGTGGGAGGTGAAGGGCCTCATCTTGACCTGGACGTGTCCCCATCCCTTGGAAACATCTCCGAGAGGAAGCATTCGCCTGCGTATGAGCGGTTCCTTTCCTGTTTATGGCCAGGCTCTACTCCCCGGCGCCTGCTGTCTCAGGATGGGTCTTTGGGAATCCCAGTTTCTCACCAAGAAAACTCCCAGCAAGCTGAATTTTGCTCTGATTGAAAATCAGATTCTCGCAGGCAGTTTTTTTTGCCCCTTCTGAAACGGATTCCACAGAGTCCCGGCACTGTCCCTTTGCAGTGACCCTGCTGGCTGCCACTGTCCCTGCGTACCGTGGCCTCAGCACAGCCCCCCTCCCCTGCAAAGCCCTTATTTCACCCAGTTTCAGTCCATTCTGAAAAGAGGTTTCAGGGCTTTATTCCTCAAGCCACGCCTGTGTCCTGCTCCCCAGTGTTTGGCTCTGATGTTGTTGATTTGCATTCAGATGTTGGGGTTTTTTCCCCTGTATGTGATGGTCACGTTTGCGCTCGCAGGGCTGATGGCAGAAGGTGGTCACTGGCTTCGTTACCCTCCTCTGGCTATGGGACCAACACCCCCAGCTCCACGGTCTCGGTAATGTTTGCTTTCTTATGGCAAGAGATGATTTATGGCAATAGATGATAAGATCCTAAAACCTCAGGATTTTTGGTGAAATGCCTCCCGAGCCCCACGGTGCTGGGTTCTAAAGGACCATGTGCTTTAGCTGCATCCTGCTGCCCAAATGAGCTTTTAAGAAAGTCATAGGGCTTGGCTAAGGGCTTGCAGCATCCCTGGGGGTTACAATGTCCCTGGGGGTTACAGTGTCCCTGGGCATTACAGCATCTCTGGGTTAACTTCATCCCCAGGGTTACAGCATCCCTGGGAGTCACTGTGTCCTAGGGTTACAGTGTTCCTGGGGTTACAGCATCCCTGGACATTAGAGCATCCCTGGGAGTTACAGCATCCCTGGGTGTGACAGGACTGAGCTGCAGGGATGCTGGAGTTACAAGGGATGGGGCTCAGTGGAGCCAGACTGAGTGGGAGAATGGGGGAGTTGGGGCTGGGAGTGGGCAGTGCAGACCTCCCCAGACTGCCCTTCTCCACATTTCACACTCCCTAGCCCAGACCATGCTGCCTGACACTGTTTCCATCCTCCTAAGAGACTCCAAGGGACACTTCCCTCACGGGCTTGCTGGTTCCCACCCCAACACCAGGAAGCACGGACCCTTCCCCTGATCTCCTGCATCCCTCTCTCTCTTCCCAGTCATCTTCATCCTCCCAGGAGCGCCTGCACCAGCTGCCGTACCAGCCCACCCCCGACGAGCTGCATTTCCTTTCTAAGCATTTCCGCAGTACGGAGAGCGTCACGGACGAGGAGGGCAGGCACTCGCCCTGCCTGCGCCCACGATCCAGGAGCCTCAGGTGGGGCACCCATGGTGGGAAGGCACCCACGGAGCTGCCAGGACAATACACCGGGTGCCTGCACATCCAGGGCATCCTCTGCCCTCTCACGAGCTGCTCCTGGGGTGTCCTGGTCCTGCTAAGCCTGTTCCAAACCCTGGTATGGGTTTGCCTCTTGCAGGGAAGTGGAGAGAGTTTGGCTTGAGGTTGTAGGTGCTCCATCCCTGGAAATATTCAAGGTCAGGTTGGGTGGGGCTCTGAGCGACCTGGTCTGGTGGAAGGTGTCCCAAACTGTTCCATGATTCTGTGATCCTATGCTCCATGGGCATTAAGATCTGGTTCTGAGCATCTTCTCTGCTGTTGGGACGTGGCACTGCTCTCCTGGCAGCAGGCAATACTTGTGTCCTAGGGCTGAAGCTGGAGAAAGCAGGATTTGTTCCGCAGTAGTTGGTTTGCAGCCTCTTCTCAGTTTTCTGAATGATTTTGGTGGTGAGGAGGGGACCACCAAGCAGAAGCTCAAGCAGTGGCCATCCTTGTATGACTGACCTGCTGTTAAAACATAAAAATCCCATTTCTGGGCTTGGATCAGAAAACATCACTTTTGTTTGCTGGGGCTGGCCTTTGCCTCTGCAAAAAAAACCCCACGAGGAGTTCAGGTGAACGGGAATTTGTGGGCTGGAGAGAGGAAAATTTGGAGAAAACATTGAGCCAGTGGCCACAGCACTGCGTGAGCTGACCCTCAGCTGGACCTGCTGAGCTGCACGTTGCTGCTCCAAGGTCACACCCTGCAGTGAGCCACCCACATTGTCCAGCCCCAGATACCTGTGCTTCTTGCAGGGGATATTTTGGTTAAATCCTCTTTTCCCTCTGAAAAATCTCCCGACCCTCTTTGCTACCAGAAGCAGAGCCATAGCCCGGCGTGTTGCCGGCCGGAATTTCATTAAAATCAGATTAATTATCTGACAGGGGTTTGTAGGTGGCAAGGTTTTCACTGAGGAGATGCCAGCTCTGCAGTTGGCACAGCAAAGGCTGGGGCAGGGCTGGGGCAGGGCTGGGGCAGGGCTGGGGCTGGGCTGGGGCTGGTTTTAATCACCATATTTATTATTTTATGGTGGTTAATGAGTTGCTGGCTGCTCCTGTGACTTGCTTTGCATAACGGGATCACCATGCAGAGCCCTGGGAGGGGCAGTGTTGGGTGAGGGAAGGAGGAAAACCATGTTTAATGGAGGTTGCTGTGTCCACCACGAGGTTTGGTTGGGTATTTTGTTTGCTGGTGAGCTGCAGAAAGGGCAACGATGGCGAGAAATTGTGGGATCCAGAGGAAGGAAAGGATGAGCTCATTCTTCAAAGCCAAGTGGCTGATGGAGCAGCCTCTCAGCTCTGGATTTCCAAGTGACTTGTGTTTGGGGCCCTGGGTTTGCGGGAGGTTAAGCTTCCCTAGACCACATCCCTGGGACCTGCACGGGGAGGGATGCTGCTGGGAGTGCTGGCCTGAAGATGATGACTCTACTTGGATGAGCTTTAGCTGCTTGGAATCAGGATTTAGGAGGAGGGAACAAATTGCTCTCCAGGGATAGTGGCTATTTGCATAGATGTCAATGACTTGAGCCTCGTAACACCACTTTTCCTCCCTCTGCAGCCCTGGACGGACGAGCGGAACGTTTGATAATGAGGTGGTGATGATGAACCATGTCTACAAGGAGAGGTTCCCCAAGGTAACTGCTGGGACCTGGGAGATGTCAGTGCTTCCCTGGCATCCTGGCAGCACCTTCTGCAGAACAACCTTTCCATGTGGGAGTGTGGAGTGCCTGGGTGGATGGATCCTGACGGTGTTGGGGACACTGGAGATGCAATAAACCTGTGGGTCTGCCCCATCACACAAGCAGGCAGAGGTCTCTGGAGACTTTGGTGGAGTTTTTTGCAGTCTGCTGGGTCCCAGGTGGGGTCATGATGTGCATGCACATATTTGAGCTGCAGGAGGTAGAAGGGTGAGATCCTGGCTGGCCAAACCCAGTGCAGGAGGTGCTGGGATGAGATCCTGGCTGACCAAACCCAGTGCAGGAGGTGGTGGGATGAGATCCTGGCTGACCAAACCCAGTGTAGGAGGTGGTGGGATGAGATCCTCACTGACCAAACCCATGGCATGGGGACATGTGTTCCTGGACATCACCAGCCACTCTGCCTTGCAGGCCACAGCCCAGATGGAGGAGCGCCTGCAGGACACCATCACCAACTTCTCCCCAAGCAGCACCCTGCCCCTGGCTGATGGGGTGCTGGGCTTCATCCACCACCAGATCATTGAGCTGGCCCGAGACTGCCTGGCCAAGTCCCAGGGAGCTCTCATCACCTCCCGCTACTTCATGGAGCTGCAAGAGAAACTAGAGAAGATGCTCCGAGACGTGAGTACAGGGCAGTTCCCTGCCTGGTGCCACCTTGTGAGGCCACCAAGGGACACCTGGCATCTGTCTCCATTCCCTACAGGCTCAGGAGCGTTCCGAGAGCGAGGAGGTGAAGTTCATTGACCAGTTGGTGAGGAAGCTGCTGATCATCATCTCCCGCCCTGCTCGACTTCTGGAGTGCCTGGTAAGACATGGAAGCTCCTGTCTTGTCTTTCGTGGTCTGTGCCAGCCTGGAGAGGAGGCAAAGCCTCCAGGATGCCCCTGGATCCCTGGAAGTGCCCAAGGCCAGACTGGATGGGGCTTGGAGCAACCTGGGAGAGTGGAAGGTGTCCCTGCCCATGGTAGGGGGTTGGAATTAGATGATCTTTAAGGTCTCTTCCGGCCCAAACCAAGCTCTGATTCTGTGGTTTTCAGGGCTTTATTTTTTAGCTGATGTGCTGAATATCTAAAGCATTCACCTTGTGCTGTGGTTCCTGATGAAATTTTCATCTCCCTTTGTTTTCCTTCCAAAGCCAACTCACAGAGCTACATTTTTTTTTCCATCACTCTTGACATGGGGAATGACAGGGGAACGACGTGTCCAGGGCCTGTCCCCAGTTACAGGTGTCGCCTGCAAGGCTTAGAGGAGAAGTTTAACTTTGCAAAATCTCTCTCCTCAACTGTGCTTGGTTTTCCCCATCCAGGAGTTCGACCCAGAGGAGTTTTACCATCTCCTGGAAGCTGCAGAAGGACACGCCAAAGTTGGACAGGGAATAAAGACCGATATTCCCCGATACATCATCAGCCAACTGGGGCTCGTCAAGGACCCACTGGAGGGTAGGGAAGCACTTGGGCTGGTGGCTCTGAGGTCTGCAGCAGGATGTGGACTCCCAGTTTGGCCACTGGTGATCACAATCGAGCACTGGGAGCTGTCAGGGAGACCTGTAGGGCTGAGCTGGTGTCATGGTGGGAGAGTCACAGCAGGACCAGGACGATGGCCAAGTCCTTCTAGCCAGCCCCACATCCCTTATTGTTGCTTCCAACACGTTCAGCAAAGCAGATTAAGCTCAAAACCACTTAATCCGTGGCCCTGGGGGGGGGAATCGTAATCCCTGGAGAACGCAGGAATGACTATCAAAAAAAGAATTATATAAATGTTTAACCTCGTGTTGAACCTCTTAACGTCATGACCTGAATTTCTCCACACGATAGCTCGAGCAAAGCATGTGGCTAAATCCCCACGGGGTCTCTGAGTTTGGAGGGAGAGTGGTTGGGCAGGGGGTGATTTTGGTGGGGGTCAAGCATGAGGAAAGTGAAAACCATCCCTGTCACCTGCAGAAATGGGGCAGCTGGATCACTTTGACAGCGGGAACACCATCACACCGGAGAACGATGACACCTGTGAGGTGAGTGTGGTCCCACCTGCATGTGCCACCTGCTGCCTCCGGCTTCCCCCAGCCTCACCCCACACCAGAGCTCCTTGCAACTGTCCCAGACTGGGAGATGTTCATCTGGATTGTCCTCAAGGCTGATTGGTGTGCTAAGGGGAAGATCTCACAATCCCTCATTTGGCTTCTTGAATGGACAGAACTCAGAGTGGGCTCTTGATCTGCAGAGCATCTTGGGCTTCTGGTTTGGGGTTTGCAGCTGGAGAAGGCTCTGGCAGAAAGAAGCTTTTGGAGGTGGTGCCTTATGGTGCTGAGTGAATTGCTGCTTGCACATGGGAAACATTAAAAACCTGTGTCTTCTTCAGAGCCAGCCCTCAGTCACTGTCCCACGGAGGAAGCCCTGCGAGGGGGACTTCGAGACCATCAAGCTGATCAGCAACGGGGCTTACGGGTGAGTTGGGGAGTTCCTCTCAGTTGTCTCCACCTGTAAATGACTCCAAAGCCCTCCCTGTCCGAGCCCCAGGGTGTGGGGTGGTCAGTGCTGGTGGCTGGAGGATGTGTGTTGAGGTCCGGCCGTTCCTCCAGGGCTGTGTACCTGGTGAGGCACAGGGAGACGCGGCAGCGCTTTGCCCTGAAGAAAATCAACAAGCAGAACCTTATCCTGAGGAACCAGATCCAGCAGGTGTTCGTGGAGAGGGACATCCTCACTTTCGCTGAGAACCCCTTCGTGGTCAGCATGTTCTGCTCCTTCGAGACGAAGCGACATCTCTGCATGGTCATGGAGTATGTGGAAGGTGAGAGCAGGACTCGGGGCTGGAGGGTGCGGGGAGGAGGGGAGGATATCAAAGTCTGAGCATCAAGGACAACACCTGGACGTCTCCTGCCCTGCTTTGCTCAGGGAAGCAGAGGGAAGCACGAGGAGATGATCTTGGGATCCTGAGTCTCACCTTGATGAAGGTGGTGGCCATGGTCACCTCGGAGCGTGTTTGTGCCCTGTGCCTGGGGATCAGCTGCTCAGAGGGGCTGGCTGGGAGCCCGCTGGGCCTGCTGACCTCGCTGCCTTCTCTGAGCCCCTCGTGTCCCCACAGGGGGGGATTGTGCCACATTGCTGAAGAACATGGGCCCCCTGCCCGTCGACATGGCGAAGATGTACTTTGCTGAGACCGTCCTTGCCCTGGAGTATCTCCACAACTACGGCATCGTCCACCGGGACCTCAAACCTGACAAGTGAGGATGTGGGTCAGGTCTGAGCAAGGGTGGGGCTGGCTTTGGATGGAAAAGGGAAAGACAAGAGGGAAGGGCAGAATGGGTTTTGTTGCCCAGAGACTGGTTCTGTGCTGTTGCATCAGGACCAGAGGTCCTGGGGTGTGGCTGGTCCATCTCAAGTCTCCGCAGGAGCAAACAGCAGCATTGTGGGCTGTCTGTCTTCTCCTGCAGTTTGCTCATCACCTCCATGGGCCACATAAAGCTGACAGACTTTGGTCTGTCAAAGATTGGCCTGATGAACATGACCACGAACCTCTACGAAGGGCACATGGAGAAGGACACGCGGGAGTTCATGGACAAGCAGGTACGAGGTCCTGCTCCACGTGGCTGACCTGCCATCCCTGGGGTCTGGGACAACCTCAGGACTTGTTGCAAAGGTCCCTGCAGAGGTGTCAGGCCCTGCTTCCCATGCAGGTGTGTGGCACTCCAGAGTACATCGCTCCTGAAGTCATCCTCATCCAGGGCTACGGGAAGCCCGTGGACTGGTGGGCCATGGGCATCATCCTCTACGAGTTCCTGGTGGGCTGCGTCCCCTTCTTCGGAGACACCCCCGAGGAGCTCTTCGGGCAGGTCATCAGTGGTGAGTGTCAGGGGCAAGTTTGTGTTCCCAGCAGCCAAGGCTTGTCCTTTAACACGTGGGAGGCTTCGTTCCTTCCTGTCACACCCGGCTGAACAGTGAGGAGGCTCCTCAAGCTTTGACTTCCTGCTTTGGGAGGGCCCTTCCCCTGCTGCAGCTCCCGGGGGACTTTCCTGCTGCCCAGAAGTGTCCAAACCCTTTCAGCCACCCCAAATCTCTTTTCCTTTTTCCTTGCAGATGAAATTATGTGGCCGGAAGGGGACGAGGCTCTCCCTGCAGACGCCCAGGACCTGATCACACGGTTGCTGAGGCAGTGTCCCCTCGAGCGCCTGGGCACTGGTACGCATGGCAGCCCCCTCGAGGGTGACCTGGCACCTCCATTCTCAGCAAGCTTGCATGGCTTTGACTCCAAAGCATGTCCTACCACACTGAGGGTGCTCAGAGGAGGTCTTCTGCTTGGGGTTCCCCCCAGGAAGGCTGCACAGGGCTCCTGTCTGTCCTTTTTTAAGCCATTTGCTGTGTGTGGAGGAGAGACTGTGCTGTTTGGGATGGGAGCAGGAGCATCCCAGATCCTTCCTGCCCCATGCCCCTGACACAGGTTTCTCTGCCTGGCAGGAGGTGCACATGAGGTGAAGCACCATTCCTTCTTCCTCCATCTGGACTGGAACGGGCTGCTGCGGCAGAAGGCTGAGTTCATCCCCCAGCTGGAGTCGGAGGATGATACCAGCTACTTTGACAGTGAGGCCAAATCCATTCCTTTTCCCCCTCTGCCAATCCATTATCCCAGCTGCACTTTGGATGCTCCCGTGGGGGATGAAAATCTCCTGGGGGAAGCTGGTTGCTTTACAACCCAAATCACAAAACAGATATAATCCTCTTTCCAGGCTGCTCACCCTTACCAGCTTCCTCCCCCCCAAAACTCTGCTGGGATTTGGGACTGGGCTGTCACCCCATGGGTGTATGTCCCACCTGGCCCTACAGGCAGGACATGGGGTTCTGCAGGCAGGGTGACATCCCTTTCCCCTCTGGCTCTTGCTTTCAGCTCGCTCCGAGAGGTATCGCCACTTGGATTCGGAGGATGAGGAAACCAATGACGAGGAATCATCGGTGGAGATCGGGCAGTTCTCCTCCTGCTCCCACCGTTTCAGCAAGGTGCTCCAGTCCCTCCTGCAGCATCCAAAATACTTTGGCACCGCAACCAGTGCGGCTGGGCCGAGCATCGGTGTCTTGGTTGACACCAGAGCACCCAGATTCCCCAACTTCTGCTCCTTGCTGATGGCTCCTCTCCTCCTCAGGTGTACAGCAGCTCTGAGTTCCTGGCCGTCAACTCCACCCTCAGCCTCTCCTCCTCCGACCGGAGTCACTGTGATGACAAAGAAGAGCGGTGGGACCGGCACTCGGGAGATGAGGACAGGAGCCGGCCAGCGGGCACTGAGCCCCGGTGCGTGCTCAGGGGGGGCTGCACTGCTGGTTTGGGCTCTTGCCAGTGCCCAGGGCTTGTGCCAGGACCAAGGGTTTGTGCTGACATCATGGGTTTGTGGTGGCACTGAGGGTTTGTGTCCTTACTGAGGGTTCAGTGAGGTCAGTGGGACATGTCCTGGGGTGCTGCAGGGGCTCAGTGCCATCCCCCTCACCCATCTTGGGTTGTCCTGAGCCCTCCTGCTCTTCCCACGCAGCCTCCGCTCCTGGACGTCTGGCAGCGCCACGCCGTACGCCTCCCGGCACGAGCGGAGCCGCAGCCCCACCGCACTGCCCAGCACCCTCAGCCTGGACACCATGCCCAAGTTTGCCTTCTCCTCAGAGGATGAGAGCCCTTGCGTGGCATCCTCCAAGCCGGAGAGACCCAAGTTTGTGGTGGGAGACTCGGACGCGGGGGCTGGCGGCGCGGTGAAGCAGTCGGCGTTATCCGGTGTGTGGGCTGTGGGCGCCAGTGTGGGATGCTCTGGGGGCAGCCAGGGTCCTGCATGGCACGGGGTGGCTTCTCCACATCCCCAAACTCTCCCTACTCCCCTCTGTGCAGCTGATCTCGTCAGCCTGAACCGCATCCGCCTGCGGAGCAACAGCACTGGCACCAAGAACTCGACTCCCCGGAGCCTGGAGCCGAGCGGGGGCCGTCGGCTGAGCACCCAGAAGGATGTGCCGGAGAGGCAGAGAGCCTCGCTGGGCAGCCGTGTGCCCAAATCTGCCTCTGTCTCAGCCCTGTCCCTCATCATCACATCAGGTCTGTGTGCTGTGTGATTTTTCCTGCTGGATGGCCACTGCCACGTGGTTTTGCCGGACTGAGCCGGCTCCTTCTGCTTGCAGATGACTTCGGTGGTGGTGCCCTGATGAGCCCCATCTCGCCCCACTCGCTCTCGTCCAACCCCTCTTCCCGGGACTCCTCCCCGAGCCGAGACTCCTCGCTGGCCATTGCCAGCCTGCGGCCACCCATCATCATCCACAGCTCGGGGAAGAAGTACGGCTTCACCCTGCGAGCCATCCGCGTCTACATGGGCGACAGCGACGTCTACACCGTCCACCACATGGTCTGGGTACGTGCCCTGGGGTCTAGTGGTGCCAGACACTGCCTTTCCCAGTGGGAAAACCCCAGGAGGAAGCCTGCATCCAAATAAAATCTTTGTGTTTGGGTTGTAGAGCGTGGAGGAGGGGAGCCCTGCGCAGGAGGCCGGGCTGAGGGCGGGCGATCTCATCACACACGTGAACGGCGAGTCCGTGCTGGGTTTGGTCCACCGGGACGTCGTGGAGCTGCTGCTGAAGGTGGGTGACCAGAGCTGCTCTGCTCTCCCAGGACATCAATTCAGCAGCTCCCTGGCACTGCCTTTGCTGGCAGCTGAGGCAGGAGCTGGTTTGGATCCAGTGCTATGGTGATTATTTTTCCACCCCTCAGAGTGGGAATAAAGTGGCCCTGCGGACCACTGCCCTGGAAAACACCTCCATTAAAATCGGTCCCGCACGGAAGAACAGCTCCAAGACGAGAATGGCACGGAGGAGTAAAAAGAGCAGGAAAAGGGATGGCCAAGACAGGTAGGTAAAACCAGGATAAAATGGTGTTTGTCCCAGTGCATGGGGTACTGGGGGAATGCTCTGGATCTGCCATACCGGGGTGTCCAGTGTGGTCTGGCCCTGCTGGCACTGGGTTGGATTCTCTGGATCTGCCATACTGGGATGTCCAGTGGGGTCTGGTCCTGCTGCCACCAGGTCAGCAAGCTTGAGGTTAACAGCTTTAAGAAGAAGCCAAAGTTATTCCTGTCCCCCCCCAGCAGGAGAAAATCCCTTTTCAAGAAGATCTCCAAGCAGTCGTCAGTCCTGCACACTAGCCGCAGCTTCTCCTCAGGTCTTCATCACTCTCTGTCCTCCAGCGAGAGCCTCCCGGAGTCCCCCACGCACAGCCTGTCCCCGGGTCCCACGACGCCGTGCCGCAGCCCCGCTCCCGACCTGCCCTCAGGTACCCCAAGGGGGGATATTGGCTCGGGGCAGGGCAGGATGCTGCGTGTCCCTCGGGGAGGCCGTGTCCCTCCATCCCTACAGTGACCTTTTCTCTTTGTACGGCAGATGCTGTGTCCCCTCAGAGCACCTCTCCCTCCTCCAGCACCCCAACATCACCCGCCGGCCACGTGCGCCCCAGCTCCCTGCACGGGCTGGCCCCCAAACTGGGTGGGCCGCGCTACAAAGTGGGACGTCGCAAATCCACCAGCAGCATCCCCCCCTCGCCCCTGGCCTGCACCCCTTCCTCGGCCCAGCGCCCGCCTTCCCCCCAGCGCTCCCCATCGCCGCTCCATGGGTACCCCAAAACCCCCCATTCCTTCCAGGGCAAGACCCTGTCCCCCCCCACCATCGTCCGGCAGAGCTCCCGGCCCCGCAGCGCCGACTGCCCCCGCTCCCCCCTCCTCAAGCGCGTCCAGTCGGCCGAGAAGATCGTCACCATCCTGGCCGAGAAGAAAACCGGCGGCGGCCGCAAGCTGGGGCTGGAGATGTCCACGCTGGATGGGGAGGCCATCGGGGAGGGAGACACGCTGCCGTACCCTGGGGAGCACGGGTACCACCCCGCCAGCTCCCGGCTGGGAGAGCGGCACGACCGGGACCAGGAGATGGTGGTGATGCGGCGCCTGAACCTGTCGGAGCGCCGGGACTCCTTCAAGAAGCAAGAGGCGGTTCAAGAAGTGAGTTTTGATGAGCAGGAGACAGCGGCAGGGAGCGAAGACGGTGGCAAGAGCGAAGAAGGGCAGGGCATGGCTGCCCAGGGCGGTGGCACGGAGCCGCCACCAAAGCCAAAGCCCAGCACGGTCCCGCAGATCGCCGTGCAGGGCTCGGAGAGCGACGAGCAGGAGCCGGCGGTGGCCGAGTGGGAATGCCAGGGCTCCTACCCCATCAGCAGCACTGAGCAGCCAAACAGCAGCATCTCCTTGCCGTGGTGGGATGGGTGTGAGCATCGGGACCGTGGCTCCCAGCAGCAGCGGAACTGCAGGGAGGGATCAAGCGGCCACTGGCAAGCGCCAGCACAGGGCCAGGAGCCGCCGGGTGCTCATCTCCCGGCTCCCCGGGGCACGTGGAGCGGGGCCAAGCACGCCTGAGCCCCACGCTGGCACCAGGGACGGTTCAGGCTCCCTGTGGCATCCCAGTGCCTCCCCAACACCCCATCCTGTGCGGCAAATCCATGAGACAAACGTCCCCGGAGCCACTCTGGACACTGGCGCTGGCCGGGCCGGCTGTGCCCCGGCACTTTGCCCCCCTGGAAGGCTTTTTGTACTCCCTGAAAGATGCTCATATTTTTATAGAGACGCAGGAGCTTTTCTGGCGGCGGCGTTTCCCCAGCTGGGCCCCGACCTCTGTGTACAGAAAGGACTCGATGCAAATATTCCTTAATTAATTTATTACTTTTTATAAGCTAAACGGGCAGTGCAGGACTGTCGCAGGGGCCAACCCAGCTCTGGGAGTCCCAGCCTTTTCCGTGCGTCTCCCAGCTCCCAGCCCACTGTTTTCTAACCCACTCGCTTTTCCCTACTTTTTAACTTCAATTCTAGCTGGAAACACCCCGGATCTCCCAAGAAACACGTAATTCTAATATTTAAAATTAAAACAAAATCCCAAATCCATAGCAACATCCCCCACATGCTGGTGCTCTGGGCTGGGATGCAGAGGGCGGGATATTCTTAGCATATGGATCATCAGATGATAAGCATATGGATCATTTTATAAGCTTATAGGAGATATAAAAAGGGTTTAATTGTTTTATTTGGAGATTTTACAGGCACCTGGCTCCATTGGCTCTTCCAGGTGGGAAAACCCAAGACATTCCCCAGATGGGAATATTAATGGAATTTTTAGGGTCAGTTTTTGCTCTTTCCATTTCTCTGCCACCAGATCCCGTGGTGTTGGTTGGTCAGTGCACAGACACCCACAAGATCCCAATTTTTCTCTTTTTTTTTTTTTAAAAAAAACAACCTCCCCAGCCCAGTGAGCGCCTGTGCTGCCTCACTTGTAATTTGGGAATTTCATCCCTTTCTTTCCCCTCCTGTTGCTCCTTACCCAACAACCAACAGCTCAACCCAGCATTTCTCCCCCATTTCTACCGTTTTCTGGGATATAAACGTTTCCATTTGTTGATGCATGTTCCGGTTTCCCCCCTCCCCCGCCGTGGTTTGGTGCCGTGGTGCTCCGAGCACCGTGACGGTGACAGGGGGACATCCCTGGTTTGCCGACCCCGCTGCCATCAGGCATCACCGTGCCCCCGGTGGATTTTTGGGCTGCGTGTTGGATTCTTTTGTGCACGTGTGGTTTGTGCCAGGCTCCGTATCCCGCTTCTCCCGTTCAACTGGTGCTGTTAAACCCCCCCAAAAATGAGCAACCAGAGCTGCTCCGTGTTTCCTTTGCTTCTCCCTCCACTCTCTGTATTAAGGTCTTGGGAAGGCAGCGGGATTTTGGGGAGACACTGGGTACCCCCTGCCCACTGGCACGGTGGGATGGGGGGCTCGGCTGCACACCGGTGGCGTGGATAGGGTGGGAAGAGGATTTTTTAAATGGAAAATGTCTTAAAAGCCAAGGGTACTGTGTCTTCCTGCCCAGTGCCCGGCTCTGTTCGTACCTTCGGGAAGTTTTATGTTGGATTAAAATTGTCCCTTGCGCTGAGTGTGGTGTCCAGAGAAGGGGGGTGGCACTGGAGCGTGCAGGGCAGCGAGTGCCCACTCTGGGGGCGATGGCAAGGGGTGAACGGGGCCTCAGCACAGGTGGGAGGGGAGGGGAGGTGGCCCTGCAGTGGCACCGGGATGGCTGGCACCAGCCTGGCTCCGGCACCGGGCCCCGACCGTGGGTGATCGGTGCAGTGCCGGTGCCCGGAGCAGTGTTCCACACCCCTGGTGCAGTCCCAGAGCCGTGACCTGTGCCCAGGGTCGTGCCCCATGCTTGGTGCCATGCCCCATTCCCAAATCTACGCCCCATGCTCTGTCCCCGGTGCAGTGCCCGGTGCCCCATGCCCAGTGCAGTCCCGGTGCAGTGCCCCATGCCCGGTGCTGTGCCCAGCGCCCGGTGCAGTCCCGGTGCTGTGCCCTGTTCCCGGTGCAATCCCGGTGTCCAGCGCAGCCCCAGTGCCCGGTGCAGTCCCGGTGCCCGGTGCAGTCCCGGTGCTGTGCCCCGTTCCGGTGCGATCCCCGTGCAGTCCTGGTGCCCAGTGCAACCCTGGTGCAATTCCGGTGCTGTGCCCTGTTCGCGGTGCGATCCCAGCGCATTCCCGTTCCCGGTGCAGTCCCGGTGCTGTGCCCGGTTCCCGGTGCAGTCCCGGTGCTGTGCCCCGTTCCCGGTTCGATCCCGGTGCTGTGCCCGGTTCCCGGTGCAGTCCCGGTGCTGTGCCCCGTTCCCGGTTCGATCCCGGTGCTGTGCCCGGTTCCCGGTGCAGTCCCGGTGCTGTGCCCCGTTCCCGGTTCGATGCCGGTGCTGTGCCCGGTTCCCGGTGCAGTCCCGGTGCTGTGCCCCGTTCCCGGTTCGATCCCGGTGCTGTGCCCGGTTCCCGGTGCAGTCCCGGTGCTGTGCCCCGTTCCCGGTTCGATCCCGGTGCTGTGCCCGGTTCCCGGTGCAGTCCCGGTGCTGTGCCCCGTTCCCGGTTCGATCCCGGTGCTGTGCCCGGTTCCCGGTGCAGTCCCGGTGCTGTGCCCCGTTCCCGGTTCGATCCCGGTGCTGTGCCCGGTTCCCGGTGCAGTCCCGGTGCTGTGCCCCGTTCCCGGTTCGATCCCGGTGCTGTGCCCGGTTCCCGGTGCAGTCCCGGTGCTGTGCCCCGTTCCCGGTTCGATCCCGGTGCTGTGCCCGGTTCCCGGTTCAGTCCCGGTGCTGTGCCCGGTTCCCGGTTCGATCCCGGTGCCCGATGCGGTGCCCGCTCCGCTCACCACCAGGGGGCGCCGCCGCGCTCTCTCTCCGGTCCCGCTCGGCTCCTTCCGGAGCGGCTCGCGGGAGGGGCGGGGCCCCGATGGTGGTCGGGCCAGGGGAGGGGCGGGGCTGGAGTCTTCGGGCAGCTCCGTCCTCTGTCGTCCGCTCTCGGTTATTTCCGGGATAGGTTCGGGCAGTTCCGTTCTCTCTCGGCTAGTGTCGGCTGTTTCCGGGGCGGGTTCGGGCCGTTCCGGCGGCGCTCGGGCCTGTCCCAGGCTCCGCCGGGCCGGAGGCAGCAGCGGGCTGGAGGCGAGCGGCGGCGGATGGGGCCGGCGGAGAGGTGGGACAGGGCCGGGAACGGCGGGATGGGGATCGGGGGGATCGGGATCGGGGAGAGCGGCCCGGGATCGGAACCAGGCCCAGGGTGAACGTCGGGACCCCCCTCAGCGTGAGGCGCCCCGGGGCCTGGCGGGGAGCACCGGGGTGGGCCCTGGGCCGAGGTTCTGTCCCTCACGGGGCAGCCTCGAGGATGTGCTCGGACCCTTCGGGAGGTACTGGCGCAGGGTGTCCCACTGCCAGGGCAGTGCCACTGCCGTGTGGCTTCGTCGTGATGCCAGGGCTATGCCCCCCGATCCCCCCAGGGCTGTCCCTGTCCCCCCCCGTGCCCGGGCTGCACCCCCCGATCACCCCAGGGCTGTCTCCGTGTCCTCTCTGTGCCCCCCGATCCCCCCCCCGGGCTGTCCCTGTCTACCCCGGTGCCGAGGCTGTGCCCCCTGATCCCCCCAGGGTTGTCCCTGTCCCCCCCGGTGCCGGGTCTGTGCCCCCCGATCCCCCCAGGGCTGTCTCCGTGTCCTCTCTGTGCCCCCCGATCCCCCCAGGGCTGTCTCCGTGTCCTCTCTGTCCCCCCCGATCCCCCCCAGGGCTGTCTCCGTGTCCTCTCTGTGCCCCCCGATCCCCCCAGGGCTGTCTCCGTGTCCTCTCTGTGCCCCCCGATCCCCCCAGGGCTGTCTCCGTGTCCTCTCTGTCCCCCCCGATCCCCCCCAGGGCTGTCTCCGTGTCCTCTCTGTGCCCCCCGATCCCCCCAGGGCTGTCTCCGTGTCCTCTCTGTGCCCCCCGATCCCCCCCAGGGCTGTCTCCGTGTCCTCTCTGTGCCCCCCGATCCCCCCCAGGGCTGTCCCTGTCCCCCCCGGTGCCCGGGCTGTGCCCCCCGCTCCCCCCGGGTTGTCTGCAACCCAGCAGTGCCATCACAGACTGCCCCGTACCGCTGTCCCCACAGCGGTGACAGTGCAGGGACCCCCTCAGCACGGTGCAGTCCCCATCGCCGTGGCTCCTGGGGACCCCCGGGGGCGGTGAAACCAGAGGGGCCTTCCAAGGTCCCAGCTCTGTTTGTTCCCCCTGCCCGGGGTTAGTTCGGCCCCAGCGGTTCCCAGGCTGGAGCTGGTGCCCCAGGGATGTGCCTGTCCGTCTGGACGTGCCAAGTTAAGCTCGAGGGTGTCTTTGCTTTCTCTTAACATAGTATCCCCCAAACCCTGGCTCTGGGATGAGCCAGCCCACTGCTTCCCAGGGAGGTTGGTCATTGTATTTCTTCTCCTTCTGTGGATATTTCTCAGTGCCTTGAGGAGGAAAATTCCCATGGTCACGTACCTCCCAAATTGGGGTTCTGTGATCAATGGGAGATAAAGAAGCCAGGGGGCAAAACTGTCGAAAAATGAGAGCTGTGAAGAGCTGGAGTGGCCCCAGCGTTGCCTTTCAATGGAGCCGTGGCTGCCTCTCCTCCCATTAATGTGCGGCTTTGATTTCCCAAGCAGCTCTTGGAGCCGCTGGGGAACTGGCCCTGTGACTTTCTCTGTGAGAGCAGAGAATGGAGACAGCTGAGTAAATATAGCCTAAATCACTGCTTTCCTGGCCATTCCCCCACCCTTCCCTGACATGTGAAGGGCTGGTGTGTCCCCGAGGCTGGATTGGCCTCTGCTCCAGCCTTCCACGATGTGGGAAAGTCCAAGCCATGGTTTGGTTTCTTTGGTGACTCTCTTTGACGTGGGCAGCTCGTGCTTCCATCTGCCCGCGTGGTTCGTGGCACGGACTCGTTCCTCCTAAAGCTGATCTGTGCCCCAAAACCCCCCGTTCCCAGCTCGCTGGAACAAGGTTTTAAGCACACAGGAAAATCCTTTCTGCCCGCAGTTGGGTCTCTCTTGGACAAAAGTGCTGGGTTGGAAGGGAAAGCGCGGCTCAGCTGGAATGTGGCGAGGAGCTGAGTGGTTTGCGGAGCCAGTTTGGAGCCGTGTCAGAGCTCCGAGTGCCGGGGTGTGTTTACAATGAAAAAGAGTATTTATAATATCGAGGGCTCTTTTAATTCCTCTGGGAATCTCTGGAGCCGCAGCTTGGAGCTAAAGTAGCCTGGTAATGGAAGATAAAAAGCAGACAGAGGAAGGGATGGTGGATTTATCAAGTTGGAAGGTCTTGGCTCTCTCACCAATATCCAAATCATGCTGGTCTATTAACCTGGGTGCTTCTTACCTCGTCGGTTACTTCATGTGATTGCTGAGCTGTGCAGAGCTGCTAATAAATCATATAAATTCCAAATACCCTGGGGAATGTGATTTTAAGCAGATAAGTTAGCAAGAGCAGTTGGATTTTTTTTTTCATGTACTCAGGTTTTTTTTAGAACTGTAATTTTTTTGCCAAAATACAGCTCCTGAGTTTCTATATCCCTAAAGCCAGCTCCATAAATGCTCCTAAAATGGAATTAGTGTGTGCTTGCTGCATGGGGGATGGTGTAAAGGCAGCCTGGAGTGAGGTGATGGGGCTGGTGTTGGGTGCTGGGTCCTTCTCTGCTTGCTGCCAGCAAATAAAAGTCTCTGGCCAAGTAAAAAGCTCTTGTAGGGAGGAGGAGGAGAAAGTTTCTGAGGTGGTTAAGAGAGAACAAGCTTCAGCTGGAGCAAGGAAGTTCAGTGTCTGGAGAAGCCTCTGAACAGTATGAGAAGTCTTGGAGTCGGTGTGCAGACTGCCTGGGGTGCTCTGGTGCTGTCCAGCCTTTGAGCAGGAGGTCCCTGGCACCTCCAGTGGTCTCCCAAAAGTGAGGAAGGTGTTGGTCATTCCTGATTTATTCAGCTCCTCATGTCCCTGCTAACCATGACATTGACCTTTTCAGTGAAGTATTTCAGATATTCCTTCACTTCCTCGGGCTTTGGTAAATAAAGCAAAATATTTAATGAAACTCAAGCATGAGCAGTAAATGCTCTGTGTCCCTGGCAGAGTGGCTTGTGGCTCTGGGCAGGAGCTGCTGCTCCTGGGAGATCTCTTGCTCCTGGGGATCTGTTGCTGGCTGGGAAGCATTTCTGGGGAAGAGAAGAGGCGAAAACGGCCTCGGCTGTCCCATGCCTGGCTCGGGCACGGCTCAGGCATAACTCCCCTCCTCCCCTGCAGCTTTTCCCTGTTTGGAAGGAAATACCAGCTGGCTTGGCAGCGCCGTGGCCAGCCCAGGCTCCAGCTCTCCCTGCTCCGCTGGCTGCTTCCCCAGGGGCAGCTGCTGGAGCGTGTCCAGCTCCGCTTCCCGCCCGCACCGGCTCCCCGCGGGCTCTCCCGGCTCCTTCCCCCACAGCTCCTCGTGGCACTGCTGCCTCCTCCATGGCCTCGCTCATGGCTCCAGCCTTGTGAGTCGTTTTTCCAGTCATTGTTCCTGCTGGGGAGGCAGCAGGCCCGGGAAGCTGCCTGGGAGCACAGGGATTTGCTGTGCTGTTTGTCCTGGCTATAAATCAGGGGTTGCCAAGCTCTTACCCTCCCTGCCTCTGCCACTCGGCATTGTGGGTGCTGGTGGGCACAGCACGATCTGTGACATGCTTGCCACTGCCAGCTTCAGGAGGTGAGGCCATCAGAGCTGCCCTGGCTGTGTGGGTCAGAAGGACATGATGCAGCAGCAGATGTCACGGTGGCAGGCAATTCCCTGTCCATTTTTATTCCTATCCATCAATGCATTGTTCTATTTTCTCTTTTTGTTAAAGGAAAAGTTTGTTCTTTTTGTCTTTAACTTGCAGTTCAAAACTCAATCTGGTGTTTGTTTTGCTTGCTGAGGATCTGATGTAACTTGGAGAGGTTGGAGCTGTGTATACTGTTGTGAGCATATTCTTCTTTTAAATATTTTTATGCATTCTTTCCCCTCACTGGAAGGAAAGTAACTCTCAATCTTGCTTCAATTCAAGCTGCACTTTGAACTGCGTTTGGAACTGGGTTAAAAAGCACAGGAACCACATTTAAAATGTTAAGATGCTTTTATTTATGTGCTGGGCACAGACAAAAAGACTTGTAATGTGTTTTTTGTTTCAAACCGATGTATTAAACAAAGCAAGTATTGACAGCAGTTAATGAATTGAGGGATTGTTTCTGGGCGCTGAGATAGATTTACCAAAGGTATTTAGCTGTCTGATGCATGGGATTTTCAGAGCAGCCTAAGCAAGTGCTCGCCAGCACAGACACACGAGGTTCCTCTCTGAGAGCCGAGCAAACCTGGAGCTGGGCCCAGCAGAAATCTTTTGGCAAGGTGCTCCCTCTCTCCTGCTCGGAGGTGTGCTTCCAGCCGACAGGCTCGTGCGTGTCCCGGCCTCTCGGCGCTGCCTTCCCTCCAAAGAGCTGTTCCAGGGCTTTGGGAAGTGTGTGTTCCCAGTCCCCAAAAACTCCGTCAGCTGCTCTCCGAGGGTGCAGAGCTTTTCTGCAGCTCAGCCAGGGAAGCCTCTGGCTGGGTCCGTGGCAGGACAGAGGACAACTGTTGCCCCTGGAGAGGACTGTGCTGGCATTAGCCATGACAATTTGGGTCTCCTGGGGGGCTCCCCACCCATATTCACGAGCACTCAGTGCCCACCTGGGCTGAGTGTGGGGGAAGCAGGTGAGACTTCTCCAGGAATCTCCTGGCTCTGAGTTCTCTGGATTTTTTCATGTTCCCAGTGACCTGCTGGAACGTGGAGAGCACGGTGGCACAGAGCTGTGCCTGCGTTCCCACCCCAGGGAAGAAGGCTGTGGAAGGAGTCGGTTGGAAGAAGCTGCGGGACCTGCTCTTTGGAGACACTCGGTGCTCCAGAGTCACTCTCCTCTTCCCACCCCTCCACGCAGATCTGCTTTTAAAAGTTACTGAACAAGTTTGCCAGGCCTGAGCATTTTGTCCTTCCAGCCTCTTCAGCTGCACCGGCTTGTCGGAGGTGCCTGGAGTCGGGGCTGGGATCTGCAGGTGGAAGCTGGGGGGGTGCCTGTGGGGGACCATCGACCCTGCTGGGGTTGGGCTCTGCTGCCTCTGGGTGCACTCTGGGGTCTGTCCTCTCCGGGAAGAGGGGGAGCTGCCGGCGCTGTGCCCAGCGGGCAGCGGCCACTCAGGCCCTTGGCAGTCAGACAGTGCCCCCGGCACTGTGACTCCACTCTGGGGGACCCTGACAGGCAGCACTCAGAGGGGCAGCCAGTAAGCCTGGTCATAAATCTCTCTTTATGCTGTGGATTATGAAGTAATATTTTCCTGGCTGGGGCTGGTTGGATTGGGGAAATGCAGGCCCTGCTGCGAGTTCCTTGCAGCCGCCATCCCAGCATGGTGGGAGCTTTCACAGCAGCTGTGCTGGGATGAGTTGCTTCCCCTGTGAACATCAGAAACCTCTGTAGAGTCTCTCCATGAATTCTGCAGTCTGGTGTTGCTCCTGGAGTTCTGGAGAAGCTCTCCAGCAAGCTGGATCAGGCTCAATCCTGTTCCCCACCCGCCTCTGGCCGCAAGTGCCTCACCTCCCCGCGGGCAGTGCCTGTTCATTCATGGCAAAGACAGCCCGGCTGGGACGCCTGCCCGAGCTCAGGCAGGCGGTGCGGGCTCTGGCTGCTGCACAGGATTCCTGTGCCATGGCCTCTTTGTGCCTTTTGTCCTTGTCAAGGGAAGGAGCCCTGGTGCCGGGCTGGAGAGCCTGGCTGTGGAGAGGTGGGGCTGGCTCCTCTCGGGGGACTCACCCCGGTCTCAGACTTTGTGGCAGCACGTGCAGCTGTGGCAGCACGTGCAGGTGTGGTGACACGTGCAGGGGCGATAACATGTGCAGGAGGAAAGAGGGACTTGTAGCTGATATGAGCTGTAAGGTGTTGCTGGCCCGGAAGGGTTATTTTGAAACCCTGCAGATCACCACCGTTGGTGCCTGTCACAGAGTCCAACCGGCAGCCCTGGCTTCGTGCCATGCTTGGTTGTTCACTGACCCCTCTGGGAGGGTTGTCCTGGCTCCCTTTGCCTCCTTGCCTCCCTCTGCCCAAGCTCCCACAGCCCTGAGAAGCACCTTCCTGCTCATTAATAGTTTTCAGATGAGACTCAAGAGTTTGAGCTGGGTTTGGTGGTTTCTGGGCCAAAACAGCTCAAGCCTTTAACAGGACCTGCACCGTTTCAGCAGGCCCAAGGTGTCCCTGGGAAGGCTGGTTTCTGGTTGCCCTGGTGCCTTGTAGGTCCGGTCCTCGGCCGCACGCCATTTCTGCGGGAACCAGAACTCTGGGATTTGCCTGAGGGAGGTGGAAAACTGGCCTGTGCAGCCAGGAGGGGATGGGAAAAGAGGACGTGCCTGGCTGGTGGGAACGTCCCGGCTCGTACATCTCTTCAACAACATGTTATAACCCAGGTTTATTCTTTTTGGTGGATTTCTGGGCAGGGCAGGCAGCATATTCAATTTCTCTCTGAATAGCTGAAAGGCAGTCAGGAGCTCTAAGTAGACTTGAAGGCTTCTAAAGATTATTTTAACTCCTCTTGCCTCCATCTCTGCAAAAAGAACCCGTGCCTGTGCTTGATGCTGTTGCTGCTTTTGAAAAATTCAAAAATTGACTTTTTGCTCAGAGCAAAGCTTTGAAGTGCTGCTCTGTGGGAATGGCAGCGCATCTCGAACGTCTTTTGCTGAAAGCATGGTTAACCTACATTTGTGGGCAGCTCTCTTCAGAAGATGCCTTTGTGGGGGATTGCATGGCGAGATGTAAAGGTGAACTGTGAAATTTAATCGATTTAACAAGGGAAGGTTAAATCTGTTTGTTCTGCTCCTATTCAGGGCCTGCAGCTGGTGGGTGCAGGGTCACCCTTTTCTGTATGCAAAAGTTATCCTGCATAAAGGCTGTTTTGTCCCACTTGTTGTCTCCTTGTTTGCATAAGTGCTGCGAGGAGGGTAAGCTGAAGAAGCAGGGGTGAACCTCTTTAAGATGCAGAGCTGGTGCCTGGCTGTAGCAGAGAGGAGGCAGCATTCCTGCCCGCAGCCGCTGGCTCCTCACTTGCTTTTGGGAGTGTAAATCGGGATTAGCATGTCCTGGTTGGATCCAGAGCTCAGCATCAGCTGCTAGGTAGGAGAGAAACGAGTCCTGCCTCTCTCAGGTGAACCCCTAGTTTGAATGTTGGCGTGTTGGAAGGGTGTGGGGTGCCTGGCTGTGCAGTGACAAGTCTTCTTCTCTTTGCAGGCACTGGGAAGGGGAACATAGCGTGCCACGCTATTCCAGGCTGGAAGCCTACTGTGCTTTTCCTCCCCAGACCCCAAGAGACTGGCTTTTTTGGTGAAACAGACTCTGATCTCAGGTTTCTTTGCTGCATGCTCGCTCACCAGTGCTGGATTATGTTCGTCTCCTTCTCCCTTTGCTCCATAATTTGGTTGAATCGTGGTTTCAAGCTAAGGAAAAGGGGCTGCACCTAAGCGCTCCGGGGCACCCAGACCAGGCTCCTGGTGTGCCGGTTCACACAGAGACAGTTCAGAGTGCTGATGGGGGAGAGCTGCCTCTGAGGGCCCTCCTCTCCCACCTGGAACGTGCTGCCTCACCCTTCAGAGCCCTTCTCCCCCGGCAGAGAGGATGGGCAGCACCGACGGCTTCCAGTACCGCGCGCTCTACCCCTACCGCAAGGAGCGCGAGGAGGACATTGACCTGCTGCCCGGAGACATCCTGGTCGTGAGCAAGGGGGCCCTGCAAGCCTTGGGCTTCAAAGATGGAGACGAGCAGACCCCCAATCAGATCGGGTGGATCCTGGGCGTCAACGAGCGCACCAAGCAGAAGGGGGACTTTCCTGGCACCTACGTGGAGTACGTGGGGCCGGTGAAAATCGCCGTCCCTTCGCACCGACCCCGAGTGCAGAGACCCCTGCCCGCCACGCCGGGGGCCAGCGGCTGCCGGCTGCCCGAGGCTCTCGAGCAAGGTAAGCCCTGCTTTGTTCCCTGTTGCTCCGGGACACCTCCAGTCTCACTGTATGACAGATGAGAGTGTGTGAGTGGCTTTGTAGGACAGCAGTGAAACCCTCAGCTCAGCAGCACTGGATTGCCCCACCAGCAGCAATGCAGTTGAGTCGCAGCCAAAAGCCGGCCTCTCTCAGTCCTGGCCCAGAGAGAAGCACTTTGTTCCTCCAGCTTGCCAATCTGCTCAGCAGAGCTTCCTGGGGCAAGCCTTGTCCCACTCTTACCGCTCCAAGATCTTTCTCCTTCTCTGTTGTGCAATCAGCCAGGATCCCCATGGTCCCTCTCCCTGCTCCACTGACTTTTGCCAGGCTGCCTCCCTTCAGGGTAAGTCCTGACCTCTCCCAGCCACCACCTCCCCGACTCTGCAGTGCCTGGGGCAGTGCTCCCTGCCAAGAGCTGCTCAGCCCTGCTGAGAGACACAATTACTTGTCTCTGGGCAAGAGGAGAAAAGTCAGGGTCTAAAAGAGCGCTTCTGAGAACTGGAGCTAATTGCTTGTCTGCCTGGCAGCCAGCCCTCCCCGCGGGTCGCTGAGCCCTCGCTGGGGCCGGGCAGCCACCCTGGGGCTGGGCATGGGCTGTCCTGCACCTGCAGCTGCCTCCCAGCCGGCCTGGCCTTGGCACGGACCCGGTCCGGGAGAGCCAACGTGCCTCAGCCCTGCCTGTGGAGCTGTGGCATCTGCCTGCTCTTAGCCTCTTTTTTTTGGCTCCCAGGCACATAAACCCTGTGGCCAGGGCTCAGCAGCCCCTGGTTTCCCTCCTTCTACTCTTCCTTTGTGAGATCCCCACCTGCAGTGCTGAGTCTGGATCTGGAGTCCTCAGCACAAGAAAGATGTGGACCTGTTGGAGTGAGTCCAGGGGAGGTCATGGAAATGCTCCGAGGGCTGGAGCCCCTCTGCTGTGGAGACAGGCTGGGAGAGCTGGGGTGCTCACCTGGAGAAGAGAAGGATCTGGGAGATGTTACTGTGGCCTTGCAGTACTTAAAGGGAGCTTATATAAAAGAGGGAGAGAGGCTTCTTATACAGGCAGATAGTGATAGGACAAGGGGGAAGATTTAAATTAAAAGAGGGAGAGATTTAGATTAGATATTAGGAAGAAATTCCTGACTGTGAGCGTGGTGAGGCCCTGGCACAGGTTTCCCAGAGCAGCTGTGGCTGCCCCATCCCTGGAAGTGTTCCAGGTCAGGCTGGCTGGGGCTTGGAGCAACCTGATCTAGTGGAAGGTGTCCCTGCCCATGGTAGGGGGGTTTTAACTGGCTGATCTTTTAAGGTCCCTTCCAATCCAAACCATTCCGGGATTCTCTGAGGGGTGACAGCCACACTTTGCCTTCCCATGCCTTGCAGAAGATCTCATGCTGGTGTACATGGGAGGAGTGGGGTCAGCAGCAGGAGCTGGGGAGGGTGCCAGGGAACGCTCCCAGCTGGCATTGCTGCGTCCTCCCCATCTCTCTCTGCCTGGGAGCCACGGCTACCCCGGCAGATACTTCTGGCTATGTGAAAATACCTCTGGGGTCTTACGAAACCGGGGTTGTGGGGCTGGTGCAGCTCCCTGCAGCTGCCTCGCTCTCTCCTGCTCCCAGAGCCAGAGGGGTGGCCCCAGGAAACATCTCCGCAGGGTGGGAATGTGGCCGGGCCCTGTGTGCGTTTGGGTTGGCAGCCAGAGCCTGACCTGAGTCATCCCGCTCACAACCTGCCTTTCCAAGAAAGCAGCTTCTCTTGGGAGCCTGGGATGTGCTCTGTGCTGGATGTGCTGGCCTCGCCTGCATCCAGCCCGGTGCTCCCTCGGGGGCTGGATTTCTGCCCTCATCGGCTCTCCCCTCTTCTCAAGGGGGCTTGGTGGAGGCGTGTCTGGGCCATCAAAGCCACCGGTGGGGTCTCTGGGAGGTGGAAAAAGATACGTGCCAAAGCTCCTGAAACACAGAAAAGATAAATTTGGGAAGGAAACCAAAAGCTGGCCTCTGCCCAGGGATGGAGGGTGGGGTACCAGGGCACGTGAAGGCAGTGCCAGCCTGTCCCTGTCCCCTGTGGGTGTATCCCCAGAGCCAACCTCCACTCTGGGCACAGGCACGGCCTGCAGGGAGGCAGTTCAAATGCCCAGAGACATTCTACACTCAGCCTGCAGGTTTGATCCCCATATGGGCCATTCGCTTAAGAGCTGGTCTTGAAGATCCTTGTGGGTCCCTTCCAGCTCAGGATATTCTGTGATTCTTTATTTCTGTATTCTGTATTCTGCTGGGGAGACACATTTTTGCAATGGAAAAACCATATTTGAGCCAAGCCTGTCTTATTTCTTCATGGTCTGCACTTAAGGAGGTGCAGAACCGTCTCCTGGCTGCCCCACAAAGCTCCTTCCCTGCTTCCCAGGTCCTGCCCTGGCTGGCAGGGACCCCTTAGCCCCTCAGTGTCACTCGTGGAGCAGGGCCAGTGCCACAGCTGTCCCGCAGCCCGGGAGCAGGGCTGGCCGCGCAGAGCAGCGAGACCCAGCATGTTCTGCCAGTGGATTTACGAGCTGCTGGTGTTTGCCTTCCGCAGAGAACACGAGCGGAAAATGCGGCTCGGGAATATTTCCGCAGCTGCCCGGGCCGTGCTGTGAGCAGCCTTGTTCGCGGCAGCCCAGCCCGGAGGCCCGGCAGGCTCAGGAGTCGCTGCTGGCTCCAGCTCTGTGCCTGACAAAAAAAGACAAGCTGCTGCCTGCTGAAGCAGCACATTCCCGGCCGGGCCACGTGGGCAGCGCCAGTATTTACTCTCCCTTCAGCCCTTCCCAAGGGTCAGGCTGGGAGCTGCCAGCCTGGAAGCTTGCCTGCAGCTTCCCCACCCCGACCCGCACCATGCCCCTTTCCGTGCCCAGGGGCTCGCTCCAGGGGGGGATTGTCCCCCCCGCCCCAGTAGCACAGGCTCTTGCAGAGCTGCTGGGTGCCTGACCCGTGTGCTTCCCTTCCCATGGCTGTTCCATCTCCCCTCGAGCCCGTGGGTGCAGGAGGCTGAGCTGGGTGCGCAGTTCCAGCTTGCTGTGCCTCGTGGTGAGACCACACCAGGCGAGTTCGGGTCAGATCCATGACAACGGAGCTGTTTCGCAACGGGGAGCAGCCTTTTGGCTCTGCCTCTGCAGAGTGGAGCGTGCTGGGTGTCCTCACCCACTGTGGGCTCCCCAGGGTCTGCCGGGTGCTGTGAACCAGCCCAGAGGAGCCTCCTGCTCCGGCTGGTGCTCCTTTGGAAGCGGGATAGAGCCTGGCACCGCTTATCCTTCAGCAAACCTCCTGCTGGCAGCTCCTCAGCCAGGCCTGTGTGCTCCTGCCCCGGCATGCACGGAGGAAGGGGGTGCCTGGAGCCAGAACCTCAAGATCTTCTGAAAGTGGCAGTGAAATACCACCCGACACGGGGCTGCACATCCCCCAGGAATGGGGGGACCCTGGTCTGTCTGCCCTGTAGCTGTCTGCCCTGTAGCAGCTTGCACAGAGGCTGTGGGCTCACGGGGAGGGGGAGGCACAGGGCCGGTTTCCATGTTAAACGAGCAATCAAGGGCAGGAATTTGCTGACATGGCGTTCTGTCTGAATCGCTGGATTAATCACAGCTCACCACGACGAGCAAATCGAGCTCCCTGGCCCCGCTCCGCTGCCAGCCCTGCGCAGCCCCTGTGCTGGGCAGGGACCCAGCCCTGAGCTCCAGGAGCCCTGGTAACCCCTGTCCTGCCTGCCCGGGGGGGTGCGAGTTCCCAGGGGGATGGGCTCTGTCTCCAGGCCTCTGCAGGGAGCAGTAGAGATCTCCCTGCGCACACCCAGTCAGGGCTGGAGCTCAACAAGGGCTGTGCTGGCTCCTGGGCAGGTTCCTCGCAGGCACCATGCTGTGTTTGCCTGGGTCACAGCCTCACAGCAGGGGCCACGGCTTTCCTTGCTCCTGTTGGGAGTTGCCTGGGTTGTTCCCTGGCCCAGCTCTGCTGCTGAGGGCTGAGCTGGTGCTGAGCCCTTCTCTCCCTCCCTCTCCCCCAGGGTCTCCTCTCCCGGACTTGCAGGAGCAGTTCAGCCCTCCCGAGGTTGCTCCGCCTCTCCTGGTGAAGCTGGTGGAAGCTATTGAGAAGAAAGGTAAGGGGGCAATGCTGAGCACTGGGGGGGCTGATACACCCCAAAAACCCACAATGGGAGCTGAGCTCTGTAGGACACACAGGAAACAGCTGCTCTCATGTTTCTCCCTGGGTTGAGCTGCTGAGGCCTATGAGGGTGATTGGTTTGAGCACCTACACACTCTGGGTGGGTGCTGGGGTTTGGGAAGCGCTTACAGCCTGGATCTGTGCCATGGTGGAGAAATGGGGCCACTGAACCGGGTGTCCTGGGGGGCCACCCAGGGGCCAGACTCTGCAGGGGTTTGGCTTGGACACCGTCCAGGCCTGGTTGGCCGTGGCACAGCCATTGGCTGGCACTGAAACGATGCCTGTGCTGGAGCTGACAGCAGTGTCCCCCCTTCCACAGGGTTGGACAGCGAGATGCTGTACAGGACATCTGGCTCCGAACTGAGGCAGGCGCTGAGAACCGGTAAGAACCAGCTCGGCGCGGTGGAGGCGAATCGGCTCAGATGGAGGAGATTAGTGGATGTGACAGCGCCAGCAGTAATGCAATCCAGGCCAGGCTCGCCTGTCCCCGGCAGTTCCTGACTCCCAGCACGCTGCCTCTGGGGCTGGGCTGTTCCCCATCCCAAAATGCCTTGTCCTGCGTGGAAGGGATGGGACAGAGGGGATTCTGGCACCATCCGTGGGGGGCAACAAAGGGATGTGGTGCTACTCAGAGACTTGCAGGCAAACAAGTGAACCCCTGTGCTTGTCACCCGCTGTCTTTGGGGTGCTCTGCTGATGGGCTGCTGGAGGCTCGTCTGGCTCTGTCACGCCACTAAAAGCAGGGGAGGATCTTTGAGCTCAGCTTGGTGGCTGGAGCCATGGCTCCATGGTGCTGGCAGCTGATGTCTCTGCCGGGGAGCCCTGGGAGCCGTCTGTCTCTCGGCTGGGCTGGGGCCTCATCCGGCACCACGCTGGCGAGTTCCCTCCCGCAGACGTTTCCGCAAACCCCAACCACGCGGTGCTGTCAGCCCGGGCTGCGCTCTCGCAGGAGCGAGGGACAGGCTTTATGTGCTTCCCAAAATCCTGTGTTCGAGGGAGGTATTTTCCCCGTTCGGTTCAGTGTGTGGCTGCCCAGTCTGTGCTCAACTCTTGCTGGCAGTGGGGAGTAAAACTCTCACCCAAGCTATGGCTGCCTAGAATTCCTGTGTTGGGGCTCATGGCAAAGGGTGTGGGTACCCAAAATGACCTCTGCCCTCTCCCAAAGGAGCTGCCAGGGTTCCCAGAGCCAGCTGATTTCAGGGGTGCACTTCAGGCATCCTCTGTCACATGGGCTGCCCGAGGGCTGCTTGAGCTCCCTCGTGGTGCTGTGTCCCATGATAGCTGGCTGGTGTGTGATGGTTTCTGGGATGGGTGTTGGCAGCACCAGAGCTGCCAGCTGGGTGTGCAGTTCTGTGTCCACCTCCCATGGGAAATCTGTGCCCTGGCAGATTGGACCCTGGGTGACCTGGAGCCCCTGGACGTGCACTCCCTGGGTGAGGCACTGCGAGGTTACCTGCAGGACCTGCCCTCCCCCGTGGTGCCAGTGTCGGTGCACGGAGACATCCTTCGCATCCTGCAGGGTAAGGGCCTCCCCTTGGCTGCCTTGGGAATGGGCAGCTGGGCGGGATGGACACATCTGGGATATTAAAATAATCCCTGTCCCTTTGGGGCCTGGCACATGGCCCCCACCGCTGCCAGCGCTCCTGCGCTGTGACGCAGCCGGAGCGTGGAGAGTGGTGCCGGCTGTCCCAGCTCTTCCCTCGTGTCTTGTTCTCTCCCCAGAGATCCCCCAGCCAGAGAATTGCCGGAAGCAGCTGCAGCTGGCCCTGGAGTCGCCTGCGGTCCCGCTGCAGAACACGCTCACCCTGCAGTTCCTGCTCCGGCATCTGGGGAAGGTATCGCAGCAGGCCGAGAGCAACAGCCTCCACCCTCGGGCCCTGGCAGAGATCTTCGGCCCCCTTCTCCTTCGGCTGCCTGGCGCCAGGTACGTGAGGCTTTTGGTTCCAGCAGTGTTCCCAGCATCAGCCACTGTGCCTGCCAGGATGAGGAGTCCAGCCTGGAACAGCAGGGCTGCATGTGGGGTTAAACTGCTGGCAGCACTCAGAGGTGTCAGCCTGGGGTCTGGCAGCTGGGATGAACCAGCTGACCCCAGGGGACCTGGGAGCAGTTCTCCTCCGCAACTGCTGTTCTTAACTTGCCTCTTCTCTCCCTGCAGCCCAGAGTTGAGCCCTGACTTCTCTGTGCTGTTTTTGGAGACACTTCTGCAGGCAAAGGAGCTGGAGCCGGAACAGTTGCCTCCAGGTATTGCAATACCCCTCCTTGGGGCCTGGGGCGCTGGCATTTGTGGGTGTGGACTCTCTGCCCCCACAGCTGGGTTGCTGAGGGCGTTTTGATAGCCCAGCTGTGCCTGGAGGCCGGCTCAAGGTGTTGAGCTACTGGAGATGTGCCTGGAGCAGCTCCAGGCAATGTAGTGGCCAAGGGGCCTTCCTGGGCCAGTCACTACAGGGAGGGAGACTCAGCACTCCAAGGGATTGCCAGTGGGGAGCTGGGATTCGGGCTCACCCTGTTTCAATCCTCCTGCTCTCACAGCCCTGCCTCCCAAACCGCCGAAGCCAAAGCCCAGCGCAGCCAGCCTGGCCAATGGGAACAACGCGCCCTTGCAGGACGCCGAGTGGTACTGGGGGGACATTTCTCGGTAAGGGGGTGACTGGAGGCTCACACCTGGGGTGCCCTGTCCATCAGGAGAGCCTTGGGGCCACCTCACAGGCCGTGACAATCCTGTTCCTTGCAGGGAGGAGGTGAACGAGAAGCTTCGGGACACACCAGATGGGACCTTCTTGGTGCGTGATGCCTCCAGCAAGATCCAGGGGGAATACACGCTCACGCTCAGGTAGGGCTCTGGGATCCTCTGGGAGCCTCTGGGGTGCAGCTCTTGGGACATGTCCCAGCTGCAGGGATGCCAAGATCTCTGGCTGGTGTAGGGTGCTGGGGTGGTGGTAAGCACCCTCTCCTCTCCCCTCCACTACAGGAAGGGAGGCAATAACAAGCTGATCAAGATCTTCCATCGGGAGGGCAAGTACGGCTTCTCGGAGCCCCTGACTTTCGGCTCTGTGGTGGAACTCATCACCCACTACCGGCACGAGTCGCTCGCCCAGTACAACGCCAAGCTGGACACCAGGCTGCTCTACCCCATCTCCAAGTACCAGCAGGTGAGGCATACAGGGACACGGCTGGCAAGCACAGCCTGAACCAGGGGCGTTTGTTCATCCATCCCTGCCCCTTTGGTAGATGCCCATGTCCCATCCCTCTCCCCGTGTGCTGGGATGTTTTGTTGTGGGGTTTTGTGGGACCAGCTGGAGCAGGTCCTGACTGCGGCTGTGCCTGTGGCAGGACCAGGTGGTGAAGGAGGACAGCGTGGAAGCTGTGGGGGAGCAGCTGAAGGTTTATCACCAGCAATACCAGGACAAGAGCTGGGAGTACGACCTGCTGTATGAGGAGTACACGCGCACGTCCCAGGTACGTGGGCACTGCCTTCCCCACGGGCTGCTCTGTCACCCCCTGAGTGCTGGCAGCCACCCTGCTGTGCACAGGGGAGACCAGAGACTGGGCACCTGCTGCCCCATTTGTCAGCTCATGGACTTGCAGGGACTCCCCAGAGGATGTGCTTTGAGGAGGGGGATATTTTGCCTGCAGCAAGGACAGAGCTGCTTTGGGGAAGTTGAAAGAGGGGATGCAAATGTGCAGAAATGTTCCTCAGCTTTTCCCTCCCTTCTCTCCCAGGAGCTGCAGATGAAGAGGACGGCAATCGAGGCCTTCAACGAGACGATCAAGATCTTTGAGGAGCAGTGTCAGACACAGGAGAAGTGCAGCAAGGAGTACATCGAGCGCTTCCGGAGGGAGGGCAACGAGAAGGAGGTGCAACGGTGAGGATGAGGGTGGTGGTGGCCTGCCCTGCCTGGAGAAGGGCTCCAGGGGCTGGAAGGATCCTCCTGGCTCAGCACAGAGCCGAGGCACGCGGACTCCTTGTCTCTCCAGCAGCGTGCTGTGGGCTGGAGCTGGCAGGCTGCCTCCTCCACCTCCCCCACTCTGGCTCACAGCCTAAACCCCCCTCTTTCTCCCAGGATCCTCATGAACTCTGAGAAGCTCAAGTCCCGCATCACAGAGATCCACGACAGCAAGATGAAGCTGGAGCAGGACCTGAAGAAACAAGCCTCGGAGAACCGGGAGATCGACAAGCGCATGAACAGCCTCAAGCCAGACCTGATGCAGCTGCGCAAGCTGCGGGACCAGTACTTGGTGTACGTAGTGCCCCCGCAGCGCGGCCCGGGAGCCAGCCGGCCGCCTCCTCCGGGGCTCCGGGGCTCGTCGGACCGGCTCGCAGCCCGCTGGGGGCCGGAGCCGCTCCCGCAGCACGGCCTCGGGGCTCGGCGGTCCCTGGCAGCGGCGGCTGCTGCCCTCTGGTGACGGCCGCGCCCGGGGCTCGCCGCAGCTGCGCTCAGCTCTGCCCTCCTTCCCCAGGTGGCTGACGCAGAAGGGTGCCCGACAGAAGAAGATCAACGAGTGGCTGGGCATCAAGAACGAGACAGAGGAGTGAGTGTCCTGCTGTTGTGCTTGTGGGGTTTGGGGGATGTGGGAGCGCGGGCTGCCAGCTGGTTCTGGCTGTGCTGCAGCCCTGGGTAAATCCCAGCTTCCTGCCCGGGGGATGAAGATGTCTTCCCTGCCAGATGGGCGATGGTAGCTAGCAGTGTGGGGGTGGTGTGGGAGCCTTGTGCCCAGATTCAGGGAGTCTGACCCTGCCTGTGCTCGACTGCAGCCAGTACTCCATGATGGATGACGAGGAGGAGCTGCCCCACCACGAGGAGCGGACGTGGTACGTGGGGAAGATCAACCGCGTGCAGGCAGAGGAGATGCTGTGCGGGAAACGGGACGGCACCTTCCTGATCCGTGAGAGCAGCCAGAAGGGCTGCTACGCCTGCTCCGTGGTGTGAGTATCCCTGTGCAGGTGGGGCGGGGTGGGATGGGATGGGATGGGATGGGATGGGATGGGATGGGATGGGATGGGATGGGATGGGATGGGGCTGGACGGGGCTGTGTTCGCACATCGCTCCACCTTCCGCATGCCAGATCCTGGAGGTGACAGCTCCCATCTGCCTTGGCTTCTCCTGCCAGGGCCAGGTGTATCTTTACATTGCTTTGGTGGCCCTGCTCATGCTCCTCTGTCCCTTTCCCACTGCTGACCCAGGCTCCCATGTCTCCCTGGCAGGGTGGATGGTGACACCAAGCACTGCGTGATCTACAAGACAGCGACGGGCTATGGGTTCGCTGAACCCTACAACCTCTACGCCTCCCTCAAGGACCTGGTCTTGCACTACAAGCACACGTCCCTGGTGCAGCACAATGACTCCCTGAATGTCACGCTGGCTCACCCGGTCCTTTCCCAGCCACCAGCCAGATGAGCAGCCCATACACAACACAACAGCTGCCTTCAGCTTCTCCCCAGGGCGCTGCTTTCTGGCTCTGGACTCTTGCACCCTGTATAGTTGAGTCTCTGTGCTCCTGCTCCTTCAGAGCCTCTGAGATGTCTGTGACCGTTCCTGATGTCCTTCTTGGTCAGTAGCTGAAACCCGTGTTGGCTGATGGGACAGAAAGGCTGGGCTGTAGATTCCCAGTGGGCTCCAGCCTCTAGGAGGTGGGATCCAGTTGTGATTGAATTGCTGGGGGCAAGCACAGCCCCCTCCCCTTCCCTGATAAGCAGGTCAGATCCCCTTCTTGCTGGCAGGTCGCCCCGCTATGCATCACTGTAGAGCTTTGGTTCCTGATTCCTCGGTGCTGTGCCCGAGGGGTTCCCTGCCTGGACACTGGAGGAGGCGGAGGAGGAGGCTCCATTGAGTGTGTGCATCCTTCACTCTCGCTTCCCTTGGTGGCCTCGCAGGCTGTGATGGTGTCTGGTACGAGGGGTGCTGCTCTTGCATGCAGAGACACACTTAGGAAGGAGAACCTCCGTGGGGCTCCCCGGCCGAGATCCTCGCTCCGTGCTGTGCCCCACCTCGCCACCATTCCCTCCTGTCATAGCCACCTCTGGAGTGTTGCTGCCTGGGCAGGGAGGATCAGCTTAGCCGTGAATCTCCCGCCTTAGTTGTGCCAGTGAAGCTGTGAAATCCGTGTTGGTACCCGTGTTTTTCCTGGCAGCATCTGTGGGATGCACAGCTCGTTGTTTCCGGCCGGTTTCGGTGACTCTGCACACGTAACCCGTTGAAGCTGACTGTAGCTCTGTAAATATGGTTCTTTTTGTGACCGGCTGCTCCCCTGGTGCTGGTGTTTGCTGAGCCCCCAGTGCCACCCCCAGCGTGGGCAGCAGCTGCCAGGCTGCCACAGCCTCGGGCCCTGCAGCTGAAGCAGGAGAGGGCCGGAGTCCAGCACACACTACGAGCCCTACCTGGAATGAAGGACCTCTCTGCTGCAGGAGGACACGTCTGCGGGGCCCAAGGCATGCTGAAGTGTATCTGCATGATGGTGAACTACGAATGCAAAGCACTTACTATCGTGGGTACTGTATGGGGGCCGGGCAGGGCTGCCCACCACAGCTGGCTGCTGCGGGCAGGGCGCTGTGTCTGAGCTCAGAGGGCCCCAGGGCAGCCCAGGTGGGCCTGGAAGAGCTTTAAAAGCTGAGCTGAGAGTTGAGGCTGTGGTGGCATTTGTTTTCCTGGTTTATCTCGGCTGCCTGGCTGGAGGAGAGCATTCTTGGTCCTCTTGATTTGCCAGAGTGGCTCGTTCCCTCTCAGAGGCTCCTCCTTGGGACAGGCTGGTGGATGCCATGGACTTTGGTGCTTCTGTTTCCCGTTGCAGCTTGGATTCTGCCGGATCCATGGGGTGCTCTGTGCTCGTGCTGTGCCTGCATCCTGTCCTTGATGTGCCACCTGCGTCGGGGACCATGCTGTCCCTCCCTCCCCGGCTTGCTCTGCTGCTTGCCTTGGTCTGGGCAGGTCCCCAGATCCTTCTGGAGCTGGGGTTGCTGGAGCAAACATCCCATTCCTGGTTGCTTGTGGCAGCTCTCCCATGCTCAACTGTACAGCCCCCGTTCCCTGCATGTCCTCTCCAGGCCCTGGGCCCTGGTTTTGGGTCTCGTTTGTCAGTGTTTGGTGCTCAGGTGCAGGCAGTGAGTTGGGGGAGCTGTGGTTTGTTTTGGGGATCACTTGGGAAAAGCTGGCAGGGATAATTAAGGGAATAGTTGGGGCTTCGGCATGTGAGAGATGAGGGCACATGGGACTGGGGCAGGGACGCTCAGTCCTCACAGCACTCTCCAGAGGCCTCCTGTGGAGTGGCCAGGGGGGCTGCACCAACACTCCAAAGCTTTATTAGTGTCCCACACCTTTTCAGCCTGGGGACTCTGCTGGTCCTGTGCTTGTCCCTGCACTTCCAGCACATCCCCACATCCCCACATCACAGGACAGGATGCAGGCAGATGGGATCCTCAGCCTCTCACCCCATGGGGTCCACGTTCTTTGACCACCACCCCTCAACGTGAGCTTGGGGCCAGTCCTGCTGGGGGGTTTGCTCCCGGCTCATGCCAGGACCTGCTGAGCATCCGGGAGAGTCTCAGCTTGAAGCTGTCACCTGTCAACACTCGCTTGGTGCTCACCTGGCTCTGCTGCCCAGGGAAATTCCAGCTTCTCTTTATCCTGTGTTTTTATCCTTTTGGCTGAATTTCTGTTGTTCTCCCCATGCTGTCCCCTCCTGCTGTCCAGCCGCAGCCCAAGGGGTGTCATGGTCACCCCTCTGCACCTTCCAGCACTGCCTTCCCTGCCTGCTGGCAGCCTGTCCTTGACAGGGCACTGCTCACGTCCTGTGTACGACGAGGAGGAAGATGCCCTTCCGCAGGGCTGCCTTTCCCTGATGGTGCTTCACTTGGCTCCCTGAACAGCAGCTTTTCCCTGCTCTCCCCGGGGTGGAAGCCCCACCTGGAGCTCCCCCAGCATAAGCTCGTTGTGATTTGTCCTTTGCTGCTTTGGCTCGTTCTGAACCCGGCCGTGTTTCGAGGCGCTGGGCTGTGCTTTGCTGCTTGTGACCCCCACGTCCCCCAGCCGAGCCACACACCTGCGTCCCATGGGTGCCACGTGGCTCTTCCTGCTCCCCGGGGCACAGTTTGGGGCTCATCCCTCCATGTCCCTGCTCGGGGGCCTCCAGGCTCCCCCATTTAACCCCCAAGGGCTCTGGTGTCAGCTTTGTGCTCGGAGAGGACGTGGCGGCTGCGTGAGGTTTTAGTTTCTAGGTATATGCAATAAAGAATAACCTGCCCCCCGAGCTGTACCGTTACCAGCAGTAGTGCTCTCTGCTCTTTCTGTTGATGTTTACTAATGTAAACCCAGTATTTGTTACTGTAAGAGGATTTTTTTTTTTGTACGGTACTTCGAAAAAACCCACAAAAAACAACCAAAAAAAAAAAAAAGAGAAGAAGAAAGAAATAAACAGAGTTAAATGAACCAGGCTGCTGGATTGCTGTGGGAGGTTGTGCGGGGGCGGGAGGGTGGTAGGGCTGTGCCCCAGTTCCTGGGCTGGGTGCAGGATGTGACCCATCCTGCCAGGATTGTGCTCCCTGGGTTTGCAGGGCTGGCGCACGTGAGGACCAGGGCTGAGAAACGATCGGAAACAGCGGCCACACACGGGGAAACTACGAGGTTCCTCTCACTCGGCCCCAAAACTGAGCTCGGGATGGCTTGGGCTGCACCCCCTTCCCGCAGCCCCGGGGGCTCTGCCGGGAGCCAGCCCCGTGTCCCATCTCGGGGAACTCCACGCGTGGCTGCTCCAGGCTGGCTTTCGCTCCCGGACCTGCCACAACCTGCGGGGAAGCGGCGGCTGCGGGCGGGGCCGTGAGCCCAGAGCTCCGGGTCAGGGGACAGCGGGGACTCGGTGGCCGGAGCCGGGCGGCCCCACGTGGGCCGGCGGCGTCACGGGAGGCGGCCGCTGGGGCGGCAGGAAGGGCTGGAAGGGCGCATGGAGGCGGGCGCGGCCGAGCTTTAAAAGTCCCCGCTGGGACGAGCTCATTTCCGCGTCACCCCGGAGTCCTCATGGCCCCCACGGTGCCGCTGGCCGTCCTGGCGCTGGTGGCCCTGGTGGCCCCGGGACTCGGGGTGGCCCCCGGCTGTGATTACCCTGCCCACCGCTGGTGCAGCTCGCGGGACGCCGCCGTCGCCTGCCAGGTCAGAGCCGCTGCTGCTGCCGGGGCTGGGGACACGGGCAGGGTCACCCGGCTCGCGGGGACACCTCCCGCCTGCCCGGCAGCAGGGACGGGGGACGCGGGGACAGGGTTGGGGCATCGCCTGGCCACGATGCACGGAGCAAGGGCCAGCTGCGAGCACCGCTGAGGCACAGGCTGGCACATCCGCAGGGACGCTCAGAGCCTCCGGTGCCACACGGGCACTACGGGCATTCCCCAGCATCCCTGGGGAATGGCTGCGGTCCAGCCGGACCCTGACCCCGGCCCCTCCGCAGCTGCCGCTGGCACTTCTGCTTTTTTTAAGTGTAAAACCGCTTTTCAGCTTGCTCTGCCCCAAACAGCCCCGGGCGGTGCCAGCGCCCTGTGAGCCCCACGGGGCTGCAGCTTCCCCCTGGCAGTGGGTGGTGGGCCCACCCAGGCACATCCTGGTCTAAATTTGTTTTCCTCTAAAATATTTTGGGGAAGTTCTCGTGGAAAGCCCCAGTGCTGGGTGTCAGCCACACACAGCATCCTGAGGCAGCAGAAAGGCCCTGGCCACTCTCACTTCCCTCTAGCCCTGCGCACCCTCATCCCCCTTCTTCCCTGCATCCCGGGAGCTTTGCCCCATCCCTACAGATACTGGGATGGGGGGCTGCAGCCGTATCCCCCCCGTGCACCCCGAAACGTTCCCGTGTGCAGGTGGAGAGCAGCTGCCCCAGCCTCCCACGCCCCGCGGCCGCGCCCGTGGAGCTGGGCCTGTACTATGAGAGCCTGTGCCCGGCGTGCCGCGAGTTCCTGGTCATGGAGCTCTTCTCCACCTGGCTGCTGCTGCCCGAAGAGATGCTCGACATCACCCTGGTGCCCTATGGCAACGCCCAGGTAGGAGCCGGCCCTCCCAGTGCCGTGGGCGCTCGCCCCGGTGCCGCTGGCCCCGCTCTGACCAGTTGGACCCGCAGGAGAGGAACGTCAGCGGGAAGTTGGACTTCCAGTGCCAGCACGGCCCCGAGGAATGTTTGGGCAACATGATCGAGGTGACGGTCCCTGTTCCCACAGTGCTGGCACAGGGGTGTCCAGCGGCCCCTCACCACCCGCCCTGTCCCCCTAGGCCTGTCTGATGCACGAGGCCAAGAACTTCAGCACCTACTTCCCCGTCATCTTCTGCCTGGAGTCGGGCAGCTCCGTCACCAAGAACCTGGAGGCTGTATGTCCCCCTCCCCGCCCCTCACACCCCACCCTGGGGGACATCCCTGTCCCCCTGACCGCCCCCCTGCCCCCGGCAGTGCCTGCAGATCTACGCCCCGGAGCTGGACAGCGGCCGCATCGCCGCCTGCGTGCAGGGGGACACGGGGGTGGCCCTGATGCACCGCAACGCCCAACTCACCGAGGCCCTGGACCCCCCGCACCAGTACGTGCCCTGGATCACCGTCAATGGGGTATGGCAGGGGGGAAGCAGGGTACCAGGTAGGGCTGGGGCACCGTGGGGACCCCCCTGACTGGCCCTGTATCCCCCCACAGAAGCACACGAACGAGCTGCAGGCACAGGCGCAGGCCTCGCTGCTGGGGCTGGTTTGCCAGCTCTACCAGGTGGGACAGGAGATCTGGGGGGACAGCAGGGCTTGGGGACACCTCCCCATCCCTGCTGGGGCTCTACTGGCTGCTCTCTGGCAGGGGGAGAAGCCCGAAGCCTGTGGGGGCTCAAAGGCCCCGAAGATCCCGGCTGGCTGCAGGCGCTGAGGGAGGTGGGAGCACCGAGAGAGAGGCCAATAAAAAGGATATTTTTTTGAAAAACACCAGGATCTGGAGTGGTGTTGGGGGGAGCAGGGAGGGGGTGGTTTTGCCCTGCCACAGTGGGAAGGGGAGAGAGAGCTGGGCACTCGGACAATGGGACTGGCCTCGAGGCCCAGGAATGCTCCAGAGATTCACAAAGAACCCCCTTGAAGATTCCCAGGGAACTCTGCTGAGCACCTCACGGAGGAGCAGAACATTTTCTCTCTCCAAGTCTTGGAGAGCAGCTCTGGTGTCTGTCTTTCTCCTCGCACTGACAGCATTAAACTCAACCATTTCAGCAGCACTGGGGCCAAGACCATCCCAGTTCCCACCAGTCCTTCTCCATTCCCAACCAGCAGGTTTAGGACTGTGTCTTTCCTGGTGGCTCCCTGAGCACTTGTGACAAGAAGTTCTCTCCCAGAGACTTCAGGAATTTCCCAGACCTGCTCACCCCAACAGGAGGCCATGCCCAGCTGGGGTCTGGGAAACTGAAATCCACCACGAGGACAAGAACTCCTGACCCAGAGAATTCTCCTCCCTGCCTATAGAACAGGTCCTCAGTTCTGGGTCCTGGCTGGGTGATGGGCACCAGCACCCACCTGCTTTGTTTTCCATCCCCCTCATCCTCACCCAGAGGCTCCCAACCACATCACCCACGACTGCAGGGGCTGTGCCCTCAAACCTCTCCTCACACCAGGTGTGACCCCACCCCCTCCCCAGCCCTTCCCACCTGAATCCTCCATCCCAGCTCTGCAGGCCTGGGACTCATCCCACCCCATCAAACTGATCTTAAGAAGATCCCAGCTCTGGCTACAGACCAAGGGCACTTGCACTGACAGACCCCTGAGAGCCACCTGTAGCCCCCCTTAGCCCTTTCCCAGAGGATCCTGTGGGAGCAGGAGGGACTCAGGAAACCCCCACATTCCATCCAGGGAGATGCTTTGAGCAGCCAGGAGGAACCATGGCCCTGCCACCACAGCCATGGCTCCTGTCTCAGGCTCAGCCAACCTGTGCCACCTGTCCTGGGCATCCCTCAGTGCCCCCACCACCCCAAGAACAGCGAGGGGGGCAGCTGCAGGCAGGCAGGGATCCTCCTTCCCTTGTCTGGCTGCACCTCAGGCAGCAACAAGAACGCTGGAAAGATGGGGAAAAAAAAATAAATCACAGCACCAACAAGAGAGTGCCTGGAAACTTCATCTCTCTTTATTGTCCATTTCTCATCCAAAACCTGGACCCCAAACCCAGCTCTGGGCCCTGAGCAAGCACAGTCCCACTGGCATGAGCACAGCACGGCACAGCTCCTGCTCAGCATCGGCCTCGAGCATCGTCCTTGCCCCAAAACTTCTGCCCCTGGATCAGCTGCACTGCCACTGCCCACAGCTCTCAGGGCCATAGGAGATTCTTCTGCTCGAGAGAAGAAGGGAAAAGAAAGAAAATAATAAACCCTACCCCCGAATCTGAAGGAGTCTCAGCGACGGAGGACGAGCTCTCCTCTCCCGAAGGTGCTGCCGAAGCCCTTGGTGCCCCCGGGGCTGTGGGGCAGGCGCAGGACCCCGTCCCACAGGCCGAGGGGCTCGGACACCCACTGTGCTGCCAGGGCATCGCCGGGAGCAGCTTCGGCAGCAGGACAGAGGCCGCTGCCCCACGGTGTCCAGGACCCCCGGGGGCTCTCGGTGCCGGAGCAGCCCAAGCCCATCCCGAGCGCAGGGAAGCCTTTGCCGGTGAGGAGCGATCCGGTGAAGGCGTTGGGATTTCCAGGCTTGAAGTCGCTGCCAGGCCAGGTCGGTGCCGCCAGGTCGTTGTTCAGGAGGAGGGACAGCGACCCTGAGGCATCATCCGACTCCGGGGAGCTGCTGGGCAGGGACTCCTCGAGGCTGCGGGGGAAGGTCAGGGCTGCCGCCGGCACCTTCCAGCCCGCCCGCTCCTCCCCGGCTTTCTTCGTGCCCCCCTTCCCGCAGAGCCGCACCACCCTGATGCTGTGCCAGTCGCGGTGCCCGAGGCTCTCGAAGGCGCTGCGGGCGCTCTCCAGGCTCTCGTACTCCACCAGGGCACAGCAGCGGCTCAGCAGCTCGGGGAAGCGCGACGAGTATCTGCGGACATCCGAGGGCAGCTTGCGGCCCGGCCGCAGGATGCGGATGGAGGCGATGGCGCCGAAGGGGCTGAACATCCTCGTGATGGTCTCCAGGAAGTTCTTCTGCAGCGGCAGGTCCTGCTCGAGGGGCTGCAGCTCCCAGGCCAGCAGCAGTTTGCTGGGGGGGACGCTCAGCAGGTACTCGGGGACCGGGAGCCGCCGCCTCACTTTGGTGCCCTCCTTGTTCACCTCCAGCAGCGCCGAGAACTTGAGGGCGTAGAGGGTGAGGCGCCAGTCCCGGGTCAGGTATTTCACCTGTGGAGAGAGGGTGGAATCCCCATCAGGCTGCATCCCCCGCTCTCCCCAGGCAGGGACCACCCTAAACCCACCCTCCGGGCAGGCTGCGACCCATCCAATATCCCCCAAGGCAATATCCCCCTTCTACGGGAGCAGCTTTGGGATCTGCAGACGGTCCCTGGTGTCCCCCAGGCTGTGGCAAGAAGCCACAACTTCCCCCTGAGCCAAACCACCAGCACTTCCCTGGGATTTTTTGGTTAAGGGTTGATCCCTTCCAAAGCAGTCTGGGGGAAGCATGGGTAGAAGAGGTGAATCCAGCCCTGGAATCCCCCAGCCACCCTCTGTAGGAGCAGAGCTGCTGCAGGGTACTGAGGGCAGAGCCCAGCTCTGCATCACCAGGACACAGCCTGGAGCTCCCCACCCACCCACGGGAGGCAGCCGGAGCAGCCCCGCACACCCAGGACCCACCTTCTTGAAGGATGTCAGCAGTTTGATGCTGACAAAGCCCAGCTTGTTCTTCTGGACGTGCTTGAGGAGGAAGGCGTCCTTGGCCAGGTTCTCGTCGGACAGGTAGAACTCCACCTGGGCCACGATCCTGCGCACCAGCTGCGGGTCGGGGGCCGAGCAGCTGCAGTCCAGCAGAGCCACCCCCAGCTCACAGGAGCTCCTGGCACAGCAGTGGGGACACAGGGGTGAGCTGGAGCCCGGGCCACAAGGGTGGGACAGCACAGACACCATGGACAGCCAGGGCTGCCACCAGCCTTGTCCTGGGTACAGGGAACAACACCAGCCTTGGGAGCCTCCCAGGAGAGCCAGACCTGAAGCAAACACATCCCGGACAAGGGACACGTTCCCTGGGGGATGAACACATGGAAGGAGCGGGGCTCAGCCTCTCCTGGCAGCCACGTACCCATTGTAGCTCTCCACGATGTCCTCCTGGCCGAGCAGGGTGAGCGAGCAGCTCCATGGGGGAGGGAGAGGCCGTGCCAGGAAGGGATTCCTCGGTACAGGCACTGGAGTGCCACAGCTGGGCTGGGCATCGAGCTCCAAGGCCACTCCAGAGCTGTGTGAAGACATCATCCTTCACCTGGGACACAACACAGGACAAGGACAGGGCTGGGATGCCCCGGCCACCTCCAGCCCTGGGGCAGAGCCCCGCTCTGGGCTGCAGCCCCCAAAGCCAGCCCAGGGCAGGGCAGTGGAGGAGCTGGGTGTTGTGTCCTTACCTGCTTGGTAGCACTGGAAGGGTGGAAAGTTCTAGCAGCACATCCCAGAGACCCTGAGGCAGCAATTCCCAAATTCCCCCCAGCTCCAAACTGAGGCTCCCAAAACACAAAGGCAAAAAAACCCCCAAAAAACAAAAAACAAAAAAAAACCAAACAAAAACAAAAACCAAAAAAAAAGGAAGGAGAGAGAGAAAGCCCCTGGGCTGAGGGGGGGGGTGTGGGTTTATAAACACACCCTGAAGGAACTGCAGGGGTGGTTGTGGACCTGCCTCCAGATTGCCTGCTCCAGGTGAAACCTGTTTGTGGTCAAACTGCCCCAGCTGAGCCCAGGGACCAGCCAGGCTCCTCCTGCCTTGGCTGCAGAGCCAGGCCCGGGACCGGGCAGGGCAGAGCAGGGCAGGGCCAGCAGAACTTGGCCCCTCTGGTACCCGGGGGGGCAGTGAATGGCAGCCACGAGGCCTCTCGGTCTGTGCTGTGTGTGAGGGGGAGGGAAGCTTCTATCCAGGGAATCCTTTGGGCTCTCAGTGCTTCCAGAGCAGCAGGGAAAGGTCCTTGTCCCTGCAGAAGCATCTCCCAGGCCAGTGAGGGAGCAGGGACGGGGTGGAGGCCAGGGCAGGGCAGGGCAAGGGGGGCAGGATGGCCCCTAGCTCCATGGGGAAGGGCCTGGAATGAAACATCCCCGTGGCCTGAGCCCCGTGTGGGGAAGGTGAGGACACAGAGGGATGGGGACAGGGGCAGGTAGGGGGTGACACTGGGCTGGGGACGATGCCAGGGCATGGGGGGCCGTGGAGCTGGATGGAAACTGGAGCTGCTGCTGGAAGGGCTGATGCTGGGAGCCCGCCTGAGCCTCTCCTGCCAGCCCAGGCAGGGTTTGGCTGATGTTCCCGTGCCCTGTGGCCACATGGGCTCCACTGGCACAAGAGGAGATGCTGTTTCAGACAGAATGACAGAAGGTGCAAGCAAACAACAGAAGGTTACTCTGGCCCCTGTTTGCAAATCCGTATTTTTGCGTTGGTTCATTTTGAGAACTTTCTCTCATTTCTCCTTGCAAGTCCCTGTGTCCCAGGGAGGCTTCCTAGACGTGGGTGCCTGTTCTCTGACAATGTGGGGACAATCCAGGAGTGCCAGTGCCTGACCATGACCCCAAAGACATCCCAGCCAGGGGACACATTCCCTAGGGGACAAGCAGGAGGCAAGTCCAGGGCTCATCCCCCCCTGGCTTCCTGGCAGCCACGCACAGATTGAAGCTCTCCAAGATGTCCTGGCTGTCCCCAGACTGGTGGCACGGCAGTGTCCCCTGCCCAAGCCCCTGCCCCAGCCATGCAGGGCTGCTCCCAAGGAATCCCTGAGCTGTGCCACCCTGCCCAGCCCCAAGGTTGCCCTTCTGGGATGAGCCACAGGGACTGGCAATGTCCAACAGCCCCTGGAATGTTGTACCCCTCTGATTTCCCTGGGCGTGGAGTCACCCCCCACCCCGGCCATCTCCCCTTCTGCCACCTCCTGGTGTTCTCTGCTGGCTGGGAAGAGATGGAAGACAAAGTCCTGGGATGCTTGTGCTGAAATCTCTGCAGGATTTGCCCACCTGGGAGGGGTGGTGGAGGCAGAGGCAGGCTGAGCGTGGGGGGTGTAGGTACTGACTGGAGGATTTTGAGCTGTGTTTGCTTTGTGCTGAGAAGCAGATTTCCTCAGGGTCAGGAGGTGCTGCCAAGCTCCCCTGAGGGAAACAACCCCCTGCTTCCAGACCCAAGATTCCCAAAGGAAGAGGCTCCATCTGCTCCAGCCAGACCAGGCGTAATCCAGAGGGAGAGTAAAGCAAAGGCACAGGGACAAGAGGCTGAGGATAAACCTTCTTCTGAGGGGTCAGAGCAGGAATGACCCAGCACTTGTCACATCCCTCCCATCCTCACTGCTCCCATGCTCTCAATTAGTCTGGAAGCTTAATTAGAAAATCCTTCTGTGGCCCTGTGCTCAGCCTGATCCTTCAGCCTCTCATCTCCTCTGAGAGCTTGGCTGTGACAGGGGTTATCCCTACACAACAGCTGCTGCTCCAGGGGGAATCTGCCTTCCTGCAGACCCCGGATCCCTGCCCAAAACTGCTTTAATTGCTCTGCCCTGGGCAGCTCCTGCATCCCCCTGAGGCTGCTGCAGCATCTCTTGGCACCTCTCAGGGATCACAGAAGAAATGGGACCACGACACTCCTTGTGCAGGCCTGAGCATTGGGTACATGTTTACTGCTGTTCGGGTTTAGCTGGGGATTCTGTGCAGGGGGGCTTGGGGGGCTCTCCAGCCTCCTCACATGCTGCTGCAGAGCTCCAGAGCAGCTCCTTTGCATGCCAGGTTCCCTCAGTGGAAGAGCTGAACCTCCTACGGCCCTCAGTGGGAGCAGGGCAGTTAAGATTTGGTTGCTCAGTTGTGTTTTTAGACCCTCTTATCTCATCAGCAGGATCTGAAATGTGGACTCTGACCTGGGCAGTTTTTGTGGTTATTTACACTTAAATCTGCCTCTCTCACTTCTCTCCTGCCACTTCCATGTGAGACATTCACAGACAAACATCACCCTGCCACAACAGCAGGGGACTGAGGGGAGGTGTGCCACTCACACCATCTCATTTCACTTTGCCATTAGGAATGTTTGGAAGTGTCACAGCTGCCTCAGTGCCACTGGGAATGAGGAAATCAGAGATTTGGACGGAATGTACTCTGCCAGGCAAATGTACACGAGACCCCTGGAAAAGCTCACACTGAACACTGCATCATTAGAAACCATCATAAGAAAAGCTATTTATGACACAGCCTTTATTCACAGAAAGATTTGCCCCAGGGCTTTGTTTTTGCAGTTTAGTTTGATGGCAGATTTCCCCCCCCTCCTCTGCCCTGCAGCCCACAGCACCCCAGTGTAGTCCACAGCATCCCTGGGTAATCCATGTCAGCACAGACCCCATAGGACACGGGAAAGGGGGATAAACCCTGCTGAGCTCCCCCAGCTCAGCCCCACGGGAGCCACCCCTGCACTGTCTCTGCAGGAAAAGGCAAAGGGATCCAGAGAGGGAAATGTCACTGGAGTGCTGAGCCCCCCCGGGGTCTGTGACAGCCCCTCCCCACCTGGGATGTGCTGCTGGGTCAGTCTGAGCCGTGCTGGGTCAGTCTGAGCTGTGCTGGGTCAGTCTGAGCCGTGCTGGCCCACCCGGAGCGGGGGAAATGGGAACAAGGCCCACCCTAAGGCACTGCGGTCGCACACCCTCGCCCCTGCTCCGGACCCTCCTTGAAGGTCAGAGAAGGACATGGAGTGGCAATTTCACAAACCCCAGGATGTGGGACCAGTTCCCCTCTGCCTGGGCACCATAGAGGATGCAGATTGCCACGGGATTGCCATGGGATTGCCACGGGATTGCCATGAGATTGCCACAGGATTGCCATGGGATTGCCACAGGATTGCCCACAGGCATCGTGGCACAGGGCAAGGAACACGCTCTGCATGCAGCTGCCACTGCCTCGGAGTCCTTTGGTATCTTGAGTTGGCATCCTGGGAGCGTTGGGGTGAAGTGCCAAGCTGGGGAGACGTGGAAGCAGGTGGGAATGCTCATCCCATAGTCCCAGAGCACGCCTGTGTCCGCTGGGATGTGCGGCCTGGAGCCTCTCCCCAGGCGGGGACAAGAGACACCGACTGTCCTGTGCTCCCTGGTACAAGAGATTTGGCAAAGCCAGAGCCAGGACAGCTTGTCTGGAAAGGCTGCAGGAGAAGGGCCAGGTATTTTTCCTTCTTCTTGGGCACTGATTGGTTCAAGTCTGTATCACAGTGAAGTCTGAGAAGCGGGGAAGGAACCCAAAGCACCTTCCCTGACAGAGAAAGCCTCATCTGTGCGCCTCGCTCCGGCTGGAGAGCGAGGACAGCTTCTCCCAGCCAGGCACATCCCATGGGCTGCTGGCCACAGAGGCTTCCATCCCTTGGGAGCAGACTCTGGAGCTTCTCCCTCCACACTGGAGGGACACTGGTGGCCAAACCAGCCCCGTCCCCAGCGCCTGCCCCGGCTCAGCCCGGAGCCCATCCTCAAACACAAGTAAACAGAAAGAGAAACTAAGAGGCACTATATTAACGCAGATCCGGGCAGGCCCAGGCTTGGGGCACCAACCCTGGCTCCGGATGGCTCCGTGCAGCTGGGAGCAGCCCAGCCCTGCTGTCAGATCTCCTGCAGGGAGTGGCCGGGCTCGCTGCGCTCCCGTTTCACCAGCGGCTCCCCCAGCGCCCGCTCCGGGTCCACCTCAGTGCCCAGCTCGCCGATGTCATCTGCAAAGGACACGGCATCAGATCAGGGAATGGGGGCACCAGGAGCTTCTTCCCAGCACAGCACAATGTTCCCCCTCCCCCAGCGATCCCACCCTGACCCAGCAGAGCTCCCCGGGAGGGAGGGGAGGTACCTTTGTCCAGCAGTGTCGGGGACAGGGATGTGAGGTCACCAAACTGAAAGGAAAAGGAGTTACAGGGTCAGTGAGGATTTGGGGAGCCAAGGGGCCAGACCTGCTCGATGGAATCACCAAACAATTTCAACCACCCAGGAGAGACTGTGAGCATCAGTGCTGGTAGTGGAGAGCAGAAAACAAAACCAACCACAGGCTTTGGGGGAAAAGCCTTTTGTTGCCATTTAAAGCCCTGGGCAAACACCACACACAACAATCCAGGGCAGGACTGAGCTCTGGAATGAAGGGAGAAATTTTTCCATCTCCCAAGTGATGACCAAGTGCTGCCACAGGCAAAGATGGTGCCTTTTCTCCAGCCCTTTCCACCTCTCAGGCATTTCCCCTCTCCTGGACTCCACCTTCACCTCTCTGCAAAGCCTTTACAGCGATGTCAGAGAGTGTTTGGCCAGCGAGGCCGTGGTGCCAAGTGGAACCAGAGAGCTCCTTGGTTCTGGAGATGTGGTGTCCCTCTCAGTGATGGGGTCTGAGACACCAAATTGCTTTAACAACAACGCTGGAAAGCCATGGAAAGCTGGGCAGCAGCAGGAGCTGAGGAGAGTGGGAATGACAAAGTTCAGTGGGAATGGAAGGACACGATTCATCCTCCTTTGCTGGAAAGAATCAGCCTCCTCCTGGAGACCAGGAATATTGCAAGGGTTTAACAAGGAAAAGCCTGAGGGATGAGAGCCTCCCAGAGCTGGGTTTTGCTGGGAGCCACTCTCTGCCTTTCATGTTCCTTTAATATCAATAGAGGCAGAGGTTTTGCAGGGAATAGTGGGAATTCAGCACTGCAGTTGGAGCAGCGTGGGAGGGGAAGGGAAAGCAGAACCAAATGGCTTTAGTTTGCCTGGCTCCCTGCATGAGCTCTGTGGAAGCTTCAAGGAGCAAATGAGATCAATTTTGAGCACATGGGCTCAGTTTTGAACTCGCAGTAGTTTCAATATTGCTGTCACAGATTCAGCTGGGGCTTTTTACTCTGTATTTCAGAGGGAAAAACTGGATGTGGCTTCAGCTAGGCAGGACAGGACCTGCCTGCAAGCCAGGCACCAGACTCAGTGTCTGATTGGTGAACAAAAACCACCCCAAACCCTTACAAACAGCCCAAACAACCCCATCACTCCTCTTCTTCACCTCAAAAATGGAGAGAGTGGCTGACTGTGCATGTAATGCTGGAACTTGTAGAGGCCTGGAGAAGTTCAGTTGCTGAAAGCAACTTTTGAACCATTTTTGCTTGGTTTAGATGGACTTTGTCCTGGCAGGAATCCCAAAGTCAGGGCTGGCAGTCACAGGTTGTGCAGGGAAGTGGGGAGATCCTTTCCCTCCCTCCTCCAGGCCTCCAAAGCCCAGCTGATGCTCAACCACCTCAAATCCAAAATCCACCAGCTCAGGGAAGATGCTCCAGGAGCTCTGTCCTTGTTCCAGGCACTCAAAACAACTCAGTCAATCCTTTTGGTTGTAAAACATGTCGAGGGCACGCTGTGGTTTGCGAACCAACGGTGTCTCTGGAGGAGCTGCTTATTTTGGGTTGGTTTATAGGGAATAAAGGATTCTCACCTCTCCCATGACAGCAATTGGGGTCTCCCCTGTTGCCTGGGCCACACGATGCTCCACCAGGTAGAACATGTACTCGTCGTAGAGCAGGCGGATCAGGTGGAAGGAGCCAAAGCTGGCGGCGCTGCGCAGGGTGAGGTCACGGATCACCATGGAGCTGGAAAACCCAGAAATTTGGGTTGAGTTTTACACCTGTGCCGTGGCTGATGTGAATTCTGGACCCTGGAGGTACTGTGGGACTCAACACTGCTCTGCCTCTGACCCCAAAGTATCAAAACACTTTAGGAAATCAGTGATGGAGCATCCTATCCCCATCCTGAAAGGATACCAGGACCACAGTTAACCAGAGTTTCATGGGGGTCAAGAACTCGGCCTTGGATTTCAAGGAGCTCTTAACATGCTGCAAGCCTGATGCAGAAATAGCCCCAAAACGAGGAAGAAGACGTACCTATAGAAGGACCACTTCAACAGGAACTGCCTGGCTGCCTTGGGGAAGCTGGGGCTGCCCTCGTGATGCTTCAGCACTTGAGTCACCACGTTATCCAGCCAGCTGGCCCACTGATCCAGAGAGCTCTGCTGCTGCAGAGTCAGCTTGAAATCCTGCTCCAGCTTCTGTACCATGCCCTCCTCACACTGGCACACCCACGAGGCCTGCTCCTGCTCGGGAGGAAGGGTTCACAGTTACTCCTGCCCTGCTCCTGCTCGGGAGGAAGGGTTCACAGTTACTCCTGCCCTGCTCCTGCTCAAGAGAAAAGGTTCACAGTTACTCCTGCCAGGCCTGCATGGTGTTGTATCCCAACCCAGGAATTCAACTTCATTTCTAGCAGGCAAGGGCTGCAAACCCGCTCTAAATCATGTCCCCTCTGACCTGTCTGAACCATGGGAATTTTAGAACTATGTAATTGTTGGTAGCACTTCTTTATTCTTCGCTGGAAGAGTGGCAAAGCGTTGGAATGGGCTGCCCAGGGAAGTGGTGGAGTCATCACCCCTGGAAGTGTTCAAAAAATGAGAGGACGTGGGGACATGGTTTAGTGGGCATGGTGGGGTTCAGCTGAACATTGGACTGGATGTCTTGGAGGTCTTTCCCAGCCTCAGTGGTTCTGTGAGTCTTACAGAAGCTCCTTTTCCACTGCTCACGGCGAGACAAAAAACTCACCCGGCAAAATAACACCAAACCCATCACCTCGTTCATCCAGCTGGGTTTCAGTGCTGGCTGTTGGACGCTGGCTACCAGCACAGAACCTGGCTGTGGAGCCCCACTTGTGGAGGAGGTGAGGAGGAGAGGAGCCCGTGGTTACCTGCACGTTGGCGAAGTCCACGCGGTTGAGGTCGCTGAGCATCTGGTTGATCTGGGACGTGTTCTGCAGCACGGCGCGCGCCGCCTGCGCCAGGTGGTTGAGGGACGTGTACCTGCGCAGGGTCTGGGCGAAGGCACTCACCACCCCCACCTGCAACACAGCAGAGGGGCTGCAGGGCACGCTCTGCTCCCTGCTCAGCCCTGCACACACCAGCAGAGGCAGTGCTGGAGTCACCAGCCCTGGAAGCGTTCAAAAAACGAGTGGAGGTGGAGCTTGGGGACAAGGTTTAGTTTAGAGCAGGAGCAGGAGCCTTGGGGCAATGCCACTCACTCCTGTGCTTTCCAAGACAGCCTCATTCCAGGGCAGAGATAACAGGGAATGGTCCCGGCCCCGAGGCTGCCAGAGCTGCAGGAGCGTTTGGACAGCGCTCTCAGGGATGCCAAGGGTGGGCTTGTTGGGGTGTCTGGGCAGGGCCAGGGGCTGCACTGATGATCCCTGAGGGTCCCTTCCAGCTCAGGATATTCTGTGACTCCATGATTTTCTCCCACAAAGCTTTATCTGCAATTTCAGGACACAGGAATGGCTCCATGGACAGAGCATCATCAGCTTCTGGTACAAAGGAATTGCCCCACTCGTCCTCCCACTCCTGGCTGATTTGGGTTCAGGATCAATCATGACCCTGTGCCAGGTGGCCAAACCCCAGCAGGGATTTCCAATCCCTGCAGAAAACTGCAAGATGCAGACACACACCCTGGGCCCACCTCTCCTCACCTTGGTCTGCACGACCTGCGGGGGGAATTCACTCATGGCATTCATCAGCCACCCTTCCAAACTCTTGGCAAAATTCCGGATTGCCTGTGTCAGCGTGCCTGCAAAGAAGGCTGCAAAGTCAGAAAGGCTGCTCTGTAGCAGTTTTGGGTACCACTTTCTAGCTTAGGAGTGTTGGGAAAGCACAGCCCATGGTCTGGTTAGCTGAGATCTCAACTCAGCACCAAGGAAATCAGCTGGGTTGATGCACTCAAATTATTCTTTAATGTTATTACTCAAACTCTTCTTATTATTCTTATTCTCACTCTTACTCTTACTCTTATTCTTACTCTTATCCTTATGACAATTGGACTTAATGATTTTAGAGGTCTTTTCCAACCTAAGCATTTCTATGGTTTTTATTATTCTTATTTTCTCGTCTTTTTCTTATTCATGGCCCTTCTGAGCATTTTTCAAGCATTGAAATCTGCTCTTCAAAGACACCCTCGTGCCCCAGCTTGTGGCAGCCCTCAGAGGGACATTTGGGAAGCCAAATCAGAGGGAAAACCCTCAATATTCCATCATTAATGTCCCAAAAAGTTGAGCCCTAATTCCCAGGAGTGCAGTCAGGGATGCACAGAATGGTCCTGTGCCAACAAAGACCTCCAAGGAAGCACATCCCAAGGAGTTCCCATTTCCAAACTGTGTTTTTTACCTGACTCCTGGCCAAAATCAGGCGATGTGATCTGCAACACCCCAAATTTAAAAGGCATGGGAATTCCCAGGGGGTACCAAATTTCACCCCAGAGCAATGCTGCAGGGGGAACACTGCTGTTGCCATAATACTTCAGCCACAACAAACACCTGCAAGTTGGTTTTTACAGTGGAAATCTCTGTGGCAAGTGGTGGCCAGAGTGAGATCAGACTCAGGTCCCCAGATGGGGCTGTGGGTACTCACTGGGCACTGGCCTGAGCACGTCAGGGATGAGGATCTCCACCAGGGCCTGGTACAGGATGTGGTCACAGCTCCTCATCCACTTGAGGATGGGCTCGTACTTGCACAGAGTGATCAGTTTGTCCTTTGGGAGGGTCCCTTCAGGTTCCTCTTCACTGCAGGAGGAGGAGGAGGAGGAAGGAGACAGAGTTAGCAGTAGGTTTGCATTCAGTGCTTTCACCTTCCCTCTGCATTTATGACTCCAACTTTCAGCAGAAAAAAGATGTTTGTGTGCTTTGCAAAAGGAAATGTTTGGCTGCTTGTGCAGGTCTTGTCTCTGCCAGCACCTCCCTGTCCTTGGGGCCAGAGCTCGGAGCAGTTTTCCCTCAAATCCACGCTCCTGGTGCTTGCCCTGCCTTCCCCTCTTCCATTTTGAACCTCATTGCCTCTCACACCCCCTGTTCACGTGGGAGTTGAGCTTCAGCACAGCCATTTCAGCCAGCAAGGGCTCAGCTGGATCCTCCTTACAGCCCCAGCTGTTCCCAAAACCTTCCCACCCCTCTCTCCTCTGCTCTCAACCTCCTGAGCCACAGCACTGGGGACAAAAACTCTGCAGCCAGTGTAGGGGCAGGTTAGCTGATGTTGAGATGTTTTCAAGGTGTTGAACACCTCCAAATGCTGAATGTTTTCAGAAGGAAGGAGTGGATGAGAACAGAGCACATTGTCTGTAACTGACTGAGGTCAATCCAGCTTCCATTATTTTCACTCTGTGGATGTATAAAGGCACAAGATATTTGTTACATAGCAGGAAGAGAGAGCTGAAACCTTAATGCACTGCCAGAGCATCACAGCAGAGCTGCTCACTCACACTTTATGCTGGGAACTGGGAATTTGGAAGGGTCTTTCCCCATGCATTGCATCAAAATCCTTGAAGCCAAGCCTTGGACATGCTCTAAAGGGGCACTTTGAGCCTCAGCCTGCAGGATTTTAGTGATGAACTCCATGGGCATAACTCCTGGAAAATCCCACGTGGAGAAACGGGTCGTGAAACTTGCTGGGAAGTGCACCCACGTTCTGCATCTTCTCACGCTTTCAGGGTGCCCCTTCCCCAATATTTGGAGTCTATATTTATATTTATATATGAAGAAGGTGAGGGAGTGTGTTATTCACCTCCCTGGGTTCCTGGCAGAGGTGTGGGGAGGTGGCAGAGCCCTGCAGAAAAGCTGCCTCTGGTTTCCCTTGTGCGCCTAGAAACAGCTCCTGGGGTGTTGCAATCTGCCTGGGAGCTGTTCCCTCAAGTAAATGAGATTTTAAACCAATCAAACACAGCTGCAGTGATTCCTTGCAGAGAAATATCCCCTGGGCAACATCTACAGGGCCATATTCTACTGATTTTTGAGGGATTTTTGCTTATTACTCAATGTTTTACCATTTTTCTTCTGAATAGAGAACCTTCGTTGTTACAGCATCAGTAAGAGTGGACAGATTTGTGATAGAAATTTTAAGAAGAAACCTTCACTTTTTCAATTTTCTCTGTTTTCACTTATTTCCATTCCCCTGGCAGCAGCTCCCAATCCATAAAGGATGAGGAAGAGGCACAGCAACGAGCCAGGCAGGAGTGAAAAGATTAAAGCAGCTTCATTTGCCATGATCTGCCTCAAAACACGAGGCACTGACAGGTCTGGGCAGCCAGGCAAGGCAGAGAGTCAGTCTGGATGTCCCTAAAACCTCAGAGAGTCCCTAAAACCTCAGAGCCAGAGGATGGCACTGATTCATGGCAGGGAATCATCAGTGTCTGCTCCTGAGCACTTGGGAGAGCAGCACCCCCTTCTCTGCTACAGGAGGAGCAAGGGACACGGATGTCCAGCCTCAGGATGAGAGGAAATGGCCTCAAGTCGCCCCAGGGGAGGTTTAGATTGGATATGAGGGAAAATTTCTTCACTGAAAGAGTGGTCAGGCTCTGGGACAGGCTGTGCAGGGCAGTGCTGGAGTCACCTCCCTGGAAGTGTCCAAAAAACGTGCAGATGTGGCACTTGGGGACTTGGTTTAGTGGTGACCACGGCAGTGCTGGGTTTATGGATGGACTCGATGATCTTGGAGGGCTTTTCCAACCTCGGTGAGCCCACAATTCTCTAATCAGAGCATTCACTTTCCTCAGGGCTTTGAATTTTGTGTTACAATATTAAACACTTCTGACGCTCTTTGTCACGGCTCTGCAGGGCAGAAAACACTTCCAAATTCTCCAAAGCACTCAAAGAGCCTAAAAACACTTCATGCATCTTAAAAAGAAACAGATCACTGAGAAATGGAGCAGGGAAGGCCGGGAGTACCTGGAAGGCAGAGCAGTGGGGCCATCACTAGGGGGTGCCTTGGGACTCCAGAAGGATTGCCACAGCTTCTCGATGTAGTGAAACTGGAGGTTCATCACAACATCCAAAGTGGCCTGACAGCAAAAACACCACGGTGTCAGCACACAGCTCGAGTGCTGCCACTCACAGTAAATAATTTACAAGAAAAACAACGGAATTGGCACTGTTTTTGTAACATAAAACAGGTCACACGATGAAAAAAACCACATAAAGCACAATATTTGAGTTGTTATTCCTGGCAAATGAAGCATTCCTGACTGTATTCCAGCTTTTCCTAAGGGTGGGATATGAGATGGTCACATGAATGATGTCCCACAGGTAATAAATCCATTACTAATTATCACCAAATAATACTGCAAACAATCACCTCGCAGTGTCTCCTGTAGAGAATCTGCAGAGTTTTCACGTCGTTCAAGGTGAAACCTTCTTGTAAGAGGACGTTACCAAGATCAGGGGCTGGGAACTCGGGAAAGACATGGGTTACATCTGGGAAAAAAAATGGGGAAAGATGGTGAGGGTTAGGAAAGCTCAGACTACAGGTGAGCACAAAGTGCTGCTGTCACTGGAAGCTCTTCTGTGCTCCAGCTGGGATGAAACAGGAAAATGAGACTGATAATTCCATCCTTTCCCTGATTCGTGCTGTTTTACTGGGAAAAACCCAACAACCACAGCCCAGTGGATTCAGTGTGGAAAGGAAAATGTTTTCTTTCTGTTGGTAAGAAAAGAAACAAGAAAACACTGTCCTCATCTGCCACTCTTCCATTAGAACTTCTCTGAAGCCTGGAAGATGTCTCTCCGGTATTTTAAGAGTACAGTGGGGAATAGAATTGGGCAGTAGAGGTGTCAGGAGCTGGGATTTGTGATGGAGACACACAGATCCAGGACCAGCAAACCCAGAGGGTCTGTCCCAATAGAAAAAGGTTCATATGGATCATCTCAGACCCCATTGCAGCCTTTGCAAGGAAGGGAATTGCTTCTCCCCCTCTGGCCAGGCTTGGCAGGACCTTCATTTTCCATGAAATTTAGATAAAACCAGATGGATTAAAAGCATACTGTGAGGGACCCAACAGAGCTGTGGGCTCAAGGAAAAAGCCTTCCTTGAGGGACTGGAGCCAGCAGATCAACTTAGCAAGTGTGACACTACCAAAGTTTATAGAAAACATGCTATATATAAAATATATGTGTCTGAAAAAAAAGAACACTGCAGATTTATTAGGAAAGCAAACAAATGCACAACAATCAGGACTTGCTGGACAAGACCTTCCCCTTAAAGCCCAAATCCCAGGTGTGGGATAACTCATCATCAAAGGAGTCTCCTCACCTATGAACTGCTGATGGTGCTGGCTCTGAGCAGCCACTGACTGCTCAGGCGTGGTGTGGGGGTTGCTGTTGGAGGCACTCTCTGCCATCCCATCCATCTTCTGGGCTGCTCTGTACCTAAATTCCCAAGCATTAGGATGGATTAGGACCCACACAGACAGGAGAAAACACCTACACAATATTTACAACACAGACCTGTGAGTTGATGGAGTGTTTGGTACTCGAGGTTACGCTCAAGGCTGATCATTTATATTGTGGACTCCAGTGGAGGGAAAATGAGAAGCTCCTTATGAAAAGCTTCCCCAAAACAGAATTAAAGGGTTAAGAAATTTGGTGACACCAAAAAATCAAAAGAGAAGCAGAGCTGGAGTGGGTTCCAGAGCAGACTCTGTCTTGAGCACTGACTTTTGCATTTACTTTCTGTTTGGGAGCTGCAGAAATAAATTCTGCTCCTTCTGCACTTCAGCAACAACCAGAAGTGTCCGTGCTTGCAGGAGGCAATTCCAAATCCCTTTGCACATCTTTAAAATGACTCAGGCACAAGATTAAACACAGCACTATTTAACTTGCACTTTCGCACAGAAAAACACCTCAAACCCCAAAATTCACCCAAATACAGCACAAGCCCTCAGGTCCTTCACATTGATTTGGCACCAGCATCTCCATAGCTGAGATCCTAAACCATTTTGGCTACAGGGAGGCTGTCAAAGGTGGCACATACAGTGGAACGTGCCACTGGCAAGGAGAACAGGCAGATAAATCCCATTCCACGGAATTCCAGAAGAGTTTGGGTTGGAAAAGGCCTTTAAAGGCCATCTAGCCCAACCTCCTGCAGCGAGCAGGGACATCTTCCACCAAAACAGGTTGTTCCACGCCTCATCCAACCTGGCCTTGAGTATTCCCAGGGATGGGGCATCGACTGGAATTGTTTTTGGACCCTTCCACTGCTCAGAGCAGGCAGTGACCCTTCCACAGCTCGGCTCTGGCACTTCAGCAACACCGGGTGTGAACTTCCCGAGCGGAGCCAAATCCCGGGATGGGGCCTGCTGAGAGTTTTGGGAAGGGCCTGGGAGCACCTACCTTTGCTTCTGGTGGATGGGCTGCTGCCTCATGGCCATGTACTGGGTGTCCTCCTGCAGGCGGTTCAGCGGCGACTCCGGCTTCAGGCGGATCCCGTAGTAGTGATATTTGGAATTCCCCCTGGAAATACCAACTTTGTCAGTGGAAGGGACATTGTGGCCCTGGTTTTTTGGACAATACACCCCATTTCTTGCAGCTGCCAAGCACTTCTTGAGTGGCTGAAGGGATGAGCTAATGAGATGCCATCATCCCCTGGAAAATTTAAACCCACGTGTGGCCGAGTCCAGTGACATCCACACTTAAACCCAGCCAGGTTTCTTCCAAATGGGGAACTCAGGAAGAGAGGAGGGAAGTGCTACAATAAAAAATGTTATTAAACAGAGTGACAGGAAGACCACAGGGGACACTTTGCTATTTGATTAGGGTTTAAGGATTTGTTTTTTCCATAAAAACAAGCATCCATCTTTATCCAGACTTGGATAAAACGAGCCTGACTGAATGGCCCACTATGAAAAGAAAAATGTCTTTCTGCTGCCAGCACTTCTGCAGCAACAGCACCAGGCTTTGATGTGGTTTTGTCCTTGGAGCTGCTCATTTTTGTAGGTTTTGTAAAAACTGAGAGCTTTCTCCAAGAACAAGGGGCTGGAATTCCTTCTGCTTTGCTGCTGTGGTGCTCCTTAGGAGGATGTGATTCCATCACATCAGAGGGAGATGTGTCAGCTGAAGTTTTTCCACCAAACTGGAATTTTTCAGTCCCAGTGGGAGCGAGGACAGTTCTGCAGCCGTGGACACATGGTGACAGTGTGTCCAACTTGGCTTCAGCACATTTGTCACCAAAAATGGGTGAATTGAGTCCTCAGAGGGAGAGGAGACCAAGCCAGGGAAGCACCAGCAGCATCTGCAGAGCACAGAGTGAAGGCTTAAAATGCAACTGCTGTGTCACTAAAACTGGGACTGGAGGCACCTTAAATCCAAAGATGCTTCCCATTGGAAAATTAGAGAAATATAAGAGAGGAGTATTTATCAAATTGGGTTCTTTTTTGGGGGGGGGAGAATTTGCTCTTTTCATGGGGTTGAATTGTTGGGTCTTTGTCACTGCACCAAAGGGTTTTACACACTCAGCCCTGTCCTAAGTGATTTAAGTGCCTGCAAATCAAATAAAAGCTGCCTTTAGAACCTAAAATTACAATGAGTAAGAAAATAATGGGGGTCAGCTCTTTCCTCAATACTTATTGAGGTTCACTGTCCCCTTCCCAGCCTGCACATTTCCAGCTTTCAGTGGTTTTTTTTGCTCGCTTGTTTATTCTTTAATCCTCGATGGGATTAAAGAATTTCTCTCCTCTAAAGAAATTACTTCCGAGTAATTTCAGAGTTCTTGCACTTGACCCAATCTACAGAAATCCAAATGCTCCCCTGCTCTTCCTACAACTGCCACCTCACATTCCAGCTGTGGAGTGCCCTGGTTTTGTTCTCATTTAAAAGCTCAGATATCTAAGCTTGAATTTTATTATAAAATCTTCAACAATCAGAGCAATGACTGTTTTATAGGCAGTACATTACCCACTTTTTTAATATTATAAGCTGGGATAAAGTGCACACTCAGCAGTGCAGATGCTCCCTTGAAGGACACGTCTGTAATTACAGGAGTTTATTTTTTTTGTGTTACACTTTGCTTGTAACGTCTTACAGATCTTTGATGGATTAGAAGAAAAAACCCTCTCCCAAGATTCAGCCTGATGCTTTGGGTGTTTCAGAAATAAACCATTTACAGCTTTGCACCTTGTCTGCATCAAAGCTGTGGGCACAGGGTCTGTCATGGGGGATCTTCACTGGACCCAAAGGGAGAAACGGCTTCACTGAGCCAGAACTTTGGGCTCTGCAGTGGGAATTGTGAGGATGAGTTACCTCATCTTTTTCAGACAATACAGAATCCCAGAATATCCTGAGCTGGAAGAGACCCACAAGGATCATTGAGGCCCTGCACAGACACCCCAACAAGCCCACCCTGGGCATCCCTGAGAGCGCTGTCCAAACGCTCCTGCAGCTCTGGCAGCCTCGGGGCCGGGACCATTCCCTGGGGAGCCTGGGCAGTGCCCAGCAGCCTCGGGGGGAAGAACCTTTCCCTGAGCTCCATGCCCAGCCCTGACCCAGCTCCAGCCGTTCCCTGGGGTAACATGATCCTCACAGGATGAGAAGCAGCTTAGCTTCAAATAAAACATTTTCCCACCGGCTCAGGGTCGGTTGTTTCCGCAGACCTCAGGATAAAAAAAAAAGATGCTCAGGAGGTTCTGAGTGCACGAGAGAAGCTGCAGGAGGGTTGGGTTTTGTTTCTTTAACTGCAGATTCCCACCAACCTGGTGCCCAGGCGCCGAGTCCTCAGCCCCATGAAGACAGAGCGGATGAGTTTCCCGAAGGAGGCGGCGTTGACGGGGTCCAGTTTGTGCTCCTGGCAGTGCCGCAGGTAATGGTTGTACAGGGAGCTCCTGGGGAGGCTCACACCCTCTGCTGTCTCGTAGTTATCCAGCAGCCACTGCAGCTTCAGGCAGGGAAAAATAAAGAACATGCAAGTCTAAAGAGGGCTGGGACGTCAGGCAGGGTCAGCGCTTAAACATCCGTCAGGTTTAGGAGGTCAAGAGAACGGAGTAATTAATTTATACCAGTTAATTCACATCATTTATAATCGATATAACTTTATGTTACTTTATAGGATGGCAAAAGCACCCCCAGCCCAAACAAAACCACTGTCAGATTTTTCATTACAACCCAGTCCTGCTGCCACCTCAGTGTCCACCTCGGGTTCGGATGAATTCCTGCAGAGCCAAAATAAAGCCGTAAAAACTCGCATTTTCCAAGGAAAAGAGATCTTGAGATACTGCCTAAGAGGAATAAATTTTAGGGGAAGCAAATTGATGCAAAGTCTTTATTAATTTGAAGATTGGCATGTCTGCAACGGCTCCCTTAACAATAAAATTAACGGTTGCCAAAGCAACCTTCAAAATCTGAGGGAATCCATCTACTTTGCAAAATTTACTGTCTGAACTTCTGACATGGCTGTTGATTAAAATTTGCAATTAATATAAATTATTTATACCTAGATAGTCTGAAAGGGCAGGTCCAGCACACGGTGTCAGCACAGGAATTCAAATGCAAAGCCTCCAATCTCCTTTAATTTGAGTAAATGACTTCAGCATCAATAAAATGAGTGTTGTAATAAGAGAATTTTGGGAGGAGCTGGATGTACACATGGACTAATATCAACAGGGTTGGAAAGAGCCCTTCCATTGCCTTGAGGAATGTCTGGGATTAACATTTTTCAGGCTTCCCTCTCACCCCAGACCTCCATCCCTGCACCAGGATGCATCCAACTGCATTCCCAGCAGATCAGGGCAAAATGCACTCGGGTTGTGGGTGCCAAATATCAGCCACAGCACCTCCATACAACTGACAGTCCAAGCACATACTGGAACTGAGCACTGGTTTAGTCTAGAAATCAGTGGGATTTGACAAAGCCCATGGATCTACACTCAAACCCTCTCCACTCCCACCCCAGTGTCCCTCCCTTTCCTCCCATTTTCTCTTGGTGACACTCCAGGGTCCCAGTTCACCACAAGGCTGGAGTTCTACACCAGTAACTCTGTGAAAGACAACCTGAGCTGTGTGATGACATCTCTGGCACCTCATTCCTCTGAGCTATTTTCAGTTTCTGTGTTTCATATCCCACTCTGTGCTCACAGAGGCTTTGCAGCACCCTCAGTGTGTGTTCTGTGGGTCTCCTTCACACATCCAAATTTAAACTGCTGCTACACAAAGTCAGCTGCATCCAAAACCGTGCAGTTAAAGCTCTGCAATTAAAACTATTTCATTCAGCCTGGAGAAGAGAAGGCTCCAGGGAGACCTTAGAGAACCTTCCAGTGCTAAAGGAGCTCCAAGAGAGCTGGAGAAGGACTGGGGACAAGGGCTGGAGGGACAGGACACAGGGAATGGCTTCCCAGTGCCAGAGGGCAGGGCTGGATGGGATCTTGGGAAGGAATTGTTCCCTGGGAGGGTGGGCAGGCCCTGGAATGGAATTCCCAGAGCAGCTGTGGCTGCCCCTGGATCCCTGGCAGTGCCCAAGGCCAGGTTGGACGGGGCTTGGAGCACCCTGTGGAAGGTGTCCCTGCCCATGGCAGGGGTGCAATGGGATGAGCTTTAAGGTCCCTTCCAACCCCAACCATTCCAGGATTCATGAGTTGGAGCTGATCCAAATCCAACCACAAGTTCCCATGACTGGACCATCAGCTCTGGTGGCCTTTGGAGCAGAGCAGGGGCTGCCCCAGCTGGAAGAAAGAAAAACCTCCTGGCCCTTTTTCCCTCTCTCCTCCTTTTCATGGAGCCACTTGTCCTCCTCCCACCTTCCCACAGTTCCACATCACCCAAGACACTCTTTGAGGTGATCTCCCACAGACAGAGATCATTCTGACCTCCAACCCCACAGGTCTAAGAGCTGGTGTTTATTAATGGTCCATAACGATCCTTCCTGCTCTCATCTGCAGCAGAGACACCCCTGGAAGCCCCAAAAAGTCTTTCTGTGGCCCTGAGCCTCCCCCAGCCATTCAGTTCTCTCTAACAAAAGTGGAACCCAGTGGTTTTGCCATAAAACACCAGCAAGAATTCAGTTTTTAAGTTGTCCACGTCTGTGTTAATGCTGGCCCATCCCCTACATTTAAAAAATTATTGCTTAAGATTCTTTCAAAAATTTAAACCATTAATTTTATTTATGCTATGGAAGATACTGAATGTGCATCAGCTATTTATCTCCTAAATCTTAAGCCTTAAGCCTTAAAAAAAATATAAAAGTCTCCTATTACTATGGAAAACTCAGATACAGATAAAATCCTCTCATTTAAATTTGATCCTGGGCATTTTTATTCTAATCCCTGATATTTCTAGAAGATTCCCTTCATCTCCCAGCTTCCTTTTCCTGCAAATGTCTTTTTATATTCCCTTAAACATTGCAGAGTTTCACAATATGAACTCCCACTATTGAATTAGAAATTTATTATGAAGCACACAGAAGAGCTTGAAACAAAGACCTGTCAGAATAGAAATAATTTCCCAAACATGATTTTTGCTCTTCCTGCACTACTAATAACAGACTGGGCACTTAAAACGAGAAAATTAAAGATTCTTTCCATTTGTATCCCTTTATCTGTTTGCTTTCTGAACGTTGCTCAGTTGTGACAATCAGATTTCCCTGGTTTATTTCTGTTTATGCCACGATCAGGTTCCAATAAAATCACTCTGCAGCCATATGCTGCTGTGTTTGTTATGGGCACTACAGGGGAACATTTAATTTTCATTTCTACCTTAACTTTATTTCTATCTGACTGTTTGGTTTCCTTTGAAAACAACTCTCGTTAGAAAAAACCTCCTCCTTGTTCGATCCAAGGATGGAAAAAGCCATTCTTGGGGCTGGCTGAGAAAATAAAAACCTTTTCCTGAAGGTCCAGGTTTGGAGAAGTTTTCTTGTGGCCGTTTCTATGAAATATAAAAAAGAAACCATATGTGGTCATATTTAGGGTGTTTTTAGCTGGGACTGTGAGCAGCAGGTTCCTGAGTTTCCACTCCCTCAAGCTCAGAGTTAGGACAGAGCCATTCCCTCACAGGAAAGAATTCCAGTGGGGTTTTTTGGGGTTGTTTTGTGGGTTTTTTTGGTATTTCATTTTGCAGACAATGAGGGAAAATTACATTTTCCCCCTGCTCCTACTCGTGCTGTGGATATCCCAGAGCCACAGGGCCTCAGGCACCCAACTCCTCCAACTTCAGGCACTCGTGTACAAAAATTGGAGTTACTTTTCTCTGATTTCTTTGCACCATTTGCAAGTTCATAACTGGCAAAGAAATAATCCTCTGACCCAGGGCCTCAGCCACTCTCTGCTGCAGTCACACAGGGACATGATTTCATCAGAACCATCCCGTGTCACTGGGGACCAGCAGGAGCTTCACCTTCCCCACTGGGTATTTCAAGTGCACTTCAACAACCTCTCAGGGAGTTTTGGAAGCCAAATTCAGTTACCAAGCTCCATTTTATATTGATTTTAGTTCAATTATGGGGAGAATTCCCTTTGGACTGAGATACCTTTATTTGTCCTCTTATTTTACTTTTTTTTTAAAACCCCAAAGATTCCTGGCACGAACCATCTGCTGATGGTAACAAAATAAACCCCACTGCCCCGAGGATTTGCACATTTCCAAAATGCCAAATTTAAAAGGAGGGACAGAAGACAACGAAGAACTCTTCAACCTTAAGACTCAGAGCAATTAAGCCACAACTCAGTGCAATTAGCATCATCTCCCCATTTTCTCTTGCTTTTGTCAAGCTGGAATTTGCTTTCAGCCTTGACAAATTGCAGTCACCTGCTGCTTCCCTCTCTGCTCCTCCAGCACAAGCCTGACAATCCTGTGTGCCAGCCATGGGGAATTTGGGATGGGTAATGCTCTCCCTGGTGTTGTGGTTTTGTTCTTTGCCATGAAGAGGTGGGAACTGGAACACCCTGGAGAGCAGAAACCTTTCTGCCACAGCACTGGTGGTCACTGGGATGTCCCACACCCACACTGGGAGCCAGCTCTGGCCATCTGCAGTCTCCAGGTGGTGGCTGCTCCATCCTTGGAACATCCAAGACTGGGCTGGACAGAGCTCTGAGCACCCTGGTCTGGTGGAAGGTGTCCCTGGCCATGGCAGGAGGTTGGAATTAAATGAGCTTTAAAGTCCTTTCCAACCCAAACCATCCTGGTCCAGCTTCCTACTCAAATCAGGCCTCACTTCCATGGGGCTCAGGTCCCTCACTCCTCACTCAGATGAGTCCTAAGAACCTCCCCACACAGAGGCTGCAGAGCCTCCCTGGGCAATGGCACTGGAATTCCTCCAGCTCTGGAGCTGCCTGATCTGGCTCCCCAGTGTGCTGTGTTCCCTCAGGCACTGCCCATGCCTCCTGTTATTCCACAGACACCTCCCCGTGCCCTGGGAAGGCTGAGCAGGGACACTGGGGGTCCATGGGACAGCAAGGACCCCTTGGGGCTCCTCAGCTCAGGCTCTGTGCTGGAGGGAATGACCCACCCAGCTCTGGAGCTGCCCAGGACCAGCACCTTGTGCCTGGAGCAGCACCTTCAGAGGGACCAGCTGAGGGTGGATGTGTCACACGTGCTCAGAAGGAGTTTGTTTGCTCCAGAGTTTGTAAGAGCATTTAAACCTAATGCCAAGCTATGACCCATGACCCAGAAGCAGGGACATCAAGTTCTGCACTTCCAGCCTGCAGGACAAGGGTGGGGAAGGTGTGATCAGAGGCTGGATCAGGCCCCAACTCCATCCTGCACAGCCTGTGGGCAGTGAAATCTCTTTGCTACCTTTTGCTTTCTTTCCTCTGCCCTTTTCCTGAGTTTTTTCAAACCTTGTCCTGGATGAACAAGAAAAGTCCTGCAGAGCAACACAATCCTTGTGCAGCACTTCAGGAGTGTGAGCCTGGCACAGCCTGGGGTGGGAGGGATGCAGGGAGATGCTCAGAACAGGAACTGCCTGATCCTGCAGGTTTGTGCTCCCCCAACTACAACCAGAAACCTTCACTCTCCACCAGCTGAAATAAGGATTGAGCTCCCTCAGGAGCCCTGGCCTGGAGTTTGAAATCAGCTGAGGAGAATCAGACTGGTTTAAAGTTCCTTTTGTTGTCTCAGGCTATTTATCTACGGTGAAGAAGCCAAAGATTTTTTAATTTGGTTTGGTTTTTTTTTTGCAGGACCTAAGAATGCCAACAAACCAGCCCCCAAACACAGAGGAAATCCATTAGAATAAAGAAGCACCACTTTGTGCACTGGGATTTATGGGTGCAGGACATGCTTGGGCTTAATCCAAACACAGGGAAGCCAAGGCAAATCCAAGGACTCCAACATGACCTGGATCAACCCAAATCTCACCCAAGCATGTGCTCACCCCTCAGTGTTCCTGCATGGGAACCACAAACCGGGATGCAAAGGCCCAGCAGAACAGTGGGAATATCACACAAAGCAGGGAAATCGTTGGCAGAGCACGGAGAGAGAGGGCCAGCACATGGATTCAGCACAGCACTGTGACAGCAATGGGCTTCCTGAGGCACAGAGACAGGGAAAAAAGGCATTCACAGGCTTTGGGTCCGTGCTGCCTGAGGGGAATCTGTCACAATTCACACCCAGTCGTGGCTGCGGATTTACAAGTCATTTTCCAGCCATTTTTCAGTTGCAGTGAAAGGAAAAGAACTTCCTCAAATGTGTTTATCTAATTGCCAGCAATTTCCATTGCAAGGCAGATGAAATAAATAAACACAGGGCAGAGGCAGCTAACAGACTGCAGAGCACCTCAGCAGCAAACATTACCATCACGGCACGATTTTCCTTGGGAATGGGCTGTTTTGGGCAGCACAGCTCAATCACAGGCTGCTTTTGAGTGACTGTTAAATACACCAAAGAGCTACAAATAATTCTCCTATCAAAGCAGGGGAAAAGGTTGTAAATTCTGATTGTAACTTACATGGCTGTTGAGCAAACTGCTTTTGTGTGATGTAATCCCTTCATTTTTTTGTAGGTTTTCAATCGCCATTTCAAGCTAAAGAAAAATGTGCACAGGAGAGAGAGAGAAAAAAAAAAAAAAAAGGAAAAAGAAAGGAAATCAGATAGTTAGCAACAGCCAGGATTATTGTTTCTTTATTAATATTTGAATGATTAATGCTTTATATGAACAAGCTTGTGGAAAAGAGGCAAACAGATGAGCACAGTCGGCGTGGATGGAGCTGCAGAGGCGTTACTGGGACATGCAAATGGACACACAGCAGGAATCCCCAGGGGGGTGACAGAGCGAGGCCAGAGGGGGTTTATGTTCCACTAAAAGCACTGCCCAGTTATACAAAAAAAAGCAATTTTGCTCCTCTTTTTCCCTTCCTGCTGAGAGCAAACCATTGCCAGACAGATCCACTGCAGAGGGTCAGAGACTGGCTGCAGAGCTGTACCCAGGCCTCTCAAGGAGAGCTGGCAGTGATGGTTTGGTCATTGTCACCTCTTCAGATTTTGTCAAAAAAACCCTAAAAAACTAAATAAAATTGGGGTGCAAGGAGAGTGCATGAACTGGTATGGATAAGGGCTCTCTGATGCTGAGAACTACAAAAGGAAGAAGGGAGGAGCCAGGTCTCAGTTGGGTGAGTTCTCCCCCAGAAGCCAGGGTGGAACATTTGATGCTACCTGTGCTCGTTTCTACTGATCTCAGAGGAGCCAAGGCGAGGCCTTCTGGCCCCTGAGGAGCCCCCTCACTCTCTGTCTGGTTCCTGTTCCACCTTCAGCCCAGCTGTGGCTGCTGCCTTGTGCCTCAACCCTCTCCTGAACCCTTCTTGCCTTCTCCTTTCTGCTACTGGGGCAGAATCTGCGAAACTCCTTAGCAGATGGCTGCTGGTCCCAGAACTCCAGCGCTCCTCTTCAAGCTTTTTGCAAGAAAAAAATCCCCAAACCCCAAAAACCCCATATAAAAGACTGCCAGGAGCAGAACCTCCTGTTTCTCTCCAGCAGACATTCTCAAACTGCGTTATCTGTGCCCTGTGGGTGCAGGCAGGACAAGGCAGCAGCACACAGAACCTGCAGCCAGCAGCTCTCTTGCCTCTGTCCTCATTTGACACCTCTGTGGGCACAGGCACAAAGCATCTGCAGATGATCTGTCCATGGCCTCCTTCCCACATTCACAGCCTGCACTGACTCACCCCACGGTGGAGATTAAGGCTGAGATAAACCCAGCCCTTGACAGACCCAGGCTCTGTCACAGAAGGGTGCAGGGGGCAGAGCAGAACAGATCAGACCCAGCTGCTGAAGTGACATCCACCAACCTCAGCCACCAACCTCAGCCTGGTGTAAAGGTGACACTCCACCTCCAGCACACGTCCCTTGATTTCCAGCCCACAGTGGAACCACTGTGGCACTTCTCGAGGGGTTATCACCGAGCTCAGCCTCAGATCAGTCTCAGATCAGTGGGGTTTCTGAGAACACTGCCTCACACCGTGAGGGACCACGAGGAACCAAAGCCCGAGTGCTGACACAGCCTTCAGGAAATGAGTCAGAGTTAGAGGGAGACCCAATTTCCTTCCTCTGCTCGGGGGCTGCTTGAGCAACAGCTCTGAGGCAAGCACAGAAATGCTGCCTGGCCTTTTGCTGTTGGCAGGTGTCCCATCCAAAAGGACACCTTGCATCTGCAATGAAAAATATTACAGGGGAAAGACTAAAAGCTCTTCAGCAGCCCTGCAGGAAGGTGAAGAGCTCTGAGGACCCACTTATAGGAGGTCTCAAGGATTTCCTCTCTTGGTCCAGACTAATTTAGGTGAAGATTAACAGTGCTGTGTTGGCACAGATACTGAATGGGGCTGTTCCCTGTGCTGCTCCAGCCCATCTGATGGAGCAGAACGTTGTTATTCCAGCAGATAGGGAAGGTTTCTTAAGAAGGTTTCTCTAAGTATTTGAAGATTTTTCTTTGTGCACACAGACTTCACCAAACATCTCTCAACCTCCTGAAGCAGCTCATGTGCCACTGCTAATCCTGAAGCACTCCCCTGTTTCCATTCTCCTCTGGAGGTGCCCTCCTTGCTCTCCAGGTCTCTTCCTCAAGCCCTCAATGCCTCCAATCCCTCTCCTTCCCCACTGCCCAGCCCTCTCATTGCTGACCACTCTGATGTCCATCCCCAGGGCCATGTGCAAACACTTTGGCTTCCCTGGCTCCATCTGCACGAGCTCTGCTTTCCTTTCCTCCCACAAAGCTCCTAACCTTGCCCCACCATGTTTTGCCATGACTACCTGAGCCCCTCTGGCCTCTTTAACACCAGGCTTTCCCAGCCTCTGGTTAGGCTGGACATTAACAGAAAACAAAGTTCCTGCCCATGGCTTTGATTCAGTCCCTGCTCTCCTGAAGTTGCCCATCCTTCCTCGTGGGTGTCTGGAGAAGCTGTGGCTGTCCCATCCCTGGAATGCTCCAGGCCAGGTTGGACAGAGCTTGGAGCACCCTGGGATAGTGGAAGGTGTCCCTGCCCATGGCAGGGGTGGAATGGGATGAGCTTTAAGGTCCCAAACCAAACGATTCCATGATTATGTGAAATCCCAAGCAGTCAAGGCTCTGCTCTATCCCCTCTGACTCTGGTCTGGGCTAGAAGGACTGAAAGCCACACAGACACAGACACAGCCCTGCACTGCCTGCCAGGCTCTTCTCCACCCTCTTCAGCCCTTCCTCAGCTATTTTGTGTTAAAAGACCTTCACAGAGTTCATTCCTACATGCCAAAGAGTGAATTCATCTCTGATGCATTTTCATAAAGGACGCTTTCTAAATTTTTTTTTTCCTGAACAGCCTTATCTCATGTGATAACCACAAACTAAATCTGTTCATGGGACATTTCTACTGACACGTTTTCTACTTGGGCTTTTATAATGTGCTCATCACCACGGAAATTACAAAAACCCCAAACAACAAAAAAACCTCCCCAAAAATCCCAGAGTAAAGCTGTGCAGCTTTGCAAGACGCAGTCCCACACAGGTGATGCTTCCAAACAATAACTTTGAGCAAAAATCAAATGGTCCAGTGCTAATTTTTAACTTTGAACAGTTAAAATACATGCACACACACACAATTCTCACCCAAGAAAAGAACCCCAGCATCTGTCATTTTCTCTTCCACCCAAACTAAGGACTTTTCCCCTATGCCTACCCAAGGCAGAGCACATTTACCACAGGATCAAAGCAACCTTTCAAGGCACAAAGATTCAGAAAACATAAAGTCTATACTCTAAAACTCAGTGGGAGAAGAAAGCACAACTTAACAGGCCAGATTTACAAGAGTTCTCAGTAGCAACAGCTCCTGTTTTTCTCCCTGGTGATGCTGCTCACATTTTAAATTCTGGCTACATGCCCTGAATTACACCTACATTTGTATTTATATTTATATATGAATGTACAAACACACAGAAATCTGCAGAGGAAGGTGAGCAGTGTCCCAGGAAATGAGCTCCAACCACTCCTGGCAGCTCCTAAGGGCTGGGAGATTCCCAAATGAAAGCCCTGGTGCTTCTCACTGCAAAAAGGCTGTTCTGGGTGAAGAGCTGTGAGCCCTCAGTCCCACACAGCTGCACAGCCTCCAGCACCTGCCACCTCGGCTGGCAGCTGGAGGGACACGATTTAAAGAAATTGGAACTTTAAACCATTTCTGTTTGATCAGTATCACCCCTAAAAGACATTTTCTAAACATATGGCAAGGACAGAATACACAATGGTGTAGGAGATACACACACAAAGAGTTTTTGATCACTGTGCACTTGGCATGATCAGCTTGACGTAAGTTATGTGCTAATTATCCACTGGGTTAATGAAGGATTTTTCAGGTCTCTTCATAACTGAAGATATATCTCAATATTTTGGCTTAGCATGTGTGAGATGTTTGACTTACTAGAAAACGTAAATAGAGACAAATCTTTAAAAGCCAAAATATTTTGCTGGGGGGGGGGGGGAAAAACCCAAACCAAACCCCCAGAGAATCTTCTCTAATGCTGCACAATTTCAGTGATCTGCTGAGCGAGAGGGGCAGTCCAAACACCAATTGAAAAGATAAGTGTAGTACACCAGTGTCTATTCTCTCCCCTGCTCTCATGGCATGGCACAGACATATACAGCGATAATGACAGGTCAGTTTTATTTTCTGAAGGCTTTTCAGTTCCCTTTGGAATCATTCCTGGCCCCCGAGCTGCGGTGCCTGCAGGGCTACATACCGTTGCTGGAGAGGAGCGTGAGGTGTGTGACAGAGAATGTCTAGAGTTCTCCAGCCCCCCATGAATGAGATAGGCTCCCGAGCCGGAGAGGATCTGACTTCCCCCAATGTCCATGGTGATGCCCACCATGTTGTGAGAGGGAATGGCTGTAGGAGAGGATGCCGCTGTAGTCACCTGAGCTCCACCTCCTCCCTGCGCTTCGAAATAGGGCGCGGCGCCGGCGGGAGCGTAAATCTGCGCCTCGCTGCTGTAGGAGTAGGCGGCTCGTCTGTGCAGGGGACAAAAGGGGACATGGAGAGGAGCTGGCAGAGGGAATCCCATGGTCAGTGGTTTGTGAAAGCTGGACAAGTGTCAGAAAACCCCCTGTGTTGTTGGTGGGGTTTGCTCTGTTGGAATGGGACTCTTGAGCTGGGATTAACCGGCCCCGCAGCACAAGCTCACGGCGAGGGCAGAGCCTGGAGCTCTTGTAGGGAACTGGGGTGAGGAAGGCCAAAAGAAGGCCCAAAATGGGGCATGGCAGACAGGAGGAAGAGGGAATTCTAAGGGTAGAGAGGCCCTGGCACAGTTGTGGCTGCCCCGTCCCTGGAAGTGTCCAAGGCCAGGTTGGATGAGGCTTGGAGCAGCCCAGGATAGTGGAAGGTGTTGGGGAGTTGGAAGGAGATGGGCTTTAAGGTCCTTTCCAACCCAAACCATTCTGGGATTCCTTGATTCTCTAAAATCCTACAACATCCCCTTTTCCCTCTAGAAGTTCCTCTCCTAAAACTGCCCACGTCACCACAGCCTGCTGGGCACAGGGGAACACCAGGTACTTTGATGTAGCAGGATTCCCTGGAGAACAGTCCCTCCATGAGGACAACACCCCCAAGGCTGGAATCCAGCTGAAACCACCCTCACACCCCACAGAACACCTGAAACAGCTCCTCTTCCTCCTTCCATCGTGGGACAGGGGAGGAAGGAGCCTGGGGGGAGGGAAGGGCTGGGAGGTGGGAGGGGAACATCTCTGAGAGACTCTTACATGGTTCCATTGGTATAAACAGCTTCTCCTCCTTCCACATACTGCACCTGGGCTGGGTAAACGTGCTGCACAGACTGCACCTGCAACAGGCAGCAAGAACTCAGGGTTTGCTCAGGAACTTCAGGATAAACTACACAACTCCAACCTTACCTTGACATTTAAGCTTTCTTTTCAAAAGAAAAAGGAAAAAAAACCCCAAACCAAAAACACTCTCTCCCCCCCTCTCCCCTCCATGCTTAGGAATCCCAAAGGCAGTTTTTCTTTTCAAAGGTCAAATTAAAATAGATAAGTAAGTGGTTGCTCCATGAGCAGTGGAAACAATGGAGCTGGGTTTCCTCTGGACACGTGTCTTGGGGCTGACTAATAGGGGTGAGCTCATGCTGCAGCCTTTCCTTCAGAGAGGAGCCTGGCAGTGTCCAGCTGAACCCCAGCCCCCTTGTTCTTTGCCCTGGGAGGGATGGAGTTGCCCTCTGTCAATTTTTTTTTCCCCCCTGAAACAGAGCAACCAAATAAAAAAATCACTAAAGGAAGAAAAATTAGGAGGGTCAGACTCGCTGTCCACATGGGACAGCACCACATATCCCTGGTTCCTTAGGAAACAAGCCCTGGAAAAGGCAAAGTTCAAATAAATAAAAACACTTGCACGGCTCTCTGGCACCAAACCTTTCTCTGGAGCCACGTGCAGTCAGTAAATTTGTTTGTGTAATTAACTTCACCTCTAAAAAAACCTTTACCAAAGGAGATTGCTTTTAATTTAGCTTTGATTTAATAAATGCTTTTAAATGGCAGTTGAAAGCATCCATCAAATCTTCAGATGTATGAATCCATCAAATCTTCAAATACATGAAAGACAACTACTACAGCAAAGGTTCTTCCTAAACTTCAAATATCTTGAGAGTTTCTTTTGTCATCAGTCTAAGAAAGGAGGAGAGAGCTGGAGAAAGTGATCCCAGGTCTCTGACTGCCCATAAAACTTTAATTAAGATTTTTTCTAGATCTGGCACAGTTCCAAAAGCTGTGTGGGACGTGGGGACCTGCTGATGCAGGGGTCCCTGCGTGGTGTCTCTCCCCAGAGGGTTCATTACCTGTTGTGGAACCTGCTGGACTCTGGGAACGGAGATTTGCTGCATCTGCGCCCCTTTGGGAGCGGAGCCTGTGGCTTGGACCAAAACCCTCTGCAAGAAGGACATACAGGAAGAGACACTTAAACTCAGTCCATGACACAGGTGAGCCAGGTGTTCTCTAACAAAATTCCATGGATAACTTGCCTCTGACAGCAGCAGCAGCAGTGGCACCCTGGAATTAGTGTCCCTGTGGTCCCCACCCTCACAGGGGGGTGCACCAGCCTGAACTCAGCCCCCTGAACTTGGGCAAAGCTGCACCCAAAATTTCTGACAGGAATCGTCTTTGAACCTCCACAAAAGGAAACAGCAGTTCATTGGTAAGTTCAGCCACAGCTAAACAAGAATCTCTCCTCACACATCCACGTTTGGCTCCAAAGTTCCTTCTCTTAGAGCTGCTAAACCCAACCACACTCTGCCTCCTGCAACAAGAAATCCCACCAAGCTTCCACCAGCACCAAAGCTCAGGTGGTTCTGCAGCTCCCTGCAGAGCCACTGAGGGCACAGGAACATTTGATGGTGGTGGCTCTGTCACATCCATCATCCCTGTGTTACACTTCACATTCAGTGTGAGGTTGTCAACACATCTCAAGAGTGCTCAGCACCTTCAGATCCAGCAAAACAAATGTGGGGATGTGGTGGATGGAAAGAAAGGATTCAGCAGGAACAGAGCCAAACATCTCCATGGCCTTTTAAACCTTCTCCAAGGAGACACATCCTCTGTGGTTGGAGGCTTTAAAAACACCCAGGAGACTGGGCCACAGTACAAAGAGCCAGAAAACAATCCCACAGGACTTCTAGGAGCAACCTTGATAATTACTGGCTACCTTATACATGGATATTTATGATTTTTAGCCCTCCCAACATGCCTTTGTAACAACCAGAAATCCTGTCCTAGCAGAATGACAGGTTTATGACGACTGCCCAGATTTCCAGAAAGCTGCTCCATCCCCAGGGCCCAGGCTGCATTCCCTGGAGATCCTGCAGTGAGGACACCTACACTTATGTCAGCCATCACCTGGCCCGTTTTCCCTCCAGAAGGGGCTGTCATCACAGCAGGATGGGGACATCACCAGCCCTTTTTGAAGTCAGGCCTTGGCAGTGCCACTTACATCAAAGACTCTTTCCTTTCTCCTACTTTTTCCCTCATTCTCTGGCATTGCTTTTGCCAAATGGCACATCCCTGGCACAGCTGCCCAGCTCAGCTCCTCACTGCCTGTCCCAGTGCTCTCCTGTTACCTTCCAGCCAAAAGAAGGAATCATCCCCAACCTGTAAGGTGAGGCCATCCTGCTCAAACAGCCTCTGCCCACACTGAAAGGGGCACCAGTGCTCAACAACCCCGAGGGCTTCAGCCTCACACCATTCCTTCTGCCAGCAGTTCATTCCCAGTATTTTCTTTGTCCTGCTGGTGAGAAGGGAAGGCTCTGGATGCTCCTCCTCTTCAGCAGTCTTCCACTATGCCCCGGATTTTCCTTAATCCACAGAGTTCCTCTCGATGCTCCACATCCCAATGGCAGCACAGGCAAAGGCTGGATGGGTGATTTCATAATCCAAAAGTTTTCCAACCTTTGTTCACAGCCAAATCCATGCTACTGATCCTTGGGACACCTGGCACTGCTGCCCAGTGCTGTCCCCATCACTGCAACACCAGCAAGGAATGCTCTCCATGGATGGGAAGGCTGGGAGGCGACAGCAGTGCTCTGGATCACCCGATGGGAATGTCCAGGGCTCCTGCAGAGTGGAATATTCCTCCCAACTCACAATCTTTAATTGTTCCTTTTCATCAGCATCCAATGGCAGCTGCTGCTGCTCACTTGGGAGTTGGAGAAGGATGTAGCTGAGTTACACCCACCCATCCTCTCATCCCTCCAGCTTCCTGCGAGAGAAATTTCTTTTGAAAGTTCCCCAAATGGCATAAAAAGGAACAAAAAGGAACCAGTTTCACTTAATCCTTCCCGTTTTGCACTGGGTGGTTCCCGTTCATCACTTGAAGCCATCTCTTGTGTCCTGTTGAGCCTCCCAAATGCAGCATATCCATGGATATTAATCACAAATCCCCCCTTCAAATTAAAATGGTGGGATCCACCTACTGAAGGAAGAGACCATGGAATCATGGAAAGGTTTGGATTGGAAGGGACCTTAAAGCCCATCCCATTCCACCTCCTGCCATGGGCAGGGACACCTTCCACTGTCCCAGGCTGCTCCAAGCCCCATCCAGCCTGGCCTTGGGCACTGCCAGGGATCCAGGGGCAGCCCCAGCTGCTCTGGGCACCCTGTGCCAGGGCCTCCTCACCCTCCCAGGGAACAATTCCTGCCCAATCTCCCATCCAGCCCTGCCCTCTGGCACTGGGAAGCCATTCCCTGGGTCCTGTCCCTCCATGCCTTGTCCCCAGTCCCTCTGCAGCTCTCCTGGAGCCCCTTTAGGCCCTGCAAGGGGCTCTGAGCTCTCCCTGGAGCCTTCTCCTTTCCAGGTGAGCACCCCCAGCTCTCCCAGCCTGGCTCCAGAGCAGAGGGGCTCCAGCCCTGGGACCATCTCCGTGGCCTCCTCTGGACTCTCTCCAACAGGTCCATGTCCTTCTTGAGCTGAGGACCCAAACCCGGCCCCAGCAGTGCAGGGGGAGGTCGGGAGGGCAGAGCAGAGGAACAGAATCCCCTCCCTGACCTGCTGGCCACTCCTCTCTGGATGCAGCACGTGGCTCCTCCACCCTCTCCTGCACCAACTCTGCCCTCACCTGTTCCCATGACCTCAGTACCTTGCAGGGCTGTTCCATCTTCCCCTGCTTTTACTGACACACCAAACAATGACAACAGGAAATCAATCCAAAGCACACACCCAGCTGGCATGAAGTGACTCCCCTGGGGACCAAAATTAAACCCCAAACCCCACATTTTAAGCTTGCAGGTGGATGGCGAGGGCTCAAACCCACAGGGCCTTTATCAACACCAAGTCCAGCAACAGGTTGTCCCCACTATCTCAACGAGCTGATTAAAAAATCCTCTCCCCACTATCAAAACCCGGGATTAAAACACATCTGCCAGGGAAAACAGGGCTCTTCTCCATGGAAACAGCATCCCCAGCTGTGCATACATTACCTGCTGAGACGCTGGCACTGGCTGCACCACCGGTGCCTGGGCTGAGGCCGACGTGTGAAGCGCCACGGAAGCTGCTGAGTCTGATCCACCCTCGGGACTCTGCATGCTCACTGCTGGGGACAGCACAGGGACATCAGGCAGGGCAGCACAGCACAGCCACACACCCCCAGCCCCTTTAACCGGGGGCAAAATCCCAGTGGAAGATCCAGAGGGAAGCGCTGGGAAGGGAGGCAGCTCCCGTCCTACACACGGGACTCGTTTTAGTCCTGGAGCTAATTTTAATGCAGAATTATATTAAGGAAAAAGAAAGTTGCACAATTGTTTCACGGAGAGGAGAGGGAAGGAACAGAAAATGCACTTCTAAATTTAACCGAAAAGTGGCGTTGGAAAATTATTGTGTCACAGTGAGCATCACACATGATCAGGAAGAGTAAGGGCATATTTTTAAAATAAAGCTTTCTCCCCCTCTGCTTTATCACGTTTAACTACTGCAAAAAAGCTTTTAATCAAACCTCAGCCCATGCCTGGAGTTTAGCTAAGATCTCACTGGGAAAGTGGGGGTGGCCAGCTTGGGTTTCTAACCACAAATAATCAAGGATGAAGAGCAGAAGAGCAGCGATTCACCAGTATTTTAGAACCCCCAAAGCAGCATCTCCACTCTCCCATTCCTGCCCTCGCCCCAAAATCCCACCAAGGTCCCCAAACAGCCACAGCATCACCCTCCACTGCCACACAACCCTACAGAGCTGATGGTGCCCTTGGCATCCTCAAACCCCTGTGGCCCAGCACTCCCTCCTGGCACTGTCCCAGCCTGTGTCCATCCCTGGGGACACCGAGGGATGCTCAGAAGGGGCTTCCCAACAGCACAAAATGGCATTTTGGTTTCTTTTTGGGGTGGGGGAGCCTTTTTTCCTCAGTGTCTTGTGAAACTTCCCGCTTAATAAACTATTTTAGGAGGGTTTCTGCTGTCACTTCAAAATCAAAAGATTAAAAACAACCAGATTTTGGGCAGTGTCATTTCTGCTTTCTTGGCCTCGCTGCTGAGCCTCCAAACAACATTATGATGTCTTTGTTTTATTTCCCTTCTCCTTCCAATATTTAAACTTTTCCCTCAACTTTGTGCAAGTTAAGAGGCAAAAGGAGAAATGAGAAACTGAGGGACACTGGACCCTGCTCATCTGTGCTCAGAAGAAATGCAAGGGTGGTGTGAAGGCACAGAGTTTACCTGTTTATCCCTTCAGCCACTGACAAAAAAACCCAAATATTAAGACTCTCCACGAAACAGGTTTTTAAGGGCTTTTTTCCCCCAATATCCATACTCCCATTAGCAAATCACAATTACTCTCCCAACCTTCCCAAAACCCCAGAGCTTGCAAACAATTTTCTCTCTCCCATCATTTTTCTCACACCTGGGAGAAAGAGTAGACAGAGAACCCACAGACTCACAGCTACCAGATGAATCCAACAAGCCAGAAACGAGGGAAATTAAATCAATATTTACTCCTGTGTCCCCCATCAGGCCCCCCGAGCTGCCCTCAGCACCCCCATCACCGCAGCTCTGCTATATAAAGGCAGCACCTGCCTCTCCCCATCACTGCCTCCGCCTGGGTTTTAGCCAAAACCTCCCCACGAGAAGATTCCAGTTGCAACAGCGCCGTGGGATCAGGGAAATAATAATTCTCCCAGTAAAGGAGGGAAACAGCCCCAAATTATTTGCAATTAAACACTCAGCCAGAGCTGCCGGGTTTGGGATGCTCAGGTGGAGATGCTCAGGCAGGAGAGGGGGGCACTTTCAGCACATCTACTCCCCTAACTTTTCCAGAAGTGTTTATTGTCTCTCCTTTGTGCCCAAGGCCATGGGTTGCAGCTTTGCAGGGTTTTCTGAGTGTGAAATGCAGCGTGCTGAGGTTACAGAAGAAAGGTGGGTGAGTTGACAAAGATATTTTAATCTTCTATCAGTGGTTCTTGGGTCAGCTCTTGGCATTTTAGGTCTACAAAAGGTCCCTTTTAAGTGTAGTTATAACCAGAAAAGAACACTTAGAAACGATGGAGGAGTTGGACTTTGGTGATCCCTGTGGGTCCCTTCCAACCCAGAATATTCCATGATTCTACCATTCAAATCACCAACGACTCATCTTTGCTGATACATTTTGTCTTCTGCTTTCCCTCAGTGACCAGAAGAGAGCAGAGAGACGTGGGCAGGGCAGAAGGTGAATTGTCTGCTGCCAAAATAAATCCCCAGTGTGATTTTCAGGTTTGTTCCACAAGGCAGTGATGACAACCACGCCAGACACAAAGGCTCCGAGGAAATCTGCAGATGGCACTTCCAGACAAGGTAGACAGACAGAGAAGTCCTGGACTGCCAAGCCACATGTACAGGACTTGTTATTATTTTATTTATCAGTGCAACATCCTGGAGAAAGAATCATTCACTTCTCATTAAAGCCATCCTGCGCTTCCTGAGAATTGGATTCAGATCTGTGTGTGCCATCTGCTATCGTTAATTTGCGCTGATGGAAAGCTGACAGCACACACAGAATTCCTGCGCTCCCAGAAACCAGCACAAGGTGCTGCAGAGCTCTGCTGATGCCCTGGGAGCACGGCTGCCAAGTGAGCTGGCACCTGGGCCAAGGCTCCAGAGGGTGGAGAAAGCATTGGCTTCCAAGCAGGAGAGAAAATGTGGCACCCAAAGTCTTGCTTGTTCCTCTTCACCTGATCCCAGAATGGTTTGGGTTGAAAGAGACCTTAAACCTCATCCCACTGCACCCCCTGCCATGGGCAGGGACACCTCCCACTATCCCAGGTTAGGCTCAGGGCCACAGAAAGACTTTTTGGGGCTTCCAGGGATGTCTCTGCTGCAGATGAGAGCAGGAAGGATCGTTATGGACCATTAATAAACACCAGCTCTTAGACCTGTGGGGTTGGAGGTCAGAATGATCTCTGTCTGTGGGAGATCACCTCAAAGAGTGTCTTGGGTGATGTGGAACTGTGGGAAGGTGGGAGGAGGACAAGTGGCTCCATGAAAAGGAGGAGAGAGGGAAAAAGGGCCAGGAGGTTTTTCTTTCTTCCAGCTGGGGCAGCCCCTGCTCTGCTCCAAAGGCCACCAGAGCTGATGGTCCAGTCATGGGAACTTGTGGTTGGATTTGGATCAGCTCCAACTCATGAATCCTGGAATGGTTGGGGTTGGAAGGGACCTTAAACCTCATCCCACTGCACCCCTGCCCTGGGCAGGGACATCTTCCACAGGGTGCTCCAAGCCCCGTCCAACCTGGCCTTGGACACTGCCAGGGATCCAGGGGCAGTTCCCATCTCAAACTCCTCAGCAGTCCCAGGCTAAAGAACAACCCTGGAGCTCCCTCAGCCTCGTGCAGCTCTTTGGCAGCTCTGCCACATCCCTGAAGCAAATGCCCATGGAAGGACTCCCTGCTCTCCTCCCATCCCACTTTTCACCTCCCACAGTGTTCTTGATCGTCTTCTTAGCAGAAACTCGCTGGCTCAAAAGCCAGCCCTCCTGCTTCCCAAAGATCTACGGTTTGCTTCTTCCTCTTAGATCAAGCCTAAGACAGACAGGTTTATCCCACCTGTAGCTCTCTCACAGAAGGGACTGACAGAAGCCATTAAAAGGTGTCTGGTGGCCTCTGACAGCCTGGCAGCCCCTGGTACTAGGGAGTTTGCAAACTGAGAAGTTAATTAATAATCAACAAAGCTGCTGGTGGGTCACAGAGAGGATCAGCAGCATCCACAGTTGATGTTCTCAGTTCCAGGGGTCCTTACCAGGTGAAAAAGAGGAAAAAAAGTCAGTTGTTGTGGAGATATGAGCAGATGGACCTGACCATGAAAAAGGAATAAAATTGTGGTGAGAATCCCAGAATGGTTTGGGTTGGAAGGGACCTTAAAGCTCATCTTGTTCCAATCCCCTGTCATGGGCAGGGATACCTCCCACTGTCCCAGGCTGCTCCAAGCCCCAATGTCCAGCCTGGCCTTGGACACTTCCAGGGATCCAGGGGCAGCCCCAGCTGCTCTGGGCACCCTGTGCCAGGGCCTTCTCACCCTCCCAGGGAACAATTCCTTTCTAATTTCTAATTTCTAATTTCTAATTTCTAATTTCTAATTTCTAATTTCTAATTTCTAATTTCTAATTTCTAACCTAAGTCTGCCCTCCTTCACCTTAAAGCCATTCCCCTTGTCCTGTCACTGCATGGCCTTGTAAAAAGTGCCTCTCCAGCTCTTTCACAGGTACCTTTTGGACACTAAAAAGCTGCTACAAGGTCTCCTTACAGTGGATTTGTTCAGCACATTGGCATTTCAGGGAGAGACAAGTTTACAGCTCTGGTTGCTCAACGTGGCCGGTGATGTCACACGGGGCCACCAGGGCCCTGGAAGGCATCACAGACATCTGGATTCCAGGTTGCATCATCACTGAATGAATCAGGCAGATAACAAGGCTGCTGCTGCTGGAAACCTTCTGTTTACACACAGCTATCCCGGTATCCAAGCAAACAGCAGGGACAGGAAAGGAAATTCAAGAAAAAAAAACCCTAATAACTTCTGGGGGTTATTTCTGGTTCTGCCACCAGCTCGCTCCGTGACCTTGAACAGGATGCTTCCCTTTCCCCGTGCTTCAATTTTCCCACTCCTAAAAAAGCCACAAATACTCCCCTAGGCAAGGTATTTTTCAAGAACTGGTCTCTGAGGGCTGTCAGAGCCTGAATGCCTTTCAGAAAGACAAGGAGTACCAGCACAAGCCTCGAGGGCTGATAAAAACTCGGCTTGTCACCGTTTCATTCATAAGGCACCGTTGCCTCCATGTAAATGGCCTTGCCTTTGTTAATCTCTCCTGCCTAAAGCAGCTCCAAAACGCTGGGAAAACAGAGATAAGAGGATAGGAGGAGAATATTTCAAAATATTCTCTACGTTCAAATTTGCAGGGGGGGTGGGGGGAAAGGAGGAGGCAGCAGGGGGAGATCACAGGGTGACTCCTTCAAGTGATGGAGCAGCATCCCCTGCACCCCAAAAGAGTTTGGGGAAGGAGGGGGCTGATGCCAGAGCTGGCCCTGAGTGCTCTCTCTGTGCTGCAGCCCATGGGCTCCGACATCCAGGAGATGGATTTTTCCACAGAATGCTCCTGAACCCTCAAACACAAACATTTGGAGCTGAATGTGAAGCCCTCAAACGTAGAAGGAGTTTTGGTGATCAGAGCCAGAGCAGGGCTCAGGGAAATGTTTGGTTTATCTGTCTTTGGTGATCTGGTCCTCGCTCTGCAGCACATCTGGCAGCAGCAGCATCCATCCCAGGCAGCTCCCAACTCCAAATTAAGGGGATTTAAGTCCCTGCCTTCCTCAGGCCCAGGGTCACTTCTGCTGTAACTGTAGCCACACTGGTTTTTGTTTTTATTCTAGAAGAAAAAATCACCACTGGACATGGATATAACTCCCTCTCCACCTTATTTTTGTTTTTTAAGAGCAGGTCACATAAATCAGAGGTGGGACTGGCATGGCCTTGGTTCTCATGGGGTATTTAGGTCTTGTGTTTACATATCTTTATTTCTTGAAGGTGAAAATGTAAAACCTACGAGCTACCCTGCAGCAGCAGCCAAGCCAGATAATCATGGAATATGGAATGGTTTGGGTTGGGAGGAACCTTAAATCCCGTCCCATTCCACCCTGTTCCATGGGCAGGGACACCTCCCACTGTCCCAGGCTGCTCCAAGCCCCAATGTCCAGCCTGGCCTTGGGCACTGCCAGGGATCCAGGGGCAGCCCCAGCTGCTCTGGGCACCCTGTGCCAGGGCCTGCCCACCCTCACAGGGAGGAATTTCCTCTCTACAGAATCATAAATTTCTATTAGTGCTGCTTTCAAAACATTAAAATTGTTGCTGTTCCAGTGAATCACTCGCTCATTTGAAGACAAAACAGATCACGAACTATTTTATTTAATTTGCTTTTCAAAGCTTACTTGGTTGGTCATCCTTTGATCTTATTTAAACTTTTCAAATTTCTTTATTACATCCTTTTATTTCTGCCAGGACGTTTGAAATAGAATATAATACTGGGATATGAATGAGGAAAAGGAAAATATCCTCAGTGAGTTTTTTGTTAGTTTTAAGAACAATCAGTTATTCGACTTCTGGGACAAAGTTTCTTACAGCTACTTATATTTAAGCTTCCCAGTAAACCTTGGTGGGTGTTATTACCTCCATGGGTAAGAAATCCACTGCCCCTGTCCTTGCCATTCATAAATGGGCTTAACAACTTCATCTCAAAGGGGATTTTAAATGTGGGGCATAAAAATCCGACAGTAAAATGACTGCCTTGAAGTACAGGAAACATTAAATCAGATTTTTGATGCCTGAAGGATGTATTTATAGAATCATTTCAGTTGGAAAAGACCTTTAAGATCATCGAGTCCAACCATCACCACTGCCAAGTCCACCACTAAACTTCATGGCTTTTATTCCAAATTAAGACCTAAAGGCGGGGAAAAGTTTATTTTTCCAGGTGAAGCTGCTCTAATGATGCTGGGCTTTTTATTTCTGGTGTTCTTCACATGCCAACAGCCTTGGCTCTCCAGGTAAACTCAGGCTTCCTGAATTTGTAATCATCACCTGCGCAGGTTGTCAGACACTTCCCGTCGTGAGAATTGAGAATAAATCTGCAGCTAAAATCTCTACAGACATGGGAGAGAGACCAGCTCGGTGACAGCAAGATTTGTATTTATTGGACTTGATTTTAGAGGTCTTTTCCAACCTTAAAAATTCCATGGTAGAGCTAAAAGAGTAGCAGGAAACCTGGAGCTGGATGGGATTGCCAATTGTATTTTATCCAGGAGAATTCACCTTAAATGAATACAGCAGATAACCTTTGTTCAACGTTAATATTATCAGGAATTAATGAGATTTAGTGCAGCCAACAGCCTCAGCTGGCACAGTTTGTGCTCCACGTTTTCCTTCTGTCGAACGGATCTCAGGCTGACCAGGGGGTGAATTACCCAGGGAATCTCATCCAATCCCATTTCCATATGCAAGTCCATGATGCAGCTATGAATTTTTAATAGAAATCTCCGGATATCTGTTATTTTACTAAAAATAATGGGAAGGCTGCAGTTTCACTAAAAAAAAAAAATTGAACTATTTCTCATTCGCAACAGTGACCTGCAAGGATCAAAACTGAAATCCAGGTTTTTCCTTGGTTTTTGGTTGATTCTGTGCAATTTTTGCCTGCTTTGAAGGGAAGGCTTACATTTAAAAATAGTTGTTTGGTTTATTGGAACTTTTATTCAGGTTTAGTTGGCTTGGAGCTTAGATAAATGGGAAAACCAGAGGAGCAATAACGGAACGCAGGAGAAATAAAAATGCTATTTAACCATCATGTTCTAGATGGGCTCTAAATGGTATTTTCTCCCCTGACTGCAGAAAAAGGAACCAGAGAATTTACATTTAATGGTTTCACTACTGAGAATTCTCAACACTCTCAAAACAGACTGAAAATAATAAAAGCAATGCAAGGAATGGCTGATTTTGATTATTTTCTAGCAGCTGCAAGTATCCATCTCCTTCATCCACCACACTCTAGGTCACAGTTATTTTACTAAAGAAAACTTTCTTAAATATTTTCCATTTCATTCAACATTTCTGGCTCAGTCTCGATGTAATAACTTGCCCTGAAAAGGCATTGGTTGTGTTTGAAGCAGGGCACAGAAAGGAAGTGTTTCATTCTTTCGAAGAAGGAACTGGTTTATTTGATGTGAATGAAAATGGATCGAGTGACTTCTCCCTCCTTTGAGGCAAATGTTTGTGTTAAACCCAGCCTGGCTCCTGCCTCACACACATCCTTCATCCCTGCTGCTCGTGTCTCCAAAGCATGAGACCTCCAAGGAGTAACAGGCGTTCCTCTGAAATTCCAATCAGGAAAATACCAATTTAATGTTTTCCATAGCCCAAAAAAGCTCCCAAGGTGGAGGAGCACAGGAGCAGGACACGGCTCCAAACCAAGACCTTGGGGTGCTCCCATCTGTGCATCCTCTTTGGAAAAACACGATTCCAGCTCCCTCAGCTGGGAAATCAAAAGAAACTCTTCGCTTTTGATGGCTGAGCCAAGGAGAGCCTTCTGTGCCCAACATTCCCCTTTAGGAGTGATCTTTTCCTCAGACCACACAGGGGTGCTGAGAGAACAAAGCTCCCACCTCGGCTGTGAGCAGTGGGTGCAGCTCAAAGCCCCTGGGTGTTCAGCACCTGAACTCAATCCCTGTCCATGGTGTTGTACAGCTGCCAATCGTGATATTCCCTTGGCTCGGGGGAGCAACTGGGGACAGCAGTTCCTGGGATTTGAACTGCTCTGAAAGCCCTGGAAGATGAGCTGCTACTCTGGATCTTGGAGGGAGCCAGGAAATCTCACAGAATCATGGAATGGTTTGGGTGGGAAGGGACCTTAAAGCTCATCTTGTTCCAATCCCCTGCCATGGGCAGGGACACCTTCCACTGTCCCAGGCTGCTCCAAGTCCCAGTGTCCAGCCTGGCCTTGGACACTGCCAGGGATCCAGGGGCAGCCACAGCTGCTCTGGGCACCCTGTGCCAGAGCCTGCCCACCCTCCCAGGGAACAATTCCTTCCCAAGATCCCATCCAGCCCTGCCCTCTGGCACTGGGATACTATTCCCCTTGTCCTGTCACTCCAGCCCCTGACAAAGAGCCCCTCTCCAGTTTCCTTGCCAGCCCCTTCAGACCCTGGAAGGATAGGGGAGCAGGTTAAGACCAGACAGAGCCTTGGCTCATCAAAACCAGAACCCCCATCCCACGTCAAGGTGACACCGAGCCACCCCACAGAGCTGGGACAGGGCAGGACAGTGCCTGGCATCCCCACAGCAGCAGCAACCCCCAGGTACTGTCCCATGCCAAGGATGGAGCACCATCCACCCCTCACAGCCCATGGGGAGAGGTTTGGGCCACCTCTGACAGACAGGACATGTCCTTGTCTCCTCACAGCTGAACTCCAGGCTGGTGGGAGTGGCACCTGAACCAGCTCACCCACAGTGTCCTGAACCACGTGTGGTCAACTTCACCCTTTCCACAAGTGTTGTAAGTGGAAAGCAAACATGCCAAGGAACTTGAAAAGAAGCTTTCTGCAGAGACTCCTCATTACACCGCTTCAAAATGTTATAGACAAGAGAAGGCACCAGACCCTGCCACTGATTAGGTTAAATTAATTTAAAACAGAAGCAAACACTGCTTGTCTATGAGCTCCAGTTACCTGGAAACACAGATAAACCCAAAACACACTTTTCAAGGGCAGCAGGAACTATAGCTGGGCTTGGGTTTTTTTTTTTTTCAGAAACCTGGTCCTCATGGAAAAATACAAATTTGGAAATGGCTTTTATTAGCAAGTTAATAATATACTGAAATACAAATATACACTCCATCTTTAATTAGATTTCACAGAATTAAGTCAAGTAATATCTATATACACACATAGCTGTTGTGTAACGGCTGCTCACTAATCTCTGCTGTTTCTTTAAAAGTAACTTTGAGGACAGAAAAGAGCCAGGAATGGATCTGTGCTGGCCCTGTAATTTGGAGTTTCCTTAAGAGCCAGATGAGATTGAAGAGCAGAAGCCACAAGAGTTTAGGGGTTCCTGGCAAAGTCCAAACCCCACGTGCAGGAATCTCAGATGTGAACAGGGGCAAAGTATTGTTGGGAACATCCTTCCCATACAAAAACCCGTCCTGCTTTCTTTTGGGTTAATAACAGGAACATTCTCCAAGCATCAAAAGCCAGGATTGGATTCCTTCAGGTCTGGAAGTGTCCCTGTTCCTGCCCTGCTGCTCTTCACCCTCAGGACCCAACAGAGAATTGTGGAACACAGAATATCCTGAGCTGGAAGCTGGAAGGGACCCTCAGGGATCATCAGTGCAGCCCCTGGCCCTGCACAGACACCCCAACAACCCCACCCTGGGCATCCCTGAGAGCGCTGTCCAAACGCTCCTGCAGCTCTGGCAGCCTCGGGGCCGGGACCATTCCCTGGGGAGCCTGGGCAGTGCCCAGCAGTCTCGGGGGGAAGAACCTTTCCCTGAGCTCCATGCCCAGCCCTGACCCAGCTCCAGCCGTTCCCTGGGGTTCTCACAGACTCACCCACAACACTCCCAGCTGTTTATTGCTAAGTCCAAAAGATTCCAGATTTTCACAGGCCTATCAAAAAGTGGAACTCCTTATTTCTTCCCTATGAACAACCTAAACGTTGACTTCAGAAAAGTTTTGCTACAATGATGGCAAATGTTAGCCAAGAAACAACGTCTGGGTATCTGCTGAGCAGTGAGGAAGCTGTCACATTTGGAAGGAGGAATTAAAAGTCACACTCCAGTTCTCTCCATGTCCGGGCTGTAACACACACACTGGTGCTGCCTGGGGGAAACAAGCACGAACTCTGGGCTGGAATTTATTGTTTCCCCATGTTTTTAGTATGTGCATTGTAAGGGTTTCACAGGGCTGTGATTCAACAGAGGAAATAGAATCCCAGAATGGTTTGGATTGGAAGGATCTTAAAGCCCATTCAGTTCCACCCCCTGCCACGGGCAGGGACACCTCCCACTACCCCAGGGTGCTCCAAGCCCCATCCAACCTGTCCTTGGACACTGCCAGGGATCCAGGGGCAGCCACAGCTGCTCTGGGAATTCCATTCCAGGGTCTCCTCACCCTCACAGGGTGGATTTCCTTCCCAATCTCCCATCCAGCCCTGCCCTCTGGCAGTGGGAAGCCATTCCCTGTGTCCTGTCCCTCCAGACCCTTGTGAGAAAACAGTCTCTAGGAAAAATCTGGCACAAAAGCATTTCAAAGGTTCCTTTCCAGGACACATCTAAAAGTTTCCATCATCAGCCAAGCCAGAATCTCTGGTTCCTTGTCCCCTGCAGTCCGTGGCTCGGCTGGTGCCTGCTCCCAGGACAATCCCAGGTACCTGGGCACAGCTAATCCTCCTCTGGCTGAATTGGGCTCCTTTTGGAACAAGGAACTGCAAACCTTGGTGCTGCTTTTTATAGCTTGTCCTATGGCTTTTATAGCTTGTCTGACATCAGAGAACTATGGAATATGTCACTTACTTGAAATTAATTCCAAGAGATCAGCTTAATTCACACCTGTAGTTCACCAGCCCTCATTTTTAACTTGCTTACACTAAACAACCCTTCAGTGGCCTTAACACCAAGCAGCCTTTTGAGGATTTCAGTGTGCAGCAGGAGAATTGCTGCAGTATCCCATGAGGATTGGCTTCAGTATTCCATGGGGATTGGCTGCAGAATTCCATGGAGATTGGCTGCAGTATTCCATGGCAAATTGCTGCAGAATTCCGTGGAGAATTGCTACAGTATTCCATGGAGATTAGCTGCAGAATTCCATGGAGATTAGCTGCAGTATTCCATGGAGATTGGCTGCAGTATTCCATGGAGTTTGGGTGCAGTATTCCACGGAGAATTGCTGCAGAGTTCCATGGAGTTTGATTGCAGTATTCCATGGAGATTGGCTGCAGAATTCCATGGAGATTGGCTGCAGAATTCCATGGAGTTTGATTGCAGTATTCCATGGAGATTGGCTGCAGTATTCCATGGAGTTTGGCTGCAGTATTCCATGGAGTTTGGGTGCAGTATTCCATGGGGATTGCCTGCAGAATTCCATAAAGAACTGCTGCAGAATTCCATGGAGATTGGCTGCAGTATTCCATGGAGTTTGGGTGCAGTATTCCACGGAGAATTGCTGCAGAATTCCATGGAGTCTGATTGCAGAATTCCATGGAGTTTGGCTGCAGAATTCCATGGAGAATTGCTGCAGAATTCCATGGAGATTGGCTGCAGTATTCCATGGAGTTTGGGTGCAGTATTCCATGGAGATTGGCTGCAGAATTCCATGGAGTTTGATTGCAGTATTCCATGGGCATTGGCTGCAGTATTCCATGGAGATGTGGGGCGGCAGCAGCAGCTGTTTGCAGCCAGCACAGCAGAACCGCTGCCAGCACAGCCCAGGGTGTTGCTATTTATTTACACAGCAGCACTCAGGAGCGTTGTGATGCCTCACAAAGGGAAGCAGAAGCAACAAACACGAACTGGGGCTGTTTGGAGGGGAGATGACTTTGTCTCAGATTTTACAGCATCAGTGGAGTCAGGGCTCTGAACCTCCAGAAGATCCCACTGTGGGATGAACCATGGGATGAACTGGGGGTTTGTACTTTGGGAGGCGGAAGAGGAAGAGGAAAAGGAGGAAAAAGAGAAGGAAGAGGAGGAGGTTCCAGGTTGTCCCAGCTCAGCACAACACAGGGAGCATTGCTCTGACCAGCAATTGGTGTTACTGGGGAGGAACCACCATGAAAGTCTGAGCTCTGCTCCTGCACTCCACAGAAAATGGAGTCAGGGAGAAGAGACCTGGAGAAGGACTTTAGAAAAGGGCCTGGAGGGACAGGACACAGGGAATGGCTTCAAACTGCCAGAGGGCAGGGTTAGATGGGATATTGGGCAGAATTCTTCCCTGTGAGGGTGGGGAGGGGCTGGGATGGAATTCCCAGAGCAGCTGTGGCTGCCCCTGGATCTCTGCAAGTGTCCAAGCACAGGGCTTGGAGCGCCCTGGGATAGTGGAAGGTGTCCCTGACTATGGCAGGGGGTGGCACTGGATGGCCTTTAAAGACCTTTCCAGCCCAAACCATTCCATGATTCTGAGATCTCCAGCCACTCCTCAGTCACACAGGGGGGCCCAAAATCAAACTCAGAGCAGTTCTTCAGCCATTCCATCGCTGTGTCCAGTGCACATCTCAGCAAGTACAGGGACATCAGCAGTTGCTTCCCCACCACTGCACTGCTCCAGTGAGCAGGGAGAAGGAGCTGGGATTCTTCTGTGGGAATTTAAGGTTCATAAAGCTGCTGGGGACTGGCACTGCAGATTCCAGGACTAAACAAGACCCTAGATAGAAGGTAGAAACTACCCAGAGACAGGCAATTCTCCCTGGAGAGGCAAACAGAAGGCTGCTGTCCTAGAAATGAGGTTTGGGAATATGGATTTGAATATTCTGTGCTCGGAGAACGGCACTGGTGGATTTCTTGGTGAGGACAGCAGTAAGACAAACTGTATCCTACAGGAATGGGAGGAGATAAAGGCTTCCAACAGCTCCCACTGTCCCGAAGAAAGAGAATTGACTGCTACAGAACTGGAATTAACCAAGTGAGATCATTTATCCAGGCAATAAATTCCTGTGGGCAGCATCTCTGGCCTGGAGAACGAGTGGGTGGCTCTGTGACGGGCAGCTCGCCCCAGTGACCTTTCTGTCTCTGGTCTGGCTGGACAGGGCTTCCAATGACACCCAAAACCCCCCTCATTTCACCATCCCCACCACGGGACGGGTCAGTCCAGAGCCTCCTGACAGATCAGGACGAGCGGGGAAGATTCAAAACCCTTTTGAACCATAAATGGGGGGGGGGGGGGAGCATCTTCGCTGCTATTTCCGAGACCCCTCCGAGCGCTTTTGGAGGGGAGGCTCCCAAATCCCTCCGGCGGGCGAGGAAGCCGCGGATGGCGGGGAGGACGTGGGGGGGAGGCTGTGGGGCCGCGATGTTTGGGGAGCAACAGCGGTTGCCAGGGGTGACGCGGTCCCCTCCCGGTCCCCTCCCGTGGCCCAGCGCGTTGCCGGGCGACGCCGGGAGCGTTTCCCAAACCAAACATCCCCATCCCGCTCCCGCCTCACTAAATATGTCAGCGGGTATTTTCAGGAGCCCGGGGAAGGCAGGACGGACAAATAACGCCTTTGCCATGGTAACTGCGAAGGAGGGGTGGGGGGAAGGGCCCGCGGGCGCCGCGGCGGCTTTGTTTTGGTTTGGTTTTATTTTATTTAATTGTTATTTCAGAATAAACGGATTAGCGGGCTGGGGAAGCGCTCTTCAAAGCAGATGCTCAGGAGAGAAATCTTTTTGTTTGGTTGGGTTTTCTAAAAAAAATAATATGAAGGAGTTAAGCTTTTTGGAGCTGGGAGTAAACGACTCCCGGTGTTTGCGCAGCCCATGGCCAGAGGCACCCCCAAACACACACCTCAGCGAGTTCTCTTCCAACTTATTTCTTCTTTTTCCCCCACCTATTTGTAGATCCCTCGAAGTTTTCCAGCAGAATTTAGATCCCCTTCGAGCAGGGTTTAGCTCACTTAAACCAGGTTTGCTTTTCTTGGTGGTGTCTGTGAGCCCAGGGAAAGGCAGCCTGGCTGGGAGATGAGCTTTTGGGAGAGAGCGTGTGTGTGGTTTTGGAGTGTCCTCGGGTTTGATGAAGAGGAGAAATTAATCAAAGGGATGTTTTCTTCCAGTGCCATGAACATGGAAAGCTAATTTAAATTCTCCGCATCGATTTTTTTACATTAGAATTTGAGGCAATTAATCACAAGCAAAAATGTAGAGACACTTGGAGGATTTTAAGGGAGAGCTTGCTCTGGGGAAATAAAGAATAGAGAAAAGCTTTTGTTGGGCTGGTGGAAACATCATTGTCCTGGGTGCCGTGGTCTGATCAAGCACATAAAAGTTCTGCTGTGCTTGCAGATCATCACTGAGGCCACAGACTGCTGTCACAGGTTCCCAGATTCAAGAGGAGCAGATCTGGGGCAGAATTTGTCTCTCCAACTTTGCAATTGGAGCTTAGGCTGCGGCATCACTTCAGTTCACCTTGGCAGCGATCAATAAAAGCTCATCGCTGGTGATTTCCAGGTGTGGCTGCTGTCAGTGCTTCCTTGGGTGTTTCTCCAGGTGTTTTTCTGCTGATCATAGAATCACTAAGTTGGGAAAAGGCCTCCAGGATAAAGCCCAGCCTTTGAAGGAACACACAGTCCCCCAGGGCACTGTACAAGCTTGGACTGAGGCAGTCACTTCTCTGAGGCACATAAAAAGCTGGAATCACTCATCCACTGGATGAAAAATAAAAATCACAATCCTGGGCACGTTTTAAATAAAGCCTTCCAAAATTTTGGTTCTTTGTTTAAAGATTTTTTTCCCCCTCAACTATTGCTGACCCAACCCCCAAACTACTCCTTGGTCTTACAGCATTTATCTCCCTCTCAGGGGAACTGCCCCACACGAGAAGAGTAAACCCAGAAGTATTTTGAAGGAGGCAAATCATCTCTGGAGATGTTCAGAGCAGCATTTGACAGAGAGCAGCTCCTTATGGAAGACAGGTGAGAGTCTTTGGCAACTTAAAGATGACAACTGGAAATTAAAAAGGCATAATTTGAAGAATTTCCCTTGCAAAAGAACAACACAGACAGCACCTGCAGCTCTCTGAGGTGATCTGAGAGCATTTACACTCATTAATGAAAAAGTCAATCAAACCAAGCTCATTCAACCCTTGCCCACTGCTTTAAGGCCAGCCTCAGCACTGAAGCCTCCAAACTGTGTGAAAATGGTTAAAAGGTGCTTTAGCACTGTGACATTTGGCTAAGTAAAGCACCTCAAAAGAGAATTCTGGTCACAACAGCAGAAGCAGCAAAGGTGGATGTGACCGACCTCCTGCCAACTCTGGTCTCACTCAAAGCCCAGCCTGTAAAACCAGCCCAAACTCCCTGTCTAGACCCTCGTGCTCCTTCCACCAGAATTCCTACAGGGATATCTTTGCTGGCACTGACCCAAGAGCCATCAGCTCCTCTCAGAGTGTAAAAGAGCCCAGCTGCCCTCAAAGACCCGCTATATTTATTCCAAATTAAGTCCAAGATGCTTCTCACTTCATTCCTTTCTCCTAAGTGCCCTTTTCCCTGCTTTAATATGCTAAAAATTACTGCTGGGATGAGGAAAACGCATTAAAATTGAGAGTTCACACCTCTCAAGTGTGGATGGCAGCGGAGGTTTTAGGATTCCAGTTGCTGGAGTCCTGTAACTCCCACAAGTGCCTGACAGGGAAAAGGGTTTCCAGCTTTCCAACTTTTACTGGAAAAAAAGTAAAGAGAAGAACATGATTTCAGAAAATCACTATTTAAACTGTCAGCCTTCCTTATTTTTATCTCCTAGTGGGTTCTAACCCAACCTTATACTTTGGGGAATTTCTGGTCTCGTGGGGGAAGGAGTTTATTTGCACTCACCGAGCAGCTCAAACCCCCTTCCTTTTCCCCCCCCCCCCCCCCCAAAGTTTCTTTCTACTTTTGCTTTTCAGAGATGAAATGAACTTCTTGCAGGAAGAAGAGCAAGGCAAGGAGTGTTAAGTGTGACTGCAGGAGCTATTTCCAGTCTCTACAGCATTTACTGAGCAGTATACTGAAGAGGCCATGAAATGCTAATGATCTCCAGACTGCCAGAGATACAGTCCTAAATAGAAGGAAAAAATCTCTCAAAGAGATTTTTTTTTTTTGCCTATTCCATCTCCAAAAAAACCACACAAAACTTTTAACACCTCCCTTTGGCTAAAACTCTCCAAGTTACACTTGAAAAAAAACCCCAAAAAACGAAAAGGAAAAACAGATGGGGGTGGGGGAGTGGATAGAGATGATCCACAGAGCTAAAATATCCATTAGTGGTAAATTCCACCATCTCCTCCCCCTCCCAAAAAAAAAAAAAACAAAAAAACTGGGCTGCATGGGTCAGATTCCACCCGCAGACCAAGGAACCAGCTCCAAACACATTCACTCAGCCCTTTTTATTCTCTTGCTTGTCTAAGTGGCTGCTAGGCAACCCCAGCAGCATCGCTGCTCATATGCATTAAGTATTAACTATTATTTCATTCCTTTCCCCCTTTCCACAAAAAGGCAGCAGCCTCAATTCCTGGCAGATAATTCTTTTCCCAAAAGGGAATGCTGGCTGGGAATGGAGCTGTGTAAGGGGTGGATATTTCCAGTTTAGTTCCAGGATGGGATGCATCCACCACCCTGCATTACCCACCTGGTGGCTCTCCTTAGGGGATGAAAAACTCATTTTTGGTACACCAGGAGATGCAGCTGCTCCGAGCTGAGCTCTGGAGGGAATTGCAGCGCTGCCCACACAGGGAGCCAAAACTCCTGGTGTCAGTTTGGTGAAGCAGCAAACACCCCCACTGCTCCAGCCCTTGTGTCCCTCTGGAGGTGGGGATTCTCCTGTGGGAATAAGCCCTGGTTTTGCCAGAGCTGGACAGCAGGAAGGATGCTGCTGCCCTGCCCAAGGTAGGATTTGAGATACAATTCAAGGATTTCTGCTCCCTTCTCTCTGAGAGTCTGTTCTAGGAGCAGCATCCTCATCCCTGCCAGAGGCAACTCTTCCAGCCATTCCAGGGGCTGTTTTGCCTGAAGAAATAAACATCAAAATCGGGATGGGACAGAAGAAAGCAGAAGCTGGTGGTGTTTAGAAATGGCTGGGATACTTCAGCTCAACAAAGAAATTCAGTGACGTACCAAGCTCCCCTCAGCCTCATCCCAAACTTTGGTGATGCTCCTGTACCCATTACCAGGACAATCCTTTACAACAGAGGAGGAAGGTGCTGCTCAGTACAACAAAACCTCAGGAAAATGAATTTTTCACCTGCAGGAAGACTCCAAGAAGCGGCAGAGGGAAGGCTGCTGACAGGCAGAGCCCTGCACGCTTCCAGCCCAGTGACATTTCTGAGTAATTACAAACCCTTTCGATCCATTATAATGTTAATTTACAGGCCAGTTGTTGTGGAGAAGTGTGATTAGACGTTGTGTAGCTACGATTCGGAATGGAAGGAATGCTAAGAATGCCTCCACTTCGAACTGAACTGAGCAGCAGCGGGAAGAGCAGGAGCTGGAGCAGAGAGCAGCATCCCACAGGCACCTCCAGAGCCTGGACAGGAGCACAGGCACAGGGCAGGTCCTGCTAGCAGAAGGTTCAGATATCAGACCTGCAGGAGGCTCCAGAGGAGCTGCCAAGCAATGGAAATGTTCACAGAATCCCAGGATGGTTTGGGGTGGAAGGACCTTAAAGCCCATCCAGTGCCACTCCCACCATGGGCAGGGACACCTCCCACTGTCCCAGGCTGCTCCAAGCCCCAATGTCCAGCCTGGCCTTGGGCACTGCCAGGGATCCAGGGGCAGCCCCAGCTGCTCTGGGCACCCTGTGCCAGGGCCTCACTGCCCTGACAGGGAGGAATTCCTTCCCAGTATCTTTTGTGTGATATTTTTACACTCCATGTATGTGAGGGAGAGGGTCCCACCTGGGTCCCACCTCGCACCTTCCAAACAAAGAAATGAGTATTTGCCTCAGCTGGGAGCATCCCATTGATTTATGTCACCAGCCCAATTCAAGAGTCCAGGCCAAGTGTTTTCTTCAATGCAGGCCAGCCAGAAAATGTTTGGTTTTCAAATTATGAGACATTTCCTGATATTGGTTAGGGCTCCACTCCTAACCAGTATCAGTTGAGGATAACAAACCTTTCAAAAAGGTTTTAAAGGATGACAAGACCTTTTAAAAAGGTTAAAAACCTGAAACAAATCTCTTTATACACAATGCCTGCCCATTTCACAAGGAAGAGAAGCAAAAATTGTCATTTTAATTTTTTTTTTTAACACTAATGTCACAGCACATTTGGAACCAGAATCAGGCATAATTTCATTTCCGCAACCTACCCATTAAAAGGGCTGCCAGATTTGATATAAATTTTCCTCTACAAAACAAATTGATTAAATGCAGACTGAACTGGAGTCCCTAAAGCTTTGTCACAGCAAACTTCACGCAGCAGTTTTGTAATTTGCAGGTGGAAATACATCAGAACATTCATTTTCAGCCTCATACAAGCACCTCGTTACTCTGCAAAGTAATATTTTTAAGCTATGAATAGTATCTAAATTATTCAGGGATGGAAAAAACAAATCCATCTCCTCTGGAAAGGAAAGCCACCAGCTGCTGAGAGCAGAGCAACTCTTCTCCTAAGGCCAAATAATCAGCAATGCAAATATCAGTGGAGAAGTGCAGCACGGCGAGCAAAGAGAAAGGTTTTCTAGGAATACTCTTGTGGGGAAAAAGGGGTTTGTAACAGAGCATCATTTAGGCTGGAAAAGACGAGTCTGAGACTGATCCCCACCTTGTCCCCAGCCCAGAGCACTGAGTGCCATGTCCAGGTGTGGACATCTCCAGGGCTGAGGACTCCAAACCTCCCTGGGCAGCCCCTTCCAATGTTTAATCACCCTTCCAGTGAAGAAATTCCTCCTGATGTCCAGGCTGAAAGGGTTCAGCAGCTCCTAAAGGAGCAGAAAAGGCAGAGGGAGAAGGAATCTCCTCAGCATCATTTGAGGTTCTGACACAGCCAGGCTGGGACACCTGGAACTGCTTTTTTTCCACGGATATTTCAAGTACCAGTCTCCTGCTTCACTTGTTTGCTCAGGGAGAGTTTAAACGGGGACAGAGGGGTCTCTCCTGTGCCACTCCATCCCCCAAAGCCGTGCCCTTGAGTTCATCTCACCGCCATGGCCTGCACGGGCTCAGGCCCTGTCAGTAAAAGTTGCCCAGATTTAATTCTCTGAGCACATGAAGGAGATGGCAGCGCTGGGGGAGGAACCAGGGCTCTTCTGCCAGCTTCACAGAACTCTCTTGGCCACCCAGATGTTTGCAAATTCCCACAAGGAGCCTAATTGCCAGTGCAAGGATTAACTCAATTCGTTTTTGTTACAAGGCCAGCCTCCCTCCCAGCCACACCACAGCTGACTTCAAAGACTTTTGTACCAAAGCTCAAGAACCAGGAGCAGATCTTTTCTTTCTGGAACACCAAAGGAAGCAGGAGGATGTTGTCCATGCTGGAGCTCCTGGATATCTGTGTCTCCAGAAGCAGCAGCTGAATATTGCTGGGTTTAAGCACCTCCCAGACTTGCCTGAGGCGTCGACCCGTTCTGGATTTTGCAAAATCACAGCGCAAGGAACACCGAACCAGCAGCAGCAGCTTTCCACCCTTACTTTGCTGCAAAGAATATTGAAGATCTGTCATCACATTAAGCAGAGGGAGAGCAGTGTGAGGCACTGAGAGCCAAGACCCTGTTCTGTGTGGGCTGGGAAGCTTTCAAAGGATTTTTTTCCATAGGAGAGATTGCAGGGAAGGCTTGATCAACTCACCTCAAGCTGATTCTCCTGCCTGAGCTGCACAGTTTCAAAAGGATCAGAGGAATCAGGCAGCATTCAGTCCTTCCACTGTGCTAGGGATTCACTCTGTTTTCCTTTTAAAATGATGAGTTGTTTGATTATCAACCCATTACTGCTCTCTTAACTTTCCTCTGTGACTGAAGTGCACAAACCTCTATTTTAAAAGATACAACCTAACACTAATCCCACATTCCATAGGGTAAATCCCCTCTTTGGAGCATTCTTCCCAAACAGACAAAGAAGGAAAAAAGTCCTGTAGGAAGGGGAGAGAGGACAAGTTGCAGAGCATGAAACTCCACTTTATTCTGTTATTGAGGTATTGGGATTGGGGTTTCTACAACATCCACACTCAACCCTTCCCTCCTCCCTGACTCACAGGTCTCTGATGGGCCATGAGCTGGAGGTATTTATGAGCCAAACGTATTCCAACATCTCAAAGCATTTTAGGAAAAGCTTCCAGCAGCTCTGGAGAGCCTCAGACCAGCAGGTAGCCAGGAAAGACTACAGTGCTGCCAATTTTAACAGCAGAATGATTTGTTCTCTTAAAAAACTTAACCTTTCATTGGCTCCTTTATTTACCAAGGAGACATTTGGGTGGGGAATAGAGGGAAGAGTCTCTTCTGTGCAGCCAGATGGAATTCCACATCCAGTTCGTTTGGGCAGGGAGCTAAGGGGAAGATGTCAAAATATGTTTTCCATTAACGTAACAGCGGAAAACACGAGTGCTTTCAAATTCTATATACAAACAATTACTGCTCTGCTACCAGAACCTGTGCCAATAGGAGGGATTTTATCACCATAGTTAGTTTAAACCAACAGCAACAGAGTTGTAAGTCAGAAATATGGTATTTTATTCTGAAATATTTGCTTGGGGTGCTACTTAACATCAGACTTCAGTCAAAATAAGCTTTAGTGAATGATATGTTAAATGATCCCATCTGCCTGTTTCAAAGGCAAAAAAACCAAGTAGATTTTGTTAATCCTGAATTTCCAGTTCAACCTTCCAAAAGAGAAGGGACATTTTCTGCTCTTATTCACCACGTGGTGCTAAAGTGAATGGGATTGGTGGTACAGGGCAGAGGAGTCCGGCAATCAAGACATTAACAGCAAATTTTAACAATCAGTAGGACATTGATTTTTTTTTTTAGTGGATAAGTTTTACTTTGCAGATGGAAGGGAGTAAAAAAGAGAGCACCATCATCTTCACTGCATCTGCACTCAGGTGCTCTGGCAGAAAGCACTCCAGGAGGAATAATGCTCCTTGTTCTGCACTCACAGCTGAGGGGGTTTTGTCTCTCACAATCACTTTGTGCCAGAAGAGTCGGGTGACTCCCTCCAGGAGTGACACAAAGGTACAGAGGGAGCTTGGGATGACACAATTCAGGAAATGGACTCAAAGGAGCAAGGGTGAGCAGTTTATAGCTCACAGGAGGTGGTGATGCCTCAAGGAAAGAGGCAGAAACAGCTGTGGAGGGAGAGAAGGGGAGAGAGGGGAACAGGGAAGGGAAGGGAAGGGAAGGGAAGGGAAGGGAAGGGAAGGGAAGGGAAGGGAAGGGAAGGGAAGGGAAGGGAAGGGAAGGGAAGGGAAGGGAAGGGAAGGGAAGGGAAGGGAAGGGAAGGGAAGGGAAGGGAAGGGAAGGGAAGGGAAGGGAAGGGAAGGGAAGGGAAGGGAGAAGAGAAGAGAAGAGAAGAGAAGAGAAGAGAAGAGAAGAGAAGAGAAGAGAAGAGAAGAGAAGAGAAGAGAAGAGAAGAGAAGAGAAGAGAAGAGAAGAGAAGAGAAGAGAAGAGAAGAGAAGAGAAGAGAAGAGAAGAGAAGATATATTTAATCAAGTGGTGTTTGCAGCCTGGCTCTCCAGCCCCATGAGCACCTGCAGTCGTGTGTGCAAGGGCCACAGTTGTGCTTCTGCAGTGGGAAAACAATCCCAGTGGTCATAAACTCAGAGAATGGCATCCCTAGGGATGATTGGCCCCCCAGCCAGGCACTCAGTACCCTCCAAGGACTGACACAACTCGCTGTACCCAGCTGGGGGTGGGCAGGGGGGCAGACTTTTAAAGTCAAAATCCTGTTTTATTACATTATTGGACCTTATTTTTGCCCACCTCCTCTAACCAGTCAGCACATGCTCTTGATTTGGGGGGGGGAAATCATTCTTCCAGGGAACAGGCAGTAGCTCAACTCTTACATTAACTTTCTGATGCAGGAAAAATTAGTAAAATTTTTATAAACCCGAGAAAGAAAAAGGCCTAAAAATCACTGCAGAGTGGCCACAGGCTGTCAGTTGTCACCAACTTCCACTTCACTGCTGTGCTAGGCTGGTTATAAACCTGAAGTGTAAAGTGGAAATTCATCCACAGACAATTTACTTCTCCCCAGCAGAATACTGCACGACGTTCTGGCTAACCACATAATTCGATCCTCGTATGTTAAGAAAGCACTCCAAAATCAGGAGAATGCATTCAAAATGTTCACTGTGTGGAACATTTCGTTGCCCAAACATCACAATATAAATTCAGGCACGGAGCTGCCAAAGTGAGAAGTTAGCACAGAAATTCCTTCATGACTGACTAAGGAGAGACTCATCACCAAGGTATTAAGTAATTCTTAGGGGAAAGTGAATTAGAATTGCAGTGTATCATGTATTAATTATTTGGTGGCAGTTGAAGAAAAAAGCTTGGGTTTTAAGGACACGAGGTTAGAACACAGCTGGAGGACTTTAACCCGTGATATAAATTGACTTTTTAAATGTGCAAAGAGAGAAATATCCTGAGTTTCACTGGGTCCTGCAAACTGAGCGATATGGAACAACAGAGTTTTCCTCATCTGCAGTTCATTTTTGTTCCAAAATTCCCTTTTTAGAGCATTCTAGCTGTGTGTTCATTTGGATTGTAAAACAGCCTGAAGAGTGATACTGGAGCCACTTCAGCAAAAAATGCCCCAACCACTCTTTTCCCCAAATTTCTCTAATTAAACCCTTTCTCCAGGGGTTTGTTGGCTGTTTTCCCTCTCTCAATTTTTTCAGCACCAAAACACAGCTCTGAGCATCATCTCTGCATCTCTACCAGCTCAAGCCCTGCAGGATCTCCACCCCCAGCAAAGTGGGGGAGGAAAGTTTTAAATAGGAAAACAGGAAAATCCTCTGGGTAGAGGCGTTTCCTGAGGGATCACCTTCAAGGAGCAGAAAGAAGCCAGGAGGTCCCTGCCAACCAAACCATTCTGGGATTCTCTAAGTGCCTCTGCACAAAATATTCCAGGAGGGCACAAGGCAGAAAAATAGTGACACCATCCCCCCAAAAATGGAAGCAGAGCAATAATGACACCATCCCCAAAAAATGTGTGTCTTGTTTTGATCAGTGAGTAAAGCAACAATCACCTGAGGCTTTCAAAGCACTTTACAAATATTAATTCTTATGAGTTTGCCCATCTTAACTTTCTGGCTCTTGGAAAAAAAAAAAAAAAGGCAGGGATTGAATTATTCCCTGATGGAAAATGGAAATGAAAGCACAGAGCAAATAAAGCAGGGTTTCCCAAACAGATCTGAAGTGCCAGTGGATGTGGACTGTGGATCAGAAAAAGATGGGACTTGTGAGATCAGAGATTAATTTATGCCTCAGGGCACAGGCCTGAGTGTGGGGGACTCCTGGCACAGGACAGTCTAAGGTGGCACAGAAACCCCACTGAGGATGGAATCCAAAGGCAAAGAGGTGCATCAGAAATGTGGAACAAACACCCTTGGAACTGCATTTGATCACAGTTTACTCTTGGAAATTCACCCTCTCTCCATGTGTCTGTATACGTGTACATGTATAAAATACAGGTGTACTTTATACATAAGTGAGTATAAACATCTAGAAAATAACTCAAATCCCAGGCACTGATTCAGCTGCACCTCCAGGGCCTGCAAACCCAGAGGTTTTCTTGTGACAGACACACCCTCAGATGTTTTGATATGAAAATGTCTCCTTTCAGTCCCCAGCAAAGGAAGTGGTGATTTTGATTTTCAAAAAGCCAGAGCCTGCAAGGAACCTGTGGGGCTAAAGACAAAGCACATTTCCCCACAGGGCAGCAGTCAGGGAGCATGGCAAGGTGCATCACGTTTTTATGACAAATTTCATCCATGAAAATGGGGCAGAAGAGGAAAAACTGGTCCACAGAGGGACTCACTCTGCAATCCACTCCCTGGCTCAGCTGGAATCACAGAATCATGGAATGGTTTGGATTGGAAGGGACCTTGGAGACCATCTGGCCATGGGCAGGGACACCTCCCACTGTCCCAGGCTGCTCCAAGCCCCCAATGTCCAGCCTGGCCTTGGGCACTGCCAGGGATCCAGGGGCAGCCCCAGCTGCTCTGGGAATTCCATTCCAGGGCCTGCCCACCCTCCCAGGGAACAATTCCTTCCCAATCTCCCATCCAGCCCTGCCCTCTGGCACTGGGAAGCCATTCCCTGGGTCCTGTCCCTCCATGCCTTGTCCCCAGTCCCTCTGCAGCTCTCCTGGAGCCCCTTTAGGCCCTGCAAGGGGCTCTGAGCTCTCCCTGGAGCCTTCTCCTCTCCAGGTGAGCACCCCCAGCTCTCCCAGCCTGGCTCCAGAGCAGAGGGGCTCCAGCCCTTGGGAGCATCCCGGTGGCTCCAGCAGGTCCCAGTCCATGGGGTTTTTCCCTAATTCACAGGGTTATGTAACTCAAAGAGCCCCGAGGTTCCTCACTCCAAGGGCTCTTCCCTAGCAACCCGCGGCTGTGGCTACAGCCCATCCCAACAGCCCGGGGTGACGCAGCTGCGCTGGAATGTCCTGGATGGGGATTGCAGGGGAGGTTTCTGTGACTGTGACGGATGAAAGGAGCTGACGGCACAGGATAATTAAATAATTAACCCCCGTCCTCGGCGTGAGACGATCTTTGCTCTGCCTCTCCCATGAAAGCTCCCAGAGCACCTCCCAGACCCAACCCCATCCAGGATAACAGATTTTCTGGGTAATTTTGGGGTTCCTGGCACTGGACACAAGTCAAAAAATTATGGTTTTTAACTAGTATTAGATAATGAGACCAAAAAAAAGCTATTTCTATTTAAGTGCCTCTACCTCACTTTATCAGTTTGTAAGTTTTATACTTTATCAGTTTTATAATCACTTGATAAGATTAAATAATGAACTGAGTCCAAATTTCAAGAGCCAGGTGTAAACCTCTGGGAACACAGAGTTTACTGCTTGTTACAAAAGTTACAAAAACAGTTACTGCACTTTTTACCTAAAACCAAGTTGGGGTTTTGTGAGGCGGGTTTTGTGTGGGGGATGTTTTGGGGTTTTTTGTTTGTTTTGAGGTTGTTTTGTTGTTTTTTAAAGATTTTTACATTCTGGGCAGCGTCTACACTGGGAGGAATGAAAGTGTAGAAAACAGCAGTGGTAAGAATCAAAAAGCACTTTTGCTGCTCCAGTACAATTCAAAACATGAATTATCTGGTTTACAACTCCTCACCTTCCACAACTAACTCTGATGGCTGCAGCACACAAGACAATACTCTGAAATTTAAATAAGTCCATTTATTAGCACAACAAGCAGCAGTTCTACCCTTCTGAGTGCTTCCTGCAGGGAATATTCATAGAATCATAAAATCCCAGGATGGTTTGGGTGGGAAGGACCTTAAATCCCATCCCATGGGCAGGGGACACCTTCCCTGTCCCAGGCTGCTCCAAGCCCCTCCAGCCTGGCCTTGGACACTGCCAAGGATCCAGGGGCAGCCACATCTGCTCTGGGCACCCTGTGCCAGTCATGATCTTATGGAAACTCCCAGATTTTCCCATAAATACTATTCCAATAGGAAAACATGGACCCCAACAGATCTATAAAGCTACACCAGGAGCAGCAACAACTTTGCTCCTGCAAGCCCAGCTGAGGTCACAGCAGTGCAGGTCAGTGTGACAGAGGAGGTGCCTAAAATATGGGGGTGAACTTTGCATTTCTGGTTTGAGGGGAGGTGATTCATATAGAAAAATCTTCATTCTGAGTACAAGGAGCTGAGGGGGCTGGGCAGCCTGCAGGCAAGGCCCAGGTTCTTCAAGGGGCTTGAAGAAATCTTCTGTGGAGGCTATTTCACCTTCCTGGCAGGTGGAAGTCTTCTAACAATGGTGCACATCTGCCACATTAAGGAGAATAAATATTTGCTAGGAAGAAGGAAGCTCTGAAGACCAGCCTGGTGACCAGGAGCCATTATTTCTCTTATTATTTATTACCTATTAAAGAAAAATTTCCTCCCATGATTGGTCATTTAAGGTCATGAATATTTGAAAAGATCTGCATTTCATCTCCTTTGGGGGGAAGGGTGGGGGTTTGAACAGCACAAGAAATTGTTTAAATGTGAGGACTGAGGATAAATGAGACAGAACCAGTCCATGTGCACTTCATCCCATCTCCCCCCACACTTCACAGCCCAGAGGTGGATTTTGAGTTGTTTTTTTTTAGATGGGACCATCCCAGACAGCTCAGGGGAGGAGGAGAAAGATAGCCTTGCACAGAGCAGCGAGGTGACAGCGCTGACAACTGCACCTCCAGCACACGGAGAGCCTGGGCTTATCTCAGCCGGCTTCCTCCCACCTTATCAGAGGCTCTGCACAACCTCCCGTTACTGCTCAAACAAGAGCACAGCCTGGGTAACAGAAAACATGAGACTGTTGGTCAGAAAGGCCCCAGAGCTGGCTGAACTCACTGGAATATCCAGCTCTGTGCAGGATCCATCCTCGTTTCCATGCCTTGTTTCCCATGAGCTGCACAGAGAAGGGCCATTGTCCACCTCACCACACATCTCCAGGCGCCTCCTGCTCCTCTGCTCCAGCCTGGGCTCACAGAACCCCAGGATATCCTGAGCTGGAAGGGACCCTCAGGGATCACCAGTGCAGCCCCTGGCCCTGCACAGACACCCCAACAACCCCACCCTGGGCATCCCTGAGAGCGCTGTCCAAACGCTCCTGCAGCTCTGGCAGCCTCGGGGCCGGGACCATTCCCTGGGGAGCCTGGGCAGTGCCCAGCAGCCTCGGGGGGAAGAACCTTTCCCTGAGCTCCATGCCCAGCCCTGACCCAGCTCCAGCCGTTCCCTGGGCTCCTGTCCCTGTCCCAGAGCAGAGCTCAGCCCCTGCCCCTCCGCCTCCCCTTGGGAGGAGCTGCAGCCCCCAGGAGCCTCCCCTCAGTCTCCTCTGCTCCAGCTGAACGAGCCAAGTGCCCTCAGCCGCTCCTCAGACCCTTCCCCATGTTTGTATCCCTGCAGGGCTGAGCAGGCTGGAGGGAAGGTTTGGTAGCAGTGAGGAACAGGCTCAGGAAGGACATGCTGCTCTCTCCATGCTCCCCAGCAAAGCCCTGCCTTGTCCAGGTGGAGACACAGTTCTGTCCTGGACACTGCAGACACTGCACCCTGTCCCACCGTGGTCAGGAGGTGATGGAGAGAGAAATGCCACTTGCACTTGGAGTTCCTGTGCCTTGTTAAGCAGCCTCTGTTCATACATCAAGTAAAGGATAATTAATAAATCATCTAATTGTGGAACTGTCCATTACCAGCCAGTAACTGAACCCATCCTAGGTACGATCAGCACTAAGCCAACCCACACATCATCAAGCATCAGCTCAGCTCAGGATCAGATCTTGGAGGAAGCCAAACAGGAAACAGAAAAAGAATCCCAGAATGGTTTGGGTTGGAAAGGACTTTAAAGCTCATCCCATTCTACCTCCTGCCACCTTCCACCAGACCAGGTTGCTCCAAGCCCCATCCAGCCTGGCCTGGAGCACTTCCAGGAAGCCACAGCTTCACTGGGCAACCTGTGCCATGGCCTCACCGCCCACACAGGGAACAATTCCTTCCTGATATCTCATCTAAACCTCCTCTCTTTCAGTTTAAAACCATTCCCTTTCACATGAGTCGATGCTCCAGTCCATCAACACCTAAAGCCTGGGAAATCCTCTGTGCAAAAGCCATCTCCAGATGCTCAGGACCGTTCCAGAAGACACTCACCCATCATAAATAACCTTCAAAAATGAGGGAAACGCAGTAACTTCCACCAGCATTGCACTGAGGCCATCACTGTGTTGCTGTGTAGCACTGCTGGATGTCTCTATATGATAATAATAAAAATTCAGTGCTCTGTGCCCTGGTTCCTCTAATCACGGTCTTAGAGGAAAAAAAAGTCCTTGTCAGGTGTCCCACTCTGTCCCTGCTCAGCTGCACAAGGGCAAGGGCAGTGCAGGGGTTTTACCTGTCAGTGTGAGGCTGCTTTATCTAAAGCCTCCAGGACTCCCAGACACCAGAGGCCAGAAGAACGAGAATAACTGATATAATTCCCTGGGCAGGGTGAATGTTTAATCAGCTGTGTGTTAAGCCAGAAATTCTCCAGAACAGTTAGAGGGTTGTCATGGTGGCAATGGGATCTTAAGCTGATACTAAGGAACAGTCTGACAATGACTAACCAGGTGGTGGTTAAGGAAATCGTAATTCTGCTGAGGTTGTTTGCCTGTAATCATCTCACCCCCACCTCTTCCCTTCTCTCCTCTTCCCCTGATGTTTCTTGTCAGTCTTAACTCCTGACACCTCCAGAAGAGGCATCCTTAATTACGGGCTCCATTCAGCGGGACCCTTTGCCTCGTGTTAACCTCAAAGAACCACCAGCCACGTAATCCCAGAGAAATTCCTGAATTACTGCTGCCTCCCCACACAGACTCAGCACTGGCTTCATCCTCGTGCTTCCAAACGAGTGGGGCACTTCCAAAACTCAGCCATGGAGGCAGAACCATCCCTCTTCACACCCGGATTCACTGCTGATGTGTGGAGTCCACAAGGATTCCCTCATCCCCAGCACAGCTACAAAAGGGATGTTTATGAGTTTGGAGCATGGGTTCAGCTCCTGATGGGAAAGGGAAAATGTGCACGGGAGAGAAAGAAATCCAGCCAGGATCCTCTTCTCTGGAAGGGATGGAGAATATATAATTTTATGTGCAAACACAGAATGATGGAATGGTTTGGGTTGGAAGAGACCTTAAAGCTCATCTCATTCCACCCCCTGCCATGGCAGGGACACCTTCCACTACCCCAAATTCCTTCAAGCCCTATCCAACATGGCCTTGGACACTTCCAGGAATGAGGCAGCCTCATCTTCTCTGGAAAACCTGAGGCTCACCCTCCTGACAGTGAAGAATTTCTTCAGTTATCAAACCTAAATTTCCCCTCTTTCAGTTTGAACCCATTCCCCCTTGTCCTGCCACTCCAGCTCCTGATTCAGACATGCTGCTACACGGTGCCATCCCCTGAACCTCTTCCCTCTGCTTTGTTCCTGCTCATGTTCCACGTTTCCTTTGCCAGGATGAGGCTTTGTAAGGATTAGAGATGCCCTGAAGAAGTTTGGAGTCACCCTGCCAGGGGAGACAGGGACGTGTCTCGAGCTGCTCCTCCTCAGAGCCTGCACACAGGTACCTGCTGGTGTTTGTCCTCACACACATCCAGACATTCTGCACATGAAGCCAAAGAAAAACCCCCTCACACAGGAAAAAAAATGATTTGTGGAACCTGGATGGTGAATATGCAGTGAGCTAAATGCATCATCAGGGAGGAATATCTCTGCAGTCAATATAATTATTACTTCTGTCAGCTTCTTGCTAGAGACACTGAGGATTTCTTTCAGACTTGGGACAAGAAAACAAAGCACCTGATTTTTGTTTGCATATTCTTTATATAAAAGTCATTATTGGTGCAGCATTCTGTGACCTGTTCCTTTGACTGCAATGTTCAGTCATCAACCTCTTGCAAAGCTTCCTCCCACGACACATTTGTACAATGCCGAGACTTCTCTGGCATTTATGAAGCCCAGAAAAACAAATTCTTAATAGAAATCTAAGTCAGGAAAAAAGCAAACTTAAGAACCGCCTTTAAATGACTTTTCAAATGCCTTCACCTGGGATTTCTACAGCTCTTCACTCCTGTGGAACATCGGGAAATACCCAAGGGAATGACACGAGGTTGTGTCAGGGGAGGTTTGGGATGGATCTCAGGGAAAGGTTCTCCTGTGATTTTATGACCAGATCAACGAACCAAAACAGTTTCTAAAGTAAAGTTCTGTTTGGGAAACTCTGTGCTTCTGTTGCAATTTCAAATACACCTTGTAACTTTATTGCTGGGTAGACACTGCCTGATGCCTGCAGTGACATAAGTGAGCAGGAATACTGTGGGAAGAGGAAGATTTTCTCACTCACTGACATGAAATCACATGTCTAGACATAACTGCGTATTGTTTTAACAACTCAATTAGCTGAATTAACAACATTTAAACTTCTCCAGAAATCGCCATCTCTCATAAAACATCACCCAAAGCTGAAAGTAAGTTTGTTTTCTTTCTCCTTTCCCCCCCTACCTGGAAACATTTTGTGCATTAATGTGTCCTGAAATCATTTCTGAAATGCAAACATTGCCATCTCTCATAAAACATCGCCCAAAACTGAAGGTGGATTTGTTTTTTCTGCTTTCCCCCCGAATGAAAATAATTTGTGTATTAATCTGACCCTGAAATAATTTCCTCTGTGCTTTGTGGGCTAAGAAAAGTGACTCTAGAAGTGCCCTGTACAAAAGGATTCCTCCTTGCTCAGGGAGCTCAGGTTTGTGTTGAAGGAAGGTTTTGTCATTTATTTATGAATTTATGGATAATTAGTCCATAAGATACTCAGATTCCTCTTTGCTCAGTGCGTTAAGGGGTCCATGGTTTGTGCTGAAGGAAGGTTTTGTCATCTATTTATGTATTTATGGAGAATTGCCCCATAAGCTGCTCGGACAGACACATCCCGACGTGGGAAAGCCGGCACGTTCCCAGACAATAAGCTGGATTTGTGAGTGTTTGAACAAAGGAATAAAGACCTGCCAGTCCAAAGAAGACAAAACAACGCGTCTGAAAGCGCAGATTACAGACAGAAACCTTCCCTGCGTGTCAAATATCGGCAACGCAATCCCGGATCCCGATGGATCCCAATCCCTGAGTCCGGGCGAGCCCTGGCACGCTGGGCTCCCGCTGGCCGGGATCCAGCCCTGCACTGCGCTGGCATTTGTTCCGAGGGAGGCAGGGAGAGGAGGGAGAGCTTGGGTTAAATATAACTCGATAGCCTCCAGCAGAAACTCCGGCGGAGGAGCCGAGCGGGCGGGATCCGCCTGTTGAATCAGCAGCGCGCTCGGACTCCGCTTTTAGCTCGGGAAGGGCTAAAAGTGAGCGGGGGAAATGGGCTGGAATACGCGAAAGCAGCTCTGTTTATGGGCCTGTATCAGCAGGGAAAACATGTTGTGATTAAACGTGGCAGCTGTCGGTGCTCCGAGGTGTTACAAGCAGGGGGCTATTTAAAGACAATGACTGGCGCCGTCTATTCTGCCGCGATGGAGCCGCCTTTGTGGCAGCCCCGAAGTTATTTTGTGGCAGAAAGTGACTTTTAGTGGCAGGGAATACCCTCAGTTGGAGCATTTCCACCAAAAAGCCAGGACACACGACGTCATCAGAGACACTGGCTGCTCAATGATCACAGAAGAACAGGTTGGGTTGGAAGGGAGCTGAAATCCCACCTCGTTCCACCCCCTGCCATGGGCAGGGACACCTTCCACTATCCCAGGTTGCTCCAAGCCCCGTCCAGCCCGGCCTTGGACACTGCCAGGGATGGGTCTGATCGTGTTTACACACACAAAAGGACACAGAAAGTGCATTTCTGATGTACCTTCACATACCTAATACACGATTTAACAGCGACTTTCTCTAGACCACACTCAGCCTTCTTGGGATGGGTGACCCCAAACTTCCCTCCCAGCCCGGCTGTAGGGGCTCAGCGTGGTGCCAAGTCCCTTGATGAAGGAGGGGCCTCCATTTATGGGCCAAATCTGCAAATTCATATGGCAATCCTACAGCTTTACAAAGCAATCCTACAAATTTATATGGCAATCCTACAAAACAGTCTAAGAGTGCAAATCTGATGCTAAAGGAGAACAAACTGCTGCTGGCCATGGCCCCAGTGTGCTGCCTGCAGGTCTCACCCCCTCTCCAGGTGCTCTGGATTTCCCACTGGCTCGGACCCTTCCCCAGGAACAGAGCTGGCACACAGGGCCCCAGCACAGGGACACGCTCCTGTGAGAGGAATTCATGAGATGCAAATGGCCCAGCAGGGAGATGCAGAGCAGGGACTGTCTGTGGGAGTCCCCGGTGGCTGCGAGGGACCTGGCTCTGGCTTTCCTCGGTGGCAGTGGATGCTCCTATCCCCATCCCCAAAGCACACTGGGATCATTCCTGTTTTGCAGGAAGCAAGCAGGGACAAAGAAATTCCAGCTGTCAACCCCTTCTGTCTGTGCTTTCAGCCTTCAGGCCAAGATCCTGTTGTTACCTGAGAACCCAGATGCCGATTAAAAAGATGAGCAGTTCCAAACCCCACAGTTACGGGAACAGCTTTGAGAACACCAACTCCAACGGCTTAAAATAACAAACCCCCAGAGCCTGCCCACAGCTGTGCAACCCCAAGGCAAATGTAGCACATCTCACAGAATTCCAATACATCTCCCATCCCTCAGGACAGCGACACTGAGAGGTAAAGACACAGCTGGATGTTTTTTTTAAAAACCTGAACTAAGATTTTCACGTATCCAACTCCCCACAGGATGGTCTTCCAAAGTCCTACATGGTCCTGCCTTGGGGGTTTTGCCTCACCTGCCACCCAGAAATCAAACTCTGTTCATCCCAAATTCTCTCAGCAGACACAGAGGTTGATTCAACCCATCTTGAACCGAGGTAACCATGAAAGAGCCTCCCAAAATGCCTCCCCTTCCACAGACTGCCTTCTACTAAACGTGGCATTTTAAAATAAAACCTGAGACTGAACTGATCCTAAACTGACTGAAGCAAACTCACATCGAAAAGTGAAACAGCAGAAGCGGAGAGGGAAGCCCAGGAGCTTAAGGTCGGTATTTTAAGACTGATTTTTTTTCCCCTTTTTTTTCTAAGCCAGACGTTACTCTCCATTCTCAAATGATTTGTAACCAAGATAGAGTTGAAAAGTTTGGGCAGAAGCAGATGCAAAAAGCCTCGACTAAACGATTCTGAAGCTGAGCTCTCAGTTTAATCTACCAGTTAAAGCCTCAGTTTAAGGACATTCTAAATGCAAAAAGGTAAAGTAGATTTAACAATATTTTTAAAAATTATTATTTATTCTGCTCTTTAATTAGTAAGCCTCGCCTCTTTCAATAGCAAAGCCAAAATAAAGGCTTCAGAGTGCCGTCTAAATAAAAAGAATGGAAAGATTTAATCAGGCAGCAGGAACTCACGCTTGAAAGAGGCAGGTCCACAAAATCCCACTCTAGCAGGAGATGAATCTTGTTTCACAACACACTTTATTCAAAACAAACAGGAGAAACCGCGTCAAGAACAGGCGGCAGATGCTTGCAAATAGGTCTCGCTGCGATTTTCCCTCGTTTCTAAGACCGACACGAAAGCGAACGCCGGGATCTCCCAGCTCTGGCAAACTCCAGGGATGAGCTGGAGTTGAAACCACCTCCCTCCACCCCTAAAGAGGAGGAGGAGCGCTCGGGGGGGGACGGGGACAGCAGGGAAAGAGGGACGGAGGACAGCACAGGGAGGTGGACGGGGACAGCACAGAGAGAGGGAGAGCACGGAGAAGGGCACGGGGACAGTACGGAGGGGTGCCGGCTCCGAACCCAGCGGAGCCGCTGCCCTGTGCCCCCTCCCGACCCTGACCGGACACTTTGGGGCTCGCACCCCCCCGGAGCCGGGTGGGACCCCCCGGCAGAGCCGCGTCCCTGCCGCCCGCGGAGCCGGGAGCGCGGCGTTCCGGGAAGCCCCGCGCCGGGAGCGGCGGAGCCGCGCCCCCCCCGCCGGCCGGGCGGTGTCGGTTCCCGTGCCCGGGCGGGGCCGCGCTGCGGGCGGTGCCCCGGGGCAGCGGCACCGGCCCGGGGAGGGGGAATCCCGGGGCGGTTCGGCGGTGCCGCCTCCGCCGCTCCCCCGCTCCCAACTTTCCGGGGGCGGCGCGACCGGCGCCCCCCGCCGCGGCGGGACCGCGCATCCCGCGCCGGGACAAGCGGGGTCCGCGCTGCCGGCCCGGCCCGCACCGGCCCCGCGGAGGACGCGGAGACCGCGCACATCCCCTGCACCACCCCCCCCGCCCGCGGTCCCACATCCAGCCCGTCATGGGGCGGCCCCGCTCACCTGCCGTCCCCGCCGGGTGCTGCGGGCTGCGCTGGGCTCCGGCCGCCGGGGCCGCGCGTTGCCGCCGTTGGCAAGTAACAGTCTCCAGGGCTACGGTCACTATGGCGCCGGGCGCCGGGTCTCGAGGCAACTGTTGCTACCCCGGCCCCGCGCGTCACCGCCCAGCCCCGCCCCTCAGTAGGCGGGCCCAGCGCTTCGCCCCTGTCCATTGGTGGAGCGCCTGTCCGTCATTGGGTAGGGCGGGACTCGGCGCGGGAGGACCAATGGCGTGGCGGAGGGGGCGTGGCCATCGGTTGGCGCGCGGTTTGGCGCCTCGGCGCGGGGCGGGGCGGGCGCGTGACGCGCGCGCGCGCGCGGTGAGGGAAGGGGGGGAGCGGGGGGGAGCGGGGGGGGGCGGGGTCAGCTCGCGCGCCTCGATGATTTCACCTCAATAAATCAATAAAAAAACCCCCAGAAAGTTGATTTTCCCGCTGTTAAACATTACAGAGTGGCGGGCTGGCGGTTTCTCCCGTTGCCGCTGTTTTGGTTTTTTTTTTGTTAATGACATCAAGCCGTTGTCATGGCGACGGGGCGTGACGTCACCGACAACAACGCACGGGGGCGGGTGGGAAAAGGGGGATTTGGGGCGGATTGAGGGGGAATATCGGTGAATTGCAGCGCTCCGCCCCCGGGCCCGGCCCCTCCCGTCCTGGATCGCGGCCCCGGCAGCGCCCGGAGCTCGGGGGGACTGAGGGGAGAGGCTGCAGCAGCGCCCTGTGACATCGAATCGTCATCTAGGGACAAACGGACCGAGCCCAGTGCTGGGGCTGCGACAGAAGGACCTGGAGCTGCTGGAGAGAGTCCAGAGAAAGCCACGGGGATGCTCCCAGGGGCTGGAGCCCCTCTGGAGCCAGGCTGGGAGAGCTGGGGGTGCTCACCTGGAGAGGAGAAGGCTCCAGGGAGGGCTCCGAGCCCCTTGCAGGGCCTAAAGGGGCTCCAGGAGAGCTGCAGAGGGACTGGGGACAAGGCCTGGAGGGACAGGACCCAGGGAATGGCTTCCCAGTGCCAGAGGGATGGGATATTGGGAAGGAGTTGTTCCCTGGGAGGGTGGGGAGGCGCTGGGATGGAATTCCCGGAGCAGCTGGGGCTGCCCCTGGATCCCTGGCAGTGCCCAAGGCCAGGCTGGATGGTCCTCTGCTGCCCACATCCTGTCCTGTTTTATTTTGTCAGTGAAACCCTACCCAGGCTCTAGGTTGCTCTCATAGTTTTTGAATGCAGGTGCTGCCAAGGAAAGCAGCATTTTTTACAAAGCTTACAAAATATCTCTGTTTGTGGGGCTTTTATGGGTTTTCCCCCACAGTTAAACTCAGCAGAATCACCACCAATTGCTCTGAAAAATCCCCATCAGGAATTTCACGATTTCCAGGATCACCTTCCTGACATGCAATAAAAAAAAGCTTTTATGATGTATTTTTTCTGCAACGTTTTCTGAAAAGTATGTCCCAGCCTCAGCCAAGGAAGTGTGTGGAATTTGTACCCATGGAGACTCCAATAACACAGCTCACTCCAAACACCACAGGATTATTACTTTTCTTACCTAACACTTCGGGAAAGGAGTTACTGGAAAAGGAAGTGACTGAGCAAGGCAATATAAATGGGAGGCACTGGTTGGCGTGTGGTCCATCTGCAGATTTGGGGTTGCTGTTCCTGCTTTTGAGAGATTATCCCAAGAATTACACTGGAAAAATTAATGGGTTGTAGATGCTTAAGCCATGGTTATTTAAAAGGGACAGCTTTTAGGTGAGGGGAAACATACAGTAAAATAGAAAACAGAGATGGAATTGTTGTTGAGAAGTCATCTAGTACCTATAAACATCCACCTTTACTCCTGGAAACTGAGGCCAGATTAATAGATTTGCCTTAAAACCTCCTGGTGTGTTTGAAGGTTGCTCTCATTCCTTCCCTCAATCTCTTGTTTTACAAATGAAGCAATCCTTTGGTTTTCCCGCTGGAAAAATCTAGGCCTTTCCCAAAAACCACGCAATAAACAGCTATTTTTTTAATCCTGTGGTCACTTATTCCTGCTTGAGCACCGTGCATTGGGTTCGACCACACTGAATTGCAGCATGCTGATTTTGAATTATCACTCAAATTTCCCGAGAGCTGAATGAAATTCCTCAGTCCTCTCCCCTTTAGTATCACCTCCAGTGTGTTGTTGCAGCTCTGTTACCACTTCAATTTTTAGGGCACAATTCCCCACTGAGCAGCGCCTGTTCCTCTGGAAAAGAAATGTAAAACGCATTTGGACGTGCTCCTGTTCTTCCCAGAGCGCCGATTATTGGGTGAAACCCAAAGCACAGGTGACAACAACATCCTGAAATTCCCACGATCACAGTGATGCCTTTTCCTGGCCTTAAAATCAAGAGTCATACACAGTTAGAAGGGGGAAAGGGATTTTACCTTGGTGTTTATTTTAAGGATCCTTAGGTGCACACGTCCAGGTCATGTGCATCGAGATGCACCCTGCCGAGTCTCTCTCTCTCTCTGTCCCCCTCCTCAACATTGGGTATAACATTGTAGGTTTTTACTAATTAGCATATCTATCAAAGATTCCCCAATGAGAGGCTCAAGTGAGCCCCCCTCCCCAAGGAACCTTCCCCTGTTGGTTCTGTCTTGGTTTACAGAATGTGTTCTGGAGAGGACCTTGGCCTCTGGGGCACACTGATCCCTGGCTATGAAGCTTCTAAAATGTTGAGTCTCTCAGCTTGACAAACAAGTCCAAGAATGTAGGCAAAAAGCACTAGGAATACAGAAGTTGTAAAAAGGTATAACAGGGGTATAAAAGAAAAAGGCAAAAATCTTCATGGCATCAACAGAGCCATTAAGGCTGGAAAAGCCCTCTGAGATCATCAAATCCAACCAGCAACCCAGCACTGCCAAGGCCACCATCAACCCTGTCCCCAAGTGCCACAGCCACGTATTTTTGAACGCTTGAAAATTCTCGGTAATGCCCAGCACACCTCGGAGAGAGCCCTGCAGCCGCTGGGAGCCAGGCAGTTCCCTGCTGGGATCCCAGGGAATCATCACAGCGCTGTTATTTTTAATTAGGGACCTGTCTGCCACCTCTTGTGCCAAACTGATCACAGGCAGTAAGTTTTGCCTTGTTTCTTCCAGCCTGTTCATGAGCCAGATCTCACTCCTCTCACGCAGTACCGGGGTCTGGGGGAAGGAGATTCGTTTTAAAAAGTTGTTGGTAAAGAAAGAGAAGTTTGATTTTTCTCTTTTCTCTCAGAGGAGCAGTTTGCTGCAGCTGTCTCTGCTACCCACAGGAGGGCAAACTTTCCTCAAAGCAAACTGGAATTCAGCTCAAACCCAATCCCGCCCAGAGATCTCATTGATTGACTTGATTTCACTAAAGGGAGGTTTTGACAGAAAAAGAGTATTTTGATGAAAGCAAATTCCTTGTAAAGGTAGTGGGATCCTTCGAAATCTTGTGTTTATCCATGAAAAATAGCATTGTTTTGGGTGCTGGAAATGAAACCTTAACTGAAACTATTCCTTTGAATTGTTTCCTGAGTAAAAAAAATCCCCAGAGGACTGAAAACAAAAAACCCTAAAGATTTGCCTTTGGGATTTTTGCTTGTTTTAAACGGGAGAATCCCTATTCCTACACAGGTACCAACCCACTGAGCACTTTCCTACCTGGGAGATTTCTGTGCCAGCTCCCCCCCATCCCTGGAGGTGATTCTGGGATTCTGGGATTCTCTCCATGCTGTGTTTTACTGCTGGGTGAGCTCAGTGCAGAACATTTGGAGCCAGAACTGGAGCCTCTCTGTGTCCCCTGTCCCACAGGATCAACAGCACCATCCCATGCGAGTTACGAGGATCATCTCACCTGTGAGCGTGGATTTTCCCTTTAATACACCAGCAATAAAATTAAACCTCACCATCACTTCATTCACGATCATTTCAAGTTGTGGTGCATGTGGGAGATGTCCTGGTTTTGCGGGCAGGGATGCACTTTGGAACAGATTAAATCTCCATTCCAGCTATTTCCAATGAAACTCCAGTGGGACTGGTGCAAGCTGCAGCTTTTCCTTCAGGGAGCTGCCACATCCCATGGGTTGATAACCCTGGGTGAGATCCTGCTCCAAGCACGGCGCCAGGGCTGCGTTTTCTGCATCACAAACTCGCTGCTGGTCAGACAGCAACATTCTTCAGTGCTTTTGGCTGGGCTTGAATGGAGAAATCTGTTGAGTGTGGCTGTGCCAAGGCCGTGCTGGAATTCCCCAGTGGCACCGTACCCTGTCGTGCCCTGCCCACGTGTCTCTCCAGCAGGAAAATGAATTCCAGACTGTTACAGGGTGCTCTGTCCTGTCCTGGCAGTGGCCCAGAGCATTGTTTTCCTCCAACCTGGAAGCAAACAGGTGAGTGCTGAAGGTGGGAGAAACCAGAGAGGGTGTTCAGCCCTTCCCGTGCTCTTTTTCCTGCCTCACTTGGGTTGTATCCCGACAATCCCTGGCAGAGGCTTCCCTGCACAACGTGGGATTTGGAAAGGTCGCTCTTCTCAACCTCACATCTTCCCCCTAACAAGTTTTTAGCACAGCTAAAACCCCAAATGTTCTCTTCCCCCCCCCACCCCACTCTGGAAATTTCCTTTCATGAGATTTAAAGGACCGAACATTCATCTGCAGTTTTATCTGTTTGGTTTGGCCGTAGCTGCCTGGAAATTCCACAAAAAACACTGGATAAAGTCATGGAAAAGAAAAAACAGTGCCTGTGGGTTTTTGTGTGTGCCACTCCCTGCAGGGAGCTGCAGCCTCCTGAGCCCACGGAAGGAGGATGTGTCCACAACTTGGATGTAATCAAGTGCAGTCATGTTGATATGACTAAATCCACGCAGCTTCTGTCAACACAGCTCCTGCATGGAGGCAACAGATGTGGAATTACACCCTCGGTGACTGAATAGCCCCCGTGCAGGATTTAAATGGAATTTCTGCCCCAAGCACAGGGTTTCTGGTGAGTGAGCTTGAATGAGGCTCCTCTCATTCCTCAGGAAACCACAGGGGCTGAGAGCAGAGTGACCAGGAGCCTTGAGGGGGTGGTGGATGGGATCAGAATGAGGGGCCTGGGTGATGTGGTGGGGAGGGGGCACAAAATCAGCAAAACGCACGGCAGTGGCACCTTCAGCACCTGCACGGCAATAAAGAGGAACCTCTGAGGCACCTGGAGACAACCTCCTCTGCTGCTCCTCATCAGACCCTTCCCCAGCTCCATTCCCTTCCCTGGACACATTCCAGCCCCTCAATGTCCTTCTAATTATGAGGGGCCCAAAACAACCCAGGATTTGATGTGTGGCCCCAGCAGTGCCCAGCACAGGGGGAGGGTGCTGCCCTGATCCTGCTGGCCACTGGTACAAGCCAGGATGCCACTGGTCTTCTTGGCCCCCTGGGCACACTGCTGGAAGCTTGGAATCTGAATATTGAGCAGAAAGGTTCAGTTTGTTGACAAGGGGAAGCTCAACATCCTCGTGGCTGTGAGAGTCTTAAAGCTCTGTAACTGTTTTACTCTGGTGAGTTCATGATTAAAAACCACAGAAAATGATTAAGTGGCCCTGTGGATTATTAACATCTCGGGCTGAATTGCAGGTGCAGAGGTCTCGCACCTCACTCCAGCTCAGTCAACCATCAGCAGAAAGTTGTCAGCTTGTGTTGCCCCCCGGCTCCTGGGGCAGCACCTGGCCCATGTCACCAAGGGACGTTTCTGTGCCACTGCTGCTGGTCACTCGTTCATCCCTTTCCTGCTTACAGCACAGCCTGAGTGGGGAGGGCAGCTGGGGCACAGCCCTGCCCTGCCTGGCAAACATTGTGGCACCACTGCCACCAAGTCCCGTGGCTTGGGGATGGAGGAGCATCCCGCTGCTCTCGGCCTCCAGCAGCGAGAGAAAAGACAGAATTCGATTTTTACTGGAGTTCTGGTGGTGCAGTTGGATTTGTTTCTGAGGTTACAAGCAACTCTTCTCCGTGCAACTTCTGTATCCATCTCATTTTAGAGCAAATGGCTTTCCAAAGAATTCTTTTCCAAAACTGGGATTACCTGTGGGCATAGTTAGTGTTGCAATTTGGGTTTAGGTTTAATGTTCAGAGGATATAGGCACAGCCTCTGAAATGAGGTGATATCTAACAGCAAACTAAATAATTATACAGCCAAGAAATCCTAATTCTCCACTGCTTTTCAGGCTTTATAAATACGTATTCCACACACTACACTTTGCATATTGCATAAACAGCCTTTGCCCTCTCTGTGTTCAAAATCCACGAGTGTGCAGTTTTTAATGAGTATTTTAAAAAAATTAAAAAGGAGTTTATGCCCATTACAGGCCAGGGTAAGTAGTTTTTGCCCTGTTTTGTTTATGAGAATTGCAGAAGACTCATTTAATCACAGACAGGCAGATAAAGGTCAGTTATCAGCTGGTGTGTCCTGCTGATGAGTCCTTGGCTTTGCTGATTTATGACAGTTGAGAGTTGGATATTAACCTAGAGCATAATTTGGTGGGGATTTTAGTGTGTGTGTGCCTTTTTGTTGTGTTTGAGTGCTTTTGGGCTGCGTGTTTTTTTGGGGTTTTCCAGTATTTCCCACACCTGTTTCCTGTAGACCCTTTCACACGACCAGAAAAGATGTTGCAAGGCCTTGATGGGAAAGACACCGTGAGCAGTTGAAGTCTACAAATGACTCAAGTATAAAGACACTTCTGTCTCCCTTCCTGCCTTGTGACCACGAGGTTTCCAGCCTGTTTCCTCATCACATCCATCTTCTCCTTGTGTCCAGCTTCAAGTGGAAATTGCTGAAATATTTCATTTCCCCCCATGCCCTGTTATCTTCCAAGTCAACGTCCTGAGGTGCAACAACTCGGGTTGAGTCACTTGCCACCAGCGACTCTGGAGCTGGGAATTCGGGAGCATTATCAGAGGAATGCTAGCCCAGAACAGCTCCCAAATCCAGTGCCAGGGCTGGTGATAAGAGTGAGAATTATGTAAACTGTCTTGGGCAATTCAGATGGTCAGACAGGGCTTGTTCCGTACGGGGAATGATTAAGCTGAAGAAGAAACTTATTTCCACTCTCTGTGTCCACAGGAAGGGATGATGCTTTGCTTGAGGTAGGAAAGGAAAGAACTTGCAAATGGAAATTTCACTGGGGTGATGTTCTGTAGGGCACAGGAAAGCCGTGGCTGAGGTGAAGGAGAAGCAGCAGCCAGCCCGTGTCTCGCCACCAAACCTGTGCCCCGGCGTCCCTACCCACAGTGGGGTGGTTTGAAATGCACAAACCTGGAATCCCCACGGCCCCAGTCTGCTTTTATCCTGGGCCTTTGCTCTTATCCTGATGCTCTTGTGAGGGACAGCTCTGTCCCTGCTGGCATCTCCCCCTGCCTTAGTCATGTGAAATAGCTGGAAATGTCAAGGTGAGGCAGAAGTGTGAAGATATCATGGAATTATTTAGGTTGGAAAAGACCCTTAAAATCGCCAAGGTCAATAATCTAACACTGCCAGCCCACCACTAAACCATGGCCCTAAGTGCCACATCTCCACATCTTTTAAACCCCTCCAGGAAGGTGTCTACACTTGGAAAAAAGTGACTTTTATCACAGAGGCAAAAATCTGTAACATCCCAGCACAGAGAGCCCAGACACTGCTGTAACTCACCCCAGCAGACCATGAACTGAAGGCTTTGTGTGCGTTCTCACCACACATTCACCAACAGGAGCAAAATGGATTCTGTGGAGGTTTTGGTCCTCCCCTTGAGGTCGAGCCTGTGTTATCAGCAGAGCTAGAGGCTGCTGAACCTGCAGCCACCTCCTCCCTCTTGTTCTTGTGCCACAAGAAATGACCCAGTCCAGCCAAAGCGGGGTCACCCGGAGCAGGTGACACAGGAACGCGCCGAGATGGGTTTGGGATGTCTCCAGAGAGGGAGACTCCACAACCTCTCTGGGCAGCTGTTCCAGTGCTCAGCCACCCTCAACATAAAGTTCTTCCTCATGTTGAGGTGTTTGTCTTGTGTTTCAGTTTGTGCCCATTACTCCTCGTCCTGTCACTGGGCACGACCGAGCAGTGGCACCATCCTCTTTGCACCCGCCTTGGAGATATTTTATATGCATTGATGGGATCCTCTCTCAGCCTTCTCTTCTCTGGACTAACCAGGCTCAGCTCCCACAGTCTCTCCTCATCTGAGATGCTCCCGACTCCTCATCATCTTTGTGGCATCTGCTGGATCCTCTCCAGTCGCTGCTTGTCTTTCTTGAACCATGGAGCCAGAACTGAACACTGGACACTGCTCCAGATGTGCCTCACTAGGACCAAGGAGCAGGATCACTCCTATCCTGCTGGCCACACTCTTCCCAATGCTCCCAGGGTCCCATTGTCCCTCCTGGGTTTGTAATCCCCTCCCTGCAGAGCTGCTCTCCACTGGGTCACCGCCAGCTTGTCCTGGTCCTGGTTCCTTCACTTTCCTGGAGCTGCTGGAGCCACCTTGCTCCTGGTGCCTCAGAAAGCGAGAACCCCGTGGCTCCCTAGGAGTTAATTCCTGGCAAATACAGAGCCAGCAAAGGAGCTGTTTGACCAGAGACCCAGTCACTCCGGTGCATTTGCTATTCCAAGCCTAACAACTCCCTGTTTGTTTATAAAGGGCTGTGTTATCACCAATCAATAATAACTCCACAGTATTAACCCCTCTCCTGCCTGCGGCAGGGCTGCCCCAGGACCACCTGGGCTCATCTCTGCTCTAACCTGGTCCCTCACCACCAGCGTGGTCCCCTTTGGCCCCAGAACCAGCAGGAGTTCAGCAACCACCACAGGATCTATCTTGGGAGTGATGCAACCTCGGTTTGATGGGCAAGGACACAGGGAGCACTAAAAAAGCCGCTCACCCGAGGTAATTTGTTGGCTCAGGGAATGGCCAAAAATAGACTCTTGCCACTTGAGTTAACCTTTGGGCTGTGCCCCTGGAGCTCTCCTTGGTTCACTGGGAATTTTGTGCCCCTCATCAGCACAGCAGGTCCTGGCTGAGGATCAGGGCAGGCTGGAGTGTGAGGGTCAGGAGTCTGTGAATTTTACAGATCTCACCAACAGCTCCTTTGTCTTCCTCTTCAAAATAAATTCACTGTCTGAATGAGAGCGGAGCCACATTGGAGGGGCTGCAGAGAGGAGGAGGTGAGACAGCTGGGGAGAGATGGGAGCGTGGAGGAGCTGCAAGGGAAGGCTCAAAGTGCAAATGGGAAACAGCCAACACAGCAGGAACTGGGGGTGCCTGGGCCAGAGGACAGTGCAGGGCTCCTGAGGCTGCCTTGGCACCCCAGTCTTGCTGTGCTGATGCTGTTTTACAGCTGCAATATCGCCAGCACGGCTCTGTCCTCTGGCCCTGCTGCTGCTCCAGCTGCAGCCTGACCTTCTGGCAGGAGCTTCCCTAATTACATATTCCTCAGGTTTGCTCATCAGCTGAACGGTGAGAACCATACCCTCCCCTCCCTGTGTGAGTGGGGAATGTCTCTGGGCAGTGGGAGGAGGCAGAGAAGAATTCACAGGGAAAAAAACAACGGCTTGGAATTCTTGGCCTGGCACCAGAAAAATAGCAGCAATAATCCATTTCACAGATACAGCTGTTTTCCTAACAGGATAAACAAAATCCTGGCTTTTCTGCAGCTTTATCAGCCAGGAACAACTGAGAACAGTTAGATGGATCCACCTGATCATAACCCTTAAAAACAAACAAACAAATAAATAAATATGTACTGTTGGACTCCAGCTTAAACAAGCAAGAAGGGAGGGCAGGAGATGGTGGAGCTGCCACCAGACCACAGGTTCTGCCCCAGTCTGGTAATGGGGGCCTGGACATCACGGCCAGAGCTGCCCCGTGCTTGTGCTTGTGGTGCTGCTCAGCAGCTCCAGCCCGTGTCCTTGGTTTGTGCTGATTGGAAAACAACAGCACGGGGCTGGTTTGTTCAGGGCTGTGCTCTGCCAGCCCCCACACTGCTCCTCCCTGGAGTACAGGGGGCCTCCCATCCCCTGTATCCCTAAATCTAAAAACCCACTTTGATCCTTCCCTGGAGATTTCTGCTCCACGTTGGACTGTTCTGCTCCACCTGTGGTTGGAGCACATTTTACATCTTGCCCTGTCCAGAATGGCCCAAGAGCATCTTTATGAACCATCTCCTGTTTCATTTGGTCAGTGTTGTTATAGCTCAGGGCCCCATTTGAAAATCTTTTTCACAGAATCACAGAATCATTAGGGCTGGAAAAGACCTCTAAAACCATCAAACCCAACTGCCAGCCTGTGGTCACCACTAAATCATGTGTCCAAATGGCACATCCACGTGTTTTTGGAACATTTCCAGGGATTGCGACTCCACCACTGCCCTGCGCAGCCTGTTCCAATGATTTACAACCTTTTCCATGAAGAAATTTTCCCTGATGTCCAATCTAGACCTCCCCTGGCGCAACTTGAGGCCGTTTCCTCTCGTCCTATTGAACCTCGCCCTTAACCTCACTTCATTTAAGGGAAAAAAACAGCTTCCAGAAGCATCCCGACTATCATCCTCCTCTTCCCGAAAACTTCTGCTGCGACCACCAAAGCACCCCAGGTGCTCCAGAGCTTCACGCTGTTCCAGCACAGCCTGGGGCAGTGTTTGGGCTGTGTTCCAGGCACAGAAACAGCCGATTCCCGGTGTCCCGCACCGCCGATCCCCGACTGCCGCTGTCCCGGACACCGCGCCGGGCACTGACCGCGGGTAACCCGCGCCGCGGAGGGAGGGGGCGTGTCCTGGGCGTTATTGACAGCCGCCTCCTCCAATCGCGCGGCGGTGCGCTCCACCCCCCGCCAATGGGGCGTGGCTTCACCTCTGCCCACCGCCGTCTCGCCCAATGGGGTGTTCCGAAAGGGCGGGGTGGGCGGGGCGGAACGGAAATGGCCGCGCCCCCGAGGGTGAGCGCTCTAAAGGGCTCCGCCCGGCGGGCGCGCGCGGGAGCTGCTGAGGGGCCGCGCGCGCGCCCGCCGGGCCCGGAGGTAACGCGCGGTCCTAAAGCCCGACCCCGGCCCGGGGCTGAGGGAGGGAAGGGGGATCCCCACTCCACACAAGCCCTCTGGGTGTTCCCCGCTGCGTGTGGGGTGCCCGCCCGCCGCGGGGGTTGCAGTGTGGGGTTCACCATGCCGGCAGATGCTTCTCGTGATGTGTCTTTTGTGGGTGGGTGTCTGGGCAGCGGGGTGGGGAAATTCTTGGTGGTTTTAGGTTAAATGAACAGGGGGTGGGTTGGGGGCGACTCCCCCCTAGCCCCCTGTCAGGGCAGGAGGTGGTCTGAGGAGAAGGGCTGTCCCTTCCCCTGTGCCGTCCAGGAACCCATCGTGAGGGACTGTGAGGTGTGCTGGGAGCTTGGGATGCTCTGAGATGACCCGAGAGATTGGGAATGCTCTATGAGGTGACCTGAGGGATCGGGGACGCTTCATGAGGTTAGCTGAGAGTTTGGGATGCTCTATGAGGTGACCTGGGAGATTGGGAATGCTCTATGAGGTGACCTGAGGGATCGGGGGTGCTCCGTGAGGTGACCCGAGTGCTCGGGATGCTCGGTGAGGTGCTCGGAGAGTTTTGGGTGCTGTGAGGTGACCCGAGTGCTCGGGATGCTCGGTGAGGTGCTCGGAGAGTTTTGGGTGCTGTGAGGTGACCCGAGTGCTCGGGATGTTCCTGTGCCAGCTCCCAGCGGACACAAAGCCACGCGTGGGAGCCGGCGGAACACAGCTGGTGCCTCTGTGGAAACACAGCCCCGTGCTTTCCTGCTCGGCCTGAGGGGATTTCCCCCCCGCCGGCGACCGTGCAGATGGTGTGGTGGAGCAAAAGCTTAGGAAAGAGGAGCCTGGCTCAGCCTCCTGGTGAGTCACACTGCTGGGGAATTCACCTGGAATATCCCGCTGTCCTGGAGAAGCAGTGAAATGGAGAGTTCTGTGCTTGTCTGCGTGGCCGGGGAGCTGGGCCTGGCTGACCAAGTGATGGGCAGTGGGCAGCTTTCTCCGGCCAAAGCTCAGCTCTGAAGGTGCTGTGGTGGAGGCAGGTGCCTGTCTGCAGTCGTGACAGTCACTCGTTGTCCTTACAGAGGTTGAAGTTACTTTTCCTCCTGTTTTCTCCACCCCAGCACATGTGGTCAGTGGTGCTGCCAAGGACAAAACCTTCAGTGCTCAGGAAGCTTTTATCACCGCCTCCTTTAGAAACTGAGTTTATTTAAGAGGAAGAAGAGTGGGTTGCTCAGCTTTTGTTTCCTCGCTTAGTAAATCTTTAAAGGTAACAAAGGAACAAAGAGGCCCAAGTTTCACTTTTGATGGTGATGTGGCAATTGCATGGAACCGCTCTGGACAGCGAGAACTGGAGCAGAGCGGATGTGGTGCCTTTACTGGTTAAAGAAATCAGCCACAGGAAGCCGAGTGGGGCCGTGCTGGAAAATGTCAAGTGGCTGATAACGTATTCAGTAATTTGAATTTGAACTGGTGTTGTTGAAGCTCTGTGTGTTTTAGGTAAAGGTGTGTCCAAAGCCTGTTAGAAATGAAAGCTCCACTGCCTGCCCCGTTCACTGTCATGAGTCTGCACATCCTCAGACCTTTATTCTGCTTTGTCAGTGAAGCCCCATAGTGTTTCCAATTCTTCCAGTTCTTCTGGGTCACGGTGCTCCCTCAAAGCAGAACACATTTTTATTTAAATTATTTAAGGAGTCAGACAGGCTTAATTAAAAGGGACGTTTCTCCCCACAGGTTTTTGTTTGGGTGTGTGTTCCCCATGTTCCCGAACACCTATGGTACATCATGGTGTGTTAATTCCTCAGGGAACAGCATGGGGTGGGAGAGGAGCATTTGGGGTCCCAGAGTTACACCTGGCTCTGGTGAACCATGGACTGTTTCGGGGTGGAAAGGACCTTAAAGATCATCCTCTCCCAACCCTGGAACACGTGTGATTTCCAGTGGCTTGTGTTTGTAACTAAGCATCAGGGAGGGAAGGGCCAAGCTGCAGTGCTGAGCAGAGCTAGGGAAGAGTCTGTATATATTAGTAAATATTTGCTTCTAACCTGAATTTATTGGATAAAATGTATGTCTGGTCTGGGATCTGGTTTGGGAAGCTGCACAGTCAGGTTGGACTTCAGTTCTTGGTGCAAGTGTACCCAGGGTTGTGCACAGTGAGGGCAGGACACAGGGATGGTCTCCACTGGGAGGAGCTTTTTGCTCTTGAGTGACTGAAGGTGATGCAGAAAGCCTACCATGGACATGAAACTTAGAGGGATGGAACACTTCTGCTGTGAGGAAAGGGTGAGAGAATTGGGATTGTTCAGCCTGGAGAAGAGAAGCTTTGAGGTGACCTAATTGTGGCCTTCCAGGACCTGAAGGGAGGCAGCAAGAAAACTAGAGAGAGAGAGGGAGAGACTTTAAAAGGGCCTGGAGTGCCAGAACAAGGGGCATTGGCCTCCCACTGACAGAGGGCAGGTGGGTGAGGGTGGGGAGGCCCAGGCTGGCACAGGGTGCCCAGAGCAGCTGTGGCTGCCCCTGGATCCCTGGAAGTGTCCAAGGCCGGGTTGGATGGGGCTTGGAGCAGCCTGGGACAGTGGAAGGTGTCCCTGCCCACGGCAGGTGGGGAATGGGGTATTCTTTAAGGTCCCTTCCCATCCAAACCATCCCGGGATGCTGTGATTCCCTGATAGCTGGAGTGAGAACGCCTCCCCCTTTCCCTTGAAACTGCGTTGCTGCACTAAAGCACAGCTGGCAAGAGAAACGCTGTAATTAGTGCAGAGGCCAAAGCTTCCCTCAGGGGCACTGGGGTGCCCTGAACCCCTGGCTTTGGGGTGCTGGGAAGGAAAGTGGGAGCAGCATTGCGAAAGGGGGTCAGGAGTGACGGCGGCTGCTGCGGTCCGTCCCTCCTGGGCTCTGCTCGGCTTTTCCTTGAGCAAGAGAGGCCGTGGGGACAGCTCGGGTGGCACCGCGGGTGCGTTTGCTCTGCCACGGGTGCGTTTGGGCTGCTCCGGGCTGGGCAGGTCTGAGTGGCTGCTCCGAGCACGGGGCTGCTGATACAACACCCTCTTCTCACACTCCCAATAAAGCGCTCTGGTGTTCCAGCCCAGAACGGGGTGTGGGGCAGCGTCTGCCAGTTACCTCGGCGCTTCGGAATGGGGTTTTTTTTTGCAGCCATCCCCCTCTCAGCTGCTCGTGAATTAAACTATTTTTGGCGTGGTGACTCGCAGGCTGTAGCAGAGAGCGGCGTGAGCAGCAACGTGTCCTTGCGCAGATGAGTAAGCGGAAAGGGGGACGTCTCTGAGTTGTGGCTGGCGTGGCTTTCCCCTCCCGGCAGAGGCAGGAGGCTGCAGCGTGGCTGGGTCGCATTTATGAGATAAAAAGACTCTTTCCTTTCTCTCCTGTCCCTCATCGACATGCTCCTCAAACATAGGATTTAAATTTAAAAAACATGCTGCTCGCATCATACGATTTAAATGAGTCTGTCTAATGCAGGCACAAAATAGCAAGCACAAAATCCACTTCTTAGAGAGATCAAGGATAATGGGATTCATCTCTAATCAGCTTGAAATCCCTTGAAACAATTAAAGCTCAGCCTGGCAACTCATAAGCACCAAAGGCTTTTGATGAGTGTAAACCTTAAATAAAATCAGCGTTTAGAACACGCTTCGTTTAGGCGATGAAATCCCCCAAGACGAGGTGCTGAAAGCAGCGTGAGAGCCACCAAAAAAACCGGCTGCAAAGCGCTTATTTTGATGAGAACAGGCTAAATGTGGGGTGTCCCAGGGCTGTGTCCCCCCGGAGGGACCTGAAATCCCCGGTGTGCCGAGGCTGACGGGCAGGCGTGGGGCCAGAGCCTCCTTAAGAGGCGGCGGTGTGGGGTGACGAGCCGCTTCCAATTGCAAGGCAGCAGCACATGACATAAGATGCTCCAGATCTGCCTCCTGGGCGCTAGTTTAAAAATAAAGGATATTGCACGTCGGGCTCGGCGCCGGTGCGGAGCGGCTGCGGAGGGGAGGCTGCGGGACCGGCGATGCGCGGTGAGGCTGGAGGGGTCGGGGGGGGCTGCGAGCCGAGCGGGAGCATTTGGGGCAAAGGGAGTTGGAATTGAAATTGTTTGGCTCGTGGTGCTCTTGGGGAGCTGCGGGTGTCACGCTGGTTCTGCTGCGGGGTTTTGCAACGACCGGAGCGTGCCCGCTGTCAGAATTTCCCCTATTTCGTGCAAATGCAGCAGTCTCGAGTTGTGTGTCTTTGGGGTTGCCTCGCTCACGTCAGTGGAGCTGCTTTGCTCTGACGTTTGACTGTATTTTAATTTTTCAAACCTGTTTTCGCAGGGACAGTGCTGTGTGAGTCAGACGAAAGGATGGCACTTGCAGAACCAGTCCCCGTGGCCTATTGCAATTCAGCTCCTCAAGGGACCTGTGAGGTGTCACTGAAAGATGTGCTGCTCAACTCTTCACCCAGGTTTGTCTAATTTGGGGTTTTATTTATCCTGTTGTGACCTGTATATATAGTTCATATTCTATCATGCTTACTTTGATTAATTAAAGTGATTTTGGAAGAGCCCTGCCTCTGCAGGGAATGGCTCATGTGCAGTACCTACACTGATCTCAAACTCCTGCTGGTAAGAGGCTGCTTAGATTTACAGACTAAAGAGCAGATTAGGGTCTATATCTCACCACAGCATAATAGGATCTAGCTGTCTAAAACCTCTTTACCTAAATTTTTTGGGCTGCATTGAATTACATGTTGTAAGGGGGGAAAAAGATGACTTGATTGACTGTGAGGGAAATAGCTGGGGCTTTTCTGCTCACATTACTGGGTCATTTGCATGCTTTGATCACAAAAGATGATGGAGAAACGATGCAGAACTATTGCAACTGAGGATTAATTTGTGCTGAAAAATGTTCTCAATAATGAGGAGGGAGCACGGAGATGGGAACATCTCATAATCCCTTTGGGGGAAATAAAGAAATTATTTACTCAGCTCTGGTTGCTGGCTTGCAGATTAGTTCTGAGAAGCAGTTCTGCTTTAGGACAGGACATGGGATCAGCCACATCAGATCTTCCCATGGTCTTAAACCTCCTCATATACCCAAAGCAGTGATAGTTGACTATTCCCTAGAAATTCAGAGTAAATGTAAATTAGAGGGAAGAGATTTCCCCCTTAGCCTGAAATTCACACAGTGCCTGTGCTGGATTTTCTTGTCTTTGGCCTGGTAGAAAGGGAAGAAAAGGTGGGGCTTGGTGGGAGCCCTGCCTGGCTTAGGCTGAGGAGTTTGTGTGGGACCAGAGGAGCTCTCACCTGTGTGCAGTGTGACTGTGAGGGGCAGAGTCAGGGCTCCTGTTTGCCCCAGAGCTGCCCCTGCAGTGTTGGGGTTATTGTGATGTCAGGGCCCTGCAGCCCTTCTGGAAGAGCCTGGGCTTAGTGCTGCAGCCAGGTGTTGCTGTGGGGAAGGGAAAACACAGGCCTGGAGAAACAACACCTGTGTGATGGGCTGAGGCAAAAGGGCCCTGGTAGGGCAGGGCAGGATGGAGAGTTTGGGTCTCTGCAGGATAATCTTAAGTCAGCTAAAACTCAGACCTCAGTGCTGTGCCCGTGGTCCTGGCAGGGCATTGCCCAGGGCAGGGAACCCAGCAGCGGCTGCCTGGTTGGAGGGTGGGATTCCCAAATCTCACTGGGTCTGGCTTCCAACTGCTGCTCTCAAGTGGGACATGAGACTTGATTATCCTCCTTACTTAGGGCTGTGAGAAAGTCCAGCTTGGAAAGGGGCAGAGTAAGAACAGTTTTGCAACCAGGCAGGTGGTGCTGCACCAGCTCCTGCAGGGCTGAAAGTGAAAGGGAGCTGAAACTCAGCTGGGAGGAGCGTGGCTGAAGCACATGGGGATGAGCCTCTTTCCGTTTCTTCCCAAGCATCTGGTGGGAGCCCTGGCTTTAATAGGAATACCTAAGAACAAGATTTCCTGTTAAATCAATTTCCTGCTCTTTTGCAGGAAATCTCTGTGGGTTTCCCCATGGGGTGACTTGAGAGTGTCCCCAGGGCCTCCCTGTTGTTGGACTCACATACTGCAAACAGGAGATGAGCTCCAGATCCATGTGTCCCTTCCTGCCCCCCTCCTTCTCCTCCTCCCAGCTGCAGGCTCTTTGTTTCAGGCACCTGGAGCAGACCTTAGGAATTAAATGATGGCTGTTTTTGGGATGATGTTTATGGATTTCTTCTGCAGCTCGTCTGCAATGAAAGCTGCAATTAGGACAACACTCACGTGTTCGAAACAGGCAGAGCTTGCACACTCTGAGGGACCTGTTCCATTGCTGGGGCCATGCAGGGCAGTGAATTAATAAAGTCACCTGCAGAACATCAGGAGTCACTTTGACATCCAAGGACTGAGTGACATTAAGGGGTGGAGCAAACCTGCCTGTGGCAGGCAGCCCTCAGTGTTCTCATCCAGGGATAATTCCTCTTGCCTTGCAGAACTGCTGAGCCACACAACAGCGAGCCAGGGGAAGATTCCAAGATGGAGAAATGTCAGGTGAACTCACTCGGTCCCAAAGGTGGGTGGATGGAAGTTTGGTGACTGTGGTGTGGATGAAATTATTATTGCAATGAGAGAAGGATTTGTCATGACAATGGAAGAAGCAGCTCAGGTTGCAGGATGGGCTGTGCAGAAGTGTCTTGAACTCAGACTTTAGAGCCCAGCTGTGCTTCAAAGATTAAATAGGCAGTGTCAGTGCCTGATGCTCATCTACCAGCTACCAGTGTCCTGCTTTCAGTCCTCCTTAAAAGAAAAGAATTAAAAATAGCAGAGTGTAAGATGCAGGAAGCTTTCACCTTACCAGTACAAGAGCCTTAGGGCAGCAGAGCAGGTTAGAGGGGATGTAAGTGGGAGATGTTTGACAAAATTTGAAAGTGCTCTAGAGGCTTCCAGTCTAAAATACTGGGGGTCACAAACTTGCCAAGAAGAAAAGGTCAAAAAAGAGCTGTGGGAGGGGGTGTAACAGCATTTGCTTTCATGTGCTTGGTACTTGTATTTCTACTGCCGTTATGGCAGCAGGAAATTTCTAATCGAAGATGCTGAACACTTTTCTTTCCAAGCAGCCTCCCCCCCTCCTGGCTCCTGCGTGTGGACAACGCGTCGTGATGGAGAGGTCAGGCTGAGGATGGAAGAAAAGGGCATTGGCAGCGAGGCCCCAAAGACTGTGCACCAGCTCTTGCAGGAAAGTGTGAATAAATACAGTGACTATTATGCCCTTGCATCCAAAAAAGATGGCCAGTGGATAAAGCTGACGTATAAGATGTACTATGATGAGTGCTGGAAAGCAGCCAAAAGCTTTCTGAAGGTAAGAGTGTGTTGAATTCTCTTTTTTCATATTCACAGAATCCTAAAATCAGCTCGGTTTGGGTTGGAAGGGACCTTAAAGCTCATTCAGTGCCACCCCTGGCACTGGCAGGGACACCTTCCACTGTCCCAGGGTGCTCCAACCTGGCCTTGGGCACTGCCAGGGATCCAGGGGCAGCCACAGCTGCTCTGGGCACCCTGTGCCAGGGCCTGCCCACCCACATAGCCAAGAATTTCTTCCCAATATCTGATGTAAATCTATCTTCTTTTAACTTAAAACTGTTCTCCCTTTTCCTACCACTGTGTAAAAAATCAAGTTTGATGTTCACTCATTTAAGTGCTGGAATGGCTGCATTCAGGTCTGTCTTAAACCTGCAAATTCCCTGAGTGCAGATGAATCTTAGTGACAGGGAAGTACCTGAACATGCTATGGACACCTTGGTATTTAATATTTTTGACCTTTGCTTCCACATTTAACCAAGAAAAAAAGCATATAAGGAAACATTTAAACTGAGATGTGTGGTAAGCCTGGACACTGCCCCTCCAGAGGCATGGAAAAGTTCATCTTTCTAAGAAAAAAACAAAGGAATGCTTACAAACCAGACTTAAATGTCCCAAGTGGCCCAGCCCTTGCCTGTGCTGTTGGGATTAGGAGACTTGGAGAGGGAAACCAACATCACCTGTTCTTACTGTTGGGATCAAGTCTTATCTCTTCAAGTTAAGGTCAGCCTGGTTTTACTCCTGTGGTGGGATTCCACTCTGGGACAAAACCAGGGAGTTAGGCTGGGACTCCAAGAGCTGGAATTTCATAGCCAAGTGTCACTGTCCCTGGAGCTTGTTGCTCTGGCCATTATTGATGTCTGACATACCCAACTTGTACCAAATGTCCCAGGAGGTGTTGTCTGTCATCACCTCTCACCTTCTCATTCCCAGCCCCAGGAACTGGTAACTCCCTGGATTGCAGGTTTATGTTCCTGTTAGTGCCAGTGAGCCAGTCTTTCCAAGGGCAGACCTCAGCAAATTTCTATTTTCCTGCCCACTTACAGTGGTGTGAAACTTTCACTGGTTCCATCTTGGCTCCTGGGAAGTTTTTCAGTGGGAATTACCCCGTGTAAGAACATGAACTCTTTCCCTCAGTGCTGTGCTCAGAGCAAGGAACTCTGAGCTTTGTCCAGAGGAGAAGCCAGGCTGCTGTAATGTCATCTCTTGTTTGCAGCTGGGGCTGGAGCGTTTCCATGGAGTGGGCATCCTGGGATTTAATTCTGCAGAGTGGTTCATTGCTGACATTGGAGCTATCCTTGCAGGGTAAGAGTCTTGTTTCTTGCCATGCCTTTTGCTTTGGCAGGCAGAGAGTGACTGCAGTCATGAGGAGCAGGTTTTGGTTAAAACCCCCAATAAAACAAACAAAAAACCCCCTGAACCCAACTGCTTATATTTGAATTTAATGAAGGTAGGTAGAACATGAACTATTTCATAATGAATTAATGAGACCAGAGTTAAATTCTTTTTTTCAGCCAGCTGCTTCTCTCAAAATAAGATGACCAGTAGGTTAATCCAAAAGCATTCTTATGTACACAGTGATTAAAACATGGTGGGAAATGCCAGAGAATCCCAGGGCTGGATTGTAATATCTGCCTTCCACGTGAGACATTTTGGTCCCTCACGCCACTCTTGACATTTCCCACGCCCCAGAACAGAATCTTTCCTCTTGGAATTAAGCCTTCCCCTCTTTGTTGACATTTTATGGGATATTCTTCTTACAGTTTTTTTTTTCTCTGAAATGGTCTGAATTTTGACAGCAGCTCTGCTTGTCCTCTAACTCTGTGTTTTGCTTTTCTGTTTTGTTTTTTCCCTTTTCCTTTGCAGGGGATTTGCTGTTGGGATCTACACTACAAACTCTCCTGAGGCCTGTCATTATGTGGCAGAGAACTGCAGTGCCAACGTTATAGTGGTGGAAAATCATAAACAGCTGCAAAAAATCTTAGAAGTAATTATGTTTTTTAAATGGCTGGGGGGTTACAGCAGCCTGTTGACAGATGTGGGAGGGTAAAATGCTGTGGGAGGGCATTACCTGGGGGGAATGCTGGCTCTGAGAGCAGAGGGAAACTCTTTGGTGTGCTCCCTGCTCCAGCTGGGTGAGCTGGCACTGGCACTACATCTCACAAGAGGTTAAGTGGTGCTTCCACTTCTTAAAGCCTTAGGCTTAAAATAGGAGAAGCCAAAATGAGCAACTGAGCATCCTCTAGGTTGTCTGGTGACATCCCAGCTCAAATTATGACTGTTCCTAGTGAGGCAAACCCATTCTTTCAGGAGCACAGATGGGATTCTCTTAGCTTTACATAAAATGGCAAATATGAGGAGATGCTAAGTGGGGGTTACAGAGGCCTGAAAGGGACAAACAGCATTTGCTCCTTCTCATGAATCTCTCTTCTTAACACAGATTGAAGATAGACTACCTCATCTGAAGGGGATTGTCCAGTATGGAGAGGAGATCAAAGAGAAGAGACCCAATCTGTACTCAGTAAGTCCTGGGCCTCTTCACTGCTTGTGAGTCCTGGTTGTGTTCAGCTGATGGCTGCAAGTACCTGTCACCTTCCACAGGACCTTAAATGAGATGGTCTTTAAGGTCCCTTCCAACCCAAACCAGCCTGGGGTTCTGTCACTGTGATCCCCTGAGCTCGTGTTGGCTGTGGTGGGCAGGAGTTTGCTGTTGTGCAACCTGGATAATCCATGTTGTAAGGGGGCTGTGAGCCTACTGACCTCTGCCAGGCAGCCTCGGGCCCTGCAGTTACTCCAGGGAGTTGCTACAGAGCTGTAAAGCTACTGGGGGTGGGTCTGTGACCTTTCTGCTTCTCCCTGTGTCAGCCAGAAAACACTGTGGGATGACTGTGGATTTACAGCCTTTTCCAGAGGTTTGGGCAGGGAGAACAGCTTCCTTGTCCTGGTGTGCAGCAAAGGGTTTGATTTTTCATGTGGGTGATACCTTACAAAGTGACCGAGCTCTTCTGTTCTCTGCAGTGGAGGGAGTTCATGGAGCTGGGCAGGGACGTGCCGGACTCGCGGCTCCGCGAGGTCATCGCGGCCCAGAAACCCAACCAGTGCTGCACCCTCATCTACACCTCGGGCACCACGGGGCAGCCCAAGGGCGTCATGCTCAGCCACGACAACGTGAGTGCCCAGAGCCACCCCAGCAACTGTGCCCCTGGGGGTGCTGAGGGAGAACATCCTGAGCTGGAAGGGACCCTCAGGGATCATCAGTGCAGCCCCTGGCCCTGCCCAGACACCCCAACAAGCCCACCCTGGGCATCCCTGAGAGCGCTGTCCAAACGCTCCTGCAGCTCTGGCAGCCTCGGGGCCGGGACCATTCCCTGGGGAGCCTGGGCAGTGCCCAGCAGCCTCGGGGGGAAGAACCTTTCCCTGAGCTCCATGCCCAGCCCTGACCCAGCTCCAGCCGTTCCCTGGGCTCCTGTCCCTGTCCCAGAGCAGAGCTCAGCCCCCGCACCTCTGCCTCCCCTCGGGAGGAGCTGCAGTCCCCAGGAGCCTCCCCTCAGTCTCCTCTGCTCCAGCTCTGCTCCAGTCCTGCTGTTGAGATCCCAGGATGCTGTAGCTCTGTTGTGCCTGTGTGTTCTGTGCTGTCCCTGCTCTGAAGCCCCTGTGGGTCCCTGTTGCAGCTGACGTGGACGGCGGCGGCGGCCGGACGCTTCATCATGCTGAGCGATGCCCAGGACAGGCAGGAGCAGGTGGTCAGTTACCTGCCCCTCAGCCACATCGCTGCACAAATGTCTGATATTTGGTCAGCCATGACCTTTGGAGTGCAAGTTTACTTTGCCCAACCAGATGCATTGAAGGTAAAAGAAAAAAAAGATAAACTTACACGCATCCACCTGCTTGAGCTGGGGTGGGTGCTTAAAACAAGGCTGTGTTATCTCGTAGTTCTGTCAGCTTTGCTAACTGGGTTTACTTTGTCCACTGACCAACTGCCCCTGTTGGTTTGAGTGGAGCTGCTCTGACCATCACCTTTTGACTCAGTCACAGACTGGGAGAAGCTGACCCAGCACTTCTCAACTGGGAGCTGCTGAGTTCTCACCTGATACCTGGTCCCACATCGAGATCTGGTTGAGCAACAGCTTTGCTCTGCCCACATTGCACAATGGCCCCAGCTAAATCTGAGTCCTGGGTGTAAAGGATTCTTTTGTCAGCACTGGCACTGAGAGCATCGACCCTTGCTCCCTTCCCAGTTCCCCCTGGAACGCCCCTGGGGTTCCCTTCTCTTGGTGCCACTGCAAAAAACAAACAATTCCTCAAAACTGATGGCAGAGTCCCAAGTTTTGCTAGTGACCAGAGCTGGCCTGAAGTCTGCAGTGAATCACTTCTAAAAACTGCATTAAATCCTTCTTCTCTCAGGGCAGCTTGGTGGAGACCCTGCGGGAAGTGAGGCCAACTGCTTTTTTGGGAGTTCCTCGTGTCTGGGAAAAAATGGAAGAGAAAATGAAATCTGTGGGCATGAAATCCTCAGCGTTCCGAAGGAAGGTGGCATCGTGGGCCAAGGGAGTGGGGCTGCAGACCAACCTGAAGAGGATGAATGGGTAATTATGAGCTACATTTCAGGAATGCTGATGAGTTTTAGGAGAACTTTACTGTCAGATCAGGGATAATATCCCACCCAGGGATTATATTCCATCCAGGATTATGTCCCATGTGAAAGGCCAGTGGCGCTCGGACCTGAGGGGGAGCAGCAAGGGCTGGAGGGGGGAAATCATCTATTATTTTATTAAATAAACTAAAGTAGGATGAAGATAAAAGGAGGAAGGGGGAGAAGTTCCACGTGTGCCCCTTTTCCTCCCGCAGGTGCTCCGAGGTGCCGGTGAATTTCCGCCTGGCCAGGCAGTTGGTGTACAGGAAGGTGCGCAAGGCCATCGGGCTGGACCGCTGCACCAAGTGCTACACGGGGGCTGCTCCCATCACCAGAGACACCCTGGAGTTCTTTTTGAGCCTGAACATCCCCGTGCTGGAGCTGTATGGGATGAGTGAGAGCTCTGGGCCTCACACCGTCTCCCTACCTCACGCCTTCAAGCTCGGCAGGTGAGCACCTTCCTGGGAGCAGAGGGAGTGGTGTGTTCTGCCTCTGGCACATCCCTCTCTCCTGGCACAGCTCATCCCCAGAGCCTTGCTGCCACTAAAAGGTCACTGGGGAGCCACATCATGGGTGAAGAGATCTGCTGAGGGCAGAGGCAGCAGGGATGTGTGAATTTACCTTGGCTGGGTTCTGTAGGAGCTGGGGAAAAAGTGAGGGGTTGGTGGGAAGAAGGAAGAATTGGTAACTCCAACTACCCTTCCCTTTAATGACTGAAGGGTGCAGGGTGTCTTTGGGTGGCTCGTTCAGTCTGCACAGTGAAAGTTTGCTGCCAAGGATGTAAATCTGCTCATTCAAAGCTCAGGTGTTGAGAACAATGAGTGCAAACCAGCAGGTGTGTGAGCACTGGTCTCTGCAATAACAGCTCTTTCTGCAGCTGCCCTTCCATGAGCAGATGCCTTTGAAGCTCTTTGCTGAAGCTGTCGTGCTAAAAAGCTGCTGGGCTTTGTTCAAACCCCTTCAGCTTGAGAAGTGCTGCTGTAACCTCTGCTTGAATTCAGTTTAAAATAAATTAATCCCTGGTCTGTGTCACTTTCAGCTGTGGGAAGGAGCTGATGGGCTGCCACACCCTGATCCATAAACCCGACAGGGATGGCGTTGGGGAGATCTGCTTCTCAGGAAGGCACATCTTCATGGGCTACCTGAACATGGAGGACAAAACCAAAGAGGCCATCGATGAGGACGGCTGGCTGCACTCAGGGGACCTGGGCAAGCACGACAAGGATGGATTCCTCTTCATCACAGGCAGAATTAAAGGTAACACATCGCCTGACTTTACCTTGGTGTTGTGCAGCCCTATAGAAGTTGTTAATGTTGGGAAAGGCCTCATGGAGCCCAACTGTTCCCCAGCACTGCCAAGGCCACCACTAACCCATGTCTCCAGTTGTCACATCTTTTAAATCCTTCCAGGGATGGTGGCTCCACCACTGCCCTGGTTCCAATGCTGAACAGTGAAGAAATTTTTCCCAGTATCCAATCTAAACCTCCCCTGGTGCAGGGGAGGCTCTGCTGGTTGTGTGGTTGTGACTTGCACAGAAGAACATTTAAATCCTTCTCCTCCTGGAGTTTCCATGTGAATGTGGCTGCGGGGTGTGGTGGGAGGAGAGGGGCAGCCTCTGGAGCCAGGGTGTGTTTGCAGAGTGAGGGAGAAGCCCTCTGATTTCAGCACCAGCAGAGTTAATGCTTTGTGGGCTTGTTTTACCAGCAGCTCCCTCAGTTTCAGGAGCTTTGCTGGGTGCCCTCCAAGGAAAACAGCAGCTTAACTCTGTTGTGCAAGTGTCTTGTAGCAATGTGGCTCTTGGGACAGCGATTTGAGCAACCCCAAACAAAGCCAAAGTCATGCAAGACTTCAGCCCTCAGAAAGAGAGAGGTGGTCACGTGAGGGCTGCTCTGAGGAGCAGGAGATAACTGAGAAGGGGAGGCTCCCCTCTGCTCTGCAGCACATGGGAACCTCCAGCACTGCCCCAGAAAATCTTTCACTTCAATTTCTGACAATTTGGTGCCCACTTAGGTGCCTTAGACCCCCAGGGGTCTGTGCCAGGGTGCCAAGGGGCTCTGTATTGTCAGACTGCAAACACCTGCAGAGCACCAAGGCAGCTCTGGCAGGGCTGTGTGTGCACAGCTCCTGCTCCTCTCTCCGGGCCTGGCTGGAGTCATGGGATCAGCACTGAGGCTGGAAAAGCCCTGTAAGATCACTGGGTACAGCCCTGCCAAGGCCACCACTAAACCACATCCCCAAGTGCCACATCCACACATTTTTGAACACTTCCAGGGATGGTCACCCTGTGACTTTCCCAGGCCTGGTGTGCTGCCTCCTCCAGCTCTGCTGACACAGGCTCACTGTTTGATCAGCAGACACAAAGGAGCAGTTGAGTTCTTTCAGATTGTGGGAAGGGAAGAAGCTCCAAGCATTAATCAGGATTTGATTGTTTTCCAGAGCTCATCATCACTGCAGGAGGTGAGAACATTCCTCCCGTTCCAATCGAAGACGCTGTCAAGAATGCTGTTCCCATCATCAGCAACGCCATGTTGGTTGGAGACAAAGCCAAATTCCTTGCTATGCTTCTGACACTAAAGGTAATGGAAAACAGGATGGGAATCCACCACCTGTGCTGCTGAATCTCATTAAATCCAGGGAGGAGGAGAGCTTTTACACACTCTTAGTGTCTCGTGGAGCCAGGAACCCGCAGCACAATTTGCTGTAGCTGAGCTGCAAAGAGCAGCTGAAAGCACAGAGCTGTCACTTGCTCAGACTGTCAGGCCCTGCTGCTGTTCAGGGCAGCTTTTTCTGTGCCACACAGGGCAGGAGGAAACAGAAGGAAAAGACCCAGAAGTGAGGCTGGAAAAGGAAACCTTTCAGGTCTCACCTCTTTTAGTTGCTTCCAGAGCAGTCTGGGAGGTAAAAAGCTGTCAGGGATTTCTTTGTCAGACTCTGGCTTTAAACTCCAACAGGACACATCTGTGGTGGCCTGTGCTGACTGTCAGAGTTGGAATTGCCCCTTAGTGAGACCGAGGCCAACAGCCTGGGCCTGGGGCAGGAGACCTGAGGTGGCCCTGGAAGTGGCCCTGGTGGTGGCCCTGCTGTGCTTGTCATGGTCGAGTGCTGTGTGTGACTTCCAAGAATGCTGCTGCACAGTGTAGGGAAGTAAATTGTGCTCCAGAAAAGGTCTGGAAAAAGTGATTAACTTTGAATAGCACAGGAGGAATTTGGCAGGTGAGCTCTGTACCCTGCTTGCTCCTTGGCCCCAAGGTGGCTCCTGAGCAGGCAGAGATCTCAGGGGTTGATCTGTGTTTTGTCCCCAGTTTCCATTGGCACCCAGGGGTTGGGTGAGAGCTGAGGGGCTGATGGGGTTGGAGCAGGGTAGGGAAGGGAGCCCGGGAACCATTCCAGGGCTGGAGGCTCCTCAGTGCAGAGGGCCTCAGGTGCTCAGCAATGCACAGTTGCCCCTTCTGCCTGTCCTGCAGTGCGTTGTGGATGCAGAAACGGGCGAGCCTGGAGATGACCTCACTCCAGAAGCTCTGGAATTCTGTCAGAAGCTGGGCAGCAAGGCCACCAAGGTCTCAGAAATCATCAGCAGCAAAGACAAGGCCGTCTACGCCGCCATCCAGAAAGGGATCTCTGCTGTCAATGAGGGAGCTGTGTCCAATGCCCAGAAAGTCCAGAAGTGGATCCTGCTGGAGAAAGACTTCTCCCTCTTCGGTGGAGAGCTTGGTGAGTGGTGGGGGAGGTGTCTGGGGTTTTCCCTGCACCCCTTCCCTGGCTATTGAACACCACCAGAGCCCCAGTGCACAGAGCTGCCCCCAGCCTTTCCTCACTGTGGCTTTTCCACGTGGCAGTTTGGGGTGGGATGAGCTGGGGTGAATTCCCACTTCTGCCCAACAGCACCGAGGGGAGCAGTGAGCAGTGCTTACCCTCCTGCAATCCTGGAATATCCCGAGCTGGAAGGGACCCTCAGGGATCATCAGTGCAGCCCCTGGCCCTGCCCAGACACCCCAACAAGCCCACCCTGGGCATCCCTGAGAGCGCTGTCCAAACGCTCCTGCAGCTCTGGCAGCCTCGGGGCCGGGACCATTCCCTGGGGAGCCTGGGCAGTGCCCAGCAGCCTCTGGGTGCTGCTGTGCTGCTTCTGCTCACAGGGGAGGGAGGGAGATTCTATTAAACCCAAAGAGAAGTTTAGAACTGGTCACTGTTCCCGTGTTCTTCCTCTCCCCTCCAGCCCTGCTTCACCCCAGGCCTGGTGGGTGCTGCCAGTGGTTCCCTCCCCGTTAACCCCAGTGCTGGTTCCCCACAGGCCCCACCATGAAGCTGAAGAGGCCGGTGGTGGCTCAGAAATACCAGGACCAAATCTCTCAGTTTTACACGGACATCGAAACCCCCTCGGGGGAGCCCTCGACCCGGCCGTAGAGCCCTGGACTGAAACCATTCCCGAGGGCGTTCCCAGCTGCCCAGGAAGGATTCCCTGGATCCTGTTGAAATAAAGAGGCTCAGCCCTCAGGCAGCCCCTCGGCGTTGCTTTGCTGTCATGTCCTGGCCCTGCAGTGTGGTGAGCGTGGTCCTGCCCATGTTCTGCTGTGTCTTGTGTCCCATGCTGAGATATCCCAAATATCTCAACTTTGTATTTTTTATTTCCATTTTTATAAGGGCAATACAATGTTTACCTTAAATCCACGTGACATGTTACGTTCTAACTAAAGTTTTCTTTCCCTGAGATGAATGTAAACCAGGAGCTGCAAATCAGGAGCTGCACTTTTCCTGCTGAGGGAGAAAGGCAGATTTCATTTTCCAGCAGTGTCCTCACTCCCTGCTGCCCGTTTCCCTGCATGCTGATGGCATCCATATATTTTACATCTCCTTTCCCACAAACTATTCCTGTCTGAGATGACAAATGCTGTGTGACTACACACAGCAGTGGAGGTGGAACCTCACATGAACTGGGTTTGTCTGTGCAATATTTTGAGTTTGTTTTACCTTTTTGAGTTATAATGAAGCCATAAATTGTATTGTTGAAGTTGTATCTATGGCTGGTATTCTGGGAATTGATTTACTCCACGGATTATTTATAAGGCTGTGTACAATGTGTGAAATCTGTCTGTGTCTTAAAATCCAGAAATGTTGTAGTGTCTGAACTGGGGAACTCTGGAGTGGAGGGGGGTGGGCTGAGGCTCTGTCCCTGTGCTTGGGGAGAGGAGGTGGTGCTGGGAGCCCAGGCTGGTTCTCCTGAGGGTCTGTGATCAACCAGCCCAGGGCTGTGAGGGTCCTTCATGGTGAATTCAGTCTGGAGGACACAGAATGACCCACCTGCAAAGCTGGAGGGCAGCACCTGGACCCAGGAGCTCCTGGTGCTCTCTGCAGGGCTTATTCCAGGCTACCCAGGGACACTGGGAGGCCCAATGGCACATGAAGGGTTGCCTGTAAATGGCTTATTTCAAACCAGGAATCCTTCCCTGCACCCAGGCAGAGCAGCCCAGCTGATTCCCAGCACCATTTCCCAGGGAAAGGAGGGGCAGGGGCAGGTGGGAGCAGCTCAGTGCTGGTATCACAGCAGGGCTGGGCTGGGCTCAGGGTGGGTTAAACCTAAACCTGTCTCTGCTTTGGGTCAGTGCCCGGTGGAAGGGTGGGAATGCACTACTGGAACTGCTGCTCCTCCTGTGCCAGTGTGTGTTTGCAGAGGAATGTGTAATAAACTCCTCCCTTTGTGTCTCTCCACTCTCTCATTCCTGGGAAGCAGCGGGGCCGGGCCTGGGCCAGGTTTGCCCCGGGCAGGGACAGCGGTGGCCAGAGCTGGGCCTGGGGCGCTCCCTGGGCATCCACGGCCACGGCCTCAGGGGCTGGACGGTGCCACCCTTCACCTGTGCTGAGCACTGCCCGTGCCAGGGCTCTGTCCTTGTGCCCAGGTCTGGCGCGTCCTGGGGCAGCGGGGCCCCCTCAACTGCCAGGGGTGCTGCCCCAGGCCAGGGCCCTGCTGCTCCAGCTCCCCCCAGGGCAGGGACCCCTCACCTGAGCAGACAAAGCTCCGATGGATGAGGGGATGCTGGAGCCATCCCACGCTTAGAACAATTCCCTTTTCCCTGGCTTTTCCCCTCCCAGGCCCCATGGTGTTCCCAGCCCCAGTGCTGTGCCAGGAGGAGAGGTTTTGGGAAAGCCACGGGGCCATCCCTGGAGAAACAACACAACAACAGAAAAACACTTCCGAGTTTTACTTTTCCATCTTACTTTATTTCACTTTTTCTAGAAAATTCCTCCATAGTTCCACAAATTTAACAAAAAGTTTAAAATTCAGGACAAACAATCCTGTAACGTATTACAAACATGAGTTTTTTTGTGGTTTTTTTTTTTAAATCTTGCAGTTAGTCTTGGCTCAGCTGCATTTCTTCCAGCTGAGTGAAGAACTTTCTCCCAACACAACTTTTAAAATCCTCAGGTGCTGAGGTATTTAATACCTCGGCTCTAGGCAGAAATACAATTAAAAATTCTCTAGAAGTTGAAGTACTTACATTTTTCTTTAGGAGTGCAAACTCATCTTGTCAGTTTTTGATGGCTATTCCGCGCCCCAGGAAAGCAACACCGATTTGGGTCCTTCCAGCACTAATTCACACCTGGCCCAGGTGCACCGGGGGTGTCACAGCGTCACCACAGCCCCCGGGCCAGCAGGGAGGAGCCTCATCCCAGCAGAGCCGGCTCCAGCACATCCCCAATGGAAAACTGCGGAACCGGAGCCGCTCCGGGCTCTGCTCGTGGAGAGGCCCCTCCGTAAGGGACGTTTAAACCTCTCTCACCATCAAACACCTTCCAAGATCTGACAAAAAAACTGCTTCTGGATTGTTGCATCAATTGCTTGGCTCGTTCTGATGCTCCCACCGCACCCCACGATCCCACGGGTGGCAGAGTCATTGCACTTCCATGGATTCAGCCTGACCTCAGCCAGCCTCGCTCCCTCCGTGGCCCAAACGCCTCAGCCGGGCTTTGCAGCCAGCCAGCCTTCCTCTCCTCTTCTTTTTTTTAGCTTTTTTAATAGTACATGTCAGTAATCAAAGCCTCAAGGCTCAACACATCGCAGACCAGGACCCAGGAAAATGCTCCCGACCCCTCCCTGGCCTCTGATCCGGGCCAAGGACGAAGGAGCCGAGTCCTGATCCCACCTCCAACACGATTCCAACTCAACTCGGGAAGCCCTCGGGCTGCCCAGCACCTGTCTGTGCCAGCAGCACCACCACAAAGGACATGGAAAAGTAACAGAGTCCTGTCCATTTTCCTTGGAAAAACCATTATGGCTACAAGTCAATTTTGGATTCTTTTTTTTTTTTTCTTCCTTTTTTTAACAACGCAAGCTACTACACATCCTCGAGGACCTGAAGCAATGCCCACAGCAGCACTGCCCCCTCCTTCCTAGAGTACAATAATCCATCCATGCTCTCAAGAGTGACACAAGAACAAACACTTTATCCACAAAAACCTGTACACGGCATGTTCAGAACAGCGTTCAGCCAGCCTAGAGGGAATCTACACAGGGAACTCCAAGGGGACACAAGATGAGGCCCAAACGTGACCATTCTTAGTTTGCAGAGTCATTCCTCCTGTGCTCCCCAACGCTACCACATACCCCAAAAAACATCAACTCTGTAGAACAACTAAGTACTTGCAAAAACCTTTTAGTAACAAATCAGCATGTGCACACAATGGAGAGGAACTATTGCTGGGGAACAATCCTACCTCGGGTTTTCAGGGGGATTATAAACAGTCTAAAAAAATTCATGTGTAAAATACTTCTTATAAAAACCAAACCAAATCCCTATCAATGCTCAGCAGACTTCACCAACAAAGTCACTTCCAGGACAGGACGATGCCGTGGCCACGGTGCTGCCAGCCACGCTCAGGAACAGCCTCCCACGTGGGTCCTGGGGCTGGCTGGGAGCTGTGACCACGGGGCACTGGCAGCAGAAGGGGCAGGAGGGAGGTGGCACCTCCAGTCCCTTGAGGGGCAGCTCTGGAGGCTGTGGACAGTCCGGAAGTGCTGGGGCCGGAGCTGTGGGAGGAGTGACCAGGGTGGAGAGGGCAGCAAAGACCTCGGGAGAGCTGGGTCAGCCCAGGCACCCCCACTGCTCTGGGGACAGGACAGTGTCACCAACCCCACCCAGCACGGGGGTGCCTGGAGTGGGCACAGAGCTGCCTCCCCCAGCACAGCCCCACAGAGACACCCAGCACCCACCCAGGGGCTGTGACCGCCGGCCTCCACCATGGGTGTCCTGCTGCCACCTCCTCCTCTGCCCACTGCCCTCCACCTTCTCTGGCATTTCTCTCCAGCCCTGGCATCGTCCAGCACGAAAGAAAAGAGCTGAGATCACTGGTGTGACAGGGTTTGCACCTGGCATGAGCTTGAACTTCCATATATATATATATATATATACACACACACATATATATATATATATACACACACACAACACATGAAAGGTGGTACAAGGACAAAATTAATGGGAATCGGGTCAACATGACCCAACTCAAACAAGCTTATCATCATATTGCCACTTCAGTTGATTAGTTGCAACATTTCCATGATAAAGAAAGGGGGAACCCAAAACAAGGGACAGCAAACCTGGAGCGGTGCAACCCTCCCTGAGCAGAGGGGCTCCCCAGCACCGCTGCTCCCACACCGCCTGTGCCCCACGGACATTTGGCAAAAGCTTCCCACACCCCTCGGAAAAACGAGCAATTCCTGGGAAAATACTGAATTTAGGGACCAGGAGTGTAACACAGCTTTGAGGAAGGCGCTGGGATTTCCCCACGCCCGCCTGGACAACACTTGGAGGTCAATACTAGTTTAACTAGAAATGCAGGGAAGGGGTTGCATTAGTGTTTGTGTTTCCTGCCTTTTCCTGCACAGGCAGCATGGTGGGAGAGGGAGGAGGGAACAAACCTGACTCCACTCCGTGTTTTACATCAGCATCTCCCAAAGATTTAAGCTCTCCCTTGTTTTGGTTTTCCCAAAGTACAGCCACTACTATAGGGGCCACTGCAAGGAGATTCCTCTTTGAGAACACAGAACAAAACCAATCACATGTTTTGGCAAAGTTATCAAACACTGACAAATGGAAAGACGACGGGTGAGCCCCTTCTGGAGCATGGGATGCCTGGAGGTTGCTGTCCAGCTTCCTTACACTACAAATTGTCCACAAGAGGCATTGAACAAAACGAGTCAAATCTTATTAAGCGCCTTCCCCTGCCAGAGCCATAAAAAAACGACAGAAAAACACACCCTTAAGATCATAAGACCCAACTAGGCCCTTCTTATACATACAGTACATACATATATATAATATATATATATATAAAATATACAGCTTACAGTTTTGGAGTCCTATTACAGTTAAAGCAGACTGAAAGGAGTGGGACTTTGTTTAGGAGCTCAGATCAACAAACAAGACATCTCCAAACCCCAGCAGGAGACAGCAGGTTCCAGAGGCCTCCTCACCGAGCACAGAGTGTCCCTGCAGGGAGCTGAGGGTCCTGCCCCCACCGGGAGTCGGTGGGTGATCCCAGCTGGAATGCAGCTGGAATGCAGCCCCTCTCCTCTGCAGCAGACCAGCAGGACCCCCAGGAGCCTCCTGTGTCCCCAGTCTCCGGGCCAGCTCTGTCAATGTGACCCAGAGCGGGAGGGCTCCGAGTTCCGGAGCTCTCCGCAGGCTGGTCCCGAGCTCCGGGGGAAGGGAACAGCATCCACGCTCCTTCAGAGCTCAGAGACGCCTGGAAAATGTGCTCTTGAAACACAGTTGCTCGAAGGGAAACCAAAAAGGTTGCGCTGTGCAGCCTAAGTGCAGCACGCCTGCTCTGCTCGGGGCCTGGCCCACGAAGCCGGGGGGGACAGACTCAGCAAGGCGGGCGCTGGTTTGAAGCCTACAAGAAAAGTGCAGCTGGCTGAGCATTCCTAGAGCATGGCTGTTCTCTAAGGCAGTGCTTCTTCGGGTGAGGCAGGAGGATAAGAAGGCCTAGTTCCATGGGGTGGTTTCCTGTACCAGTGGAGGGGATCTCTGGTTGAAGAGCAGAGCCAGCTTCCCAGGCCCAGCGTCATGTGGCCACGGCCTCCAGGTAGCTCTGCAGCTTGCGGACGGTCGTCTCATCCAGGGAGAAGAGGTCAAAGTCAAAGGTTGTGTTGGTGACGTTGAAATGCCCGGTTTCCTCAATGAGATTCACGATCTGGAGACAGGGGGATGGACATCAGTACAGCACAGAGGGCAGCGGGCACACAGAGCCCATCCAGGCCTTTCCCACCCCTTTGGAACGGCCTTGGAGAGGCTCATAACAGGAAAGGAATGCTCTCCCCAAGAAAGCAAACCAACTCCTCCTGCATGCCTGAGTAGCTCAGTCTGGACAGTGATGTGGGCACGTTTCTGTCCTTTTATATCATAAAATAACAGAATCCTCTGAGCTGGAAGGGACCCCCAAGGATCATGGATCCAACCCCTGGCCCTGCCCAGACACCCCAACAAGCCCACCCTGGGCATCCCTGAGAGCGCTGTCCAAACGCTCCTGCAGCTCTGGCAGCCTCGGGGCCGGGACCATTCCCTGGGGAGCCTGGGCAGTGCCCAGCAGCCTCGGGGGGAAGAACCTTTCCCTGAGCTCCATGCCCAGCCCTGACCCAGCTCCAGCCGTTCCCTGGGCTCCTGTCCCAGAGCAGAGCTCAGCCCCTTCCCCGAGGAAGAAGCTGTCAATCAGACCAGGAGATCCCAACTTAGGGATTGCTGCCAGGATGGCAAAGGGAAGGTGCCCACACCACACTCCTGTACTATTTCCAACAAAAACACCGCATGCACAGCTGATTTTATTTTATTTTCCATATTTTTGCTTTCAAAGCAAAGCAGAAGCTCTCTGGAAGGGCCTGGCTGAGCCCTCTGGACACCCAGATCACCCAGCCACAGGTCTGTACCTGCTGGAGCACGTTGCGCTCCCGTAGTGCCATGAGCCGCCTGTGGAGCTCCACCAGCTCATCCGTGTAGGCCTGGAACACAAACAGGGACCCGTGGAGTGTCTGAAGGCTGCCAAAGGGACTTCCCCAGTGAGGGATCAGAAGAACTTGAGGCCCTTTCAGACATTCCCAATTTTTCCCTACTTTTTTTACTGCCTCCTCCTCAAGTACTGAAGACTTCCCTTAAACACAAGTACTCTGAAGGCCATATTTTTTAATTTAATGACACCCACACCTGTAACCAGCTCCAAGAACTGGGCAGAACCTTTAAGGACCTCAGTGAGGTGAAGTTCACCTTGGTGACCCTCAATGTGAGCTCCTCATCAGTGGATTCTCCTAATTAACTCCAAATTACCTGAAAACATCAGGTGCATCAGTGACCAACAGCCCAGCAATCTGCTGAGCAATGACTTGCATTTAGGTAAGGAAAAATTCTTGGAGTGCACTGTAGTCCCAGGTAGTTTTACCTACACCACAACAGGAAATGAAGGATTGTTCACAGGCTCAACATGTTCATTGTTCTTAGGTAAGAGTGGTTTGGGTTTCTTTTTTAATTTTAGTTTTTATTAGACAGCCAACAACAGGTCTGGATCAGCAAAACTGATTCAAGAATCAGTGAATCACAGAATGAACACGGATCTGCTCTCCTTGGAGGCAAGGAAGGAGGGAATTTCACTGAACAAGCAAAGGTTCCAACTAAACCTGCAAAGCAGAGCCGCAAATAATATTTAATTTATAAGATCAAAGCCAGGTGAAACTGCCTTTTAATGAAGTGCCCCAACACTGCAGCAGTGCCCAGGCCCTTGGTTCAGACAAAGGGCAAATAAATACAATTTTAACCTTTTGCCTATGAACACCACCTGGGGCTTCAGCTACGTATTGTACACAATTTCTGCAGTGTCACTCTCCAAAGTCTGTCCTTTCAACATCTGTTTTTTGTTAAACTCAAGCTTTTACCCTGCTGAGACAGAACAATGAACAGGCTGGGCTGATTCAGGTGGTTTTGTGCATGGTGAGGCCCAGCAGCTCTGTGACACTCAGCTCCTCAATCAGAGCATCCTGGAATGGTTGGGGTTGTAAGGGACCTTAGAGCCCATCCCATTCCACCCCTGCCATGGGCAGGGACACCTCCCACTGTCCCAGGCTGCTCCAAGCCCCAATGTCCAGCCTGGCCTTGGACACTGCCAGGGATCCAGGGGCAGCCCCAGCTGCTCTGGGCACCCTGTGCCAGGGCCTGCCCACCCTCCCAGGGAACAATTCCTGCCCAAGATCCCATCCATCCCTGCCCTCTGGCACTGGGAAGCCATTCCCTGGGTCCTGTCCCTCATGAAAGGTCCCTCTCCACAGGACACACCTTGTCATACGTTCCCTTCTTCAGGATCTTCTCTGGCTTGTTACAAGACTCTGGGCTTTTCCTTCCAGATGCCTGAGGGGAAAAAGAAACCAACAACAGGATCAAAATTAGCTCAGGAACCACAGGGGTGTCCCAGCAGAGCACTGAAAAGGGAGGAATCACCTGTCTGCTGAGGACAGGAATAGGGAAAATTCGGTGCAAGTGAGAATTTCCAACGCAGGAAGCAGGAGAGGGGGGAAGCAGAGCTGTGGGAAGGTGGGATTTCATACCTTGTTGTTTGCTGGGGGCAGCTTCTGCCCAGGAGGTGGCTCCCGGCTGGGAGGGCAGGAGTCGGCGCTGTTGTCACTGTCACTGTCACTGAGGCTCAGTCTGAAAAACCCCCAGCAGAGAATGAGCATCACCAGGGAGCAGCAAACTCATCAGCTGCCAGCTCAGCCACACAGAGCTGGGTGAAATTCTCTTTTATGTCATAGATCCTGCACTGGCTGGGAGAATGGGTCACTGGAGATTCCAAGAATCCCTTTTTTCCCAGCTGATGTCACCTGGCATTCCCTGGGCAGGCAGAGCAGGGAGGTTTAGGTGGCACACCACAGGCAGCAGTTCAACTCTGGCATACACGAGTCCCCTAGAACAGCTGAGCACCACTTGATTTTCACACACAGCCAACTGTTCAGTTCAGGAATTCCTCCCAGTCTCACCAAGAGCATGAAAGGCTCACTGACACCTCCACAGACAAAAAATGCATTTAGTGCTGCTGCTGGTGTGACCTCTAAGATTTCCTATTTATTCTCTTTCTCCTTTTGGCCCTATAAATATGGCAGGTAGCCTACCTGTGATGAACTTGAAAACTGGTTATCCCCTAAAGGTCTACAAAAATACCCTTCAAAGTCTCTCCATCCTTGTTTAGCTGATGATGACAAGTGCAAAAATGGATATTTGTTTTGGTAACCACCAGCAGAATTTCTGATTCGCAGCTACTCTCTGGGCCAGGCACTTGGATTCAAGAATTCACTGAGACTCCAGGTTTGGGTTGTAGCAGCATTTCCTGAGGGGAGAAGGATGAAGTTCCACTCCTTCTGGGGCCTGGAGCAGGAAACAGCTGTCACTGAGTCCAGAGGAGAGGAGCAGCAGACACAGGGTGGGCAGAGAGTGACTCCTGAGCCCTGTCAGTCACAGGCAGCCAGAGCAGCACACTCTGCCTGTCCCCCACACGTCCCTAATCTCTGCAGATCAAAGGTGCCACACCCCAGCAGCTCTGCAGAGATCTGAGGGTCACAATCAGGTGAAGGTGTTTGAAGGTGTCAGTCAGTGACACTTGGAGCTCAGCTCAGCACTTCCCAGTGCCTTCCCCTCTTTGTGCTCCTCGGCCAACGCTGCTGTCCCCAGCTCTGTGTCCCCACCCTGTGCTGAGTGACCCCACACATCTGCCCTTCCTCCCCTCCCACACAGAGCCCCGGCTCTTTAATTCCTCCCTCCAAATGGAGAGCACCCTAAAATAGCAAATGCAGAGGGCTGAGAGCCAAGCAAACATCCCTGTTCCGGATTTGTTACCACCTGGAATCCCGGCTGACGGGGTTTGCTTTGACTGCTGCCTCCTCTCCAGAGGAGCTGTCGTCATCATCCGACTCCTCCGACTGCAGATCCTCCACCATGGAGCGCAGGGGGCCTGGGGCAGATGGCAGAAGGGAATTCAGCACCAGGACACGACCAGCACAGCCCCAGCCCAACCCCTGCATCTCAGCTGAGACACATCCTGATTGCCAGTGAGATGTGACTGGGAAAGGACAGCCTGCCCCAGGCTCCGGGCTAAAGCAGAGCTGACAAACTTTACAACTCCCTCCCTTCCCCAAAGCCTCCCCTCCCTCCCAAATGAGAACAAAAGGACACATTTTTCATGCATGTGGGGCTGATTTAAATGTCACTGGAGACAGCAGCAGCAGCACAGCATTTGCTGCAGTTGGAACATTCACTGTTGCCAGAGTTTCCCTCTCTGGGTTATCAGTGGAGGGATCTGAGAAAGGAGCTGTTACACACTGGCAAAGTGATGAATGGCACATTTATAATTTTTAATAAAACATAAATGAGATTGGAGGAGAACTGTTCTGGTGATTCTACACACCAGGCAGCAGCAACACATTTATAAACCGAGACAGAAACCAAAGCCAGAAGGGAAAGAACCAAATCCAGAGGGATTCCCTACTCATAAATTAGCTGCCAAGAGAAGAAAAATACTTGTTCATGATGTTATGACATTATTGCCTTTTCTTGCTGAAGCATCACAGCTCCAACACATGGCTGCATGCAAGAAACTGTATTATTATAGTGCTGGAAAAGCAGATTTATTTCTCTTGAGCCTTTTAAGGTTACACAAGGAAGGTTTTAACACACCTTGACTGTGGTTCTGAGATGGCTCAAAATCAGAGTCAGAGCTGGAGTCGGAGCTGGAGCTGGAGTTGGAAGGGCTGGACTGGACAGACTTAACCCCCCATAAAAGGGAAACAAAAGAAAAAGAATCTTAATCTTTCTAATCCAGAAAAGCAGAGCACAAAGCACTGTGAGACAGGAGCATCTGAGCACTCTACAACATCACCCATGGCTGAATGGAGTTCTCGGGATTATGGAAACAAACGAAATGTGAGGTGAATAAAAAAAACATTTATGGAAGTCTGGCAGGATGCAGCTCAGCACTCCTGGGAGCAACATCAAGGACCCCCAGCAAACCCCTTCACACCACAAGGTTCAAACCCCCCCAGCTGATGATATGGAGCATCTGAAAAACATTTAAATGAAAAGCCCTTACTTTGAAGTGTGACAGATGACAGGCACAGAACCCTCAATTACCCAAACCCTCTTAAAAAGTGCATTTATTGTACCTAACAAGGTTCCCTTGAGCCTCAGACTGATCACCGACTCAGAGAGTCATGGAGTGGTTTGGGTTGGAAATTACCTTAAAGATGATTTAATCCAATCCAGTCCAAGCTGCTCCAAGCCCCAATGTCCAGCCTGGCCTTGGACACTTCCACGGATCCAAGGGCAGCCACAGCTGCTCTGGGCACCCTGTGCCAGGGCCTCCCCACCCTCATAGCCAAGAATTCCTTCCCAATATCCCATTTAACCCCATTCTCTGTTAGTCTGAGGCCATTCCCCCTTGTCCTGTCCCTCCATCCCTTACAAACAGTTTATCTTTCCTGCAGGCTCCTTCAGGCACTGGAGGTCTCACACCAAAGCTTCTCTTCTCCAATGAACAATCCCAATTCCCTATCCCTTTCCTCACAGACATGGAGATGTCTTTCCCAACTAGCTCACATGACTCCAAAATTAATTCTAAATTATTATTATCCCCTAAACCCAGTTATTTCTACACCAGTTTGAGTGATCCACTGTACTGGCTCCACTACATTGTGCAAACATAACAGAGACCAGCTCAACCCTTGCGACCCCAACTCCTCCGTCAGCACTCAGCAGAAGTACCAGGAGTATCCTGTGCAGTAAGTGAAGAGTAAATGAATACTGGTAACAGCAGCATCCAGGAAGGAAATTTGGGTGAGATTGGGAAATTTTAATCGTAAATCCGATACTGCACAGCAATCACCTGCAATAGCCCTGGGGACCGCCAGAGGGCAGCAGAGGCCACGGCAACTCCCTCCATCCCCAAACAGCTCCTAAAATCCCCCTTAAAATGGTTTTATTTGGCGCTCAGGCAGGTTCTAGTTTGAAGATTCTCAACGTACTGTAATATCTTGCCTTTTTAAAAGTAATTCCCTGGAAATCAGCATTTCAGTTTCACTGTTTCGTTCCTAGGAAGCAACTTATTACTACTGCTGCCAAATCCTCACACTGGAGCGATCACACGTTCCCACTGATAAATAAAGTTTGTTAAAAAAGGTTAATATGAAAAAAACTTTGTAACAGGCACAAAGAGGCACACTGGCAGCTTTGGGAATTGATAAATGAAAGTGGCAGCAAAATTTTTCACTCCAATACCACCCTTCTTTATAACTCATCACAGAATCCCCGTGCCTGATGCCCACCTTGTCCCCAGCCCAGAGCACTGAGTGCCACGTCCAGGCCTTCCTTGGGCACCTCCAGGGATGGAGACTCCAAACCCCCCTGGGCAGCCCCTTTTGATTCCTGACCACCCTTTCCATGATGGAATTCTTCCTGGTGTCCAACCTGACCCTCCCCTGGCACAGCTCGGGGCCATTTCCTCCATCCTGTCCCTGTTCCCTGGGAGCAGAGCCCGACCCCCCTGGCTGCCCCCTCCTGTCAGGGACTTGTGCAGAGCCACAAGGTCCCCAGGGGCTGAGCCCCTTTCCCAGCTCCCTCAGCTGCTCCTGGTGCTTCAGTCCCTTCCCCAGCTCTGTTCCCTTCCCTGGACATGCTCCAGCCCCTCAGTGTCCTTGTTGTGAGGGGCCCAGAAATGGACACAGCACTCGAGGTGTGGCCTCAGCAGTGCCCAGCACAAAGAACAATCCCTGCCTTGGTCCTGCTGGCCACACTGTCACCCAAGTATTGGTAAGAGTTTCATTTATTCCACTGTAATATGGAGAAAATGTGTCAAAAATGGTATTACAACCTTTGGGAAGGGTTCAAGAGTGAAGGAGAATAATTTAAAAATTCCAACATCAGATCTACTGGCACATTGCAGCAGCCCTGGCTGTTTAGGGAAATTCCAACACGGAAGTGGAGAGCAGAGAGAACAGGTTGTCCAAAGAAACTGTGGCTGCCCCTGGATCCCTAGAAGTGTCCAAGGCCAGGCTGGACAGGGCTTGGAGCAGCCTGGGACAGTGGAAGGTGTCCCTGCCCATGGCAGGGGATGGAACTGAATGATATTTAAAGGTCCCTTCCAACCCAAACCATTCCAGGATTTTATGAATATTTTCAAGCTAGGAGCACAGCTCTTGTGTTTGACCCACAGCTCCAATCCTACATCCCTCATTCCTGGTAATCTGCAGGTCTTCCCTTAAAATGACTTAACAGGACCTAAGCAGCAGAAGTTGGAGGTAACTCATCTCTCCTTTTGCCATTAACCCCATCAGCTCCTTCAGCCAGAGGAGGATGCAGCTGGACACGCTCCGTGTGCTCCGTGACTGTCGCTGGGATGTGACCAAAGCAACGCCGACAATGGCAAAAAGCAACGCTGCCTCACATCCCTGCTCTCCCTTTTGTCAGCACTGAGGCAGCCAAGCATGAGGCCACTTCAGGGAACTGGACTTGAAGGGAAAAAAAAAAAAAAAAAAAAAAGGTAAAAAAAAGAAAGAAAGGCCAAGTAACTTCCAGCAAGAGCTGAAATAGCAGGAGAAAGTCCTTCATCCCTCTGGAGAGTCCCCCTCTGAGCTCCCAGGCCAGGAGCACAAATGGGAGCTGGGCTGCTCCTCTGCACAGCAGCCTTCAAAGATGTCAGCTAGGAGCCACCGTGGAGCTGCAGCCCCGGAGCTGTTGCACAATCCCTGGCTACAGCAGCAGAGCTGATTTAAGAGTTTCTGGGCCCTGGTCCACCTCCAGCTGCTCCCTCGCTTTAGTGATGTGGCTCCCACACACAGCTGTGCCAGGAGAAACCCTGGAGCAGCAACCAGCAGTGCTGGGAGCAGGGAGATGCCCCCAGGGTGCACAAGGAACTCCAGAGGCTGGGTGCTGCTGCCAGTGCTTTATGCAGCTGTGCCCTGGGGTTCAGGTTCCACAGGAACCTCAGCTGGTGGGAGCAGCAGCTGCCACCGCTCCCTGTCCCTCCCAGAGAGTGTCCCTGCCCTCCCAGATCCCGCTGCCCAGCACCCAACAGGAGCTGGAGCCAGGGAGGACAGGGGCAGGACGGGCTGCAGCAGATGCTGAGGCTCCAGTGCCACAGGCTGTGGCTTCAGGGACAGCCGGGCAGCACGATCAGCTCACACTGCCCGGGCTCACGAGGGGATGGGGACACCTTGGGGACAGCAAAGGACACTCTGGGATCAGCACAGGACACGGGTCTGCAGGGAGGGTGTGGAATTGAGATGTGGGGCTTGCTGTACACTGCTGCACTTTGGGCAAAAGGCTAAAAGAGGGGAGGAACTGCCTCTTCTTAATGCCCAATGTAAGTATTTAATCCATCTGGGAAATAAAATCATAAAATACCAGAATGGTTTGGGTGGGAAGGGACCTTAAAGATCATTCTATGCCATCCCCTGCCATGGGCAGGGACACCTTCCACTATCCCAGGGTGCTCCAAGCTCTGTCCAACCTGGCTTTGGACACTTCCAGGGATGTTACTTCTCTGCAGAGTGGAACTAACACTTCCCCAATCAACTCTTCTACTGGGAATCCTGCAGAAAAAAACCCCTCCTGACAAACACATCAGTATTTGCTGTATCACAGTGCTGATTAAATCATAATACAAACTGTCCCTAGAACATTCATCTTAATAAAATAAACCTTTCTTAAAGTGGTCAGGAGGAACCAGTTCCAGAATTCCCATGACATTATCCTGTGAACCCTACTACAAGATACATGGCTTCTTTATAACAAATATACAAGTGAAAAGTAGCAACAGTTTGGATTTGTCTGTCCCTTCTTACATTTTTTTTTGCCTTCTTTTGGAAAACACTTTTTAGAAAACAGAGGATGAGGAATGTTCTCAGTTGTAAAAATGAAAAAATATTTAGACAGCTTTTAAAAATAGTAGTACAAGAACATAATTTGTTTTATGTTTCACAAGACAACTTATTTCGATTTAGTGGCATGTGGTTGTATTTTGAGCTTCAGCCAATGGCACATTTCTTATAGGCCATGACAGGAAGAGGGGCTTTATTTACACTTTAATACTGGGGTTTTTTCATTACCAAAACTGAGATGATTTCCTTCTTTTCTGAAATTAGATCACATTCAAAAACATTGCTACCATAAGCAGGCAGAAAAGTGTCTCTGTATCTCCTGTAGCTCTGTAGATATCACTGCCAGGGATGAATGAGGGACCATAACCTTAAACTGACTTTTAGGTAACTCTGCCTGCACATAAATCCAAATATATTTGAAGTTTGTATCTGAAGCAAGAGCTAAACCACACAGTAGGAACAATTAATATTGATTAGAGTTTCAAAGAAGAATTTCATTTGAGATACAACCCAGCCTAAGCATTTACCAATCTGCTTCTCTATCTTCTCGGTGAGATTATTTTTAACATCTTTTTCAGGCAGGGATTTAACATCATCCTTCCAAATTGTGGTAAAGGATAAATCCCTACTCACCTCTGACTTGAAAGAAGTTTCATCCTCTGAGTTTGACTCCTCCATTTCCATGGGCTTTTTGATCTCCTTGGCCTCGCTCTCAGATTTTACCTTTTCCACTTTGGCATTCATCTTCTCCTTGGTTTGTTTCTTCTCTGGATATGAGGAAGACGAGGTTCTGGGAGATGTCCCCAGGATATTCTTTACCCCTTTGGAGCTACTCTTTTTTTGTTTTTTGGCACTAGGCTTTGGTGACTCCACGTTGGAGGGCCTCTTGCTGGAAGACTTTAACTCCGGCTGTGGCCCCCCCTTTGGAGAGGTGTTCTCCAGTTTGGTCTCCTTCACGGCCAGTTTTGGTTCCTTGAAAGCAGCTTTTGGAGGTGCCTTCTCCTCCTTAGGCAGTTTGTTCTCGGTTGGTTTTCTGGAGGAGTCCTTCAGAGGCTTGTTCTGTTCTCTCTCAAGGTCTTTGGAGGAGTTTTTGCTCTCAGAGTCTTTCCTGGGCCTCTCCCTGTGCTCCTTGGTTACTTTATGTGGCTTGGATGCTTTGCTGCTTTCCTTGTTTGCATCCTAAAATTCAGCAACAGAAACATACAAGCTGGGTATGAAACTGCAGCTCTGCACAGAATGATAAAACACATCCTCATAAATCCCATAGCAAGGTTTGTTTCATGCAGAAATCCACCCCCACGTGCCCAGGTAAACATCCACACTTCCCTCAAGCTGGTGGACACAAACTGACAGTGGGCACTCAACATTTAGGAAAGGATGAAACATGTTCCTTTCCTGGGTCTGTCAAAAGTCTAGAAACATCTAGAGATGTTTAATTCAGGTTTAAACTGAATGCAAACAGAGATGCACCTCTGAGGGCACCCTGGAGGAAGGGAAGCAGGAGAATGTTGTCTCTTTAGCAACTGGCAATTTTCCCCAGAGCTCATCTCAGAGCCCTTTATTTCTCTGCTGTTTCCTGTGTTTTCCAATGCTTAATTCCTGACCAAAATGAAATCAGCCACTAACAGGTAAGTCATCTTCACTCTGTTTCATAACATCAGAAGGCATAACTGAAGTGCCAGAGTGTTTAGAGCCCTGAAGAACACGGTATCAGAATTGAATTACACTGGAAAATGAATTGCTGCTAATACCTCTGACTGTTCAGGCTGATGAAATGCATGTAATCTGCTCCAAAACACAGTGCTTGGGGATCGTTTCTCCCATGTAGGATTATACAAAAATAGCTTCAGTACATAAGGGAAAAAAAGAAAGAACTTGAGGTTCTTTGGAAGTCTCAAGAACTGGCTACTGCTGGATGCAAACATCGAATCTGGAAAGCACCAGTTTGACCAAGTGAAGCATATTTGATGTTCTCTCCAGCACTGCCCTGAGGACAGAGGAAGGGCTGACTTTCCACTCAGCCTTCATGCCAAGAGGTGCAGGGACTCAGAGTGCAGCTGGGCATGGCAGACACTGAGAGAGCCACAGAATCCATCCTCAGCATCGAGGACACAACCAGAACACTCAGAGAGGATTTCATCCACCTCTAAGGAAGATACAATTCGCCAAAAATTCCCAGTCTTGCACATTTAATTTTCTTTTCAAAACTTCCCTGGAGAGAAGTCTATCAGATCATAAAAAAGCCTCCTAAAGGCTGGGAAGTTCCAGACCATTAACTACTGAACTGCAGAGTACAACGAGGTTCAGAATTAGCAGCAGCCAGGAACAGCTGCTGAACAAGCTCTCAGCAGCCTGGCCTGAAAGACTCCTTCACCTCGGGCTGACCCAAAAGTGTGCTGCACTGACCTTTGACCCATGGGAGGGTTTGGTCTTCTTGGGATCAGAGAAGGCAGAGAGAGGTATCGTGGGCAGCATCGGATAATCGGGACTAGGCCTCGAAACAGTCTCTGCTCCTTCTGGCATCACCATTACCTGAGAATAAAGGGGAGGGAAATTATGTCTGAGCAAAATCTCACGGACTATTAACTATTAACACATGATTATGTTAAGCCACTTGCTCAATTAACACACTATTATTCATCTTTTCAATGTTTTTTTCCTCTCCTGCTTAAAGGCCATAAAAAGATATTGTCTATGGAATGCTCAGTTTCAAGGCAGCTCCTCAAATACAGAATATTAAACCCACAAAAACTGAAAGGCAGCAATGCAATATCGAGTGTCTTTCCCAAAGGGAATGCCAATATTCTGAGCACAGGCAGGCAATAAAGCTCTGGACAAGAACTGTGTGTTCTGCTGCAAATGCTCTTCCCCTGAAAAAGAGTAGGGAGATAAATCTGGAAGGAATGAGCAAGACTTTCTCGGTTTAGGAGAAACTGAATTCACTCTTTCAGGGGAAAAAGGAAAAAAAAACAGGGCTTGGGTCTCTCCCTTCACAAAATCCTAACACCAAGCACTGAGCTCCATGGAACAATTCCCTTCTTACCTCCCCTGCATTGTCAGGATAATTCTGTGGAAAACTGCCACCAGAGAAAGGGCATCAAAAGTGATTAACAGCTGAAACACCTCAGTACACAAGGACTCAAATAACATACTGTGAAAATCCTAGAGAGCAGATGATGTTCCAGCCATCCTAGGGCTGAAATGAGCACCTTCCTCTGTGTGCCCAATACAGGAAAGCCCTGGCACGACGAGGAACAGGAATCATGGAGCGATTTGGACTGGAAGGGACCTCAAAGCTCACCTCATTCCACCCCCTGCCATGGGCAGGGACACCTCCCACTATTCCAGGTTGCTCCAAGCCCCATCCAACCTGGCCTTGACATCCTCTGGCTCATTAAAAACTTCTTGCCCGTTGTGGCTTGGACTGATTTGCCCAGATCCTGTAGTTATTTGAGAATCATCCTATAGTCTATCACTATTTATTGCCTTCCCAGATGGAAGGGCTCAGCTACTGTAACAACCCATACTTTACTGGGCCTTCTAGAGAATACCTATTTTTCAACCCCCACACCTCTTTTCACTCTATATTGACCAATTTTTCATTAATTTTTTATTGTCGAAGCCACAAGTAGCTGATGCCAAGTTTAGAGGTCATTTATTGACCAGGAAGCACTACCTACAAAAAATTAATAAGCTAGAAAAAATTAATAGGGAATAGTTTGGAAGCCATTCTCTTTCCTTGAGCTTTTCTGCATTGATCCAGCTCCTGGCACCAGGAAGGTCACAGGTAACTTCAGCCTGCAACATCCACTGCAGATCTCGTTTTCCACTGGGGCTCAGTGCTTTGATATTAATGCTCACAATTTAAATTACAAATGAAGTGTCACCAATCACACACCACCAGCAGGTTTGCTCTGCTACAGGTGCTGCAGTCCTGTAACCACAAATCAAAAGTGGTGGGCTCATCTTTTAAATGAATGAAGAAAACTGCTTGAAGCCTGCTGGGCTAAAAGAAACCTCAGAGCAAAATGAGCTCACTCCATTTAGGATCCCAAATTGGGCACTTACCCCTCCAGCCCTGATGAGTTTGCGCCTGAATTCCTTGGTGGGGTTGTTGAAAGTCAGTTTCTCACAACGCAGGTGGTTCACAGGTGGATTCCCCTCCAGATTTAGGAACAGGTCGTACGTGAAACAAACCTTTTTGGGCTCCTCCTAAAAACAAGAAAGGCTTTGGGAAACTGGAAGAAGCTTGGCAAGCACACTAAATCTGGGGATCCGAACAGTCACTCCTGAAAATCCCAAATAAACCACTAAGTGTTGCACTCATGGAGTTTTTCACCATGAGATCAGAGAGCTGGAAATTAAACTATTTGTGCCTGAAGTTAACATTGTTCATCAGGAACTCAGGCATGAGGCTTGTCATGCAAAAGCAATGTATGGACACAGATTTTGAATGAAAATAAGTCTGTTTAAAGCTGCTCAAGTCTCCCTAGAAAAGCAGATTCACAAGCTTTATGCACTACTCTGTTTTCACCAAAATTCAGATCCTATCTCCTTTGGGAAGCAAACTCTGAGTATCAATATTAAGAAAGGCATAATCCTTTTTTAGAGAAGGAACAACTTCTGAACTCCCAGGATCTCTGCAGGCACTGAGAAAAGATTAAACGCAATGGGAAAAGGATGGCTTGGTTTGCAAAATCCTTTTCAATATGCATATTGCAGGGACTGAATGGGAAGATATCCCAGGCTTTTGAACTTTCCAAGGGCACTTTCACCCAAGCAATCCAGAGTTTGTATGCATGGTGGGGGGATCATCTGCGCCTCACTGCTTCTGTTCCACCTGCTGTGTTTGCAGCACAGAATGGAAGAAATCCCCCTTTCCCCACCCCCCCTCCCCCCAAAACTGCAAATACACTTCTTGTGTATTACAAATATAGACAGGACACCGCCTGGTGTTTCTTGCATTTTGCATTTCCAAGCTGGAAATTCAATGTGGCAAGAGAGACTCTGCTGGGAGGCCCAGCAAGGCCGGCGGTGCCCTGCGTATTTCCATGAATGCATCCCACATGCCTCATTCCCTGCGCAGCACCGAGCAGCTGCACAGCAGTCTTTTCCAGAATTCCCATCCAGCAGCTCCATTTCCTGGTGCAGTGGCATTGTTGGATGGGAACAGGCGCTGCAGGCTCCCAGCCTCAGCCATTAGATTTGCTGAAAATAGGCTGAAACGGCTTCAGACCACCCCAGTTCCTGCTGTTTGCTCCAGAGGCTATTCCTTGGACAAACTACACCTCTAATAACACAAAGGGTGGTAGCTACACCTGGTTTACATCAAAGTCAGTACCCTGAGCTCATCTGGGAGTCGAGGTCTTGGATCCTCACCCCCAAACAGGGGCAGGCACCAACAGACACAGGGAAGAGTCTCAGATTAACGTGCTGCCAGCACCAGGTCTTCAGACCCTCTTTTGGGAAAGTCCTGAATAATCCACATGCTCCTCAAAGGAGTCTACTAAAACAGATAGATGGGAGGAAAAAGAAAAATCCTTGCAAAGTACACTGCCCTGTCATTTGCCTCTTTTCCATGCCCGTTCTCATTAACAGAATCATTAGCGAGCTCTGCGTGTGCGCTCGCTGTAGTTCAAACAGCAGCTGCACAGGGTCCCTCAAAGTCTAATAAACTGAAATGAAGGATGAATAGAAATCCAAATGTGGCCTAATAATGGCTTCTAAAATGCTTTCCCTGGTTTACAACAGAGTAAATAATCTTGGCTCTATCAGCAAGCGCAGGCTTTGGTCAGGAGCTGTTTTGCCATCCCATTACCAGCTCTGCTTTGTCATTTGCCCATTTGCTTTCCGAGCAGGAGAGAGGCAGCAGATCCTGCTCCCTCTCACCTTGGGTATCCCATTTTTAATACAGCCTCACAACCATCAAAATGTTCATCCTGTCTCGATTGAATTTTTGTAGAATTAAGGCAGTTTTTAATGTGATATTCCTCCAGCTCAGAGATCACAACTGCCCTGGGAATGAGCCCCAGCAGAGTGCCCTGATCATTAAAATCTCCTTTGTATCCCCCAGGCCATAAGGAGCCCCCCACCCCCCCAGTGAATAGTTGAGATTACAGCACTCCTAAAAGAACCACCACAAAAGTCTCAAAGCAAAAAAGCTGCAAATAAACATTCTTTCCTTTACTGCCCTCACTGCCCAGCTAATGATTACAGCTCAGGCCACTCCAAAGCTTAATCCATCCGGTCCTCCCTAAAAGGTTCTTCCCCCAAACAACCATCAAGGGGGAGAAGGGGGGTAGAAACCCAAGGAAAATCTCCCTCAATTGACCCAGACCTACCCATCCTCTAACTTTAAATGGAAAGCCAGGCTGAATCCACAGTGCCACACTTCAAAGCCTCTCTCAGTATGTTGGAATCCATACATCCTGCTGCTGGGAACTGCAACCCCCATGTAGGGTCTTTCTCAGCCTACAAACTTTGGTCCAGACAATCCTACAACATCCTTCATGTACTCCTGCTTCAGTAGCAACTCACATACAATCCAGGCTTTGCTCTTAGATAACTCCACCTTCTGATATTCCTTGATGTCAGTCAGTAAAACTGACCAGGGAAGACTGTTTCTGTGGGTATTTTGCTGCTCCCAAGACTGTTAGATTTTCTAAAGGAACCTACTTCCAATAAAAGCCTTAAAAAAGATGGATCATGTCCATTTCTAACTGGTAGATATGAATTGTTCAGATTCAAATTCAGTGGTGCATTTAGCCATGAAATGGTTAAGCTGGTGCAGGGATGTCTCAGCAAGGCACCTCAGAACCTCACTTTACATCTGCCCCTTAAATCCCAGGATGCCAGAGAAGTAAACTACAAGTGAGCACCACAAAGCCAGGGCTTTTATTTGCAGCTGCTGTAAACTTCCCTTCATCCCGTGAATCCCCCTATTCCACCTCCAATCTCCTGAGCTGGGTACATTAGGTTTTATTTTTACTGCTTCCTGTCTGCACCGCCTGCCACTGCGCTGTTACGAGCTCTGAAGCTGCTTTATTTTTCCTTTGAGTTCTGAAGTAATGGGTTAAAGTTCTTTTGGCACTTTTTGTAAGAGGAGGAATTTTTCAAAGTCTTTTGTTAAAATTTCCTTGTCTTGTTTTTAAGGCAGGGTGTGCCCTTTGCCACTTAACACAAATCAAAAGAATTTCACTGGTAGCGTGCGCATAAAGCTCATAAATCACTTTTAGAAAGCCATAAAACAAAATTATCTACAAAAATCTAGCACACCAAGGAAGCAGGCTCATGGTTATTCAATAACTATAACATCTAACACCACTTCCCTTTTGCCATAGATCCAGCCTGACAGAGGCATTTATCCGGAACCTCTGGAGAAATGAAACCCCTTCCCAGGCTGGTACAACCCGTCTGACTGGTCCTGGAGCTGCTTCCAGACTGGGCATTAGAAAAGCAATAGCCCAATATTCACATTTTGAAATAAACAGCCTTATGTTCCACTCAGGAATCCATGAACCACCCTTATCTTTTGGAAGATTCTCCTGGGTTAAGTATTTAGGACTTTGCTCCATCAGAAGCTTATTATTTTGTTTGAAAATTAGGTTTTCCTAATATATTTTTTTTATTATATACATATATATATATATATATCTCGAGTACAATAAATACATGAGTATAAATAACATAGATGAGTGTAAATATATCTCTTTATCTACTCACTACTCCAAGACCAGCACTTAATAATCTACCAACTCTTACAAATACATGATATGAAGCTGGCATGGCTGATAAAGCTGCAAACACATCCTTGCCACACACTGCAAATATATATATAAAAATATTTACATGTATTTTCAGCATCTCGAGGTGCCTGTGTGCTACACTGAATGGCTACTCAAACACACACAGCCCAGGGGTTTTGGCCCTGCTCAGATAAAGGAATGGGTAAATTGATAATCCATCCTAATTTCTGACAGAAAAAGGTAAAAGAAAAGATTCACCAGACAGCAGCAGCAGGACAAAAGGAATTGCTGCATGTTTGGGAGGGAAGATGGTACAGGACAGACCTAAATTGCTTCCCTTAAAGGGCAGACAAAAGGACAAGTTTTACTCCTCCTTCCACAACTTTCAGCAACACTGAGTAAACACCAACAGGTTAAAGCTACTCCTCCTCTCAAACCTGGGCACATCCTGCCCCAAATGGCAATTCCAGTAAAATCAAATGTCTCATGCAAACACAGGCTCTTCAACCTTCCCTAGGAGTATTTCCCAGGCCAATCCCTTCCTGATGGCACAGTCCTGACACCAGCTGTAGCTGATCTCGTTTCACCTCCCCTGCCATACGTGCAGCCCACCTACAACGTCTCCGCTGAGTCCCTTCTTTGATACACAAATAATTTTTCCCTTTTCCAATATTTCTCTATTTGTTTTCTCTATCACACCTACAAAGGTTGCAGAAGGGGTAAAATATGCATATTTTTCTTTTGAACCTCACTGGAAAAATCAAACGGATTTCTCTGCTTTCTTTGCTTATCTCCTTCTCACTAATAGGAAAAGCCCAAGTTCCATGTATCCATTATGTAAATCCTGGAAGGCTTTTATCTCCAGCACTAAAATTAGGAGGTAGCATCTTTAAAGAGACTTTAATACAACATCTTATCCATGTTGCATTAATATCATCTGCCTTATATCAGAATAACATGAAAATCTACTAGACCTTTAGCTTTGTGGGGAGGATTGATCTAATTTGATTAGGATGCAAAAAATGTCACAGGGAATGAATACCAAAGCCAGACCTGTATTACAGCCTCCAGATTACAACGTGTACCACTAGAAGAGATTTATTTGGAGACAACAATGAAAAAAAAAAAAGCCTCCAGACTGTTGAAATTGAGGGGGAGAGGGAAGGGGAAGAGCAGGAGAAAAACAGCAACGCATTTGTTGTACCCGGTTTGTATCGATTTGAGCACCAGAAGCCACTCACAGCAGCCCTCGTTACAGGAACACAAAGGATTTCAAAACAAAAATAGCACACTAACATTTCCAGTCCAAATGATCTGCTGTCATTAGCCAACTCGACTTTCAAAAGCTTTATCAATCAACCTGCTGAGCCCCTGCCATTTGTTTTTCAGGATCAGTTACAGCAGCAAAGGCTCTGCCAGTGTTAAAGGAGACTGCGAGTCCTGGGGCTGCTCAGAGCCCCGAACTGCCCAGGCTCACTGCAATATTCACAATTCATATTCTGCAATTCAAATTCCAGCCCTGAGAAAGCACCTACTCATGGAGGAGCTGGATTGCAGCACAGGAAGGACAAACACAGACCAGCGATGTTGATAGAGAATAAGAACAGGCTCTTAGACCTTTTTCACACTCTGCTGACGCTTCCCTGTCTGACAAAAAGGCACCAAGAGCACCGAGTCTGCTGCTCCAAACACACAACAATGATAACAAAAACGGAGTCCTCCAACACAAAGAGTCAATGGGCAATTTTATGCCAAGCTGCTTAAAAAATCCCTGATGAAGTTCATTAAAACCATTCTTAGTAAAGCTGTTCCTTCCCAGAGCACAGGTTGGTATTTCTTTAGCCAAAGCAAAGAGCACACGGGCTCTGACAGCCAGGATTTGTCATCCCAGGAACAAATAAGAACAGGGAAAGGAAATGGCTAAGAAAGGAGGCTTAAACTGTGGAAAAAAAACCCATTTCAGCCAACCATAGCAAAGATCAATCTCCACAGACTGGCTCACTCCCTCTTTAAATCCTTTCTCTTCTCACCTTCACAAAGCTAAACATGCATTGATAAACAAATCCCAAAGCCTCTGCAAGTCTGGTTTCAGCTGAGGACATACATCAACAAAAATGTGTCAGAATGTGAGGAACATATGGCCACAAAACCCATTCAACTCCTCCTGCCCAGTCACCTCCAAAGAGCCTTTTCACCCCAATCTCAGAATCAATCCATAACATCTACTTGAAGAGAATTACTCAAGGATGAGTCCCAAATGCTGTAATCAATTCACAATATCTGCTGCACACACACCAGCTGATCCCCACCAGTGTCAACAGGTTTAAACAGATCAGAGTGAAATCATGGTGTTGAAGTAATGAAGACTTTGATTTATTTGGTGTTTTAACATCATATTCTCTAATTCAGGAGAACACAGGCTGTGTCCTAAACCTTTGCCATTCGTCCTCCTCTTTCCCTACCTTTTTAATTTTCACTATATCCCAGTCTTTGCATTTCTATCTTTGGAGAAGTATTTACCTTTTACATTTCCTTCAACTCCACTTACCGAAAATAATCATTGCTCTTAAAACTCACAGATGGCATCATCACTGGGCAGTGATGGATAGAGGAGCCCAACTCTTCACACAGAATCCCAGAATATCCTGAGCTGGAAGGGACCCTCAGGGATCATCAGTGCAGCCCCTGGCCCTGCCCAGACACCCCAACAAGCCCACCCTGGGCATCCCTGAGAGCGCTGTCCAAACGCTCCTGCAGCTCTGGCAGCCTCGGGGCCGGGACCATTCCCTGGGGAGCCTGGGCAGTGCCCAGCAGCCTCGGGGGGAAGAACCTTTCCCTGAGCTCCATGCCCAGCCCTGACACAGCTCCAGCCATCCCCTGAGGTCCTGTCCCTGCTCACCCCCTCAGCAGCAGCTTCTGAGCTCCCTGCAATCCTAAATTAGTTCATGGTTGAATCTGAGAAAATGCCTTTGTTCCCGTGATGTGCTGGGATACGGAACCTGTCACCTTTTCCCTCAACCACCCCTTGCCCCAATTAAATAATGAGAGGTGCTGCCTGAAACTCCTAAATTAGCAATTTGTTAATCAGCTTAAAAATGGAAAAGAACTTCTCCAGAAAACATGCAGCTAAAAAACAGGGCAAAAATGAAAATTTTGAAGATCTGTAGATTTGAAAACAAGTCTGCAACTCAACCTGTTCTCCTATTTATTTGTCATGTTCCTGAAGACCAAAATGTCAGAAACAAGGAGCCTTCTCCTAAATTAACAGCTCCTTCCATTGTTTCCAGGGAGAACAGAGCCCACCTATTTCCCTTATTTATAAAAGCCACCTCTCTGCTCAGTGCTGGGGAACAACTCTGCAGTCACGTGCGTAGAGAAACAATGAGGAGTGATGACCCCAGTGGGTGTGAAACCAAGTTCTAGTCAGAAAAGCTGCCAGCTCCATATTCAGTGAGGAACGTGGGAATATGAGGGACAGAGGAAAAAAAAAGCCACAGGAATGTAGATGGCAGTCAAAGCAAACATGAGCACCTACAAAAAGACACACAGAAATGAGGGAGACCTGAGGATTTGTGAAAGACAAACCACTGGAGAGCTGCAGGGAAAAGGGAAGTGTGGGGAAAGGCTGGGTGAAGAAAGGAAGGGAAAATAAAAGGAAAAGGCAGAACTAAAACACAGCTCACCCCTCCCAGGCATTAGAGGTTCCACTTCTAAGGAATCAGCATGGAGAAGTTCACATTTTTTGGTCAGGAGTGTAAAGGACTTTGAACCTGACTTAAGCCAACATTTAGTGCAGATGGAGAGTTTTCTGATTCCCATCTAAAACCTCAGAAAAGCCACCAGAAGTAGAGCTACTTTCAAGCTTTTGAGGTGTTTTTGTTGCACTCAAGTCGTAGTTCTCAGTGTTTGCCAAAAAAATTGCTTTCATCAACAACATTCACCTCCCCAGCCCCTGACTGCTATTCCTCTTCCCAGCCTTCTCGCTTACCCTACCCAACCCACCCAAAAAACAACTTGTGGGCAAAACATTCCCAGGTTTAGGAGTGCAGTCTGTCTTCTGTGGCTTAGTCCCATTATCTGGCTTGTTCCTCTGACCCATAAAGTGGGGTCAGAGCAATGTGGTAGGCCAAAAACCCAACCCAAAATGCTAATTATTCACAAAATGACACTGCCAGGAGAGCATCCTGAGCTGGAGTGGGGACAGAAGGAAAGAGCAGACAGATGTTTGTGGGAGGGACAGGGAAAGGAGGATGGGAAATTAAATAGAATCAGGCTGTTACATGTGGTCTGCTGTCAACACACCTGGGGTAAAGGCTTGTCATTGGAGAGCTGAGGGGGTGGGAGAGCACAGGGATGTGGCTCAACATTTTTATTTTAGTTTACCTCGGTTCCCTCTTAGGGATCATAAGCAAAACATTCGTTTTTATTTTATTATTTAAGCAGTAATCAAACCCAGAAACATCCATTATTCATGTTTAACAAAACAATTTAACTGAAACTGAGGTAATATGAACACAAGTGCCCAATTCCCTGTTTTTATAACCTACAGCATGTGACCTCTGTGGTAGACTTAAAGCAAGCAATAAATCCCAAATTTTAACTTTCATATACTTGCTGGCAGTGCATCTTAAGACTTAAAATATTTAGTGTTTTCATTCTGGAAGAGCACTGAGTTTAGAACAAGGATATCTTTAACACAGCTCTAAATACTTGTGCTACACATGCAAATGTTTGTCTTGGGCTTCTAAAAATTTCATACCTATATAGTTAAATGTAATAAGCTTGCAAATTTAAAAGTAGATTTGTTAATATATTGACAACCAACACAGTGTTTACAAATCTTTATAATATCAGTGTTTCATGTTTATTTACTTCCATATGTACATAAAATATTTTAAGTTGTTTTAATATCCTCCATGTTAAAGAAGCTACAAGTGGTACAATCTCTGCTCAGAATCTCCAGGGCCATCCACTGTCCTGCTATCACCTCTCTATGCAATTCCATTTCTGCCAAAAGCTTTCTTTTGAAGTCTGGCAGGAGCTTCCAACTCCCAGTTAAATTCTATTTATTAGACTAATAAAAAACACACACATAAAACAGTCACATAATTTAAGAGTCTTTCTGTCAGGCAGTTTCAGGCTCTGGCACAGCTCAAAACAATTAGAAGACCAGAAATCAGATTCTACCTTATTTTTGAAGTGCACTTCAATGGGCATAATGAAGCCAGCATAGCCAGACTCCTCCACCTTGTAGGGGGGCTCCTTGCACACTGAAAGAGAACAAATAAATGTGAACTTGAATTCAGCACAACTTTCTCTGAGCGAAAAAGGAGATGCAAGAGGAGAACTGGGCCTCTGTCGACTCAGGGCACAGTTAAAAGACTGACCTTTGTGGAAAAGCCCACACAGAGTAAGATGGTGGCCACAGGCTCAGTTAATAACATGAAATCTGTTCTTAGCTCCTCCCATGGAACGGAAACATAAAACACTCCAGGCCCGAGTCTAACTGAGATCCTTCCCCTCCCGTGCAGAGAGATACAATTACATTCCTGGGCAGTCCCACAACAACACAAACTGCCTGTTCCAAGTGCTTGGCAAGGAAAGGCCAAGACCCAAAAGGTGGAACAGCACAGAAAGGTAAAGTTTACTTTGACGCCCATATTTGTGAATCAAAACACTACCACACACAACCAAGTGGTTATTTTTGCCTTGAAATACTCCCCTGCACTCCTCAATGCTCCTAATTGGGTAACGGCCACACTCCTGGCTGCTGCTTCCCCCAGAGGTGAACAAACCTGAAGGGCAGGTGAGCACAAGGAAACATGAGGAGGAAGGTGAACCAGTTTGCTGCTAAGGTCAGAGCTGCTTACTGCAGAAACAGCAATTAGAAAAGTTAATTGCTTCTCAGAAATTAATCTGCATGTCCCTGCCTCAGTTCCCCCTGTCCCGCTACCTGGTGCGGCTTCATGCTCCTGAATCCTTCCTATTATCCATTCCAGGATATCCAACTTGAAGGATTCCAGGATCTTTTCTTTGGCCATGACGTAGCAGCACACAGCAGCTGCCAGGAGAAACATGAGACCCACACAGATATTCTCCCTCTCAGGAACCGGATGCACTTGCATATAATTTATGCACTACAATATATGTAAATAAAGTCAATTAGGTAATTAGAGGAATTCAGCGCAAATCTTTTGAGTTTCTCTTAAGAATTCCAAGTAATTAATATGATTAGGAAACAGTACATCAAACCTAAAAGCACACAAATTATTTTCCTTTAATGTAGCTGTATTATCCCCACCCAGCTCTAAGCACTTCTACCATCATTAAGGTGCTGGAAAGCAGCACTCCAAATTCAACTGTGAAAAAAGGGCATAACTAAAAATAACAAAAACCTCTAGACTTGCTTTAACTTGAATTTCATATAAGAACCCTGTCATTTAGAGGGAAAAATCCCAAACCAAAGAGCAGTGCCAATATGGCAGCAGGAATCTTAAGCCTATCTGCCAAGCAGCCTTTGTTCCTCTGCCACTCTATACTGACAAATTCCAAGGGCTCCAAGAGCAATCTGCCAGCAGCACAAGCCCACCTTCAGCACCAGGATCTGCTCCAAGAGGGGATCATCTGAAGAAACCCTTCAAACAAACCTAGGAATAGCAGGTATTTGCCACAGTACTTATGTACAACCCAGACACGCCTTGGTCAAAGGCACATTGGCATTAGGAGCAAGCTCAAGGAAGCATGGAAAAACCAGGGACTGGGAAAAAATACCTCTGTAAAGGCAGATGATACAGCAACTGACTGAGCAAAGGCCACGGTTTTATACTGACAGAGGGCAGGGCTGGATGGGATATTGGGAAGGAATTGTTCCCTGGGAGGGTGGGGAGGCCCTGGCACAGGGTGCCCAGAGCAGCTGGGGCTGCCCCGGGATCCCTGGAAGTGCCCAAGGTCAGGTAGGACAGGGCTTGGAGCAGCCTGGGATAGTGGAAGGTGCCCCTGCCCATGGCAGGAGTGGCACTGGATGGGCTTTAAGGGCCCTTCCAACCCAAACCATTCCAGGATTCTGTGTACTATCCCAACACAGTTGTTTGTAATGCATTAATTACACCAGAAGACAAGAACAATCCACAGATTGCATTTTTATTCTATAAATCAGCTTTCAGCTCAGTACTGCACCTGCTTATCAGACATCAGTTTTAACAGATCAGTTTGAAGGACACATTATCAACACACAGACCAGAGTCACATCCTTGTGAATGCTGAGCACCTCCGAGTTCCTTTCCACCATGGACTCCCACAAATACCCAAAGTCATAGGTTGTCCTAAGACATCCTGAGTGTCCTGCTTCCAAAGCAGTATTTCCAAGAATGCACGTTACAACAGTTCTCACGGGCAGCTTGTATTTCTTAAACCACTAATGCTTGCAGCTTCAGTTACACAATCTTACACAGACGTAACTGCACTGCCCCTGAAAAGGGCAATTCCTGCTCCTCAACCTCATGAGCTCCTGCTGCCCTTTGCCAAGAATTTTGCTACACAGTCAGAAAACAAAGTCAGAAAATAACAGTATATAACATCCATACTCTCCCCAACCACAGTGACTGCACAGGGCTTGCAGGGGGAATGTACAGCAAAGACACCATCACCCCTTGGCAGCATTGATTTCTGCTGGGTTAAAGCTACCTGAACTGGCACCTGAGACCAGAAATTGCAAGAATCTGCAAAACTCTACATACCCAGTACATATCTGAGCCCAATATTAGAGCATCTCTCATGTGCTTCCAGCTTTTGCTGGTGAATTCTAACAAATCAAACCCATCTTTCCCATTCTGTAACATTAATTATCTTCTGCTGTCACTTGTGTCTTGAGAACCTGCCCATACTAATGCTTAAATAAGAGGAGAAAGCAGCTCACCTCCTGCCCTTTCAGCAGAAGAAAGGTCCCATTCTCCCTGACCTTCCTCAAACACAGTGGGGGAAAGGTTAAAGCTGGAGTGCACGCAATGGACATTTCGCTCCTCTTTAAGGAGATATTTCACAGAAAAGTGACAGTTCGCCACAACCTCGACTTGCAAAATGCTCTTTCATAGAGATAAAACATCCCCAACCCCTCTGACCTCGCTTGGGTTTTGGGAAGCTCTCATGCAGCCGGAAGACGACGCGCTCCACGAAGTGCTGGATGTCGCACTGCTCCGGGCCCCGCACGAACACCATCCAGTCATGGGTGAACCCTTCCGTGGTCGGCTTCTTGCGCAGCTGGGCTCGGTGCCCCAGCTCCAGCTTCACTTGCACCGTGCACTGTGTGGGGACAGAGGTGGGACCGTCAGCAGAGACAACACAAAACCTTGCTGGAAGGTGCTAGATCCATCAGGGAACGCAACAGCTCCCATGGAGGGATCAGCCTCAGACTGCAGAGCGGTGTTATCACTGGCAAAGGTGGCACGAAAATAGCTCCCAGCACCGTATCATATCTATTTTCTTCCTAATATTAACATTGCAGAGAAAGCAGCTCTAGAAGAGGGATCGGTTTCTCTGCCTCACTTATCAGTTAAATTGTCAGCAAAGTCCTAATTGAGGAATCTTTATTTCTAGAAAGTGTCAGAGACAGAACTTGATGTTCACAGCTTACAGAATTCACAGCACTGACAGAAAACTCATCTTGAAACAGGAAAAATCAGTTCATGAATTGGTGGTTTATTATATTCTCTAGAATATATCACTCACCAGAAGAAAATTATGTTTCCTGTATGGTTCTAAATATATTTTATTATCACACTTTCAAAGACCAGGTTAACATACCTGCCTGTACAATGTCCAATACTAAACTGACCTAATTCTGATTTGCACTCCTGAATCCTACTCTGGTCACTGAGTAACAGAGAAGGTATACTCCATATCTGGCTCAAAGCACAAAAATCCCATTAAGTGCCTTAAAAACCAAATGAAATTAATGGTGAAAATCCACGTAGTGTTGCAGACTTCACAGCCAGGAGAAAGGAAATGAATTAAACAGATGTAACAGGGAAAAGGCAAATGGGATTCAGACACAAGATAAATCAAGGAAATCTTAGGGCCACATTTGTAGACAGAGAATAACACTCAAGGTACATTACTTTTGTGCACATTTGTTACACAAATCAGAGCAGCAGCAGTGATTCCAAATTAAACCTACCAAAATCCAGTTTCAGCACCAGGAGGCTTATAGAAAAAGGGGCTGGTTTTAGTCCCTACCTCATTCTTCACTTCAGGCTTGAAAAATAAGTGTCTTGCTCTTCCTAGCAAGTCCCAACTACCATTGGGAGAGGCAGCATTATTTGTCATTACCTATATTACATGCTGACCTGGAGCCAAACCAAGGGCACATCAGACAATGAGCAGGGAAAGAGAAAGCTTCCCGAGCTCCAGACAAATGTTTAGGGAAAGTATCACCCTTATTTTCCCCCCTGACAAACTGCAGCAAGGAGTGTGATCACAATTAATGCCCAAAAAATATTTTGCATCTCTCCAACCTGACTTTTTTTTTCCAGAGCACGGTGAATACTTGCTGAAAAAGCACAAGTGACTCCATCTCAGCCTTCTTGTCTTTGTAAAAAGCTCTCACAGGAGGTCTGCAGAGCACCAGGCATCAAAGCCTGACCTCCCAAATTGCAGTCCAGTTCCAATTTCAACCATAAGCCTTAACACACTCTTTCAGGCAGTTTAAATCTTTACAGCAAAATACCTTCAGCCACCAAACGCATCAATCCTACGGCTCGGGGACAAGCTCATCTAATTAATTCCTCCACCATTATTGCTACAGCATTTCTTTGGGATACCTTCCTCTGCAAGTTCTCTTGGCAAGCCATTTTTTCCTGTTCTTAAGGCTTATCTCCACCAGCTCCACCTCGCTCCTGCGCTAAGAACCAAGGCCCAGGGCCGGCTGTTCTTTCATGTCGCATTAAGGGCTGAGAAGAAAGGCAAGGTGTGCTTCACTCCGAGCACAGCAATCCCTCCAACGCTGCAAAAGCATTATGTGGAGCCAGCCTGCCGAAATCCTAAGCTCACATTGGAGTGTGCCTGCAGGCCTGCTTTATCTGGGATGCTTCCCACAGTGTTCACATCCCCTGAGCCAGTCTGTGCCGCAGCCTCACGTTATCGATTCCATAATTACCCTTTAAATCCTGCTACTGTTGCCAGTTACTACCCCTCTCCTGAGAAGTGCAAATGACTGTCAGGCTACAAAATCTGCCTTTCCGAGTTGAAACGGCTGAGAAATGGGAGCTGAGAACCAGATGGGGCTGTGTGGAAGAGACCGAAATTAAACATAAAAGAGAACTGTTTAACTGAGAGTGAAAGTTGTACTTGCTGCACTCCTCACACCCCGCTCCAATTAACAATCGCTGTGAATTAAGCCAGAAGTTGAAACACATTTGAAAATAAGATCTCCCAACATAACCAGCATCCAAAGTTGCTCCGCTGAAAATGGAGGGTTTTTCCTTTTTTTTCCAAGCGTGTCTCTCAACAAAGGGAAATCAGGATCCTATTCAAACAATTTGTAATAATACAAAGGAGCCCGCTTTCAACTTCTCAATAAACATTCTGAAGGCTGCTCTGGTTTTTGTTTGATGTGCTAATTGCCTGAAAGCCATCAGCAGCTCCCATTCCCGCTCCTCCGGGTGATTATCCGGGATAGCGGGGCTCGTTCCCGAACCCCAGCCCGGGAGGTACCTGTTACCCGCTCCCCGCACACAAAAGGCTCCCCATCCCCATCACCTCAGGTAAACTTCCCGCATCCATCCTGGAACCCCCCCGGGCCGGCAGGGACTCTCCCGGTGGCATTAACCCTTCCCGGTGGCATTAACCCTTTCCGGCACGCCTCGGGGGGGGGTCGCCCCGCCGGCACCTCCCTCCCCGGCAATAATCCCAGGCAGGAATTTGCGGGAAATGCTGCTCACACCCCCCGCCGCGGGCGAGGCTGCAGCGGCCGCCCACGGAGGGGACAGGGCTGAGACCCCCCCCAAAAGGGTGGGGGGAGGTGTCCCCCCCTCAATGAGATTAAGAAGGAGGTGTAAGCCCCAAAATGAAGGGTGGGAAGGAGGTGTGCCCATCAAATGAGGGGTGTGACGTGCCCCCCCAAATGGGATTGGGGAGATAATGTACCCCCTCAAAGGGGTATGGGGAGGAGGTGTGTCCCCCAAATGGGGGGTGCGGAGGAGGTGTGCCCCCCCCCCCAAATGGGATTGGGGAGGATATGTGCCCACACAAAAGGTGCGGCAAGGAGGTATGCCCCCCAAATGGGATTAAGAGTATGTGTCCCCCAAAAGGGGAGTGGGGAGAAGGCGTGCACCCTCCCCAAATGGGGGGTGGGGAGGAGATGTGACCCCTCAAATTGGATTGAGGGGATGTGCCACCCCCGAAAGGGTGTGAGGAGGAGACAGGCCCCCGAAGTGGGGAGTGTAGGGAGGAGGTGTGCCCCCACAAAGGGGTGTGAGGAGGACGTGTACCGCCCAAATGGGATTGGAGACGTGCCCCCGCAACAGGGTGTGGGAAGGCGGAGGTGTGCCCCCCAAATGGGACTGACGAGGAGGTCTGCCCCCCAAAAGAGGCTGGGGAGGAGGTATGCCCCCCCCCCCAAATGGCATGGGGAGGAGATGTGCCCCTTAGAGGGTACGGGGAGGACATGTATCCCCCAAACGAGGGGTATGGAGGAGGTGTGTCCCCCCAAAGAGACTGTGAGGACGGGATATGCCCCCCCAAAAGGGGGGCGATGCCCCCCAGCCCCCCCTTCCCGAGGACAGGGACACCCCCCCCATTCAGAGCCCCCTCCCAGGGAGTCCCTCCCCTACGTGCCCCCCTTTCTGGGGAGGGGGCGGCACCGCCCCACCCCTCCGGCAGCGCGGCGCGGCCGCTCCCCTCACCTGATTGTCCATGGCTGGGCACAGCAGCGCCGCGGGCCCCGCTCGCTCGCTCCCGCCGCCGCGGCGGTTTCGCTGCCCGGTCGGCGGGGCGGGGGGGAGAGAATCTCTTCCCCCGCTCTGTCCACGAGCGAAGCCGCTCTGTCCGTCCCCCCCACCCCCCTCCCCACCGCCTCGGCCGCCGCCTGCTCGGTCGCGGCCCCTCACGGCCCCGCCGCCCGCCTCATTGTGTGTCACTCACAGGCAGCGCCAGCCCCGCGCCCGCCCCGCGGAACCGGAAACCGCCTCAGCGCCACAGCGGCCCCCGCGCGCCGCCAATGCCCGCGCGCCGCACGCCGCGGGGCGGGGCCTCGCCCTCCTCCCTGTGATGGACAGGCGCTTCCACCAATGAGCGGCGGGCGGGCTGCTGAGTGGGCGGGGCTGTGGGCGGGGTCAGCGCAGTGGGTCAGGCGGGGGGCGGGAGCGGGGTCCGGCCGCCCCCCCCCCCCAGCCCCGTGTGGGGCGATGCGGCGGCTGCGCTGCTCAGGCTGCTGTCCCGCTGCTGTCCCCGCTGCTGTCCCCGCTGCTGTCCCCCGGGATGTCCCTCTTAGTGCACAACCAACACCGGCACCAGGCGAGTGGGCCTCGTCGGGCGCTCCCGGCCGCGCCATCCCGCCCCTTCTCCTCCCATCCCGCCCTCGGTCCACGTTTCCCCGCCGGTGTGTTAATTCCGCACATAAATGAGCCGGGAACAAGGGGAATCGAGGGAAGCCGCAGGTCCCGATGCGGCGGGCTCGGCAGCCCGGGATGGCCGGGCAGGGCTCGCCTTGTTCCCGCAGCCTCGCTCCTTCCTGCGCTTTTTTTCTCTCCCGTCTCTCCCTCACGTTCCCGTCTCATTTTTCCCCTCGTTGTCTTTCATTTTCCCTCAGTGCTCCCCTTTTCCCCCTGCCTATCTCTCATTTCTCCTCAGTTTCTCTCATTTGCTCTTTCTCTCCCCCGTTTTCCCTTACTCCTTTATTCTCCCTTGTTCTCCCTTATTTTTCCTTTGCTCTCTCTCGTTTCCATTGCCCCCACTCTCCCTTATTTTCTTTAAATTTCTTTCCTTTTTCTCTCAGTCTCCCTCATTTCTCCCAACTGTCCCCCACATTTTCTCTCCGTTTCCATTTTCTCCTTAGTGTCCCTCCTTTTTCTTTCTGTTTTTCTCCTTTCCCCCTCAGTTTCTTTTTTTCCCTTGGTCTCCCTCATTTTCTTTCAGTTTCCCTCATTCCCCCCTCATTTTCTCTCCTTTTCCCCTCAGTCTCCCTCATTTTCCCCTCAGTTTCTGTTTTCCCTTCAGTATCCCATGTTTTCTCTCATTTTCTCTCTCAATCTCACTTTCTTTCAGTTTCTCTCATTTACCCCCTCATTTTCTTTCCCCCCTCAATCTTCCATATTTCCTCTAAAGTTTCCATTTTCCCTTTGTCTCACACATTTTCCCCCCAGGTCTCCCTAATTTCCCTCTGTTTACCTCCTTTTCCCTTTGGTCTTCCTCCTTTTATCCCCTCAGTCTCCCTAATTTTATGTTTTTCTCCTTTTCCCCTCAGTCTCCCAGATTTCCCCTCTCAGTTTCTCTCATTTCCCCCTCCGTCTTCCTTATTTCTCCTCTCAGTCTCACACATTTCCTCCGGTTCCAATTTCCCCACATTTCCCCTCATTCCGCCGATTTTTTCCCCTCAGTCCCCTTCATTTTGCCCCTCAGTTTCTCTCCTTTTCCCCCCTCACTCTCCCATATTCCTCCTCAGTCTCCCTCATTTTCCCCTCATTCCTCTCAATTTTCCTCTCACTCTCCTTCATTTCTCCCTCAGTTTCTCTCCTTTTTCCCCTCGATCTCCCTCATTTTCCCCTCATTCTCCCCCTCAGTCTCCCACATTTCCTCTCGATTCCAATTTCCCCTCCACTTCCCTCATTTCTCCCCTTTGTCCCTCATTCCCCCGCAGTTCCCTTCCCGCCTTCCTTCCCCCTCTCCCCCCTCTTTCCCCCTCCATCATTCTCCCTCCTGGGGAGAGTTTTACCCTTTTTTTTAGAGTTTTAAGTGACAAGTTATAGCTCTCAATTTTGCCAGCCCTAAAGGAACACGGGACTTATCTTTACAAGTGCAATTGGTGACTGTTTCCGAGCAAACTCGCTCAGAATTTCTTTTCCTCCGTGCAACTTTCTTGTTTGAAATAGTTTGTTGATCTCTTCGAGGCAGCAGAAAACCCCCGTGTTAGCCAATAACTCTGTGTGTCGCTGACTGATCGCCACAGGCAAGGATTAATCGGTTCCCAAATCGTTCTAAAGAGCCACTTTACCTCATCAACCTGATAGGGGATATTAGCGAAGCAAAATGCTTAATCGCTTCAGTTAACAACAACAACAACAAAAAAGAGCCTGATTTGGGTCCCTTTAAGTGCTCCAGTTTTAATTTTCCATGTTTCTGTCTGATGCAGTCCCAAGAGACATCTCCTTGGACAGTCCCTTTTCTTCTCTGTTGAGACAGGGCCTCTTTCTCTGGGAGTTCTCATTGATATCTTTAATTGTGAACATTATTCCCATGCACGTGACTCTCGGGTCTAAATCTTTTTATTTTCTACCTCCCCATCTTGGCTATTCACTCACAGCCTCATCAGAGTCCTCGGTGGTTACGTGCTCCCAGGGCTGAATATTTCCTGGGAATGTCTTCGTCTTTCCCAAGCTTGCTGTTGCTCTGCTGAATTTCCACCTTGTGCAAGAGATGTTGTTCAGACACACCAGACCATGAGCTTTTTCCTGAAAAATTGCCTGTTACTTCCTCTGAAACACCATTAGAATTTGCTTTTTGTTTTAATTTCCCTCAATGGCAATTTTCCCGTGCCTTTATTTTTGCCCAGCCTGGTGTTAATGGTTGTTTTTGTGCTCTCCCAGTGCAGGACACAGCTGCCTTCCCACTTCTGGATTGGACACAGGTCTCTCCTCCGGCTTTCAGGGGCAGGATCTGAGCAAGAGCTTGGACACTTCCAAGATAGGAAACCCAGAGCCAAGTGCCTCAGCTTCCACATGCATGCTGGCAGCCCAATAATTGGGCATTAAACCACATTTTACTGAACAATTTGGAGTGTCCCATTCGGGGTAAGCACCAGCTGGTGCTCCAAGCACTCTCTGCTGGGACAAGCAGTTTGGAGCTGGACTTTGCTGATCCCCGTGGATCCCTTCCAACTCAGGATATTCGATGAAGTGGCGTGAATGGATTAATTTAAAATGTGCTGGGGTGGCTCTTTACATTCAACTGCGAAAACACTCAAGGAGAGAAATTCCTAGAACCAGCCTTTGCTCCGCTAGCAGTTCCCAGCCTGAACCGTTTCCAGCGCAACCACTGATCAAACCTACCCCGGTTTTCTTTTCAAGCTCCCCTCAAACAGAAAAAAAAAAAAATCACAGCCAAGGGTAGAAAATTTGCCAGGCTCTTGGGGAGCGTGTTGGGAGTTTCGGGTGCTGGGGACGCCGGAGCCAGCAGCCATCCAGGCTTCTCCAAACTCCTAATTTTGCAGGGAGATCTCAAGCTAACGAGCTGTCAGCCGAGTGCCTTCGCACCCGAGGCAGCCGTGGGCTGAGCTCCTGGTTCTTTATACCTATTCCAGCAACTTCTGGGCTTTGCAATAAGCGTCTGCAAATCCAATTAGCGTCTTTCTTTGTGGCACTGGATGCTGGCAGAGATCCGCTGTGCTGCTGCCATCTACAGTAGGGCCAGTGCCAATGGATAAGAAACAGCTCTGATTTGCATATTCAAATATGCAAATGAGACGCGACAGCTCTCCTTCATTTTTGTTTGGGTTTTATTTTTTAATTTTTCTTTCCAGACTCTTGCCTCAAAGATCCTTGTCTTGGACTGAAAGGTGTGTGTTTAATCTGGCTTGGCCCATGGTAGGAGACCATGCCAAGGGCTGGTTCTGTCCCGTGAGAGTTGGGGATGATGGAAAATAAAGTGGAAAAAAGACTTTGCACTGCGCTTATCCCTGTCTTGGCCAGGGATGGGAAAGATTTCAGGGGTGTTTTCCCAGGTTCCAGCCCTGGGAAAGGACAACACGTTCTTTCTCTCTCCTGCCTGTGCACACCATGGATGCTTTACAGGCCGAACGTGGCTGTTCCTGGGGAGTGTGAGTAAAGGGGCGTTGAGATGAGTCCCGGTGCTCCAGTGGGGAAAGTCCGGACAGAGCAGCCCTCACTCAGGTGTCCCCAGTCCCCGCAGACTGTCAGGACCTGTGGCAGAGCCCACCCCGGCTCTTGGGATAATCTGAGGAGCAGGCAACTGCAGACAAAACTGCTCCTCGAGGCACCTCTTCCCTCCCCCTGGC